>NC_138909.1:48581865-49934365 GCF_965231255.1 Vanellus vanellus | reverse complement strand
CAGTAGCACAGATATCATCCCACCTCATGTTTGTATCTAGTTCAGCATTTACTCTAAAAGAAAGGGTGGAACGTATGCCAATAATCAGGGACCTCTACAGCAAATGAGGAAGATCAGACATCTCTGAGGGATAACTTGTCCCACTTACTCTAGACACCTATTTTAGTATGAATCTCCTTCTGGAGATGCTTCTCTTCATTCCCTGCAGAGTAAGCCTAAACAACAAGATGCCTGCTGGTGGATGAAGTTCATTAAATGCATAGTTTTTTTATTGGCAGCTTGTGACCTACATGTTATAGAAAGTGAGACACATCCTACCTCTGCTGCAAACAGAGGCATAATGCTAATCATCTCAGTCGTGTGAGTCAGGGAAACTAACACCTGACACACAATCATGCCTTCTGAAATTCAAAGTCCTCCAATGATCTGTTGAATTTTTTTTCCAACATTGCATTTATAAAATCCCTTTCGGCTTTGCCGATTATTTCAATCACCTAAAATATTTTTCTGCTTGTTATTGAATCAAATCCATCTCCAGCCATCTCAAGGTAGACACACAAATTTTAAGCTACTCCTCATTGTTTATGTGTCCAAGTTTGTTGGACAACACAGACAGCCTGGAGTAACTTGGCTGGGTCTCTTATATTCTCATTAGAATATAAGAGCAGCTGGAGCTGTAACTTTTATTCTGTGACAAACTGTGCATAGGAAATAAGAGTAAGAAGTAGCAATAGAAACCTATGCCTTAGCACAAGTTTCTCTGCCAAGGAAACTGGAAAATGTAATTTACATTTTTTGGACAACTGCAGTTAGATAATTATGCTATTTAGGGCCTTAGATATTAAGAAGCAAGAAAAGTTAAATTTTGCCTTCTTATGATTTTCACAAGAGATGAGAGACAATACAGATTGCAACATTCCTCTTATGAAAAGACAAGGCTGATGTATGATCTCTTAAAAAAAAACAGTGGATGAAATTCCTGGTTTCACTGGAGTCCAGAATTTGCTTTAGAACTACTGTTTCAATTTTAGGCACAAACCTCTACTGCCAAAGTCTAAGTTTTGGAGAACAGCCATTAGTGTCTGACAACTGTGAAGAGACGGTTATGGAAACGACACTATTAAGTTTCACTGACATGTAGTTGACTTGAGGAGAGAGTTTACAGAGAGGAGTAGGAAACTACTAAGTGCTTTACAGTGATAAATACAGTGAAACATATCATAATTACCAGTGCCAGCATCAATGCCCAGCTGCACTGCAGGCTCCAGCTTGGAATTCAGTTGCCGCCCCAGTGGCCTTCCAACTGCACAGTGCTCCCCTCCGCTGGGCTGGCTGGTAGTGCAGAGGAAGAGGCCTCAGCACAGGGCAGGAGAGTTGAGACTGAAAGAGCACCAGTAACAATCTGTAAGTTACAGCTGTACCTATTTTGTAAGCAATACTGTTGCATTTATTCTAATTAAGCTGCAGAGAAATCACAATGCCCATTTCCAGTTTCTGGACTGAGAGTACAGGGAAGGTGGAGCCAGTTTGAAGGCATAGGTGTGTCAGCTGCTTTAAATATATTTTATTCAAAATCTCTACTCTCGCATATTATTTCTTGCATTGTCCCTTTATCTGAAACAGATGATTCAATCCCAATTTAATATTAAATATCTTCTGGGAAAAATTCTTAGCAGCTGCTTCATAATCATGCTTTTTTCCTCCCTGGCATTAGGGAGCATAAACACTTATTAAAGTTTAAAAGGAAAAGGAAATTTGAAGATTAAAATAATGTTTAATTAGTAGCTATAATACTCATCATCTTTCAGGTGCACAACACAAAGCAATTCATAAGAATGATTATTGTTATCACCATTTTAGAGAGAAATGATGTGAATTAAATTATCTGCCTAATGACACAGTTAGTGTTAGATTCCAGATCTTGCTCCCAGATCTGTGTTATACCAACTAGGTCACATTTAGCAACATACAATTTTTAAAAATTCCCAGTTCTGTATTCACTAATACCTGGGATCTTAACCTTTCACACTCTAGCAGTACTGAAGCTAGTAGCATTATTTTAGCTTTGTTAACATTGTATCAGCACAACATGCAGCATTTCCAAAAAAAAAAAAAACCCAACCTATTTCTCAGTTGACCCTTGACATGAAAAGATACTGTATTTTCCCACTGGAAACAGAGTTACTATACCATCAGGTAAAACAGAAAATGTTTTCTGTTAAATATTCATTGGTCCAGTCCAAGGGGTGGCAGGACAAAAGAACTAGTGTCAAGAAAGCCAGTGTGGGAGTGGAAAGATTTGCAGTGCATAAAGAAAGACTCAAGCACATACAATCTACCCATCAAGATCACTCTTGAGTGCTTTCTCTGCATTAAAGTCAAAAGGCTGAGCCTCTTTTTAAAGTGAATACACATTCAAGAACAACCAAAATTCTTGCCCAAGTTGCACATACTCATAATTCACAACAATCACTACTTCTTCCCATGTTCACTATTTTGTCAAAAACTACATTAAATTACTGAAGTTTAAAGTGTCCCAAATACTTTCAAGAGAATACACGTGGTTTTGAAAAATCAAAAGCAGCACTGTGAATTTCATCCAAATGATCCTAGAAAAGTATATAGCAGGCTAGTTCAATATTAGAAAAATTTCTATCACTTAGTCTAGGATTCAGTGATCTGACACCTACACATGCCCAGGAGCCTGAGTTGCCGAAATTTCTTGTCAGATCCACAAGAGAAAGGTGTAACTTCTCTCCCAAGGGAAGAGGCTCAATCACAAGACAGATTTGTTTAAAACAAACAGCAGGAAGCACTCGTAATAAATTTCAAGATCCTCTCTGGCACCATCACAGAACAGTGTAAAGGCTAACTGATCTTTGCCAAATCCAGGTTATGTTATTTCAATGACAAAAGAGCCTGCACATTATTAAGTAGCAAAATATGAATAATATGATGGGGTTCCAGTTTGTTGTCAGGCTTTTGGAGGTAAATGTAATTAACAAAGAACAAATTTCCTCAGTTCATTAAATAATGTTGATTAAAGTTCACCGCGTAGCTTTACCTAACTTTCGGTAGCTCTTTTTGTACATGGGTAGTAATATCTCCAAGACATTCCTGCTGTGCTGGCGGTCTCTAACACTTGATTCAATTATATCCATCAAGATAATACTGATTTGCATTCTAATATTAAAGAATGATACCATGAATCCTTTGAATTATTAACAGTAAATGTACTAACTCCTGTAGGGAAAGGGCTTTTTTGTTCCAAAACAGGCCTTCTCCATCCGGAGCAGCCAAGTTAAAAAAAAAAAAAACAGCACATATTTACTAATCACACTTTATGTCTAACGTTTGTTCATGGTTATTCTTTAAAGGTTACTGCATCACTCTAGCTATAAATACCTGTTTAACTTTAGAATTAATCTTAAAAAAAAAAATCCAATCCCCAGACAATACTTAAGATCCAATTAAATAACTAAATCATTAAATGTTAAATTAATAGTCAATTAAACTTTAATAATTGATCCTGATTTATCATCCTAAAAGTCCTCTCAGTTTCCTGTTTCTACAGCTGTAATAGCAAATCTAAGTCCTACCAACTCAGCTAGCAAAAGAAAAGCAAATTAGTCCCTACTGCAGACTACATATGGCAGTGGAAAAGAGTAAGTTCAGCATTTATTATGGAATTTTTCCTTCAGCAAGTAAACTTAATTGCACAGCATTATAATGTATTTTGTGTCAAAATATGTGCTTCCTTCAGCTTCAGACAGGGAGACAATATTAAGTAATGTAAGACATAATTATTTTATTTTAACTTATGGTAAAGAGATAAGCATGGAAAAAAGAGAAGGAACTAGTCCTGCTAGTCTTGCAAAGCTGATCCATGCAAGGTGTGCTGAGGTAACATGACTGTACCTGAGAAAATAGCTTATACAGGATTTTATCTTTTCATGCTATAAATGGAGCTAGATCAAATAGGAGTAGTAACTGATCTACTTTAGCTACTTAAGGAGTAGTTAAGCTACATCAGTCTGGTGCTAGTGAACAAGAAAGTTTCTGGTAGTCTGTTATCACTCATTCTTCAGCACTGTATCTCAAAACATATTGGAGAAATGAAACTGTTAGGTATCTTCCAAAGCCCTGTTTCTAGTTAGTATAGCTGGTATTTTTGTAATCCGACCATAAGCACTTTCAGCTTTAATTACACATCCTTACACCTTCATCATTAATCATTAGAAGTTAAAGCACTTTATATTTTTTTGTGTGTTTGTACAGCTTTCAGTGGGGCTTTGATTGAGAATGAAGACCTTCAAATGATACTACAGTAGACATTTTAAAAAACAGTATCCATAAGATCTTGCATCGACCATTGTTTGTTGTAACTGCATGCAAACTTGTAGGTGAGCCTGAAAAACAATCTGCTGCCACTTATCACAGAAAACATTTTCCAATAACATAATGCCATGACAGTTAATGTTATTGTTAAATTCAAATTTCTCTTCACGCAAAGCCTCTTACACTTTTTTCCTAGTGATATCACATACAAGAGAACAGCACCGTCACTTACTTAATGGTGACTGAAAGGAAGAATTTATTCAAGTGTGTTGTGAAGTTACTGTTTAAAGAGCATCTGTTAGCAGAGGTTATTCCTTTCTCAAAGAGGAGCTAAAGGCTTACCTATTAGCAGTTCAACCCAGTAGGTAGAGCCAGCTGTAATAAATTATGTTCAAGACTCTGCAGACAGAAGAACAGGTTGAAATCTGCCACTTTGCAGTTTAATCAGTTCTGCATATTTACAGCACTAGTTTGTTTTGCAGATACTTTGAATGGCATTTTTTCTTGAGATGTATACAATCCAGAGTGAGATAGTTGCATCTGTGCCATTATCATAGTGTCAGTTTGTTTGAAATCTATTTCTGAACATTTTGATATCTCTATTGGCACACTGTGTGATGGAGGATGGGCATATATACACAAAATTTTTCTAGTAGACATTAATTTTTGTGGAGAGTATTGTGACTGGTGATAAAATAACGAGGTACAAAACCCAATAATATTTATTTTTCTGTATTGTATAGTTAAAATCCTGGGAAATACATTCTAAAACTGCAACAAATTCAGAGATGTTTATACATAGTCACAATTTAAAATTTTATATCTTTGTCTTTTTGACCTAGGACTTCACTGGTTACCCCAAATTTATAACTCTTAAAGGAGCTAGATAATTTTAAAAAGATATGTGGTCCTGATCTAACTTCTTCAAGGAATGAACCCTAGGGAAGTGAAGCAAGTAGCTAATTATCTTCCTTGCTGAAAAATAAATTTTAAAAAAATCTTAGGTTACCTGGCTTCAACTTCTAGCCCCTGGGTTTTGAATATCTCTACTCTTTCAGGACTGAAAGCTTGGTTGCACCATGAATGCATGATTTTTGTCCAGACTCCTGTCAATTTGTACTCTGCCAGATTCAATATTTTCTCTTCTGGTCTCTCTTAATTTGTTTTACTTTACGTACATTCAGAATGTTGCATTTTGATCAGATGACTCTTCTTTTGGCATAATTTCCTATATAAATGTAAGTTCATTTCAAGGTCATTCACTGACTCTGACACTGTAGCTATCACCCTGTCCTTGCTTTCTTACTCTCGGCCCTCTAGGCCAGTACCTACCCAAACCATTACATTTTAAAACACCTTTGATCGATCTTCATGTTACTCTTTGCATGTGTGAGCTGCTCATTCACAAACCCCACATTGTTGTCTTTCCAATCTCTCCTTAAAGCTTTCCTTTATTCTGGTACTAATGAAAAAAAACCCAAAACATTACATTTAGGCAACTGTAGTGCTACCAACAGTTTAATCTACTGTATCAACTAATATTGCTTCCTTATTGCATAACATCACCTTTCCTGTAAGTATTAATCAGCTACTCTTTGAGTCAAAGTGTTGTGTATGCATAAAAACTGAAGGCTTTAAGTAAGGAGGGTTTACAACACCTATATTGTATATGTTGTACAGTTGCTGTTACAAGAGCCTAATGCCTACAATGAAACAAGCAATTTGGTAGTTTCAAATATAGCTTGCTTTAGACAATATCTTATCACAAATTCAATTTTGTAGGTCTGGTCTCTGTATTAAATATTTAAATCTTAGAAGTAAACTTACCTGTTTTTCCTTTCAGTGCCTGCTAACGAATATTTCTTCAGGCTACATGCAGTTGCCGGTATGTTAAACTCATTTTCTATTATTTGCTTTTGTTTGTTTTCCCTGATGAAAATGTTACATATTACTAGGTTCATCTTGTTGCTAGGAATCACTGAAGGTGCCTTAAAGTTACCAAGGAATATGGGTTGTCTGATCTACGTGGTGTGAAGGACAGAACTCCCTCATCATGGTATACGAGGAATTTTTTGTGCCCTTTGATTTCAGATGTGAACGTGTTTGCTTGAATGTAGCAGTGTCCTGAAGAAAATTGGTGGGAAAAGCTTTAAAAACGCATTTAACGCAAGCGTGAGACTGGTGGTTTTGAGCAAATGGGATGAGGAGACCAGAATGTGGCAGGAATATCACATCTACAGTAGAGCCCCTGCTGCTGTTTGATGGAGATTTTTGGAGCTCAGCTATCTCTTGTGATGGGAGGAACCCCAGAGAAAGCATAAGCTAAACACCACCAGTTTCCAGTAAACCAGATGATTCAACAGCTTCTTGGCCTTGTGTACTTTCTTCATTTTTGATCTTCTTCCTCCCACATTCTGTGGTAGATTAATATGAACATCTTACTAGGTCACTGCAGAATATGATCAGCTAGCTCATATCCTCAGTTTAACTATGTGGTTCTCTTGCAAGCGCATAGGCCTGGCATGAAAGGAATATGACATCTGAGGTAGCAGAAGACACTTGCCTGTAGATATAACTACATAGCCCACCTCAACTACAACTAGAGCTTCTCTAAGGCCTGCCATCCTCCCAAGGAACCTCTAGCGCATGTTATTTTTTTCCCTTCCAACGTCTGCTGTCACGCTAGACCCTGATGTGCCCAGTTCCCCTCAGCCTCCGAGGAGGCCAAACAAGATGGTGGCCGGCACGCCTCCGCCCACCCCTCAGCGCCACCGAACCCTCACTGCGCAGGCGCAAGCGCGGCCCCCAAGCAGGTGTCCGGCCCTTCCCCGCCTGCGCAGAAGAGCGTCCGCAGCGCCCCCGCAGGTGCACCGCGCTGGTCTGCGCTTGCGCAGAAGGGCCCCACAGGTGCCCCCTCCCCCTGTGCTATATCTGAGTACGCCGCGAACCGCACGTATAAGCGGCCATCTCACGCCTCTTGCCTCCCTCAGATCCCTCCGCCGACCGCAAAGGCGGCCCTTATAGCTTAAGGCTCAGCTCGCCTGAAGCAGAAACACAAGCCTGAAGGCACGCTACGGCCTAAAACTTGTTTGTTTCCATTTGGCCCCGTCTTTGGGCTCTTCGTGGGTGTGGGCGGGCTGGCGGACTCCTTCACTCAAAGCTTTTGCGGAAGGATACTTATTTTTTTACCCCGCCATCTGCTGAGCAACGGTTTCGAGGCGTGACCAGGAGCGCGGGCACCGCCCCTCCGGGCCAATCGCAGCGGGAGGCTTGCCGCGAGCCCCGCCTCACTGGCGCGGGGGAGCCAATGGGAGCGAGGGACGGAGCGGAGAAGGGGCCGGCCCGCGGGCTGGGGCGGGGGGCTGGCGGGCGGGCTGCGCGGGTGAGGGGGTGTGTGCGCGCGCGAGCGCGGGGCCGAGTAGTACCGCTGGCTCCGCCGCAGCGGCTGTAACTGGGGGCGGAGGGTGAAGCGCCGTCTTCGCAGAGCCCGCTGCCCGGGTGCCGGTGTCACCGCGAGGTGCGCCGGGTGGGGGCCGGGGGGGGGGAGGAAAAGCAGGTGAGGGCAGGGGTGAGGCTCGAAGGCTGCTTGGGCCGGCGGGGGGGGGGAAAGGGGGGGGGGAGTGTTGGGGAGGCGTCCGGAAGGAGCTCGGCCCGGTCGCCTGCTTCTCTGCCTTCCCTTCGACTGCCGCCCTCCCCCTCCGCCCCCCCGCTTCTGCTTCTCGGAGGGAGGGAACAAAGAGGCGGCGGGGGGCAGGCTGAGGAGGCAGGGTGGCGGCCGGCCGGGGTGGATAATCGCTGGGAGCTGCACTGCAGCAGCTTGTGCTGTTTCCTTCCACCCACCCCCACTGAGGCAATGATTAACAGGACCGTGGGCAAAGAAGCATCCTGTGGGTGTCTGAGGGCTCGGCTTGAGCCGCTTGAAAAGAAGCGGGGGAGGGAGGGGGTGGGGGAGGGAGCCGGGGGGGGGAAGTCGGGGAGAGGAAGAAGGAAGCGGCGCTGCGCCCGCCCGCCTTGGCCCCCGCGGCTCCCCCTGTGAGGAAAGGCGGGCGGGGGGCGAGCCCGCCGGCGGGGCTGGGAGCGCGGCCTGCCAGCTGACCGCCGCCTTGGTTTGTTTGTTTTTTCTCTCCTCCTTCCGTCGTTTTTCTCCCTGGAGGCCTCCCGATGAGTTAAAATGGTGCTGAGGCTCGAGGGGAGCTGGTCGCTGCTTGTGGGGAAGAGGTTCCTCAGCCTGTCGGAGGAAGACGACAGGCCATGGGACACCAGTCGCATCTCGGAATGGCCCTGGAAGTCAGGCAGGATCCGAGCAGTTTCCCACACGGACATATCCAAACAAGACCTGAAGGTAACCGGGAACTTCCAAAGAGACCTTCTGAAACGACAGTGTTTACCCTGTGAGCTGGAGATTTCGTCTGTGTGCATGCGTGTGGCTGTGTGTAGACACACGCACACATATATATATATATATATGCTGTTGTTGGGAGAGAGAAGTCTTCTTAGTCAACTTGCCTGCTTAATATGTTTGAAAACATGTGCTCCTCTGGCTCAATCCCCCAGTGTGGTTGTACTAATGCCGGAAATTACCTCAGACTTATTATAAATGTGCTTTCTTCCACCAGCGTTTTTGAAAACTTCAGTTTTATATTGCACCTGCTGTGCCTAAGTTTTATTTCTGTGTATTTCATAAGTAATTTAAGATATTATCAGTTGTAAACGATTGTTTTTCCCATGGGTTGTAGTTACTTATGAAACTAAAACACTTCTATGTTGATGGAATTGGTGACTTCTCTTTCTTGCTCTTTGAAGTAGCTAGTAATGAACAAGTGCTTCTGCTGTTTTGAAAGATGTACCAAATTTGTGTATGGTATTGGAGGTTTCTCGGACTCTTCTTGCATGGTGGCCACTTCTTAATGATTACCAACAGGATTTCTAAACAGGCAATTCATTATTGCAAACTCGGTGTAACTTGTTAACTGTATAGTTTGGGTGGAAGTCAAGCAACTTCCACAGTTTGACTGTGGAGCTCTTAAGGGGCTATTTGGCAACTGTAGTCAGTAAAACTATTCAATTATGTCTGAGCAATTACTGTAGCATACAAAGTACTCACTAAGGACAAAACTCCATTATAGTAACAGCATCTTGTTACATGGTCCTCTTACTTGTTTGTATGAGGGACTTTGGTGGTGGGTAGTTGTATGACAGGAACAACAGTACTGTCTTTCAGTTAAAACTGTTCACTTGCTTTTTTTTGTTTTTAATGGGAAGAACTTTGTGATCTCCGATTAACTGAAGAAGCACCTGCTTCTGTCAAACAAGAAGAAATTGTATATGTTTCTAACTCTTTCTTGAAAGTGTAAACTTTGGGATTTGTTATGAAGAGTCATGAGTTGTTGGAGGCCGAGCTTCTTGTTGTGGATCTGTGGCAGGGGTGGAGCTTCCTCCATCTTTGGCGGTGAGGCTGTGCCCGTGCCTTACTTGGAGTGAGGAGGAGGAGGATGTTGGTGCTGCATAAAGCTCTCTTAAGGACCTTCTCTGGGACTTAAAAGGAGAAGGAGCAGGTGCTGTTGGGGACTACTGTGAGCCTTGTAACTGGTTACGTTCTGCCAGAATGCATTCTTCAGTGAAAGTGTTAAAGAAGTTGCAAAGTAGACAATTGAGGCACAGAGGGCTTTTGTACCAAAACACATGCCATGTCCTTTCCTCTCTCGCAGCTCTGTGGAAGAGTAATGTATAGTTAGACCCAAAATAGTAATGGGGGGGGGGGGGGGGGAGAAGTCTCTAAAGGAGTGGAAATATTTAATCTTTTTGTATTGTGTCAGGAGCAAGCTACAAAATAGAAGGGCTGTCAACTACTTTTGAAAGTATTTTCTCAACTGTATTTTCCTGTTTGTGCGGTGTTCATACTATAGACAAAACAAGCTGTTCTGGTTCTGTTACTTGCATTATTTGCTTATCTCTTTCATTGTTTCCATGAACTTCAAAATTACTAAATTCATTTCTGCAGCCATTAGTTTTATGACTCCTGTCTGTGGTAATGCTGTTTTGCATGCATGCTTTTACTTGCCTTTCCCCGTGGAGGGAAGCTAAACACAACAGAATGTTTCTAAGATTCATTCAACTGAGATTTTGGTGCTGTTAATTAAATGTATTTAGACTAGATCCTTGTATTTTATGGAAAGACGGAGTGATTTTTTTGAGCAGTGTTCCCTATCAAGACATTCCAATTCCTGTATTTAGACAAAGTTGTGTTTGTGGTCTTTCCCAGTCCTTTGCTGATCTCCCTATGTTGCCTATGAAAGAAGAGTAATGCCATCCCAAAGAAATTGGTCAAGCCACTGTGTTTTTGCTGTGAAGTGACAACTGCTTTCCTCTTGAAAAGTTTGTATAGATGCTTGACAGTTTTGTAAAGATAAATACCCGATAATACCAGGTAGCAAATGACCTCCTTCACGTTATATAATTTGATCACCTTTACTGGCTTACTGTCATTTGTGCATTTAATAAATCAACTAAATTTATTCTTTGGGACTCTCAAAATATTTCTGGAAAAACAACTTGCTTATTCAGGTACTCTAGAGTTTGCGGAAAATGAATGTGCCACTACTGTATACAGTCCTTTAGAGTTTTAGGGCTTTTTTTGTGTGTGTTTCCTTGATGGTAAACACTGGTGGCAGAGTTAACACGTTTAACTGTCGTTGAGCAGCAGAGGACTTCTTTGAGGTGGGGCGGTTGTAGAGTTAAATAGGAATATTAACATTTTATGTGACAGAAATGATAACAAACCAGTTAACATTGACTGTCACTTACAAAATACTAGGTCAGGCTGGGATGCTTTAGTGATTGCTTAATTGTGACAGAAAGGCAGTCATCATGTTTGTGTTATAAGTACTTCTAATTTTTTTTTTTGAGGAAATTGGTGTTTGTTTATCCTTTTTCACTTTGTATATGTCTGAATTTTATGGTTAGTTACTCCCTTGCTTTGTTTCCTTTCTGTAGATTTGTGTAGAATTTGATGATGAGTCATGGGAAAAGAGAAGATGGATGGAAGTCTACAGCCATAAAATGAAAGCATTCCTGGTGGAGCAAAAGCTGGTACTGGCTGAAAGAAAATATCAAGGCGGTTCTTTGTCTCCTGTCCAGTGGCCTGCAATGGCAAGTATACACTTGGCCTAACTCATGTTGGTTCTGCAGTTCCATGTTCTGAGGAGAGTGTTGTTACAAGTGTGAATTTCTCAAGTGCGGTTTCAGTCGTGTACTCTTATATGTGATCTGAAAGGAAACTAAATCTCTTTGTGCAGTTAGAGCTAGGCAGAGCTTGTAAGCATTTGAAATTGGTATATTGTGCCTGGAGATACGGGAATGTATTTTTATGACTTTGCTTCCCTCCCAAACCGCTGTTCTGTACAATGGTAATTCTTTCTCCTGCAAGTCTCGTGTTTCTTCCTTCTTTGATGAAATTGCAGTTAAGAATTGAGAGAAAAAGGGTAAATAATAGGTTTCTATGGATAACCTGTATTTTTATTTTAAATTCTTGCTTTACTATGCCTCAAGTACTCTTAATTCTTCAGTGATTCTTGATCTGAGACAAAAATAATTTAAATGACTCTTATGTGATGGTAGCCTGGCACAGATAATTTTTGAGATCTGGATTTTGTGCATATCTCTTGCCTTCTCTAGGTATGAAGTATGCAGTGTAATTCATATTGCTGCATTTTAGCTGAGGTTTTTCTTAAGCAAACTAATCTAGGCAGATATTTATTGGAAGTAGGGCCAAATAGGACAGGAGAGGAAGTGGAAAGATGAATCCTTAATTTTGTTTCCTGACCTGTGCATTAATGTCAGCATTTCTACTGGGAGATTTTGCTGATACAATGTTCTGAAAACATGCTTATTTAGATTGCATATTAGGAAAAAATTCTTCACTGGAAGGGTTGTCAAGCATTGGAATGGGTTGGCCAAGGAAGTGGTTGAGTCGCCATCCCTGGAGGTATTTAAAAGATGTGTAGATGTAGCGCTGAGAGACATGGTTTAGTGGTAACTTGGCAGTGCTAGGTTAATGGTTGGACTTGATGATCTTAAGGGTCTCTTTCATCCAAAACGATTCTATGATTTGCTAGTTAATCCCCCAATAAGGAGGGTTTTTCATTAACATATCCACAATTAGAACTCTTAATACTAGCAAATTCTTCATGTTGAGATGAGAATGATTAATGATTGTTAATGACAGCTACCTGAACTGAATTCCTTACTCATTCTAATAAATGAAATCAAGTATAGTCCAGTAATTCCTTTATTAGGCATGTATTAGAAGTTTTATTAGAAACTTGCTTTGTTTCAAGAGTTGCATGTAGGTGTGGTATCTTACCAGGGAAATAGATGCAAAACTAAAATAATTTTTAAAAAGGAAGCGTGAATGATGAGATCTTATTACTCTGTTTCTAAGAAAATGTTTATCACTTTTCTAGACTTACAAATCCTTAGTGGACAAAGCTGGTTTGGGATCAATGGTTTCAGTACGCTATCTTGGTGAAGAGAGATGTGTGTTTCTTTCTAAAGACCTTTTGACACCCATTCAGGTAACCTTGTATGGCATTATAAAGATGGAAGATAATCTTTTATCTTGGTATTTAAGATATATTAAGTTAATATATTCTAAATGTAAACTGAAGATGGGGAAAAAATTGGAGTAGGTGTATATTGCTGTAACTCATAAATGCTAGTTCTGAATGTAATGTGTATGTTGGTTAAAAACCTTCTGAAGCTGATCCAGGACATGGTTGCTTAAGAGAGCTGGATGAAGGAGTGTACTAGGACAGTTATTCAGCTCAGGTGACAGCAGTCACATCGTGCTGATGGGGATAATCTGGAATAGCTTCCCTTTGTTTTTTTGAACATGACTGTCATTACTATGAAAGGAGTTGCAGTGAAGTCTGGAATAAATCTTGCTATTTAATAGAAACACATTATTTCTAATACTAAACAAATGAAGAATTGGGCAGGATATAAATTAGATGGTTGAACTGTAGTCCCTTTATTGAGCACCAAGAGGAAAGTTTGTTGGTGAAGATTAGATAGAGATGGGTTGAAACAATTGCTCCATGTGACTGATCAGTCAGGCATTTTGAAGAATAGTATCTGCCAATGATAAAGGATTTAGCCTTTTTGGGAAACTACTGTTAAGACCTATAAACAGTCTGCATAAACTAGTAATAGATGTCCCATGTTGTGACTGCTAGTAGTGCCATCATTAGTGTTCTAGTTTGACTTGTTAACAGTCAGCAAATAGACAAGTCCTTTTGAGAAACTAACAAAAGAATTACTTAAAGTAAAATTTGAGTTGTAGATTGTTGTATTGCCTGTGTTGTCTCAACAACAGAGTAAAGATTTCTTTGGTTTCTTGAGATGGACTGGATCCTGGCATTATTATCATAAATAGAAACATAAAACTTTAAATATTTGCATTTACATCTGCTGAGGACTACTTGTACTTCATTGCTTCTGAGAACTTAAAATCATAAATTAAAAAATGGATGGTTCAATTAAACTTAGTGCTCATTAGCAATGTAGTGAAACAAAGCCAGATTGTTTTCAGAACAGTATTAAAGTGGACCTGGAGAGCTCACTTCAGTCTGGCTTGCAGATGATTGATCCAGATTAGTGGTAAGGAAATGATGTTTGCCTCAGTACATACAATATCCTAGGAGCTGAAAGAATGAGAAACTTGTTAGACTTGTATGAATTTCTGCTATCTTGTTTCTAAAGACTATGGGATTTTGTTAAACAAAAGTATAATTCTTAACAACAACTTTTTTTTTTTTTTTCCCTAAATAGGATATGGACAATTCCAGGCTTCCTCTTAAAGATGACCAAAATGTTAATGAAGAAATTCAGGCTTTGGTTAAGAAACACCTAGACGAAACACGCTTGGTACAAGGTATGAGCCTACTCTGTAGCAGAAGACTGGCAATAAATACTCAAGTCAAAAGAGAAATCTCAGCTGTGATGATGTAAATTACAGTAATCTGTTTCAGGGATAACAGCTTTTTAAAAAAAGTTCCACTTTCTTTTGCAGCAGTGAATGGAAAATGTGAAGGATTGTAGAGATTTGTGTCAAGTATTTCCTTTGTAAGATTGACTACAACATTTAGGCACGTATAGATGGCCTGGCACTTGTGAAAGAGATATCAAATTTGTAGCAGGTCTCACTGAAATTATTTGGAGTTGTTTATTGTTTCAGGTAGCTTCATTCTTTTTTTTTTTTTAACTAAGATGCTTGTTTATAAAAACTTCCGAAGTTTTATATAGAGACTACTTTTTTAGTCAAGTTAAAATTGTTATTTTTAGATTTACTATCTTAAATTCTTAATTACTTCATACAAGAATGTTTGTAGTCATAGGCTTGCATATGCAAGAAACATCTTGCTTTAATAGAAAGATAAATGCTGTGACTTAGAGTTGTCATTTCCAGTATTGTAAAGAGCAAAATTTCACAACTAATCATTGAATCTTCATTTCCATGTCCACTGACCTGCCTCCCTGTCTGAAATCTAGAGGTCAGTCTGGACTCTGCTGCATGTCCTAACCTCCAGAAAACTTCATTGAACTATTCCAGGAAGGAAGTAGCTGGAACATAGTTTTCTCATGTTTTTTGGTTTGGTTTTGTTTTGGTTTTTTTTTTCCCTGCCTCAGCTATGTGGAAGTTGTCTCAAGGTTCTTGGCTTGTTTGCTTACTTCCATCTTGGCATACAGTACTGTCAGCAAATTCATGTTGGTAACTGATGATCTTCATGCTCATGCTCCCTTTTTCTTAAGCTCCATTTTCTTGTATTTTCTTTCCTCAAATTTTAAGGTGGAAAAAATATCATTGGTTCAAAAATTAGAATTTATAGCCTGGATCCATCTACTCAGTGGTTCACAGCAGTTGTTGTTAATGGTAATCCAGCTACAAGAACTCTAGAAGTTAACTGTCAGGAGGTAAGAACCAGTTGCTGCGGGTTTACAAATGAAGATGGGGAATGGATGAGAACTTGTATTTATATCCCCACCATCCCCATTTTTAATTCTGTCCTTGCTGTAATAAGCTTAAAAAATGGGGATCAGTGTAGTGCAGAATAATCTATTACCCCAAAGTGTTTCTGTATGCTGCTGGTAGAATTATCAAATAACAAATGGCCTTCTATGCAAAATGAGGGAGACTTGGAATTTTTATTTGAAGAGTGAGGCAAAGGTATGATCCTGGTTTCTTTGCTTTCTATGCTGTGTAGAAAGTGCTCTGAAGCACCAGTTCATATGTGTGTTTTCATGCAGAGAGTCTGTCATAACGATATATTGTTAAATTCAGCCCGATATTCAAAGAACCTAGAAGTTAAGTGTCTAAGCTTAGTCTATACCACATCTAAGATAAGTACATTCAAACAGTAACTTTCACCTCTCTAAATGGCTGCTTCTGTGTTTTTGTTCCTTTCCAAGATTCCAGCTTTAAAAACTCTTGATCCAGAGTTAATTCACGTTGAAATCATATATGACAACAATGGAAAATGTGGTAAGACCTATTTTTGTTTCTTTCACACACTAAGTAGGATATTTGTGATAAATATACTTATCTTGATTACCTTCTCTTCCAGACAAATCTAAAAGAGTGGGGGGCATGAAAAGGAAGTCATCTGAGAATAGTGGAGGTGTTGATGTTAAACACACAAAATCTTCTCCTGAGGTATTGTCTTACTATGTTATATATGACTGTTATATAATGGTTATGTCATTTCTCAGAACAGACTTGAATAAGCATTAGATAGAAAAGTGGAATAATAAATATAATCCCTAGGAGGGTGTGTTGAGTTCTTTGAAACTTGTCTAGGCATGGGTAAAGCATCTTGCTTTATGATAATCGGAGAAAAAGTTACTAAGCCTTGATGGTTGGTTTTTTTTGGTTTTTTTTTTTTTTTAACTGTGCTTTGTGGCCCTTCCCGCTTAAGGAGTTAGCCTGCCTGGTCATGTATTCTGTAGTGGGAGAAAACACTAAGGAGTTCTCAAGTTTATAACCTTTGCGTTTTGTGTTCTTTTTTTAAACTATTTTGTACTTAAACCCAATACCTTCAGCTATGCTTGCAGGCTTTGAGGATTTAGGCTACTCAAGCAGCAGTCTGGAAGAATGTTTTTTCAGGACAAAAGGGAATACGACTACTTTTTTAGACTTCCATGTCTACATATATTTCTCTTATGAGTGACCTGCCAAGTATCACTGAGATCTAAGAAAACTCTCTCAAAGGTCAAGAAACAATCTGGGTAACTTAAGTATAGAAATGCAAATGAAAAATAATGGCTTGGCTAGAGAACAGTACTTCAAACTTACCCTATAATTTAGCCCCAGTGTTCCAGACCAAAACTTGCATTTTAAGCAGGAACAGCCATCTGGAAGCTCTAGAGTGGCAGTGGGGTGGGAGGGTGGGTTTTTGTTTTGTTCTTTTGGCTTCATGTTCTTGGCTTATATGCAGTCAGACAGTCCTGTGCCAAGTCAGTTATGTAGGTCTGGCTAATGACTGGATATCACTATTAGAAATGTCTAATGGCTTCACAAAGATACAGCATGAAGTAGCAAGTATAGGATAAAATTCCTCAATGAAAAGAGTGATCTACCTTGTATTTACTGCTAAAGAGGAGTGTGCAGCAAATCAGCATGAAGTAACCTGTACGTTGCAGTTATACTCTTTTTATATTGTTTCTATAGCTCATGCTTGAGTACCTTTAGTATCTTTCTGGTGCTCAATTTGCCAGTCTTCAGCTTTCTGCATATTCAGCCATTGAGCAGCCTGCTTGATACATGCAAAGCTGGTCTTTATTTCATATTCCAAATGTCCTGCAGAAGAGTTATCATGGTCTGAATTCATAGCTTTGTTTCACCACGGTTTTTCCTTAAAGTAGTGAAGTTGTTTACTTCTAATTTTCTAGCCTGCCTTCCTTCAAAGGACTGGATCTTTATCACTTTTGTGCTCTTTGGGAAATGTCTTGCAGCTATTTTCTCAAAATGGTTACAAGTGAGTGTGCTTTCTAATAAGGAAAACAGAAGCTCTGTTTGTTTCTCTGATTTTGGTGGATGTGAATATATGGGAGTGATAAGCTGAAGCCATATTTTTTGTTTTACTTAGTATATGATAGTACTCAGATTTCTAATACGGAGTTAATTAATTCCAGCATTTTTTTGAGAGCTTGTCCCAATGCCCGACAGCTGTGTTATACCAAAGCAGAAAGGAAATATTTTGGAGTTGATGGTAACGAGTCTGTAGTGTAACTTCCAGCAGTAAGTTGAGCATGTGGGAGTGAAATATGGATGTTAGAGCTGAAGAAGGAGCCCCACAAAAAACTACTGTTTTTAAAGACACTTGCTGATTTGGTATATTGTATTCCTGAAAGAATTGTAGATTTGTGAGGCTGGTGATTTAATCAGCACAGGATTTTTTTACTTAAAACTTTCTAGAATCCCAGTACAAAGATTTTGTTATTACAAGGAAGTTCACGTCTAGATTTTTGGTAATGTCAGACTAACTTCACAGTTTTAATTTTCTCTAGGATTTTTCAGATGAGTTCTGAAAGCTATTTCTGAATTCTGATTACTGCAATTATTTTTAGAAAGATCATTGCACTGGCAGTTATGAAGAGCAGTGTTTTCTATCCTCTTTGCTACCTTTTTAATACACCTTTAATAAGGAAGCCTTCCCCAAAAGTTTGTTGCTATTTGGGGGAAAATTAATTTAAATGAGCAGTGTGTCATGGACGCTAAGATTTAAAAGGAGGCCGAGGTCTTTCCATCTTACGGACTGAGTGAGGAATGGTTTTCAATGAGCTTTATTAAACATGGTGGGAAGGGCATTAATGTACCTTTCTTTTTAAGCTGAACCCTGCAAAGCAGTATTTCTGTTATCCTGAATTTTCCTAACTATTAAAATCTTCCTTACAGGTTTCTCCCAGTCAGGGACATGTGCAGTCAGTACCAACAGTGTTGGGTGAAGCGTTGCTAGGATGTACTCCTGCTAATAAAGACCAAAGGCATCAAGGCCTGCCCCTGCCAGCTAACTCACCACCCAATCTTGGTGCAGAAACTCCTCAGGGGTAAGAATCAGTTTATGCTTAGGCAACTTTTTTTCCTCCAAAAATAACTCAAATTCTTAGCACAACAAACTCAGAGGTCATTTTAAAGAACTGTAATAACTAGACTTCTGTAATATTGGCATAGGAAAGTGTTAGACTTAATTTCCCTGGATACATAATTTGTTTGCTTATGCCATATTTTTCTTTTTTATCTTGGAGTTGCCCTTCAATGTCATAAGCCAATGTTACTGCTTCTGTAAACTGATGGGTTATACATCGGTGTGGTGCCTACTTTTTGTCATGCATTTCATCCCTGCCCGCAAGAAAAACAGAACACATTCAGGCAGGTGTCCTGTATACTAGCTTCTTGCAGACCAAGCACAGGTCCTCAATTATGTTTCTGTTGAAAATGTAACAGCTTTAAACTTTTGTTACCTGTCGGGGGCTAGAAAATGTCCAACTGGGTGTAAAACCTTCCAGTACCAAATTTCCCACTCCAAACCTTGCTTGAACAAATTTGAGCTGATACTGCATTTCCATTATAAAACTAGCTCTAGAAGTCATGTTGTGAAGGCATTTTTCATTCAGATAAATGTCGCCAAAATACAAAATTCTACATCAGCTGCGACGGGAGGAAAGGCAGTCAGGGGCCTGAGGTGAAGGGTATGTTTTATTCAATTCTCTGACCATAGCAAGTATAGGAACTGTATTGTACCATGTAACTTTTCCTGAGTATAAGCTGTTGCATGGAGAAAGTGAGAAAGTAACTGTGTAATTGTGAGAGAAAGTAGTGAAGTAGCTGCAGTATCTAAATTTGTGTGTGCCTTCATGTGTGTACAACTTAATCATTCTGTCCAACTCTTAAAAAAATCAAAACCAAAAAACCTAAAAAAAAAAAACCTCAAAACCACAAACCTATTTAACCTCACACAAAACTTAAAATCTTGGAATATCAGGATTCAAAGTACATGATTAAATTTCTTCTTTCAAGCTTTAAATGTGACTAGATTGAGCAGCTGATGCCTTGATTTGACAACTTTTTGTCTAATTATTGCATGTTGTGTGTTTCAGCACATGTAGACGAAGCTTACCAGAAACTCATCCTTCTTGTCTTAATACTGGAATTAAACCATTGAAGGAAGATATGACAGTCTTTCCTAAAGTGAGGTTTATATGTAAAGAACAAATGCAAAATCTCAATGATCAAAATGGTAAATATACCTCTTTGACAACTACAAGATCTTCATCTTTGACTGATTCAGCTAATGAAAAAGGACCCAACCTGAAAAATACAAATGAACCTCTTATGAAGCCCACAACAAACTTTCCAAAAGAGTGCGTTTCTGTAAAACAGTTGCAACACCTTAACTCTTCCATAGCAATACCCAGAGTCAGTAGTACTCTTGAACTGCAGCGGACTTTAGATTGTAGACCCTCAACCTCAGATGCACATCTTCTCTCTTTTACTGAGTCTGGAGTTAAATCACAAAGCAATTGCAACAGCCAGAACAGTCACAAAGGAAACAAGATTGATGAACTTATAGACATGGAGTTTTTTATTAGAAGAAATTCAAATGAGATTCTTTATGACAGAAATGAAAATGAAAGCTTTTGGACTGGAAGTGCCAAGGTCCAGGATAATAGTAAGTATTTTTAAAACTTCCTGTCATTTGAAAGTCCTTGTATTTTCTGTGTAACTACATGCAAGTAGGTCTTTTGTAACATATGCAAAATTAGTACTTTAAATTGTGAGTGATTTAGAATTTGTGGGTTCTTTTACAAGAGGAATGTAGTAAACTTGATAAAAATGTCCTTTCATGATAAAAGATAAGGACTAACCATTAATTTCTAGAAATAAGTTGTTACAAAATGTATGCAAGAACAGAATGGCAGAACATTACAAAAACGAGGTTCTGTTTGGAATGCAAATGCTGATGGTGTAATGAGACTGCTTTTTTTTTTTTTTTTTTTTTTTAGCAGAGGTCCTAAATTTTGTAAGCATGGTGGGAGATGGAAGTTGTTCTCAACAAAGCTTTGTTCAAGAGGGGCTTTCATTTAATAATTGTTCTGAAAATAAAACAAACAAAAGCCCCAAACAAACAAAAAAAAAAATCGAGAACCACCCTTGTTTATGTGTTTTCTGTGGCTCAGTTCCACTTGGTGAGCTCTTGAAGTTTTCCGCATGTAAAAATGGGAAAGGCTGTGGTTGTTTAAGGAGCTGGACTCCTGGTGTTATGTGTTGTGCTGTGTATCAGGTGGTATAGCTGATCATCCTGGGTTCTGGGAATCTCCCTACACACCCACCTCTTCCTTTCCAATCTCATGTTGCTTGGTCTTGGATTACTATGTGCTGTTCTATAATTAACACAGCGACACAGCCAGCCAAGCAGTCATTGTTGTGCCCTGCTAGGCCCCACCTGCAATGTGGGAGAAAGGGGGATGTTTGGCATCTGTTAGAAAGATGCTGAAAGCTGTTGTTGCATTGTGAATGGTGAAAACAGGACTGAGAAATAGCCAGGTTGTACTTCTGTCTTCATTATTTGTGAAAAGTGGTCACTTCATGCTCTGGTTGACTTGGTGATCAGGTACTCCAACCCTGATGGCTGAAGAACTTTCATTAAAAGCAGACACTATTTCAAAATACTCCTCTGTATGGAGGAAATGTTAAACTTGGGTCCAGAGAACTGCCTCCAGTGGAACTATAGTGTGAGAAAGTTTCTACTGTAAATATTTTAGCATAACTTTGTTTCAATGCAGTGTGAAACTTACAGGAAAAGTTGACATGGATCTTTCACTAAAGTACGTTTGCTTGCATCTTTATATGAGAAACTGAAGCTTGGCTAATCTACACTACTCTTCCCTGCAGTAATTGTTCGCAAGTCAATTTTAGCAGATGCTGCTAAAGTGAAGAAGCTGCAGCAAAGTGGAGAAGCGTTTGTACAGGATGGTTCATGCAATAATATTGCACCTCACTTGCATAAATGCAGGGAATGCCGTTTAGACAGTTACCGGAAGAACAAAGAGCAAAGAGACTCCACTGTCTTTTGTCGATTCTTTCACTTTAGAAGGTAAGAAGAATTTTGACTCTATTTACACCTTGATATTCTTTAAATGTGAATAACATGCCCCACACGTCCGAGTTGCACATCTGATCTTTTTTCCTTTTCTGAAAGGGGGACTAATTGGGTGCTCACTGTTAGCTATAGCATGGATTTTCATCTTCCAGGACAGATAAACAAAATAACTCAAACAGTTATTTGGTCAAAGTGATCTCACTTAGGTCTCTGGTTCAAAACTGCTAGATGTCAGTTAAGCTATAAGGCTAATATACCCAACTAATGAGAGGTTGCCTGTGGTTTTTTTAGACCTTAGAAATTATGGGACTGCTTGCTTTGAGTAGAAAATATTTTGGCAGGACTTTGAGCTCTTTATTTTGCTATTCTGGGCTGAGTGCCAGTGGGATAACATGAGTTTAATTTGAGTGCTACAGTTCAGTAGTATTGGAGATAGTAGAGAGAGGGTAGATTCTGTGCCTGTCTTTCAAAGTTTAGCGGTTGGACACATGAAATGTTAAATGTACATCCATAGCTGTGGAAGAGTTGCAGTAAGTGGCCAGGGGCTTTCAGCTGGAATCATGGAGTAGTGATGGGCAAAACTATAATTTACATTGTGTTCTTTGTTCCGCTTCACACTTGAGAGTTTGTGCCAGTTCAAGTTTGCCATAGAAATGTTTAATCAGTACACTCACTATTTCAGGGGGGCAGATGGGGAGGACCAGCAAGGCAACTTTAAAGAAACTTTAGGAAAACCTGGTGACTGTGGAATGGTGGTTGCTTTTCCAAACCTGATTGGCAGCTTCAGATCCATTATACTCCACCTACAGCCCCCAGAGCCTGATTCTTGAGTTGAACAGTAAAAGTCTTTTGATGTTTTATCTCTAGCTCTTAAGACACCATGAGAAACCCTTTCAAAAAGAATGTTAAACTGTTACTTGAAACGTATCTATAAGCCCAGGGTGGACGTTGTCAAACTGCAGTGTATGGCTGGTTTTTAACATGTCCTTTCCTTTGTTTTCAAGTCATGTAGATTTCTTCATGAACTACTTGATTTCATGTCCAGATGTTGTTGCACGCTGCTTTTTATTTCCCCCCGCACCTATTTAAGCTTTGTGGGATGGGCTGTGTTTTATGAGAAGAAAGTAACATTTGTGATATTAGAGAAGAAAAGCAAAAATACAAGGGAGATGGGAAGCTTAGTCTCAGTTTTTTCTTTAGATTCTCAGAGGAATTACTTTCTTTTGAGTCTCTAAGTAGAAAAAAAAAAAGTTACAGTCCTGGAGACCAGCTGAAGAGAGGAAACTGAAAGCAGAAAGATTACAAAGATCATGAAAAAACCCCAAATTTTTCCACTCTTTCATTTATGTCTTGAGGTTTATTCTTCTTCCACCACAACACTGTCCCCGTTGTAGCTAAAGGTTAAAAAAAAGTGTTACTAATCTGTTATTTAACCTCAGATTAGAGTTTTTACTATAAATCTTGGGATAATCTGAGATGTTAAAATGTGTGATATCAGAGTAACAACAGACTACGCTAATTCATCTTCTCAGTGTAAAAATCTAGACTTGCAATGCAGTTCAAAGCAGTTGAATCCTTCAGTTTTGAACTTGAAGCTGATGGAACTGTCTCTTTTTATTGAATGTGAAGTCTGCAAATTTTGAAGATAGTGTTTGTTTGGTGATATCAATTGCCAGCATGTGTTTTCTTGCCATGCTTAACACTATAGTGAGCATGTGTTGTCATCAGAAGTCAACTTCCCTCTACAGCATGTAGTAAAAAGGTTCCTGAAAACATAAGCAGAGCTCTTGATGTTTTTTATTTAATAAACTACTACAGATCCCACTCTTTCCACCTACTCAGAATCAGTCAAGAATATATTACTCAGATTTTGCTGGATTTTTTTTTGACAGCTACTTCCAAATTAATTGTTACTGAAATATATTAGATTTTTGAGGTGTTCTAATGTCTCTTGTGAGTTGTACATAGTTCTAGATTAAATTCTTACTGTTATGTCCTCTGTGTGATCCTTAATGCCAATGCATTTAAAAAATTATGTTAATCTGACTTGGTTTTGTGTGACTAAAAATCTTTGGTTAGGAAATCTACCTTACTATAAAAATCTGATGTTTTGAGTCTTTTTTTTTTTTTTTTTTTTTAAGCATGCTTAATGCTAATGACAAGTATGTTTACCCATATCTGTTGCAACTATTAAGTGTTAAACTCATTCACATACAGTATGTGTTTACAGTTCAGGCATTGACTCATTGGAATTAATGTAAACTAATAAAACATTTGAGATGATTTGTTTTTCTCCTTTCCCCCTTCTTTCCCCAGGTTGCAGTTCAACAAGCATGGAATACTGCGTGAGGAAGGCTTCTTAACTCCAAATAAATATGACCCTGAGGCTATTAGCTTATGGCTACCTCTATCCAAAAATGTTGTGGGTCTAGATCTTGACACAGCAAAGTATATCCTAGCCAACATTGGAGATCACTTTTGTCAGCTAGTGATATCTGAAAAGGAAGTTATGTCTACGATTGAACCACACAGTAAGATCAATTTTTATTAAAATAATCTGTATTTTAATAGCTTTGTATGCAAATTTAAGCTTCTGACCTGTGTGAAAATAATCGCATGCATTTGGAAATGTCATGTATGACTTCAGTGTTTCCCTTTCTTCTCAGAGAGGTAATGGTTAAGATTCAGCGTGAACTACTATTGACAACTCTGCTCACAGGCAGGGGTAAAGGGAAAAGTAATTCTACCCTTCTTTATGTCAGAAGACTTTTATCAATTTATCAAATTACTTTTCCTGTTGAAGAGAGTATAATTCTGTTATGAAACAAAGTGTAAAAAAAATTAAACAAAACAGCAGGCAGCTGACAATCTATTCTTGACATGTAAATGAAACACAGCTTTCGTTTTGACTGCACAGATTCTGTTAGATTGCTTTGGTCCTATTTTGTTTTTCTTGCATAATGGACCTAATGCTGTCTGTGAAGTCAGTAAAGAAATCATTTTTTTTCCACCTGAAACTTTCCAGTAGGACTGTTTCAAGTGATCACATGTACAGCCCTACTGGGAATAGACCAAACCTTGCATCCTCGAATACAGGTTTTTTGGCCACTTCAGAACCTTTCTGTAGAAACCATGAGCAGGCAGATGGGGAAGGCTGTGTGATCTTGCATAATCGCTTCTCAGAGTAGAATGACTCTTAAAACTATGTTTGTTTTTTTTGGGGGTTATAACTACATGACAGATGCAGTACAGTTTAGAAGACACTACTCAATGTCCTCTGCATTTGGGTGGTACTGACATTATATAAAGATTGTATCAGTTTACTGGTCACTCCAAGGTTTTTAATAGAAGAAAAAAACTGAACTGGCTTGAATGTCCTCCTAAAGAGGAGGGAAGGCTTGAGATATTTCAGAAATGTTTGCTGTGGGGTCTTACCCTGGACTACTTTGAATCTGCAAGCTCTGCTCTTCGCTTGAACTGAAACATATGCAGGCTTGTGGAGCCAAAGTATCAATAGCCAGAGTGAGAGGTACAGACTGGAACACTGAAACACTTTCAGAAGGGTGACATTTTGGGTGGAATTTGTGAAACAAAGGGGACGTGTGGTGTTTCTTAATAGCAGAGGATGCATCTGTTAGCATACCTACCAGAAACATCCTCTGCTTAAAGAAAACCCAAAGACATGTGAGTTCTGCAGTTGGTTTGAAAGGAGCAAAATGTCATAAATTCCTCTTTGTTTATTGCCCTGACTGGTGAGAGTAAAAGAACTCAATTTCATTAAGATGGAGGAGATTTTTTTTTTTAATGCCCTGGGTAGGAAAGAATTAATTTGCAGTCTAGGTATCCATCCTTTGAACAGCTCAGTGAAAGAGGGGGAACTTGGATGGCATAGGAAAAAGGTAGATTTTCCTGCCACCCCCATTTAAAGTTATGATAGACTTTTCTTGATGGAGTTCAGTTGAAATAGTACCTTTTCATAAAAATTCTGTCTCTGACAAGCTGACTTTTTCCAAAATATCAAAATACTTCATTCAAGTACTACCTTTTAAGGGGTTCATGTTTGAATATTTTTGGACTCTGCAGTATGTCTCAGGGTCAGCCCTTCTCTCTCTTACCCGTGAATTATCGGACTCTGATAAATAGAGCCACAAGACAAACAAGAGTGAGGGAGAAAATTATTTGGGAGAGCTTCCTTAAAGAGAGTTTCTTAAAGAATAAGTAGGAAAGCACAAGTGAAATTATCCCTGTATAGTAAAAGATTGACTAGTGTAGAAAGAACAGCTTGTTAGGTCACATTGCTCCTTGGCCACCAAGTGCCAGAAGGAGACCTACAGAAAGAGGAGATGGGGTCGGACTATGGAGAGGAAACGAAAGAATAGGAAGAGTAGAAAATTACAAAATCAGAAAACTGAAATATGAAATGACATGCAACATATAACAAAAAAAAAAATGGAGGATTGGCCCAGAAAATGGTAAATATAGTGCATGTTTATAAAAGGCAAAGAAGAATGGAACTGGTGATATTTAGACTTCCGTCTCCTGGAAGAATTTTGAAGCAAGTAGTCAAACAACTTTTACCTCCTACATAAGAACAAATTGTGCCAAGTTATTCTAGTTTTGTTCCATACATAGTTAATGGACATTATACAGAAGAAAAGGAACAGATGTCTTGGATCCTGGTGTAGGTTTTTTTAGCATACGTTAGGACATGGTATCTCTTAACTTGCTTTTGAAATTAAGAAACATTGTGGGCAGAAAAGTTTTAGAGAAGTTACAAGTGTGGAAGGAGGTAGGAGGAGGCAGATGTGTGCTTTTTGTCTAGTCTAGTTTTCTAGCTGGCGAAATAATGAAATGAAGATCAGTCTAAAATAATCTGTATGTAATGCAGCCCTGGAAGAGCTTGTAACTTTTTTGAAGATACTGTAAATGTTTGGGATGTTTTGAGTGAACTAAAGTGACTTGGCGTGAGGAAAGGTGGAATATGATGGGTACAAAAGAAACCTGAACAGCAGTGGTCAGTTCTTCAGAGAAAAACAACTCTCCGTTCTGAGAAGGTCTATATAAAAACATAGAGAAAACCTCCTAAAAGGAGAACTACTTCCCCACTATGCTATTGAATAGAGAAAAAGCACAAGCTGGCTGTGGGAAGCTAGACATTAAGCTTAGCTTGCTAGTAGTAACTTAATTTTTTTTCTAGGGCAGCTGTGGAATTTCCATTTAGGAGAATGTCAGCTGTGTGCATGTTATTTTAGGCAAATACATGTCAGGAGTAAGATGTAGTTGGTGCTGCACAGGAGCAAGCAAAATCATCTTGATTGCTTAGACTGTTCTGAACCTACTCTTCTGAATCTGTAACAGCAAAGGCTTTGTTTTGGAGTTCCAATACAAAACCAAGTCTGAGTCTTGTATCACTAAAGTGTTTTAATGTAGCTATACTTAACATGCAAATATCCTGGGTTTTTTAAACTGACAGTGACTAATATGTCAATTACCACAGGACAGGTAGCCTGGAAGCGTGCAGTTCGTGGAGTTCGAGAAATGTGTGATGTCTGTGACACCACAATCTTCAACCTTCATTGGGTCTGCTCTAAGTGTGGCTTTGGCGTGTGTGTGGATTGTTACAGAATGAAGAAAAAAAGCTTACATGAAGGTGAGAATGCATATTGCTACCTGAAACAAAGAGGGGAGAGGGGAAAGCAAACCTGTGTTTTGAACTTGGAAGACAATAGCAACCTTAAACAACAAGACAATGAGACTTCCCAACAAAAAGAATGTGTTGTAGACCTGTAGTTTGGTATATCAATAATAGTAAAATATGTAGTTTTCCAGAGGAGGATGAAGGCTGCACTAATAAAACAATTCAATGGGTTTGTTTTACAGATGATGACTCGGATACATTCTCCTGGTTTAAATGTGTGAAGGGGCAGGTACATGAACCAGAGAATCTAATGCCTACACAAATAATTCCTGGAAAAGGTAATTTAAATATTTGATTGGGATGAAAAAATGCAGTAGGCTTTTGCTGTCTTTTGTTGATACTGTACTGAAGAATTATTTTTTTTTTTTTGTAGTAAAAGCTTAGTATTGTTGAAAGACTGGAAGAGACTTGTGTACTTAGTACTCCTTATTATCTTTGACTTTTACAAAGAAGTATCAAAACTTCTTGTTTAATGATGAGCTGTGTTCATGTACTATTGTTCACCTGCATAAAATGTCTTATTGAACGCTGGTTGGTCTATTACACGTGAGCTCACGAATGACTTTTCTTTCAGCTCTCTATGATGTTGGTGATATTGTTCACTCCGTAAGAACAAAATGGGGAATAAAGGCAAATTGTCCATGTGCAAGTAAGCAGTTCAAGGCACTATCAAAGCCAACTGTAAAGGAGGATTCAAAACAGGTATTGCTACTGTCTCGCTCTATGTCTGTGTAGTATAGATTTGCCTCAGTCTACTACTCATATTTGAAGCCAATGTTAATTGACTTTGCAGGAATGCCAATCCTGACCCCTACTGACAACCCCACCATGTAGATCTTTGAACAAAACTTGTATTCAGTGTTCACTTTTCTGGTTCAGTTCTTTTAAGTTTTGGGGAAAATATTTTGTCCCTTTGACACACTGATGCCTCAGTAAGTGACCTATCCTTGAAAAGATTTTTTTTTTTAGAGCAAAAATAGGGTTAGATTGAGAGAACCCTTAAGAGTCTTAAGAACAGACTAGTGAGAATGATTGAGAAGTGTAGGCTACCCCTTGGGTTCTGGAGGTGTAATACATGCAGCATCTAAAAGAATAAGTGGGGGTGGAAAAGCACTGGAATTCATAAAAGAACTAAACATGAATAAAATTGAGGGCTGGAGCAGTATGGGAGAACCACTGATTTCTCTGGGAATCCTCATAGAAAGTTTGCTGCTTATTATATTAAAAAAAAAAAACAAAACCAAAACCAAACAAAAAAACAACCAAACAACCAAAAAAAACCAACAAACCCACCATATGCTTATTTGTAGATGGATGTAGTATTTTTTGCTTTTGAAAATAGAGTGCAAATTAATGACTTAGTTTCACAGTACCTTGCAAGAAACCAGCTGAATTAAGTGACTTTAATTTTGTTGTATGCTTATTCGTAAACTTATTTTGAGAATAAGTGTGTTATCTTAAGTGTAAGAAGCAGGCTGTACTTGATTTTGGTGTTGGTAATCAATAAGAGACAAAAAATATTGTAAAGCATTAAAACCAAGGAAGATGGTTACGTGATTCAGAAGTTAAAAGACTGAAGCTAGGTCAGTCGTAGGCTGTTTCTCGAGATTTCCTCAGTGACCTTGGACAAACAGCTGCATTGAAGCTTATCTATGCCTTTCTATAAAATTAGGTACCGCACTGGCTGTGTGAGGATAAGCTTATTAAAGTTTGAAGTATTCTATGTGATGTCATGTTTGGAATCCTTACCAAGCATCAGCAGTCATTAAGAGATGAAATGAAGAATGTAGTAATAGACAGGTGCAGAATAATTTCTTGACTGGAAAGTATTTGAGCAGAGAGAAGAAACTTAGCCAGTCATGCAAGAATCCCAGGCCAAAGCAGTAGTTCTAGTTAGTCTGTTACCTAGAATTTCCAAACAAGTAGATAAATCAACTGCAT
Organism: Vanellus vanellus; assembly: GCF_965231255.1. Taxonomy (NCBI): domain Eukaryota; kingdom Metazoa; phylum Chordata; class Aves; order Charadriiformes; family Charadriidae; genus Vanellus; species Vanellus vanellus. The sequence continues at coordinate 49,905,232 of NC_138909.1, read as the reverse complement.
AGATGTACAGTGGGTCCTGTGCTTGGATTGTGGCCAGGCTGGTGCTGCACTCATATGTAGGTGTATTTTAGACCTGGCACGTGAGTGGACTTTTGCCGCCTTCTGAAGATAAGAATTTAGCAGCTCTACATACATGTTTGTTTTAGTCTACTGAACTAGACTTCTACCTTAGCCCTGGTTTGAACATCAGCTATCACTAGAATTGCGAGAGCACTGCTAGTAAAATTGCAATCCCAGAAAATGCACCTGGGAAACTCAGCTTTCTGTGCTTTTCTTGAGGGGTGATGGACTCTGAGGAGATCCAGAATCTTGCGGGATCATCGCCTCTGGCTGATACAGAGATGCAATGCTGACCTCTTGTGGAGATCAGATATTTTTTGAAGGGCCACACCATTTTTGCTTGATGTCCAAGTAGAGAGCAGTGCTCAGGGGCCAGTACTGGGACCTGTACTGTTCAACATCTTTATCAGCTACATGAACAGTGGGGTTGAGTGCACCCTCAGCAAGTTTGCTGATGATACCAAGCTGTTTGAGGTAGACATGCTGGAGGGGAGGGGTGCCACCTGGAGGGACCTGGACAGGTTGGAGAGGTGGGCCCAAGCCAACCTCATGCAGTTCAACAAGGCCAAGTGCAAGGCCTTACATCTGGGTTGGGGCAATCCCAAGCACAGATACAGGCTCAGTGGGGAATGGCTGGAGAGCAGCCCTGAGGAGAAGGACCTGGGTGTGCTGATTGATGAGAAGCTCAACACGAGCCAACAATGTGCGATCACAGCCCAGAAGGCCAACCATATCCTGGGCTGCATCAAAAGAAGTGTGGCCAGCAGGTCAAAGGAGGTGATTCTGCCCCTCCACTCTTGTGAGATACACCCACCCCACCCCCCCCAGAGTACTGCATCTAGCTCTGGAGTCCACAACATAAGAAGGACATGGACCTGCTGGAGCGTGTCCAGAGGAGAGCCATGAGGATGATCCAAGGGCTAGAGTACCTCTCCTATGAGGAGAGGCTGAAAGAGTTGGGGCTGTTCATCCTGGAGAAGAGAAGGCTCCAGGGAGATGTTATTGTGGCCTTCCAGTACCTAAAGGGGGCCTACAGGAGAGCTGGGGAAGGACTTTTTACTAGGGCATGTAGCAATAGGACAAGGGGGAGCGGCTTTAAACTGGAAGAGGGCAGGTTCAGATTGAACATTAGGAAGGCGTTTTTCACTTTGAAGGTGATAAGGCACTGGAACAGGTTGCCCAGAGAGGTTATTGAACACCCTCAGGGATGAGGCCTCAAGGCCAGGCCGGGCATGGCCTTGGGCAATCTGGTCTAGTGGGAGGTATCCCTGCCTACGGCAGGGGGGTTGGAACTCGATGATCTTCAAGGTCCTTTCCAACCTAAACCATTCTATGATTTATTTTTTTTGTAAAATAATGAATTTGGGCATGTTATTGCTTGCTTCCCTTTCCTGAGTAGAGTGTGTTTGTGTCTAATCAAGTTCTCACTTTGTTTTTTTCAGAACTTGGTACCTGGAGAGAGGACCAGCCTTCAACAAAACAGTCTTGTTGTGAGCCCCCAGGTCACTATACATGATCCTCCTCTGAAGTCAGCAGTTGGAAGTAAACAAGCTGCTTCAGTAAATACTTCTCCTTCATTAAGTTGGTTATCAAATCTAACAAGTGGAAATGTGAATAAAGAAAACAAAGGTATGTGCAGAACCAGTGAAGAGTGAACTCTGTGGCTGTTTGTCAGAAGAATATAGATCAAACCTAGCAATATCTTGCATTGAGAATGACATCATCTGCTTGCTGGGATGGGCATTCAGTGCCTGTACTGCAAAACTGGTCCATGGCAATCCCTTGGAGTAAAACCTGGCAGGCTTAGCATATTCTTTTTTGAAAACTGGATTAATATTCCATTGATGCAAGTATTCTTGAAAATTCAATTTGAGCATGTATTTATTTTAGAACATGTGGTTTTAAAAACTCTGAAATATTGAAGAAAGTTAAGTGAAAAGAGTATTTCATCTGCATGTATTGAGAGGAGATTTATATATACATACATGTATGCATATAGGAGTATCTTGTCTTAAAAAAAAAAATAATAATCCAAAGCATATACTTTTCTTGGTTCAGAGGATTAATCATTGCTTCATTCTCAAATGTGTTCTTTTCTTCATTTCAGAGAAACTGCTCATACCTATTTCAAAGAATGAAAATAAACCTCTTCAGACACTCCCTAGTTTAGCTAAGCCTGCTGCAGCCCTGCAGACATTCAACAGTGCAATATTAACACCTGTGAGCAACAATAACACAGGTTTCTTGCGGAATCTATTGAACTCTTCTGGAGGAAAGGTATATGAAAAATTTTGTTTTACAAGTTTGAGTTGATGGCAGGCTTAGACTACTGTTCTAAACCTGTGAACAACTACCACAGACACTTGTCACAGTAGGTAAAATTCTGTCTTCATTTGGGAAATGGGACTTAATTCAGTGTCTGTGTTGCAGTGCTCCGGTTAATGCTTTCTAGAGTAGTAGCTTAGTAGTACTATCAGCAAGTCTTGCTTGGTGAGGGATTGGGAACCAAGTGATAAAGCAGATTAATTTACTTAAGCTAGTGTCTGGCAAGTGCATTGATTGGCATGTCCGTTAGACTCCAAAAAAGAAGCATCAAGGAACTTACAGGTGGAAGAAGAAATGTTCTGTGGTGGGTGACTATCTTTCTCATATCTCATTTGCAGACTGGTTGACTTCAGATGTTCCTGAGCTTTATTTGCTCTTATAGATATGACTTTAAAATGACGGGGTAAAATATTGGCTGCATTTCTGTTCTTTCATATAAAGAAAGTCCTGTTCTGTGCTGTATTTCGTGGTTTTCTGCAGTGTTGCTGAAATGTAAATCAGAGCACAACTTCTTATGCCAGAATGCTGTAGACAAAGTGTCAGAAATGGCATTGGCATTTAATGATGGTGAGTTTCTAGACAGCAAAGTTCTGCAGATTTTTGTTTCTCTGTGTGATTGTGAGCTCAGGTGAAAAATTTTGGAAGTGGCAAATATCATCTTTAAAGTCTGCAGGACAAGGCAACAGAAAAGTGTACTAACTTCTGGTTTTGTTCTTCCTCTTTTTTTTTTTTTTTTTTTTAAATCAGACAGACAATGGACTCAAGAGTACACCCAAAATCCTTGATGACATTTTTGCTTCCCTGGTGCAAAATAGAACCATTACAGACTTGCCTAAGAAACCTCAAGGATTGACTATAAAGCCTACGATAATGGGCTTTGATACGCCTCACTACTGGTTATGTGATAACCGCTTGCTATGTCTTCAAGATCCCAACAATGAAAGTAATTGGAATGTCTTCAGGGAGTGCTGGAAGCAGGGACAGGTATTTGGATTTTTGCATTTTCCATTTTCAGTTCATATGCTTTGCCCTTTATTGGAAGTGCAGGTACAAGCTTACTGCAATGATAAGCAATGCTAAACCTTCATAAAATGTACTGCATGAACGCAGCTAGGATATATATTTTCCTATTTGAAATCAGTTTCTAAACACACTGCTGAACTTACGGCTCTGTATAAAAAGCTGCCTCGTAGCTTGAAATATAGAATCATCAAATGCACAGCATGATTCTGGTAAGGCAGGCTGAGCATTTATTTTTTAAAATAGTATGTTTGCAAACTGCCTGTATTCAAATGTTCAGTACATTTTATGCATTATCCTATTCTGGATGGGATTAGAATTTTTGGTGTGTAATAATTCTTCAGAATATATTCTTCTTCATAGCCTGTAATGGTATCAGGAGTGCATCACAAATTAAATGCAGACCTATGGAGACCGGAATCCTTTAGGAAGGAATTTGGCCAGCAGGAAGTGGATCTAGTTAACTGCAGGACCAATGAAATCATCACTGGAGCTACTGTAGGGGATTTCTGGGATGGATTTGAAGATATTTCAAGTAAGTAGTGTGAATTTTTGTTCCAATAGGTAAAATATTTAGCAGCAATAATCTTGCCCTAGCACAAATTTATCATCTTAAGGAGCAGCAGCCTCAAGCAGTGTAAAAGACATTCCAGGCTTTCTCTTCATTGTGGACAGCATGTCTTCAGGAGTATGTTTGGCTGCCTTTTAGTCTTTTGGGGAAGCATTCTGAGAAAGTTTGGAATCTTTCTAGCAAGTAGGTTCACCTGTCAGCTTTTTTTCCCAGTTGAGTGAAAAATAAAAGAGCGTGTGTAGGGTTGGTGCTCACAAGGTAATTGGATTTTGCTGTTTTAACTTGCAGGTGCCTTTTGTTTTTAAGGAACCAAAGTTATTCTGTATAAAAATGGGTTTAGGGGAGGCGAGTATGAGGTTTAGCATTGTTTTCACTTATAGGTGCGAACTTTTTCCAGGAGAATTAATACTTTCCAGGGCATCTGGGGTTCTACTTAATCTGTTTGTGTGATGTAAACTTCTGGAATTCGGTACTTGGGGCAAGAAGAGTGGGGAGCTTGGCAGGCTTGCTCATATCTTTCTTCTGTTACTTGATCTTTGAAAAAAGTTGGCTTTATCATCAGCTACTCTAGCCTCAAACACAAAACAGATGCCCAAGTGAAATTGCAGGAAGCGCCTGGGGAGGGGAGCAGGTAAAGGTTACTTGTCTAGTCTGAAAACTCCATACTGTCATAACACATTTGTCACAGCAGCAGTACCAGACTGTGGTGTCAGGTAAACTGCATGTCTTTGATTCTACGTGAATAGTTGTGGAACAAAGATGATTTTAAACTAAGATAAAGATGTCTTTTTGTCTTGATTCTTTGGATTTTGAGTTGTATAACTATTAAAAATTAAGACTTGTTAATATTTGACATTAGGTCGTCTGAGAACAGAAGAAGGAGAGCCAATGGTGTTGAAGCTTAAAGACTGGCCTCCAGGAGAAGACTTCAGAGATATGATGCCTTCTCGGTATGAAGTTACAAGGAAACTGTTCATGATTTGTGTGGTACACCCCCGAAATAATGGAATGTAGGAATACTGTTAAGTTTTGATATCTGCTTCAACTTTGAGAAGCAGTTGGTCACACATGAACCTTTTTGTTTCTCAGAGGTGCCTGACACAACTGCAAACGGGACAAGTTTTATGATAAAAGTTAATGTACTTCACTGTACTTATTGCCAAGTAAAGTGAGTACCTAAAATTGCCAATGATTGGTTAAACTTTGGAAGCTTCCTAAAAGCCTGAGTCATCTTGAAATCCTAAGTTCAGTTGAAGCCTATTTCTTTGCCAAACATATTTAAATATTCTGACTTACTCTATTTGATATTAGTTGAGATGATTACGTAAGGCAATAGCATTGCTCCAGAGCAGTTAATTTATCTGCTATATTCCTGTGTCACGTTTTGTTCTTTTTCATGGTGTCCAGTAAAGCCCCTGGGGGCAGGACAACAGTTTCTTGATTGGAGAAAGCTTTTGTTGCAGTATGTTTTAGTGCGCTTTCTATGTGGGTTCTTAAATTGTGCTGTATTACTTTAGGTTTGATGATTTGATGAAAAATATTCCATTGCCAGAATACACTAGGAGAGGTGGCAAGCTCAACCTTGCTTCTCGACTTCCCAACTATTTTGTACGACCAGATTTGGGCCCTAAGATGTACAATGCGTATGGTAAGGAATTATTCACTTTAAAGGTCACATCCACATGCTCAAATTAAAAATTACTGTAAATTAAATAAATCTATGCTGTTGTAGACAACTTGATTAATCCCATCGATCCGAAAACTTAATTTTGGCTCATTTATAGGTGCTCGTGATGTCCAGAGCATTTTTTGATGTTGTTAAATGTTTGTTTTGTCCAGGTGGGTTTAAACCAATAATAATTATTCCTAGTCTTCCAGTTGGCTTGCTGCACATGTGTATACACAGCCTGCCTTTCCTGTAGCTGGCAACATGTATTTGTTGTTTTGCTACTTCTGGCTGTATCTCTTTTTTGATACTTCTCCTTCTTGGGCTCTATCATTTAGTCTTTAATTGCTTCTTGAGCAGTTCTTTCCATAGCTAGTTCATCTGCTGTCATTCAAAAGGCATTTAAAACTGTAAGTGGGATCACGGCCAGTAAAGAGATTGTGGCTGGTAAATACTGTAGCAGCTGTCTTTGAGTGAACAAGAGACTGTTTCTGAGAATACTTTATTTTAAACTGCTATGGAAAGCCTCTTCTAGCAGGACGTAAACAGGATTTACATATATCATGCAGGCAAGGTATGGGTGCAGATCAATGTGTCAGCTTGTAAACTAATTGCTTGGGGAAGACACAAACAAGATGGGGCAAGGTCCTAGATATGAAGTATATTGCTGTACTGGAATAACTTGCTGATAACAGTAAAAGCTTTTGGTTTGGGGTTTTTTTGTTTGGTTGGTTGTTGGTTTGTTGGTTTTGGTTGTTTGTGGTTTTTTTTTTTTCCAGATAGTGCTGCCAAGAGTGGCATAAGATTTCTTTTTTCCTTACTAACGTACCTGCTACTTTTTTGTTTCAGGCTTAATAACACCAGAAGATAGAAAATATGGCACAACAAACCTCCATTTAGATGTGTCTGATGCAGCTAATGTTATGGTTTATGTGGGTATCCCAAAAGGCCAGGCTAATCAAGAAGAAGGTAAAATCTTTCTTGTGTCCTAGAGGGGTTATTTCTGTGGTTGGAGAGAAGGTCTTTCAGTGTAACTGCTCATGTTTGCTCTCAACAGAAGTGCTTAAAACCATACAAGATGGTGATTCTGATGAATTGACAATTAAGCGTTTTACTGAAAGTCGAGAAAAACCTGGAGCTCTGTGGCACATTTATGCTGCTAAAGATACAGAGAAAATCCGGGAATTCCTTAAAAAGGTAAGCTGTTAAATCTTAAAAACTTACCTTCTGTCTGTTTACGTTTGCAAATATCCTTGGATTCTTTTCCTCCTTTCTATCCCAGTTATTCTGGAATCAAATGTACTGGAGTTGTAGCTGACAAAAATTCTTGGGTGCTGTGCATCTTGTAGGATCTGAGGAGGGTAGCGAGTTGAAGCTTGAAGCTATCTTGTATTTAGATATGCTGCTTTTGCCCACACTTCTTATAGCACATGAATGATGTTATGTAATGAACAAAAAGAAAAAGCTGGTTTAGATTTAAGCAAAAACACAGTTTAATCTTAAACTAGATCCTTCTTAAAAGCATGCATATGAGGTGTTCTTGGGAAATGTCAGAGCAATATGTGGCACATAAAGTTCTTCCTTGTTCTCTCCCTTTTCCTACCTTCCCCCCCCCCCCCCCCCCCCCAATACCTTTACAAGGTTTGGATTAAGGGAAAAGCGTAATGGGTGCTGTTTCATGGGAGTTAAAGGTTTAGTAGAGATGTGATACTACATCCAAAGGGGCTTGTTTCACTATTTAAATTCACCACAAATGGTCCAGAGTTCCCCATGGTCTTAATTCTGGAACTTCTTTGGTGCTTTAAAAGTGGAAAGAGTGAAGATGCTGATGTTTAAAAGGATAAATGGGATGAACAACTGTTGGCCTTGTCAGCCTGACTACTGTCTTTAGCGGAAGCTTAGAGAGGCTACAGCAGATTTGGTTAGTATTACCAAAGAACAAATCTTAAACATGATAAAACATGATGCTGACTTTGATAAGCATTGCTGTTTTGTTTTGACATCTGTCTCATCATTGGTCCCTTGTAGTGTACTTGCCTGCAGGTGTGACGCTTTCAGCAGCTTGTTTTGGAGTAGAACTAAGCTGTTTATCTCCTCCCTAATGAGTTTTTGGGCTACAGTCCTGGGTGTAAATGATTGCCACAGCAAACTGGATTTATACTGGAACTTTTTTCATAAATTCTCTACCCACACTCCTCAAATTTCTCTTATAAAGTGCCTGTTGTGCATCTCAGCCTCGTATTCCCTGAAATCTAGTTAGCATCCTCTGTTTTGGTCAGTGAGCACGCTTTGACTAGTGCTGGCCTCAGGGCAGACACTTGCTGAATTCCACCCTCAGTAGTTTCTTCTAGTTACAGTAGTGTCAGAGTATCGGTCCCATGTATGACAGTGCTTCCCACTGTGAACACACTTCACACTTCTGTTTGTTCTTACTGTAAACTGAGTTTACTTGCATTTTTATATCCACATTTGTAATTTGTCTGTGAAGCAGGAGGGACTTGAGAAATGGTGAAGTCTTGACAAGTAAACCAAGGACTGAATAAGAATCCAAACCTTTCATTGTGCAACTCTTATACCTGAGCACATGGTGCAAGTCACTGTATCTGGCAAGTGTGCATATGGAATACCACAGGTACATCTTGATTGTCCAGTAAGACTGGTACATTATAATAACTGTTGTCTTGTGACTTTTCAGGTAGCGGAAGAACAAGGTCAAGAAAACCCTGTAGATCACGATCCCATTCATGATCAGAGTTGGTACTTGGACCGATCGCTAAGAAAACGCCTTCATCAAGAGTATGGAGTTCAAGGCTGGGCCATTGTACAGTTTCTAGGAGATGTAGTTTTCATTCCAGCAGGAGCTCCACATCAGGCAAGGACCAGGGACACTGTTACAGCCTGACCTCTTGGGCAGATGTTTGAGCACATGGCTAATGCTTGTTTGTTCTCTCTAGGTTCATAATTTGTACAGTTGTATTAAAGTTGCAGAAGACTTTGTATCCCCAGAGCATGTCAAACATTGCTTCTGGCTCACTCAGGAATTTAGATATCTGTCGCATACGCATACGAACCATGAAGATAAATTGCAGGTAACTTACCAATGCTCAAGATGAACCCTGCCCTTCTTAATCCTTTCAAAAAAAAAAAGGCAGCCCACAAAAAAAAAAAACACACCAAACAACCCTCCCCAAACCCATAAGGGGTGTGTCCACATAACCCAAGTTGCTTTGATGTTCAGATTGACTTTGATGCATTGGATCTTGAAGAGGAATTGTTTTTTTAATTGTTACAGTTTTTAGTAGTTTTGAGGAAGTCTTCTGAAGCTGCTTCTGAGATTCTTTTGAAATGTTTCCTCCTTCCATTTCTTCTGTTTTCCCTCTATGTGAGTTTGCAATACTCTCCCCAAGCTGCAGGGTTTCAGTTTGTATCCTGTTAGAATTTGACCCTTATTTTCACAAGTTAATGATTTAAGTGAAGCCTGTGCTGTTTGAACTCAAAGGAGAGCCACAAGGGGTGTGGGGAAGTGGGAAAGAACTAAATACCTTTGCTTTCCTCCTAGGTGAAGAATGTCATATACCATGCTGTTAAAGATGCAGTTGGGATACTGAGAGCGAACGAATCCAGCCTTAGCAGACCATAAAGTAGAAAGCCTTAACCACACACTATGAAACAGAAGCGTTGGCAGCTGTTTTAACTACTCAGTCAGGACCTCTGTGGACTTTGAGATTATATGAATGTTACCTCATCTTACTTTCAGCAGTACCAGAGGATCGTGGTACTATGTTCTGTGTATTCTTCCAATGTTTACAAACCTGATATGTATATGTAGTAATATGTATGGACTGTGGCATACTGTGAATGCTCAGTTGCAATAGAACTCTATATGGAGTTGCTCTCCAAACTGTACAAAATACCTCCTATAGAACTGTCAGAAACTTCCAAATTACTCATTTGAAAAATATTATTCAAGACATTGTAAAGCTCCAATTTTTAAAATTTATTTTGGGGTGGGAGGAAGTATGGAGTCACCCACTTTAATAACCAATTTGCATAAAAATAAGAATGCAGTTCTGGAATTTCACATTAACATAGAACTAGCATTTAAAAGTAGCTTTAAGCTATTGTATAGTAACATAGATGGGAGTTAACCATCTCTAGGTAAATGTATTTAAATTTCTAAATGTTAAAAGAAACTTTTAATCAAATGTCTTCTGTTTGAAACTGCTCTTTAATTTGAACTGATGTTTGATTCTCTGGTTTTTAACACTGAATGGTCTACATAAAATTCTTCTATTTCAGATACTGTTCCTTGCTTGCCTTCTTCAATTGACTCTTTAAAATGTAACTAATTTGATGCAGCACTTTGAAATTCAAAAGCAAGTTGTGTATTGTATACTGTTCATAATGGTTTGTAAAGTATCTGAAGGCTTAGGGTATTTCATTTAATGACAAATCTATTTATAGCTTTTTTTTTTGGTTAACTAAAGCATGACTTAGCTTGACTACTGCTTCTCAGCCAATGCCACTATTGCGGTCTGTATCAAATGAGTTTTGCAGCTTCAGTCTTAAATGGTGCACACATTGCTCCAAAACTAGAGAAAGACTGAAAACATAAAACTTAAAACAGGCAGAGGGGTCAAGAGTGGAAAAGTGCATCTGTCATCTAACAAGATAAGCAGAGATAATATGAACCTTTCTGTTCTTCAGTGTCCTGTCCAGCTATGAAATGCATGGGTGGTTAGCTGTTGGGAAAAGCTGGGCGGGGGGGAACCTCCTAGTTAAAGTTCAGAAAAGTGACTTTTTATGTAACACATTTGCACAGTTTGTCAATTTCCTTCCCCATAGTACTTCACCTGCTACTAATGATCAGCATTAACTGTTCTGAGTCTCTCAGATGGCAGTATTTCTTCAGAGAAACTTCCTTTTATCCATACATCAGTATCCAGAGTGGAGCTGAGACTGCAGTGACTTGCAGGGAGTAGAAGTCTCTTAAGTTAGAATAAAGTGGGCTCATAAAAGGTTTGTCTACTGCGAGTAGGTACATCTGCTTCCTTCCTCTTGAAATTGAGACAAAAGAAAGTACTTGGAACAACTCAAGGAGCAAAACAAAACCATAAATAAGTAAGTTGATGTGTGGTTATGGCCTGGCCCAGTCTGCATTCGCCTGCCCCAGGAGTTGTCCCTCCATGTGTCAGACCTGGAAATCTTTAGGTGACCATTTATAGCTCACTTTGCCTGTGCCAGTGTCCATGATGCTGGGTGAGGAATTGGTGCAGTGCAAGTGCTGTGGTGTTCTCCTTGTGCAGGGAAATGTTCTGGTTCACAGGGCTTATGCTGCTGGCTTAGATTCTGCTGAACAACTGCACATCATCGCTTTGTTCAGTGAGAACTTCCCTCTACCTCTACTTGCTAAGGCCTCTAGCTGATAGTAAAGATTGGCCAGTTTCTAGTCACTTCTGTAAGGAAAAGCAATTAAACCTTTGATTTGGCATTCAGTGCTTGAACTAGTTAAGTATCCTTAAAGGCAATGCTTTAACTGAATGTTCATTCTTGCAGTATCAAGTTTGAACTAAACAAAGCAGTCCAATTGCTTTTCTTGGAGTCAGCTGGAGTATCTGTGGGGAGCTGGCATACAGGTACCTTATCTCCCAGCCAGTGGGATGAGTCACATTGATCTCGTACACACTGTTCGCATATACACATGAAAAGGCCCATTGTTGAAGTTGCATTTTGAATTTTCTTACTGATATGCTGCTATTCAATCTGGTTTTATTGCAGCTGTTATCTGTCTATCCAATCCCACTGACTCTTCAGCTGCTTTTTTTACTTTCTGATCTGTCCTCTCTGGATTTTTAAGATTATGAGAAACAAATAGTCCCATTTGACCATTTCTGTTAAGTTTGGGGTGGAGATGGAACACTTGAATCGGAGTTCTCCAAAGGGGCGCACAGCCCTGAAGCCTTAGGGTTACTTTGCTGGCTGTATTTGTTGCCCCCTGACATGAAGGTGAATGGTGCTTGGCCCATCCTTGGGTTTTATGGTTGAACCTAGGAGCTGTTGGACAACATCCAGGTAGCTGTGTGCGTTATCTGTTCTTCCACCCTTGCTCTTGGAATACAATTATTTTATAGACTTAGTTTTCTTTTTGTAAGTCTTTCTTAAAATTAGAAGCTCTTTCCTTTGCCTGTGAGCCTCTTGTGGCATTGACACACTGATGTGCAGACACAGCGGACAGTTGCTTTCTAAACTGCCTTTTGTGAGTCATGACATTAGTTTTGCCTGATGTTTTCCCTTGAGAGGAGACACATCTCTTCTTGTTTTGGATTCCCTTAACACTAAAAATGTGCTGTTTAAGCAGCAGATGGCTTGTCACCACTTGTGGTTGTGGGATAGTGAAGTGATAGTACCTGGAATGATTAAGCAAATTACTAACAAAATACTCTGTGTAGTGACTGTTTGCCTGTAAAATGATTATATTCTGTTACTGGATTTGCAAATGAGCAGAGTGGGTAACAAATGCCACTGCTCAGCAGCTGTGATGGGCCACAGCTGTTCTCAGAAGTCTGGTAGGTACAAGGTTTAGTTCTTATAAATCTTGGAAGACTGAAAATTTTAATTATATGGATTGGTTCTGGAGTCAGTTCTGGTCCCAGACCTGACCAACTGTCTGCAAGAGCACTGCAGGTCACCTCTCTTGGCACAGCCCAGGGCAGAAGAGGCCTGGCTGCTGCCTTGGGTCTAGTGAAACACACCACCACCATCCTGAGTCAGGGCACACCTCCTGCCTCTGCCAACTGATGTCTCAGTATCAAGCTTGGCTCTTTGAGCTGTGTCTCAGCCCCAGCTGGGCTCATCTTCCCCCCCCCCGTGAGGGGTGCTGAATAGACATGTTGCTCTTGCCTTCTGTTCACCTTTACTGAAGGTGTGCTTCCCCTTCCTTCTGCCTACCTTCCCCCAAAGCAAGGGAGGCTCACCCTGCCCCAAGTGCTCATCTCCATTCAGCTGTAGGTACTCCAGCTGCCCTCTCTTGCCCTTGAAGAGACTGGCTGATGAAGAGGAAAGCAAAACCCCTGAAAGGTGTGCATTATCCTTTCAGAGTGCTACCAGCCTGTCTCCCAGGGTTGCTCTCATTAAGCTCCCATGCAGCACAGAGCTGGCAGGGCTGACATTTGCCTTTTAAGAATATGACTTACATGTGTCTTGAGAGTGAGAAATAAAAAAAAAAAAAAGCTTTCAGAGGTGATAAAGATAAAAAGGAAGGGCTTGTGCAGGTCTGGAAACTTTCTCTGATTCTCTAATCATCCACCCTGTCCCCAAAGGAATTCCATGCAGGAGGACTGGCAGCCTCAGCCTGCCTCCACTAAATAAGGCTCTGCCTGGACAGAGCTGGAAGAAAGCAGTTACTTTAACAGCTGCTCTGTCTAAAAGCTTTTCTTTAATTATGCTGTGAAGGCCCTAAATGTACTAAAGAAGAAAAAAAAAAAGGGTGTTATAAAACTAGGAGGGGGCCAGACAGTGATTGTGAAAGAGTTTGAAGTGATGCAAACTAAACTGATGCATGGAAGCAACTGTTAAAAGCAGCTTTAATAAAATTTGTAGTGATTTGGAAAAACAAGAGATCTTACACCACTGAAGGTTTTTGGTAGCAGAATAAGCCAAAGTGACTTTTAGGGAAAGATGGTACTTGAAGCTAAAAATGTGTTTCAGGACTTTATATCTGAAAATACATAACACTATGCCATCATTGCCATTTCACCACAGCCCCTCACAGGGGAGACAGACTGAACAGAAAAGGGTAAGATAACCTCTACAGAATGCACTCCCCAAGAAGTATATTACAGTAGTTTCTTGGAGAATACACTCCCCAGGAAGGAAAAACAAAATATATTACATAAACTATTCTCACATATTAAGTTTTGCATTTTGAAGGTAGGACAGAACCCCATTGCAAAAAAAAAAAAAAAAAAGCAAACTGTACACATTTGTTTCATCCTTAACTACGGAGGGTGGCTAACCGCGACTGCATTGCTTCAATGTCTTCCTCCTCATCAACAGCAGCGGTTGCTCCCATGGGTTCCGGCTCTGGAAGAGCATCTGTGACTTTACTAGGCGCTTTACCCAAGGCCCCTGCAAACAACAATTGGGCTCGTTAGTGTGCATTACATCTTCATTTAATAACTAGCAGCTTCCAGGGTCACCTAAAGTAATTCAACCCATCAGTTCTGGTAGAGGTCACACACAAGAACTGTTTGAGCTGTCAGGCTGATACAGCAGCACTGACCTGCCAGCCCCTCCAGTGCTACTGCTCATCTCCACAGCCCCCCAGCAGGAAGGGAGCTGCTGCCATCTGGGAAATGGCACAGAAAATAGCAAAACAGGATGTGAGAAACAAGAGAGGGCAAGGAGCTGGTGGCTGGGGACAAGGTAACAGCAGGGCAGGAGCTGGGGAACTGCGCTTGCAGCACATTACAGCTCAATACAGCTCCAGTACTTAAGTTTGTCACACCAATTCAGGTAAGGAGCATTCAAAGCATTATCTAAGTCAAGTAACAAACAGTTGATTACTGCTTCATGAGCTGTAACAGCAGAAATTGGGGGGGCTGGGTTCAGTTTAGGGATTTTTGTTTGTTTTGTGGGTTCCCCCCCTCCAACTCCTCAAGACACTAACAGCATTTTACAGCCAGGAATCACAACACAGCCTACAACTCAAGGCAGTGCAGTTGAGTTTATTTTCTGGCTTCGTTAATAATAGTATATCTAATCAATCATATAAATTCCACCTTGTTAAGAGGATCCACTACACAGACAACCACTGATCTGTGAAAGCCTCAAAGCACTGCACAGATGTCTGCTGATGACTTATTACTTATGCTTTACCGAACCGCACTGGCCTTCTCAGCCAGTACTCCCTGAGCAACCAGTCTATCAGAGCACTCTGCCTATTAGCAAAGGCAAAGACACCACTGGGACAGTGCAGTTAAGTCATAACAGATAAAGATTTGAATCACTGTGTCTTATTGACCATAGAAGGAGCAAGGCTCTACTCTCAGCAAAACACACACAAACTCACCAGCTGTAATTTCAAAAAGGATTTTGTCAATTTCCATCTCTGCTTCCTCTTCCATTTCCTCCTGATCCTCCAGGCTTTCAAAGGTGTCCTCCAGCATTTCCTCTATAATACCAGCCTAGCACAAAACAAAAAAGGCAGCACGTGATGCCCTTGGAAACGGCAGAGCAAGAGGACACACTTCCTATTTTCAAGATTGGGTTATGCCTATCCAGACATCGAACAACCTGCTCCAGCTTTCCCCATCAAAGCTATCTGTTGCGTGAGGGCCGGCCAACACACTTGCCTACAGTTTAAGCACGTATCTGTGCAATAGGTGGACAGGAAAAGCAGGAAGAAAATTGAGGATTAAATACACGTGTTCTCCCTTTCAGACCCTCAAGCTATTACTCCTTATTGTTTGCGTGTCTAAACACTGACAACCCAGCTTGCTCCAAGTTTGCAGCTGTATTTCACACGCTTCAGTCATGAAGCATAAATTGTATAACATGCTGTAAAATTAGTGTTTGAAATAGCTTCCCTTTTTTTTTTTTTTAATATGTATTTGAAAACCTTCCTTTGCAGGGCCTGCAATCTAGGTATGGCCAAATTGTTCTGCTGAACAACAGTAAAATTATTAAGAAATAAGCTGATTTGACCTGAACAGTCTAGAGTGGTATGAGGCAGGGGGGAGGGGGAAGCAAATAGTCTTTGGTAGTTGAAAATAACCAGATAGGGAAGCAGTATACTTCAAAATCAGAGCATTTTCATCAGATGAAGACACTATGCTAGAGGTTTTAAACCCAGTACTAGAATAGCCATCTTGCCTAAGATGGGACTTTCAGCTTCCCACTCCACAATAGGCTGTGGTGGGTCTTTCTTAATGAACATTTTCATCCCTGGAAGCAGGACATTCAGTCTCCCCCAGAACAGACAGGAGCTCGGGGACAGGGGCAGTCACTGGGCGCAGGTGTGCTGCGCTTTGAGCTTTTGATCCCGCTTTGAGCCTCCGTCTCCCCCCACCCTTGGGACTAGGATGACCAAGCCACAACCACTCTCTATGGGGACTGACCTTCCTCCTTCCATCTTCAACCCCAGCAGCTTTTTTCAGCTTCAATCAAGCTTTACACCAAACGTGTTGCAGGTATCACCGAGTCAGGGTTTTCCCTACATACAGTGACTTGCTAAAAAGTCCCCAGCTATTAACGTGATACTTTAACTCGTTTGTTGAGCTTACACCAGCCCTCTGACAAAGTGGCCACCCTAAGCAGTCACACAGCACTCTAGCACGCCTCTTGTTCACTCAAGTCTATTTATGTTATAGATCTTACCTTCATCATCTCTTTGGACAACTCCCTCATCGTTGCTTGGATTTCAGGGATTTTTACTAGATTTTGCATAGCCTTCATTACTTCTGTGCTCTTCTGCAATGAACCTGCTACTCTCAGAACAGCTGTGAAGATGCATAGAAAAGCTTGAAAGATTCATGCACCACCGAAAGCAGAGAAATTCTATCCTCCCTACACAGGTAGAAATTGGTTTACATTTAGGCAATTTAATTAAAAAAAGAAATGGACATCCCACTTCTTCGTTCTTGTCTACCTTCCTGGAAAAGCTCAATTCCTCCCCACATCAGCAAAAATAAGTTTCTAGCAGATACCAGTCCTGTAGGATTACTTGAAACAATCCTAATTCCCTGCAGAGAGATTTCAACCCACTTGCACTCCAGTGAGGAGCTCCTGCCTGCACCCCTCAGCAGCCAGAGGTTTTGCTGAGGGTTTCGCCAGTGGAGCTACAGTCCAGCTCCACATCTGACTGCTGACCAAACTAGTGACCTCCTGCCTGACACTGGGTAGTGGAAGCTGACCCTGGCAGAAGTTCTAGTGCTATAGTTTCACAGTAAGCTAGAAAATTAATACTGAAGCAGACAGAGAAGCTGGAAATAAGTGTAGTTTAAACTGAATTTAACAATACTCTTTCCAGAGGCTATTCTCATAATATAGCTTAAAAGCTCTTCTCATATATGCTGATATACCAAGATCAAAATGCAATAATTAAGGGTACTCTGAGGTTCTTGTTCTTTATTTGTGCCATCTAATGTCGCAGCTTCCTAGCCATGGAGAACTCACCTGTTTGTATACAAAATGGTCACTCCTTAATGAAGCAAAATGAAGGTACAGCATATATTATTTTTCATTTAAATTACTTGATTTCTTTAAGAACATTACACTTGTAATGTTAACAAACTAACAGAAATCTTGCCTTCAGTGGTCAATTCCCCAAGATGAAGAAAGTCAATACAAAACCCAGACTGAAGTCTAGATTCCTTCCTATCGCTTGGGTAAGTGTGTCAGAACATCTCCCATAAGATGAAAACGCTGGTAGCAGTAATAAAGAGTTTTTCCTTTTCAGGGACACCTCAAGCTGCAAGGATGGCCCCTACTTCCCTTTCCTGAATGAGGTACATGAGGAGACACATTCAACCTATCGTAAGATTACACTTCAGGTTTACATTACAACTCCTCATTTATCGCTCATCTAGTCTTCATATCTACTAGCAACTACCTTGGGTAATGCTGGGGTGGGGAAAAATACTTGGATATTTCAGTAGCATGTTAACCACTACCAGGTCTTTCCCTGTCTTTAATGTTTTCTGCTCCGCTTTTGTTACAGGCTGGAACACTCTAAGGTATGGAAAATACTGCAGAAAGTCTATTACAATAGATTCCTGATGTGGATAAGGAATGAGGGAAAGATGCTGGTATTAGAGGAGCACAAAAAGACCACATATGGTTTACGGAGAGCTCGGTATTAAGCCACAGGGCAAATCAAGGAAATCAAACTCTGCACCCCCATCTCCATTTAGAACTTAGTAAGTGTCCTAAGACTCTTGCTAGAGAAACAATCATTTACAAGATGAAGGGAATTCTACTGAAGAAAATAAACATTACCGATCCTGTCAAAATCGGCAACAACAACAGGCTCCACAGGAATACAGGGATATTAAGACACATATTCAAACTGTTTAGGAATGCACACTAAAAACGTGCCCCCAGCTACTGGAAGAGAGTTCTGTTTCAGAGAACTCGGCTAAAGAGGAAGGCCAGGATTGAGCTGTCAGTGCTGTACATGTTCATGTGAAAGCTGCGAGTGTTTACATGGGTGCTGGTAAAGGCACCACTGGGGGCGCGTGTGCCTACTGAGAATAGGAGCTCAGCCTGGCTGGATGCGGGCATGTGGAACTGCGGCAGCCTCACTCCTCTGGGCCTGCTACAGGAAAAGTTTCCCAGGTTCCTGAAGCCCATTGGAATCAGCTGCCTACAGGAGTAGGCCTGTTTCCAAATTCAAGCTCTGCCTGCATTTGACCTGGGTTCTGAAAACGGTAACTCAGCCCTCACCTCTAAAGCTAGAGGTACTTGGGTTCAGAAGAAGTTCTTACCAAGTTGATTCTTCATCCCCATGAGAACAGAGTTCATGTGAGCTTTGGATGCATAGAGTTTGCTTACGGCCTTTCGAGAGCGGATCAGTTCCTTGGCCAAGATCACACACACATCTTTCTGACCCTTTTTGGCAGCATCCTTTATTGACCGCTTCACCTTCTCCTCTTCTCTCTGGATATCTGAAGTACAGAAAAACACAGCAAATAGCAACAAACTGCTAAGCATTTGGAAGAGAAACTAGTCATTTGTTGGGGTGTGTTTGCAATGCAAATAATTGGTTTTGCTCAATTTCAGATCTCCTTTTACTCAAATACATACATCAGCCTAGAACAAGGTGTTAGCTGATTAATTCAAGCAGATATTAATAGAAAAAATCTCAGTAGTAAACATCCAACTCCATAATTTCTTTTGCAGTTAAGAGTACTGTAAAGGACTGTCCAGGAATATCACTGCATGAAGCTGAGCTGACTAAGATGTATTCTTAAGAATCAAAAAAGGTCCAGCAAGAACAAAGCACCGAGATGACTACTTGACTTACAACTTCAGAGTAACTTCCCGACTATTCGACTGGCCTGATATAAATATATATATAAAAACATATACACATATATCATATATACACACACAGTTCAAGACTACTGTACTGATTTGCTGCTTACAAGATTATGTCTTCCACGTTCATCATCAGACTGTCCAGTTCACCAGGAAGGAACAAAGTTGTCATGAGGAGTTTAAAACCAGTACTGTCAGAAGACAGACGGGCATTTTACTAGCAAAAATACTTACCCGTCAGACTACAGTCAAAGCTTAACCCACACGCCCACCATCAAGTGAATTTGAGGGCTGTTGTAGGCAAAATTGTCCTCACTGTTTCTAAATCCCTGAAATGTGTTTTCCTGAAAAAAATACATTCAGAAAGATTGCAGAAGGCTGATCTCACAGAGGCTAGAAAATTATAGATATGTTACCTTTTAAAAAAAAAAAAAAAAAAAACAGAACATAACCATTTATATAGTGAATTTGTCAGGGCACGTCCAAAATTTTAAGAGTTACTTAGAACCACAAATTTGTTAATTACTGTCAAAAAAAAAGCCTTAATCCTTGCAGATAAACTTAATAATTCCCTGTCAGCCACAACTCATTAAGCCTCAAGTGGATGCCCAGCCAAGCCTATATTCATAATTAAGGTCTTGAGTTTATATTGCTCATACTTTAAGACACATGCATTAGGTGTTTGTATAAACTGGCACACTCAAATTATAAGCTGGCTGGCGCCAAAGTTATGGATAATTTATCAGTAAAAAATAGTATGCTGGTAAATTGTTAGATAATGTTAGAACCTGTTATTAGATAAGGTTAGAACCTGTTCAAACTCTCCCGGTATCCAGCTTTGTTCAACAGCTTTTTATAAGAGCATGCTGGAGCAGGAGTACTGAACTAAGCCTGTACAAAATGAGCACCAAATAGTTGGATTTGAAGTGTTATACATTAAACAGGCTTCCTCAAATAACATAGGTTTCTCTAGCAAATCTGATGTGAGTGTTCACACGTCTGCTTGTCAGATAACGCTGGCTGTGTACAGAAGCCAGGTACCTCAAAAAGCTCAGAGTAAGAAACATAGGAACAAGCAGGGGCATTATCAACCCTGTCCCTTTTCCAGACTCAGCAATAAATTAGCCACTGATGAAGTGTGGCTGTAAGTTAGTCTGAAAAAAAAAAAAAAAACAACACACAAACCAAAAAAACAACCACCTAAATTAAATAAAGAATTCACATAGTAAATGTCAGGTACACTTTCCTGTAAAGAGCTGAAACATAAGAACAAATATTTCTAGCAATGGCTTTGTTCACATTTAGTTTTGTTCGAGTCTTCTTGATTTATCTCAGACAGAAGTTACACACAGGCAAGAATCAAAAGTTGCCCTTTTATAAAAACAAAGGCACCGATGCACACTTCTTGGCACAGGCCGACCTGGAGACTTTGACACAGCTTCTCACATGGGAGTTAATGAACCCTGTACTCAAGATGATTCATTCTCTCAATATCATTCAATGGCCTCTTTATCCTAAAGGATTGGCAGGAATCCGTAAGATTGCTATCAGAAAAACACTTCTTGCTGTTCCCCTACTAGTATCTGCAGAAATGTCACAAGCTTGAAAACGTTTGTATGCCAGACATTGGAGTGAGCCAAGTCCCAGCATATCAGAACAGGTAAGAAACAGCTGAAGTGGTACAGCAGAAAACAGAAAGCACCAAAGTACTCCAGCAGTACTGAGCAATTATGACATTCACTTTGAGAGGCTAAAAACACCCACAAGTATTGTGTTACTACATCCAAACTAGGATAGCATGGCCCTGTACTCAAGTAAATGCTTTTGCTTGTATGACAAACTGCTGAGTATGAGATTAGTGGCACAAATATGCAAGAACAGTCAACTCCACCTTTGAAGGTCAATGCCAGCTACACAGGTCTAGTGAGCCAAGTCATTACACCAGTCCCCCTGCAGCACTATCAAGCATAACAGAGGCACAAAGCAGCCCAAAGCACCTGCAAAAGGGACTTGAAAGCTCAGTAAAGCATAAAGTTACCACAGTATTCCAACTACATTAACTCAAAAATTCAGTTCTGAAGTCACAAGGATACCTTTCATTTCTTTGAACCTTCCAAGCTCTCAAAAGCAACCTACACCAAACAGAAATCACTACCGCAGCAAGACTCCAACAACAGATGGTTTGAAACAGCGTGTTGCTATATTAGTAACCACACTGACTGGGCAAACCAAGCGTTTCAGTGATCGAAGCCCACTCAGTCAGTTCCAGGTGGATGTGAGTGTTGCTGTATCAAAACACATCTAGCACAGTTTCTCCCGGGGAAACTAAGACTCAAAGATTACAGAGATTTCCTGTGTAAATCTCAATCGAAATATTAAAGTTTGGTAGAATCCAACTACAGTGGGTAATTTTTGAAAAGAAAAAAAACCACACAACAAAAACCCCCACCCCCTTAAGTGGCACAGAGCTGTCATCTTTCAGCAGCAGCCTGCTAGCCTGATAAGTACCCAGCAGAGCTGTGTACTTCCACACCTGATACTTGGTAAGATGTGAAATCCTAGCACAATGCAGGCATTAAAATGATATTCTGTACTTCATCAGAATTATCAGAATAGCAGATGGTCGGTGGTTAGTCTAAGATCTTACATGATGAACTGAATTCCTTTGAATGTAACCCTGCATTACACACAGAAGTGTTTAGAGCTGCTACAATAATTAGATTTATATCCACATCAAAACAGACTACCACATAACCCAGTATCTATACAGGCCACTAGAAGTATTATGGTATGCATAAATTTGAGAGA
The DNA here is from genome assembly GCF_965231255.1 of Vanellus vanellus. NCBI lineage: Eukaryota > Metazoa > Chordata > Aves > Charadriiformes > Charadriidae > Vanellus > Vanellus vanellus. Next base: position 49,883,744 of record NC_138909.1, on the reverse strand, counting down.
AAACCAAAATTTCAAGAAACCATCAACAGTGAAAATGTGGGTAGTTTGTTCCCATGGAAGATGTGACCTCTAAAACATACTTTGCTAGTAATATCAGTCATGTTTCAGTTGCTCTGTTCCTGATACAGCCACACAAAGTGCTTTGGAGAATGGAAATCAATTCACAAATGTAACATTGTTTTCATTAAAACAATGTGGGTGAAATTCTGGATAATAAGTCTAAATCATCTCATCAAGTGGTATTTAAGAGCATTATGTCCTACTGGAAGCATAAAATATTCAGGTTCTTTTGAAAATTTCACTTTGAGAACTTTACAGCAATGTAATTTCTATAACACACCAAGTCTGGTCCCAGGATCACATTCGTCTTCCTTTATTCCAGATGTGATAGAATACCCCAGGTTACTAGATTTCACAGCCTTCCTCAATAAAGGAAAAAGGCAAAAAAACCCTTGAAGGCAGACAGGGAAAGGAAAAACAAAAAATGAGACATAAGTACAAACCTCTGATCTGTCTATCAATCACTCTCATTTCTTTCCTTATCTTCAAGGACCATTCATTGACCTTAAAAAAAAAAAAAAAAAAAAAAGAGTTACTTGAAATTCCAACTTTAAAACTATGCTTTTATACATCCATGTAACTTAACCATTCAGTATCAAAAGCAGCACTTCAAAATGCACAAGCTTTAAGTTATGAATGATGTTTAAATATTTCATTACTCAAATGAAATAAAACCCAACAACATTGCAGAGATACCACCAATTATTGCACTCCTTAACATTCAGACCAGAGATGGTCACTGCCTGGCTAACTTCTCACGTCACAGCAATGTTGCTGGGCGGAGGGAACTTGCCACAGGGGATTTCAGCATGAAGTAGAAACTTTGGCATGGGATGACAGCACCGAGAGTGCTTCTACTTGTTCCAGTGAACCCCAGAAACTCTCCAAGCCAACCTCCTACTCAAAGCAGGACCAAGTCCAGAGTTCAGACACGTTGGTTGGGGCCTCATCCACTGAGTTTTGATACTGTCCAAGGATAGAGACTTCACAGCCACTCTGGGCATTTGCTCCAGCACTTAATTGCTCCTGTTGTGAAGACCCTTCCTCACATCCAATTCAAAAATCTCCTCTGGCCACCTGTGGCTGTAGTCCCTTTCCTGTCACTGGGAAAACCTGGAAAGTACCTGGCTCTGTCTTCACTACAACCCCATTAGAAGCAGTGAAAAGCTTTAGACCCTTGTCCCTTCACTTTCTCTTCTCCAAACTAAAACAAGCCCAGTTCCCTCAGCCACTCCTCCTGTGTCATGAGCTCCAGCCCACCATCTTGGTGGCCCTCTGTCACACTCTCCCCAGTTTGTTGATACCCTTCTTGAACTGGGTGCCCAATCCAGGACATTGTTTTGCAGATGTGGCCTCATTAATGCCAAATGTAGCAGAGTAATTGAACAACCATTTGCCTCAACATGATGATTACAGCTTGCTAACGCAGCCCAGTTTGCCCTCACCACTGCAAAGGCACACTGCTAACTCGCATTTATTGTCCATGGGATGTGCAGGTCCCTTCCTGCAGGGCTGCTGCCCATCCAGCCCCAGGCTGCACATCCCTATGTGCAGGGATGTTGTCCCACGTGCACAACCCTGTGTTGCTCAACATCATGAAGTTCCTGCTGCCCTGTTCCTCCTGCTTGCTCAGGTCCCTCTACATGGCAGCTCTGCTCTCCAGCTTCCCTTCCCTGCATTTGGTGGGTTTCAAACACAGCCACCCCCTTTACAGCTTCCTTCTCTGTTCCAGCACTCTTGGCTCCACCAACACAGGGCGTGGAAGGAGGTGAGGAGCACCACTTGCCCCAACCACCTCTCTGGGGAAGCAGAGACACCAGACAGGCAACAGCTGCCAGACATCCAGCTGAGAACTGGAAGCATTTGTGGTAAATAGAGAAGCAGAGAGGGGCTGTACAACATCAGAATCAAGAATCTGGAGATAATACTAGCATGGAGTGCCTGTGGAGGTCTGATGCTACTTATTATTAGCAGCAGAGGTTTTGCACAGTATCTTAAAAAAAAAAAATACTTTTACCAATCTCAAAAGAAATGCTCTCATTCATGATGAACAATACCATGTTTTGACTGAAGACAACCACCACCATTTGAGCTGCCCAAGCACAAAATCTTCTGAAAAAAAACAAACAAAAAAAAGAAGCCCTTGCAGGACCATCTGCAGCCTCCCCTCTTGTTCCAGAGCAGAGCAGAAAATGTCATGTAGATTCATTCCTCACCCTGCTAAGCAAGTCTCTCTTCTGAATATGCCTACACTAGAGGGAGAGAAGGCAGGGAAGAAGATGAGGTAAAACATGATTGAACTCTGGCTGGCCAATTGTCACGTCTCAAATGTAGTAGAGCAAATATCAGGGAGATACAATTTGTATTCTAGAACAAACCAATATGTATTATTAAGCCTTTAGGTACAAGGACAATCAGCAACTGTCAAACAAAGTACAGCAGGATTCACAGATTCCTGCCCCTGCGATGCACAATCCAGCACAAAGACACCATTAAAACACAACTGGCCGTATGTTTTCACCAATCCCTGCTATCTCTGACAGCAGAAGACTCTTTGATAGCTCATCCCTAATACTGCCCAGGAGAACTGCGTTCAGGTCTAAACACCCCCAGCTCTGTATGCCCCCAACATAGGAAGGAGCAAGTCCCCAGAAGGCCCACAAAGGTGATCAGAGGGCTGGAGCCCATGAAGGCCCTGTCCTGTGAAGACAGGCTGAGAGAGTTGGGGCTGTTCAGCCTGGAGAAGAGAAGGCTCAAGGGAGACCTTATAGCAGCCTTCCAATACTTACAGGTGGCCTACAGGAAAGATGGGGAGGGACTCTTTATCAGGGAGTGTAGTGATAGGATGAGGGGTAATGGTTATAAACTGAAAGAGGGTAGATTTAGATTAGATCTTGGAAAGAAATTCTCTGCTGTGAGGGCGGTGAGACACTGGAACAGGTTGCCCAGAGAAGTTGTGGAGGCCCCATCCCTGGAAGCATTCAAGGCCAGGTTGGATGGGGCTTTGAGCAACATGGGCTAGTGGGAGGTGTCCCTGCCCCAGGCAGGGGGGGTTGGAACTAGATGATCTTTAAGGTCCCTTCCAACCCAAACCATTCTATGATGAATAAGCTGCTTCACACAACTGTCCTTATAAAGGCAGAGCTGGATGCTTCAGCATTCCCTGGTCTTCCCATCACCAGTTTTGTGTATATGAGGAGGAGGAAATCTCATTGACTTTCACGTAGACAACTGCATGCTTCCAGTTATATCAGACACAGCAATTTGCTGGGCGTGAAGAAGTTGTATTGCCGATCTCACACAGGACACGAGGGATACGGCTACGAACCACAGCACAATGCAGCACAGAGGTAGCAATGCTGGGAATTGAGGCACTTTGGCCAACTAAACAAGGCTAATTACCACAAGCACAACTTCATTCTGATGAAGCTATTCTGCTTCCAGTTTTGACATAAACAAAAATATGGTTCTCACAGTACCACATCACACTGGAGAGTCAGCCAGCAAAACAGTAAGCTGAAATCCACTATTCAGAATACACTGAAGGAAAACTACCTTTTTACCTTAAACAATCCAGATGTGGCATTAAACATATAGTAGACCCCCAGCTTTAGACAGGCTGAACTGCATCACTAGCTCCTCACAAGGACTAAAGATCTTTGCCTTGTATCATTCAGCCAATAAATTCTTCCCATCAACAGCAAGCATACAAACCCAGGGTGACTCACTGCCATCACAAAAATCTCAACCTCTTCCCACCATCAGCCACCTCCTGTGGTGCTCAGTGCTTTCTCTAGCCCTACTCAGAGACAGTATCTTGTGTACAGATGCTGGCAGACATGAGGTAAGCAGTGCTTTTTCCCCCCCATGATCTAATAAGCAGAAATAACTACTTATTCCTTCTAAAGCTGCGCAGTTACATACAGGAGGAAAGAAGTTTCTTACTATTAATTTGTTTCTCAACATCTCTGTTAGGGCCTATAAAGTCATCATGCCAGCCTGCAACCCAAGAGCATGTTCATGATGGCAAGATGACCCAAGTCACTTCTCCTTACAGGTCAGACACACCTGTTTTCTAGCACCTTTGCAGACTTTTCTGCAAGCAGCTTGAAGATAACCCACAGACATGCTGTGTTACTGAAAAACACGACAAGCTTTTCAGTTATGGAAGGGGAAAGAGCAGTCATTGGATATGAAACAACAAGAACTTATCAGTTAACCCACATTGTGTGGGTTAAATAGTTGTCTGCTGCTTTATCCCACAACTGAGAGTGGCAGTCTCCAAACCCCAGTTCTTTCTGTGGTATCTTCCAACACTGCTCATGAATGCAGGAAACTATAATCAGCCTGCATGGTACTCTGACACAGGTAGAAGAGGAAGGGAAAGTACACGATCAAAGGTATATTCCTCATCTAACTCTAACATCCAACAAGCAATGACTATAACTCACTACCCTGGGATGTGGCTGCTACAAAACAGCAGGGAATACCTATGACACCACAGCCCTTCTAAGCCTTCAACTTCAGTGTCTGTCACCTTCTCCCTGTTGTTTTTTTAGTACCTCTAATGTATTTGATCTTTCCTCCCATCAAACAGCGGATTTATTTAATTAACACATTAATAGTGATTTATGAATGGCAGCAGTGAAATCAGTATCTTATTTCATTTCACTGTGATGTTAGAAATCTGTGGGTAGAGACAAGGCTTACAGTTTGCTTGCAGCCTCAAAAAAAAAAAAAAAAACAAAAACACCCGAGAATCAATATTTCAGCTACTCATATTTTTAAGACTATCTGCAACAGCAGCTAGAAACCCCTAATAAAGCCGGAGAGCTAGAAGCTATGGAAGACAGCTAACAGCAAGCTAAAACTCAGGAGCCGCTGACTAAGCCTCCCCAAACCACACCACCCAGGATGCATCGCTCCTTTGGCTACTGCTTCTGCAGCCCCGAGAAGCGCCCCTCCCCCCCCCCCCAAGTCTCTGCACATCCCCAAGATGCAGGAGCGCTCTGACAGCAGAAGCTACTGTATTTTAAAAGAAGTAACCGAGCGCGGGTGCCCCCAGCCCGTTTGGGAAGGGCGTACAAGGGCTCCTCACCTGCTGCTGAGGCCTGGCCGCCGCCGCGACACCCCGGGACAAAACTCACCGGAGCACCCCGCCCGCTCCAAACCCTCCTCCCCCCGGCCGTGGGGCTGCGGGCTCGCCGCCTCGCGCTCAGCCCCGGGCCAGGTCCTGTCAGGCGAGACCCCTAGCGCCGCGGTGCCTCGCCCAGGCCGGGCCGGGCTGGGCCGGGCCCGGCCCCTCCGCAGCACCAGCCCCAGCCCGCGGCAACGCTGTGCGCCTAGGCCGCCGTCCCCGAGCCACACACCCCCACCGCCTCCCGGCGTCCGCCTGCGGCGGGGCCACTGCCAGCACCTCACCAGCTCCTTGGGCGGCTTCTCGGGTGTCTTCCCGAAAAGGCCCATGGCGGCGGCCGCCTCGCGCCGCCCGGCCCTTCCGGGTGCCCGGCCCTTCCGGGTGCCCGTCCACTGCCCGTTGCCAGGGGCGGGTGATCTCCACTGCGCACGCGGTATCCTCCCGACTCCGCCCTCCGCTTTTCATGCATGCACACGGCTCCGCCCTGCCCCGCCCCGCCCCCGCCGGCACTGCTCATGCGCCGCTGGTGAGGGAGGGGCGGGTGATGCTGGAGCAGCTCCGCCCCCCCTCGCCCCGCCCCTGGGAGGGCCTAACGGTCATCGAGACCCGGGCGCAGACCCTCACAGGGCTCGGGGCTGCTTCAGGCGGATCAGCGCGGCCGCTCACGGCCCCACGAAGCCCCTGGTACCGCGGCGTGTGGGACGGGCAGTCAGCAGGAAGGGGTGGGGTGGAGTGGAGGAGTTAACAGGATTTGGCACCGATGCATATACTGGCCGCATACTTCCTCTGACTGTTAGGCCGGTGGCATTGCAAAGTAGACCAGCCGGCGGGAGTTAAGAGCACTAAAAGCAGAGGCCGGAGCAGGTTAGGTCACCACCTGCCCTCGCTCTGTCGCACAAATTGCAGGACAGCACAGTTAAAAGTATTTATAAAATCTAGCTGTGCAAGGGGTGACTCAGACCACACTAAATATCTTTCCCTTGCAGCCCAGGGAAGACCCGCAGGAGACCCAAAGAGAAAGAGGAGCAGCTGCTAGCACAGAAGACGTTGCCTCCCTCATCTTCAGCTGCCAGGGCTCTTTCGGAGATGCCCCACCAGCATGGCCTGGCTCATCTCCATCCTCTGCCATTTTCCCTGCAGCGAAGGACATGTAATCTGGCTAAAATTAACAGCACAGTTTGGAGCCACCCTGCTGGGTGCTGCGGGGTGAGCTCCAGCAAGTCCCTCCATCTTCTTGCACCCTGATGCACAAGCTGAGACACACAGGACTAGAAATAATCACCAATGCACAGAAAGAGTGCAGAAGCTTAGGAAGAAAAAGGTGTTATTAGCTTAATCTAACTCTAATACCTTACAATTATACTTACCCTCATTATTTAATTCCCAGAGAAAGACATTTTAATAACAGTTACAAAAATGTATGGTTCACCTTTGTCTTTTTGCCTTCCAAGACCTAGTGCAGAATAAAACCAGATCTAAATATGCTTTGGAAAGGAGAGCTCTCATTTTGGACTGGGTACCAGCAGTGGGAAAGCCAGCATAACAAAACAGTAATCTCTGAGACTGGCAAAGACTTTCAGAGATGATCTAAAATCACCCTCTCTTAGCAGAACAAAAGACTAATTGCCTTAATTAAACCTACTGACATAAGTAACCTCAGATCAATCATTTGACATTTTCTGTTTACAGTTGGCTGCCAGCTTTCAGCCATGCACAGAATAAAACACTCTACTTCAAGAATGTTTAGCATCTTGGTTAACTCAAGACACTTTACAAATAGTATCACAACTCAGCCCAGCAAGGCAAAACAAGCGAGCCGTGAAACTGACGACCTTGTTACAGGCACAGTCTTTGCTCCCTTCTCTGGATTTTAAACTGTCAACACATTGGGCAAGGGCTGTCTGAGATTCTGCACTCCATAGAAAACAATCCTACTTGGATGCTTCTGCCGCTACTGACATGAGCATTTCATAAAATAAATATATCCAACTGCTTTTCCTTTCCTGCTGGGACTACCAATACACTACACCAGCTGCTGTAGACTTTGAAACAGATGCATTGTCAGGAACTGGATCACAACAATTTATATAACCCAGGCTAGCGGACACGAGGGGACCAAACCTTCACTAACAGCTATCTGCTGGTCATAATTATCTGCTCGTATGGATGTGCCCTCTGTGGCTTTTTGTAGGAGACTGCTAAGATGTCTCAATGGGAGACTGGTAGTCAAAATGTCTCAAAATTTGCTTAACAGAAGCAGACCAGCCACATCCTGTTTACAGCAGGGGCAAGGAGCACCTGAAACTTGCCAAACCAAGCTGCAAGATGTGCCAGAGTTCTCCACCGATGTGGTGTACATAACCAACAAGAGGTACAGCAGGAGCAACCATCTTCCAAGATATTTGTTATGACACACGACCAACTGCTAAAGATTGGCCGAGCAAAAGTGACCTCTATACTGATTGGTCAAGTATTGATCAGAATTTGACTATAAATTAGTGCTGTGTCCCTCCACAATTGGGACCCTGGGATCCCCGTATTGTGATCTGAGGATCATGAGTCAACGGGACGCCGCTGATGCTAGAGGACCATCAGGACACCACGGGCCTGTGGTGGTGACTATACTCTTGCTGTGCTCTGTAATACTGCTTCTCTCTTCTGCCTTTCTGCTTCCTCCTTTACTCTATTGCTTGTTTCAGTAGTCATTGCTGGGAGATAACAATAAAGCTTTAGCAGATGGCATTTGACCTCGTTTGTGTCTTAATCTCACATGTGGAATTGTTAGGGGTCCTCCCAGATCCTCTGCCGGACCAGGATGTGACACTCTTCTGCTAATTAAACAGCAGTTTCTGTCATTCATCAAAAGAATTGGACTAGTAGAGCAACTGAGGTCATTAAAACAAGTCTTCAGCTGGAACAGGTGTGCACAATGGTTTGCAAATAAGGCTGTGCACAGGAGCTGCTTGGCCTCAGGCATTGCATGAGGAGGTCTGCCTTCAGCAGCGGAGCTGTGCTCCAGAAGCACACAGTGCCCTGAGAAAGCGGTATTGCTCGAACTTACTGCTTGCAGTGTTTGGCAAAATGTCAAGGTACCAGCGAAAGGCTACGCTGGACTCTGATACCGCAGTTTGTTTGTGTAGTTCGGTACACAATTACAGCCTTATTTATATTCGCAAAAGTTCTCCTCTGATTGCCCTTTTGAGATTGCAAGGCCTCAGTTCAGTGCAGGTTTCAAGACAGTCCTGAAACAATGTGGATTTCAACTGCTGCTGCTTATGCTAAGCACATAGGCTAAGTGTCATGCTGCCGCACAAACTGGAAGCAGAAGTGCTCTTTGCCCTCATTATGCCTCTCCACCGCTCTGCTGTGGCTGTAATGACAGATAAAGGGCATGTACTGACAGGCCTCAACCGGAATAAAAATTACTTTCTGGACCACAGGAGAGTTGGTGATATTATGCCCCTTCTACCTCCCTGCTTCAGTACTGAAATAGGAAAAAGGCAACGAGAGGAAAAAGTACTCACAATTAAAAACAGGTCTTCTGATAATTAGGCAAGTATCCTCTTGGGAGGACGCCTGGTGACTGGAGGCATAAAACATTTGTTATTAAAAAAGATTGTCCCCAGGTAGCCTGGACAGATAAAACAGTGCCAGACAGCTTTGCTTTGTGAGCGCCAGCCTCCCAACCCTCCGTAGAGGCACAGAGAGATGGATTGTAACTGCAAGAGGGGCCCATGTTTACACTTCCTATTATCATCTTCATTTAATTATCCTTTTGTACCACATGGGCATAGGAGAGAAATAAAACAATGAGACTGTTGCTTCTACCGTGGCACATAAAGCAATTGAAAACACCTTTCTAGTTTGGCCTTTTCTTCTACTTACATCATCTCACGCTCTTCCCCCCCCCCCCCTTTTTTTTTTTCCTTTCCAACCAAAATTTCCTCTTTGGATTTTCTGAAAATTTCTGAAAGGTACAACCAAAACAACAGTTTCATATTGAAATATAAAGAAAACAACAGACTCTTTTTTTTTAATGGCATCAAACAACTATAACTTTTCTCCAAGAAATCAGAAATCACTTAAAAATACCAGCAGTTGGAGTCTGGCAATTTTTACCTTTACAAGCCACTTTTGTCACTGCATGACGATATTCTGTTACTTCACGATGGTTTACTTTGAGGCTGTAGAGGGGCTACCCTAAAAGTCTTCCTAGAAGTCTGCAGGTGAGGGTGCTGGAGAGACGGCTGGTAGAAGAGGGGCTCTGTCTGACAAAGCAGTTTGTAATCAATTGGAAAACCACTGGCCAAGCAAAGAAGCACCTCAATGCAGAGGACTTACGAAGGAAGAAGTAGGAAGAAGTTCTCAGTGCAACACCATCGCCTTCCACTTGGCCAGTGGCTCACACTGGAGCAATGAATTCCTGCATCACTAGGACATGATTTATTAGTCACAAAAGTTGTGTTATATTTTTATTGTCTTCACAGATAAATCAGACCAGCAAGACATCCGTAAGCATACACACAAAATATTTATCAAAACAATTAACATTACAAATCTCATTTTAAAATAATTTATTTCACCGATTTCTTTTTAAATGGTACTGTCTTACAACATACATTATTCAACAAAGATGTGCTGAACAGACTCTAAAATAAGAAACACTTAAATTAAGCAATTGTCTCCGATTAGAATTTCAATTTCACCCACATCCTAACTTGTAAACGTTTGCTGGAATACGCTTCTATTGTAGGCTTGATTTTTGTGCTTACAAAAACAGCATCAAGTTTCCAGATGTTGAAAAGAAGAAGTTATTGTACGATAAGTATGCATTCAGTTCAACATACAAGGCAACCAAATGATTCTGTCATTAACGTTAGCATCATGTATATTTTAGTTCACTGCACTAACATTTAAACTAAAACTTCAAACCACATAATCTTTTAAGTGACTAACATTTAAAAGGCAAGCAGTAATATCCTGAAAGCTTACAAAGGACATCAGCACACAGCTAAGATGGGGTATCACTTGACAAAGGCTGCGGATGTGTGTATGGCTGCTTTTTTTTGTATGAAGCCCACCTGCAGACAGGGCAGCAGTGTCGCCCGCCGGCCAGCCACATCACGATGCAATTCTGGTGGAACACGTGGCCGCACGGCAAGCCCATGAGCAGACAACCGTTTGCAAAATTTTCTAGACACACAACACATTCTGTACAGTGCAACATTTCGGAGGGCCAGGCTGACCAATCCGGCTCCATGTCACCTGCGGTGCTGTACGAGCCGTAGGATCTCGCTTTCCGTTCATATGGCTCGTGATGACAATATTTATTGGCACACGAACAAGTCTCAGCACCGCACCGAGGCTCTCCTTCACTGTGGCTATGAAACGTGTTTAGGTCATCGTCCTCCGAGACTTCTTTTTCACTACTGAAGACCTCTTTGTTTTCACTGTCAGAGTCACTTTCGCTGTCTTGAAAGGTTTCCAGCATTTCCTCATCAGAATGGACACCAAGGCATTTAAACCTCCACATTGGTAAGTTTTTTATGTAATCGGTTGGTATCAGAGGGTGAAGCCAGAGATCGGGGAAGGCCAACCGCTCTAAGAACAAATCCGGGTCTTCATCCCAATCTGAGTCAAAAGGAAAGTGTTGAAAAGAAGCAATGGGATGAAACAAGTAGCTGGTGTACCAGTCCCACAGGCTTGACAGCCACTCCAGGTTATTAGCATTTACTTCATCGGTGTTGTTATTGCGTCTTCTTTTCTTCTCAAAGTAATCAATTAGTAAACCATGACCAAGGTACGTGCTGAGGAAGAGGGCTGGATGTGAAGAGTAGAACATCCAATCGGCTCTTACCCAAGAAGCCAAAGTAGTTGTGTTAGAGTACCTGAAGAGTTTTAAACTGTACTCATAAAAGCTGTCTAAGTAAGGTAGTTGCAAAAAACCTAACACGGGTAGCCAGGAAATAATTAATAATGAATTATACGTCCCTAAAGTGCTTATAAGAACCACAAAACGCTTTATAGTAGCGCCTTGTGTAATAAACAGGTCCATCCAAGCCATCAGATTAACCAAAACTAAGCTTAAAACAAATAAATCATTAACTTCTGGTTGTAACGAGCGCAAAAATGAATCCATGGCACGTAGTGATATAAATTCACCAGTGTTATTTCCATACCTGTAAATTCCCTCGGGAGTCCTAAGTATATATGATGGCGTCTTGTAGATACCAATTTCTGCCATGTAACTTTTATTGTCCCAATTTTCCACATTCACAAAAATAAACTCTACTCTTCCAGTAAACTTTACACTTAGTGCAGAGAAGAACGCCGGAGGCTGGTCGAGGTTGGCAAACAGGTATATTTTCACACGGTACTGGTCACTTTTGTTCCATTCTTCTTTTAAATGTTCAGAGTTGTAGATGGTTTTGATCCGAGAAGCAGCATGGGCTGTGATCCATTTGAAAATGTGCTCCACTTCGATTTTGCGTCCGCTGTATTCCTTAAGCATTACTTTTCCCTTGGAGGTACTGGTTTGTGGAACCGACATGATGAGGGTGGATTTCAGCCAACCCCTCCTCCTGCAGTACCTACAAAGAAAATGGCAAGTTAGATTAGAGTTTCATACCCCTGGAGCTGCAGTCATTAAATTTCTGTTATGAACCCCAAAATGAGACATGCTGAGTGCCTGGGAATCTTTACATATAATAGTAGGAAATACAGGCACCCAATATTCTCTGGCAAAGTGTATTTATACTTACAATACATTTGTTAATCTATCTTACAGACATGTTGTAGAGAGATGTATTCATAAAACAGGAAGAGGAATAGCGTTAATTTTCATGGGTCATTATAGTCAACAAGGCCATACATTAGAGTCATTCATGCTTTGTAACTGGATTTTAAAAATACGCAAGCTGACTCCTCGCTATAAAGCATTAGTAATAGAAGCTATTTTTCCATGGCCTTCCAGCCAGGAAGGTAACCATTACAATCTAATTCAATGTCCCACAGCTTTCCCAAGCCTGCAGATAACTTTCCCAGTGCTTCCTCCCATCCTAGTTTCGCCAAGCAGCAGTGAGGTGAAGTTAACAAGACACTGGTCTGTTCGCAGTTGCTTTAAGGAAGCTGACAAGTGTCCACTTCCTACTGGGGCCATTTTGGAAGGACGCAGACAGGCCAACAGGTGTGGTGAAAGAGCTCACAACAAAACTGGTGGAGGAGAAAGCAGAAACATGCTGCCGGATGATTTTGGCTAAAAGAATACTCCCTGCTGTCTGGCAGGCAGAGTGCTGAGATGGGATGAACTCCAAATCCATCCCTAAAAGAAAACGCTCTTCAAGGCTGAACCCTCAGTCATGGCCCAGACCCCAGTAATTATGAGATGAGCCTGCTGACTCAGGAGATCCCTTCTCTCACGCATCTTTTGTATGAGCATCACTATGCCACCTAATTTATCTAATCCTCCTTTTAGCAAATGTCTGGCAAGTTTCAACAATCAAAACATTACTGAGCCAAAAGGCATGCAAACCGTCTCTGAGAACCCTGCACATGAAATAGCAGCCACCAGCCTCATTCACTAGCCATCTGACCTATGTCCTCTCTAGTTTTGGTCTATCAACATACGTTTAGACAATTACAACTCGCCATCTCAGCAATCTGCACATAACATTTTTAGAAGGAGCCGTAAGATATTACCCTGCTAATAAAGGTATCCTGACTACTGTAGTGTGCAGTGTTCTTCTGAATTTCAGCTGCAACCTGATGAAAATTATTCACGAGGGTTTGCTCAACAAAACATTTATTGTATTAGGTAAAAATGAATTAATTGAAAAGATAATATTTGATCATAACATTAAGAGTAGTTAGGAGCTATGCAAAGAGAAACAGCCAAATTTTTAAGATGTTCAAATACCAATGTTTTGATTATGCAAGATTATTTTGCATAAGCACTGCAAAGTCTAAGAATTTTCTCTTATGATTAACTTTGAGATTTTTATAAACATTTAGGACTCAAGCTGTGTAAGACATGTCCATATCCATACACGCCACTGGAATTCTAGACAAAGTTTCCTGCCATGTGAAGCAAATGCTTCCAACAAAACGTTAAAAAAAAATCGTTTTACAGCAGCAGAGAATTATTAATAGCTTCTTTGGCTCTGCTCTTCTTCCTTGTTCAAAATCATATGCAAACAACAGTGAATCCTGCATAGCACACTGTATGTTGTCAAAGGGTGTGTGCAAGTTTATATATAAACATACACACACTTGTCAGGGAACCGGATTTGCCAGTAATCCTGAGAAGCAGGCACTGTTTGCGAGGTTTATGCTAACCTGTATTTCTGCTTTCCAGATGGCAATATAACAACTCTACAACTGATACGCTTCTCTTACATATATTCGGCTTTGTTCTAAGCAAGCGCAGTTCTTATCCCCGAATGCCTGGACTTTAAGGCCAAACTCCTATTCATTCCCTTCCATTGCTGTATTACACTCCACATAGTCTAATCATGTATTGCCCATGTGGTGCTTTAGGAAGCTGCAGATCTGTGTTTATGATGCTGATAAATAATGTAATGGAGAATTCTGAACAGACTTCAGTAGAGAGAAAAACATGAATAAAGCCATCTTCTGTCACAGCTACTTTTACAACACAGCAAGCCCTGCTGCTACAACACAGCTGAGCCTTAAGATATTCTTGGGATTTAGATAATCCTTTAAGAATATACCTGGGGTCACTGGAACAGTTAAAAGTGCCAGTACGTATGCCAAATCTTGATACTTTCTTCACCATTTTCTCCCAGTGGACTTTACCCACCAGTGGGCTTCTGTCGTTTGCTATGACCTATTGCCAAAAGGAAATAATAATTTAGTATCGCAGTAAGTTTGCTTCCTGAAATAAAGACCAACTTTCATGAAAACAGAGATCTAGTCACCCTTGGTACTGTTTTCCCCTTCTCTTAGAACACAGAGTAGGTATATACAACCAGTAATCACACTAAATGTCTTTGAAGAGTGAAGCTCTAAGACAGAAATACAGTTTCTGCAGAAAGACAGAAGTGTATCATCATTTTAAGTACCTGTAAAGATACTGAAATCAGTGGTAGTTAACAAAAACCTTGTGAAAATAACAAAACTATCATCAACCAGTTCACAGCAGGGGAGAAAGAAAGAGGGTGCAGCAGGTTCCTCTTTGCAGTAAAAAAGACCATTATTTTATTACAATGCTCCATGAAAAGTCACAACATACCAAAGAAATGCCTCAGAGCAAGTAAAATGAGTTGGAACGTATGTACCTGGTACCAGATTAGACTGCCAATAGCCATTTCTAAGCAGTGGAAACTAGTGAATAAACTCCCGGATAATGCCTAAAAATCTTGACTCCTTTCAGCTTTGCCAGTGACTCACTCTGTAACTTTACGTGACTGTTCCATCAACTCCAATGTCCCATCTGCCATTTCAGGATGATAATTCACTATGATATAGCCCAAGGTCTAATTTTTCTAACCTAGCATATTAAAGTAGTACTTCAGATTACCTAGACATAAGCTTCTGCAGACACGAATGACAAAGAATAAGCACTCATCCTCTGACTTGCAGTTGTCTAGGGAAGAAAAAGGAAAAAGGGGGAGAAAAAAAAGGAAAAATGGAAAAAAAAAAGGGAAAAGGGGAAACATGCCTGCCTGCAGTTGACAGGTAATTTTGAATGACATGACTGATCATGCATTATTCCACGAGCCGTTGGAGTTTCTATTTTAGAAATGCCTCGCATGTTTCTGCAGGCTGATTGGCAACCACTTAAAATACATTTTTAAATTAAGTTTTGAAACTTCCATTTGTTAGGTGTTTGTTTACCCACCATTAAACTTCTCCCGATCATTTTCTGACTTAATAACCTGAAATGTCAGCATTCCTCTGGAAGTTAGGTTGTCACCATGATTAACAGTTCTCTATGCACAGGCTGAGACGCAGAGCTGGAAAGCGTGTCTGGCCTTTGAGACTCAAAAATATTATCTGCTTTGTGGTAAGCAGCATCGTCTCAGAAACTTAAAATAAGAGAATTTACTAAACCGAACATTCTACAAAGGGAAACAAAGTTAAACTGAAGTTACAGATTATACTCCCATTCCACCGAGGCCAACATGTTTAAATAAAACCAGAGGTGAACATCTAGATAAGAATCCCTCAAGTTATTCTCAAAACACACACATCACATAGAAAAGCCTTTTTGATTAGCTAAACATAACCTTCAAGCACCAAGACAACCATCTGGGAAAATCTGTCATATTATTGAGGCTTCTTTACATCACCCAATGTAACTGCAACAATTACTTCGATATTTTAAACTGCCTTTCATGTACTTCGACTAAAAATGACCACATTCCTGAAGATACCTTAATGCCAATATATCCTCAGAGCTACTACGGTATGATAAATGCATCCCAACATGGTAAGGAATGGACCTGGACAGGCTGGAGAGTTGGGCAGAGAGAAACCTTATGAAATTCAACAAGGGCAAGTGTAGGGTACTGCACCTGGGGAGGAACAACCCCACGCAGCAGTACAGGTTGGGGGCTGACCTCCTGGAGAGCAGCTCTGTGGAAAAGGTCCTGGGAGTCCTGGTGAACAACAGGATTACCATGAGCCAGTAATGTACCCTGGTGGCCAAGAAGGCCAATGGCATCCTTGGGTGCATCAAGAAGAGTGTGGCCAGCAGGTCGAGGGAGGTCATCCTCCCCCTCTACTCTGCCCTAGTGAGGCCACATCTGGAGTACTGTGTCCAGTTCTGGGCTCCCCAGTTCAAGAAAGACAGGGATCTGCTGGAGAGGGTCCAGCAAAGGGCTACAAAGATGATTAGGGGATTAGAACATCTCTCCTACGAGGAAAGGCTGAGGGACTTGTGGCTTTTTAGTCTAGAGAAAAGAAGATTGAGGGGGGATCTTATTAATGCTTATAAATACTTAAAGGGAGAGTGCCAGGGGGATGGGAACAGTCTTTTTTCAGTGGTGCCCAGTGATAGGACAAGAGGTAACAGGCACAAACTGGAACATAGGAAGTTCCATCTTAACATGAGGAGGAACTTCTTTACTTTGAGGGTGGCAGAGCACTGGCACGGGCTGCCCAGAGAGGTTGTGGAGTCTCCCACTCTGGAGACACTCAAAACCTGCCTGGACACCGTCCTGTGCAACTTGCTGTAGGTGACCCTGCTCTGGCGGGGGGGTTGGACTAGATGATCTCCTGAGGTCCCTTCCAACCCCGACCATTCTGTGAATACTACATTTTATTAGTAAGTATAAAAGTAAAACGTTGGTAACTGGGTTAGTCTTTGGTACAACTATTCGGAGATCAGTTGCTTCCAAAATTCTGTGTGCACATTCTGAAAAAGCCTAGCACAGTTGTTGAGAATATGCTAGTTATGTGCAGGAGAACCGATCCTGCTCAGCTGTTTCTTCTGTCTGATATTGCAATATTCACTTTAAGCATCACAAGAAGGAGAGTTGTTGCAAACACGGTCACCGGTATGTTTTACTGTCATCTGCCTTTTTGTACTGGCAGATTTTTTAATACCAGTTTAATTCCCTTCCTATGAAAAAGTCTTTCCACTTGGAGAAAGTTGTTTATGCTGTGGGACAACAACAGAACTAGCAGTTCTGGAGAACCCTACTATGGCTTCCACAATGAAGCTTTGTAAAATTTCTTGGGCTTGTGCTTTTTTATGTCAGTATGGCAAAAAAAAAAAAACCAAAACAAAACAGAACGAATAAACATGTCCCTTGCAGCTGCTCCTTGTGGACAACACCCACTTACAACATTGGGAGTTTACCACACAGAGTCAAGGTTTTGTATTTTGGAAAGTAGTCATCATCTCTGTGGATGAGGGAGCCTGAGAAAATACTGCAGGTTAAGCAATCACCCTGTAATTCAGTTTAAATTAAAGATAACTCGCAAACACTTGTAACATATTTTATTTAAGAAGTGTGAATTTTGATAAGCTAAGAAATTTACATTAAAAACCTGTGACTGACGAGACCAAGAATTTGAATGTGGAAGAGGTCTGGAAATTTTTCAAATCCAAGGTGTTAAAGCTATCAGGATTTTCTGTTTCAAGCAAAGCTGGGGGGGGGGGGGGGAAGTTGTCAAGCCCTGCTCTTCTCCCTAGCAAGCTCTTCCAAGAAGATGTTAGAAATAGTTCGAGAATCTACAAGGAATGAAAAAAGGTCAAAATGAAGAGCTAGCAAAGAAAGATATGCAGGAAATTTAAAAAAAAAAAAAGCAAGGAAAAACTAGCAATTTGAGTTAGACCATACAAAGAATATTACAAGCTGCACCAAAAGGTTTTTCAGTCATATTAATAAGAATAGAATAGGGCGAAAAGCAGCAGGATCACCATACAATGAAGACAGGATAGAAACGTAAGATAATTTTCTTTTTAAAATGGAATGAATGCTCTGACTCAGTTTTCAATGAAGAGCAGCTGGCTGGCTGTGGACAGGTTAGCGAGTTTATGGGAACAGACTGTATCACCTGAAGATGGAAACAAAACTCAAATAACTTAATGCACTTAAATCAGAGTAAGCAGGTAATCTCCATCCCAGAACTGTAATACAATAAGCATGCAAAATTGCACATGACCCTGCAAAGATTTCTTAATAAAAATGCTTTCAGAGTAATTTACATTTTGACAGGAGAATAACTAGTTAGTAACTATATTTAAGAATGAATGAAAAAAAATTATCCCACCAGTTTGATCTCAACAGTATGCAAAACTGTAGAACAAATTTTAAAGGTGCAGAGATGGTTGCATTTTCCATCCCTTTTCAGCATGGAATTACTAAAAATGCTCCATTCCCGATTACGTTGAAAGTTAAAAATCCATCTTTTCCTTGAGGAAAAGAACTGAGTTTCAAGAAAAGGGAACGTATTACCTGTTCTGTACTTTCGTAGGGTATCTAGTACTGTACCACATGGAAAATTTTCAGGAGAACTAAAGATAAGTTTTTATAGTGAGTTAAAAAAGCTTTAAAGCGAGTAAGGAATTATCTAAGGCAAGAAAACATCCAAACGCCAGAAAAGTGCTAACAGACTTCTTAATAGATTTACCTTCGAGCTCAATTCAGCATATATTCCTATTAATGCCCTTCCTGAAGAAACTCGAAGTCTCCCAAAGCCATTTGCAGATGAAATAAATTTGGGAAGCGCATCTATGCACAAAAGAGGATTATAACGCTATACAGGAAGAGCTGCACAAATCTTGTAATGCAGAGTGTCAGAAATGAAATTGAATTCAATAATGAACAGGACTCTTGGGGAGTTCACCAGTTAGAAACAGCGGTAGGAGGAAAAGCTTGGGTCTATTAGTTGATCCAAAAGGAACCATGAGCCGTCAATATTAACTGGCTGTGAAATAAGCAAAGCCCGGGATATATTATGCCCGACAAAACAAACTGGTTGTATTGGGAGTAGTGGGGTAGACATTAGGAGTCAGTGAAACTAAAGGGCAGTGTCAATTTAAGCACAATAGGAACAAATTAGCCATGAACACGCTTAGGCCAGAAGTCAGACACACGTTTCCAAGAAGAAGACAGTCAGTAGGGGTATTAGACTCAGACAAGTTACGATTAAAGACAGACAGCAAGATATTTTATAAACACATACTCCACAGTCTAGCAGAGAGCTGAACTCGATCATCAAGAACGTCCCTTTCAGTCATATGCTCTATCTCATTTTAAAGAAATAAAGACAAAGCTCATTAAGCAGGTATCTTTTATGAGATCAGCTAGCACAACTGAGAAACAAACACCACATTTAGGGGAACGTAAACCCTTCAAGCTTTTCTTATTATTAGCTGTGTTCACAATCTGCATCATATCATATGTCAGAGTGACAATAAGACAATGAAGATAACCCAATTAATCCATTAATCATCTTAATGGACTAAGAGAATCCAATAGGATCAAAGTAACCCTGCAATCCCACATCACGGAATAGATCTGCTCCCTCGTCTACACCTAACCCAGGCCGGAGGACTGGCTCTGACTGCAGGTTCTGAATTACCATCTCTATATATGAATTACTAGCTTCATTAGTGGAAGAAGATGCTAGAGAGAAGGCCAGGTCCTCACTGAGCATCCATCCACAAACTTCAGAGGAAGTCTCAGACACAATTTTTTTTCATATTCCATCTGTGAATTTGCGAGGACCACACCATATCCCAAAGCGTCAGGAGATTCTCAACTGTCGACTGTGAAATACTGCAGGTAAGTTATGCCACCAAGATGTGCAAAGTAAAAATGGAAAGACAGGGGTTTGGAAATCTCCTTTATTTCTACATCTTCTGATTGAGTTTTCTTGTTTAGTTTCCATTAACACCTAAAAAGGCAGCTTCGAGCTACCACAGAAAACAAAGTTAAAATAGAATTCATCTAGGGACATATAATACTGAAATCATCAAAATCCTGATGATTTCAACAGGCATTTGCATAGGTAACTTTTACATTGGAAGAGTTCTCCCGACTTTGAATTAGACAGAACTGTCCCAAAAGAGGCCAATTGAGAATGTAATTAATAGCATCGTTTTGATCTATAAGTTAAAACAGTCATAGTTACTACATTAAAGAAGCAAACGGACTTTTAGAATAAATACCCCAGAGACAGAAAGATATAAACAGTTGGAAAAATAGAACAATGTCAGCAAGACGCTTTGCCGCTGTTGCTTAATCCAAATCAAAAAGTGTCTCAGGTAGATGCCTAGATATCGCAGTATCTACTTCATAACTGTCATCGATGCAGTTCCTCCTTAATTTCCCAGTTATCGTTAAGGAGTTTTGTGGGTTTTTAAAATTATTTTATGAAATATACAAACTTAAAATACCAGAAAAGATGGGACAAAAACTGAAGTGGCTCAAGGAAACACTGCTGCTGCTAAAGAGTTTGCAGTAGCAATACAATATGCAAAGACAGATTCCTGCTCTGGTACTCCAGCAGTACTTGAGCACAACATGGTAGCAGCCTTATTTGAGCATTCTGCTATTTTCTATCATTTAAACCAGGTATTGTTCAATCTCTTTTAGACAGGTATGTAGAGATTTTGAAACAGGTCACTAACAAGATTTGGTCTCAGTTTTTAAGCTCACTCACAACTAAAAGTGTTCAAATATCACAAGGCATGAGAATGAGTCAGGGATGGACACATGCAGAACAAGCAACACTTCATGGTATTTCAACTCTTGATGTTTTAACCAATTGTAGCTCCTTCAATTATTTTCTCTGCTTTGTCCTTTAGTTAAGGCATACAGAGGAAAGAAACGTATTAACCATTTGATGCATACGAGGAATTACAGCATGATGGAGGGAAGAGCTTACGCGTATCCTGACAGCAAAGGCACTAAAATAGGATTAACCAGTATTTTTTTAATGGGGAATAATCCCTACAAGGTACTGTGCACAAGACCAGGTATACCGTCTGGAACGAAAACAACACTTTTCACAAGTTGCCTCCACTCCAACTTGCAGCAACCAGAGTAGTTTGCAGACCACAGTATATGCAAGGATAACCTCCCACAGAACCTGAACACCCCTGACAGACAGCTTTTTCAAAGAGGACATTTTAAAATCAGCCCTTTAAACTAGTTATTACTGCTTCTGACAGCCTCAGGAACCTGAAGCAACATCAGTAACACTAAAGAGAAAAACATCCCGATGAACTGTCTACTTTGCACGTTCGACAGCCCTTGTGCCTTGCTAGTTTGATTAAGAGCCATTCCACTTGTGTTTGATACATTGCACCAGAGATGGGAAAAACGCTAAAAAAAGAAATCAAAGCAGGAAGGCAGAATTGTGAGTTCATCACAATACAGCAGAAGCTCCGAGCTAAGTGATGCACATGTGTTTTTTTATATATATACTTTTTGTGATGGAAAAATATTCACGTTGGCAGCATCTCTCAGCCTTTATGGGTTAGGAGTATGTGCCATGAAAGGAAGAGAAAACTGAATCCAAATGAAAGCGCCAAGGGAAGCTCAGGCATTATCTAAGCTGGAATTTAGCCAGGACACCAGGTGTCAGGCACACCTGCTCATACCAAGAGCACACAATTTCGAATATGCGCAAATAGTCAGAACTTGGTTTTACGGCTTAGCCACGAAGACACCACCACCAAGTGCTCATCAAGTCTGGGCACTAGGACACTGTGACAGGCTTTAAACCATTTGGAAGAACAAAACCTTTTAAATCACAGACACCATTTCCCCACTGCACACACACACGTACAGGTGGTTCCCTCGGGAATGGTCAGTCCTCGCCCAGCCTCCGCAAGTCGGTCTCCACATGAAGGAGGACTGACATTTGAATCGGAAAAAAACCTGTGTGATTTTGCCACAGGCGAAACTGATCTCTAATTTATTTAATGAACTGGTAGGGTTGTATGTATGTGAGAATTGTCAATATGGTTCGGCAGTTTCCAGTTTGAGATATCCAGACCCCTGGAGGTCCAGGAACTTCCCTGCAGGGCCTGCAGAGGGTAACTGAGCAAAGGAAGCCTCATAGTACTGTAAAGAGTCCATGCACTCACTGGAAGATTTTTAGGAATCCACAAAGATACAAAGGTTCAGAACCCCTGGTCTATTATAATCAATAGCTTCTTATGTGCCTTTTATACAACTCCTTATAATCAACAGCTATGTTGCAAACTATCCTCCCATATATAAAAGAGAAGTAAAAATATTTGGACAATTCTCATTTAGAAATACAATTAATTATAAATGGACTGGTGAGTTATTTATTAGATGCAGGGCAGAAAGCCCAATTACTCCAGATAACATCGATAAGTTTCTGCATGACTGTCTGTACTTTTATTAATTCTGAGACATCTCACTCTCTGTTTATTATTTGGCATTGTGCTGATGAAACTGAATTTCCGCATAGTCGCTCCTTCCTAAGAACTCACAACTGGTGCAGAATCCATCCATATGGGTTAAAGACGTCTGAAAATTTTTTGCTTTTTTTTTTCTGAGAAAGAGACCGTGAGAAATTAGATCAAAATAGGCAAAGACAGAAGACTACATCCATCATAGAATGCAAAAATTAACCACCTCAAAATTACGTGTAGTTTCTCAAGGGAGGTGGGGTGATCTATGAACCAATCTGAACAGCTCAGTTAAGCTGTCAGTTAAGTCAGAGGTTGAGAATAAATGAGCTTCTGTAACGAATTAACACGGATATACAGGCAATATGAGAACTATTACATTCTAGCTGATGGTATTCTGCACTCTTGACTGGATATGGAGACTCTCAAGAAGGATACTGAAAGTTAAAATCAGGTATCCTATGCTAAATGATCCTGCAGGACCACTGGAAAAGACAAAAATACTGAGTGATGTATTTTAAAAGAATTTTGTGTTTCTACTTAATTTCCTTGCAGTGACAACAACAGATCACCTGGCAAAATTAAAAAGGCAAATATGAAAATTATTCATCCTACATGGGAGAGAGGGAGAGAGGGAGAGAGGGAGAGAGGGAGAGAGGGAGAGAGGGAGAGAGGGAGAGAGGGAGAGAGGGAGAGAGGGAGAGAGGGAGAGAGGGAGAGAGGGAGAGAGGGAGAGAGGGAGAGAGGGAGAGAGGGAGAGAGGGAACCACCACCAAAATCCTGCAGGCACATCTCTTGCTCTGTGACTATACTACTTGAACAAGAAGCTGAGATGCAGAATAGACTGCAACATTTTATATCCGTAATAATGTCCTCTGCACCTCTACCAGACATGATAAAAATCCTTGTCCTCCTGCTTCAGTGCCAGGAAGAAAGTTCCCTTTACTTCTGTCTACCACTATGTTACAGTAGGGACTTTTGAAACAAAAATATACGTTAATTTAGATTTTCACTTCCTTCGAAGAGGATTTTTATCTGCAGATAATTTACTGTATGTTTTTAAAAAGTCATAATGACTATGACATTGTTGGATGTGACAGGCCTCTAGAGACTAACCAGAGAGCATGAGCAGTGGCAGAGTCTGGAAAAGCAAGAACGTTATGTGTTACTCCTTTACCAACAAGAGAGGCGGCTCTAGAAACTACCACTCATCCTCCTTGCCAGCCAAAGAAGTGCACAACAGCAGCTGGCAAGCACGAAGAAAGGCATAAAAGGAAAGGTGATGAGATCATGAGCTAATAGGAGAGAGAACATGCTGCTGTCTGTGGCTTCATGGAAGCTCCACGTAGAAGCAGAGGGCACCTGTGAACAGCTACACTGGTAAACAAACTACTACTGAACCTGGATGCTTTGCATGTGGATTTCCAGAGGATAAAGAAACAAAGCCACAAAACAGTGTTTCCTTGTGTACGGACTTTGACTTTCTTCAAGGAATTCATCTTGCTGGCTCTAAATGATAAATTCACATCTGAATTTGTATCAAACACATCCAGAAATAATAACCGTTTCCTCTTTTTCCTTTGGCTTTCTCTGCAGACAGTGATGGCTATCACATTACCAGTCTGTGCCACCCTAGAAATTTCATTTACATGCACTGGAAAATAAAAATCATCTTCAGAGTCCCCATTCTCCCATACATCATCATAAAGTCTTCAAAACCAACTCAACCAACAGCCACTGTGTTAGCTGAGCCAGAACTGTTCCTCTCCCTCTACCGTTTTCCAGCAGCTGCTGTGGAACAGAGATTCATGGTCAGGATCCTGAAAAGGATCTGGAGATCCTTTCTGATTCACAGGCAGTAGCAACAACAGAGCAGGGGAATGCTCTGACCTTGTCCGCGGTCACCAAACCCATCCATGAGGCATCCTCACTCTCCTGCTGTCCCCTGCCTAAGCATCGAGCTGATTAATTAGCTGTAGAGTTTCCACAGGATGTCTAACAGTAAAGGAGAATGGGCAAGGGAGAGTAATCAAGAATTAGAACAGGGAAGTGATGATAAAAAGCAGCTTTGGAGGGATGAGGTCTAAGAAAAGAACTTGGGAAAAACCTGTGAAAGGACATGAAGAATCCAGTGCAGGAGTTATCCAGGCAGGAGTTACAGTGAGGAAGGGAGCAAATCAAAACTCAAAGTGATGAAAATTCAAAAGGCAAGAGTGAAAAAAAGAAATTTGACGTCTAGTGGTTTTTATTATAGAGAAACTGACAAATAGCATTCAGCAAGTAAATTATTCAGTAAATTCCACTAATTTTTTTTTCCACAGCTATTGTGACCAACTGAATAGCTGTGTGAATATTCCCAGAATGATGACAACATTCATCACACTAGAGATATCAAAACGCAGCCCATCTGATCTGCTATTATGTAGCTAGCTGAAAATATATTACGGTTAAAATTCTGCAAGCAACAGACAACAAACTACCATATTTTACTCTTTTGAGCTGCATGGGGAGGAGGGAAGGTTTTTCATGGCATGTTCATGCTCATATTTGTCAACTAGCTTGGAGATGTGTAAACTTCCTTTCAACGCTCGCTCTCTGCTTGAAGAATCCCCTTCTGTATGATTTAAACCTGAAACTTACATTCAATAAGCTCCAAATACATCTTTCCCAAAACAGAAATGCCATTTTGATGGTGAAGGTAGTCTGTCCTCTCGTTGTCTATTTTAGGGTGAGATCTGATGTGGTGATAGTGCAGGTCTAATAACAAGAAGTCATGACATCTTGATAGTCTATTTAACTGGAAAATATGAAGCGAGGAGACTAGACAAATCAGGCAGGAGAGCTGTCAAGTGAACAATTAATTGTCTGGTGGAAAATTTTGATTGCCTGATGTGGCTGTTAGCAGAGAAGTTACGCCTAAAAAAAAAATCTCCTCTCAATAGAGAAGTTGATGCAGAAAAGCATTTTTACATTTTGGCCTAGATTACTTATGTTCTCAAGAGTGACGATAAATTGTTTCAGAATCCTATTTGCAAAAGTCTGTCTTTCTTTTCCTAAATGTTTCCTAAAAATCGGTGGGCCCACAAGGTTCAGGGGAAGGCTAACTTTAAGCCACTGGAATGTTGCAGAAGCAGCCTGCTAGCCTTGGGAGTAGCACACTGCGATCTTGCCTTTGTGAAGAGGCAACAGAGATTTTAAAAGTGCTCTAAGGCCCTTAGATAAACAAAAACTTAAACTGTTTGGGTCTGAGCGTGTAACTCAACCAAAAGGAAGAGCAACACCAGAGGCACCTCTCCTGTGCCAGCTGGGAGCATCCACACTTAATGCACATACCTCACACATTACACAAGCTCTTACAATACTAGGGCCAAGTACTTGCGTAGTCTGTGTACTTAAGTCTGTGCTGCTTTGCTTGTTTTCTGGTTCTAAAGTACCTGGCTTTCAAAAAGCAATCCACCAAATAACAGGTTGTGTTTTTTTTTTTTCCTGCCTGTATAGGAACTCTCACTTCCAGCCTCTCTTGTGTTTTGTTTTGTTTTGTTTTTTTAACAGATTTATTCCTTATGATCTCTCTGATGTAGTTTATCTTTGTCACCATCTGTTATACACTTTTACTACGAGTTAACTACCCTCATAAATTCCTCCTTTTGGATATTATCCATCCTTTTGGATGTCATAAATATATAAAAATATATGATCAAATTTATATACCTGTACCAGCCAGATCCCATCTTTTGTGTCTTCTACAAGCTCATAGAAGTGCATTTCACCACTAAAGTTTGTACTGGAAACCGATTCAGAGGCCTCTTCCTCCTTGAGAGCAGAATAAAGCTCTCCTTCCATGAGGTCTCCTGAAAAAAGAGACAATTGAAGAAATTCAATTACAATGGGAATTGAGAAAGATCGCTTCATAAATTCTAGTAACAGTTTCACTAACTGTACTTTACATGGTTGCTCAGAGAACCTTTTCAGTACGAAGGTGGCTAATCTAAAAATTTATTATAATTCTATCTATAGTGACATGACTATGAACAATTTGACTTCAGCTGTCAGGCCACAGAAGAGATGAACGCTATGCTTCTGATTATACAGATGTACCACGCATGCAACAGAGCGCACAAAAAAATAAATTAACATCTTCCAAGCCTCGCTCTCTGAAAAGAACAATATTCTGTGGCTGCGAGCAATTTTAATTCATGTATCTTTGCTTTCATTTCACAGGATAGTAATTTTGCAGCAACCAACTTCTTAACACTGATAATTCAAACAGGCTTCCAGAATTTCAATCAGTTATTTTGTACCAAAAAAACCATGCTGATTGCCCCATTGCAACTAAAAATCTCAGGTTGAATAATTTAGCTGTTAGCTTCTGTTTGCAAAGTCAGAAAAAGTTCCCATGAACTCCAATCCTAGTGATGTAAGGAGCTCACAGTAAAATCATCTGATAATGTTTCCTTTGTAATCTAGTTTCCTTCTCATGTTTTGTTTCACAATCATTACAAACGCTGTTAATGACAACTAACATTCTAGTAACTAATCTATTAAGCTTGAATAAATTAAGTCTTGTGCAAAAAGGCTGTTTCCTTCAAAATATAAAATAAAAAAGTGTTACAACCGAAACCCTCACCAAAAGAATTCATAGAATTTAGAAGGAAAAAAAAAAAAAAAACCAACAAAAAAAAGGAAAAATGCTGCAAAGCCTGTTGGTATAAGAAGTGTTCCCATGACATTTGAAGAAGTTGGTTAATACAGTTTGTTTGGAGTTAAACACTTCCCCACAGCATTTGCAACCCAAACATCATGACATCATGAAAGTACCTGACAGCCAAGGAGTGAAAGTGATTGGAAACAAAAGTGAAATTGCCTAATGCTTTTTACTGTTGGAGCAGCAAAGTGAATAAACAACATAAATAAACAATGAACAATAAAAGCAAATTAGATTTAAATGCCCAGCATTAATATCAATTATTTAAAAGACTTAGCATTTTTAAGGTTATGGCACTCACTACATTCATCCAAATCCTTCTCTTTTTCTGTCCAGACACTTAAACCCCTCATTGCCTACCCCGATCACTGGGATTTCTCTCTCTCCTGTATCGGCAAGCCCTTCGATCCTCAATTTAAAAGCAGCCGCTCACATTTTCCTGCTTGGCGGGCACTACAGCTATTACATCAGCCCCATCTCCCAGTCCTTGGGGCCAGCTCCCTCTGACGGCTCCAGGCCAGCATCCTGACTTCCAAGACACTTCCACCATTCCTTACCATCTCCATTGCTCTTCACTCTTCGCTATTCATCAACACCCCCCAAAATCCCACCTCTTTCACCTGGTCTTTCCTACTTCTGAAACGCCTCCCTGCCTTTTTCCAAGCCTTTTTTTTTTTTTTTTTTTTTTTTTTTTGGTACCTAGGCTTTACTTCTGCTCCCTCTTCTATAAAACCACCGTGCCCCTGCGTACCCATCCCTTCTGCTCCTCAGCCGTAAAAATCACTGCTCTCCTCAGTACCCGCCGAGATAGCAATGACTGTAATTAAATCAGCAAACGGGTAAGGGAGAGGACCGCACGGGAAGAGCTGGCCCCAGCTGTAAATCCCAACCCACCACAGACATTTGGACTCTTTCCTCCTCGTTTTTCCCGGCGGACGACATTCCCTCTCATCTGTGCGACCCCCACCTCGCCATCCGGACCCCAACCGCCCGCGGCGACCCCGGCGCAACTCACCGGGAAGAGCCATTGCCCCTCCCGGTGCCCCGTCCAACCGAGGCCTTCCCTCCACCCCGCCTCGTCGGGCTTAAAACGCCGCGGAGCTTTTTCACGTCACCATCCCCGAGCTTCCCTCCTGCCGCCTTCCTCCTCCATTTAACCGCTCCAGCGTCTCGGTCCTTCGGGAGGGGGGGGGGGGGGGGGGGGGGGAGTGGGAGGGGGGGAAAACAGGCTCGCTCCCCAAATCCGCCCTGCGAACACGCTTGGCCCCGCCAGCGTGGGAAGCAGCGCCCGGGTCTCCATCCCAAGGGCGGCGAGAGCCCACGCGGGGGTCACGGGAGGGGGCGGGGGGGACGGGGACACCGTCTTCCCCAGGAGGGGGTGGCAGGGGACCGACCTCCCTCCCCACGCGTGGGTGGCCGGGGGAGCTCCGCGTACCTGACTTCTCCACCAGCTCCCGCACATCCTTCTTCTCGGGCAGCCCCGAGTACCCCAGCCCCCGGCACTCCAGGATGGTCCGCAGCTTCCTGAAGCTCAGGGCCACCGGGTCCACCAGCTGCGTGGCGAGGAAGCCGCTCTCGTACCACGCCACGGCCTCGAACACCCTGGCCAGCACGAACAGCGCCAGGAAGTAGAGCAGCAAACAGCACAGCTTCACCCACATCTTCCCGCCGGGGGCTGCCCGCCGAGGGGCCGGGGAGAGCCGCGCCGGAGGCCGGGCTGCCGCGGGGCGGGGCGGCGAGCGGAGCGGAGAGGAGGGGAGAAGAGAGGAGGAGAAGGGGGGGGAGGGAGGGGGGGCTGTCAGCACCGCGGGGCCGCGGCCCCCCCGCCTCCCTCCCGCCGCTGTCCCCGCCCCGGCGGAGCCGCGGCCGCCGGCGGAGACATAACAAGTGACGTGTGCAGCCGGGGACGGGGACGGCGGCGGCGGCGGGCGGGGCGGAGGGAGGAAGGGAAGGAGGGAGGGACGGGGGGGTGCCCGGTGCTGGCCCGCCGACCGGCACCGCCTCCCCCGTCCCCACCCCCCCCGCGGTGATTCAGCACCTCGACCCGACCCCGGCCCACCGGACCGGGATGGCGGGGGCGTCCCTGCCCCCCGGCGTCAACTTTTGGACCCAGCGGCTGTGCTTTCTCCGGAAGAAAAAAAAAAATTTTTTTTTTTTTTAATAATAAAAATACCTCGGATATCAGTGACTGGGGTGAGCCGAAGCCCTCATCGATGTTTTTCATGAGAAGAAAAAAATATTTACGCGGCCGGACTGGAGGCGGTGTGTCCCGACAGCGTTAAGATGGCTTCAATGACCACTGCAGGACCGTACCGCCACTGCCACCACTCCCCGCATCCGTCCGGTCCCGCTGCCACCGCCAACACCGCAGAGAAATCCCTTGGTGCCCACTTGACACTGGGATGCTGCAGCTTTGGGCTGGTGCTCGAGTACTTGGAGCTCATTGTGCTAAACCCACGGTAAAAGGCAACCAGTCAGCAGCACCACAGCTTCTCACAGAGGTTTAAATTGGGGGCTGCTCTTCCCATGCGAAGCATTTGGAGTGCACTGTGGGTCCTTGTTTCAGTGGATCCACAAACCATAGAATGGTTTAGATTGGAAGGAACCTTACAGATCATCTAGTTCCAACACCCCTACCATGGGCAGGGACACCTCCCACTAGACCAGGTTGCTCAAAGCCCCATCCGGCCTGGCCTTGAACACCTCCAGGGATGGGGCCTCCACAACTTCTCTGGGCAACCTCTTCCAGCACCTCACCACCCTCAGAATGAAAAATTTCTTCCTAGTATCTAGTCTAAATCTCCCCTCTTCCAGTTTGAAGCCATTACCCCTCTTCCTATCACTACATGCCCTCGTAAAAAGTTCCTTTCCAGCCTTCTTGTAGGCCCCCTTCAGATACTGGAAGGCTGCTATAAGGTCTCCCCGGAGCCTTCTCTCCTCCAGGCTGAACCACCCCAACTTTCTCAGCCTGTCTTCATTCATAGGAGAGGTGCTCCAGCCCTCTGGTCATTTTCTTGGCCCTCCTCTGGACCTGCTCCAACAGGTCCATGTCCTTCTTATGCTAGGGGCTCCAGAGCTGGATGCAGTACTCCAGGTGGGGTCTCATGAGAGCAGAGGGGCAGAATCACCTCTCTCAACCTGCTGGCCACACTGCTTCTGATGCAGCCCAGGGTATGGTTGGCTTTCTGGGCGGCATATATAATCATGCTGGGCTTTACAAGACGTGTCAGGCTGCAAAGACACTATTTAATTGGCTACAAAATACATACTGAAATCAAGCTTCGTCTTTGAGACGAAGGCTCTCCTCTGAAGGAAACTCAACATTTCTTTTGTACGTGTAGTTATTTTAAGAATCCATAATTTGCATGAAAATTGCCAACTCACAGATGTGCACAAAAATAGCACAGCTTAATTTTAAAAACACTGACAACCCCCCAGGCTGTACATGCTGAAGTAATTCTGTACTATTGAATTTCAAAAAGACACAATAAGATTGACCCATAGAAAACATTTAAATGGCCGTACTCCTCAGAGCCTTTAAAACACATTTACAGCGTTCTCAGTGCGCTGATATGATTTAAAAAGCAAAGAAACCCCACAACCCAGGTTCAGCCTGTTTTGTCACGTGGCCACCATGGCACCTTCAAGAGGAAAAATCATGACAATTTCTTTGGCAATGGGCTCGTTTTGTTTCTTGAAAGGTGAAGAGGGGAGGGATTAGAGGGATTGCAGAAGTAGCTGCTCACAAATGCAGCCCTGATGGGCTGATAAACGTTGTGCCTCACACTGAGCATCATATAAACCTTTATTCTTCAGAATTTTTATGTGGTAAAGATTAGAGGTGGACTGCAAAACCCAGCTGTGCTGATGCTGCTGGATTAAATACAACAGGATTTCGGCAGCTCAGTTGGGTTTTCAGTGAGCCTTGGGTGGGAGGTCCAGCTAGGACATAATGTACTGGAGGCACCGTCCAGTGAAGGAGCTCACGGGAGGCCGGGCTGAAGTGCTGCTCTCTGCTTCACTGACACTGCAGTTCAAAAAACTCCCCTTTTGGCAGAGCCAGGGCCCATCTCCCTAATGAGAAAGTGACAAAGCGTCAGTTAGACAAATCCTTTCCCCTTGGCAAAAACCAAGAGAGTGGCTTTGTTATTGCAGCTGGCAGAGCCCAGGGACTCTCAATAAAATGCACCCTTGACATCACCTGTCATGAGGGCTAGCGTCAGGCTCCCCCCCGAGCCCTGAAAACACACGCCAGGAACACAGTTCTCTTTCCAAAGCTTTGTGAAGGCCCATTTCTTTTGTCACACATACGAGAAGTTGCCTGATTTCTCTACCTTTTATTTCAAGTGAGCAGCTCAAGTGTATGTCAAGTGATGGGTGGGAGGAAGAGATGGGAGTTAGGTGTTTGAAGAGGAACCTCGTATATTTACCTTGAGTTAGAAAACATATACTCGGGTTTTGTTTTTTGTTTTTTGTTTTTTTTTTTTGTTTGTTTGTTGGTTTGTTTGCTTTTAATGAGCACCACAGACCCTGCTCTACCCGATCTCTGTGTTTCTCCCCTGTAACTCATTCGGGTATGCCTTCGCTTCCTCCAGCAGGAAAGCACCTAGCAACAATCACGTGTCTACCCATCTATGCTCACAGCTAAACTATTTGCAACACCAACTGCTGGGGAGGCTGTCACCAGTATGTCATTTCCTAATGCTCATGGGCTGAGTTAAATCAATTCTTAACATTCCCCTGTGGTAACTGATGATGAGTTCCCTGCAGAGACGAAGCTCATCATCTGCCAAAACTCAAAACCCTGGAGTTGTTTCAAGAAAGTAAAAATGATGTTTCAAACCACTGCTCGAAAACCCCTGCAACAACCAAAAGCAAAGCAGCTACCAACACAGAAGCACCCAGGCAACGAGACAGGGCAGGGGCAGAGCTGCACGTGAAGAGCAGGGATGGGTACAACCAAGAACTGCAGGTCATGAGTTGAACCAAACAGATTTGGTTCCTCTCCCTGGCTCTCTGGTCCTGTGTTTCCCTCCTCCCTTCACATCCCTGATTTACTAAGCTGACCCCACCAGAAAATATTATATTTTTTAAACACTGCCATCATTTGTTGGTTTCCAGTTGCAACTCAGAATGTCTTTGGTGTGTCACCTGCAAACAATTTTTCAGAGAGTTTTAATTATCTAGAAAATTTAAATATCTTAACAGCCAATTAAAATTTATTTGGGCTGAAGACAAAGACAACACATGTTGACATTTTTTAAGACCTCTACCTAATTAACAACATTAAACAGTCACCAGGCAGTCAGTCCTGTGCTCATAGAGCAAATATTACAAATATAAGGAGAATGAAGATCAGAAATTCCACCTTTAAACAAAAACCTGAAGCAGGGATCTGCTTTCAAACAATTTTGGCAGCAAAAATATTTTACTATGATTTATGAGCAAACAAGACCAAATCCTGAGAAACTGGGACAGACATCTTTTCCTGTCAGACAGCCAAACCTGAAGTTTCTGCTGCCCGTTGATAAATGGCAAGGATTCCCTCTCCTCCCTCATCCTCTCCTATGAGCAGTTGCTGACTGTGCAGCCTGGGAATACAGACAATAATCCACTTTCCAGACATCTACGGGGAACATTAAGAAAAGCATTGTCATTTTGAAGGCAGTAAAACCAAGGATCAAAAATCTTAATTCAATCCCTTATTATCATACCCATGGACAGTTTTAATATTGCCATATACCAAGATAAATTTCAGCGAACTAGTACTTAAACTACCTGAAACCAGTTTTCCTAAGTCACCCAACTCTGTAAATACAATTGTTAGTTCACTAAGAGAGAGTCTCCTGATGTACTTTTAAAGCAATAAAGGTGCATCTCAACGCATTTTTATGCATGATATGAAACTGTGACTACTTGCCATGATCTGATATTTATTAAATAAACCAACAAGCCTGTTTGAGAGTCCCAAAGCAAGATGACAGCAGCCCACACATTATTTTGTTGTATGTAGAGGAATTTTAAATCGGATGTTTCCTACTATCTACTAGTGGCCAAACAGAAGTAGATTTAATATATAGGTGTTATTCTGCAATACAATGGCCAGTATTTGACACCTCAGCTAATGCACCAGTTATTTGGGTGAGGCAATCCCAACGTGATCCGGTAGTGATTCAGACTAATTCAGGTTGGACAGGAGCTCAGGAGGTTATGAAGTCTAACCTCCTGCTCAGTGCAAGGTCAGCTGTGACACCAGAGCAGGTTGCTCAGGGCTTTATGCAGTCTAGAGTTTTACCAGCTCTATCTGATAGTCACCCCTTCCTCTCCTGTGGCAATTCTCCTTGCCTACAAACATGCAGTGGTCAACAGCACAGAAAAGTATGTCAATCAAGGCCAAACCAACTTACAGGAGCAGAATACATTAATTAAAGCTTGAAATATAAGACACTTTTTTTTCTAGGCATGTGGTTTTGGCATCTTTTTGTAACACTGAAAAACTATTTGTTGCCCCTTGGAGAAGATAGGCTCTGTTTAATGTCCAAAAAAAAAATATTTAAAAAATCAGAAGACCTTGCTTGAATGTGCTAAGAGATGACAGAGGACACCATAGTGGTAAAGAACATAACAAACTAAACCAGTGTGCTAATGACATAAGAAATGAGAAGACATTTGCATGTCTTTAAACATCATCTATGATTACATAAAGAGCAAGAATACAAACAAAAGCAGCAGTTTGGACCTAAATCTGACAGAATGACAGTGATTTGTAAGCATCTACACACATCATCATGTAAGCATCACATATTCTTATGAGAATACAGATTTATTTTCTTGTCCTGTTCCAGCAGCATGGCACTGATGAAGCAACACTGTACCAGACTCAGACCAAATGCTGGTTTTCCAGTCAACTTTGTCCAAGTTTATTAGGAGCTTTAGTTATACTGTGCTACAGAAAACAGTCGTATCTGGCTTGTGCTACTGCTTCCAAATACTGAAGTTGGAATGAATACGTTAAGCAAGTGGTATTCAAGCTGAGAGATTTATTTCAAGTACGCTTTTACAAGACACTTGCCAGTGAGATGCATGACTTCAGTCTGTAAGTCAATATAAAACTCAAGAGGAAGTTTACTGACCAAGGTAACAACTTAATGACAGCCTAAATGTTCTGTTTCCAGCACACCAGGTTCTTAATCAGGCCCTGACTCTGTTTAACAAAGCTGCTCTTTGGTGTGTACTTGTGAAATGGTTGGGGCAGCTGCGAGATGCGTTCCCCACAGCCTGACTGGAAGCGAACCCCCTTCTGCCCCTGTTGCCACACTACTGCGCAGAGCCCGCCTCCCCCCAACCCGTGCTTTCCCGCCGCCCGGAGATTTAACTCAGCGCTGACACTACACCCACACCAGCGCCCCTAGCGCAGGCCTCGGCCTGCCCCCTCCCAGCCGCTGCCGCGCCGCCAGACGGCGGCCCCAGAGGTCGCGCAGCCCCTGAGAGCCAGAGGAGCCATCCCAGCCCTCGGTGGCCTCCTACGAGGCCGGGGCAGCCGGGGAAGCTGCCAGCCCCGGCCCAGACCGACCCGGGCCTGCCGCCTCCCCGGGCACCCCCACCAGCCCCCGCGTCGCCATGGCAACAGCACCTCCTCCTCAGGCCCGCCCCTCCCCCCACTTAGCTGCCTACCTTCCTGCCTGAGCCGTAACACCTCAAAGGATCCCCTCTCCCCAGGCTGTTCTCACCGCCCGCCCCATGGGCCACCTAACTGAAAAGCCGAAAGTCCAGTGCCGCCCGGAACCTCCGAGGCCACCCCAGACGCCGGGGCACCGGTAGAAGTAACCCGACACCCTCACAGCCCGCCTGGCCTGGTCCCGAGGGCTGTCCGCCGCGCTGCCTGAGTAATAATCGCTGCCCCTCCGCTTGGCAGGCTGCGCCGAGGTCCCCGGCCGAGGTGTCCGCGGCGCTGCCTGTGCCGGAGCGCTGCCGAGGTCCCCGCCTGCCCGCGGCGCTGCCTGCGCACAAGTGCTGCAGCCTGAGGAGACGGGGAAGTTGGGATCCAGCGGCGCGCCGGGCCGGGCCGGGCTGGGCCGCGCCGCGCCGGCGGGACGGTGCTGGCGGAGGGCGGCGAGGGTGGGGTGGGCAGAGACGGGGGCCCGGGCAGAGAGGGGGGCCCGGCGGCGGCGGCAGAGGAGGTGGAGGAGGAGGAGCGCGGCCCGGTGCCGGCCGCTATGGACCAGTGCGTGACGGTGGAGCGGGAGCTGGAGAAGGTGCTGCAGAAGTTCTCGGGCTACGGGCAGCTCTGCGAGCGCAGCCTGGAAGAGCTCATCCAGTACGCGGGTGGACTGCGCCGGGAGATCCTCCAGACCGAGAGTACGTGGGGACACCCTCCTTCCCCGTTCCCCCCTACCCCTTTCCCGGGGAGACGGGGCCCGGCTCCTTCCTCCGGAGTTAAAAGGCCCAAAACTTTGGGCCTTTGTGGGCTGGGGGACTCCTCCAGGGGAGACATCCCCATCCCCTCCAGCCTCGGGGCTGAGCAGCGCTTCCCGCTCCCGGGGGGTTCCTGCCCCGCTTACGGCCGGCCCCGGGGAAGGTCTGTGCCGGGGGTAAGCGGGGGCACGCTGAGCTAGAGATGTCCCCCTTCTCACCCCCCGGAGTCGGAGTTCTGTGTGCGTTTCTGGCAGGAAAAAGTAAAAGGTAGGAACAGGTATGGGCCCTCCCGGGCCTCGCCTGCCTTCGGTGCGCTGCTGGAGAGTGTTTGATCCTGATCAGCAGGTACGGCCTGACCCTGGTCAGCGTGTCGACATACCTTCTGCGCCATTATGTTGAGTTACAATGGGGTTAGAATCCCCTAGGGGAAATCAACAGTAGGGTTGCCCTGTCCCCACCCCCCCCCCCCCCCCCCCCCTTATTTATTTTATTTTTTTCTCCCCCCTTCTAAGTCACTAAGTTGTTTTCTTTTCAATGTGGCTAGGTTTGGAAGTGTTTAGGGTAAAGCCACTCTTCAGCAGGAAGTAAACACGGCTTGTTTGTATTTTACAGCTGATGTTGAGCCCTTGCGCAGGCGGGCTACATGGCCAAAGCGCGCTATAAACATGAGACATTTAAACCTTGCGAAATCCCTGAGATGGAGGTAATGCAGTGTTTATTGATGGAGTGGGAGGGAATGGTGAGACAGCTGAAGTGATTTATCCAAGGCCATGCAGGAAGTGAGTGATGGCTCAAGGATTAAAAATAGGAACTTGCAGGCTTCTGAGCCCAAACTTTAATGCAAACTGTGCCATTTCACTGTTTTGCAGAATCTGGTTTTGTTTGGTTCAGAGAAAAATGTGTTTGCTGCAGTTTTGTACAAATACAGGTGCAAAGCTCACTTAGGAGTGCGTATAATTCCAGGAACGTAAACACAAGTGTATTAGAGCTGCTGTGTGTACACAGCAATTTCCACAGAGAGCAGACATGGAACTCCGATTCCAAGGCACTTAGTTGGGGTGAAATATTGTTTGGTCTTCTTGGCATTGTTTTGAACTGCGTTTCAGTAAATGTATTTTGTGCTGTTTGAAACAGCTCGGGCTTGTGCATTAAGGACAGTCGATACAATGCACGTC
Organism: Vanellus vanellus; assembly: GCF_965231255.1. Taxonomy (NCBI): domain Eukaryota; kingdom Metazoa; phylum Chordata; class Aves; order Charadriiformes; family Charadriidae; genus Vanellus; species Vanellus vanellus. The sequence continues at coordinate 49,847,388 of NC_138909.1, read as the reverse complement.
TTCACAAACTGAGATGCTGACCTTGCCTGGAAAGCTGTGTGGCATGACCCTTATACTTGTATTGATTTCCATAGGACTCCGTGGGGCTGTAAAGATTTGTCCTGTTGCAGGTCCAGAGTTTTTACTCTTTTCATAACAAAATTAAAAGGTTCTAGTGTGGAGTGCCTTCAGGGTCCTCGTTGGATTTTCCATCCAGACTTGGATTAAGAGTTTTTGGGACTGTCCTGTGAAGACCCCTAGACGTGTTTTCAGCACTTATGAAATAAGTGGTGATGCTGTCCCAGCAGACTGCATCCCAAATTGAGCTTTCTTTTAGTAAGTACTCTAGAATGAAGCCAAATATGTTATTAGTGCATCCTCAAGCATGTGGGGACTGTGTTCAATTTTGTCATCTGAGAGTAAGCTGGCAAAATACTTATTTTTTTTTCTTTAACATGTTATTTATAACATTCTGATAAGAACAGGTATTTGCAGCTTTTATATACTGTATCTTGAATATTTTTGAAAATTGATGGAAGTGGAAGCAGCCAGACGTCTTAATGTGGAGCTCTGTAATTCAGGGGTATGAACTGCAGAAATGTGCTTGTGTCTATAATGTAAAAGGAAAAAAGGAATACAAAAGAAAACCCTAACTGCTGAAGAAGAAATTAATGCTGTAGGACAAGACTGGAGAGCAAAGATACGTTGAAAGACCTTAAATAGGCAGTGGATATAAAAAGGAAGTGGGTGGAGAAAAAGAAACTGTTAGAAGCTGCTTCAACCTCTAAACTGATTTTCTTTTTCCCCACTCATCTAGTCTTTTAAAGTTTCTTGAGCTGTTTTCATACTAAAGCCTAAGTGCAGAACAGCCCTATACCTGTGAATAGGAAGACAAAGTTTGTTTTATTTCTCTCTTTCCCTAACATATCTCGCCTCTTGGAGCAGCCAAGGCAAGATAGCATATTCTGGTATAAATGTGTTGGGCTGAGTAAACTTGGCTTTGGACTCTACTCTGTGCCTAGTGCCTGCTCGCTAATGTTTGGGGGGGTGTTTGGGTTTTTTTGTTTGTTTGTTTGTTTTTTAATTGTGACTGTATGTACACAATACAGATAAACTGTCAGTCTGCAGTGTTCTGTGAACACTGAACTACTGGGAGGACTGTCTGCAGGCTTTTTTCTGCTGATTTATTAGAGGTAACTCATAGTTTAATTAAAGCTGAAAGAGATGGATATTGGTACAGAGGGGAAATCTTTTCTCTCATGGCTCTGATGGCTTTTCCTGTGTAGACATTTTCATTGCTTTATTGTCATTGGTTTCTGCTACAGTGAGTGTTAGGGGCCAGTAATTCACTTATTTGCTTGGGATAAAAACAGTTACAGATGTAAGTTGTTTGTGTTTTAGCTTAATGGCTTTTCTTGAAAAAAAAAAAATGGCTATTAAGAGAGTGTATTTTAACCTTTCTGTTTATTGGGGAATGAGTGTTTCCATTTTGCTTGTTGTGTAATCTCTGACTGATCATTTTGTCTTGGCAAAAGTCATGACAGTTATTTAAGATCCTTCATGTGATTTTAAATGTATATCATAAAAATTAGAGCATAACCAAGAAATAATGATTATTCTTGAAGTAATTTTAGGAGGAAAACTTGATGTAATAGTAGAGTGAATTTATTGTTTTTAATTCAGGATTCTTAGGGTAAAGTTAGTGAACATGCACTGAAAAGACTGTTTCAGTCCTATTCCTCCTTACTCGTTCACTAGAAAAAATACAGAGATCTATTAGATGTTTGCCCGGGAGGTGATCATTAGCATCATAGGACTGGAGGGAGGAAAGAAGTTAAAGCTTTTTTTTATTTTCTTAAAAGCTATGGCTGTTGCAAAAATGCTATTAAAGCTTCCTCAGCTGGGGCTTGTGGGGCTGAATGGGAGCTATTTACTTTTCTAGAAATGAGCTAGTTTTAGCGTGTAACAACAGGTTATTTTTGCTGTTGACGTCAGCAGCAGGGTCGAGAGTTAGGATGCATAAAGGAAGGTATCTAGAATAAGTGGCTGGTGAATTATTACCTACTCCCTATGACTACAGCTTTTTTTTCTGGATTTGCTTTGCTCTTTCTGAGATGTATTGCTAAGGCTACATTGTAAGAATTACAGTTGGTTTCTGTTGTTCTCGTGTTGCTGGTCCTGCAGTGGCAGTTTGATGCGCCTGTGTTTTGATCTCCATGAAATACCAGAAACTGGACTCTAATGTGCTGCTGGAACCAAGGGCGTGTTAAAATATGAAATGAGAAAGGAACAAACGTTATGGAAAATGTGGTTGCTTTTTAAATCTTTTCTTCTGAAGAGATATTTTGGGGATTTTATTTTTTCACATAAAGAGTTTGGATCCAAAATGTTAGGGAAGCATTTCTGGGCTGCTCTCCCACTTAAATTAGCCTCCCTGTGCAGTTGAAGGCTGCTAAGCCTGTGTCCCTAAAGGAAAAATTCTTCATGTAGAATGAACTTTGAGGAAGGAGAGACCTTCAGAGGTAATACTGGAAAAGAGATTCTCCTTGTATTTTGAAATCAAAAGCTGGAAGGAAGGACTGGAGTAAAGCACAAAAGTAATCATTTTTTTTCTGACTAAAGCTACCGAGTGGAGTCGAGGTATGAAGAGTGTAAAATGTTAAGTGTGGTGATGTGGTCAGGAGCTTGTAAACATTAACTATTTATTATTTTGTCCACAGAATGGGTCATATAGCATTGCACCTGTTGGTAGGACATCAGTTTAAAAATGTCACAGTTTCTAGAAAATAAATCTTGCAACAAGAAAGAGTGGATCTGGTGATCACAGTCAGGTCCTTTATGGGCTGTTTCTCATGCATCAAGGAGAACTGGAGACTGGTTGACTGAACTGTTTAGAGCTGTTTCCACAAGTCAGGAAGCACAAGTATCATACAGCTCAAATGCAAACAGGGTCTGATATAGGTGGGTAGTTTGCGGGGCAGGAGTGAATTGGGCCCTGGTTAATCCAAATTTTGCTTGCACCTCACTGAAGTTAAACATGATGTTCTGATGTATCTTCAGGAAGCTGTCTAAAAGAAAACTGATCCTCTGGTAGGTTCAGTAGCTTCCTATGAGATTTGTGGGTTTGGGTGTTTCTTTGAGCTGTGTTTATTAATCTACTGTGACTGAGACACATGAGAACTTTACATTAATTTTTTTAAACTGTTGCACTTGTTCAATGTTACTGTGCACCCAACTGGATTCCTAATTCCACGGGTGAGCTGTTTTGTACATCTTCCTTCGTTTAAGCTGATCTTGCTTTGCAAATATGCTCTAATTGAATTTCTTTAATACAATGTCTTGTCTTTATATGTTGTTGCATGTTAAGAGATTTAATGTTATCATTTGTTTGTAACAAATTTGGTAATTATCTTCTCTTTTGTCTAGATCAAGATGGAGACTTGTCGGGGACAATTTCACTTGTTATGACACAGTGTTGTAAAAGAATAAAAGACACAGTCCAAAAACTGGCCTCCGATCATAAAGACATTCACAGCAGTGTATCCCGAGTTGGAAAAGCCATTGATAAGGTATTTATATTGTGGTTTGATTGTATTGTCACATATATTTGGTGATGTGTACTCTGCTTTACGAAATTTGGATTTATACTACAGTTAATCTTACTTAAATCTTCCTGTCAACTACAGAAGCATAGGCTTGGGGCAGAGGAAATGCAGTGAGGTGTACAGTACTTGCTTTCAGAACTTGTTCTGTACAGAGTACTCCTTCTAGGGCAGCTCAGATGTCTTAATTTCTGAGAGAACATGCCCTATAAATATTACTAGACTTAGTAATAAAGTGTATTATATCAGTTTAGCAAAATGTTTGCTTCAATATCAGTCTCAGTAAGAAATACTGTTTTTTTAATATATGTATTCCATTTCTATTTAATTGTCAGTAGCTAGTAACTCAAAAGTGGCATTCTAGAATAGAAAAAACTTAAAAACTGAGACGAATTTTTAAGAAAGACATTTTGTACATATTTCAGGTGTGTTGTCAGTTCTTAGGGCTTAATTTTATAGCATGCAGTATTTTCTTAATATGAGTAGATTCAACTTCTCATAGCATCTGTGCCTATGCCAGAACAGATAATAAGGTAGGGCAGCTTATCTTTGAAGCTTTGCATATAGGACATTCTTATATGAATTCTAGGTTCAAGAATAACTGGGATCTGAATTTTTGTAGGTAGATATTAACAATTCTTTGAAATTATACTAAAACCCTGTTTTTGCGGTAAGTGGTGCTATATGTATACTTCAAGGCCGTGCTTTTCTCTGTCTGTGTGTTCGTTCATATAAAGTAGTTATGTATACAAGGAGTCTTGTACTTGTTTTTTTGGACATTCTTATGTGATAGTTTCATATCAGAACATGCTTATGTTCATAGGGTCTGAACACTTAGTTTGGGGTGCACCTTATAATCTTACTGAGGAAGATACTAGTAAATGAGTCTTCATCTGGACAAAGGCATTAGCAGCATTGCAGAATACTCATTCGTCCTTTGGGAATCTCATTTAAACTTTGTTAGTAACAACAATCTGTTAAAGTGTAGTTTAATGGTAGTGTGATAAAGAGACAGAGTACGTAATACTGCATTATTGGGCAGAATGTCTGTGCAACTGTTATATTTTTGTGTATATCTATGATTGACCATCATGGAGAGCTCAAACTTTGCACTAATAGCTGTAATCCAAGCGTCACTGTTATCCAAAGCTTAAGGACGCATCTGTCTCTAATGCTTGCTGCTGCATCTAAACCAATTAACTAGAGTAAAATTCCATCCTTATTACTGGCTTGAAGCCTGAAAGAAATCTATGTAATCTTGTCCTAAGTTTGAAAATTTCCTATTCTGCTTTAGCAAGTGGACTTTGTACAAATAAGCATTCAGGTTTGGCCATACCTTTTTCATTTAAATACTCTGAAGTAGAGCAGCCGTAGGTTATATATAGAAGGTGTGAATATTCAATGGAAATTGGTGATAGTATTTCTTTAGGAGCCAAAGAAGACAACACTTGCAAGCTTAATAAAGTTTAGACTTGAGTCTGATCTCCATATAGCTGTTTCAGTTGTCCTGTGCAACTTTTCCAGTGTTGTTCCTGTCGTGCCGTCTTAAGTTTATCTACTATTTTTATTTGAAAAAGGATAGCTGTAAATAAAAGCATTTTTTAACTTTCAAGTGTGTGGTTTTATAAAATAGTAGAAAGGATACCAGTAATCTGCTCTGTGCCTGCTGAGTGTCAGAAGGGCAGTTTCAGTGAGGTGTTCAAAAATGAGCTCAGCTGTGTTCAGTGTGCTCATTCCTCTGGATTTTCAATCTTGCTTAGCGTCTGTGGTGTTTACATCAAAAGAGTAGATGCAGCAGGAACTGCATGAGTCCCCAGTTCTGCTTTTAGTGAAAATGTATTTTTATGAAATTTAGAGCATTAGTTAGGGTTGTCTCCTTAAATATGAACTTTGTTTGACTTTTTTTAATGCAAGTAGTTTGAATTTTATTAATTTTTCCTGACTGTAATATCTTAAGGAAACTACTTTAAAATGTACCCTGAAGTCTTGGCCTGTTTGTCAGATGAATGCATGTAGTTTTTAAATCCAGGTGGAATTTAAAGCTTCCCTGGACAGTGACATTTGAAGGAAATCTTCCACGTGTACTTAATGCGATTTCACTGTCCTGATGGAAAATAAGCTTGAAACCTACCAGGAACGTCTTTGTTGGCATGCGAGTCCCATAACCTATTGAAACTGCCCTTCCCCCATTCCTTCCCCATAATATACTTGAGCTTAAACCAATAGAAGTAATTAAGTGTAATTGACGTAGTGAATTGATTCTTGGCACATTCTGGGCAAAATAGTACTGCTTCCTAAATAATATGCTTGTTAGAATTTAAAGAACCACAGCCTTTGTTTTGAGTCATGAGATTTGAGTTTTGTTTGTGTCACATGTAAATCCTCATTTCATCTTTTTTCCTCATTTATTTTGTAGCCAGATTAACACCTCTAGAACACTGTTTATGGTCTTCCTAGCTGTATATGCTCATGCACAGATAAATGTAACTCATTATTTCATTGCCATATTTGAGATTGGGAAACATGCTAATATTGGTACCAATTTTATGTGACACATCCAAGAGACAGCTGTTGTTACGTGTAGAGTCAACAAACTTCCTACTTAACAAGCATGGATTTTGAAAGAACTGCTCGTGGCAAATTTCAGGTTAAATCTCTTTTTTCCAGTGTTGAGGCAGGGTTATATCTATATGTAAAGTTTAGTCTCACTGTTTTTTAAGTTAGTATAGTCTTTGCTTATGGACTTCGGATGGGACCTAGATTTGTCTGTCTGCAGGGTTCACTCTGAGAACAGAAGCTCCTATGCATTTGGAAAGTGAAGTTCAAATTTGGCATCAAATATGAATCATGTTGAAGTCTGAAATGCCAAAACTTTATGTTGCTTTTTAGTTAGCAGTTCCTGGAAAGTTTATCTGATAAGCTAGGTCTTTTTGCGTTGTAGTTCTACATGGATTGCGCGTGTCTGATCCATGAAGGGTTACTCTTTCTTGCAGAGCATTTTTCTCCTTTGAAAGGAAATGTTTGCATCCAGTTTTTTCTTTATTGTACTAGCATTTGCTCTGCTTCCAGAACCAATCATGTCACTGTTGTTCAGCAAGTTGTTATCAGGTACCTCACTCATCAGCCTCCCTGTAAATCAATCACTCTTCTGGAATGATTTGAATTCATCTCAAAGCATGTTTGATGGGGCTAGTAAAAGTTTTCCCTCTAGCAGAAATCTGTCTGATAAGTGGTTAAATGCCTTCATTCAGGAAAGTAAATGGAGTAAATGGTAGCTTCTTCCATTTTTTTCTCCCTGAATTTTAAGCCTGTTTTTAAAGGGCAAACATTTTAATTCAGTCTTTGTTTCAGGAAATCAAATTTTCACCGAAGTTAGTGTTTGTTTCATGTAAAAACTTGTATACAAACAAATTAAAAACCTTTACTGAGCATCATTTAATTAAGATGCCGTGAAGAATATGGCTAGGTAAATACAGGGTCTTTGCAAGTCGAGCTTTATCTTATGAACCAACAAACTGAACAGACAAGGTAAGCAAATGTATTTTATTTGTATTTTGGGTCAGAATTCAGAAGATGGAATGCACAAAGTAATCTTAACTGAGAAACTGAGGAATAAAACTGTTCTTAATCATCATCCTTCTTCATATCATGATGTTACTAACAACATGGAAGGTTGTATGTTGGTTAAAATGGTCCATCTTGTGTGTGTGTGCATCTTGAAGTCCTCACATTTCAGCAATTATCAGTAATGTACTTTACATTGTATCATTGGTATATTTAGCACATAATATTCTACATTTTAGTCCTAGGCTTACTAGTTCAGCTCTTAAAAAAAAAAAAAAAAAAAAAAAAAAAAAGACTTGTTTCTCGGGAATATTAACTGACACTCTTCTAAGCTTAAACCTGAAAAGCGCAAAATAACCTTTCTGGAGTTTGTGACTTAAAGAACTTATTTAACTTCTGACATCTTGTTAAAGCCCACATGCTATCAGTTAGCATACTGTTAGCATTTAGAAAACAAAACTGAGCGATGTGTAGTCACCAGCATATCATGCATGCATGACAGTTATGAAATGTGTAAGCCAAAGGCAAGCAGTAATTTGTTCTGACATGTGACAGTCACTCACTGTAATACGTGCAGTCAGTTCTTGAAGCTCCTCAGGACCCAGTGGAGGCAGAGCTATGGAATCCTACATCCTATAATAAAGGCCTTGAAAATTGTTGGTTTTTTTTTTTTTAAAAAGTTATTGATATAAGAACCTGGTCACAACTGGGTTGATTGGAGAATGGATGAGGGGGGGGGGAAAAATTGAGGTCTTCAGGTTTTATGACATGACTTGAATCTACAGCACATCTAGGTTAAAGTGCCTCATTGTTACCATCTTTTATGAGATTTAGAAGATCTAATTTATGATGGGATTTTTAAGAGGTTCTCAAGGCTCATAGGTTATTTCAGAACAAAATGTGGGTTTTGTGAAGGAAGTGAGGTAAGTGGCTCTACCAGCTCTCCCCCCAAGCAATGAGAAGGATGTGATCATGTTTAAGGCAGAGGTTCATCTCTAATGACTGGTAACTGCCTAGAAGAATACAGTTTCTCCTTATGGGATTATATATTCGGTAGGACTTGAAATTGCATGAAAAATAATTTAGTCAATTATTTTTAGATTACTGATGATTCCTCCCCCACCTCCCCCAAAACCTAAGTAGCAAAAGCAAGCTTGTGTGTTCTTGCTGTTGCCTCTGGTATTTCTCTAATGCATTGTTGATAGGTTTACGTTACCTGCTAGTAGTCTTTGGAGAGTTATACCAGAATCAGCAACGATGGTGAACTTTAAAGGCTTCAAAGGATTGGCACAAATAAGAACAGTATTATTTAGTCTTCAAGATGCTTAAGTTTTTTTTTCAAGACACAGCTTAAAGACGAGCGGCATGACAAGGAACTTGCAGGTTAAGTGGAAATGTTGTTAAATGTGAGACTTAATGGCAATAATTTAAATGCTCATCTTGCTCCACCATCTCTGAAAGATGAAAGAGACAATTTGCTAGCCTAAGGTTAATGTTTTTCTGAAAGTCTGCTAGGAGACCTGAAAGGTGGTTTTGAAGCCATGTGTGCAGGGATGAGAAGGCTGCCCCTTTCTCACCACGACACAGAACAGCATCAAAGAAGATGTGGAGGTGGCTGATTAAGGAAATTAATAAGTGGCGAATAAAATGAAGATGGATTGCAAAGCTGAGCAGAGTGCTTGACGGAAGAATGAGAAGCTTTGCAGGTTTATGCTACTGTGCCCCCTTTAACCTCCCCCTTGCCATTTAAGAGGTGGACATGCTTGCTCTTGGTAAGGCTATCTCTGAAGGGCTGATCCCCTCTGTATGGGAGGTGCCACCATACATCTGTCTTTAGGTTAATCACTGCATGCTTCTCTGGTTCTGTCTGGCTAGCCTATAAAGGCAACAGTTTGTCTTTGAGGCTGAGGTCTTAATTGTGGTTAGATATTTGATACCTCCTGAGGAAAAAGCAGTGAGGCATCTACTTTTTTTATTTATTTTATTAAAGAATCTCCTTCCAACTCAATTTAACTTCTGCAACAGGTTAATAGTAGGCTTCCAAATACTTCTGGCAGCGTCACTCTGCAAATGTCTGTTGCCTGGTGTGTGTTTTGACAAAACAACATATGACTCTCTGGGCTTCTACTGAAGGTCAGCGATGTCACTGGGATGCAAAGTGCTGATCTAATGTAAACCAACATCACCTACTCAGATTTGTTCTGAAGTTGGTTATCCAGCTTTGTGCTGGCAGACCTTACAGCAGGTCAGGTATTGGCTAACCTGCTGCTCCAGCATTGTGCTGTCTGACAGGGAACTGATAATACATGGTTGGCAAATAGCTCATACCAACTTTGTGTTGTTTGCTCTGCCTGCTTTGACAAAGCATGTGTTTGTGCTAGGTAGGTGTTGCCATATTGTACAGGACTGTCGATTATCACCGAGCCGCAGCTGAAGCACTGCTATTTTCACCAAACTTGTGATTTCTGACATACCTTCCTGGAAGAGAGCCATAGTTACCAGGCCATCAGGTCAGGCAGCAAACAATGCACTGAGTTCTAGACTCTGTTTCTTTAGCAGTAATTTTTTTTTTTTTTTTAGGCAATGTTTGAGGATTATTATTCAAATTAACCTGCCTGCCCTGATCATAAAACATGTTAGCTGTTAAAATCCTGGTTTATATCTTGGGTCAGAGTAAGTGTTGCTCTCCTGCTGCCAAGAGGCACAGTGCCAAGTGTTACTAAAGAATCACTGTGACAATATTTTTACTTATTCTTGGAATATGTCCTTAGGCCACTGGCCTAAAAATACACAGCAGTAGGATCATCGGGGTTAGATCTGTAAAAGATCTCTCAGATCTTCAAAGCTCATCCTGTTGCTGGCATGTTGAGGTCTTCAGAGATTTGAATTTCATTGTCGTTTGGGGGTGGGAAGAAGTGACATTTTCTTTTTTCAGCACTGTCTACCCTTTCAGCTATGTATATAAAAAAAATAATAATCTGGAGTTAAAGCTTTTACTTCTATTTTGGTGCATTATAGTGACAGTGATGCATTGATAACGCTATTTTGATTTTGTGTAGGTGATTTTGTTTTCCATTCTCTATGCATTTTCAGTTTTCACATATGGAAAATACCTTTTCTGCAGATACTTCCTTCAAAAACACTTCATGGTCTGGAACCCTCTTTATTAGTTAACTAGATTTCTAATTTGCTAGCCAGAGTTTGTGTAATTCCTTATAGTGGATAATATTCAGACTTGAAACAAGCAAGCCAAAGGATTTCTACTTCTGTACACAGGAGATAATGAAACAGCTGACAGATATATTTCACTCTGAACAAGACGTAATTGAGAGCAAACTGAGTAATAGGCAGAAAGCATCAGGGTGGAGACATAGGTGCTCTACATAATTAAAGAAAAATGGCAATTTGTTCCATCCTATTAACTGTTAATTTGTATGTTTCAGAATTTTGACTCTGACATCAGCAGCGTGGGGATAGATGGCTGCTGGCAGACTGACAGCCAGAGAATCCTCAACGAGGTGATGGTGGAGCACTTCTTCCGGCAGGGGATGTTGGATGTAGCGGAGGAACTTTGTCAGGTAACAATAAGTGTGGATGTTGAATGTTATGAGCCATGGAAAATTATGCTTTGTGTTTGTGTCCTTATTTGAATGTTAATGTTCCAGGTGAATACTTAAACTGTCAGAAAAACAGCAGTTTAATCCCGTGTTTTCTTATGCTTCAAATAAAAACTGCCTTTGTTTTTTCAGGAATCAGGTCTGTCAATAGATCAAAGTCAAAAAGAACCGTTTGTGGAGTTGAATCGAATATTGGAAGCATTAAAAGTTAGAGTTCTGAGACCTGCATTAGAGTGAGTCTACTCAGGTTTTTTTCTCCCCTTTTTTGTTTGAATGCATTTAACAAATCCTTAGTTTTTTACTTTAAATATTGTCTTTAGTAAATTTTGATGTGTCTCCTCTTGTCCTTTGAGAGGTCTGACCAAAACCCTGCCTTCTCCTTTTGTCCCCTCTGTGTCCCTCCCCATGGGCAGTACTTACCTAAGGGTCTCTTTCTTAGATTAAGGCTTAACTTGAATAATTTGTGATGCTGATTTAAGGTTTGGGGAAGAAACATGGCTTGGAGAAATAGTTGTCTGCCATTACGGTGCTTAGCCTTATAGTGAATCGTTAGCAAACCTTACTTTAAAAGATCTGATTATGAAGAATACCAGGACTTATTAAAGGTGTTGGGTATCACCAAGTCTTTTGGCTTCACTAAGCCTTTGGGGTGAGCAGAAATTGACTCGAGATTGAAGTTCTCAATTTTCCTCAAGTCCCTTTCTCTTTCCAGATAAGGGACCACAGGGTGGGAAGAGGGAGTGAAAGGGTAGGTGTGTACTTTGCAGGCGGCTGCTGCTGGGTCCGTGCTGATTAATGCTGGGTGAGAGGTGTGTCCCTTTCCTTGGCAGGAAACACCTCTGTGGTATGTGAGCTGGGAGCCTGGACTAATGAGATCTGTTAGTGAGATTTCTTCTGAACAAAACAATTCTTTTCACAGAAGTCAGTGGATAATGCTGAATGCTCAGGGCAAAACCAAATCTGGGAATATTTGAGGTCTAGCAGCCAACCTTAGACCAGGATATTTTCTTCACCTTAGTTGACTTTACAACTATTAGACACGTAGGCTGATGCTAAAAGTGACAGTGAAGAGGGAAATGTAATGAAATGTCTCATGGGCTACTATTTTGATTTCTAGTAGTGGATATATAACTGTGCTGTACCGTTTCAGAACAGCTTTTATTTTAAAAACAAGAAAACCCCAAACAAACCCTCAGTCTATGTTTTGGGGGGGGGTGGGGTGTGTTTTGTTTTGTTTTTGTTTTTTTTTTTAGGTTACAAGAGCTTTGGTAAGCTGAAGTTGGTCTCAAAAAATAAAATAGCTTTGAAGTCACCTTTTAAAAGCAGAAACAATGAAACCAAGCAAATTCAAAATTTCTCTTTAATTCTGGAACATAATTCATATATTTACAATACCTTTTTTTGCATTGTTCAGTTAAATAAATTTTCATATCAACAAATGTTTTCTCTTCACTTTGACATACGCATCTTGGATCATGTTAATTCAGAAGTCACTGGCATCTAAACTAAGTGCAGGGATACGCTGATAATTCAAACCGTGGCATTCATAACCTAAATCCTGGATTTTGCTTCTGGGTCATGCAAAGTTTGAGCTAGTTGATCTTTGAATCTAGTTACACAGGTGGAAAGCTCAGGTGGTTTATTGCTATTGAATTGGTCAATTGAAGGGAAGCAATACTGAAATGCCTTATGTTACAACTGAAACAGGATTTACTGTCAGTTACACTACTGTTTGAACTACAAGAAATACATAACATAGCTGTTGGGAAGGATGCTCTCTGCAGAGCAATAACTTGCTGTTATATCCATCCACTTGAAGTCACTAAATTCACTTTAGCTCCAGTTAGCTAAGTCTTCTGCCTTACTCATTGATACTTAGTCGTATCTTGTAGTTCCTATAATGTGTTAAATATTTTCCAAACAAAGCAGAAAGCATGGTCCTTCTTCAAAGGAACTCTTATTCCCAAGACAGCTGAATGGACAGAGAATAGGGTGTATTGTCAGCACAGTTTGTATGCTGGTCTCCCTCCCCCACCCTGTCTCATTTCTGTTTATAATGTTTGTTCTGTTCAAACTCTTCACTGCAAAAGCCATCTTCTCTTTTCCTGCTGCTGGGCACAGAGGGTCCTTATTTATAGTGATGCTTATGTAAAAAACATAGGTGTTCGGACCATCAAAATGTGACAAAACTATACAGTTTAGGAGGTAACCAATGTCTTAAATGCCTATTCCACAGAACTGCTGATGCTAGTGAATGTATTTCCTTTATTATTTCCCAGGAGATGTAGGTGTTCAGGAGGAGGGATAAAAACCACTCCTGGAGGGATGGTCTGTATGTGAGAGGAGCTTGGAGGGGTGGCACTGTGCTCTTTGGGCTAAAAGCTAATAAATGGCTAAAATTGGCATCGGTAAATACGGCTTCAGGGGTGCACAAAAGCTGTTCCAAACGGGCCCAGTGGTGTTGAAGCAGAAAGCAGGTGTTACACAAGGATAATGAATTACAGTATCATGAACCAGGAAGGGGAGTATAGCAGTGTTTACCCACACAAAATTGCGGAAGGCTGGGGTGAAAACAATAACCAGTCTCTCTGGCTCTGCCAGTGCTCTGCAGTTGGTGCTCGGCTTAACTCATTGTTGGAAATGAAGCAAACACAGATTGTTCCTGGTCACTGCTATCGAAAGGGAGTTTTCAGATTAATGTCCCTTCGAAAAGACTTTCAAAGCTGTGGTGATAGAGAGAAGTTATTATCTGATTAACAAAAAAAAAAACCCAACCAAAACCCTAACTGTATTTTTTTTTCGGGTTTTCTTACTAATACAAATTCCAATGCTTAAAAATACTACACCTCAGAATTAAGTATTCCATTGCTAGCCATAACAGTTTTTGTGGGGTGTGCCACTTGACTTATATATGCCCAGTCTGGCCCTGCTTCCTAAGCAGTGTAATCTCTGTACCTCTGCAGGATCCCATTAATTTCCAGTGACTTTTCTCATCGTAATTTGGTGATGGGGAGGGAAATACATCGGGGTGGATTCTGGCCCTTCTGAGCCCAGGTTGGTCTCCATGTGAAGGTGTGGTGGTAATGACTTGCAGGTTCAAAGCTTTTGAGTATCATCTCCTGGGGAAGACATACTGTCTTCTCTTCTGTTTGTAAAGCATCAAGGTGTGCAAGTCCTGGTATTTGCTGGGACCTGTGGGGTATGGTTTAAACTTAATTTAATCTTTGCTAGGCTTTGTGAAATTAATTTTAACTAAATCCCATGGGGGAGCTAGAAGAGAGCTCTGTGTACCTGTGGTTTGAATAGTATACTCTAAACTTTAAAAAATTCAGATGGATTTGAGTCTCCGAAGTGAAAACACTCTGAAAGTATCATTTTGAGAGGAGGTAGGAAGACAGGTGTTGTGCTTACTAATGATTTTGGATGGTGGTAGAGAGTATGTCGGTTGAATGTTTTAAACCTCACTTGTTGGTTTTTTGTCTTTCCATTAGAAATAGGAACAGCACATCCTAGATCAAACACCTCAGGCCTTGCTTCTGTGGCTGCTTTCTTCTGATACAAATCTGTGCTGCCACGCAAAGAGCTAAAAATGGAAAGCCTGCCTAAAAGCTAATCTGGAAAAATAGGCTTGATCTCAGCAAGATGAAGTACTGTGTCATGCGGTTGTGAATATTGGCAGGGAGAGGATGGAGGCTCTTTTGATGCAATACAGATTAATATCTCATTAATGGAACTGTGGACTAGTCTTACTGTTTATTGATAATAGGGGTTTTGGTCTTTCAGCTGCTTATTGTTCTACAGTTGTTAACTTCAGGCTCTTGTTTTCTTAGTTGGGAGTGAGCTTTATTGCCATTGTACTCAGTTCAAATCGTGGACATTGGTCATTTTAAAAAAAAAAAAAAAAACAAAACAAAAAAACCAAAAAAACAAACAAACAAAAAAAACAAAACAACAACCCCAACCAAATGACCCAACAAACACCCCATGGTTAGTGTGCCTTTCACTGCTGGTGGAGATTACAGTGTTGACAGTCTTCTGAGCCTGCTCATCTGAAACTGCTTGAAATTAGCAACAGTAGGCCTTGTTCTTAGCTCAAAGGCTACATTTTTCACTGTTTCCCACTGAAAGGTTACTATTGTCATTACAAAGCTTTGCCAGTAAAGTCTCACTCCTGACACTTTCATCACAACAAACTGAAAGTAGATACTTGCTCCTTAACGCTACACCTTAATGCAGAAGGCAAACTTGCATTGAAAGCTTTACCAGTACTGTAAGAATGCTTAATTTTCTTATTTTAGTATTGGTTGAAAAGAACAGAAGCCTCACATACCCCTTCTTTTTAAGGCATAGAGGCTACCTTACTTCCGTGCTGAAAAGTGAAAAGCTCTTTGCTTAATGGGGCCCCCACAGTGAAAATAGTATAACTAATTAACACTAATGAGAAACAGATGTACTGAAGAACACTGAAACCTGAAGTTCTTAAGAGAAAGATTGGATTGATTTAGACCTGACTAAATTGAATTAAGGGAAAAAAAAAAAACAACCCACCAAAACACAAAAAAAAAAAACCAAGAAAGGGATGGATAAAATTTAAATAATAAAATAGCCTTTTATGAAATGCCTTGAAAACTCCAGTTCATTTCACTTGGTGCGTGTTTAAGAATTCTTCCATGTTATTTGGGAGCCAAACGTTAGTGTTGTCATGGTGATGAGACCCAGAAAGTGAGAAATATTTTTATTGCACAAGTTGAAAATAACACAGAAAGCAAAGTTTAAGCAGGGTGAAGTATGATATTTAAACTGATTTCCCTTTCCCCCATTGTAAGGTCTTGATAATGTCTATCTTCGAGGCCCTCATAGACGCACTTCCCCTCTCCAGGGCAACATACACATGCATATAAACATAGTGGCTTAGAGGAAATGTTTGGCGAGTGAGCAAGTTGGAAAATATGTTCTTGAAAGGCTTGGTCAAACTTCTTCAAAATGCAGCTGAAGACTATCTGTAATTGTTAAGATTCAGAGTAGTATTAATCCAAATACAGCAGATTCTAGCTATTTCTACCTTATATTGTGTCTAATTCAGTCTTACCTTCCAGCCAGTGCATGTTGAATTTTGCAGAGGTTAATCTGTACAGCAGCACCAGAAGTACCATTGTTCACATGTTGTGCCCCTTGTGTAGCTCTGTTACATGTGAAGTTCAGGGAACAGTTATATTCTCCTTGAAATAGGTGGTTGATAACTGTAATAATTTCATATGGTGTAGGCTGATACTTAATTACTCTTGTGTCGTGTCCCATTGTACCTCCTCGTTTCTCTAGGTGGGCGGTATCCAACAGAGAAATGCTTATGGCACAGAATAGTTCGTTGGAATTTAAACTACACAGATTATATTTCATTAGTTTATTGATGGGTGGAACAGCAAATCAAAGAGAAGCACTTCAGTATGCGAAAAACTTCCAGCCGTTCGCCCTAAATCATCAGAAAGGTAAGTTTTCAGTCACATTAAGGGGATTTAAAGCACTTGGATGCAGCACTTCATAGTAAAATATAAAAATCATGTTCCAAATGTGATTTACTCCATTATTTTCACTTTGTTAGAGGCTTATTATTTTTGTATTTAACATGCATAACCTGAATCATTATAATTTGAATTAACTCCTCTTTTCTTTTTTTTTCCAAAGAGGGCACAAAATTATATTTTAATATGCCTGCACATTTGCTTAAATTTGACGTTTTTGACTCTTTAAATAATGCGTAGATTACATCTAGAATAGGCCTACTGCCAGGGTGAAGTGTTAAAAATGCACAGAAATGTTCCTGGAATAGTCATCTGCTATTTCTGCTGCGTGGGGTAATACAAAAAGAAATGAAACTTTTGAAAAATAAGGAATCATAGAATCATAGAACGGTTAGAATTGGAAGGGACCTTGAAGATCACCGAGTTCCAACCCTCTGCTGTGTGCAGGAACACCTCCCACTAGACCAGGTTGTTCAAAGCCCCCTCCAGCCTGGCCTTGAACACTTCCAGGGATGGGGCCTCCACAACTTCTCTGGGCAACCTGTTCCAGTGCCTCACCACCCTCACAGTGCAGAACTTATTCCTAGTATCTAGTGTAAATCTGTGCTCTTTCAGTTTAAAACTGTTACTCCTCGTCCTGTCACTACGCTCCCTGATAGAGTTCCTCCCCATCTTTCCAGTAGGCCCCCTTAAGGTACTGGAAGGCCGCTCTAAGGTCTCCCCAGAGCCTTTTCTTTTGCAGGCTGAACCACCCCAACTCTCTCAGCCTGTCTTCATAGGAGAGGTCCTCCAGCCCTCTGATCATCTTTGTGGCCCTCCTCTGGACCCACTTCAACAGGTCCATGTCCTTCTTATGTTGCTGGTCCCAGAGCTGGATGCAGTACTCCAGGTGGGGTCTCACGAGAGCAGTGTAGAGGTGCAGAATCACCTCCCTTGACCTGCTGGCCACGCTTCTTTTGATGCAGCCCAGGATGTGGTTGGCCTTCTGGGCTGTGAGTACACGTTGCCAGGTCATGTTGAGCTTCTCATCAACCAACAGCCTCCAAGTCCTTCTCCTCAGGGCTGCTCTGAAGCCGTTCTCCACCCAGCCTGTATATGTGCTTGGGATTACCTTGTTGAACTTCATGAGGTTGGCATGTGCTCACCTCTCCAGCCTGTCCAGGTCCCTCTGGATGGCATCCCTTCCCTCCAGTGTGTCGACTGCTCCACACAGCTTGGTATCATCGGCAAACTTGCTGAGGGTGCACTCAATCCCACTGTCCATGTCACTGGCAAAGATGTTAAACTGCGTTTGTCCCAGTACTGACCCCTGAGGAACGCCACTTGTCACTGGTCTCCAGTTGGACATCGAGCCATTGACCACAACCTTTTGAGTGCAGCCATCCAGCCAATTCCTTATCCACCAAGTGGTCCATCTGTCAAATCCACGTCTCTCCAATTTAGAGACAAGAGTGTCATGCAGGACAGTGTCAAATACTTTGCACAAGTCCAGGTAGGTGATGTAAGTTGCTCAATATGTGAGTTAGGTGAAGCATCTCAAACTGCATCCAGTAAAGCCTAATTTTTAGGGTACTGTGTGTGTCAGAAAGCATACAAAAAAGTAAAGCTGTTTGAAGCAAATTAATAGGCGACATGCTGTGCTTATAGAGGGGCAGATGATCCACCCAGTCTACCCATAGTGGACTGAAGCTCTCGTAGCTGTAGACATCTGTTCTGTAATGGCTGTAATTGTCTTTTGTGGAGTTGGGGATGTGTATTATTAATTTGGTGTGTCTGCCTGTTTTCCATGTAAAAGCTAAAACTGTAGACACTAGCTTTTATTTGTAGTATAAAATAACTAACTGTTCCTGGTCCCTCACAGATATTCAGGTTTTGATGGGGAGCCTGGTGTATCTGCGGCAAGGTATAGAGAACTCTCCGTACGTTCATCTATTAGATGCAAACCAGTGGGCGGACATCTGTGACATCTTTACAAGAGATGCCTGTGCTCTTCTGGGTCTCTCAGTTGAATCACCTCTCAGTGTTAGGTATGCTGGTTTTCACTTGCTTTTAAGACCAGGTACATAATATTTTGGTTTCTATTTCTTGTTGAGGACAAAAGAAAAAGCTTTTGGAAGTAGTTTCATCTAACTTGTATTAAATAAATAGTATGGATACAATTAGCTCTAATAAGATTTGCAAAGATTAGGAATCAGAGGTTGCTGTGTGCTGTGCTTTACCCTGCACCTTTGCAGCTCCAGAGGAAGCATTCATGGATGGAATTTGGCTTCTGTAGTTTAGACATCAGTGCAAAAGATGAGGATGGCAATCAGACAGTTCTTTCCACAGCAAACGTGTGAAAACTGTCCCTGCTGTTGAACTGCAAAAAAAACCCCAAAACTGTGGCTGTGCTTCTGTAAGCATTTGATCATCTTGGTTTTTAATCCACACGTTACTTTACCTGTCTTCTCCTTAGAAGAATGCTTAAGAGTTATGTTGTGACTTCAACTGCTAAAATTTCCAAATTGTTTACTGGACCTCATTTGCAAAGAAGAAAGAAGCATTTTCAAGCTCAGTAGCTAATCTGACAAAATGCAAATCTGTAGGAGGCTATTGGAAATGTGAAGAAAAACAATCTAATCTCTTTCTAGCTTCTCTGAAGATAAATCAGATTAGCTGCTATTTAGCCTTTGGGTATCAATTTCCCTGATATACTGGCCTAATGTTCTAATTTTCATTTCGGACAGTAAATAGAAAGTAAATTATATGTGTCTTTCTGGGCTAGACTTTCTGGGCTAGATTTGGTATTTAGTAGAAGCTTCACTACCTCTTCTTTTTTGTTTTGGCTTTTTTTTTTTTTTTACTCTTTGCATGTTACTGTTATTAGACTTCTGTGCTTAGTTTAGAGCTCTTAAAATGGTCAAGCCGCCTTCTCCTGTGTATACCTCTGTCACAAAATGCAACAGAAGCAACAAAGGGAGCACTTTCAGATTAATTGTCTTCTACAATAAATGTCGTGTTTCAGTTTGAGGGTTTTATAGATATCTAAAACTTCTATCTCTGATTTTTGTTGTAAACTTTTTCCTGTTTCAGTCAAACTAACAGCAGTCCTTTACATTTTAATTGGTCATGCACTGATGTTGTAATGCAGTTTTTCGTACAAATGGCCAAGAGATTTTTGGTGAAGTGGAAAATCCCTGTTATTGATGTGTGGATTGGTTGGATGCTTGCTTTGTGCCTGATGTGAAATCGATTGCACTGAAACGTATTTACTATATAGGTGATATCGATACTCTTATTATAAACAAGGCTGTTCTAAACTGGCGTGACCTTTGAGAGCTGCAAATCCTATAGAAATTAAACTATCTTGAAGTTAAATCCCTGCTATAAAATATATTGCTTTCTAGAACATGGGTAGTGATCACTTCTCTTTTTTAAGGCTGATTGGTTTCTCCGGTATGTATCTAATCCTGTACAGACCTCATGGTCTGAGTTACTGCATGGAATCAGTGGAAGAACTCTTGTTGTACTAAGGATGACATGGTTGAGGGTCTTGAAAGACTACAGGACACCATTTGAATTTACTTGAGTTGCTACACTCTTAAAAAAAGCAGTAAAGCTTTTATTTCGACAAATACTATTTGTCTAAACTTTCCACAGGGTTAACACAAGTTACGCTCAGTGCTGAAATAACCAAAAAGCAAAGTGTAAGGATTAAAATGACTAGTCGGAGGTGAGGGATGTTTGGTTTTGCTTTTTTGGGTGCTTTTTTTTTTTTCTGTTTTTTAGCTTAGCAAGAGATCCATAGGGTTCAGGCACATTCCTCCCAAGTAAACTACCTAGAATGTTGCTGCAGAAACATAAAAACAAGTATCTGAGGGGCAGAGTGGAGAGGAAGCCTGTGAATTCTGTAGACAATAAAACTTGCACAAATAGTAAAATAATCTGTCAAAGAAACAGAGGAGGCTGATACCAAGGTCAAATCCTGTTTCTGTTGCTGATGATTTCCAGGCCTGTAGTACTGTCATTAGATCTAAATCCATCAAAACATCTGTTAATTTGTGGAAACTCAGTGTCATGCTTTCTTTTGTAACATAGTGAAAGATTTCAAAATAATGTGGTAAGTTCTGGTAATGGGTAACTCCCAGAGGAGGCTGAACTGCTGGGACACTGACTTTGTTCAGTTGTATACTGCCACTCTTGTTACAGGCTGTGATATCCTTCCTTCGCTTGCCTTCCTATGTTTTTTTTTTTTCTATGATTGTTTTTTTTTTGATTTAAGGTGAGGGTGGAAAGACGTGTTTCTTTACATGGTAATTACACATAATTAAAAGATTATGAGTTGTGCGTACGTGTGGGTTACGTGGAAACTCTTAGGCTGTGTGTGCTCTTCCATAGTTAAGAGAACAACTACCTATATAAGCTAACATGATGTAATCCTCCTGTACAGCTCAAAATCAAAGTAGGTGGTATAGAAATTCATTGTAAGACTCAGAGTAGGGATTAATTGTTTTAAGTCCAGAATGTAGTAGCCTAAGATGTCGGGTAACTGATCACCTGCCCCAAAACTCTTGCTTGTTATACTTGAAGGGAGCTTAGAAGTACAGACAAGAACTGAATGAAGTAGTACAACACTCTTGTGTCCCAGGTAACCTTTACAGCAGATATATGAAAAATGCTGGTTAACACTTTCTTTTTCTGCAGTTTTTCAGCAGGTTGTGTAGCATTACCAGCTCTAATTAATATCAAGGCAGTTATTGAACAAAGGCAGTGCACAGGTGTTTGGAATCAGAAGGATGAACTACCGGTGAGTTGATGCTGAGCTGTTCCAGGGCAGATTTCTAATGGTGAATGCTGTTTTCAGGTTTCATTTGTGCTGAATGTTAAGGGGTGTTATACATGGCTGCCACCTCCAGCAGATCTGGGGCTTGGGGCTTCCCACTGTACTAAGACCAGGGGGTCTCCATCCCAGGCTGATGGATGTACCTGCTGCTTTCCCATTGGTAGGTTTAGCCAGTAGTGAAACTGAGCATGAGTCGCAGACACCCACCCACACGCACACACACAAAGGATGCTGATACGACCGGCTACACAGGCTGGCACAGACAAGGCGCTGCCTTCAACAGCACCCACATACATAAAACATGAGTATAGACAGCTTCCTCTTCTTTGTCTGGTAAAGATTGAAATTCACTGGTGAAAGCACACACGCACCGCTCTAGATTGATAGAATCATAGAATAGTTAAGTTTGGAAGGGCCTTTAAAGGTCATCTGGTCCAACCCCAACTGCAATGGGCAGGGTCATCTTCAACTAGATCAGGTTGCTCAGAGCCCCGTCCAGCCTGACCTTGAATGGTTCCAGGGATGGGGCATCTACCATCTCTCTTGGCAACCTGGTCCAGTGTTTCACCACCCTTGTTGTAAAAAATGTTTTCCTTACAGCTAGTCTAAATCTACCCTCTTTTAGTTTAAAACCATTGCCCCATGTCCTATCGCAACAGGCCCTGCTAAATGCATGTTCATGGACCCTCAGATACTGGCATGGCCCTTCTGGCCCCTCTTATACCCCTTTCTGGCCATTCCTCCCCAATTCCCTTCCCCTGCACATTCCTCGTGCAGTTTGTATAGTTCTACTGAATGCCCCTCTCCTCCGAGACCCTCAGGTTTGCATTTTTATCTGTTGCAAAGTCCAGGTTTGGTTGCAATTTCTTGATGACCTGTCAATTTAGTGTGACTGACAAGGTTGTTTCTTGTTATTGTCTCTGTTATGTTTGTCTGTCAGGTTTGTATCTCTTGGTTTTGTTTGTTGCTCCCCCCTCCACTTGTCTCCCCCTTTTTGAATTGAAAAGGTCTTTGATGCAATAACCTTAGCAAAACAGATACTCTCACCTTCTACTTAGCCTTACACTGAGCATATGAGATGTTTCTATGTAACCGGAAAGGAAATGCATCCCAATGAGAAACATTAACATCCTCTAGCTAGGCTTGAGCTCTGTCCACAGGTTGCTTTGCACTGACTCTTTATCAGGCAGGCAGGTAGGAGACAAAAGAATTAGTGCTACATCTGGGGAAACAGGAACTGAATTGGGATCCAGTGCATTATGCTTCCAGCACAACTCATTTGTATCAGTTGAAATGAAGTTCAGTTGTTGTGAAACCCCAGTTTCTATATAGCTCCCACCAGGTGTGTGCAGCTCTCTAGTGGCCTGCCCCTGATTTGGAAAGAAAACCTGTTTAGTGCAAACTGGGTATGAACTGAGTTAGCCTCTTTGATTGTAGCTGGAAGAGAGTAATTTATAGTGTGAGTATGCATGTTCAGTTTCTCCTAGCTATGTTTTCTATAACACTGGGAGCGTAACCTCCACATGTGACAGGTTCATGCCCTGTTGTCCAGACAGGAATGATTAGCTAGGGAGCATTTGGGAAAAGATTGCTGTCAGATGCAGATCACATATATGCCTCCTTGCATTTTCTAAACCTAAGGGTCTATAGCACGTACTGCTAAGGCAGCGTGGGAATGGGAAACCTTATTTTCATTGTGCAAAGACAGAGATTAAGTAGCGTGAAAAAGGTTATATTGTCAGATTTTGTTGACTGTTAAACCTGTCAGAACTGAGAACTGATCAGGGCCAGGAGCTTCAGGTATAGAATCTGTGAATTTTTTTTTGCAGTTCTGAATTGATTCCTGAAGTCATGGACTCATTCTTCTCTGTGAGATGACCCTTTCTGAAATCATTTGGTCCTGATAGCAAGAGTTGTGCTGTACCAATGTCTTCTGTGTTGATAGTGAAAACAAATGATTCTGATTACACTTCATTATTGACAGGACATGTAGGTGTAGGGAGAGTCTTTCAAGAAGCTGTAGAACATTAATGTAATTGATCCAAGGGTTTTTCTCTTCCTTCCCTCCCAGCACCCTTAAATGAGACCTATTATCTAAACCACTTTGGAAATCACTGGCTAGGAAATGCAGAAAGTCTTGTTGGGTCATCAGCTCAGTTTTCCTGCCAGGGCATAGATCTGCAGTAAAATATGCACTTGTCCTTTGGCAGAATACTCTGCTTGGGGATGGGAAGAAGCAACATAAATCACCATTTTAAGATCACAATTATTTTTGACTGGGAAATTGTCAGGCATCCACACAATGGCTTTTGCTGCCTTCACAGCTGAATTGTGAAATCCATTAAGTAAGGGCCATGACCTAAAAGAGATAATTGCTGGAAATGTAGTTTCCCAAGATAAATTGTTATGTTAATTTCTTTCACAGATTGAAGTGGACCTTGGTAAAAAGTGCTGGTATCATTCAATATTTGCCTGTCCCATTCTTCGTCAGCAAACAACAGATAATAATCCACCTATGAAATTAGTCTGTGGTCATATTATATCAAGAGATGCTTTGAATAAAATGTTTAATGGCAGCAAGTGAGTACCATTCTTTTATTTCTTAAGACATGTCTTAAGAATAAAATTGTGTGTTTTGGGAAAACTGAGTCCATAATTACATAATTGGTGGAAGCTTGTTAATCTTGGAGAATGACATAGAAACCAGATAAGCCAGGTTGAGGCACTGGAGAAAAGCCTAACAAACCCTCTGATGTTGTAGAAGGTGAGGTTACATGAAGGAATGCAATGAACAGAGTAATTTTCCAAGTTGTAAGTACCATTGTGTTGTCTTATTTAAAATGGAGACTTTTACACGTACAGTTTTTCGTTGGGAGCAAGGTTAGTAATGCATGAAACATCCCTTGAAAAATAAAATTAAACCTCTGGGGAAATATGGCTCAGTAATTGAGCAGGTAGTTGAATTATTGCTGTGGAAATAATCCTCCTTAGATATCAGCGGGGTGCCTACAGGCTTTTGGGAAGGAGGAAATAGAAGGGAGAGAGCTATACAGATTTTCTTGAGGAAGAACCAGTGGTAATTTGGATTGAATATATGCGGCTTCTGTGGAGGCTTTTGGCTGAATTTAGAGCCATAAGTGGTTTTGCAAACTCCAGTGTGAAAGTAAGTGACGCTATGAATGAAAACATTGAGTGATCCCTGCTAGAAAAGCCTAAAGGTATGCCTTTAGGCATAGGTGACGTTAGCCATTTTAATCCAGTAAACTTGCTGCTACACTATTCTTGTCCCCAGTTACTCATTCCTGATGCTTTCATTGATCAGCTTTAGTGACAGCACAGCTCTGCCAATATTAACTCGGGGGAAGGGGGCGGGGGGGGGGGATGAAAGGCCCAAACTTAGAGATGGGGGAAAAATGGATCAATGCTAGAAGAAATATTCTAACCAGGTGGAATTATATCAGTGGAGACCCCAGCAGGGAGGCCAGGCTGACCTCTTTAGCCATAGCCTGCAGGAGCTGATCTAAGTGGGTTGTAAAATCACAGCATTTTGGGAACCAGAGAGTAAACCACACTGGATGCTGTGGAAGTCAAAGTGAAAGCTACTAGCCGATTTAAAATGACTAAAATGCAACAGACTAATCCAGAAGTAGAAATAATAGGTTAATCATGAAGAGAAATTTCTTGGTATTTAATAATTCAGGGCTGTGTGGGTGAAAGGTGAGAAAGAATATAATTAGAAGAAAAAGTGTGATAAGGTCTCTCTCAGCTAAAGGTGACTTTTAATAGAGCCAAGTAAAGCATTATGGCTTAAGATTACATTTGTTTCATGCTACAGGGGGAGGGGAAAGAGGAAGGACTGTCACTGCAAACTTGATACCTTTGTAACTGTTGAAAACGCTTAATGCTCAGTTGCTGTACATTGCCGCGACTCTAATGCGTTGTCTTTGTCCTCAGATTAAAATGCCCCTATTGTCCGATGGAACAGAGCCCTGGAGATGCGAAACAGATATTTTTCTGAAGAAAAGTTTCATTATGCAGTTTGTAAGTGACGCTCTGGATTTCAGGTGCATTTCAGGAGAATTAAAACACACTTGTTCCATTTTATGCAGCAGACTGAGGACTCCTATGTTTGTATAAGCTAATGCTACAGAAACTTTGCCAACATTTAGTATATACATACCAAGTGGAAATGCTACAGAAATACTATTACCATAGGGCTTTACTATACTCTTGGTCTCCATACCTGATCAAGTTACTACACCAGCAGTTGTCATTCAATGCAGGTTTTTGTACTTAATTATACGGTGACTTTTTACTTTTTAAAAGCAGAAATTTATCACCCCCATTGGTTTCATATTATTCCCGCTATTATTCTATCATTCTATTGGTAACTGTCACCTTAGAGAATGTTTGTGGAAAAAGTTTTATTTCCTGTAATGTGTACATAATTAAAGGTAAATACTTCAGGAAAAAAAAAGTTTGATAAATTGAATAGTGGTTATAAAACTAATTTGTATTTTTTTCGCTGAAAAAGCTGTGATATATTCTGAGTTTTTCTTTCAAACATTTTTTCAACTTTTACATAGAATTCAAAGTAAATGTGCATATATATAAAGTATATAAAATATATAGCCCCAAGGGGCTACCTGTTAAAATCCATCACTAATTTATAAGGGTGATGTGTGGCTAAATTACTACTGGAGCAGAGAGGGAATAGGGTATCCTGTTTCTTTGATTTCATGATTGAGAAGTGTTTGTGGAAGAGAACGTTCAATAAATTCTGAAGTGGAAATGCTTTTAGTCAATGACATTTGCTCTCTGGCCTTTGTAGTCATGTTCTTTGAACTTTGTATTCAGGATTAGGCTATAAATGTCATGTTGCTGTATAGTTTAATAGTCATTATAGTGTGCTATTTATAAACAGTTATCAAAACCAAATAAATTGTAGAAGTATTCATTGTTAAATGGGGAAAAGCATGTTCTGATGCAATCTACTGATCACGACTGCACTTGGCGGAACTGGGCCCTACATCATATATTAAGAAGTAGCAAATTTTCTGTAGCTTGAGAACACTTTGCT
This sequence comes from Vanellus vanellus, assembly GCF_965231255.1. NCBI lineage: Eukaryota > Metazoa > Chordata > Aves > Charadriiformes > Charadriidae > Vanellus > Vanellus vanellus. Next base: position 49,821,205 of record NC_138909.1, on the reverse strand, counting down.
TCTAGCCTTGTTTTTGTAGTAGACTATTACTGCCATTGCCACTCTTTCTGCTAAATTTGTCATATTGTTGACTAGGTAAATTTGTACTCATAAACGAGATGTAGATCATGGCAGTTAAAATTTTTTCTAGTGTGCATATATTTGTATTTATTGCACTGTCCTATAGTAGGGCAAGCAGCCATAAGGCATGCAAAGCTACATGTAAAACTATATTTCTGTATTGTGTAGTTAAAAAAACAAATCCCAAGCTTATATGGTTGAATACTGACACACTGGTTGAATGCACTAGCACAATGCACTACAGAGAAGACCGTCTTTGAGAAATCTACACCTTTTTGAATTTGTATGTCACCTGACTTGAGAGACTGAGTTGGACTCTATCGGATCAGTGACAATGGACATCCCTAAAGAGACATTAAGAGGAACAAGTCAAGGCACACAAATTTTAAATTTTAAATGTGTTTGATACATGTGAAAAATACAGGTGTGTGATTTTCTGCAAAACTTAAATTGTATTCACACTGAGTTCAAAACAACCGCGTTACCAAGTGGTAAAATCAACAATAAACGGGTGAGGATATTATTTTCCATGTAGGTTTCCTAGTCTTACTGAAATGGCTTTTAATACTTTCTTTTGAGTGGAATCACTTAATGCTTTGCATTTAAATGAAATGGTATATGGACTAATTAAAAGTAATAATAACAACGAAAAAAACCTGCAAAAACCACCCTGAAGTATAAGTGCTGCACCTCTTTCTCTGTTAACACTGCTGGTATTTTGGCATTGGTGTGTGAACGCTGGTTAGTGTTGATAGTGCCTCTGATACAATTGCTTAGAGTACAAAAAAGGCACAGTTATTAAATGGCAGCAGAGTAGCTTAGCTATTAGAATGTTTTTAATAGAATGGTCCTGTTTACCCTTTTAAATAGTGCATATTATAGATCCACAGCTGTTCTCACCAGATAATTGCAATTCTTTTCTTAGCTGTCTCTATGTTTACTTAAAAATAATTGCTTGTAGTTTTGAAGCTCCACCAACAGGTGATGCTAGCAGTTTATTATATAATGCTTATGTGCTTACAGTAATGGGATATTGTGCTGGGCATTTGTGAAACATGTCTACATTTTGGTTGTTAAAGCTATTCAGTTTGCCCTTTGAGGTGATGCAAGTTACCTGCTCCTACTACCTGATACACTTCTGGTAACTAGAAAAAGTGCTTGCATGGAGAAAAGTGAACAATACTCTGAGGTTTTCATATTTAAAATATAGTTAGCAGCTGGTATGCATACATTTTCTCTAACAGGGTTTGGGAATATCCATAGTAAAAAAAAAAAAAAAAAAAAAAATTATTTGATTTTAAAGCTACAGTGTTATCTGAGGTCTGTCCCTATTACGTTTTTGGACCAGATTGTGAAGCCTTTAACTAGTCCCTTTGTGCAGCAAGTGCCTTTTAATGAGACTGCTGCATAATGAGAGCAAAGAGACTCTACATCTCAATCTATATCAAGATCACTGTCACTTCTGCATACTGCATTGGGCTTGCAACTGGTGCTTCCCCCTTCCTTTGCAAAATGTGTCAGAACAGCATCTGTGACAAGTGCACCAGCTAGTAATGTAAATGAGCCTTAAGCCAAGAATGTTTTTGGCCATGCTTATATAAAAAGTTTAGCTTATAGGTGCTCTGAAAGTAATGGATGGTTATAAATATGATTTTCATAGCAGTGGCTTGTTAGTAGTATTATTTCTATGTCCATTAATAGACGTATTACATAACTCTATTAATATAGAGTTTGAATTTTAGTAAATGTCTTAAATAGGAAATCTATTGTGATATGTTCTTGTGGGGTTTCAAGTCTGACTTGTGGTATAAAACATAATCAAACCTTAAAAACAGATAGTAGGAAATGAATATAGTACATAGCCTTTTTGATCTCAAAAGGTATTGATCATTTTTGTAGTACTACAACTGTCATTAACACAAAGCTCATGTCCTCACCTCCTGTTAGTACTCTTGATGATCAGCTGCTCTGTGAAGTACTTTTGAATTGAGGAAGGTCTTTTCCTGTAGTGACTTCAGCACTACACATTGCAAGTATGCATGGCTGAAAAACAAATTTTCCCTGCTAAAAATCAGTGTTTCTCTACTGAAATACTGTATTGATTTCAGTCTTGCGTCTGTAAGTCAGGTTAATTAATGTGTGTAGAAGCTGCAGTGAAAGCTCTGTGTTACAAGTAATGAGTTAGGGCTTCTGATCCCTGTTAATATAGACCTGTCTCCATCCCATTGCTTTCATACTGTCTTCCTAACATTTTACAGGATGGCTGCTGCTAAAATTAAAGGTTGAAGTTATTTATGACTACTCAGAGCCAACTTGCCAAGTTTAACACAGTAAGTTAGGGTTTGATTTTCCTTGCAAGGTTTGTTTGCCTGCTGCAAGATACTTTTTTTTTTCTTTCTGTGCATGTCGCTGCAGAGGTTGATTTATCTCTAGATGGGGGAAATTCATGCTCCTTAATCCATCCCAACTCTTGCACTTTTCCTTTTGTGAATAGGAAACTGCAGTGTAGGGAAAAGTGCTTTGAGAACAGAAGAAAAAAAAAAAAAAAGAGTGGTAGCCATGATCTGTAATGAATAAAGCTGTAATGTAGTGTTACATTACTATTCTGATTTAATTCAAGCCCTAATATATATAAGGGAAGAGTCGTTTGCAAAAGTGTATGTATGTGAGAGAAGAGTGATTTAATATTCCTTTATGACTGCATGTTTGCCTTAATTTATGAGTCCTATAGGGAAATATGGAAACTGGAGTTGTTTACAGCCTACTATAAGCTCTTATTGAACCCTGCTAGATTTATATGCAGGAACTGGTGTTTTCAGATCACACTGACTTGTGGTAGTTTTTACAGGACAGCTGTATCTGTGTATTCAAATGCAAAATCCCTGGTAGTTTTGCCCAGGTCCTATTCCACTTTAGAACTGAATTTGTACATTCTAGAGGGTTATTTGGAATGTAGCTGAACAACACATTGCCGGTGCACACTGGAATACTCAGTGCTGAAGCTGGTGGTGGCTGTGACCTGAACTGGAGTAAGCAATGCTTACCTGAGTTTAGCCTTCAAAATCGATATCCGCTTTTCTCCTGCATTTCCTCTCCCTCATGTGTATTTTCAGACTTAGTGACACTGCTATTGGTTTCTTCCTTCTTACTAAGTGTCAAGTTATTGCTGTGGGTTTTCCTTTACTTTGGCTAAAGAAACAGAGATGGAGAAGATGCAAATAGTGTCTCAGTTCAAGTCTTGAGCATCATCCATGAGACATTTGCATGTGGGGGGAGGAACAAAATATACAAACACAGCTATTTTGACTGACAAATTCCTCCTCTGCCCCCCCCCCCAAACTAAGAGTAAATTCCAGTATTTTCCAAGGTTTCTCAGTTACACAGGAGGTTTCCAGGAATATGGAGCACAAGCAGATGGGATAGTTCTCCCACAGCAAGAATCGCATTTATCAGTTTACTCAGCACAGCTCAGGATGGGAATCCAGTGATGGATAGGTCATGCTGACCCTGCATGTCAAATAGATTTGATTTCACATGAATCAGGAGGAAGAAACCTAGTTACAGGAAGGTCATGTTTCACTATTTACAGTTCTTCCAGAGATTTCTCTAACTCTTTCCTCACCTTATTATGCTTTTCTGTCTTGATTGCTGCAGAAACAGCAGCATCAGGTGTGCCTTCTGTGGGGTGGCTCCCAAGCACTTGCACAACATGCACCACGGCATTAGTCTGAGGAGTCTGGGTTGAGCTTCGGTGCCTTCATTGTGACAGGTTGTCTGTCAAATACAGACAAAGTGATTTTAACTGACCAGTCCAGTTGCTGGCTCTTTTGGGGTCATCTTGGCTGTATTTATTTATCTGGAGCTTATTTAACTCATCAAAATCCTTTATCACTCTGAGAATACTTCAGAGTAAGTGAAGCACTGGATAGGGGAGAAGCGGTGTCTAACAAAGGCAACAAATTCTGTGTGCTTTATGTTGTGGAGGCATCTGATGCCTCCCTCAGCTTCATAGGGCTTTCACTGACTGTCTTGTACCCTTTTTTCTTTATTAGTTGAGGTTATGCTTAAATTGTAAATCAACTCTTACTCTTTCCACCACTAAGTGTTAACTTCTAGGTTGTTTGCCTTTAGTCCAGCTTCTGAGAGTTATAAGCTACTTCACTATGAGTTATGAGCAACTCCCCAATTAGGTAACCCTCAACCTCTAAACAAATTTATTCCTTCCACTTCTCTTTGAAAGTCATTCTGTATCTCAGACTCTTGTTTGTCTTGTATTAACCCGTAACAGCTTCCAGCCTTTGCCTCCACACCCAGTGTGGTCACCTCACCATATAACCTAGAACATCCCCCACATGCTATTAGCAAAAAGCTGTCAGATCTGTAGGGCCTGTCTGACAACAGCTTCCTGCGTGGAGAAAGAAGCACCCTTGAGCTGCTTCTCTAGACTCCAGCTCAGCCAGTCTTCCTCGGTTGGTGCAAGCAGCAGTCCGGGTTTCTTGCCCAGACGCTGCTACTCAACCACAAACTCAGCCAGTTTGCTCCAAACTTGCTTGGTTTTCTAGAGGCATCTACGTGCCTCCTAACTTGGTACTGTGTTAGTCATTCACCTCTACAGCAGGTGGAGCTGCTCTCAGCTCCTTCCCTTCTCACTGCTGCACTGATGCTTGCATCTGGTTATTTTGGTGCAAAAGATGTGGTTTGGGTTTTGCCTTCTGTAAGTAGCTTAATAGTAGGGATGCAAAGGTATGTGTTTGTCGTGTGAAGAAAATTCAGGTCTTGTTAAGCTGATTATAAAGAGTATTGTTCCTCAGCTGTACATGTAAGTGGAAAACTTAACAGGCCTTCTTGAGCTACAGGTTTCAATCTGAGATGCAGTGCTGGCTACAGCTGACCTGAACTGGAAGATGAATCGGTCATGGGGCTGTGTGGAAGGAAGCTCAGTCTTGCTTTGGAGAGCTGTGCTGCATCACTGCCTCTGCTGCAGGGTTCAGTGATGAAGTCAGTCTGGTGGTTTGATCATGGATGTGTCTGCCCGTGGGGCTGTTCCTCATTCTGGGGGTATTCAACAGGAAACTCAGGGTAGTGACTAAAGAAGAGCGAGTGCTTATTATGGTGCGTGCCCCAAGCTGCCTCCTCTTGTTCCCTCAGCCTTCTGACCCTCTGCAAAGGTGATTTTGCTGGTTGTGTGGCAAATGCTGAATCACAGCAGTTCAGTCCAATGTGTCTGATGTATTTTGAAAAGATATTTAAATCACAGTAGTTCACAAATAGAAAAGCCCATGTAAGAGGCAGATGCACAAGTTTTACCTCTTGGTATCCTGAGATGAGCAACAGTCCATGAACACGTACTTGTAGTATCTCACAGAAAGTCCCCAGGTGGAGAGTTTGATGTGCTTTGAAAATTAATTCTGTAATAGGTTTATGCTATATCACGATATCTGTTATAGTGGTACAGAGGGATAATATTTCTACTGGTACTTTATATGCAGTTTGCAGCCAAGCTTAATATGCAGTTTGGGTGATACATCCCTTTGTTCACCTAAGAACCAAAATGAGACCACCAAGATCTATGTCTTAAAGAGATACAAGGACACAAACGAAGATAATGAATTGAAGATGACGCCTAACTGATAGCAACTGAGAAGCTGAAAGCTACTAAGAGTGAACAGTGAACAGTCATGTATTTTTAATAGCTTGATTATACCCATTAAAAAGCTGTGCCGTCATAGCTTACAGCCATGATGACATTGTCCAGAAACTGGCAGGCATGAGAACTTGTAACGTGTCTGTTAACTGGGCTTTCTTTTATGTGAAGCATACCCTCTAAAGAGGAAGTGTGCTATATAGACAGCAATATTGTGATCAAAGTCCTTTCTTCGGAGTGTTGAAACTGCTGGGAACTTGATGGGTTCATGAACTTATAAACGAAGTCTCTGATTATCCTCAAGGATGAGGTTTCCTCTTTGGTTTCTTTTAAGGCATCTGGCTGTGGAACCAGAGCTTGAACCAGTAGATGCTAGTTGCCGCAGGCAGTTGCGTGATGGTCAGTATTTATCTGCGATTGTGATACCTGGATGCTAGGTCATGATGATGGTGCTGAGCAGAGCATACTCTGGGGCACTATGTGAACTGTGACCTGCAGAGTTCAGGTTGGAGGTTCATCATGAAGAGGGCGTAGAGGGAGACAGTAGGCAGCCCAGTGCCTCCCGCGTTTGGCTTTGAGGTTAAAAGAGATCAATGATGTTCTGTGATTCTGAACTAGAGGTCAAAAATTGGTAGTCCCCACTGTGCAGTAGACTATGTGCTGTGTTCAGGAAGATAATTACAACTGTCAGTGTTGTATTTTTTTTTTTCTAGATGTTGATTTCCTGTGCAAGTGGAGACTTGGGGGGGGGGGGGGGGGAACCCAACCCCAAACATACTGCTTCCAGTTCTTCACCACCTTCATCTGTGTTGTCAGAAGGGCTTTGGGTGCGTTGATCTTGCTGCAGGGTCAGGGGTGTCAGTGCAGCACTGCACAGTTGGAGCATTGCTATTAGTAATGTCAGTAGTTAATAATGCCCAAATATATGTATTTTACATTGGTTAGGGTATTATTTTTGCTCTGTTTATCCTGCATTAGGATTCCATGTAGCTTCTGTAGTGAGGAATTTGTTGTATATGTGTTCATCTTATTGAAATGCCTTTTGATTTTAAATCCCCATATCCTGTTTTACACTACAGGATTGACCTGTGTAGGCTCTTACAGTAGTAGAACTAGCAATAAATATTTAACCTGTGGATCATGAAATAATTTCATTTGAAAGAATACCATAGATTACGAGGAGCAAAATACAGAAAAATGCTTCTGCTGGGTTTTCTATTAATTGTTTAACACTATACATTTAATCTTGGTGTGTGTCACATGCCACGTTCAAGTGATGTGCTAGAGAAAATGCATTTTCAAGGAAATGCTTCGCGTGTATAATATGTGGCCTTTTTGTGGGGAAACAACAACAGATGGATGCAGTCAGATTATTTCACCTTCTTTCTACCAAACCATTTAAAAGAGCTGGAAGGTCACTGTGGAAGCGTGGAGAGCATCTGTTGGAAGAGAATTTGGGTTTGGGGGTTAGTACCAGGTCAGGAGGAGCATTGCCTGACAACCTGGGTTACAGAAATGTGGCATGGTGTAGACCAAAGCATGGTGTACATCAAAGTGTAATGTGAAAACCCAGGATAAAATGATTGAGAAAAGCAAGGAAAGAGCTGTAGAGAATGCTACTAGTGAGTTAGTGATGTTCCTACCTCTTGTAAACTGTTTTGCAGAAATGCTTTGTGAGTTAAGGCTTTATAAGTGAAAACTTTTAAGTCAACAAGAGACTCTGGGACAAGCTAATAATAAAATTGGTGCTCCCAGGAGAGAGAGAAAAGGTCTAAGCTTTTCATCTTCATGGTTAGAGCTGACTATAGGCTGAGATCAAACTGATTTAGGTAACCATAACATATTAGAATAGGGCTAAAGGTTGGACCTAGTCTGCCTCAAAACAGGTCGGTGAGTAGATCTGCTTTGTGGTGTCAAAATGCAGCTGCACGTTGGTGACGAGGCTGTGATGGGGCAGAGTCTGGCACTGCAGGTGTGGCGAGACCCTTACTTCTCCCCAGCTTAGCACCTGGGGTTTGAACAAGGACACCCTTAATAGATGAGATATGTCTTAGTGTTTCTTAATGTCTGTGAATTCATAGACATTTCAATGTGAAGGCTTTTCGGTTAACTTTTTCTTTACAGTGTGTGTAGATACATGTAGTTGTCATTCAGTATTTGCCTGCTGTTGTTTAGATACACTTCACTAGTCCCTGATTATTTTTTTTTAATTAAGAATTAAAAAAAAAACAACCTAAGTTTGGAAGAAGTTTGTTTTTCTGAGTTTCTCTCCTTCCCATTTTGTTTGCAGAGGAGGAGACTAGCCAAGGGTTTCTTTCTTTTTTTTCCCCCCCAGGTTTTTATCAGCCCCTTGGCAAGAATACCTAAGTACCTTCAGAGTCTTTATCTTATCCACCCTCTCACCTCGCTGGAATGGGGGAGTGTTATGGGGCCCATCTTGCAAGCCCATAGGAAAATAATTTTAGATCATTTTAGACAGTGGTAAGCTGGATGCTGAACTCTGGCATCCTAAAGCTCAGGCTGGTATGTAAATCGCTGTCTCTTCCCTTGTCCGAGACTTCCTTAAACCTTCATTTGTTATTTTCATGAAGGATTTTAGCTTTTTTGAGGCTAGGGACTGAATAAAGAAATAAACGTTAGTGAGTCTGACTAAAAACGTTGTTTTATTTTTTTCTCAGTTCTTGATGTGCAAGTGTAGTAAGGAAATATTTACATCAAATACAGCAGAGCTGAAAAACCAAAACTTATTGTAGTCAATAAACATGTCCCAAGAAGGTAGGCTAAAAGTCCTGCTTAACCAATGCAAGTGACAAAGACTTTTTTTTTTTTTTTTTTTTTTTTTCACTACTCAAACCATTTCTTCCAGAAAATCCCACCTTCCCTGCTCAGGCAGAACTGCTGAAATCGGTGGAAGTGGGGCTAGCAGCAGAACAACAATAGCAAGAGGGAAACAGTAAACCTTAGCCCCCAGGGTTATAAAAACTTTAAATGTAAGCCCCTTTAATCAATATTTACCTTCTCAGTGCAGCCTTATATTATATTAGATGAACCAGTAAAACTCCTAGGAGATACGTGGCACCATGAAAAGAGGGTCCGTTAAGTGAGAGGTTTTATTTCTAAGTAATCTTGTAGCAAGTTCCACTTTTAGCTGCATTTTAGAAAGAATTACACAGTCTTGAGGAAAGATCCAGCTAACATCCTCGTTTTTCATCAGCTTATCGCTGATAGATGTCAGCATCGGGATTGACCTGTTTCTTTTGCCTGAACCAGAGAGCTCTGTCACTGGGGATAGAGGTGGTGTTTGGCCTTGGTAATTAATTTGAAAAAACTCAGGTTTTGGAAGGGCACTTAGCGTGCAAGAAGTGCCTGCTTGCTGTCTGCGTGTCTGTTCCATCTTGTCTTTCCAAATTTGTCAAGGCTAGAGTGCATGAGAAGTTGTAGCAGTATAGATAACATAGCTAATGGAGTTGTGCAGTGACAGTTCCCAGAAGATGATCCAGAAGCCAGAAGGTGCAGATGCTTACACGTGTCGGTTTGGTGCACTGGGTTTTGCATTGGGCTTCCCATTCGCAGGTCTAGAGAGAGAGAAAAGGTTTTGATTTACTTCAGTGTAAAAGGAACAAGAAGGCAATTAATGTATGGCGGCTCATCAGCTCGTTTAGCCTTGGTTTGCAGCCAGGGACCTCGAAGAGCAGGCTGCAAAGTGTTCCTAAATCCCTTTTTTTAAGATACACTGATAATCAATTGTTACACTAATTTAAAAAAAAAGTGTGGTTTTTTTTTGTTTTTTTTTGTTTTTTTTCAATTTGCCTCTCACTTCTGCACACTTCTGTCCTCATCGAGCCTTTCTCCGCACTCCGAAATGCTGGGAGCTGAAATAGGAAGAAAAGCTCAGGGCTTTTTTGGAGTTGGGAAGCTGTTATCAGTTCATAAGGACTTTTTCTTGTTGCAAACTGGTTTCCTGCAGAGAAGTTTAAAAGGAGGCTTTCTAGACTACCGGCATGTTCCCAAAATGATGGAAATGACTGGTCTCCAGCAACTGATAGTTTTATGCTGATTTAATGAGTTGGAGATTTGGCATCCATTTGCATTGAAGATAAATTTGTGGTGGAAAATGAATCCTTCAGCTGCCAGCAAGAATCCCAGGCCAGATCCTAAGGTGCTCTTTAATTGAGTGAATTGCACTATTAACTTCCAAAGAGCTTCATTTCAATAAGCGGGAACTGCTCAGAGCAGCAGGGATTTCCTCCCTAAATAAAAGCTTAAATATGTTACAATTGCTTAAACCAGAACCCTGCGAAGGAAAGCTGTCCTTGATGAGATGATTTCCTGAGGCACTTGTAACCCAACTGCTCCATCAGTGCAAAATTGAAGAGCTCTGCAGCGTGTTTTTCTCCTTAGGGACAGAACATCTTTGCACAGGGCTGGCAACAGGGACTGTGATCAGTGAACAACAGGGATTGAGATACGTGAAGAATGCAAGCATCCTCCTAAACAAGGCTGCGAGAAGAGCTCTTTGTTATCGCTTAGCTGTTGGAAAGCCAGGCAGGATCCAGAGGAGTGCTGGGTATAATAAATATCCATTGTAAAAATTGTCAGGCTGTTCCCTTTTTCAGATGGGCAAAAGAAAATGCAGGTCTGTAGGGGCGGCTGTATTCTGACATACACAGAGAAAGATTGCACCCGAGGGGCAGAAGGCATTGCCACTCAGTGCCTCTTCCCTTAATCATTATTATTGTTCAGGCACTGATTTCTGCTGTGTTCTGCCTTTAAAAAAAATCAATTGTAGGAATCCATTTTCTGCTAGCTTAGGAGGAGGGAGGTTCTTTCTGAGTGATCGTATTAATTTGGACAACTAAAGAACTATTAACTTCTTTACTATGAAACCCATGGACGTACAAGGAACATGAATTTATCTGCTTTAAAAGATGCTTGACTTGCAAAGAATAAGGTTCCTGAGGTATGACAATACTGTCCATGCTTTCTTGCAAGCCAGCTTTTCCAAGTGCTAGCGCAGTGCTGGCCCGGCTGGAGCCGTAGCGGGGATTTCTGTGCTGGTGTGCTCTCTCGCCACAAGCCCGAGGGTGCACTCTGACCTCAAGGCTTGCAAAACTGCAGAAGTGGTTTTCTGCAGCGCAGGCGAGGTGAAGAAACCTCAGGCAGGCTGGTTTGCAGAAGCAAAATGCGCGTTACTTAGAGGCAAAAAGGATTTCTTGTTTCAAACTGGCACTTTGCAATTCTTATTCTGATAGTGTTTTCCTGGTGACTCAGGGTGAGTCAGGAGAGGCAGGAGGGAAAGGATAAAAAAAGGATTCCTGCCTGCCCTAGAAAACGGGTTAACTCTAAAGCTCTACATCTCTGCATTGCTGTTTCTCAGGAAAGTCATTTAAGGCTGATCAGCCCCTCTGCTGCTGTTCCTTAGTGCCTGTTGAGGAAATAGAGACATAAAGCCAGCGTGACGTTGATCCAAAATTGTGCAGAGGGGGTTTTGGGATGCAATAACTGGCATCTAATCCATGGGGACCACACGAAGGTCCAGTGATGACATCAAAAGAACAGTTTGGGGAGGGGAATGGAAGAAACGCAGTCATCGCCAGGCTCAAATTGGAGTAGTGTATTGGGAGCGCTCCAGTGGGATAAAAGTTATGAACATGGGGTGATGCACAAAGATTTTAGGCTGCCACAAACACCTCTTGTCTTTCTGTTTAGTATCTACTACAGTGTTAGTGCTCAGTGATTTGAATTACTTTATATTTAAAAAAACAAAACAAAACAAAAAGAACACCACACGGGAGAAGAGAATCTTTTTTTCACCCTTAATTCATTACACAGTCCCTCCCATCCACCTTATATCGGATGAAAAATTTTTAGCTCACTTTTTGCACCTGCCTGCTTTATCGCTTGAGGGTGAGATGCTGCAGAGTTGAAGAGAAAAATGTCAACACCTGTCACTTACTAACCTTTTACATCTGCATCTTCGTCTTCTGGTTTCTAAAATAAAAAAAGAAGACGTTTTAGTTCAAAGGTACCAAGTCACAGCTCGGTAAAGAAACACTGCGGCGAGGTGGGGCCGGCATTCCCTAGCGGCTTGCGATCTGTAAGACTAACAACGGATAAACCAAGCTGATTTTTGAGGAAAGCCATGCAAGGGGAGCAGTGCTGGAGCTCATGTTTCCCCCAGCAGTCCACTTATGTATTTTCATTAATTAAATTTTCATGTGAGTAACAGTAGCAGGGTCAGCCTGGGAACACTGACAGTGAATTCCCCCCCCCATCCCCCCCGTTTGCAGTGTCTTTGGCATGTAGCTGAAAATCCACTGGCAGCAATTAACTTCTACAACAGGCGGGTGGCAATGATGGCACACAGCACGCAACCAAGTTGAGCGATACTCTTCCCCATTTTAGCATCTTTGTTGTTACTTTGGGATGTATTCAGCAAAATACGATACCCAGCTATTAATTTTTAGCACAAGGTAAAAATCTGCCCTTGAGGGCTCAGGCTGCCTGCTGCAGAAATTAATTGCCGCTAATGGCTTTTCGCTAATAATTCACATAAGCATTAAAAGGCAGAAAGAAATTATTGAGTGGCGTTTGTGGGTTAATGATGTTGCAGGTGACTGGGGAATCCCAGTGCACATGGAGGGCTCCTGGTGACTTCAGAGGGAACATGGACCAACTCTGGGCGCTCCGCTCCATCATCAGCTATTTCTCTCAAGAAGAATGATTTTTGGCTGTGGCTCATCAGTGTTTTGGTTTTTTTTTTTTTTCATGTATTCCTTCCTATCACTACATGCCATGCTCATTAGTATTTTTCAGGGCTGAAGGATGCTGAAAAATTGTACTTTTTTTTTTTTTTTTTTTTTTTTTTTAACTGGGTCATCTGGTAAATTCATCTCGCATCGGCTCCAGGCTGTGGGGTCAGCGAGGATCTAATTAGGTTAATTCAGCAGCAAAACACTTGGGTGTTCCAGGCAAACGAGCTGAGCCAATTTAATGAAATCAGTGCAACTTCTGGGGGTATCAGAAAGTTAACATAATTTCAGCGAGTGTTAAATTGATTTAAATACATTTGCACTCACTGCTTGCTCAGGGTAATTTAAAGACATTTCAAACATGAAATTTCACCAAAGGACTTTTGCCTACCCAGAGATTTTGCATTACTGCTTTAGCCGTAGCAGTCTCTGACCCGGTGAATTAAGTTGCTGGTTTGGTTGCAGCTCAAGCTGTCTCAGCATTTGAATTTGCAAGCCCTGTGCTGGGGCATGTTTATGCTATTTTGTCAAAGTGTTTCAGGTCTGGTACTTTTACTCTATGATACCCCGATTTAAGGATGGCAGAGCCAATACAGTCTGATAGAGTAAGTTTTCTCTATTTATAATATATTTTTCTTCCTTGTAGTGTAGAAGTTGATAATTATTTCTCAGCCTAAGCCTACTGATGAGGAAAATGCAGACATTGATTTTAACAGTGGTTCTTCTCTTGGTGTTGCCTGTGTCCCGGTTACCTGATGTCTACATAAAGGGGATAGCTGGAAGATGCATTCCCCTGGAGGACAGGGCTGCGGTTTAAGGCTAGAGGAATATCTATGAGGGGTTATTGGTGAGCCTTACGTTGACACAGGATGATGGTGACTGCCAGGGCAAGGAGGAGCAGGAGACAGGCGCCTGCCAAAGGAACCCAGATGAAGATATCACAGAAGAAATTCAGCTCTTTCTCCTTGCTGGTCTCTGCAGGAATACAGAAGAGGAAAGGTCTACCACGTACTCATAGCTGGTGTTATGGCTAGCTGTGGTGAGGGCCCTGCCTGGCATTCAGTGAGGCTGGCGATGAAGTAGAGGGTTTCCTCTCACCTGCCAAGGCAGAGGTGGGTATCAGGGATGGCCACAAGTGCAGCATGGGTGTCATCCCCAGTGATGACCATTTGTTACTGCTGCTGCTCTTGGCATTTTCCTGGGGATTCGGAGGAGGACACATAGCCAAAAGATTTCTTGTGTCCTCTGCCAAGGCTAAAACCAGCACCAGCCCCCAGGGTTCTGCCCTCCCTCCAGCTCTTCCCAATGTACCCAGTCATGAGACATCCTCATGCTTTTTAGGTTATCCTTAGCCTTTCCTACGTGGGATGAAACATTGGGGTTTACCCCTCCCAGCTGCACGTTCCCATTTATCCAACTCTGATAAAGCTCTAAGGATTTTCCCTCTCCCCCCATCCCAAAATGGCGGCAGGATTCCCCCGCTTGGTATCAGTGGACCAGAGCACAGACCTTCCCCTCTCCCTCCCAAAGCTGGGCTACCTGGATCCAGGGTCTTCAGGCAGGGGTCCTTTTTGGTGATGCCATGCTGAGTGGTGGCTGCCGGTGCAGTAGGTGCTGCTGTGGTGGTAACTGTAAGTGAAAATGGATGAATACAGCATATAGGGAAATACAGTAAAACAGCTCTCTCCTGCCTTTCTGCTCTCCCACCCCTGCTAGGGCATGGCTGCTCCTGTGGTCAGTGTAGGGATCAGGTCCAGGGGGACTTCATAGAGCCTGTTTTAGATGGTGACTCTCCCAAGGACAGTCTCCCAAGACCCAATAAAGAGCTGCAGGTTCCCTATTTCTTGCTTTCTGCCACCACCCTCAGAAAGCCAAAGTACCCTGAGGTTGGTAGGACTTTTGAGACCAATGTGCAGTGAGGAAGGAAGGAGTGGTGGTGTACTTTGCTTTAGTCTTATCCCTTCAGAGCCATGAATAGGATGGAGAAGTGGGGATGGGGAGGTGATGCTGGGTCTGCCCGATCATCTTTGCCTCTGGGCAGGAGCGATACCACGAGAAGAGGTGGCAAGCAGGGAGCCTCTGGCAGGAGGACCAGTGCCTTGGTCACAAGATGCCTTGGGCAAGCAAGCAGGGAAAATGGGGTTTGTGGGAGAGGTGACTGATTAAAAAAGGCACAGACAGGAGGTGCTGGGCATTTTGGCAGAGCTAAGCGAGGTTGGGTGGAGGTATTGCTGACCTGGGAAGAAGGCAGGCTGGCTGGGGCTGAAGTACAGCACTTGGTTGCTGTTCATGAGGCAGAAATAGTTCCCCTCGTCCTGCAGCGTAAAAGACTTCACTACCAACCGGTAGAACCTGCTGTCTTTCCTCGCCTCAAAGCGTGTGGATGTCTTCTGGTTCCCCGCAAAGGTTGTCCGGGACAAGGAAGAGATGAAGACGATGAAATGAAGGGTTCCGCTCCTGTCCTGGTGGACCCAGAACACGCCACTGTCCTCCTTGTCAGTCAGACACTCCAGCTCCAGCTGTTGTCCCAGCTGGGGGTGCGTGGTGCTTCTGTCACGAAACCTGGCCGTCATATCATACTTCTGGCACCGGATCCCAGTGCAGCCTGTGGGAGAGAAATCCTTCTGGTAAACACTCGGGAAGAGCCGTGTGCTCCCCGGGCAAACCTTGTTCCCTGCCCACTGGGTGCAAGGTCAAATGGAAAGGGATGACCATGCTGCCCGGATGACTTGAAGGTTTTTTTGGAGCCCTTGCTGGGATTGTGCGTGGAGGGTGTGTGGCCATCAGCCACTCGGGCTTTAAAGATGGGTGCTGCCCTTCAGAAAAGCCTTTCGGCTGCCTTCTCAGGGATGGTGCCCCTTTCCAGCTTATCTGAAGTGACTCCCTAAAACCACCGATTGCTAAACCCCCTTTTTTCCCCTTCCCCCTCCCCTCCAGAGCCACTTCTCTGACCAGGCTCCCTTCCCGGTGCCCATGATGCCGCAGCCACCTCTCCAGCTGCCCTACGCTGGCTGAGGCGAGGCCACCTTTACCTACACAATTACCGAGCAAACCTCTAAGTCAGCCTTTTTGGTTTGCTTTTTATTTTCCCTTTAACTATTTAACCCAATTTCTTGGGTTCAGTGGAAGGGGTTTACTTGCCCCTTCCCGGTGAAGGTGATGCACAACCCTGTGTCCATACTCACAGAGCCCCAGAGTGAGCAGAAGGAGCAGCGCAGGAGACCCAGACATCTTCTCATAGGGGACGGTGTGGCAGAGCCGAGATGGTCTTTCTTGTTTGACTTCGGAGAGGATGTGATGTCATCCGGACCCTCTTGGGTAAAGAGATAGTGTTCAGCATCTGCAGCAAAATGAAGGGGAAGTAAAAATAGATTTCTGAAGTAATTCAGTTCTAATCCAGAATTTGTGCTCATTTATTGTTATTGGTTCTTGATGGCACCTCAAGGATTCTACCTCGATGACTCCCCTAGAGATTTAGACTGATGATGCTTGTGCCGGAGCCACTGCAGCCTGCTGTCTCCCACCCGTCTGGGGCTTCACAGCAGCTCCAGCTCTGCAGGAGTCATGGACAAGCCCCATGATTTGGCTGCAGGACCCAGGTTACGTTTCTTGGCAGGGATTCTGCTGCCTTCACTTGCACGCACTCAAGGGGTCTCGTGCGGATGGCAGAGCACACCGTATTTTATTACTCAGCAAGCAAGACAGGGATGTTTCATGGCAAATATCCACGCGTATTTTTATCTCCAAGGGCGTGCATTGCTGACACGTGGCTGAGTTCTTCAGGTGTTGGATCGTTCTCTTTGCAATTCTTTGCAATTGATCTGCAAAAGCCGCTTTGTGCACAGCAGGTGGTCTGTGATCTGAAACCCACCCCAGGGATATGCCTTTTTTTTTTTTTTTTAACCTCTTGTGGTTTTCTTCTCTAACCACGGGGGCTTCCGCCCTGCCAAAAACCCCTTGCATGCTTCAACGGAGAGGGCCCTTGCTGCTGCCTCCAGGTGACCACTTGCACACGGGTATGGGTGATGCTTCCTGGAGCTTTGCACATACAATAGCAACAGTTTCACCAGACTGCAAGGCAGTGGGCTAGTGTTTTATTTATTTCTTCAGTTGTCACTTCGTGGCTTTCCTGCCGATTGTTTTTCTGTGCGAGGTGTTTTTCCATTACTCCTTTGCAAAGATAGTCCCCTTTTCCCAGGCATGTCAGGAACCAGGTGCTGCTGACTTCGATGCCGTTGCTATTGTGACTGCTCCTTAGAGGTGAGTTATGGAAAATGGTTTAGGAACTCGGTTTACTTCATTTGGCATCAAAGCATGTTGGTGAGTGAGGAAAACTGCTGTTAGGCCTGCTGAGATGTGTGAAATTCATACTTTCATGAGGTTGTGAGACTTGTCACGTCTACCTGAAATAGAGAAGCTTCTGGCAAAATAAAGAGAAAATAGGTTTCATCAGTTAAATAACATTACAAGGATCTGGATCTCAAAATCCTGTCAAGCAAATGTGAACATCAGACTTGAGCTAAATGTCACCTCTTAGCGCTCAAGCCATCTCCAGATGAGACATCAAGTGATGTTACTTGCATAGGCTCCTTCTGGTTTCAGTGGGCAGTTTATTCTTCTTATCCTAAGTAGAATTCATCCTCCTTTTATGATGGGATAAGCTGCTCTTGGGAAGCGCGTGTCTTCATGGGCTGATGGAGGAATGTATAGACAAGGAACTGAAACTATGGGCCTACCTTGTAGATGACTACAGCTGAGTCTTATGTTTTCTGTGACGCTGAAGTGAGCTGGTTCCTGCCATCCATTGGGTTTGTTGTGTGAGTGCCCCTCATTTCCATCACTATTACAACTCAGTGACAGAAAATGAATTTTCAAAAGGATTTTCAAAAGCACACCCCTCCCGAGACCAAAGTAGGAAAATTTCTGATTCCCATTTTTCGGTATGGTTCAAATGGAAGTGAAGGTGCTGGCAAATGAGGATGGATGAAATGTTTGTCAGGACTAGGTTCTCACGCTGCTGTAGAGCATGTATGCTTAGCTACAGCATGTAGCGCATGTCCTCCGAGTTGTGGTGATGGATGTGCTGGGAGAACCTATACGATTAAAGGATCATCCAGGAAGGGCCATTGCCTTTCTTGGTAGGGACATCTTACTTCTTTCTTGTCTCTGATTAACAGTAAATTTCATTATGAATCAGTCCAGGGTACCAAACTGGTGCCCAGACATTCTTCTGCGTGTAGAGGTGATCTTGGTCCTTGTGGCTCATGGATTCAGCTGGTTTCCATGCCGTTTCCTTTGTCACGTTCATACCCTGTGTCACCATTCAGAGGTCTCAATTTTCTCTTCATGCTCTCATTTGCTGGAGCGCTTTGTCACTCACCCCTACACGGAAGATACTACCAGCCCCTGTCTCTTCTGACGCTTGCCCATTGTGCTGGGTGATGTTGGGGAGTCACAGGAGATGGCTTCAGGGGGAGCTATTCCTTTCTGCTGCTTGCAATAAACTACTAATGAATATATCCTTTTAAGGCAAGACAAAAGCTTATTGTCGGCAGTGAACTACAGCTGCAGGCAACTTTGTTGGCCAGAGAGGGAACCGGGGAAGTGTAGCTCCAATGGAGACACCTCTGTGTGATCAGATGAAACCTCCCCTTTCCTGTCCTCCCATCTCATGTCTCCTAAATAATAAATTAGCTGGGGCAGGGATCATTTTTTTCTGGCTTCTGTGTTTAGGTATCGCTCAGCACAAAGCTGTTTCTATTTCACATAGTAACAAACAACAAAAGCAGTTGCAATGGCAATCGTTTGATTACAAAAAGCTCCAGGCACAAGGAAGACCTCCTGGAAAAGCTCTAATATAAAATCAACACTTGTATAAATAATTTGTATTGGTATATGCAAGTTTTACAGTGATGACCTACTGGGAAGAGTAGGTGGTTAGTCAGATTAATTAAGGAAGCTGTCTGAGTTTAGCGTGCTCTGGTTTGGCAGTTTGTCCACTTGACGATATTTTGCAATAGATTTGTCATTGTTAAACTGAGGACCAAAGTCAAATCAGTGAAATACTACTATTAATAATATGTTTTATTAGTAATTTCTGTTGTAGTGCCACTGTTTTGACTAAGGAAGAAGAAAAACCTCAGACAACCGGTTACTTCTGCAGAGCATCGTATAAGAGGTGTCAGGAGACCAGACAGATTGGTTAGACAGTAGAAGGTAATCTTTTTTCTCCCAAACCTACCAATAAGTTTAATTTTACTTGTAGTTAAGGTTGCACGGCTCTGATTGCTGGTGAACTCCAACCTAAGTTGCTTGTGACTGAGGTTTATCGTTGATATACTAAGGCCAGCCTAGGTCTGTATTTAATTAATGTCAAACAATTAAACAGAAGGAGGCAGGAGCAAGGAGAGAAGAGACAAAATCATGCAGGGAAGAGAAACTAACAAGGGTCTGCCTTTTTTTGAATGGGGCTTGGCAGGAGGTGAGTTTAGGATTAATTTTCTCTGTGCCTGCTCACATCCATTTAACAGAGAAGACATGGTACATGAGAGGGAGCCTGGGGCATCAGAGCTGGAGGAGATGCTGAGTTTCGGATATGATTGATTTCTTAGTCATTTTGTGGCAGGATCTCAGTGACTTTTTCATAGTGGTAAGAAAGTCTTCAGCTTCTTAGTATCAGTAATATCAGACATCGCGTGGCTGTCTCACAGTATTGCATGGCTGGCAGCAGGAGCCCGTCTCAGGACATGGGAGTTACGCTGTGATGGTTGGTAGACACAAAAGGAGCATCAAAATGACTGTGCTCTATCAGGTCCGCTGTTCTGATGCCCATGGTATCTCCTCGTAGTGCTTCAGAAGGATTTCCCATTGCTAGGAAATGATGCAACGTTGCTGCTGATCAGCAGGTCCTGCTTGATCCCTGCAAGTGATCAGTGATGGTAACTCAGGGAGTAACATCGGATTGTGTTTGCTTCAGCGTCGCTGATTCTTCCTGTTGTTAACCTTTGAAGGATCTCTTTTATAAGGAAGGATGGAAAGTTTTAATGAAGATTTCAAAATTTAGTCACAAATCACAAACTTCTGTTTCAAACAGAGGGAAAAAAAAATGTTGAGACAATAGCATACAACTTTTCCGGTGTGAAATGAAGCTGTGGTTTATGAGCAACTTGCTGCCCCCCTTTTCTTTGCAAAGCTGCAGCACTAAAGGGGTTTGTAGAATGTCAAGTGCAACTGTCACGCACCAGATACTCACACACTATCTTTCCACTGTAACTACATGTTTCCAGTTCAGTGGCCAATACTGCCCTCTCTTCTGGGTACTCTCAGTATAAACATCACACACCTTAAAATACAGTATGCAAACCACAAGCACTCCTGCACTCTCATCTCTCCACGGTGTAGACCTTCAGCCCGATCACTGGGCTGAAAATCTCCGTAATCTCCATGCTTGTTGGTACCTCAGCTGAGAGTTTGATAAAAGAAGACCTGAATGTGTTACGAGTTTTCCTTGCACAGGCTTCCCGCACCTTCTCTCTCGATGCTGCAGAGCTCATTTGTGCAGACATTTGGTAAACCGGCAATCCCTGATGACATCTTTTGGGGACTGGTGACAATTTACCCCATGAGTGCCACAGCTGGAGTTAACAGTGGACAGGTTGGTTTTCTGCAGCTCCAGTTTCCTAAATATCACAGAGATTCAGTCCAGAACTACAGAAAGACTTCCTATTTTCTAACACTGAATATAGATTTTCCTTAAGAATAGGAAAATTATCTGTATAGCTGCAGTGTATAAGTTTTTTGTCTGAACAGCAATTCCAGTAGTCCAATTGGTGAACTGGGCTCATTGTCTCACTTCCAATTCCCACAATCAAATTTCTGTTGGGTTTGAGGCACTGTTTTGTAGTTGTCCTCCTAGTCCAGCTCACTTCCAGGGTCTCATGGCCTTGGTGTTATCCCCACAGCCCTGGGAGCTGACTTCTCCTGTCTCCATCAATCCAGAGTCTTGTCACATCCGGTGTCCTTCCTTGCTGCACACTGACCTTCTTCCCTGAAGACCTTAGACAGGAAAGTCTGGTGGAGATACCTCAGGGAGTTTCTGGGCCCATCTGTGTAGTGCAGGAGGACTTTCCCAGAGCAGGGTGTTGCTGGGCATCTTTACTGTTAACATCTTTGAGAGGGAACTTTAATTTCCGTAGTTGGTTACAGCTAGTGGAATGGAGGAACTGTTCCCATTTTTGATTATCCACCCCTCTTGCTGACAGTGTGGTATGGAAACACGTGGCTTGCTTGAGATTACTTGCTTCATCCATTTTGTGGTCCTATTAGTAACATTGGATGGCTTGTACAACTTGTTATTTCTTCCTGATTTTGCATTTACTTGAAAAAAACCCAACCCTCTCTGTAAAATTAGACCTCTGAGACACAACCCCAAGCCACGATGCCTTGTTCAAAAGAGGCAGAGGGGAGGAGAGATGCTGGCATCAACAAAACAAACTAAATTCAGCATTAAGAGTTTCACTTGTAACAGCCTGATCTCCACCATTACTGTGAAGAGAAGTGTGTGATTGCTCTTTCCATACCTGTTCTCCTGGAGGTACCACTCCCACCCTGTTTGTGAGTGTTGGACTCAGTAGCCATATAACAATTAATATTTAAAACATATCCTGCAAACTTTTTTTTTTTTTTACTTGCATTTATGTGTTGTAAATATAGAACTGCAGAAGGATCTTTCAGAGACTGAGCAATACAGGGACAGGTGAAATTTGGAGTAGGTGAACGTGAAGTGATGCATGCAAGGAAAACCAGTCCTGGCTTTGCTATAAAATAAGGAGCCAAATATTGCTATTCAGGGGTGAAAATTTGGGTTAAGACAGGTACTGCCATGGAAACACCAATTCAGTGCCCAGCAGGAAAAGCAAGTCAGATGTTGGCAGGTAGGAAAGAAATTGGATATAGAACAGAGAACACAGCTATGTCATTGTATGGTCCAATGGTTCAATCCATGGTCAATGCATGGTCCCCTGCATTGTATAAATCCTTGAATGCTGTGTGTTGGTCTCACCCCCTCATCTCAAAGAGGGAACTCAAAAAAGAAGCAGTGGGGCCAGAAAAGGTTCAGAAAAGGGAAGAATGGAGGATCAGAGGTCTGAGATGGGTTTTGTGTAGGCAGACTAGGCCTCTTTAGCCTGAAAACGTGATTTAAGTGGATATACACTGAAGGTCTCCAGAATCATGAGTGGCTGGGAGGGAGTGGAGAGGGATTGATTAATCACTGCCTTTTCTAATACGGAAAGTAAGGGGCAGCAGATGAAGCTGGTGTTGGTGAGGCTGAAAGCAAATGAAGTCGCCCTTTACCCACAAATGTCCCTGCCAAAGGACACTGAGGATGCAGAGCCTGGACAAATGCTTGGAAGAGAGATCTATTGTGGGTTACTCAACAGACAGCAACAGACTCAGGAAATATTTTTAGCTAAAAATAGTCTGAATATTAAGGGAAAGTGTCACATATGATTGTCTTGTCCTTATTATTCCTTAGCTGTCTGCTCGTAGCCAGTGTTGCAGACAGAATAGTTGTCTGGATGGACCTTTGCTCTGAACCAAAGCAGTCATTTTTATATTCTTAACGATGAGATCTCATTACAATATGTCATTTTAAGGAAGCCATTTGCTACAAAACTCTACATCCATTTCCTCTGAAACACTATTAATTTTCCAATTATCTCAGTCTTTAATGCAGAACACTTAAATCTTCCTTAGCTGTTGGCCCTGCACAAGGACATTTATCCCAAGAACAGATCCTGTGGTTCTGCATAGCTCTCCCAACATCTCCATCCTGTGCACCATAGCTGTGAGAGAAAAGGGCAGGGTCCAACTCTTTCATGTGGTTGCCATCACATAGAGGAAGAAACTGTTTTCTGGTTGCATATACATTCAGGATATAGGAGATACATACACATGAACTGCCTGTGCCTTTCCAACCTGTGTCTCTAGTTGTGTGAGCTGGAAGATGATGGGTTGGAGACGGTTTGAGCTTTGTGTGGCTCCAGCCCTTCAGGGTGGCAGCATCCAGTCCTACAGGCCCTGTGTCCACATCTCTGTCTGCTCGTGGTGGGACAGGACTCTTTCCACAGCCCTTTGGAACTCTCCCTTGCCAGCTTCGCAGCCATGAGTGGCACAGGGAAGGGAGAAGGGATTATGTCACCAGCTCCTCCATGGCATGCCCACCCGAAAATGACCACTGAGGATGCTATGGCCATCATCCCTCCAGCACGGAGCACTGGAGCAATTCTGTGATTTCCTGGGACCTCAAGCAAGACACCTTTGGTGCTGGGAGAGGGCAGAGAAGGCAGGTGAGTTTTTCCTTTCTCTATTTTACAGCCCAGGGCACCCTGGATACCTCTTGGAAGAGGGATAACGGCCAGGAAAGATGCTTGACCCTGGCCAACTAGCACAGTTTGTGTCCTAGCTTTGGGGAGGTGAGGAGGGACCCAGGTTTGGGGACCAGGGAATTTGCATGGCAGCAGTTGCCTTCCCCCAGCATCTCCTTGGGGGTGGCAGCTTGGGGTCTGAGCAGTGGGATGTGACCCATGTTTCTAAACTGTATCAAAATTATCCTGGCTATGGTAGCAATGGGTGAATCAGATTAAAATGAAATGGCCTGAGGAAAGGCATATATTTTAGTAATGGCTGTTCCACTGCTGCTCTGACTCGTTTCCTCCTGCATCGAGACAACTTGAGACATATATTTTAATAACAGCAGTGTCATTTGCAGCTTGTTGCTCAGGGCAGGAATATACAATCTCTGCCCCAGGAATATTTTGTCTCAATTTTTTTGAAGAGACTGATAGGAAATATCCCAACTCGAATTTTGCGTTGGGTGCTGATGTTAAGGTATAGTGTTTTGAAGCCCTGTAGCTGGGAGTTGGCACAGCTCAAGTGCGTCAACCAGCAAGTTTACCCCATGCTTATGCTGGACAATGATTGCACCTTAAGCTTTGCTGAGGAATGGCTTCAAACTGCCTGAGACCCTGCCTGCAAGCCAGCTGCAGGGCCCCCAGTAGCCCAACATCTCCTCCCGTGGTGGTACCTGAAGAGATGTCAGATATGGTGGGACTCAACTGTGGTTTCTGCCATGGGCCATGCTGCAACATGGAAGAGCAGCGTGTATCCAGGTCCTCCGAGGATGCCATGCCTGTCCCTGGAGGCAGCTGCCTGACACCTGGGCTTTGTGCTGCGTTTTGTGCTGCCTGCATGGTCTGCAGCCCCGGCTGTCCACGCTGGGAGGGAGCAACAGGAAACGTGGTGGGTGAGATCACACACATAGTTCTGGGGACAGAGATGTCTCCTAAGCCACAACCCTCCTCCCTGCCCAGCCTCGCAGGAAGGGAGGTTGGTTGCACCCCATACTTTGGTGTCCAACCTCCCAGCTGGACATTTTAACCACAAGCAGAGGAGAGGAGCAGAAAGACCAACGTGGCTTGCACCTTGGGCAAGGTAAGGCTTGCTCCATCATGCTCACAAGGTGGAGGAAGGCGTGGGGTGGGGTGGGACACAGGGCTGACTGCAGCAGGCAGGCTGCCAGTGGTTGGCACTGGCTCATCGCTTCAATTTGGAGATGTCCATCTCTCCCCACGCTCTACGCAGGGAAATCAGGCATTTTTTGGTGTTCCCCAGAAAAGCTCAAGCCCTTGAAAAACTCAGTGTTGCAGAACTTCGCCTGCAGACACCCACGATTTCTGCGGGATCATGTTTTCTGCTGCATGATGCAGAGGCTCAGTCCAGTTTGGGCAAGATGAAATTTAGCCCTTACTCATTACCTGACCCAAAAAAAAGCCAAGGAGACAAACTCATGGGCTGCCTGAGGGCTCCTGACCCCTCCAAGGCGCTTTTCGGAGAGGATGTAGAGGGCTTTCCCACTTGAGCAGGTTTCCTTTTCATATTGATTGCCAGCTGCTTTCCATGAGTGACCTGTCTTAGGGTTTTGGGGGGTTTTATTTTAAATAGACTGAATGAGTTGGTTGTGTGAGATCGCTGTTGCAACAGCACATAGATATGTTGGACCTGGCAGAGAAAAAATTCTGCGCTGATGCCATCGTTGGGATTTTTTGGAGTGTTTCACATCTGGTTTTAATTTATTAACTAGATCAGAAAGTGCAAATAGTAATGATGATGTTCCCCTGCTTCAAAGCATGATGCAGTTCCCCTCCATACATTCATATATATTAAAGGCTAAATGAGAAGTCAAACTTTAGCAGAAAAAACGAATGGCTGGGGGAGGAAAATTAAACCTCCTCTCCTGTTGCCAAATATTTAAAGCACGGGGAGACTTTTGTTTCATGTGAAAGAACCACTGATACATAAACTCAAAGTAATCTTTCCCGTAGCAAGGTGGTAGAGAACCTTATACAAATGTATTAATTTGGTGTGATATGTGTTCCAGTTTAATGAATGCTGGAATAACAAATATT
Organism: Vanellus vanellus; assembly: GCF_965231255.1. Taxonomy (NCBI): domain Eukaryota; kingdom Metazoa; phylum Chordata; class Aves; order Charadriiformes; family Charadriidae; genus Vanellus; species Vanellus vanellus. Next base: position 49,796,282 of record NC_138909.1, on the reverse strand, counting down.
TGTATATCATTCCACAGAAGCTGCAGGTCTCACCCTGACTGCACGCAATATAGTTATATCAATGTACACAAATATTTGTTATTTCAGCAAATAACATTAAATTTAATAACCAGAAATAATATTAAATAAAATTTACAATAACATTAAAGGAACCATTTCTGGTTTAGCTACAACAGAAATTTAATATATTACTATTTCTGATATATTGAATGAAATTCAATGAAGTCCGGGGAAATACAGGCAAGAAGTACTTACGCTGCCTGAAGGTACTTTTTTGTTCCCCAGTGTTTTTTTTCTATATGAATCTGTCAACCTGTAAAACTGCCAATATATATATAATAACACATATAGATTTTATATATAATATATAACATAACATATAAAGAGAATATTTATAATATGGTTATGTATAATATAGTTAACTGCAATATATAATATATGTTATAATATAACGATATATAATAATATACAGGTATAAAATTTTCAGTATAAAAAACTGTCAAAATATATGATACACTATTTCTATATTATAGATTCCTGTAAATTGTTTGATATATGAAATAGCGGAGTAAACAGACAAGCTAGTGTGTGCTGCGGGTGGAGGAAAGTTTTTGTGCATTGGATGCCTTTGAAAGATGGGGAAGAGAATTGCCTGTGTCCCTGCTCAGGTGTGCGTGTATAGGGCTGTGTCTGGGCACTAATGGGGTTCAGGAACAGCAAGCAAAAACTGGGATTTTTTTTTTTTTTTTTTTTTTTTTTTGCAGCTTCTGGGACATATCTGGTTTTATATGGTGGCAGAAAAAAGACATTTAGAAATTCCCATTTAACAAGTCTGGTCTGGATGCCTAGAAGTCCTGCTGTGAATCCATTTTTCCTGCCAGGAGGAGATATTTAATAAGCAGCTACCACGCATGGAGCTGTTCTGGACAAGGATAAATCGGAATGAATTTTAAACAGCACTCATGGATATATGTATCTCTTTTCCCTTTGCATGGATTTCAAGTTTAATCGTTTAATAGAGGTGTTACTCATCCTTTCTCCATTAGTGTGCCCAACTCAGTTGTGTTTATGACTCTTGAAAACCAATTTTTATATATTTAGGAACTTTAAAATCACATATAACTTTAGATCTCATGTCATGTCACTACCTTGTTTTCAATTGAATGTTTTCAACTGCACTTGATTTATATTTACTTGTTTGTATTATAAAATCACAGGCCCTAGATATAAAAATGACTGGGTACATTAAAAGAATAAAGAAAATTTGGGCACTGCCATTATTAGATCAGCAACTGAGATGTTCTGGAAAGACTAACAATTTCTTTTTAATCCATTTACAGGAGTTTTACAAAAACTTTAAGACTATTTACAACAGTGCCTGAAATACCTGTATTTCTTCTCTGCTCTCTGTCCCTTGAATATTTTAATGCTTTCAAGATATGGACACACTGTTTATTGAATGAATAACTGCAGTCCTTTTTTATAATATAGAATACAGAATTTATATCCTATACAATCTATATATCTTATATATTCTACATCTAGTCTATACAGAATATAAAAGAATATAAAATAATAAAAATAACAGATTATTGCAACATGTAATTTTGGACCTCTTTTACAATTGCTTGCCCAATGATTCACGGGGGTGGGCACAGCACAGGTAATGCTTCGTACTTAAACCCATAGATCTGTAAAACCCTCCTTGTCCTATTCAAAAGCCTTTTGTCTTTGTTCAATTTTTTCCAGCATCTCCTTTTGTCATTTAAGGTGACATAATTTATCAAGCATTCACATGAGGGTTTGAGGTTATATATAAAATCCCATTATTTTCTGTTCCAGGTATGGATGTTCCTTCCTGCGGGGAGGAGGGTGACAGTGGGAGACAGCAGAAGGCTGGTCCATCCCTAGAAGGAAACGAGGAGCGAATTAGGGACTCTCATTTGCCAGGACATCAGGGCAGGGGTGACATTGTGAGGGGCAACGCCGTTATCTGTATTTTTCCTTCTGTGGATCCAGGCACCATGCCATCAACAGAGATGCACAGAAATATTTTCCCATTAGTTTTCATGATGGAAGCATCCCTTTCCCCCACGCGCCGCAACACGGCATCCCTGACCCTTGGCCGGTATCATCATCGTGCTCTCAGGACAGTGACAGGGTAGGAAAGAAAACTAAAGAAGTTAAAGGGACTGGGCTAATTTTCTCAGATATAAAAGCATCTTTTTATTAGTGTTTCTGTTTCTTTCTTATGTATGCTCTGGGAAAAACCTCTATGAAATTGAAGGTGATATTTTTCCACTGGCTCTCACAGTTGTGAAAACTGCTGCTAAAATCTCTCTGAGGTTTACTGTCTTAAAATGCCCTATTGATGATTTTTTTTTTTTTTCAATTTACAAAGGAACAATGAAGCCAAATTGGGGAATTCAGAGTTTACCAAATTCTTTGCTGCCTGTTACAGTTATTCACCGGTGGGCAGAGAGCCAAGGGGTAAATCCCCATCCTTTGAATGGCTATTACTGGAGTTGGGATGATCAGGTAGCTGAAGTCTATCAAGGCAAGATGGTGCCATCCTGGGTGGTTTCAGTGAGGGCTGGACACCGTGGGGGTGGCCTGAGCGTGGGGATGGAGGGAGGGGGAACAGATCAGGCAGGGTTATCCCTGAGGCTGCTCACCTTCCTGTGGGAGGGGAGGATGGGGCTGTCACAGCCTGCCTTTTGCTGCCCAGAGCTGGGCCGGCTGCTTGGCCATGGGAGGCCGTCTCCTGCGCCGTCTGAGAGGTGGGAGAGGTGAAGCAGGGATGGACATTAAGGTCAGGATGCCTCAAGCGTGGGAAATGGAGCTGGGATTTCAAAATCAGCTGCAGACAGAGGGAAAACCCCTGGTTTTGAAATAATAAACCTTTTCCCATGGGAAGCTCCAAAGGGGTTTCCTTATAGCTGTCCTGTCAAAAATGCATATCATAAAAATCATCTGCTCCTGGGGCAAAGATCTGTGCACTGAGTGCTTGCAGGGTAGAAAAACAGTGGGTTTAGTTCATTTGAGTTCTCACAGAGGCTAAAATATGCTGCTGGTATGATGTGTTGGAGGCAGAGATGCTCGGGACCTCTCTCTACAGCATCTGACAACACCAAGCCATGTGGAGCGGTTGACATACTGGAGGGAAGGGATGCCAGCCGGAAGGACCTGGACAGGCTGGAGAGGTGGGCTCATGCAAATCTCATGAAGTTCAACAAGGTCAAGTGCAAGGTCCTGCACATGGGGCAATCCCAAGCACAAATGCAGGCTGGGTGGAGAATGGATTGAGAGCAGCCCTGAGGAGGACTTGGGGGGTGCTGGTTGATGAGAAGCTCAACATGAGCCGGCAACGTGCACTCACAGCCGAGAAGGCCAACCACATCCTGGGCTGCGGCAAAAGAAGCATGGCCAGCAGGTCGAGGGAGGTGATTCTGCCCCTCTGCTTACTCTTGTGAGCCTGCACGTGGAGTACTGCATCCAGCTCTGAAGCCCCCAACATAAGAAGGACATGAACCTGTTTAAGTGGGTCCAGAGGAGGGCCGTGAAAATGACCAGAGGGCTGGAGGACCTCTCCTATGAAGACAGGCTGAGAGAGTTGGGGTTGTTCAGCCTGCAGAAGAGAAGGCTCTGGGGAGACCCTATAGCAGCCTTCCAGTATCTGAAGGGGGTCTACAAGAAAGCTGGAGAGGGACATTTTACAAGGGCATGTAGTGATAGGATGAGGGGTAATGGCTTCAAACTGGAGGAGGGGAGATTTAGATGAGATATTAGGAAAAAATTTTTCACTCTGAGGGTGAAACAGGTTGCCCAGAGAAGTTGTGGAGGCCCCATCCCTGGAAGTGTTCAAGGCCAGGCTGGATGGGGCTTTGAGCAACCTGGTCTAGTGGGAGGTGTCCCTGCCTATGGCAGGGGGGTTGGAACTCGATGATCTTGAATGTCCCTTCCAACCTAAACCATTCTATGATTCTATGATCCCTGGTGGGATGGCGTCTGGGGTTGCCTGAGTGCCTGGATGAGCATCACAGCCCAGGAAGCCCAGCTTGGCGTGCACCACTGACAGCTTTATTACTGTGTCCTTTAGGGGAAACATCCATCTCAAGGACCGCCCATGGCCAGGTTTGAGACCAAGCCCTCCAGAAAAATTTAAATTAAAGCAGAGAGCAGCAGGTCCCTGCAGCTGGGAGGGAAGGGAGGGTAACGCCAGAAGGAAGCTGCTGTGTGACTGCGATGCTTTACACTCACAGAAGCTCTTTCCATGCCTGCATTTGCCCTGGCCCTGTGGACTCTGGAGCCACACGAGCCCTTGGCTCACAGGCAGCTGTAAGGATACACACAATGTGCAGGACAGGAGATCCCTGCCACTTCCCCAGCAGTGAGAAGAGCTCCTGACCATCCATGCTGGGGACAGGAGGTGTCTGGACCACCTTGCCCTTGCACTCGCTGCAGGTGATACAGCCTTGCACTGGTGCCTGTGTTTCAGCAGAGATGCAGGGCTGGGATGCACCCGAGGGCGAGCGCCCACTGCCTGCGCTCAGCAGGATGCCAAATTTCCAGCCTCACATCAGCCTTGCAGCTCTGGACAGCGGCTGAGCCATGTTAACATCCCTGGGGAGACCTACCCTGCTGCTGGCATTGCTCAGGGCTCAGCGCCTGTGGGCATCGCTTGGGCCTGAGCACACAGAGGTATCGCCTGGGGCTCAGCACCCGCAGGTATCGCTCAGGGCTGAGCACACGCGGGCATCCCTTGAGTGTCAGCACACACGGGCATCGCTCAGGGCTCAGTACGCTCTGGTGTTGCATCGGTCTCAGCACATACGGGCATCGCTCAGGGCAATTCTCACTGGCTGCACCGTGCTGGTGGGCTCGAGGCCAGCTGCCAACTCGCCTCTGTTCGCTATCAGAGGCGGTGTTGGCCTTCAGGCTGCGCCAGGTGTCTGGCCTTGGGTGCATCGCTTTGTCTGGCTTTCCTCTCCCACTCCTGGCTGTTTGCAGTCTCCTGTGGGAGAAGATGCCCTCCCAGACCTGCTTCCCCCGGAGCTGTTCTTCTGCTTTAACTCTTGCTTGGGCAGAGGCTGTGGCTCCTTCTCACCACGCAGCCACATCCCGCTCTGAGTGCAGCCACAAGACACCAGCCTGCGGAGCAAAACGGCTGAGTGATATATTCACTATTTCTAACAAACATGCCTGCACAGGACCTTTACAAGCTGCACAGTGACCTGCCCCTGCTGACTGCTGGTTGCTCTCACAGCGTTCATTACCCAAGTCTTATCAACCAGCGTTAGCAAGAGCAAGCCTAAAGCACCCACGTGCTGTCCCATGGGCGAACAGAGAGGAGAGACAAGAAACTCTCAGAGCATCTTTACAGCCCATCTGAATCCCTCTGGTACACCGGCCCCAGTGCCCCTGGTGCAGAACCATCCACAGTGTTCGCCCATCTCAGTGCCCTTTGAGAAGTGCTCAGCACGCTGCAGGATCCAGCCCAGTCCTTTTGCCAGCCATCGGATCAAGAGAAAAATATTAAAGTTGTGGTCTGTCGCAGGAAAGAAATGTCTGTCTTGCAATGTAAGTCCATGTCTGCGCCCTGTAACATCCTTCCCGGGTCATGTTCAGGCAGGACTCAGCACCATGCAGGGGAGGGTCTGCAGCTTCTCCCTGCCCACCCGATGTGGGGGGAGGTGGTGGGATTTACTGCCTGTGGATGCGAAGCCACAGTCTCCGCCGCAAACCTGAGGAGAGATGGTATCTGTCAGCCCCAGGACCTCCTCCCAGCTCCCAGTCCTGCTCCTGGGCTGTCCCAGGGCCTGACACCCCTCATCATCCCCTAGGGCTGGCAGGATGCTTACGGTGGAGGCGGTGGGCAGTGGGGACCAGGCTCAGCAGGAGGACCAGAACACTGGCGGCCAGCGGAACCCAGACCAGGGGGCTGCAGGCACCTGGAGAGTAGGAAGGGACATGGTGTGGAGCTGCTCCCCCCCAAGCTCAGCACTCGGCATCATCCTGCCCTGGCAGCTTTGGGGGACAAAGGGTAGGATGGGGAGGGGAGTAAAGCAAGGCAGATCCTCAGGTGGGATGGAGGACATGACCATCACCCTGGGGTATCCTTTGGGGGATGCATTACATTCAGAGGCATTGCAGAGAATTTAGCTGTGAGCCACAGCTGTGAGCCACCTTTTTTGTGGTGGTGTCTGGCACAGGAATTCACCATACCCGAAGGACTGATGTTGCACCCACAGGGGCTGCACACCCAAGGGACACCAGAGCTTAGGCAAAGCTAAAAGGTAGTCCATCCTGGCCCCTAAACTCTTGTATATCCCAGGAAACCACTCCTAAAGGCAGAGGTCAGCTCCATCCAGAGTGGTGGGTCCGGGTAGACCTGGATGCCCATCCCTGCAGGGTCATGTTGTGGTTGCCCTCACCCCAGGACAAACTCCAGCTGAACCCTGGGGACCCCCAGGAGATCAGCAAACACCTTTTGCAAAGCAGGCTGAGCCAACCTGGTGCCGTACCTTTCGTGCTGGTAGGTTTTCTTTTGATTACACACCGCATGTTTTTTTTGGAGACTGGTGCCTGAGTGGTCTTCAAAGGCAGAGGCAAAACATCAACTGGTGGATAAGAAGGGAAAGAGGATGGTCAATATGGCACCGAGTACAGCACAGGTCTCCAGCAGCAGGCAGGAAGGGATGGAAATTTTGGCTTTTAAAACTAGCCCCATCTGGGGGACCCCCCCACATCTAGGTCATCTGAAGGGTCCTGGAGCTTGACCTGAACCTCTCAGTGGCCACAGAAGTTACCAAGAGCTTGTAAAAGCATTAATAAAACAATGTACCAGGCAAACAAGGGCAGAAAGTTAAGGAAGGGAAAAAAGAAACTTCCTCAAGCTACATTTACTGACAGGTACCATCCCATCGGCACTGCAAGAAATCATGGGTCACAGGAGATTTCAGTAGCACTGGGAGGTTTTAAGGGATCCCAAGAACTTTTCTGTATTCAGGTTGCTCTAATCTTTGCTCAAAATTGGATTATTTTTTTTTTCTGATAAAATGAGGGCAGGATTTATTATGGTGCATCTGAATTATAATGGAGCACATTCATCTCTGTAAAGTTGGTCAGGAAAATATCCCAGTAATGTAATTAAATAACTGTACATCTGACTGCTCAAACTCCATTTATTCATAATTTTGGGTGATTCAAAACTACTTTTTTCTTTTTCTATCCAGGTTTGAAATTCCTACAGAAACCACCATCCTTTTACAAGGAAAAGTGAGACATCAAGTGCCTGGGATTTATCTGGACAACTTCTCTCTTACGTTATGATAGATTTGAAAAGGAACTTGAAGATAATTTGTTTTATCATGAGTACTAAAAAGAAAAAAAGAAAATATCCAGCAAAGCCTGACTTCTCCCAGAGCACCTGCTCGTGTTTTGTTTTAAATTGGAGTGTCCTTGATCATGTTGAATTTCAATCTTGTTTTTCATGCTCTGCTTTGCACATAGACATGTGACCAGTTGATAAAAACCAGTTCTCCTTTATCTTAAACCAGCTTTTCTTTGAGCGGGCAAGAATACAAAAAGGATTTCTCAGCCAGCTTAAGGTGCAGGGCATATTTGCAAAAAAAACAACCAGAAAGGCTGGGACACGGGGGCTGCTTTAGGGCTAGCAGCCATAGCTGCATCTTGGTTAAACAAGTTATTTGTCTCCCTAAAATCCTGCAAAGAAAGGGCTGAATCCTACTTCAAACATGTTAGTTTTTCTATATCAACTCCTGCTCTGTGGTCAAGGGGAAAAATGGGCTGAAATGCGCTGCTTACACAGGGTCTGTAAAGCTTCACCCCCCTCAGTGCCGTCTGCAGACAGCTCTGATTTCTGGCTGGAGCTCCCCAGTGACAGTGGGTGGTGAGCTTTGCGGAATAAATACCATTTCAATCCTTTATGTGAAGGACAGGTTTAAAACCTGCAGTCAGGCCCACCCCAGAGATGTGAGGGGTGATGTCCTCTGGCCTTGATGCTGCTCTTGTCACTTGGAGGAAGGGTAAGGAAGAACCAGGGCATGGAAGGACCCAGGAGCTGAGCAGAGCACACATCCAGCCTCTCATGTGAAGTACCACATGGGATGAGAAAAGCACGGGGTATGGCAATATCAGGGGCTGAGAGTCTTCCCATGGAAATCCTAAAATACTAGGACCAACATAGTGCTTAAGGCATGACCACAGCAAGCAGCAAAAGGACTATCACATGGAGCTGACCTAAAATCTACCTGTTTTCTGTATTTTCTGCCTTATCTGTTCTCATAGGTCTCTTCAGAAAAACACCAGAGCCCCAACCTTGCATATAAATATTGGGAAGGGTCTACCAGCATGCATCACCCCTTACCCAGGGGACCTCATCATGGCCTGCTGGTGACACATTTTGAAGCCCTGGGGGTAATACTTACCTACATGGAGCCGTGTCCCGCTGCCCAGGAGGAGCTGGGAGGACTGGGAGACGGAGCAGTAATAGGTGCCGTTGTCTGAGGCGTGGAGGTGGTTGATGTGCAGGCTGTAGGAGGTGTAGGAATTCACCCCATGGACACTAAACTTGTCCTGGCTGATGTTTGTGCCATACGTGGCTTTGCCCAACGAGTTGGAAAATATCAAGAACTGGAACTTTTGCCTCTCCTGGCTCCAGCGGTACCAGTACACCCCGGCATGCTCTTTCTTCAGCTTGCAGCGGATTTCTGTTTTGTTGTTAGTTTGGGCTAAAATATGCTCTGGAGTCTGGGATAAAAGTAGATTTGTACAGAAACCTAAGAAAAAATAGACAAGAATATATAGTTATTATTTTCTTTTTGTTATTTTTCTTCCATTCTGAGTACAGACTTTCTCTGTGGGTTTAATAAGAACAAGTAGTCAGAGTCCAGGGGATCACATCAGTGAAAAACAGGAGTATCTTTATCAGAAACCTCAGCCCATATTCCCTCTGAGGCCTTTTTGAGTTCCCCAGCTATTTTGTGGTCAAGCCTAGTTTTAAAGGTAGAGTAAACACTGTAAACACTCATCTAGGGAGGAGGATCAGCGGCAGGGAGAGGGACGGAGGGATGATTTTGAGGGTGCCCTTGGGGCTCTATGTGCAGGGAAGGGCATCCCCACCTGCTCCTGTGGATGCCCCTCTCCTGCCCTCCTTTTCTCTCTCATTTTTCGGAGAAGCTTCAGCTCTCTTTCAACAGATGTTTTTTGAGCCTCTTAACTTTGCCAGATTTTTACTCTAACAGATGCGATAGCGATAAACTTCATCCTAGGTACAGAAAAAGACCACCAAAAAGTGCAAAACATCTCAAAATGAGCCAATTTTATATGAGTTTTCAGTTGACATTATTTTTGTATGAATTTTGAGACCTGGGGAAGGAGAGGGAGTGAGGGATATCGGTAGGGCTGAAAGCTTTGGTCTGGCATCGCATTGCCCTGTTTGGGCTTTGGGGTTTTTGTGGAAATTATCTGAGTCGTGTTTGGCCTGGGCAGATGTGAGTGGTGTCTATGTGTGAGCGAGGATGTGTCCTTGTGAAAAGGATAACAGGTGACTTGTGATCCTTTCTGTTCAGCAAACAGTCCTTCAAAGCTGCAGATACTTTCAGACGGAGTGAAAAACAGCTGTCTGAAGATAAGGATGCTCTCGCTTCCCCCGTCTGTTTCCCAGGCATGTTTTAAAGCTGTGCAAAAAGCTCAACAAAACATGTTTTTTGGCTTTTATTACCTTAAAATGTCCCCTATTCCTTCAAAATCCCAAAGCTGCTTACAGTAGTTGCAAACAGCTTCGTACAGCTCTGCAAACGCAGCAGTGTGGGAATGGGTTTGCGTGACCGCAAGCCATCCCTGTGGTCCATGGTCCTGATGTCCCCCATGTCCCCGATGGGGACAAGCAGAGGAGGAGGCTCTGCTCACTGACACAGGTCCAGAGCCTTCCTCCGTCCTGCAGCGATTACCCCATCGCTGCGGGAACGCTGCAGAGAAGAGCACACTTCAGCCCTAATATTGCAATGCCGAAATTCAGGCGTTGCATAGCAGCTACAGCATTTCAATGCATCCTCTGGTGCTGTGACAATATAAATGTCTCCTTATTACTCAAATACATCATTTTCAGGTTTTGTAGTGCAATCCTCCCAAACTTTGCTCTGGGAAACACCTGTGTGGTGTTTTTTGGGGGTGAAATGTGTGTGGACATGGGGTATGGTGGCTTCAGGGTCCCCTTGGCTGCCCTGAGATCTGGCTCTGCTGGGCACAGGAAACTTACCCCCTCCATGAAAACCTTTTGGTCGAGCTGTTGGAGAGATATTAGATGAATCAGAAGGGATAAGAATGGATCCTGAAAAATGCTCAGCTCTGCTCTGAGCCGGAGGTCAAGCTCCAGCGGGGTGAGCTACTATGGAGCCAGAGCAGAAAAGCACATCTTCTGCCACACCTTCGTCCCCCAACACTTCCCTGTTCCCTTTCCTGGTGTATATTCTCGCAGGGGACCACTAGGAATTGAGGTAGGACAGGTTTGTTTCCATGTGTTTGGCCAGAACAGCCTGCAGCACTGCATAAACGGTCCCTGCTGCCTTTGCATGTGCGGAGCAAACTAATTTATTGGAGTTTTCTCAGCAGGGACTCTACTGTATAGATCTATAGGATATTACTACCTGTATATAGGTGTCAATAAAGTGCCTTGGGCTATTTACTGCCAGATTGGCCGTGTTACACCATGGCTAGATTAGCATTACATGGCGTGAACAAAACACCCAGCAGTCCTGAGAGACTCTAGTGAGGATGCTGGGCAGCTGTGGACCTGGGCTGGCCAATATTGCAGGGGACCAACTTGAGCCGCCACCCTAATATATATATTTAACAGGTGTTTCAAGCTTTCAACACTTTCCACCTAAGAACTGATGGCACAATTTGTCCTGTAAAGCATAATTCTACCACTTTGCTGTGACATCAACTGTATATATTCGGTCCAGACCTCCTGCAACCTGACTGTAATAAGCAGAAGGCAGCACGGTTTTATAACACACCGATTCCAGCTGTGGCCCTTGGGAAACATTCAGTCCTGAGACAGATTTAGTAGAAAATTTGATGGGATGTTTATCGCCTTCACGTTACACAGGCAGCGGAGCTAGGTGCTCCGCTTTAACTTCTCCATCAGCAGCTTTCGACAGTCCATCTGCACTAAGAAAGTGCAGTAAAAATAAACTCTGTGGTGTCTATACCATTCTGTAGATCACTATAAATAGAATAGAATAGAATAGAATAGAATATTTCAGTTGGAAGGGACCTACAATGACCATCTAGTCCCGCTGCCTGACTGCTTCAGGGCTGACCAAAAACTAAAGCATGTTATTAATGGCATTGTCCAAAATTATGTGGTGATAGGTAATAATATCCTGTAGATCTATACTATGCCTGTATATTTAAACTTCCATCATCCAGACGCTATGCAACGCATCGCACGTGCTGGAGTGGGGTGGAGGAGAGACTCCAGCATGATTTTAGGTGCCCTCAACCCTTAAGAGACATGTGCCTCTTACCTGGGATCTGGAGGCAGATGCAGAGATGGAGCCACTGCCGGGCCATGGTGGTGGAGTCAACGACGGGGGGGTTTTGTGCCAGCTTCCCCTTTCCGCACACAGTCACCTCTTGGTGGTAGGGCTGACTTCACCCCAGGAGGTTCTTCCCTGTCTCGGTGCAGATGTCTTGCTGACGGCTGCCAAAGAGGATCTGCTGTGGCAGTGCCTGGTGCCTCAGCCCGGCAGCTTCTTCTGCACCAAGCCCCCAAACCAGGTGTGCATCAGGGCGGCAGCCCCACGCACATCTCCAGCGCTGCATGGGATCCCCTGAAATCCCCTTTAGGAAGAAAAAAAAGAAAACTCATTGGTTTTTAATTATGATTTCTTCATATTTCATCACCTAGCTTTTCCTCCTTCTCTTAATCTACATCTGTGCAATTAAAAAATGACAAACGTAGGAGCCTGGCATTAAAAATAAAAGCATGAAAGGATTAATTTTGGCTGGTTTCTCCTCCGTTGAAATAAAAATGCATTCAAAATAAGGAGAAGATTCAATTTGGGCTGTGAGGTTGCTTTCTTCAGCAGAATCTTCACCGGGAGGTGTTTTTCTCTGGGCCTGGAAAATGCCGAATGCCAAACTAGGTCGCCATAAAGCAGCAGCACAAGGCATCACAGAAAACTTTGAAGCCTAAGAGCAAGAAACCTCAAACAAATTTGTGGCTGAAAACCCACAAAAATAAGGAAATTCTGCTGGGGCTCCCCACCTCACTGCTTTGGTAGCTGTGACACTGCACAGCTCATACGTAGAAATATTTAAACGATAGATAAAATATCAGAGTGGCTTCGAAATGTCTTTGGGAGGGAGAGATTTGAAGCACTTAGGGTTTAGGATTCGGAGAGTGAAATACATGATGTGAAATTACAGGGGCGAATTGGTGTCAGCCTTCAGTATTTCCATGTTTGGGGAAAAAAAATAATTATTAATTTTATTTATTCATTGCCAACTTGGCTACCAAGCGGGGTTCGTTTTTCTTTTATACCCTATTGCGCAGATACTCATGGTCCTTACAAAGCCTCAGCATCTCCCCGGGGCTGGCTCCCTGGTCAGAGGGGATTTCCCATGGGGGGGATCTCATGTGGGGGAACCGAGAAACCTTCCCCAGGGTTTGAGTTGGCGGACGAATAGGAAAAAAGATTTTGCATCTTGTGCAGTGCAATTTTTTGGTCCATTTTCCCCCAGGTTTTTCCATGCTGCTGTAATACATCTCCTCCCCGTTTCTGTTTAAAATAATTTCCTGCTCGAAGCAGGTTGCTAACCACGAAAAACCTCACCACCAAGGGCTTGGCTGCTAAAATATAGGGTCGGCTGAATCGCTCCTTAACTCTTTCCTGGCAGAAAGTTATTTCAGAGTTTTTAAGGGCTTGTTTTTGGAGCCGAGTCCCCAGTATGGAGTGCAGCAACACTTGCTTCTCCCCTCCTTACCTCCTGCTTGCCTTTCCCCTCACTCCCAAATTGGGACCTCTCCAGAACTAGCTGTAGGCACCTCTTTTTTTGGAAGAGGACGGGGTGGCTTAATGTAAGAAATATCACTGCAAGTGAATTTTCCCTTTATCACCGTGGGGAAGTTGGTGACCCTGACTGCTGCAATGGCTGCACCCCTGTTTTCTCACTGCTGCTGTCACCTGAAGAATCTGCTGGCCTCCTGGCCAAGACCGAAGTGCTCCCAGAGGTGGCTTTTGTCACCATTACAACCTTGGACATAGAGCATCTTATGCTGGGCTGCTGCATGGCTGGTGACACTGGGTTCTCTAAGCAGATATATTGGGTTTTCTAAGCAGATATTTTGTCTTGGGAGGCTTCCCCGGGCCATTATAGCAGCTTTAGAGCTGTTTCCCTGCAGTGCTTTTACATATAGGATGTCTCCTACAGAAAGAAAAAGGAATATTTGCAATGTAAAAGCATAGTGTGTGTTCAGGAACAGGGGTTAATTTTTAAATTTTTGGAAGCTGCTGTTTATACATGGTTCATCTGTTTACTGGCCGCCAAGCCGTTCTCAGGACTGGGTGTTGCTCCTACAAGAAAACATTTTGGAGGTGGGATGCCTTTGTCTGGCAACCCATAACCAACAAAAATAAAACCGCTGTGAAAACATGCAGGAGAACAGCTGCTGTTTATACGATCCCCACATTGTTTGGGGCTGCTGTCCTGGGAAGAAGAAAGGGGAGGAAAGAAGAGTGTAAGCTGAACTGATCTGTTAACACAAGCAAGAGCTGTTTGTGACCTTGCTGGGGTACAGCGGCTCCTCATCACGAGTGTTTGGCTCTCGGCCGAGGCAAGATGAGGGGATCACTGAATTTTGGTGTATATGAGCAATTTCTAGGGGTAATTTATTCTTCTTCTGAAATGAAAGACAACCGTCACAGTCCCCAGACCAGCAACCCCGCTTCCCCATCTTGGTGCTTGCCCTGTGGGTCTCCTCCTCGCACATCCCAGAGGGAAACGTCCGCTCTTCTTTTTCTTGGCCCACATCCCACATACCTCACTGCGCTGACACCAATTCCCTGCATTTTCACCAGCTTTGTTACACTTTCAACTTTTTATTTTATCCCCATGATGTTTTTTTTACAGCAAAGTGCTTGCTCTTAGGGGGTTGGAACAAAGCATCGGGGTAGAAGAAAGGGCTCTGCAGACAAGAAGCAGGACCTGGCCGGGGTTTCATCTCTGCTAAACTGCCATGTTGCAGACAATTGCAGCTGGGCTGTAAATGCCAGGCTGGAGGATCAGTTGCCATAAAAACAAGGAAAAAATCCATTCTCTCTGCTTTCTGGGATACAAAATCTGATTTTTAGGATCAGGGACGGCTGCTCAGCCTCAAGCCTGGTCCAACAGGGCCAGTACAACAGTACCTGGAAATAAGGGTCTGTTGGGAATAAGGGGCTGCTGGATGGAAACTCAAAGAGCTGTGGGTTAAACTTCTTTTGCTATTCTTATTTTTTTTAATTATTTTATTCCAGGGAAAGGTGCAGCTTCTGGAGTATTTCATTAAAGGTAAAAACAGCAATGGAAACAATAGCATTTTCACGAAGTAAGATGAGTACTATCTTTTTCTCAGTGTAACAGCAGAAAAAAAAATCAAGTGGGTCAAATTTTCTTTTCTAAACTGCTCCGAGCTAAGATGTGATTTGTAGACCAGGGTTGTGGGGGGGTCTGTCCGCCTTCACAGGTGCAGATTTACAGCTGTACTTCAACTGATACAATATCATGGTCAAGTCTCTTGACACGTCATAAGGTACCCCCAAGGAATACACCAGGTTGTGGCAGGCTGGTTTGTGGCATGGAAAAAATGCTGCTTTTGAAGTGCAGAAGCCAAAATGGATCTAAACTACAAATTGTGTGAATTTTTCTGCCATCTCTCCTCCCCCCCCATCTGCCCCCCCAGCAAGCAAATCTGTGCTCAGGGGTAGAGGTTTGGGGAGGCTGTGTGTGTTACAGGTGCCAGATGTGAGCCCCATGTGTGATCTCCCCCCAAAAGCCAGGTGCTAACGGGATGTGCAGCAAGTGAGGAGGCCATTGAGGGAATTTGAGGGGATGGATTCTGTGGGGACAGGCTCCAGCTCTCCCTCTTCAGGGCACTTGGTGCAAGTAGAAGTTACCATGAGCGAGTGGTGACTAATCCTGCTTCCCCCCCCCCCCAATAGATAAGGGGCAGCTGCTCCCGTGTGATTTCAGCCTCCCTAATCAGTCCTGAGGAGGATAAGGAGAGACACGGGAAGTGTCCTTGGGAAGGCAGGGGGAGGGATGCAGCACCTGCAGGAGGAAAAGCCACCAAGGAAGTAAACAGAGGTGTTATCAACCCCAAACAATGACCTGCCACGGCTATAAAAAGCCACCTGGGTGAGACCCTGCGACCAACTTGACCTTAAAGGTGCTGAATCCACCGGAGCTCTGCAGCGACCGTCTCCAGGACCCTGGAACTGCCAGGACATCCAGCCAAGGATTGGTGAGATCTTATTATCGGGGTCCTACTACTCCTCTGCTTCGCCTTACCTGTTCCCCCGTCCCTTCCCCGTCCCCTCCCCGGGAGCCGGCCGGTCACGGCAGCTGCCCGCTTGGCCGTGGCCGCCCATCTCCACCTTCCCCTTCCCTTGCTACCAGGTTTGGCATTTCCCCGGGGAGGCTTTTCAGAGGGGTGAGTCGTGGGGTCGCAGCCTTCCTCTGTGGGTGGGTCAGTGCTGCTGGTGTTATGGTAGCTTTGCCCTGAGACAGAGCCATCTCGGATCTCGTTCCCCTCACTATGATGACCGACATCGTTAGCAACTGGAAGCTGGAGCAGTTTGTGCTCCAGAAGTGTCTCCCCCCAATTTGGTCCCCGGGGGCTTTCCAGGGCCCAGAGGCGTACCAGCAGCTGTGCCAGCAGTGGGAGAGTTGGTCAGAGGAGACCAAAAAGCCCAAACCCACAAACAAGTGCAAGAAGCGAGCGGCTTTGCAGGGTTTGTTGATGGTGGGCAGGGAGTTGTCCAAATTGCTGAAGGAGGCTCTTGAGAGTGTGCAGACGCTGGAGCAGGCCAAGGGTGAGCTCAAAATGCAGGTGGACAACTTGCAGGCGGAGGTGCAGGGTTTGTGCGGGGACTCTCTGCGGAGCGCAGTGGAGATCACCCGGCTGGAGAACAAGCTGGGCTACGAGAAGCTGAAATCGGAGGAGCTGCAGAAGGAGGTCGGCAAGTTGATTGGGGAGACCCACGATGCCCAGAGCGCAGTGAGGGCAGTCCTGCAGGATGTCCAGCGGGACCGGAGCACTGGTCCCGATCACAAGGTATGCCATGCCAAGATCCAGGAGCTGCAGGCAGAGCTGGGGGTGTCGAGGGGCATAGTGGCTGCCATCCAAGGCAAGAGGAGCCGGTTCGGGAATGGTGAAGGGGAGGAGTCCCTGGACCCGCACCCGCCCCACTATGACTACGAGGATGATGTGTGGGGTGCCAACGGCCCCACCAGGCCGTCTCCCTATGCTCCTCTGCGGGAGGAGATGTGCCAGCTGCAAGGAGGGGAGGTGGAGGCTTCCAAAATTAAAAAGAGCCCCCCTGATGAGCCAGCTGGCCACGGCCCACTCCAGGCCATTGACACCAATAGGGCTGTGCTCTGGTTTAGCCCCGAGCAGCTCAAAACATTGGGGAAGACGCTGGGGCCGTTGACGAAGGAGACAGCAGTCAACTGGCTGTCCAGGGCCCAGTGGCTGCCCAGGTGCCAGACCGGCAACTCGGTGAGTGACCTGATAGATGTGGTGAGGAAGTGCATGAAACCAGATGATTTCGCAGCACTGCCGGGGGATGTGCAGATGGGCAATGTCCAGGACATCAGGGACATCCAGTCGGCTGTGCTGAAGGTGTTCTTTCCGGAGGTCAACCCCTTAGTGCTCTTTCACCAGGAGAAGCAAAACCCTGAGGAGCGTCCAGATGCTTACGTTAACCGTAAGAAGATGCTCTACCAAATGACTGGGCTGCCTGGCTCGAAGGACTCCCCCCTTGATTTTGACAGGCCCGAATTCAAGGAGCCACTGGTGGTGGGGCTGACCCCCCCATTGCGGGTGATTGCCGGTGGAGACGCGGCCAGAAAGCCGCTGTCAGAGCTGGAGCAGATCCTGACCCAGAATTTTGAGCTGCAAAAGCAGGCGTTCCCAGGATACATGTTGGGGGGGAAGAAAGGGAAAACCTCGGCCATGTCCTTCCAAAATGCAGGGGTGAGAAAAATGCAAGGAGACAACCGTAAAGATCCCGATGGCAAGGGTGGTTCTGGGAAGGAGAACAAGCAAGGGCTGAGGTTTCAGAAGTCCAACTTTTGGCCAGCTGAGATGAGGAAGCGCTTGATAAAATATGAGAAGCAGGAGGATATTGACAGCTTGCCGGATGGGGAGCTCTTAGACAAACTGCTCCTGCACGAGGCCAAAAAGCACAGCAGCTCCAACCCGATTGACCCGGGGTCTAAGGCTCAGCAATAGGGCTGCCAGGCACCCGCATCGCCCCTTTTTGTGGCACCGATTAAGACCGATTTGTGGGGGCGCCTGATAGTTGATATAACTATTGGAGGAGGGGTGCTTGGACAAGTGATGTTAATTGATACTGGTGCCTCTTATTCAATTCTGAATATGGCCCCTGGTGAAGCTGGGGTCTTCCAAACCTGTGAAATTATTGAATTGACAGGGCCAAATGGCCAAAAATCCTCAGTGCCGTTCACAGGGCCCATACCCTTTGAAATTGGGACTGCCAAAGGGTCTGAAAAATTTGGGAAAATGGAAACAAAGGGAAAGCCAGGAATTTTAGCCATCTCTGCACTGACAAAGATGGGGGTGGTGGTGGACCTTGTAAACCAAGCACTGCTACATTGCCCTCAAAGTGATGTGCCTGTCATCCCGGCAAGTCACAGGGTGATGTCAGTGAAAGCCCCTGAGCTCCTGGTCCACCCTGAGTGGGAGCCCCGAGTGAAACGGGTCACGGAGCAGTTCCCCCAGGTCTGGGCAAAAAGCAAGCTGGACTGTGGGCAGATTGACGCTGTTGTGGCAGTCAAAGGGCCGGATCCCCCTCCTCAGCCGCAGCCCCAGTACCCAGCTGCCGCTGAGGATGGCTTGTGGGACACAGTCAAAACCTTGCTGGAGCAGGGGGTGCTGGTGGAGCAGCAGAGCATCAGCAATGCCCCAGTGTGGCCCCTGCGGAAAGCTGATGGGAAATCATGGAGGCTGACAGTCGACTTTGGTGCCTTGAACAGTGTCATCCCGCTGCGGACCTCCGTGGTGGCCAAGTACACAGACATCATGGCAGCCGTCTGCCGGGGATCTGAGTGGTTCTCGGTGCTCAGCCTGATCAGCCCGTCCTTTGCCATCCCCTTGCACCCTGATTCCTGGCACAAGTTTGCCTTCACCCTTCAAGGACGGCAATTTGTCTTTGCCAGAGTCCCCCCGGGCTTCCACAATGCCCCTGCCATCTGCCACACTCATGTGGTGAGGATGTGGGAGAAGCTCAGACACCGGGAGAGTGTGCTGTCCTGTGCCGGTGATGTCCTCATCCATACCCGGACGAAAGAGGAGAACCTGGAGGTGCTGGCAGAGGTGTTGGAGGCTGTCCAAAAGACGGGCTTCAGGGTCAGCCCCACAAAGGCCCAGCTGTGCTGGAAGGAGGTCTCTTACATGGGTGTGACCCTGAGGGAGGAAGGGTGCTCTCTGGAGAAGCAGAGGGTTGAGCTAATACAAAAGGTGTCAGCGCCAGCCGATACTACTACCCTGAGGTCCTTCCTGGCTCTCCTGAGGTTCTCCCGGGAGTTCATTGAGGGCTATGCAGAGAAAGCTGCCCCCCTCTGCCACCTCCTGAAGAAGGACACCCCCTGGGAATGGGGCCCAGAGCAGGACGAGGCGGTGAAGACCTTGAAGGAGAGCGTCGCACAAGCTCCCATGCTGGCACATCCCCGGGGGGACAAACCCTATGTCCTGCAGCTGGCCAGCACGGGGAGGGGGCTGCGGGCCACCCTGGGCCAGCAGGATGGTGCCCTTCTCCTCCCTATCGCCCATGCCTCGCGCCTCCTGACGCCAGCCGAGCAGCAGTTCACTGACTATGAGAGGGAGGTTTTAGTCTTGACCTGGGCCCTGCAGCACTGGCAGTACCTGGTGGGTTCAGCCCCAGTGCTGCTGAGGACCTCCCACACCCCGGTGAGGTACCTCTTGTCGGGGAAGGGGGAGGAGGTGGGCTACCCCAGGATGGCCAACTGGGCGTTGGCATTGATCGACAAGGAGGTCCCTAGGGAGGTGGGGGAGCCCTCCCACAGTGCTTACGAGGTGGTAATCAGTGGAGAGAGGGATGGAGAGGAGCTGGGGGGTCCCCCAGCCGAGCTCAAGCTGCGGCAGGTGCCCCTGTTTGAGAGTGGCCTCAGCCTGGCGGAGGCCAAGGAGAGCGGCTATGTCGTGTGGTTTGTAGGTGGGTCCAACTACTATGAGAAAGCCGTGGCCTACACAGGCTATGCCGCCATCAACCAGGGCACCGGGGAGGTGGTGAAGGGGAAGTGCCTGCCGCATTCCATCCAGGCTGCTGAGCTGGTGGCTGTGACGGTCGCCCTGGAAAACACGCCAGCTGACCAGCCGCTGGCCATATTTTCAGACTCGGGCTGGGTGGTGCGAGCAGTGCTGGAGTGGCTGCCTCTCTGGAGGGAGAGGGACATGCAGTCTGCCGATGGTAATCCCATCACCTACGCCAAAAAGCTGCTGTACCTCGTGAGGCTGGCGGAGAGGAGGGCGCACCCAGCCCAGATCATTAAGGTCAAAGCTCACAAGAAGGGAACAGAGGAGGCCAAGTGGAACAAGGAGGTGGACACCAAAGCCAAGCAAGGTGCAAAGGAAGGGCTGATGTGGAAGGCCAGCAAATCCTCAGAGAACAGCCCTGTGTTGGTGACTCCCACCAGACGCTCTGAGACCGTGGACCTGGTGGGCTTGCAGGCACAAGACCCCAGCATATGGGAGTTAGCGAAGGGCAGGGAGTATAAAGGGTGCAAGGTGTGGAAGGACGTCTCGGGGCTGGTCTTGGCACGGAGGGAGGGGGCAGACTTCCCAGTCTGGGTGGTGCCTGAACTCATCCGGACGGAGCTGGTGGCGCTGGCTCACGAGCAGGGGCATTTGGGGACAGACAAGACCATGGTGAGGCTGCAGGGTGCTGGGTGGTGGCCGGAAATGAGAGACGATGTGGAGAGGTATGTCAGCAACTGCCTAACATGTGCAGCCAACAATCCCGACGTCAAAACAGCCAAAGCCATCCTGGGTCACCAGAGGATTTCTGGACCGTGGAGCAAGTTGCAGATGGAGTTTATCGGCCCCTTGCCCCAAACAGCCCAAGGGAACAAGTATTGCCTGGTGATCAGCGATAACTTCACCAAGTGGGTGGAAGCATTTCCAGCTCGAAACAACACGGCCAGCGCAACTGCAAAGATCCTGGTAGAGTATGTCTTCTCACAGTGGGGCATTCCAAAGGAGATCAACTCGGCCCATGGCCAACGCTTCATCGGAGAAGTCACAAAAGGGGTGTGCCAAGCCCTGGATATCAAGCAAAAGCTTCACATCACAGGGCATTTCCAGAAGCCCGGCTCAGCAGAGGGACCCAATGAACTGCTGAAGACAGCACTGAGGAAGCTCATGAAACAGCAAAAGAAAGACTGGGATCAGAAGCTCCCACTGGTCCTGCTGGCATTACGGGCGGCCTTGGCATCTCAAGCATCTTCTCCCCCAAAACTGCCTCCTGGAAAAGACCTGAAGCTGCTGGGTCACTGGTGGCACAGAGGGGAGCCGCCAGATGAACTGCAGCCCCGTGTCCTGATGGACAGGTGGATCCAGGATGTGCTGAGGACAGTGCTGGCTATGTACCACCAGCTTGCCTCGGTGCAGGAGACCAACATCCCCAAGATGGATAAGCAACTGGGAATGCTGCTGCGCCCCGGGGAGTGGAACACAGGGGACTTGGTAATGTATCGGGGGGTTAGAGAGAAGAACCAGGTGCTGGAATCCCAATGGATGGGGCCTGTTAGGGTTGTGAACAAGGCCAGCCCCTCTGTGTACCAGGTAGAAATCAGAAAGGGGGCAAAAAGGCAGGAAAAATGGCTCCATTCTTCACAATTAAAAGCATGGAAGGGAAATTAACGGGGCTGGAGAGCCCGTCTTGCTTATGTTTTGCAGATAAAGGAAAATGGAAGGCGATTGTGACCAGCGGGAAGGGCGAACTTCGTGGCATCACCAGCCCTGTTTGTGCTGCGGGGAAAATGCTTTCAAATTTCTGGTTGCAGGATTTGCTTTGCTTTCTGGTACGTGCATAGTGCTGAGCACCCAACATGTCCAACCAGGCCATCAGCATCTCAGACAAAACGTCAGTCATTCTCACTTAGAAAGGCACCCTGAAACATGGGCCACAGCCCATCACAGGGTTAGAAGGTACACAAAAATTGGGACTGATTGGCCCTGGTCTCAAGCTCACGTAAAATATACAGGAAGCATGGGTTTAAATTCTAACAAAGGCTTAAATTTGTCAACGGTGGTTATGCACGGGATGGAGGTGTACTTGGAAAATGAGTGGAGCTGGGATAGCACAAACAGACTCCCACAGCTGTTGGGGAAGGTGGGACAAGAAATAAAGGTAGGGTGCAGGGTAATTAATGGATCCACTCACCAGCGGGTCACTCAAATCTCTGTAACTGAAGTAAAAACTAAGAAGAATCATAAAAAAAACTGTGCTGTGGAAAAATTGGACTGTTGGTGCAATTTTACTTTGGTCCAGCCAGTCTTTGTGGTCTGCCTCTGGGCACAAAACAGTGTGGGGCTGTCCTTTAAATTCAAGATTAGCACCATGACGCACTCCTTTGCTGCCATTAAGATCTCAAAATGCCATTTTTTGGCCTGGCATGCAGCTCAATACGCTGAAGTCGGCAACCAAGTAAAACTGGAAATCAAATACTCTCAAGAAAGTGTAACTGACCCAATGCAAATCAATGGCACCACTGTGACTATTGCTGCCCCTAAAGGCCGCAAGTGGGTCGTGCCAGTAAACTGCCTGCGCGAGAGCAAAACACTTAATAGATCTGAATTAGGCATGGAGGCTTCATGGTATAATCAGGATTATGGACTCTGCCCGCACCTGGTCATAAACCTCCAGGTATGGTGTCGAGGAAACCTGAGCGTAGAAATGTCCCCTGAGCTAGGAGGAAAGTGGTGGATAGGAGGTCCTGAAGGATTTAAAGAAGAGTTTACCATCATTGCTGTCTTGCGCCCCTTTGTTTCCAAAATAGGCCCTTATGTAGTCAAGAAACATCACATCCAAGAGCTGTTGACCGGGCCTGTCCGGTCACTGAAGAAGGTGGTGTTGTCCCTGTCCACTGTTAATATTTCATCCATCAGACCACACTGTACTCCCTTCTTATCCACCCTCCACACCGGCTGGCTGGCATGGCTCCACAGCCGCTCCATCCAGGGGACCCGGGCCAGGAGAGACCTCCTGGCCACGGCGCTAGGAGGAGGAGGCGC
Organism: Vanellus vanellus; assembly: GCF_965231255.1. NCBI lineage: Eukaryota > Metazoa > Chordata > Aves > Charadriiformes > Charadriidae > Vanellus > Vanellus vanellus. Next base: position 49,773,712 of record NC_138909.1, on the reverse strand, counting down.
CGGGCTGGGAGTCCTCAACAGCATGAACGTTGAGGTCTTGGCCAACAAGTTGGAGGCTGTCACCTCAGGCGTGCAGGGCCTCCTCAACCCCCTGAATTCATCCCTGGCCAGCCTTGGGATGGGGCAGTGGCTCGTGTCAGAGGTGTTACCCACCTGGGAACAAATAAGTGAGAAAGACCACCAGATGCTGTTGCGAGCACTGGGCATCGAACAAAATAACGTCTCCCTTGCTCTTAGTTGCATCCAGGCCCAGATGTGGGTGCAGAGTGTTGTTGCAGGTATCCTGAGAGATGGCGACAACGGCGTCCTCCCCACCGAGATCCGAAAGATCGTGTGGGATGCGGCCACAGAGAAGGAGCGGCAGCTCCAAGCCTGGTGGAGGCTCGTCAACTTCACCCACGACCAGGTCCTCAATGCAGTCGTTGCCCATGTCCTGACCGTGGCGGAGGCCCGCATCGAAAAGGTCTACCCCATCGTGGCCCTGGGGATTAACACAAATGGGTCTGTGGTCTACCCCCTGGACCACCGCATGTGGGCGAGGGTGTCTCATGGGAAATGGCAATCAGTAGATTTGGAGGCCTGCATTTTGGAAAGGGGGCTGGGATTCATATGCGAAGATGATGCCCTTAAGGCGAGCGATGTTTGCTTTGACACCAGAGAAGGGGTGTGTCATTTTGAGATCAATCCCCAGAGCAGTAATAAAACCGTGTTAGTGTACGTAGGCAAAGGGTGCGTATGTTTTAGAACGATGTGTAGGTACGTGCAAATTAATGACGTTTATAATCAGACTGTGTTTAATGACTCAAATATGTGTGCTTGCAATGTAGCTATTATTAGAGGCTGTGATTTTGTCTATAAACCGCCCATGTTTACTAGCCAGTTGCTAATCAGAAACTATACCTTGTATCGTAGTATAACCCCGACTCCCATCGGTATGGATTTGTCACTTGTAAAAGAAATGTTAGAGCATGCAAATTTACAGCAGCTGTTAGAAAATGCTAAGGCAGAAGCTAAAAAGATCCTAATAACTGTACATCATGATGGCAATGTTATAAAACAAGTAATGGAACGAATTAAGAGGGTGGGAGAACACCGCTGGTGGGAAATTTTCTTCGGCTGGTCCCCCACAGCCACCGGCATCTTCAACGCGCTCCTGCACCCTGTTGTAGTTATACTGCTAATGCAAATCTGCTTGTGCTTTGCCATGGTAGCAACTTGTTACTGGATGAGGCAGGTGAAACTCTGCATTGACAACCAGGTGAAGGGACTGGGGCTGGCCAAGCGCCTCCTACCATAGTCAAGGGCAAGACTGGGTTGGCCTCTGTGTTTGCCACCAAGAAGAACTTTTAGCTCCGCTGTTGGCTGCAACCCAGTAGGCGTTGAGCGGTGGGGACACACGCCATACCAGACCTTGATGTGAGGGATGGCCTCCTCTGTTGTAAGAGGGCCATCCAGGAGGGGGAGGGCAGGCCAAGTAGCCTGTGGTTGGCATGAATCACAGAATGGTTGAGGTTGGAAGGGACCTCTTGAGATGATCCAGTCCACTCCCCACCCTACTTAAGCAGGGTCACCTAGAGCAGGTGGCCCAGGACTGTGTCCAGTGGGTTTTGACTATCTCCACAGATGGAGACTCCACAACCTCTCTGGGCAAACCTGTTCCACTGTTTGATCACCCTCACAGTAAAAAAGCAAGAGTTAGCATAAGTAACTTGTCTTTTAACCTCCCATCCCCAAATGCTAACGAGAAGAAGCTGCTCTTGTGTGATTTAAGACTCCTTAAGCAGAGGAGAAAGGGATAAGGAAAGCCAAGGACAGTATCTTTGGAAGGAAAGAGAAGCGAACATAATGCCTGAGCGTGGAAAAGCACCCACTGAAGATGACAGAGGTGTTACCAGCCTCAAAGACTTGGAAAGATGATAAAAGATGAGCAGAACGAAAGACCCTGTAATCACCTTGGACTTAAAGGAGCTGAATCCACATGGACTTTTGCAGCAACTATCTGCGGGTTCCCAAGACTCCCAGGACGTCTGGCCAACGGATTGGTGAGGTCTTGTTTTCGGAGCCAGGACATCACCGCTTTGCTTTGCGTAGTTGTGCATGTACTCAATAAAATTTGCCTGTTAGAGTATGGACTGTCTATTCAATCTCCACCTGCTCAACTGCTGCCTATGCAGGCTTGTAACTGTGGTAACTGCTGAAGAGAAATTGTGGTAAAAAGCAAAGATGTAGGTTTTTTTTTCCCTTTTATAGGCCAAATCCCTCACTTGCTTTTTGTCTGCAGAATATTCACCAAAACACACAGATTTCTGCCTTGGGCTGAAGAGTGGGGCTCTGAGCTGGTGCAAAAACCCGCTCCCCTCTTCCATTCTGCCTCTCCCAACCTGCATCACCTCCCTGCCTCTGAATCCAGAAGGAGCATTAAAATGGACATAGAGGGTCTCAAACAATTTTAAAACATTGGCAGTTTCAAAAACTAGATTAACCACCTCATTTCCAGCCCATGTGTCTGATCTCATCTTGGAGGTGCTGCTCTCTCTGAGAACGGTGCGGGGGGGCTTTACGCAGACAGAAAGCCTTTTGTAATCCAGGCTGAAATAAAAAGTCTAAAGAACTGGCTTCTAACCCAACAGGCCACTGCTGGGCTAGCTCGAGAAAGGAGTTAAGAACCCCACTTTTCACAAACACCGGGCTGGGAAGCACAAAGAGCTGCTATACTGCCACAGCATACTTTTTTTAAAGAAAAGTGAAGCTTCGATGTATGGGTTTGATAAAGACACTTCTCTTTAAGAAGCACACATTACAGCTGAGCTTGTGAAAACATGAATAAATAAATCACTATCCAAACCCACAGAAATCCTTTTCCCCCCTCCAAGCAGCATGAACGCCCTTCACCCTTGGCATGGGAGGCTGAAGTCTCCCCCCAGCCCTCCCACCTGCCTGGGAAGGGGCCGCTGCCTCATCCCCTCTACTCTCTGCTGCTCCCTTCGTTTTACCCATAACAAAGCCTCCCAGAAAACACCCGGTCATTTTGGTGAAGGCACCTTTCTTACTTGCTAACGCCTTACGTGTTTCATGATAATTAACTTCCCTGTGAATAATTACCCTTTTATACAGAGCCTTTAGGCCCCCATCCTGTTTTGGGAGCCTGTAGGGGAACCATGGAAAATTCACCTTATCCACTCTTCAGTCCCAAACTTGCACCGGGACAGTGTGGCACAGCAGGGGTTAGCCCCGGCATGATGGTATAGCCATTGGGAAAGGGGTTCCTACATCTAGGCGCCGTGTTTTAGCTGAATGCAGACCCCTGCACGGCTGCTGGATGCGGCAGCAGCAGTATCCTCTGGAGCTGCCACCAGCTGCTGCCCTCTGCAGAGCCAGCACAGGCATGCACGTAGGTTTGGAAGGTTTGCAAACGATGAAGTTTCTGCCCTCCCTTTTAGTGTCATTTGTCTATCAACACAAACCTGTTTTAATGGTAGGAGCAGTATGGCTGTGACTCCAACAGATTTTGACTGCAGCCTAGAGGCAGGACCTTGAGCAGGAGGCTTTTTCTGCTTTTCCAGTGGTTTCGGTAGGTCCTGTAGAAGATATTACACAAACTTGCCTGCTTTTCTGAGCCAAATGGGTAACGCAGTTGTATTTATTCCCGGGTGGTTTTGCCCCTGTCCTCTCCGCTCTGGAGCTGAGGGAAGTCGGCCTGTGCAGAGCACACAAGCTGTGGCCTGTGGAAACCCCCAACCCATCTGCAATGCTCCATCTTTCCTTGGTTCCCACTAGGTAGATCGAAAAGGCAGTTTTCAGAGCTAGCCCAGGCTGGCTGCCTCTGCTTTGGGCTGCGAAGATCGACGCAGGCAGGTCACTGGCCCCACTGGTCTAGTCCTGGTGGTAGTAATTCAGATTAATGTTTGAAAAACTAGGGGCTAAAATGTGGAATTTTGATTCAAGTGGAATAAGTAGTGTAAAAATAAGCCTTGGTAGTGACAGCAGAAATGCTGGGGTCCTCTGCAGAGTCTAAAAAGAGCCCACAAGGGAAAGTAAGGTACCAAACATAATTTAACCCAGGGAGCCTGTTCTCCTGGAAGGCCATCTGCTTATCTCTGGATATGTCTCATGGAACTGCAGGGGTACTCTATTATTTCCCTCGAGCACCTGGCTTGCTTCTGAGGTGGACCTTTCCTGATGCTGCAGGGGACTTTGCCAGTTTTGGGATGTGCCCCGCAGCCATGTGGAAGGGACTCAACAGGTCCTCACTCCAGCTGAGTGGGCATGGGGAGTCTCCACGTCCTCCAAAGGAAAGGTGAGGGGCTACACGGAGAGATCTGGATCACAGCTGCATATGGCCACCTGCAGAGCCAGTCCTGGGATAACGAGCGAACGCCTACCCAGAACCTGTGCATCCCACACTGCCTCCAATCAAATTCAGAAGGAATTTGAGCCAGAGCATTCCCCTGGCTAGGCTTGTACTTGAGTGTGTTGCTCAGAAAAAGCTCAGACTTTGATTTCCCAGCCCCAAACAGGTTAACACCATTGTATTTTCATGAAAACATTCAAAGGAGCTTGGAATATTTTTTGTTTGTTTGTTCTGTTTTGTTCTCTCTCTGAAGATCTGAAGATTTTCAGGGCTGGTAAAGTCCATTCTGTACCTCCTTGGGCAGGTCCAGGCAGATGCTGGCAGATTTCTGTCCGTCTGTCAGAGCTCTTTGTTGGACCTGCCTCCCCTAATTCATCACCAGTATTTTGAACAATGTCACTCTCCTGCAAGACCTTTGTCTTTCAGACTCAAGGCTTGGACATGGCTCTCCTTTTTCTGCTCTTTCTCTCTCTCTCTTCCCTCTTTCCCACCTCTAACTTTTACCCCTTCCTCCACCAGGTGCTTTCCACCTTCTTTAACACCAATTTTCTTGCTTCTTGAGTGTGAATGTCACTCAAGATTGTCCTTCAGGGCTCCCTGCTTTGAGCAGGACCTTGCAAAGCTCTCTTCCTTCACCCAGCACCTACAAGGTGCCTGCACGTTCACAGAGAAGGGATTCATCTGGCTTAGATCCTCTCGGTGCTGATGTCCTTCAAACCTCATGCATTTTGTAAGCCACTGCGCATCGAAGGAATCCTATAAAAGCGAAAGCAGTAGCAGGTGGATTGGTACCCTGGAGGGTTCAATCTCGATGCAGCACTGGACTGTCTACTGCAGTGCTCTGGTTGTGACCCCTCCATAAGATACCTTTACGGTTGAAAACAAACCTTTTATCCCTATCAGCCCTGATCAGTGGCTAGGGAAGATATCCCCCAGTTCCTTTGGCTCCCAAGCGTTTTACTGCACCCCAGAGCACACCAGGCGATTGACAGAGAAGCTGGATACTAGCCCCGGCTATTTACAATATGTACATTTACTGTAGACCCAACCCAGTACAGCAGAGCAGTAAGAAGGGAAGAGGGAGAAAGTCCTGGGGACAGAGTGGTGCAATCAGACAGCGAGGTAGCACAGCGTGCTGTATCTTGGCTGATCACGACTTATTATGTATGAGCAGGATGGAAGAAACAAGTTTTAGGAGGCAGAATAAAGAGGAGCATCAGGGCTCAGAGATGCAAAGAGGAGAGTTGGTTTGAGAGCTAGAAAGCTGGGGAGCTCATCTGGGATGTGGGACAGATTCTGGTTTGTGTTGATTTTTTTTCTGCTTTGTAGAGTGCCAGAGGAATTCTGTGACGCGCCACCACTCAGTGTGAAGGGAGATGCTTGATTTATTCCTCAGAGCAGCCTCAGGAAGCAAAGCGATATGCATCAGCCCGGCTGAAAAGGGGTCAGGAACAACTCAGCAGGGAGTTAGTTTACTCTTAGGAGTGGTGAAATGACTGAAGTTATATCCAGCAGAGGGAAATGCGGGGAATTCTTATGGGTTCATGCATTTTCTTGAAAAATAAAACACAATAGAAACAATTTCCAGTTTTGAGAGAGATCTGTCATTGGCACAACTGTTGAGTTTGGCAAAGCTAACACAAGACAGTGGAATTAAGAATTAGGTCTTCTACAGCATGGGGCAATCAAAATGTTCTTGTTCCCCCAGCTGCTCTCAGCAGTTTCACCAGTGATGAGTCACAGGTACCTGAAAGGAGAACAGAAAGAAATGAGGTTACTTGGAATAGTGCAGGCTGGAAGGTATGGGGGAAAAACATCCCCCTTAAACTTTGAACTACATTTCCCTTTCCTTTCAGCATCTCTAGAAGTATTGCAAGGCCTTATTCCATCGAGAGGCATTGGAAGTCGGTGATATCTGCACGAGTGATAGTGGGCTATGCCATTTGACCTGATCTGAGAGCAGGAAGCAGTTGTAGAGCATGGCTCTGCGAGGCGAGTGATGGTGTGAATTTACAGCACATCAGCTGCTCAGGGACACTGCTCTCCCCAGGCTTGTACTGCAGGGTGTCCACAGGGTGACTTCTCCCCCAATCAAACTGAGGTATGTTGCTCATACTGGTCCTAGGACAAGAGTACACCTTTGTGCAGCTGGACACAGATTTACAGGCCTGGACCTCCCACCTCGTCTGCCCAGATGGGCTCTGTCCCCTGTATGCCTGTGGATGCTGCACTGGTACACGCATGGTCACCAACAGTGCAGGGGCACCAGTCATGGCTGGAGCCACCTGCATTGTACATATGCACCAAAAGAAGTGTGGCCAGCAGGTTGAGGGAGGTGATTCTGCCCCTCTACTCCACTCTCGTGAGACCCCACCTGGAATATTGTGTCCAGCTCTGGAGTCCTCAACATAAGAAGGACATGGACCTGTTGGAGCAGGTCCAGAAGAGGGCCACAAAGATGATCAGAGGGTTGGGGCACCTCTAGCAGCCTTCCAGTATCTGAAGGGGGCCTACAAGAAGGCTGGTGAGGGACTTTTTACGAGGGCATGTAGTGATAGAACGAGGGGTAATGGCTTCAAACTGGAAGAGGGGAGATTTAGATGGGATATCAGGAAGAAATTTTTCATTCTGAGGCCGGTGAAGCACTGGAACAGGTTGCCCAGAGAAGTTGTGGATGTGCCATCCCTGGAGGTGTTTAAGGCCAGGCTGGATGGGACTTTGGTCTAGTGGGGGGTGTCCCTGCCCATGGCGGGGGGGGTGGAATTGGATGATCTTGAAGATCCCTTCCAACCTAAACCATTCCATGATTCTATGTCCCCCTTTCTATTCCCCAAATAGATAACGCTTGTCCATCAACAAAAGACCTGGTTGATACCAGCACAGGTATCAGGGAAAATGAGCAGTAAAAATGTCCTATCTTTGGCAATATGCAATCAGTATTTAATATGACCCTTTGTTTAGCTTTTGCATGCAATTCCAGCAAATTATTCTGGTATTATCCTTCCAAAAGCTTTCAAAGTACACAGACAGGTGTGCACGGCAATATTCTCTGCACTTGGTGTATTTTCCATAAGACAAAGCAGCAAAGACAGGCTGACCTCACTGGGAGAGCCGAGTGTCATTCAGTGGGGAGAGACACGAACCCCCACAGCTTATGCAGCAAGCGCTCCCAAGGGAGAGAGGGAAGACACCGACCCTTATAGATTCCCCAAGTATGTAAACAAACAGTAAGTGCCATCAGACAGTTTAATGACTGCAGCATTTCCACAGTCACCCTTAAATTGATGAAAGATCAGAAGTTTCAAACCTGGAGGGCTAACACAGGGCACCCAAACCTCTTTTTAGACAGTTCTTTGGACCGTCTTTGATTTTTAGTGCTACTAAGCAGCAGGTAGTCAGCTGTTCTCAGAACTAAACCACTTTTTGAGGTGCCTACAAGCGGACATAGGTGCTTATTTGTTAACATTTTTCAAGGCTGCTTGGACAACACTGGCTTAGGCTTCCATTTGCTGATCTCCTTTGAAGTCTCTTCTATTTGTCAAATGCCACATGAGCACATTTTGGAGCATAAACACAACAAATGAAGGACAGGGAACTGCTGGAGAGGGTACAGCAAAGGGCTACAAAGATGACTGGGGGACTGGAGCATCTTTGTTATGAGGAAAGGCTGAGGGACTTGGGGCTTTTTAGTCTGGAGAAGAGATGACTGAGGGGGGATCTTATCAATGCTTATAAATACCTAAAGGGAGGGTGCCAGGGAGATGGGAACAGTCTTTTTTCAGTGGTGCCCAGTGATAGGACAAGAGGCAACAGGCACAAACTTGAACACAAGAAGTTTCATCTAACCATGAGGAGGAATTTTTTACTTTGAGGGTGGCAGAGCACTGGAACAGGCTGCCCAGAGTGGTTGTAGAGTTTCCCACTCTGGAGACATTCAAAACGCATGCAGATGCTGTCCTGCGCAACTTGCTGTAGGTGACCCTGCTCTGGCGGGGGGGTTGGAGTGGATGATCGCCAGATGTCCCTTCCAACCCTGACCATTCTGCGATTCTGCAATTCTGTGAAATCCACCTTTCTGGGGGGATCCTTGCTTTCTGTTAGCAAATGCTGCAGTAATGCTCCACAGATGCCTGCTTGCCTATGTTTGCCTAAACAAACAGCATAAGAGTATAAAACATTGCTAAAAAAAGAAAAAAAACACTTCTTTGACTCAACAGCACATCCACCAATGAAGAAGAAAGTACTGCCACGTCAGTGGTGGTACGTCTGTCCGAACTTCCTTCACGCTTGTTCATAAACCTCACCAACAATCTTAACCCAGTTAGTTGCCAGAGCTAACGCAGAGCAGTAAAATCATAACGAAAAGACGACGTGGCTGTGAGATGAGCACTGGAGAGCAGATAAGGCTACACAGTGGAGGTTAGGATGGACACCAGCTTGAGGGGATTGTCTCAACCTCCTTTTCTTCACTAACTGGTGCTTCTTGTTGTTTTGAGCATGGCGTGGAAGGATGAAAGGCAAGCTGTGCTCCAGCGCGTGTACCCCATGCCAGGCGAGCCCGCCTGTTTGCAGCTGCTCGGTGGGCAGCCTGCGGGCTCCGCTCGGGCTGGGCGGCACGACACCTCCACCGCAGGCACAGCGCTGGGCTCGGCACACCAGCGCTCCTGAACAAGCACGGCTGGTGCATGTGGTCTGATCTCTTCATTCGCTGAGTTAGGAGGAAAAAAAAAAAAAAAAAAAAAAAAAAGAGTAAAAAGATGTAAACAAACGAGAAGGCAAGCATCGGAGCAGCTGGCATCACCTTCTGCCTCAGGGTTGAGAGGGGTTTTTCTTAAAACAAAGCCCCTTCCATACAACCCTCTCACTTTGAGGGCAATTCTAAGGAAACAAGTACGTAGCACCTGCTTGCTTTGGGTAGCGAGCGCAGAGACCATCACACAGTGACATGAAATAGCTTAGCAGGGAAGAGACACTCATCTTGAGAGCTTTCAAAAAATATGGCAGATCTGTAAGTGCTTAAAGAGATGCAAATGCCAGCAATGTGAACTTCTGACCATTGACAGAAGGTCTCAAACCCCAGACTTTACACAACCCTGAAGGGACAGGCTTTGTGTCTGATGTTGCATTGCAGGACACAACTCTGCTATCATGGTCTGGATTTCACATTGGCTTCTCAGGTATCCTCTTCCACCTTGAGCATGACAGTGTGGAACAGGGAAGGAACTCACATAGGAAGGAACTGCTGACGCGCATTTGAAGGCCACAGGCAATAAAGGCCCAAAAGGTGCCTTCCCATGGGGCCCTGAGGCCTCTGCGCTACGGGCAGCACTGACATGAGCTATTTGGCCCAGGAACCTCGCTGCACGTGCAGATATTGCTGCTGGAGGCAAGCCCAGGTGCTGGCTGAGAGAAACCCACGTGAGATGAGCGCAGCCTGCACAGTCTCTTGATCCGGACTTGCATGAAGCTACAGCACCAAGACTTCTGTTGACCTCTAAGAAGTGGGCTCGAGCCAACTCTTGCAAGTTGCTGAGAATTCTCACATTTCAGTGGTCACACGCTACCTTGCCCGGGTGACTCATTTGACCAGACAGCGATGCAACTGGTCTCCTGGTGGAGCAGCAATATGGGGAGTGCGAAGCAGGAGAGGGAGCATCACTGGGGTGAAGCTGAACAAGGCAGAGTGATTTTTTTTTTTTTTTTTTTTAAGCATAAGAGACGTATTTGAGAAAGGCTGAAGGCAGGGTAGGAAAGAACTGAGGTGATGCAGCTTCTCCCATTGTGCTCTGGAGGCACAGACCTCATTTGCACATGAAGTGAAATGAATGTGAGGATACAGACTTCAGAGTTTTGATTAACACTTTGAGGAGAACCTGTATATATAGCACGGTACTTCAGTGCATTATTTACCATTGACGTATCACTGACATGGAGGAGTGATGAGAAATAGAAATCATCATTTCTGCTGACTACAAAAAGGAAGGTTTTGCCACTGTGGCTCAGAAATAACATCAATGGAGACTGATACAGTTTCAAAAGAAACATTTTGAGAGAAAAAGCTGAGCTATGAGCAAGAGGTACCATAGTTGTCACATTTCTCATACAGCAGGGTATTATTGATCAACTGTGGTTCAGCCTGTGGAGCTTGAATTTATTATGCAGATGGTTTGGAAACACCTAGCACTTAGCTTTGGGGAAAACAACTTTATTTCCACTATTTGTTAGGTTAGTGCTCGGAACATTGCCGTGAACAGTTTCATTGTTAATTCTAAGAAACCCTACTTCATTTTAAAGGTTTCTTTCAAATCTCCCCTCCCTCCCACACACAGTTTTCCCCACAGCTCTCAGAAAAAAACCCCGACCTACAATGTGCTACTTCATTGATGTACCACTATGTACCACTACCCACTGAGATTCTGGTTTTATTTCAAACTTTCATGTCTTCAGTAGAGAAATAGCGAGGACCTGAGCCTGTCAATGCAAGAAGAAAAGGTCTGTGACCCAAGGGGCTGTGTTTTTGCCTGGAGTTGCTGAGTATCAGTCCTACATCAAAGCTCACCTGTGAGACAAGCGGCACTCGGTGCACTGTGCAAGGCGCTCCTGCAGGTGGTCAGGACTTGTGGACATGTTGGTTGCTTGTCGAAATGGAGATTTATGCCCGTGCCCCAGCCTGACAGCCTGCAGCAGGAGCGACTGCCAGCGCACACCTAGGAGCAAAGCGGGGCAGGCAGTTTGCAGTAACTCTCCAAAATCAAAACAGAATTTTCTTAAAGTTCAATGGGAATCAATGCCTTTGCTCTGCCAGAAATAACCGTCTGAAATAGCACTTCATTGCTTTCAACTGTAAATTGAGCTCTTTGAAACAAAGGACAATAGCTTATTTGGAGATGAGGAATACTGTTGCTCTTTTTCCAAAGCTTTCCCACAGAAAGATTTATGGCACTGTACCTATTTATGGTTTCCTATTTGGTCATTTTTTGTGATACCTGTATTCATCACCATTTTAAGGGTGTAGTCAAGAACTGCTAGAGCTGATCTAGGTTAAAAAGATACTGTGCCTACCTGCTCACCACCTCACTCTGCAAATATAAGCAGAATAGGAAACAGGTACAGCTGGAATGACACCAGCAGATCTGACAGGGCTGTAACCTCCTCCCTTGGTCATTTCCACCAGTGGAGGCAAAGAAGAGCCAGAAACTGTGACACGTAAAGGTTAAAAAAGATGCAGCTGGAAGAACTCATCCAATACCATGTTCCTGGTTGTAAATCACAGGAGAAGCTTGTGGAAAGGCTGGAAAGAGAATCCAAATCTCCCAGTCCTCGCCCTGGTGCTTTCATCTTGGTGTTCTGGCTGCCATTCACAGCCATTAAGAACAGCATCAGCTTCCGTGTTGTTGGATGGCAGTGCCGGCCAAGAACTCTATGCTGAAAAAAACCCCTTAATTTAATTAAACTGTAGTAGTCCTCTAGCTAGCTCAAACAACAGTTTTACACTGTAATATGATTCCACAGATACATGGTAAATTTGAGATGCAGCTCAAGGCATTGCATTCAGGTGGTTTACACTGATTTCAGTTGAATGCCTCTCAACCTTTACAGAAATATGCTTGGGCAGGTTAGCCGGTTAGATATGACGAGGGCATGTCTCATAGGCCAACTGTAGGGTTAACTTGCCAGGTGTTGGTGTTCCCAGCGTGCCTCACTGAAACCACAGCCCCAGTTCAGGGCATGCAAAGCAACTTTAGTGGTTCTCCCTTTTGTTGCAAGATTTCAAATGAGAACCTTCCACTGTGAAAACAACTTTTTGCTCACTTCACAGGATGCAGAGAGGTATGTCCTGGTTCAGTTGTGGCCTTTTTCAGACTGACCTCGCACTAGGACCTCACTACAAATTTCTCACGGCCTGCAGCCAGTCATGAAACCAAAGTATAAAAAGTCATACAAAGGAAAACCAACTATAAAAACCCGACAGTATCTTGCAGAACAGCGCATTGGTGCCACCCTTCATAGTACACTCAACATCATGGCTGCTTTCAGAGGCGAGCATCTAGGCTCTATTACGTCTTCTTTGAACAAGCAACTCCAATGTTTTCAGGCATTCCTTGCTGTTCCTGCACCAGCAGAACAGCAGCCCTGCCTCCCTCTAAAGTCAGCTGCCCTTACAGAGAGTTTAAGATGATCTGTTTGCCTGTGAATGAGTAGCAGATGTTCCAGGGATGGTAACCTTCAGGATAACGGAGGGGAAACTGGCAGCAGCAGTCTGCTTCAGGGACACATCATGGGCAGGATAAATTGCGGAATCAAAGAATGACAGGGGTTGGAAGGGACCTTTGGAGATCATCTAGTTCAACCCCCCTGTGCCAAACCAGGTTCACCTACAGCAGGTTGGACAGGAACGCATCCAGGCAGGTTTTGAATATCTCCAGAGAAGGAGACTCCACAACCTCTCTGGGCAGCCCGTTCCAGTGTTCTGCCACCCTCAAAGTAAAGAAGGTTTTTCCTCATATTTCCTGTGTTCCAGCTTGTGCCCATTGCCCCTTGTCCTGTTGCAAGGCACCACTGAAAAGAATCTAGCCCCATCCTCTTGACACCCACCCTTCATATATTTATAAGCACTGATACAACCCCCTCTTAGTCTTCTCTTCTCCAGGCTGAACAGACCCAGGTCTCTCAGCCTTTCCTCATAACAGAGGTGCTCCATTCCCTTGATCATCTTTTTAGCCCTCCGCTGGACTCTCTCGAGTAGTTCCCTGTTTTTTTTGAACTGGGGAGCCCAGAACTGGACACAGTACTCCAGGTGTGGCCTTACCAGGGCAGAGTAGATGGGGAGGATGGTCTCCCTCAACCTGCTGGCCACGCTCTTTTTAATCCACTCCCAGGATACCATTGGCCTTCTTGGCCACAAGGACACATTGCTGGTTCATAGTTAACTGGTTGTCCACCAGGGCTCCCAGGTCCCTCTCTGCAGAGCTGCTTTCCAGCAGGTCAACCCCTAACCTGTACTGGTACATGGGGGTATTCCTCCCTAGGCACAGGACCCTACACTTGCCCTTGTTGAACTTCATTAAGTTCCTCTCCACCCAACTCTCTAGCCTGTCCAGGTCTCACTGTAAGGCAGCACAGCCTTCTGGTGTTATCAGCCACTCCTCCCAGTTTTGTGTCATCAGCAAACTTGCTGAGAGTACACTCTGTCTGCTCATCCAGGTCGTTGATGAATATGTTGAAGACTGAACTCAGTACTGACCCCTGGGGAACACTGTTAGCTACAGGCCTCCAACTGGACTCTGCGCTGCTGATCACAACACTCTGAGCTCTGCCATTCAGCCAGTTCTCAATCCACCTCACTGTCCACTCATTTAACCCACACTTCCTAAGATTACCTATGAGGCTGTTATGGGAGACGGTGTCAAAAGCTCTGCTGAAGTTGAGGCAGACAATGTCCACTGCTCTCCCCTCATCCACCCAGCCAGTCATGCCATCGTAGAAGGCTATCAGACTGGTCAAGCATGACTTCCCCTTGGTGAATCCATGTTGACCACTCCCAATAATCTTCTTTTCCTCTACATGCTTAGAGATGACATCCAGGATGATGTCATCTGTCAGAGTACCTACCCTTCTACACCATTTGTAGATGAAAAAAGAGGCCTTGGAAGAATTCAGTACTTGATCCAGGTGACCTGGTGAACCAAGGAGAGCCAAAATTGAAATGCAGGAGTCTTTGCTTAAGACCAGCTTTAAACAGCAGTTTTAACCCTGGTTTTGTGCTCAGCTTGCTTTTTCATATACAGCAGCTCTTTCACAAAGCCAAGCGGCACACAGGTGTACTGAACTTCTGAATTTGACAGATCAAATTTAGTGCTGCTGGGCCTTCACAGAGGAACCCACATACCCGCATAAAACATCACTGACTCCAAGGGGTCTCCAGTCAGATCTGCAAGTCTATCTCCTCAGATGTGACAGAAAGATCTGTGATTTAATTTGTTCTCAAATCAGAATTGTAATGCTTTGGTAATTTTAATGGGAGGAACAGATGAGCAGAATTAGCTTTCATTACAGTGTGGATTCCTTTGCTACTAAGAAGTGAAAAAAGACATATTTACAGTAAAGGGTAAATAAAGTCATCAATCTCTGTGCCTAGTATTTTAAAATGTCTAGCATGTAGATAACTATTGATACAAATGTGAAAGGCTAGGAACAAGGCAATCAGGAAACATGAAGAATAATAATTATGACCTTAGAAAATCTGATATCACTTATCTAAGTTAGAGCTACAAGTCACTTCTGCTAGATGAGAATCTGCTATGTCTCATTCGCAGCATTTACATCATAGATTAATCATTGTTTAATCAAAATGTGGCAAGAACACTTCTTTTGGGATCTTATCTTTCACGTTTGATACCAAGAAACTGTTTAGAACTGTTCTACATAGTTTGTGCAACACCTTTACAGTGGGTGGGTGAGGAGGGTATGGAGTGCAAGTACAGATTTGGGAATGCTCACTGAAAAAAACAAAAACATCTCCCTGTTTTGCCAACTCATGCTTTTACCACGTTTTCAGAGCTTTTAATCTCCTTCTCCTGACTTTCAAAAGTGCAACTCTTATTCCAAAAGCAAGTAAACCAGTGCTTATTTCCCTTCAATTAGTCTGTTCCCTGTGTACAAGCAGAGTACTACACTGTGACCTTTCCATCTGATGGAGGTCTATTTGTTTTCTTAGACTGACTTCCAAAGGACAGGAGGTGTACGTGATCATACTGGAGCAAGGGTTCCTTACTAATAATTGTGAAAGACACTGGCCATATTTGTACAGCCCTATTTGTCAGAGTGGCAGAAATATCAGAGAGATCTTACAATGCCCCTAGGTTTGCTAAACTAGGTGTCCTGGGAGAAGAGAAAGTCATTATTTGTCTTACATGGAGACAAGCTGCGCTGTTGCCCATGTTATTCTCACAGCAAAGAGTATACATAGGAGAGAGCTACTGAAAACCTCCTGAGTTACAGTGTAGGACAATACAAGCAGCCTACAGTTGGCAGCTTACAACAGCTCACAACTGTCATCAACAGTTAGCATAAATAAGTTATGATTGAATCCTCTCTCTTCCTAAGTAAATAATGAGAAAAGCTGCTATTGATGTGTGACTTGAGACTCCCTCATTAGACGAGCAGGGTCTAAGGAAAGCCAGTGAATGAGTCCTTGTAAGGACACAGAAAGGCATGTAACTCCTGCGTGAGGAAAAAGAGCCACTGAAGAAAGCAGAGGCATTATCAGCTTGAAACAAAGACCAGGGGAGATTAGAAAAGGGGACCAGAATAAGGACCCTATGTGCACTTTGAACTTAAAGCTGAATCCCCATGGACCTCTGACGTCAGGTTCCTGAGACTCCCTGAAAGCTTGTCTTTTAAAGGATGGACTAAGTTACTTCGTGGTTCAGATGCTAACTGCTCAGATTTATAACTTTATCAACAGCAGGAAACATCTAAATCCAAGATCGCAATCAACCACAAAACACAAATCCTTAAAAAATAAAGCAGACCATTACACAATTTTCAGGGCTTTTCAACCTACTTTTTATACCCGCAACACTAAAACTAAGACAAATCAGACAGAATTCAAGGCTTGAGGGCCCTGGTCTCTACTCCATCCTACACCACAACAACCCACAACAGAAAATTTCAGTTGGGCAGATTTACCGAGAGCAGCAGCTCAGCACAGGTGTCTCCACAAACAGACTCTAACCCAGTGGAAAGCACAGTCTAAGTGGTGCAAACCAACAGCGTGATGGCTTTCAGATCCCACATCAAGGCTCAGAAAAAGCTTTCTTGCAACCTGAAGGCATTAAGAGAGATGCTAAATGTTGTCTTATGACTTTGCTTTTAAATGATCACTCTTTAGAGCTTAACTGTATTTACTCAATGCAGCAGATTTCAGTGAGACATCACAAAGGCTTCAAATCCTCTACACGACCCGAGCTCTGCACAGTCCAGGCAGATAATGCAACCTCCTTCCTCCTCTCTGGCAGCCTCCTTTGCCCCAGGACCTGTAGAGGATGCAGCATTTCCAGTGTTCATGGCTCATGGAAGGTCTCAACTGAGAGTCCTGGGAGCAACGCAAGGGCTTGAACATCATCATCTGAATTTCTCAGTTAATTCCATATGTGTAGGGCATCTGTGCTCATGCCACAATAATGTAAATCCATATTGTGAATGAAGGTCTGGTGACACGGCATTTAAAATGGAAATACAAAGCTGTTACTGATTCTTCAGGGTGTTGTTTGGATCACAAATCTAGCTTCACTCTAACATTTCTTCTGCACGTTACTTTGAGTGAATGAAGCAGAAAATAGCCTTGTGGTAGCAATTGATTTTGCATATTGCACCTTTTCTGTGTTTCTTAAACTAAAAATCAGCATCACAAGGAGAAAAATCCACTAGACAATGTATGTCTGACAACCAGCTGCATGTTTAATGGACTCATTTTCCACTCAGAACTGGGTGACAAAAAAATCCAAACCAAAACAAAGCCCCAAAAACCCCAATAGCAAAAGAGATCTGGAATCAAAAGCCTTTCACATTCTCCTTTTAAATCTGTCAGAGAAATGGTTACAGACATGGCTGGGAACACTGTAGTGCCCTTATTTATCTTACGAGTTTATGTATTTTCCTAGAAGTAGAAACCTCGGTAGTAGGCATCATTAATATTAGGAAGAAGCTACACATTTTGGTGAAATTCCAATAGTATTCTGTAAGCTACTGACCCTTATTTGTGATATATTCCAGAAGAGATTACAGACTTTTAAATTACCATCACTGCAATGACTGCTGTATGTGTAAGATGATTAAAAACTGACACCTAGCTACTGCCCAAAAAATTCAGAAGACAGGCTTTTTCTTGCTTCCAGATCGTAACGAAAACTTTGCTTAAAAAAACCCCAACAATCATAGTATAGTACAAAATAGTTAAGTGAGTCTACAAACAGAATCAACTTCTTAAAGCTAAGCAAAACCTTTATCAATATCCCAAGACAGACTCATCCCAAAGTAGCTCCTCTTCTCTTTTGCCATCTGGCTTCTTTTTATCCTTTTCATGCTTTTTGTTCTCTTTCTCAGCGGAGTTTTCTTTAAGTCTTTTGTCTTTATAAGGTCTTGACTTCTTTTCATTTACCAGATCTATCTCAAATTTAATTCTCTTTTGCTTCTCATTTTCTTTTCCAAAATCTGCACCATCACATTTTTTCTTTCTTTTCTGCTTTGTGGCTTCTTTCTTGTACTTCAGCTCTTCACTGATGTATTTCTCCATCTCAAAATGCTTTATCTGGAATTTCTCTTCTTTTCTGTAGGAGCTGGTAGAAGATTCAGCAAGGATAGGTTTGTAGCAGTGTTTAGATTCTGCAACCGATAGGCTGAAGCTCTTATCTCTAATGGCAGACACCTCAAATGCTTGCTCTTCTTTACAGTATCCCTTGATATAGTGATAATTAGGTGTCTTTTCTAGTGCTTGCTCAGAAGCTGATGGCCAGCTCGGTGTTCTGTTTTCCCCAGTATTTGTAGGTGACTGGGTTTCTGAGAAAAGGCTGGAATGCTGGCCTGGTTCACACTTAAAGTTTGAAGATCTAACCTCACCAAGGTCACTTTTTCCTTCAATGTTTTTGTCTTGAAACTCTTCCTCTTCTGCTTTTCCTAAATACCTTCCTGGCTTTGGACCTCTGGCTTTCTGAACTTTAATGTAATCCGTTAATTCACCTTGAACGGAGTTGTGTGTTTTCTTTGATTTCTTCTTGAGATTGACAAGCACTGTTTCTCTGCATAAATTGGATAGAAAGCCTTAGTTATTAATACTCAACAATTTGCTTAACATCTGTTAAGTTAAAAAAAAAAAAAGTCTTATTCCCAGAAATAGAAAGTTAGAAAAAAAATCATGTCCCAGGTGTGTTGTTGTGTGTAACTACATGGACCCTGTTACACATGATCATTACCTGTAAAGCTAAAGTTACAGGGAACAGATTCTATTCTTTGTGAAAACTGAAAATCTGGAATAACTTAGTGAAGATCAAATGACTTTCTTGTGACGTAGGCGCTGCAAGAATAAGCTGTGTTTAAAATGACTGCATAAATTTTTAAAACTACTTTTTAAAAAGAAAATTTGAGATTCTGTCTTATTAACTAAACTCCAATTAGCTGCAGTAAGAAGCAACCATATTATATACTGACTGTCACACAATAAAGTTACTAATTTCTTTACGAGATTCATTCTATTGAACAGCTGCAGTACAGTAATTTCAGGCAAACTGTGTGACTCCACAACAGAAACAAAACAGAACAGAAACAACCAACCTAGATTGCTAAAAACCCCAAACAAGATAAATGTGCTCCTGAGGCAAAACTACCTATTAATTTATATTCTACTCTCCCTTTCCCAGGCTGGAAGAGAAAATGGTTAGATGACCAAGATATCCCCTATGGGAAGGGCAGCTCTGAAGACCTGTCCCTTAAATGTATCTTGTTCTGCCTTAATTCACCAGATTTATACATTTATTTTGTTAAACTATAGATAGGCCTGTAGCAGTTCCCTACACTCCTGTTTTTGGGGACTCCAATTCTGTCAACTAAACAAACATTTAAAATCATGTAAGTTCTACGTCAGTCTCTTGTGGTTATATTATTATTGCGCCTTCACTTAAAATATGTCTTATCAAAATGTTTAACACGTAAGCAATTTTGATATTTAGCCTAGTTGCACAGCAACCTCTAAAAAGTACACCTTAAATCACCACAATATCCATTCTGCAATTAACACAGTCTACAAGCCCTCTTCTGAGTAAAAGAGAAAGTACAAGAGCTACCATCTATCCCATAAATGACCTTATGCCAAACATAAGATGCATGTTGATGAATCTTGAAAGCAACACAATTGATGGAGACTTGGCACTTTTGGGGATTAAGGTCTTCTTCACCGTGTCAGTAGGAATCATAGAATGATAGAATCTTAGAATGGTTTAGGTTGGAAGGGACCTTGAAGATCATCGAGTTTCAACTCCTTGCCATGGGCAGGGACACCTCCCACTAGACCAGGCTGCTCAAAGCCCCATCCAGCCTGGCCTTGAACACTTCCAGGAATGGAGCTTCCACAAGGTTGCTTCTCTGGGCAACCTGTTCCAGTGCCTTACTACCCTCAAAGTGAAAAATTTCTTCCTAATATCTAATCTAAATCTACCTTCTTCCAGTTTAAAGCCATTCCCCCTCGTCCTGTCTTTAAGTTCAGACCACTTCCTTCTAGACTGAGCACTGAAGATGCTGTACCAAAAGAGGTGCTGCTATTCCCAGACAGCACAATAAATGGGAAAACCATACAGTTCTCAGGACTTTTCCCCTGTGGGTTGTCATTGAAGATGCAACTGTGGGAACTCTAAGACTGAATTTCAGTCACAAATATGATCTTTAAAATGGACAGTGCCCCTTTAAACCAGTAAACCAAACAGCAAAAAAAAAACCCCAAACAAAACTAAAAACTCCATGAAAGTCACTTAACAGCAGACAACAGGGCTAATGAAAAAGTGTGAAAGTACAAACTACAGAGGAATAGTAACAAAAGACTTATTGACTTACTTAATCCGATGCTTATTTCCTTGCATGTGGGACTGGTATGTTTCTATAGATGTAAGTATGACGTTACATACGGAGCACATGTAATAACCAACCCCAATAGCTGCAAAGAAGGAACCTGTAGGTTAGAGAGGCTACAGATGAAAGGCAAAACTCAAAGTACATCACAATCCCATCCCATGCAAGAGTCCTAACATAATGCTCCCATAAACAATGTTTATGGACAGATGTAAAGTCTCTGCTGCAATTTTACACTAGAGTAATACTTATGAAGGGAGCTGGTGAGGTGTACAGGTGCAGTGTAACCATGGTTTAAACATTAACAAAGAGTACTTCTGATGACTGAAGTGATCCAAGATAATTCCAGTAAACTGTTGTCAAGTGCTGATGAGAACATACTGTACTGAAAATTAAATGCTATTGTAAATACCTGACCCAAAATAAGGACCAACAGATACCAATCCAGTCAGACCAGATTTAACTAAAATAAGATCAGTTTAAACATTACCTGGTCCAATATTCATGCATTGTTGGTTCAATCCTGTGAAGATGCTGAGGGAATTGTCAATACAGTACATTATGAACATAGTACACAGAGCGTCAGGCAAATATAAGGTAAGGTCAGATGAGGAAAGCCCTTGTGTTTTGTAGGTTGTCATTTTCTCCTCTCCTACCACGCTATGTCATCCATAGACCTAAGTATTCTGAAACCAGCGAGTAACCTTTTTCCCCATGCAAACCCAAGAGCTTCATCCATTAGCAAAACACAGCATTAATTCAAATGGTCTATTGCTTTGCATCAAACAGTAATATTGTTCAAATTTGTTCCTTGACTTAATGAGAGATGTTTGATAGTAACAATGACTTCTGACTATCAGGCAGGATTTTTAATTCCTTACTAAAGAAAGGATTGACAGTTCTGTTGCACAGGACCGGACAAGGCCCTCTCAAAATTAATAAAAGCTGCACAGCAACAGGGCCTTGGCTTTGGACATAGTGCTTGAGCTGGACACAGTCCTGATGGGAGGCTAGAGAACAATGACTTTAGGAAATAAATTTCCTTATGTGGGAAGATTGAAATAATTACAACAGTTTCATGAATAAAAGATTAAGAGAAGACATGACATCAGTTTTCAATTATTTAAAGAATGCAACAAAAAGGAAACAAATGATGCAATTCTTGTGTCTGTTTCTTATTCTGTGCACAGTGAAGAAATACATTGTGGTCAGAGAGAGCTGAGTCCAGTGTCAGTAGAAGTTTTTAAGATCAAGAAGGTAAAGATCAAGAAGTCCTGGGAGATGTTCCTTATGAAGGTTGTGGAGCTTCCAGCACAGAAAGTTTTTAAGAACAAGGTGGATGGATATCTTAAGAATGACATAGGTACAACTGATCCTGGCCTTGGATTTAGGGGACTGGGCTATTTTCTGTGATCCCTTGAATTTGACTGCAGAACTTGGTGAGGACTGGATTTGGGTCTCCAAGTCAATAAAAAATATTTTCCAACCTACAGCTGCCAGAGGCAGAACTTCATCAGTTCATAGACCAAACATAAAAGAAGAAATGAACTTGTTCTGTAACACAGGAGATGAATATCATTTCAGAGCAGCTCCTTGAACAAACCAGAACTGAGCACTTGAGCTACACTCAGAGATTGTAACACTTGCTCATGTTCTGCTTACCAGTTGTGCCGGATTCTGCAGGGACAGCTTTGTCTCCCAGCTTCTCCAGTATCTTTTTCCGTGCTTCATTTCTTCTGTGTTTCTTACCAACATAATGCTGCTGGGCCGTAAGTCGATTATTGAAGGGAGCACAGCAGAGCTTGCAGTACTTGTCTGGATCATTTAACTTCAACTTTGTGTTGGAGGATGATGAAGATTCTTCAGCTTTTGAAGGCAGCAAGGGCTTCTCGGCCAATGGCTTCTGTAAAGCTGAAGACATGGAAGTAGAGGATAAATCCGCTGACAGCACAGCTAATGAAAAGCCAATTTCATGAAGCAAAACAGGTGACTGCAGAACTACAGACCTGCTGGGTGCTGAACTACTTGCAAGAGACTATAAAATACCTTAGTCCTTGCAAGGCTATGAAAATACAGACTGATAAGGAAGACAGAATTGGAATACTCAGATACCCTACCATTAGATACCTACAAAACAGCTATGTTTGATGGCTGGTCACTCTAAGGTCCTTATGCAGTCTAAAAAGAGAGATTTACGCTGCAGAGGGTGATTCAGAGCACATACGCTATGCTCCATGTTTAAATACAGTTCAGCAACTTGTACAGGACGAACACTAGTTAAGTGTTTCTCGTGGACTAATTGTTTTTTAATTTCTTATCGTATTAATTTATCAGAGGAACATCTCGTTGGGACTGCAGTGAATTCTCAGAACAACCATAAACACCTTTCATTAATAAAAAATCAGAAATATTTGCCTTTAGTTTCGGTCAATGAAAGATAAGGAATTTGAAAGCAAGGTTCCATGGCTTCAGAGTTGCACAGGGTAGTATTTTTGTTTACTCACCTAGGGAGTCACCACATGATGGCTCCACAACTTTGGCAGAATAGAAAGGCATAGACATGGCAAGAGTAGGAAGATACTTCTCTATATTTGTTTCAGGGAGTGACAGAAAACACATGTAAAGCAAACTATTTAGTTCCTACCGGAAACAGGCTGTGTGCTCTGTGCTGGCATGCGGGCTTGGTCTCCTGATAATTGCTTCAACTTTTTAGCATGGATCTTTCCCAAGTAGTGAGACAAAGCAACAACTGGGGAAGTAAAAATCACGTTGCAGAGACTGCAGTACTTGTTTTTGTCCACTACTCCACTCCCATCCATCTGCAACCAGGCAAGGGCAAGCTCAGTTACTAGCATTCACTGAAGTATACAAGGAAACATTTTATTTGGCGATGAAGAGGAATAGTCACCTGAAAATCGATACAATCGGTTTTCTTCTGTTTGCCGTGCTCCTGCCTCTCATCTTTCTCACCATGCATTTGGACATAAAGACGAACTTTCTGAGCATGTTTTTTGCCCTGGAAAGAGACTAGAATTATTCCTGTTTCAGTAACAAGGACCCAAGCAGTGATATATCCAGTGACTGGGACTTCATTCATCAAAAACCGCTTTCAACACTTGCCAAATTGTATTTGTATAAAGTAGAGCCACAAGTGGACAAATGCCAGCTCATGTAACAATACTATATTTTAATCAATAATATAGTACTTAGCATTACTCATAATATTTTGCCTCAAGCACTCCTCAGAGTCATCTACTCTCAACTCTTTGGGGAACCAAAAATCCTGACATGTTGCCTTACAAACAGGGATGCTAAAATAGGCAAGGAAAGGAACACAGCCATGCCACTGAGCAAGTCTGCTGTGCTTGGGGGACTTGACATCCAGGCCACTCCATGCCATGACACAGAATAATGACAGGCAGCACAACTTAACTTATCTTCCTAAATAAGAAGTCTAGTCTCTCCATACAGTCAGTGGAGAGAAACAGGTTTCCCTGGGAGCTGAGTTAAAGTATCTCAAGCTTGGAGATAGTCTACAGAGATTTCTTACCTTTCTACTAGTGATACAATAATCCAGTTAACTAAAATTGGGTGTTAACATATACTTCCCTCAGATGCAATTATTTTTCAATTCTTAGATGCTCTCTGAACCCATAACCTCCAAACTCGTGCACTTGTAATGTACTTACCCACGTGCCACACTATACACGTGGGTATCACACTAGACAGTGGTAACCTTCAAAGCAAAACAAGAAACTTGTCTTCTCTACCTGATGCTTTTCAGACGTCTTTTAAGGATTCTGAGGTGCACTGCAGGATATTATGACAATATTATCAAAGAGAGAGAGGACCTATCATACCTGGCTAGACAATACAAGCACAACTGAGAATAAAGAGTCAGTTATTTCCATCAATTCATTTTGTAATGGTGAAGTCAGGTACCTTTACAATTACGTCTATTATCCTCAACTGGATTTTGATCCGAGAAACAGAAAATCAAATTGAGGGTCTGAACTCCGTGAAGTTCTGACAGTAAAACTGCTGCCTAAGTTAAATCAAAGTAAGGAAACACAACACCTTGCAAGACCTGAGTCTTAATAACGTGAATAGCAAGAAAGACTCCTGATAGCAAGTAACATTTTAAACTTTAACTTTTGCAAGAAGAAAGAAAAAGACAGAAATGTCTGCGCCTGCAAACCTGCACATCCTCAAGATCAAGTTTCAAAATAAAGCATGCTTTCCCATGTCTACAACAATATCACAAGGCACACAGTTGTTCCAAGAAATGCCTGCAGCATGATTCATAGAACCTGCCTCAAGCAGACACTGGTACACAGAGCATCACGTGTGTATCGCTGGGTGAAGCACCAGAGGTATGACCTTGATGCTCTATAGCTAGCACTGCCCCATGGTATATGTATGTTCTGGCTCACATAGTGCAGATCTGCTTCAATTCCATATACAGCAGGGCCTGAACTTGCTCAGTTCCTTCTAAAATCATGCTGCAATATGCAGGTGATTGCCCTTCACTATACTGAACCCACAACTTTCACATTCAAGTCTGGTTCATGTCTAAGCCTAGCATAAGCCTTGGGAAGCACACTACAGAAAGTTGTAAGTGGCCTTTTATAACACTACGTAGAAACTCCAAACAAACAAACCAAAGTCTCAGTGCTTGCTAGGAGAAATCCTCCCTTCCAGCCTACCTTATAGTGTGACACCCTTTGAGACTCAAACTGCAGCACTGCACCGCAGACCTTACAGAAACTGTCGGTGAAAAGGTCTTTCCTTGTTGCCTCATCTAAAATGTTATCTAAATGGAAAGAGCAAAAGACAAAAATCAGCCAGTAGTGAGGACAAGATATATTTGCATGTCTTTGCTTAAATAAAATATCAACTACTTGAATATTCACACACAGCACAAGATGAAGGAAGTGATGTTCATCCACTGAATCACACTGTGCTGCACTGTGGCTTCAAAGCAATGCTGTAAAACCATCTAAACCTTCCTACTTACAGGAGTATTGCTCTCATAGACTCATAAAGTATTACTATAAGAGCACCTAGACTTTAAAAACAAAGAAGACAGAGACTCTTCATTGGATTTTCAGTCATTTCAAGTAAGGCACAATGTCACAAATACTTGATTAATGGCCTAAAAAGAAGAATTTTAACTGGACTTGGTCACACAGTTAGTTAAATAAGGGAATACTCCTTAAAGAAGAGGTTTAAAGAAAGTCTGGAAATAGCTCAGTAGATGAGAAAAGCTTCTGAGACCTCCTGGCCTAGGAAGGTTGTACCTCTGCCCAACATGCCAATTTCACTGATTTAGTCATGTGGGGAAAAACTGCTCCAATGGCTTGTTTTGGTTTTCTTTACCCTGTTCCCAGTTAACTCATGGCCTGTACCCACTTTAATTCATACTAAAATTGGCCCAGGCTTGAAGCTATTTCTGAATAATTGCACGTGCAGGCACATTGGATCTGAGGGGGGACACTAATAAGCACCTAAAAGTAGTGCCAACATCATGTCAATTAAGAGAATTAAAAACACTCTTCAAACGAGCATAGCTGTGCTGGCAAAACCCTCACAAAGATAAAGCTACATCACCACCCCAGTTCTTTCTCCTCTTAATACACTTTAATTCATTAGGGAAACCAGTTTAACTCATGTTGCTTGAAACAGTTCTCTGGTACAGATTATGCTTTCAGGGAGCAAGTTTACCCATTCTACTCTACCACCAGATTTTTTTCTAAGCTGACAAACTCTAAGACTATCTGTTTCTTTTTCATCCCCAGTGGGTCTCATGTCAGTTCCAATTAAGCTAGAACTTTATTTTTTGGCATACCCTGCTCTTAAATATAAGCTCAAGTTAAACCAGTTTAAAGCAAAAATAAAGGAAGTCACTTAATTACACAGTTCAATTAAATTGTGCTCTTCAAATTAAGCTGAGGTTAAAGGGAAAATATTGGGGAGAGTATCGTGATGCCTTAACTAAGCTTACTCTCTCTAAGTTTACCCAACAGTCCAACCTGGAAGCCTCCTGTGGAGCAGCTGGCTTTCTGTGCTTTGCTCACAGCCTGGAGAGATCACTGGGAAGGAAAGCATCACTAAGGCTCAGTGCCAAAAGGCATCTAGAAACCCATAAAGGCAATCAGCCTTTACCCTTATTTCTAAGGACTGTTCTCTTGGCCCCTTACCAAAGAAAAGTCAAGTCCAAGGGATCATAAAAAACCAGAATGAAATACTGTGTAACGCGTCCTGTAACTCTAAATGACGGTACTGAGCTGGGGGATGATCAGTTCACAAATGACTAAGGAAGGACTAAAGTCTACCCAGTCCCTTGTGTTCGCCCTGGACAACACATGACTGCCCTCTTCGCACAAGTAAAAAGCCCCTTAAAGACAGAGCATAAATTTCAGTACAAGCTGTATGACATATATTTTCACCAAGCCAGTATCACCCCAGGAATGTGGCTCCAGCGAAAGCAAGGAATGCCAAACTGCTTTGACAAGCCAACATTAACACCTGCGACCAGCTGAAAATCTATCAGCAGCAATATGGGCACTGACAAAACCTGAGGAATGGCAGATGCAGAGATCTTTCTTTGACTGTGTGCACGTTTAATCGTACTTTGCCTTCCCAAAGCAGCATTCCTTTCCTGAATTGTTTAACTTACAGATCTTAATTAAAGCCGGCTCTGATGAGGGTTTTGGCTGAGATTGCAACAACGACTGGGTGTCAAAATGCCGCTGTCTGGCATGGCTTACCATCAGTCCCTGATATAAGAATTAATTTTGTAATAAAGACTTTATTTTCATGAGGTACAATGGCCAGATGACTAGTCCTTTAAAGCTTTGTTATTCTGTAGTCTAAGTCATCCAGAAATCTTCAATATTCTACAGCTATTGATTTGCATAGCTTAGCCTCACAATAAATGACTTGAATCCACACAAGAAAATCTAATAACTTGGTTCTGGGCATTAGCTGAAAGCCCATCATGCACCTGCAGAAAAAGCCACTTACAGAGGAAAACTACACCAGTTTGCCCAAGTGTATTGAACTGTAAAAACATAGCTACCTAGAGAAAGAGAAATGGAACAATATTCTCTATTAAAAAAAAAAAAAGAAAAAGCAAATTGCAATGCAACTAGGCACAAATCTATGAAATAGTACTGGACAGTATTCACTATATTGCAATTTGCATAACCTCTCACTGGAAAACAGATCTTTGTTTCAAAGACAGACTTCTTTATATTAGTTAAGAACAGTATTCTATGCATGTTTGCCTTGACTTAGCAGTGAACTGCACAGCCTTCTTGGCAGACAAAACCCAACCAAGTACATGCTACAAAAAAACCCTAAAGAACACCGCAATATAAAATTAAAAATTGGTTTTTAATTCACCTTCTTCTTGGCTGACGACTGCAATGAGAAGATTGGATTAGAGGGACTAGAAGTCTGGCTGTCCAAGTAACTCCTATTGTGCCTCTTCGAGCCATCCTGAACACTGCTGTGTCCTTGTCCTCAATGGCAATTTGCAGTAACTGATGAACTGCACTAATATATATTCTAGGGACAGTTTTAAATACTGCTCTTCATTGTTATCTTCAGTATCGTAAAAAGGTTGACTGGACTTACTCTTTTTCTTCTTTGTAAACTTTCTGATTTTTTCTTCTTTGTAAACTTATCACATCATCTTAGTTCTCTTTTCTCTTTATAGTATTGTGTTTTCTACTTCTCATTTAGTCTTTCCAATTTTCACCTAACACTGTTGTCCCTCTGTTTTGGCTCTATTGGCACAGCTGAGTCAGCAGTGATGAACGCAGAGCTACAATAATCTCAGTGAAGTCTCCTACCTCAGTCTAACACTGGTAGCACTGTAAGCCCAAGAATTGGTTTCCCCCGAGAGAGAGATCTACTAAAATAAAGACAGAGTTCACAACATTGCCTTGACTTTTGAACCTTACAGAGCTACTCTAGTCAGTCTTTCTGATGACCATCAACCCCTATTGCATGAAACAGGCAGGGCTCCCAAACAATAACTTGGCTGGGGAATGCAAACCATGAGCATGGCAACATAACCTGCTTTAATGCAGCTCTCGGCATTCACCTGCTGTTATATCAGCAACAACAGCATGGGAGTTCAATTCCAGCTTTGTCAGTATGATACAGAGAAGCACAGCACAACCCTGTCTGCTTTCCTTAGACCAAACAAGGACAGAACATCCTCATCCACAAAAAGAATACAGCAGCTGCTACCAAGTTGGTCAGAAGCACAGCTACCTAACACTTCTGAAAATGCTGAGTAGCCACTTTTAAAAACCCTGTTCTGCTAATTTCAGCCTCAAACCACATGAAAACCCATATATATATCAACACAGGCTTTTTATTTTCTGTATAGTTAGCAATTTTTTAGGCAAATATATATGCCTTGGATGACATATTTCAATGTGGCCTTCTGGTGAACTGCATGGAGTCAAATTCAGGAATAAACTGATGTGTCTCTTACTTAAATCCCAACTGGGCAGTAAGTTGTAAATGGTCTTCAGTCCAGTCTGTGCAACTGCAGACTCCTTCCCAATGGCAACCATGCACATCAACAGCTCTCTTTGCTATATGACACGTCTCTGCTCACTTCCAGAGAAGGGTCATGAACAAGTCTGCCCTTTCTCCTTTTAACTATGCCTCAAGACCATTTGTGACACACAAAAATGACAGAGCACGGGGAGATCTATGCTACTGCTGCCTGTGTGCAACCACTTCTATAAATATTAAGCTGAACTTGAGATCTTCAGCTTTCAGATTCACAAGACATCTTTCCTGGCAACTAAGAAAATATTTTTAAAAAAATAGCTTACCTTACAGTTTGCAACCACACTATCCGAAACTTTTCAGTGAATGAATCAAAAGCAGTAGCCTTGCAGAACTGCCATACTGACCTTGTCATTTTTATGTCTCCAAAATATTTAAATAAATGTACTGGTATCATGAATTTGGTGCAACGGTTCTGATCATTAAGAAATGGTTCACTGATCATCTACTGTTTGTCACAAAGGGACTGCTCCTTAATAAAAGGATATGGATAAAACTGTTCTAAAAATTTAAGACATGAGATTATTTTTTTTAAATAAAAGATACAAACATTCACACCACATAATGAAGCCAACCAGGAACTTTCAGTGTAGCTTTTCCTTTATTTTTAGGCTATTCCCTAAAAAACTGTTTATGTTTGTCAACAGCCCATACTTTGGAGGAAAAAACAGGTCTCTGGACTATCTGGACTGGAGACATTAATCCAGTCAACAGCTCCTATTTACTAATGACCCAATGGCAATATTTTCTCTTGTGATTCTTAGTAGGTCTTATTTTCTGTCCTTGACACAGTTTTCTCAGCTATATTATGAAACCTATGGTACCTTGTACTGCCACAGACATGCTGTGAGATCTCATGTTTTGTGAAGTCCACTGACATCCTAAGAAAAAACATACTATAGCAACAGCAAATATTAACAGCAGTTTAGATATCTAAAAGGACACACAAAGTGAAGCAGCACACATAAGGAGTTTCTGGCAATGAAAGAATGAATCTGATCCTACTGAAATGCTAGGAAGAGCTTTGCAAGTGACTTTAACACAGCCAATTAACCTCAGATACTCATAAGGTCCCATTAAAGGAAGGGCAAAGATCTTTCAAACATTTAACTCAATATTCATGGGAAGCGTGGAGCACTGTAACAATTCCCTCTGGCTTCTGGACTCAGAAATCCCACCAACCAGACTGGTACCCCTCTTCAGCAATGGTGCTGTTTTCACCGTCACCTCACAACAATGAGATTGCAAGGACTGGGCCCAGGGAGCATAGCTTCTGAAAGCACAGGTGATCCACACTTTGCTGGTGCTTACAGATGTTAACATTGGGTAAGGCTGTCACTAAAAGATGCAGGGTCTCATATGGTAGATATTAAAATTATTAGCTTTGGGGCTTCAGTAGTCTTGAGGGTGCCCTGTTTACATGAAGGCACAGGGCTGAAAACAAGAGTGCGGTTCTTGACTTTTAAGTGTCTAGAAGCACCAAAAAGGATTAGAACCCATTTCTAGTGGGTATAATACAAGTATCAAAAAAAAAAGAGCTTCTGCTCCCATTCAAGGTGACAACAGCAAAAGGATGCACAGAAATGGAAAAGAGCCAGAATGACAATGGACAATTACAGAAACACGAGGCTGCATGTATTAACCATGTGTACTTATAGACTTATTTCAAGCAAACATAATTACCAGCTCACCACCACACCATCTGCCTCACCTGTACCATTTGCTTTTGCATTACCCTTCCTAAGCTCTTGAGATATACCTCTTTTCAGAGGGAAGTGAGCTGAGAAATGTACCTGTCAAAGCTAATTGATTAGATAGAACAGGAAATGAGCATTCAAGTACCACCCAGGCATAAAGGGAAAAATCCATTCAATACGATAGGTAACATCTTCCTGTTTCATCACGGTTCAGTTATATGCCCAGAAAGAAAATGTGACAGTCTAGACTTCCATGAATGTACTACTTATAAGCTGTCCTTAAAAAAGCAAATATTCACACATACAGAGAATATTATTGTTGTTAGATTGTCAAGGCTGAAGAAAGCAGATCGAAGAGACAACTGCTACCCTTACTGATGACCCAGAATTAGCATAGCCCCAAAGGGAAAACTAGAAAAACAGGTGAAGTTTTCCATTTTATTTTCAAACAAAGGAATAACGTATTTTTGATTCTTTCAACTACTAATTCTCAGCAGTCACTATAATATTACTTGTGATTACTTCAGCTCTTATTATGATTCAAGAGCTTAAAATCTAGGACACACAATAGGAGCCAAAATGATTTTTTTAATCAATCAAAATGCCTATAAAATGCAAAAAAAAACCCCAAAGCATACACACACAGAAGTCAATCTGTATTCCTTCTCAGTTTTGCAACACTATTAATTTATAGTAGTCTCCCAAGATACTTGGGCATTTTAATAAAGGGCTGCTTTACAATCAGATTCAAATTCCAGATATGCTGAACAGGCTACGGAGCCCTAACAGAGAAGGAAGACGAGGGTGGGAGGAGGTAAGAGAGGACAAGGCTGGAAAGATAGCTTATGCCTCTGCACAGAGAAATGGGACAAGGTGGGTTCATTTGAGATGCTAAAGACTGGTTATATTTTCACACTGAAAAAGTTTGATAAACTCACCTGAAACAAGACAGCACTATTGCTGTCTGTCTTCAGGCACTGTATGCTAATGAAATACAGGTGCAACTTCTCATGTAGCAAAAATGCTGGCTGCCTTCTTGTGCTTTATTATTCAAGCTTACCAGGAGTACCAGCCTGATTCAGTACTAGATCCTTTTCCAGGCACCCTGGTAGTTACTTTAATTAGATAGTACCTCCACAAAATATCAGAACAGCCATCCCCTTCCTGGGCTTCCAAGTGTCTGCCATGCCAAGAGCTCCTGATGCCAGATACAGACTGGAAAGCTGCCTTCCTATTCAGCCTGCAGAATTAATAAGTGATCACTGACTGCAATATCATGCCACCTTGCCCTAAACAATGCTTTGGTTCTCCCTGCCCATTTAGTCCTTGTCCTCCTTACCGATACAGCCAAAGAATGCTTCTTACTGATGATAAATTCAAATTTATCTGGGTGTTAAATACCTCATCTCATGCATATCAAGAGTCAATCTGTATTCCTTCTCAGTTTTGCAACCCTATTAATTTATAGTAGTCATCCAAGATACTTGGGCATTTTAATAAAGGGCTGCTTTACCATCAGATTCAAATTCCAGATGGATGCACCAGCTCTGGTCATGTTTCAAATGAATGCTAAGACTGCTTGCTATTCCACTACTAATTCCCCAACCGCCCAAGTTGCTGTTTCAGTAGTGTGGATTTACAAAAATATGTAATTATTGATAATTCTGGATGCCTGTGTTAAAATCACATTGCAGGACTGCAATAAAAACAGTTCACTCAAGACCTAAGGATGAGATCAAGAAAGTGAATGTCAAATATTCAGATATCTATGGAAAGGAAGACTTAACTGTTAATGTCATTCAGTTGCACCCAAAAGTGACTTAAAGCAAATCAAACCCCAAACTGTTCAGTGTGAGGGTTTGATTGGGAGACCCTGCGTCTACTCTCAGCTCTGCTGCCTACTTGTTAAACTTGGTCAATATCCTTAAACATATATTCTCAAATGTAGGTACAATTGTATCTAGGCATTTAAGCTTGAAAACTCTGGTTTTCATTTCTGTGCATCTCCAATTCCTGCAACAATACCATGGGAGAAATTAGCTACCCACTCCAAAGGGATGTGTTAAAACTAATTCTTACGAACCTAACTGTTCCTCACTTTGATGGGTCCTTTCAATATTACCCTAAACAACAGAATTGGCATGAACAGCGTCACGTTAAATTACTGTTTTCAGTTAGGGTATGAACAATCTTGATTTAAGTTCCTTGGTTTTCTTAGAAAACAAGTGTTTCAAACCAAGCGCTTTTGTGAGTGACTCCCAATGCCAGCATCTTGCTATTTAAGTATGAAATAAGTAGAAAGTATCAGAGAAGGACACAATTCCTCATTCCCACCTAAGCTGTATTTTACAAGCTACCTTTTGAAAAGCACTCAGTGAGCTACTGCCAATAAAACACACCTCCACTAAAACTTCTCATTGTGGCAGGGGTGTTGGAACTAGATGATCTTTAGGGTCCCTTCCAACTCCAACCATTCTATGATTCTACGGTGGCTGCTCCACACTTGCTTAAGAGGGAATGTTCCTCCTTCTAATGGTGCTGTGGCATCAAGAGACTGCAAGTCCTCCCAGGTCCTGGTCAATGTCAGTAACAGCAGCTCAACTTTGCAGGGATCAGAGTACACTGGAACTTTGAGCCTGGTGAGCTACAGCTGTAGCCAGGTACATATGGCCAGCCCTGAGCACACATAGCAAAGACAGGTCAACTCAGCCTAGGAGGAGTTATGATCTTCACATTCCAGATGGCAAACATATACCTGATACAGAAGAGGCAAAAAGCTGTGTAATTAATTCACAGTCAGTAGTTAAAGATAATAATACGGTTCCACAGGGGAAAAAAATGATCACGTTTTCAGATGTTTGCAAAGACTAGAGAAGAAAACCAAAGGGCAAAACAATCATGTCTTCTACTCCTCTTCGAAGAAATACAGTCAGTGTATGCGCTACATTACTGTTTCCTCTCAGTCAATGTTCTGTTTCAGTTGCCCTTGGAGTTCTGCTTCGTAATTTTATTTTTTATGATGAAGCTTGAGATTGAGGAGATGTAACCTAATAATTTGATTCAAGTCTAATGTTTTAATGAATTGGTTTCACTGTTACAAGTCCTCCATCATTAAGACAAGCTATGAATCACTGAAGATTCATTAATTACCAAAAACCACTCAAACTTTACAAAGACTGGTACAAGGAAAGTTTCCTGAATGCATCCACTTTCACTCTCATAAAAACGACTTCCCATTCTTATCTCCAATGCGACTTCATAAAAATGGCTGAATAAATAGAAAAATCTGTTATTAAAGCAAAAGTAGATCATAACGATAAATGTATGCTTAAAACCCAGAATACTTTTTATTGGTATAATTTTCTGATTTACATCTTCTGAGAGAGTTCAGGAGACACGGAAGCTAACTACTTCATATGAAGTGAAATTAAAAGCAGTCTGACATAATAGTGAATAACATAGGTGAAGACAGAGAACATGCAGCATCACCTGAATATACAGGTGATATCCAATATACTTACATTCTTTCCCATTCATTTAGCATTTATAAAAATACTTCTCTAGAGATGTGTTTTATACAATTATTTTTTTAATGGAGAGAATAAACACAGCCTAAATCAACAGAGAATGAGGAGCAATCCACAGGCAATAAAGAACACATTTTTAAAACGAGATCAACTTGAATGTTTTAATGTTCAAACACTGAAATATGGGTATAAAGGCAATGGAAACTGCAGGTGCTCAGCATCTCTCTTAACAAGAAAACTGAAGCAAATCAAATAAATTAAAAAAAAAATCAAAATAACAGAGGTGGATTTTGGAAATCTGGAACCAAATAGGTTTCCTAATAATAATAAATCAGAGTCTTAGTGTCTGCATTGAAAGATAATGAGATAATGATTTGCTTACTGTTTCTCAATGCTCAGTTACAGTCTTAGAAGCACACACAGAGTTTTTTTTAATTATATTTTTAAATCTTCAGTGGAACAGCAATTCAGTTAAGGCATTAAAACACTGATGTGAGAAGGCTCAGGGACATTTTAACATTATTGTACTTGTGTATTTTACTACTTGAGAGTTCGAGAATGTCTTTTCTACTTTAAACATTTGCTATCTCTTTCTTACTTTTACGAGGTTAATTGTAGAGGAATCTTTGTGGCATGCCATGTAGGAAAGGCAGGGAAAAAAGTCTGTCCTCAGGGCAGTATAAATGTGGTAGGAAAAATACTAACATTAATTAAAATATCAGAGACCAGGTAATTTTAAAAAGCCAGTTCAGCCCAGGATTTTCTACCACTTGATTAAAAAGGAAATGCTCCCAGCTTTAGTCTATTATTAATTTTTCTTTCCCAATTCTTGAGGGTAGAGAAGACAGAAAGCAGAATAATGTAGTAAAGAAAAAGTCTAGGCTAGACAAATCCCTTAAGGCAAAGGTATAAAGTTTCAAGTTCAAGGTATTAAACTCACAAAATGACACAGCCAAATTCTGCCCTCAAACACAAACAGCAAACATAGCATTTTAATGAGAAATAGATGGATCTATGTGAATCAAGTTCAAAACCTGCAAGTCCTCAAGAGCAAATATTGACACACATATTTTCTTATTTTCACATGGCTGTCTCCAAGGCACATCCACACAAGCAATGGGGTTAGGACATCTTACCAGGCTACCACCTGTCAGCCTCACAGTGATTGAGAGTGCATGCTGAAGCCTGTCCCAGCTGCAAAGTAAAACAGGTTAATTTACATCATGTGCACTGCATTAATTTGCTTTACTCTGCAAGCAAGAAAGGCAGGAGCCTGCATGCAGTCAGTTATCTCATCTCAGCTGACTGGCTGTAACTTCACATGATGTGCAAACTCTATTGCTTGTAGTCAGGCAATCATATTCCTACTCTGTAACAGGATGAAAGATGAACAAAAGCTTGAATGCTTAGAGCATCAGCTGTCTGAAACTGCAGGCAACAGCACCACTGAAATCCACTGTCACTTTTGGTTGTGGTACAGCAGAAAAGCATGATCACTGTACAGTAGGAGTCAGAAAGCAATCTTAGAAATAAACTCAGATATCCACAGATACCCAGCATAGAAAGGGCAGGCAAAGATAACAAACTTTAAAACCCTTATCAAACACACTGAACTGCAGTATTACAGCACTGTATTCCTATACTAGGAAGGGAGGCTGAGAAAGACAGATTTCGATTTCTGCAGTTAGGTGAAAGATGTTTCTCCAAGGAAAACAACACTGTAGTACCACTAGATTTTCATTTTCTCAGCGAGTTTAGTCCCTGAATATCCTTTTGAATGATTTTGTTTTGGTCTGAAAGCTCAGGTGCTTGTAAAAAAATGAAATGCCAAACTGGACTCTGTTGTTTGGAAATGAATGTTGTTAATGCCAGCACTGCATGTTTCCATAAACTAGTTTCATCACACAAATGATAAGATTTTTCCCCACAGAATACTATAACAAGTTAACTTACAAGCATTTATATGCATCTTTGAATACTACATGTTATCGCAGATTTGGCTAAGACACATGGCTAGGCCCATACACACGCACAAGGCCTTTGAAGTGTACAACTACACTACCAAAACAGGGATTAAACCCAGCATTGCCCAAGCCTCAAATGCACAAACTAAACCAAAGCAGTGCTAAAAGCCTTCATGGCCAGCTGGATCTGTGATCTGCCTTGACACACAACAGAAGCAGCTTGCAATTGATGTGAAACGTAATGCTCCCCCTTTTGCCCAGGGTGAGCAAGTAATGAGACACCTTTGCCTGCTCTCTTAGTGCTCTGAACTCAGCCAGGACACAGAAAATATTTTAAAGCATTAAGACTGAAGCACAATATATCAAACACTACTAATAAAATTAAGGTGTCTCCTTCTTGCAACACAGTTCCTTGATTCTCTTAATTTTTTCCCTGTTGGTCGAAGTCCTCTTGTTTCCACTACTCTGTCTCTGCTGAACATGACACTGACCTCTGCTCCCCACATTCTATCACACCCATGAGAGTTGGACTGGCCTGTCACAGCTGAAGCAGACAGGAATTAGGTATTCTGCTTTTACCAGCAAAATCACTTTTACTGCAATAAATTGCTCAGGATTTCAGGAAACAAGTATTTGATTTTTTTTTTTTTTATTTCTGTGAGCATAGTTTGATCCAGCTGTGCTTTACTTCTTGAAATACACTGTGAAAATGTGAATAGGGTGCAATTGAAGGCTGATATGCTGTTAGTTTCCTTGCCAGGCATTAAGTTATTTCCTTAGGATAACAGACCCTTTTTCCTTTCCACTCTGTCCTGGTTTAACCCTCCTTGGGTCTTAGGAACACATAAGAAATACACTTCTCAATCCCTGCTTTGCAAACTCTCTGAGGCAAGTTAAGACAAGTTACTTAGCCTTCTGCCCAGTTCTATTCTGACATATAAATGCTCTCATACAGTTGTATAGTAGTTTGTGCAATGTTATTTCTCAGCCTACTTTCAATGTTATTTAAGAGAGGCTTGTGGAACGCTGGATGAGAAACATATATCAATTGGTACTTGACTTTTTTTTCCCCTCCAGTAAGTGAAGAAGATGTCATAGAATCACAGAATCATTGAATTGTTGAGGTTGGAAGGGACCTTTAAGATCATCAAGTCCAACCGTTAACCTACCACTGCCAAAACCACCACTAAACCATGTCCCTCAGCACCACGTCTACCTGTCTTTTAAATACCTCCAGGGATGGCGACTCCACCATTTCCCTGGACAGCCTGTTCCAATGCTTGACAACCCATTCCATAGAACTTTTTCCTAATATCCAATCTAAACCTCCCCTGGCACAACTTGAACCCGTTTCCTGTCATCCTATCACTTGTCACTAGGGAGAAGAGGTCAGCCCCCACCTCTCTACAACCTCCTTTCAGGTAGTTGTAGAGAGTGATAAGGTCTCCTGAGCCTTCTTTTCTCCAGGCTAAACAAACCCAGTTCCTCAGTTGCTCCTCATAAGACTTGTGCTCTAGACCCCTCACCAGCTTCGTTGCCCTTCTCTGGACACGGTCCAGCACCTCAATCTTTCTTGTAGTGAGGGGCCCAAAACTGAACACAGGACTCAAGGTGTGGCCTCACCAGTGCCGAGTACAGGGGGAAAATCTCTTTCCTAGTCCTGCTCACCACACCATTCCTGATACAAGCCAGGATGCTGTTGGCCTTCTTGGCCACCTGGGCACACTGCCGGCTCATATTCAGCCAGCTGTCAACCAACACCCCCACATCCTTCTTCGCCTGGCAGCTTTCCAGCCACTCTTCCCCAAGCCTGTATCATTGCATGGGGTTGTTATAACCTAAGTGCACAACCCGGCACTTGGCCTTGTTGAACCTGATACCATTGGCCTCAGCCCACCAAGCCAGCCTGTCCAGATCCCTCTTTAGAGCCTTCCTACCCTCAAGCAGGTCAACACGTCTGCCTAACTTAGTATCATCTGCAAACTTACTGAGGGTGTACTCAATCCCCTCGTCCAAGTCATTGATAAGAAAATTAAAGAGAACTGGCCCCAGTACCGAGCCCTGGGGAACACCACTTGTGACCGGCCGCCAACTGGATTTAACTCCGTTCATCACCACTCTCTGGGCATGGCCATCCAGCCAGTTTTTTACCCAGCAAAGAGTACATCCATCCAAACCACGAGCAGTCAGTTTCTCCAGGAGAATGCTGTGGGAAACAGGGTCAAAGGCTTTACTGAAGTCCAAGTAAACAACATCCACAGCTTTTCCCTCATCCACTAAGCGGGTCACCTTGTCATAGAAGGAGATCAGGTTTGTCAAGCAGGACCTGCCTTTCATGAACCCAGGCTGACTGGGCCTGATCTCCTGGTTGTTCTGCATGTGCCATGTAATGGCATTCAGGATGATCTGCTCCATAACTTTCCCAGGCACTGAGGTCAGACTGACAGGTCTGTAGTTTCCCAGACCCTCCTTCCAGCCCTTCTTGTGGATGGGCATCACATTTGCTAGCCTCCAGTCAACTGGGACCTCCACGGTTAGCCAGGACTGCTGATAAATAATGTGGAATACAAAAGGAGGGAGACAGGAGAATTAGTCATTTATAACATGAGAGTGCTATATACCGAGTCTTGAAAAAGGATGCATGATTGTAACTACAGATTATCTACATTCTTAAAGGCACTGAGGGCTCTTATCTTGTTGACACTGAGTCGAAAGACACCCTTAGGCTAAAACAAGCAAAAAACCCAGAGGGGCGTGTGTGCGTGTGTGAAGAAATTAGCAAGAACTGTTGCCACAGAATGTTTCCAAAGCCAAAAGTTACTGCTATTGTTTTTTATTTAAGAAAAGGATACCCTCCTTCCTCAACAGGCTATCAAAACAGAAATTACCTATAAAATCCAGTTCCACAGCTGTTCGGCACATGTATAAACTGACAAGCACAACCAGCAATCCTTACTGTGTCTGGGTCATGACATAACCTGTACCAGCTGTGCACTAAAAATAAGGGTATGAGCTACCTCTGAACACTGAGAATTTAAGAAATGCAACCTTCAGTCCCTTAAAATCCCTTGAAATTCCCTGGAGGTCAAAGTACTTTTAAACTTAAAGGCCTTGTTACTAATGTACCAAAG
This sequence comes from Vanellus vanellus, assembly GCF_965231255.1. NCBI lineage: Eukaryota > Metazoa > Chordata > Aves > Charadriiformes > Charadriidae > Vanellus > Vanellus vanellus. The sequence continues at coordinate 49,734,829 of NC_138909.1, read as the reverse complement.
CACATTTTGGAGTTCAGGAACTTGACAACTCAGTTCAAGAAATAGATGTGAAAAATGGAATTTAAACCTAAACGAAGCAAGACCACATTCCTAACTTTCCTCAAGTATATTCCTTTGAAGACCATAGATACTTGTGTTGCTTCTTTCCTCCTTAAAATAGCTGGCAGCTTTTTAAACAGATTCATTCCACCAGAGTTATTTCTGTTCTAGAGTACTACTAAATTTAACCGACAATGGGGAAGTCTGTTGTTAATGGATGTTTTACATATTTAACAAAAGCCCATGTTTATTGCTAAGTGTGTGGTCTTTTTTTTTTAGCTTGATTTTCATTATACAACTGCATAGTCAAATGCTTATAAGCCACTGACCAAAGCCTTTCAACATGCAAATATTTTATACCCATTATGAATGACTTGGCCTTTCAACATGCAAGTATTTTATACCCATTATGAAAGAGTTGGCATTTCTGGAAGCTCAACGCTGCTTTTTTTTCCTTTTTTTTTTTTGTTTTTTGGGGTGCTATTTACAAGATTTCAGGAGTGATTAACTGGGAAGGAGAGGGCATGGGAAGTTCCCATCACTTCTCAGCCACAACCTTATGGTTCAACTCCAGGGCTCTACATCACAGGTCTGATGTATGAAGGTAACCTGGTTGTCATCTTACTGTCCCATAAGCATGAGATTAGTTTATGAAGCTACAGCAAGACCCCTCTGCACCAAAAAATTAAATGTAAGATTACCTTTCACAAGCCACATATCAAGCAGTTCACGAATTTCTGGGCATCAAAAGCCCATTGCTTTTCAATATTGGCACCACGAGAGCATACTTTATTTCACACAGGGAGCCGCTCTACCACGTCTCTTCCGTGTTCTGACAGGCCTGTCACCACCTTCCCCCGCCAGGCCCCAGCCACGGCCCGGGCCCGGCCCGGGCACCACTCACCTTCGCGGCAGAGGGCGGCGAGGGGGGACCGAGGGGCTGCTTTCCCGCCCCGCTCCGCTGCCATAGCCCCAGCGCTGCCGGCAGGGAGCCGTCGCCGCCGCCCTTGAAGCCCCTTAAGGGCACCGCGCCGCCGGCGGGGCCTTCAGGGCCGCGGCACCTTAACGGGCCCCGGCCGTCGCCTCTCCCGTGAGGAGCTCTTCCTGCGGGCCGGCTTCACCTCACCGCCGCCTCGGGTCCGCTGTAACCCCCGGCCTGGTCCCACCAGTCCCCGGCCCGCCCTCACCGGCTGCTCTGCGCCCGGCCCGCCATCACCCTGCCCGGCCAGCCCCTGGCCTCCCCCTCAGGGTCCCGCAGCCCTCCGAACTGACTAGGGGCTACTTATAATTGCCGAGGGAGTACTAGGAACTGCCTCGTAACTGCCCAATAACTACTGGTAACTACCAGTATTAGCCTAGTATCTGCCTCGCAACCACTACTAACTGCCTCAGAACCACTAGTGCCTAATAACTGCCCAGTAACTACTAGTAAGAGCCGAGTAACTGCTCATTAACTACTATTAAGAGTCTAGTAACATTATAATAACTGCCTGGTAACCACTGGTTACAGCTTAGTGCCTGCCTAGTAACTACTAGTAACTGCCAAATATCTGCCTTGCGACTACAAGTAACCACCTCACCTTGGGTGGCTCCTTTCAGCTGCCAGCACCCAAACCACCCCCAAAGTCCCCCAGATCACTGTGAATCCACCTGCCGGCCCTCCCCTCGACCACCCCATCCATCCATCCATCCATCCATCCATCCATCCATCCATCCATCCACCCACTCATCCATCCCTCTTCAGGGCCAAATTCCCCCAGCCCCTGTTGCATTCACCCCCAGGAGAACAGGTAGTCTAATTTCCCCCAAATTTTGCTCGCTGTCACCCCAAAAATTTGATTCATGGGGACACAGGAACCACCCTTTCCCTGCAGAACTGTGATTACATTTAAGGTTTAAAGCTGAATTATAATGACAGGATGAGTCTGAGGATCACCTGCCTAGGACAGGATTTTTTCCCTTCTTTTTTTCTTTTTTCTCTCTCAAAAGCATGTTTTCTCTGAGTACTGCTCACTACAGTCCAAAGCTGCAGCGATTAAATTTGATAACATTGTGCTTTGGATAATTTTTTAAAGGACAGTAGAGGGTGCTGTTTGTTCTCCTGTTAGGAGGACAGGGCCGCTTACCCCTTCAGCCCAATATCCAGACAGACCCAAAGTGCAGAATAACCCGCTGTTGAAGGGTCAGCCTTGCTCAGTGCTCCAAAACTGGCGTTGGCGTGCTTCTCCAGCTGGCTTTGAAATTCAATGTGTGTCCAAGGGGTTGAAAGTAGGGTCACTTCTCCAAATAGTTATTTAAGCAGGAATCCCTGTTATCCAGCCTCTCTTGGCCCTTTCCAGCTTTCCTGGTGTTTTTTCTTCAGATTGACAGTTTTACCATCATATTTTTGCACACAGCTGGGTGTGAAACGCTGGCCTGGTGGTACCAAGGGTATGATGCGCTGCCAGAAGGCTGATCTCCTCCTGATGACCCAACTGAGCACACACCACTGTGGCATTCACCAGGCTGGAAGGGGACAAATGAGACTTTTGTTATGCTCTGTCTCATCCAAAATAGTTTTTTCCTTTGTGATCCAAAGGGGTGAGGGGTACATTTTACTGGGTACACCATGGATGTCTGACTGCAGAGACCTGCTCTGTTGTCACTCCATCCTAGAAGGACTTTGGTCCGTTGGTTTTAGTTGGCTACTTTGAAAATATAGAATTATATTTTTTGTTATAATTTACTCTTCATTATTCCCTTCTATTCTATTCCGTTCTGTTCTGTTGCATTCCACACCATATTCTTTGTTATCTGGGAATCAGAAACAGTGTTTAGTGTGATTAATGACTGAGTTCAGTATAGCCACACTCCAAATCAGGTGTGTTTTTTTTTTTTTTTTAAATAAATATAAAAATCAGCACCTAATTTTGAGGTGCTAAAGTACAGCTGGCAAATATATGTATCTAAAATGTGCTTATACCCAGGGGAATTAAACATGCGTAACAGGTGAGACCAGAGCATCCTGATATCACATATCACACAAGTAGAGCATTGCAATTAAAATTGTAATTGCTTGTAGTGGCTAATTGCCTGTAGCAACTTTTCTACGCTGCCCAGCGTAAACGCTGAGAGGTTTGTGCTGATGGCTCTGTGATGGCTCTGGGCCTCCTCAGTAAGAGTGGAGGAGTCTGGTTGTTTGGGGACGAATGCTCATAATCACATGAACACCCAGATCACCCTGAATTTATGGAGTTGTGGATTGATATTGTTTGAGTTTGGCACACGCGGGCAAACTATAACACAGGATATTTGTGCTGAAGTGTGCTACCATCCTTCATTTGCAGGCAAGGAAAATTGCCAGAAGCTTTTAGCAGAAGATGCTGAGCAGTTCTGTGACTGTCTTAAAGAGCATGATACTTCCCACTGCCTTGGCAAAGTAAAGCGTTTCTTTTACAGTCTAGGGATGCAGAGGAATTACCCTCTTTACTTCTCTACACCTCGCTTTCCCTGTGCAGCAAGGAGATGTGGGAAGAGGTTTGCAAACATTGGTATCTGTGTGGTGCTTAGGGATCCAGGAGGAAATAGCATCAGGTTTCCTAGGGGTGGAAGGGTGAGATTAGCAGGAAACAGCCCTGCAAAATGCTATTAAAATATAAAAAAATGCTGAACAACAATCTGGGCTGGGTTCAATTTCCACAGCAAGGTTCACTCTTATACATGGAGGCCTTTCCTCGCGTCACCCCAAACTCGTACTGTCTGCCGGGGGCAGAGAGCAAAGCAAGGGCCTGGCTTCTTATGGGTTTGGTCTGTATGGTGTTCCCTCCTTTTCCACTCAGGTGGCTCAAATTCCTCCATCTTTTCTGCAGCTGAGCACTGGAGGAGGGGAAAGCTCTCAAATATGGTGCTGTTTCAAAGAGGTTTGGTGCATCCAAAATTGTGCGAGTATCTCAGATGTCCTGTTTGCTTCCACAGCCTGCGCCAAACCGCTGCTGTCCTTCCAGCTTCTTTCATGCTGCTCTATGTGCTCGCTGCCACTGGCGTTTGGGAAGTGATGCCCCTTTTCCAGGCTCTGGTGGCGACAGAGGATGCCGAGAATTTCAGAGTGTGGATTTCGCTGTTATCCCTGCCTCTAAACATGCCATCCATCTCCTAGAGGGTAAAAATAAAGCAGCATTGTTTAATTTCTGGAAAAAGCCAGATGACAGTGGAAAGGGTCAGAAATATGCACACCAGCCCTCCCTGTCCCACTGTCTCAGCTGTTGCTTCCTGAGAGACAGAAGCATGTGGTTGCTAAAAATACCCTGCAAGGAGAATACATTCTCTCTCCAATGGATGAGTATAAATTAATCCAAGTCGTAACATATACAACTGCTTGTGGCTGGGAGAAACAATTCCAAACGTAGTTTTCAGAGGGGGGTTTCCTAATGAAGCAGAAGTCCCAGCCCTGTGCCTTCCCTGCGTAGGTCGGCGATATTATGCGGAGGATCTTCGCCTCCTGCCTCTCCTGCTCCCACCCCCTCGCCCTCCTATGGGAAACGGTGCAGCAGGGGGTGGGGGGGAGGCCAGCCCTTTTATAAGCGTGGTCTTGCAGCAAGTCGAAGTAGACAGGAGTGACGGGAGATTTGGGTCGCTCTGAGATACCCACCTCCCAAGCCTTGGGGTCCCTGGGATGACCAAAGGGGGAATGGAGTCAGTTGAAGTGTTCACGTCTGAAGGCAAAGGCAGGGGCTTGAAAGCGCAGAAGGAATTCTTGCCTGGGGATGTCATCTTTGCGGAGCCAGCCTACGCTGCCGTGGTTTTTGATAGGTAAGAGAAAAGCACTTGTAAGAAACAGACTGAAAGCACTGAAAGTCATCTCGAGGCAAAATTTCATTTGGCGGGGCGGGTAAAAGTTTGAAAGTATCTGGGCAGCAGCAAAGATGGGTGCGAAGGGAAGTCAGAAGCACTTCTGTAAAGACACATTCACAGCTTACTGTGAATGTGCTTCCCAGGGCTCAGATCAGCTTTTTTACTTTTAGTATGGAGCAATCTGTTTCTAGGGTGTGATCTTGCAAGGTGCTCGGTGCTGTCAGCTTTTACCAAATGCTGTGGAAGTTGCATGTATTCAGTGTCTCACAAAACCGGACCCATGGTACGCCCCAGTGAGCTGCCAGGAGTTAGAGTAATTCAGGTACAGCGATCTCAGACTGACTTTGCTGAAGCTTCTGATCTATATGAGATAAAAGTGAGTTACATGGTGCTCTGCTCCCATGTACCACCTCCCAGCTGTACACTCTGCTTCATTGCCCGCTGCCTTCAAACTAGAAGCTAGTGGGGATCTGTGACTGATAGTGTTTCTGTTAAAGTGATTTTGTATTTATAGCTAGCTGAGTTAACTGGAGACAAGTTTCTGCTTTCGCTTTTGCACGAGACTGGTTTTAAATTCTTGTTCACCCTGGTGTAGCCAGAAACTGAATTCTGGTGCAAATGCATTTTTCACTTCTGCTGCTTCTTTCAAGGACAAACAACATTCGATCAACCTGCGCTGCCAGTGTGGCTGGTAGATGCCCACTTCTGCCCCTCAAATTAGTGGAAGATTCACTTAAATACCCTCAAAGCTAGAAGACACAAAGAACCAATTTCTATGTTAATCTCCCATGGGATAAGTCTAGAATAAAGCCTCAGACATGAATGGAATTTGTTCAGCCTTATAATATGCTAACTGAGAACGGTATTTGGCCCAAACTTTTTAACCAAGAAGCTAGGTGTCAGCTAAAGGTTTCGTTCTGGGCTTAGGAAATTTGTGAGCATTCTTCAAGGGCAGCATGGTGAGTCCCCAGACTGATTTTTTTTGCCCCAAACCGCCAGTGACTTTAATGAATGTTCTGCACGCTAAATAGGGCAGTGAGTGATTCTGCCTAGCTGAGCTTTCCCTGATTGAATAAACTCTGCTAATGAAGTCTGGGATGCAAGCAGAGCTCATGCTGCTGTTTTAATCCCGGTCATCTTGTAGCTGAAGCTGATTCATTCTACTGTGTGATCTGGCAATAGCAGAGAATTGGGGATTAAATGGACAGAGCAGGAAATAAGGGTTTTTGCGTTTTTCATTCACTTTTTCCTTGCCCTTATACTGTCATTGGGTGAACATGTTTATGAATCTTTACAATAGCAGCAATGACATTTTCTAGTTTTTATTTTAATATGTCATTGAAAAAGCTCACATTAAAAATGTCATTTTTTTATTTTAATATATTAAGTTCTTGAATTCTTAACCCTGAGTTCAATTACAGTACTTAGTGACAAAACCATCTCTCCTTGACATGTCCTTTTAGCTCTTGTACTTCAGTTTCACTTTTGTCACTAGCTGGAATCTTGCTGTGATACTATGTTTGCTTTGGAAGTGCCTATGGACAAGTATTTCTCCCATATGCCTTATGAAAAATACTAATTATCTTTTAAAGCATTGAAAACATTTTGCCTTTTGATTGCTGGTTGAGAATTTTTTTTCTTCTATGTGATATGTTGGAAGCATCAATGCATAGAGCAGAGCTGCCCATGTTGAAGAGCTACAACTTCACTGCATTTTCAAATGTCACTTGTGTAATGTGAGATACGGGGAGTACCTACCAGCACATCGGCTCTTAGACTGCAGACTTGTGTCTTAAGCTTATGTTTCCAACAGAAAACCTCAGATGGGGAGAGATGTGCTTCCCTCCCTCCCCAATCTGTGTTTGTTTAGCTCCCAGAGGACAGGTCCAGACAGTGAGCAGCAAGGGGGCAAAGTAAATACATCCCTCCTCTGCAACTGCAGAGGATGGGGATGGCTTCAGTTATTCTTATTTGTCTGCTTCTTCTTCATGCTGCTGTGCAATAATAATGGACTCTTACCCTCCCATGGCACATGTCATCCCAAAGCTCTTTATATACGTCAGTGGTGAAATGCATTCCCAGGATCTCCAAAGCAGGCAGTGCCAACTAAATGCTTGTTGGTTAGTGCTCGGCAGGGATATCCTAGGCCTGAGATATAATGAAAACATGCATTTTTCATGTGAAAACTGCACTGATGTTTTTCACACACACACACACACACACACACACACACACACACAGGGCTTTGGTTTTGAAGGTACCTTCTACCGCTATCCAGATTATTAAGTTGCATATAAGTCCCATCGAACTTATTTCTATCTAAGAAGGTTAGCCTGGATCCTTGAAGGACCTGCAAGAATAAATCCCCACTAGGCCATGGTGGCTGGTTTGGCCCTGAAAGAACTGCTGTTGCCTCTGTATGGATGAAGACTGTATGGATGAAGAGGCATGTGTTTTTCCATGCCCCCAAACAAGCATTTATAGGTCCTAAAACTGTTGTTGAGCCTACACTGTTAAAAAGGATCTCACCCTGCATTGGGAAACTCAAAGTCTAGAGTCCGTCATCCTAACTCCACTCAGCATCTTCATCTCTTGCTGAAAGCAATGTTTATGTGTACTATGGAAAAGGGTTTCCAATGAGGGGTATCTTTAATTTTTCAGCTCAGGTCCTACCAAATAGGGGACCAGATTTTCCACAGCGCTCTGCTATCTTTGTGTATAAAGGCCACCATGGAAGCACAAGTGTGCAGAGTACTTGGAAAAGTTGGTCCATACTTTGCAGCCCTTTGAGGAGCTTAGTTCTTTGGGAAGTCTAATCCCAGTGTGGATGCTGAGTCCCTGAAATCCTGCCCCTGATTTTGCTGTTCTATATGGATGCCCACCATACTACAGCGGCCACACTGCCGTATTCTGTGTGACTGCATGTGATGTGGGAACACAGCAGGTGAAGCAAAGGTCTCTTTTTCAGATTAGTAGGAGCAGCTCTTCAGAGACACAGCATAGTTTTCTTGATGTGGCTGTACTACAGGATGGAAAGCAGCTTCTGTTTGTGCCCAGGCACAAAGCTGTCAAGAGATGGGAGGTGCTACTATTCAGAAATGGGGGACCCCCATAAAAACTGATCATCATTTGACCTGGTGAAGAACATAATTGTGAAATGAAAATTTTGCATTATCTGCAATAGGCATTTAACTTCACGTGTGTAAGTGAGAAACTCCTCCATAGGGCTTTTGCATAGCAGAAACCTACCTTTCATACTCAGAGAAACTACCAGAAGAACAAACCTCTTTGCTCTGACTGTACAGGGATCTAGGGAGCCTGAACAACTGATTTTGTCACCTGGTGTTAGGTCCTCACTGCAGAAAGGGTGGATATGCTATATTTTGGGCTTAAATGATGCAAAGACCCTTATCTATATATTGATGTGAGGAACTGCTGAAGTAATTTGGACCTGAGGCTGTCACCCAGCTGCATTATATGAACGTCTGTCTTTCAGTAGGAGACTGAGTTTGAGGAGGTGTTGAGAATTTTATTTTTCCAGGAAAAGGAGAAATGTTTTCTTTTACAGAACTCGATAATCAGCTATCATACTCTGAGAAAGATGCCTCAATTTAACTGGACCAACCTACAGGGTGATGTGATGGCTTGTCCAGCAACATGCTTTGGGACTCAGCTTGCAAATTAAGACACTCAAAACTAAGGTCTGTTATAAGTGTCTGCATAGAGCTAAGGGCAGGATTCAGTTGCCATAGGTGCTTAGTGTCATTTGAGATGCCCCAGGGTGTCTGAGACATCCTCTTCAGGCTGACAGGTACAAAACAGGATTTATGAGAATCAGGCCTCCTCTCAGGCCAGATGGGTGTCCCTGCAGAGCCTAAAATAACACTAGGCTCCTATGTCCAGGCAAATGAAACTGGCCCTAAGCGCCCTTTATAATCAATGGAGCACTATAACTTGCACCAAACACAGACACATACCTTTGAGCCGAATGGCTTTCCAGACCCCACTGAGTGTTCTGATGGGATCTCTACTTAGATACTGAGGGTACAGGTGAGCACATCTAGGTGCCTAAATCTGCAGACTGCATCCCACCCTGGAAGCCCCTGAAGGTCACAGGGATCCTGAAGGCCCCTGAAGGTTCCTGAAGTCATTAAGGTTGGTGAGGGCTTGTATTGTTCGACGCAATGATCATCATCTGAGCAGCAGTTTCTTACCCGGTGCCAGAGATTTTTAGTCCAGAAGTACATAAAAGTCAAAGTGAAGCTAAAGAAGGTTCCTTTAGATGTCAGCCAGCTCATAGTTTCTTAGATTTTAAGGCCAGGGTATGACTCACAAGGCTAACCCTGCACATTACAGGGGGGTGGACTAGATGACATTTAAAGGTCCTTTCCAACCCAAACCATTCTATGATTCTATAACTTTTTTCTTAACATAGTGATTACCTGGCATTGACTCCTGCATCAAGCCTGATAATTCTACCTGAAGCAGAGCAGGCTATTTAGAGAGATGGTGAATACTGATTGAAAAGGGGTGCAGAACTCAGGGTGATCTCCAGTATTTTACTGTTTGGATAAAGTGCAGACACACTCTCTGGTCTGTGTTTGAATCAACCTTGCTGTTATCAGCTGAAATAACACTTAGAAAACATCAGTGTCAGGCCTGCTTTGCCCTAAAATACACACAGAAGGTTGAAAATATATCTTCTCAAGGGATTCTTTGCCTTTGTTGGAGTAATTTTTCGATTTCCAAAGCCCCTGTGCAGTCCTCATTGTCATTACCTCTCACTGAAGCTTTCTGTAGTGCTCTGCTTACGTGCTGGGGTTTAATCCTCCCCTCTTCCCTCCTTACTTTTCCTCTGAAGATCCCAGGTCTCCTTTCCTCATTGCCACCTTCAGGATGATGGCATTCATATTGCCTGGGATCAATGTACAGTATGTGACCTTCTCTTATGGCATGTCTGTTGGCTCTCAAGCCTGTAAGAGTTTACATTTCCTGTGGGCATGGGGATGCCCGATATATCTCTGTCAACCTTCATCAAGAGAAGGTTTGCTCTTTAACCGGTGGGGTTTGAGAGACAGTAGTCAAGGCAAACAGTGTCATGTGGTAGAAAGCCAAGATCACCTGAAAGATCTGCTTGATGAGTGATCTTGCAAAATTGCTATAAATCAGAGATCATGCAATTTTTGCACTCCTTTTTGATGTATGAAGCAGGCCCAAAACATTTTCCAAGGGAAGCATAGGGAGTGGCATTATTGTAGCTGGGATGACCTGGGGATATAAGAAAAGCAAAATTTTCCGTAACAGCACGAGTCTGAAAAGATTATGGAAGCAAATCCTTTGAGTTGATACCAATAAAAACTGAGAGTTAACGTAATCTTATCCATATTGCCTAAAATTTTCTGGGGTTTATTTTTTTATTATTATCTCATTTGTTCAAATGCTTAAATAAAACCTGGGAGAAAACCTAGCTTTTTTAAAGGAAACCACACCCACACCTCTTTAAAGAGAGGCTGAGAAAGCTTGTAATGAAAGACTAAAAGTAAAATAGTCTAAGATAAGTCCTCCACTCAAATCAGACAAACCAGGATGTGTCATCCCTGACATTTTAAAAATAAAAGGTCTAAGTTCCAGCCCCCTTTTTTAAAGGAGCAAAACTATTCTTGTGCTAGTAATTCACAATTATAGATATCGTCTGTAGAAACCAGTTATTGAATACTTACTTTTTCCTTTCACTGCTGAAAGAGTAGGTGCATTTCCTTAGGCTGTTGTGTTTAATGAAGTGTTACAGCCTCTGCTTTGAAAGCCAAGTGGACTTTGCCTGCAGCTCAGGCTATTCTTATGCTGTCCTCTGTAGGACATATAGGAGAGAGTTGCATAGCCAGCCAATAATAAATATGAAGCAGGTGGACTTAGGTGTAAGTTAGGTTGTCTCTGTGTGTCATCTGTCACGTAGAGAGTAGCATAAACTCATATTAAATAGTCTGTGAGCTTCTCACCATGTCCATTAGCTGTTCAATGGAATCCTCCTTTTATTCCTACTACAGCCATCTCACTTTGCTTTTCCACATCAGTGAATGAGATGCTGTGGGTGCTGGATGGGAAATGATTGGCAGATGTTTGGGTTGTGCGTGTCTCAGAGGTGAAGTCAATATATTCCTGTGGCAGTGCTCAGCCCTCTGTCCTGGCAGGTCCAACAGATCTTAATTCATCTGAACCCAATCCAAGCAGTCACAAGAGCTATTTGTTTCTTTTGCTTTCACTGAGAGCCGTGCTTGCAGGAGCCATGGCTTAGTTGACAGTGCTCTGTCACCTCTTGCATTTGTTGGCTGGCACATTGAATCATTGCTTTTTGTGACTGTAGCTACATCCAGGATTAGTAGTAGTTGTGCGTCTCATCTACGTAACATCAGAGCTCGTGAGCCCTTGAGAGCTGAGCTCAGTTGACTCTTGGATGAGAGGCCAAGGAAACCTGAGGCTTTCCAGAAAGTCATTTAGTGAGTCAGTCAGTGGCACCTGCCCTCCGAGTCAGTCCTAAATCCTTGACCTGGCAAGGCTTGGACAAGCTGGAGAAATCACTGTGCTAATGAAGATGCTGCTTTTGGGCAGGGTGAAAAAAAGAAGTTCTCACTATGTGTGGAAGATGGCAGTGAATGAATGGCCAGAGATCACTCCAGAGGCCATGGTGTATATAGACACAGCAGAAAGCAGTTATATTGTCACCGTGTTAAAAAGCAAGGGAAGCTGAGCACCGAGTATCTAAGGGTTCAAACCTCCAGGGCTCCTGTGTAGGTACCACATATTTCTCCAGAAACTTTCAGTGCTGCCTGACCATGCAGTATCCTGACCACATGGGCACGGGCTGTTCTCTTTATAGGGAGCGGAAGCTCTATCTGGGCCACCTGGAGCCATTTTGGGTTGTGTTAAACACTTTCTAGGCCAGACAGAGAAGGCTTTATAGATCAGTGATTTCCACAGGCTGAGAGAATTGGGTTTAACCTGCTGCTCCCCCTGTCCTTGGGGAACCTGAACCATTGCAGAGAGGATGACAGGGGACATTGCAGGGGAGACTGTGAACCACTGAAAGCCTTTGGTATCCTTGGTGTTTTCTGCCTCCAGGATCAGTGGTATCATAGCCTGTTATAAGGTCCAGCCCTGGGGCCAAGGAAGAGCCCCACTTTGCCATCCCCATTCAGGGCATCTGGCTCTGAGCTCCTCTGAGACAGGAGGAGTTTGCACGAGTGCCTAGGGACACCTGGGGCATTTAGCTGCTTGCAGGGTCAGGCAGTGCTTGAGCAATGTTTGTTGAAGATTTAGGCAATAGACCTCAAATACCTGTGTCTTCTGAATTTTTTACTGTGCCAAGAGTTGAGCCCAGGCCTCTGGAGCCCTGGTGATGCACATTATCAATAAATCCAGTCATCTTTTAAACCATTTCTAGTCATGGAGGATCCCACAAAGGTTGTGTGAGAGGTGTGGTATTTCTTATACCTGCCAGTCAGACTACCTGTGAGTAATTGTGTCTGCAGTTTCAATACCACATGAACCGTTCTTTCACCTCCTTGGGAAGTCTTGTATAACTTTTTTATACACATTTTTCTGCATTTCTGTGTCTCCTTAGAAACGAGGGCTTTCCAGTGCTGGTGGTAAGTTCCGCCAGTTGTGTTTGCTTTGGAAACTCTGGACACCTTATGCAATAAAGATCAAAATGCAAAGCCAACATTTTAGTATTTTTCTGTTCTCAGAGAGAGAGCTGGGGGAATGCAAGCCTCTGTTTGAGGACTAGGGGTTTGCTGCACCATATTCCTCTCTAACCTGTCACTCCTCTTTACAGGGAAACTTCTTTAACTGCCTTTTTGCTTTCTGACTGTCCTCAAAGCACGCAGGCAGCAGGAGGGAGGCCCATTCCCTGCATGAAATATCTCCCCGTGCCTCCCGGCACGATGTAACCATGCGGGTTTTATCAGCTGTCTGGCTCTCCTTTGCCTTACAAGGAGTGTAATCTCTCTTGCACCTCTCTGCCCCTCTGACTTGACAGCTGACAGAGCACAGCCTCACATTTCTCACCACCTCCCAGCTCTTTCATTTGACTTAATGGAGTTGGCTGCATCCCCCTTCCTGGACACGTGCTCCCCCCTGCCCCATCCTGGCTGCTTACCTTGCATTGTGTTCCCTCCTGTGCGCCGGCACTGCTCACTGTCATTTTTCAAACCTCATTTTTGCATGTGGTTTTGTCTGCTGCAGGTCGCCCTGTTTTAAATCAATGGCCTTCTGCTTTAAATCAATGGTCCTCTGCTTTAAATCAATGGCCATCTTCATCCCGCAAGAGTCAAGGCGCAGGGTGGATTGTGTCAGCAGCTCATGCAATAGTGCCAGAGGAACGAAAGTGCATTTTAAGTGTACTGTGATAAATATAAATATGCATGTGTATGTTTATATATAGATCTGTATAGTGGAGAGGCAGCACAGTCTTGGGGCTGGGCACTTGGGCTGTGAGTCTGATTCCCGCCTGTAGTACAGCCTTCTCGTGTGATCATCAATACATTTTTTATTTCCTTGTGCCTCAGTTTCCTCATGAGGGGCTGTGGATGATGATAATGTTCCCTTGGTAATGAAGCCTCTGTGGTCAGTGAGCTTTTTGCGATGAGAACCTTCCTCCTAGGGCTGGCAGTGTCTGAGGGATGGGAATTTAAGGTCTCCTATACTGTCGAGCCTGGCTGGAGGCAGAGGTAAAGTGAGCAGCTGCCTGGAGAAGCAGGCATCTGGGAGCACCAAATCAGGCAGTGAAAACCCTTCTCTAGCAGCAAGGGGAAAGTCTCAAAGTTGTTTGGGCAGGAGATCAAAGTGTCTCCCCCTCCTTCCCAACGAAGGGGCAAGGAGCTGGAGATGTGAAAGGGGCACATGGGGGAAGTGTCCTCTTGGTCTGGGACCCCGAACACTCTCAGAGGGAGGATATCAGGTTAGGCTGCTTCATCAGTATCCCATGAGATATTCCACCCCTCCAGCCCTGGGTTATAGTTGCATACATACAATTGTAGGATGCTTCTTGGAAATCCTGTTTTGAAGGATTTGAAGAAACTTGCTCCTTTTGAAAGGTGTTCCCCAGTTATCCCATGACCATCTAACTCACAGTAACCTCTCAACTAGTTGAATCGCACAGCCAGAAGCAGGAGCAGCCAGCAAGCAGCACTTATTGCTGCTGGCACCAGAGGAAGACACGTCAGGCTTTTCAATTTGGAGTAGAATTCTGCATTGCTAGTCCATCTGCAGGAAGGCTGCAGTGGCCTAAAGAGCACAGTGCTAAAGCTGACGCTGGACTGAACAAGGAGGACTTCATGCCCTTAGAGCAGGGCACAGCCCTACATCAGTCACTGTGTTCATTATCTTTAATGTTTAACAACACCTTCATGGGGGGCATATTCTGGGCCACTGACCAGCACTAAATCATTGATGCTCTCAGCTCAGCAACATACCAGCTTTGTGAAGATGAAAGATTCCCTGGACTTAGTAATAAAATCTTAGGGTAGTCTTAAATGCAAATACTGGTCCCTAAACTTGACATTACAGCTAGGCCACCTCAGGTCCTACCCCAGCCAGCTCTTGAGAATTCATCTTTTTTCTGTCTTCAGCTGTTTGGTGTTCATTTTACATCCCCAGGCAGCTGAAAATCCATTTGTGCCTCAGCATTTGTGCTTGGGGGCCTGCTGAATGCCTGGGAGCTTGCCCTGGTCCCTCAGACCCTCACTAATCCACGCTAAACATCTGTCTGGAGTCACCAGAGTCACTGTGCTGCCGCTTCCTGATGGTGGACATCCGTGTACCACAACTGAAGGCAGGAGAAGACATAAACCACTCTGTGATGAGAAGATCTGCCTTGAAGGAGGCTGTTCTTTTGGTTTCCTCTTGTCATTTCCAACACAATGCCACAATTGCCTCCAGTACAGCTACACCTTTGGCCTGGAGACAAAAAGAAGTGACAAGCAAAGCTGCTTTTTAGTCCACGGAAATGTGTCTCGTTTCAAGCCGCACAAACACAAGGTTTCCTTATGCAACCACTTCTATATATCACTATTAATTGTGATGCACCGCTGGTCTGGTCAGTAGCAGAGCATTTCTGATGTATATTTTTGATGCATATGGTCCCTCTTGCCCAATGTTTTCCCAAGTTTCAGACATAGTGGTGGCCGCTGATCCATTTTGTGACCCAGTCCACATGAGGACCAGGAAAGCCTTAGTGCTTTGGTGAGGATTTACTTCATCCAAATTCAGAGGCTTTGCAGGCAGGTGAAGCTCTCAGCCTGGCATTTTGCCTTCACGTTCTTCTTCATGCTTGCCAGAGCCACAGACTCATTAGGCATCTCCTTTCTGCTCAGCAAATGGGTGGCTGGTGCTTCAGCAAGGGCCAGACAGAAAGCAAAACCAGACTGAAAATCCTATTAACAGCGGCAGCGCTGAGGAGGAGCAGATGAGCTGCAGACAAGAGGGCTGAGAGCTGGGGAATGCTTTATTGCTGTCCTCCTTTAAACAAAATATTTGTCTCTCTGGCGTAGCCAAACACAAAAGCAACAGCACTGGGCAAGTGCATGAGCATTATGCTGGGTGGGAGGTTTCTCCATCCTCCCAAAAAATCTCAGAGGGTCTGTCCTTAGTGGATGTGGGGAACGCAGGGATGCAAAGCTGGCAGGACCCTCACTGGGTGGAGCTGGCCCTTCACTGAGGTACGAGCCAATGGGTCCTTCCGTCCTTCCAGCCTGACACACGTCATCTGTCACACCTGCTTCAAACGACAGGAGAGACTCCACCGCTGTGGCCAGTGCAAGTTCGCCTACTACTGCGACCGGACCTGCCAGAGAGCGGCTTGGCTGAACCACAAAAATGAGTGCTCTGCCATCAAGAAGCACGGCAAGGCACCCACTGAAAACATAAGGTGAGAGCCGGTCTCCAGGGTCTGAGCCAGCAGTCTGGGGATGGTAGGAGAGGACAGGGCATCCCTCTGGACGGTGGTGAGGAAGATCCGAGTGGCCTGATTTGGATGGGATGGAGGTGGGAGACGGTTTGGGAGAGGCCAGGAGCATCCCCGAGGTGATGGGATGGGGACCTGGAGGAGCATCCAGGGTGCAAGGGGGTCGTGCTCCTGGGCTTTTTTTTGGTGCTGGGCCCCAAAAACTCTACTGCAGCTGAACATGATGAGGCAAACCTGCCCGGGGTGGTTTAGGAGGCGTGGGAAAATGGGGAGTAGGTGGAAAAATGGAAGAGGAGATGGACTCGTCCCCAGTCTGTCTACGGGATACATTGATTTGGATTCATATCCTGGCTCTGTTATAAGAAAATGAGAGGAATCCCCAAGGAAATGAGAGCCATTGTGGAGGGTTGGGGACCTGGAGGTCTGTAGCACTTCTCCAGGTAAGAACATAGATGCCAGTGCAAAACCCTGCATCTGTCTCTCTTTCCTTCAAAAGCCCATGGATGGTGACCAACCATCAAACCATCAGCCATTCAATTCTGACCCTGTCTCAGTCTGTCTGCACACAATTTCCCACCCGTGAAATGAATTTCAATGATCCTTCAGTCCCCCTCCTTGGTCTTGGTGGTGATGGTGCTAACACCTGGGGCTCTTTCCTGGCCAGGCTGGCTGCCCGCATCATGTGGAAGATAGAGAGGGAAGGCAGTGGGCTGGCAGAGGGCTGCCTGGTCTCTATCGATGACCTGCAGAACCACGTGGACAGCTTCGGCGAGGAGGAGAAGAAGGAGCTCCGTGCCGACGTGGAGAGCTTCCTTGAGTTTTGGCCACCCCAGAGCCAGCAGTTCGGCATGCAGTACATCTCCCACATATTTGGAGTGGTATGTCGGAGGGGTGGGAGAGCAAATGAGGGGCTACTTTTAATGCCAGCTTCCAGGAGTCAGTCTCCAACCAGCCTGAGTTGAGGATGCTCAAGTTCATCCCTCTCTTGCCCTTAAGAGCCCATAGCAGTTGGGATAGCTGAGGTCAATATTTGCTGCAGCTGGTTATTCCCCATCTGCATGGCTTTTGCACTGACACTGGGAAACTGAGGCATGGAAAGGGCAAGGTCTAAAACCTTTTATCTGTCTCACCGTGCAGGCAAATGGCTCACTCAAATCTAGGTGCTGTGTTGTTGTCACAAGTCCCACTGGGAATCTCTCTGCAGCAGGGAGAGCTGGGAAAATCTATTTAAACATATTTTTAGTAAATATACTTAGAATATATTTAAATATAGCAGATCTGTTTTAGTATATACATTGATGTCTATTATATATTGTAGCCGTTAGATTTTTACATGTATATTATAAACACATATTTTGTGTATATATATGTAAAATAGAATCAGGTAAAATATACTAGATATATTTAATAATATCCATTACTAACTTGCTAACTATAAATTGTTGTTCTCAGTGTAGCAGAGACAGAAATTCCCAGAAGCCAGTTCAGGCTGAGCTGCTCTGCCCCCAGCCCTGGTAGAAGTCGGTGTATCCTGGGCTGCACTAACCCCTCACCTGGCAACACTGCCCAAGGGGCCAGGGTGAGCTGAGACGAGGCACATGCTCTGCTTGCACCTCTGCTGATGGCTGGTGTGGCAGAGAAGTTGGTTTTGCCAGCCCTAGCACAGGGAGGACACACAGCATCCTTTGGTACCCACCCCAAAAAGAAAATCCAGTCTGCTGGGCACAGGGAGACCTATGTACTAGTGACTGGCATAGCTTGCCCATGCAGAAGTAAGGAAGTATAGATAAGGTACAGAATCAGCTAAGAAAAGACACTTAACTATTAACAGAGTAAAATAATTAGCAGCCAAGTTATTATTTCCTTTGGTACATCCTGTTGCATTTTCTCTTTGCAAATACTTCCTTTGTTTATGTTTGTGACTAAAAACTGTTCCATTCATATGTGATAATAATGTAATGTAACATATAGAAAAGTATAATAATTCATTTGAGATATATATGTCATGCAAAAGTAGTCATTCTGAAAATTGTTTGGGACTCATAACAAACAGTAGTAATGGGTTTTTATAATCTCTGTGGGCCACCCAGAAAATATGACCAGGTTGAATGCAGCTCTTAAGGTTGATTTCTAACTGATACCTGTTTTAATAAGTGTGAACTTTGCTTTCTGCTGATGGTCTGCTTGAATTGCCGCAAATTCATTTTCCTGTGACCTTTTTCTGAATTATTTGCGGGAAATGAATATAAGGAAACCAAAGCATGGTCAAACCAAATTTATCTTAGACATCCCAAATGAATATTAACAGCAAATATTCTGCAACATTTACTCAGCTCTGCTCTGAGCTGGTCCATCTGCACGAGTCCTGCATTTCTTCTCTTCTGATGTTTTATCTCAACTAAAGATGTTGTTTCTACAGCTACCTTCTGCAGTGATCTCATAGGCACTTCTTTCTCCTTAAAGTTTGGAGATGGGATGCTGGAGACATACGTCTTCTAAAGCATCAGTGGGAACTGAGAAATCCTGAATGTAGTTGAGTTCAGCATTTTCTCTAATGCTTCTACCTGCCTATGTTTTGGGACTAGATCAGCTGCAATGGCTTTACCCTCAGTGACCAAAGAGGACTGCAGGCTGTTGGTGTGGGAATCTTCCCCAATCTCTGCCAGGCCAACCATGACTGCTGGCCCAACTGTACCGTCATCTTCAACAACGGCAAGTGAGTGGATTTCTTTCCTTGAGCACAGCAGGGATGCTTCCTAATGGGCAACTCAGCAGACTCTGCTAGCCCCACAGTGTCAGATCCCTGCCCCAGAAAATCTATTCATTCTTGTTTCCTTCTCTAGCTCAGAAGAAAAGTATCAGGATTTTCTTTCTAAAGGGGAACTGTTTGCTCTCTTATTATTGTTATTTTAAAAATTATTGTTGATACACTGAACAAATACACAAAGTTTTACCCCAAATCCAGTAAACCAGCAAAGAATTTTTCCCTGGTTTCTATGAGTTTTGAAACCAGTCTTGAAATAGGAAGATAAAGTACTAAGTAGCTGCCTAGATCAGTCCTTGTATTCAGGCTTTATTTATAAGTAGTTAAGGAACAAATATGATTAATAAACTATTAAAGATTATACTGAGTCTACAGTCCAAGAGTTTCTTACAACCGAAGCTTGCGATCAGCTGTGTATCGCTATCTGCTGATGTGTTTATAACCATCCCTAACACAAACCCTCATCTTTGTGAGAGTGTATCATCATCTCTATTAATCACTGATTAACTCTTTAGCAATGGTATCTTAATGACTGTTACCTGCAAACCGAGTCACATGCAATTGTGGGATGCCCTAAGCCGCTGGGCACTCCCCATTCTCAGCCAAGTCCTATAAGAAAACTTCTGTGGGACATGTGAGCTGGAAAGATATTAAGTGGGAAATGCAGGGATCTTTCAGCAGAGCTGGGAGCGGAGACTGCTCTCTCAGTGCTCGGGGAAGCCCGCAGCAGGGATGCTCTGCCCTTCCCAGTCTCCTCCCAGGCCAGAAGAGGTAAAACTGCTGCAAGTTGCATTGTGTGCAAGAAATTAACTGTGGGAAACCGCTTGCCAAAAACCACACAACCGCAGTATTTCATCCAAATTTTCCACTAGGTCTTGAGATTTTACAAATTCCCTTGTTCACCAAACTTTAGTGCTATAAGTTAACCCCCCAGCCTCCCCTTCTTTAACTAACACATTGCTTGTGCACTCTAGTTCTTGCTGCTGGTTTTACTTGATAAAATTATATCAGCATTTATCAAACAGCTGGTAAATGAGCAAAGAGAAAACCAAACTGCATTAGGACGATTACCTTGGTGGGAAATACGGTCTGAGGCATGAGTGGCATGAGGAGAGCCTCTCCAACCAGGCTGGGAAGTGGAGGAGGTAACTAACAGTGATAGCAACCCTGAAATCTGAGTTTGTGGGCGGTAAGTAGAGGAATGGCATTTTGTTTGCCTGGCAGCTTGTTGAAGCTCCCACATGTATCCAGTAGCTGACTTTAAACTTGACCATCTGGTTATTGGCCAGGTAAATTATGAAGGGTTCTTGTCTTTCTGTGGTAACCTGATGATAAACCCCTGTTGTGGGAGCTGAGCTCTCTGTCAGCGCTCAAGGCACAATACCGTACTTGAGAACCCACCACTCATCACACAGAGTACAGTCGTTGCTGATATCCCAGTCTGATTTCCATTTCAAGCTGTGTTTTAGAGAGCACGACTACTGATGTCCGTGGAGACATTTGTGCGTGGGAGAACTAGTCCCCTGGTGCCTGCCAAACGTCAGAAGCAGGTTTTTGCACATCCCCTGGCCAAGACCACTTCTAAAATCACAGTGCTAGGACAGTTCTCTGCCCAATCCTCCACAGCCCAGTGGTGGGCAATTCAGTTACTGCAGTTGCATAGCAAAAGCGAAGCTGTCATACAGTGAAACATAAGCCAGGCACAGGGAACCCCCTTGTCTCCTGTCAGGATGATGTCCCCATGCCCTCAGCCGTGTACCCTTCTTTTTTTGTTGTTGTACTTATACCTGTGTAAACTGCAGATGTTTGTTTTGTCTTTCAGTCATGAGGCTGTAAGATCAATGTTCCACACACAGATGAGGTGGGTCGGTCTTGAAAGCATCATCCTTCCCCCTTGCCCTGTACCCCTCATGCCCTGTGTTTAATGGAAAAGTTGCAAACAGCCCGAGGGGCTCCCTCTGTTTGAAGAAAATTTCACTTTCCCCATTTTCTGAACTTCTCCTCCCCATGTAAAGCCCCACTAAACCTAAACCTTAATTAACTCTGCATTTTGTAGTAAAGTAAAATGATAATGGTAATACTGTGACTGTCCCCCCCCACTGCAAATTCCCTCTCTGCCTTCCCACTCTCTCCCTTGGCTTCCTCCCAGTCAGTATTTCCCCTCTTCACTTCTCATTTCTCCTCCCCTGACTATGGCAAGAGCATGAAAGTCAGAACAAGGTCTCGCTAATCTTGTACAGCCCAAAATAAAACCTTGCATATTAGGAGATGAGAAATGATTGCATTACTGACATACTAAATAGTCCATGTTTCTTCTGCAACAAACGGTGCCTGTTGAATGTGTTGACTACAGTAGCAATACCATGAGATGTAGGTTTCATCCTTTTTTATCATAATACCTGATTAATGTTTTACCTTTTAATGATGCCACTGTTACTTGATCCAAACTAAAGAAATCACGAAAATATATGCTGAAAAAGAAGCTTTCTGCTTAGATCATGGCACTTGGTATGTTATAGTTAGTCCTGTTAAAGGGACACTGTTGTCTTTAAACTCAATTTCATGCAAATGTGAAATTTCCTCAAGTAAGATGTGAAATGCTTTTGAAGTGCTCTTCTGCACCATTGGCACTTACTCGGTGCATTATAGATAGGGCCATAAAAACAGGCAAATGAGTTTCACTTCTGATTAGAGTTGCTATTTTGGGGCAATTTGGGTTTTGATCTATCAGGCACTCTCTGTGCCTGTGTGTGTGTCTTTCAAGGTCCTTGGTGCTTGGGGCAGACGCTGGGGAAAAAGCATGGGACAAGCTCCGTGGGGTGCTCTTGGCTGACAGTGTCTCTTTAACTGTAGCATTTAAAATATGCCATGTGTTTCCAGGCTTATCCCAAACGCTCTCAATCCCCTGCACACAAGGGATGGCTGCTTAAAATATACCTACTGTGCTTAGGCTACCAGGGGCATCATAAAAGTCAGAGGCTTCATTTTGCTTCTCTGGTTGCATGACTCCTGTTAACGAGGATCCCATTAAGTGTGAATGGGAATGTTTATATGTGTAAACCTTTCTGGTGGGAATTGCTCTTTTTCATGCACTTTCTCCTGGAGTAGCAGGTTGCACCTTTCTCTGGCTGGCATTTTCCCATGGTTGTGGCATAACAATAGCTGCCCTTTGTGATGATGGCATGTTCAGTGATAAATTTCTTAAGAAATATGCTGTTGATATGTGATCTAACACCCAGAGAAGTTCAAGACCAGCATCAGGGAGTAGTTTTCGCAGCAGCTTTAGCATAGCTGAAAGACTCAGAGCTACGCCCTTGGTGCTGAGAGCTTATAACGGGAATTACAAGGGAATTACAATCTCTTTGCAGAAATATGATCACACAGAAAAAGTAAAGTCAGAAAAAGTCATATCCTCCCCAAAAGACTTATTTTTAATGCACCTAGGGAGACCTTTGGGTTCTATGCTACCTGTGCCTTTGTTGAGACCTTCACTGGGTCCCATCTAAAGCCCCTCATGTTCATGTGGGAACCAGCAGGTCGCCCCGAGGTCCATCTTGTAGTAGGTGTGTAAGTCAAACATGCTGTTGAGCTTAGCAAGAGGACGATTAAGGCACACGCTGCCTGCAGTGAGGGAGTCCCAGGACTGATGTACCACACTTGTAGGGCTACAGTAGGGTGGGAGCTCAGACCATGGGACTGGCTTCATTTTGATAACCTGTAAGTATGCTTAGCTGTAAAAACATGTTTAAACAGCTAACTGGTCCAAACAGAGAGCCCAAGGTCACTGGTCTAAGTGAATTATTTCTAACTGTGTGTAGAGTCACTAGTAGATGGGGAAGTAGATAGGTACAGAAGCACCACCTTGCAATTGGTATTAGATGGAGGTTTTTCTCACTCTGGCCAAATTCTTCAGCCAGTTGTGCCTGTCCAGCCTCCTTAGCTGAGAGATGGCCCAGAGTAACTGGGAGATTAAATGTGTAGAGTGAAAAAGCAAAGGAATAGTTTTGAGCATCCATGTTATTTAAGACCTTTTGCAAGGAAAGACAGGAGAGCAAGGCAGGTGTAAAGAAAGATATGGCTTTCCAAAAGCCTGTCATTAAGGATTTGATGTGGATTTTTGTTTAGTAACAGAGACTGGTGATTTCCTTGTGTTTAATATTAGCAATATCAGATCAAATGGGCTATATAAAAAATAGACTATTTCCAGAGAATTGTTTCTAAGCCTTTATGTAAAGATGCATGAACAGGGTGAGGGCATCTCTTACCCAGCACCCAGAAGGAATGTGTCTTAACTTTTCAGAGCGAAAATGATACTGAAAGCAGCGTGGCTCAGGATCTGGGACTCTAGCCAGGGATGTGTGGGTAGCATGCAAAGCAGTACTTAAAAAAAGACCCAAAGTCCAAACTCAGCATTTTGCAAGGCTCGATGTGTATTTCTGATCTCAGGGTTTTCTTCTGGCCAGATCTCCTGCAACACAATAAAAGTTTATGTCTAGCTTCAACCCCCTCCCACATAAAGTAATGGGTCTTTAATCTGTTTATAGCTCAGACCCTTACGTATCCCTGACAGGGATGGGCAGAGGGGCAGGAGAAACTGGTGTGACCATGTTTTCACTCTGTATTCAGTTAACCAGACTGCTGCCCACCTCTGCATTGCCTCCCTGAAGAGCTAACAGAGTACCTTAGGGGAAGGACTCACCTCTCCAAAGCAGGAGCAGATTGCAGGATTTGTCCCTGATGGTTCTATGGCTGCACCTTTGCTTCTGCTGCTTCTCCAAGTCCACATTTCGTCTCCTTTGCACCCAGGATCGAGCTGCGGGCACTGAGCAAAATTTCTCCCGGGGACGAGCTGACCGTTTCCTACGTGGATTTCCTCAATGTGAGCGAGGAGCGGCGGAAGCAGCTGAAGAAGCAGTATTATTTTGACTGTGCCTGCGAGCACTGCAAGAAACAGATCAAGGATGACCTGATGCTGGCAGTGAAGGAGGGGGAAAGCAAGGTATGTTTTGTCCTGCTGTGTCCAAACCAAGAGGTCTCCTCCACCCAGGCATCTGTGTGTCTCTGTGACTGTGGTTCTTCAGCCTGGCGACACTCTCGATAGGGACAGAGTCAGATTTTGGCAGAAGCCTGACTAGTGCCAATGTAAGAAAGGAGAACAGAACTGAACCTTGATTGAGCACACCACCAATTCAAGCCCACTATGCAAGGCCAGTTTAATCCCTATTATGCAACATAAGTACATTTTTTAATTTAAAATTTTAAAAAGCCTGAAAAAGTTACCTTTAACTCTGACCTAAAAGCAGAATGCTAAAATATTGGAAAATTAGGTCCAGAGCTGAGAAAAATCCTGGCATTTAGATTGTGGGCTTTTTTTGAGGAACTGAAAGGGAATCAAAGTTTTGGACAGCAGAAAGGAAAAGGTGTTGCAGGTGATTCATGGTGACAGGACTAACCAGCACTGCTGAAGCTGTACGGTTTGTAAAACGTGCACAATCACATTGACTCCAGGAAGGTGGGAAGCCTGAACTTTCAGTCCCTCCTTGCAAAGGCCTGTCACAGGGAGTTTGTACTATCGCTTGACATTTGCGCATGGTTGCTGTGGGCACTGGCAGACTGACGGCGAAGAATTAACATGCCTGACTGTTCATTTTTAAGTAATCTCTGTTTTCCTTGGAAGTCTCACAAGTTATGGAGTGGGAGGGTGTAATGCTGTGTCTTGCTGTCAGCAGTGGGATGTATTGCTTGGCCAGCAGCTGCAGGTTATGAGCATGCTGGTAGCTCTAAGACTTTCTTTTTTGTTCCTCTGCCCAAGGATATAATATTTTTTGTGTTCTGTGGCAGTGTTAGCTTAGGGGATTTCTACTCCTGCAAGCTTTACAAAGTGTATGATGGAAAGGAAAGCAGGGTAAGAGCATTTTAATGTGTTATCAAGTCACTGATCTGCACTATCGAACAGTCACCTAATGAATCAAAGAGTACAGCTCAGGGCTGATGTGGGGCAGGACCAAACAGCAAAGGTGGGATGAAGACCTCTTAGACTGGCACTGCCACCAGGAGAGGCCCATGGAGCCGCACCTTCTGGGGAATGAGTACAAAACCCTCAGCCTCCACCTCAGCACAGGTACCAGAAAGCCAAGCTCAGTCCTGTGACTCTTCTTTCATATAGGTGCTGGTCAGAAAAGGCTGGATATTGCAGAGCAAAAGTCTCTCCTGGAGCAAGGTTTGGAGAAACGGGATCAAACTGATATCAGGGAGCTCCCATGGGAAGTAGGACACGGGACTAGAAGAAACCTTTTGCTTGTTGGGTTCCCCACTAGTATAAAAGACTCTGCTATATAATCCTATTACTAAGTTATCAAGCTTCATCTTACAGCTAATCCTGAGTACTGAAACTCCCCACTTCTAATATAAAGCTGTCCCAGAGCTCAGTCATCTGATGTAGAAGCATTTTCATCTGACTTTCTGTAGAAGTATTTGCAAACATCTCCTCCAGTGGATGGCATAAAAAAATCTCATCTCTCATTCAACACCTGCTATCAAGCCGTGATCTGAGCAGTGAGATGCACCATCCCCTTTTCATGAGCATTAGAGGTGCTCTGCAGCATGCAGCGGGAAGACATGCACTTTTGGGTAAATGTCCTCCACAGTCTGAAGTGCTTGTATAGAAAAAGCCTGTAACTATGCGAGGTGCATGATTTCAGCTATTAAAAATACACTCCATCCACAGACAATAAGCATCCAGACTGACCTCACCTGCAGAGCACGTCTGCTGGCCACCAGCTCTATTGCATTTTCTGAATTCTGGCTCACTTGCCTGAGAGTGGCAACACTCACAGCTGCGTGGAAAAAGCGCTATGAATGTATGCAAGATTGACAGCTTACATCCTCAACAGCCGCTTTGACCTCCAGTCCTTCACCCCTTCCAAATAGTAGCAAAATTGCCATTGTTTATAATGGCAACAGGATTAGGGGTCTAGTAAATGCAAGAGAGAATTTTTATGAGACAAAGCTGCTATGGAAGTGCTGGCTAAAGTACCTATTCTGGGAGTCTTTACTCAGACAGCATAGTGATGTGATTTGCACTGACATTAACATTGCCTTTGAATGTGCTCTGTGTATTAGGACACCCTGCATGCTGCTCAAACAGCTGCCAAGATCTGATTAGCTGTGATAGCTTCAGTCTAATAATATAGAGTAATAAATCATAACACATACATGTGTATCCATAAATAGATGGGGAGTATATGGCTCTGAAAAGCTGCTGTTTGTCTTTCCATACAAAACTTTCAAGAGCTTTTCCCAACTAGCTGAATTTCACAGATTCCTCAAAAATCTGATTGACCAGGTGTGGGAAAAAGACAACAGGACAGTCCCACGGTCCTGACTCCAAATCTTTGCATACTTTGTTGCAACGTTGGGTCTCTGCTTTTGATTCACACTCAGAGGTCCTTCCTGGTTACTGGGCATATGCCTGTGCTCTGGCTCTATCTTGTGTCTCCAGACCAGGTTCTTCCTGCAAGCTCCTGGAGTCAGGTGATTGTGGGCTGATTTCAGATTTCCCATTTATGGAAAGGAAGGTCACGATAGCTAGAATAGTTTGAAAATGCATATTTGAAAGGCTCAGAAAAAACGGAAGATGAATGAAGTTGCTGGATATCATAATGTTATATTTCAGTATTAAAGGAAGGGAGAGGAGGCAGCTAATTAGGAGCTGGTTAGTGTTTTGTCAGGTATATATATATACCTAGATGTGCATCGTGCCTTCAAATACATGGTGAAATCCAAACTTCGAGATGTGTTGGAAAACATTTCACTCTCTGGATGCAACTGAAATCTGAGGTCAACCGTCTTATGGTGGTTGGACTTAATGACAGCATTTCTCAGAGTGGGTAAAATTTAGTGATCTTTCTTATCCTTATTCCACTCACCTCTCATTCAAGAGCCTGATTTCTCTCAAGCAGCTGCACCTGATACATGCTAATCTGTGGCTTGCACAGCCTCATTGGTGTCTCGTGAGGCCTCCCAGTTGCAGGGTCGGTTGTCCCTTTTCCAAACGAGAGAAGTGGAGGGAAGAGTCAAGGAACCCAGTTATGCATACCAAATGTACATGGCCACAACTCTGATGAGCAACACTCTCGGTAAAGTCAGCAGGAGCTTCACTTCTCCATTTTGTAGCAGCACTATTTCAGACCAATCTTAGGCAGGTCCAAGGAGGCATGCTTGGATATACAGCCAGTGGTAGGAAGGTAGCGAGTGATGTGGGAAGCATCTTGCTGAGCTGATTTGTATTCCCAGACTGTGAAACAAGCATCCCTTCAGCCAGGGTATTTTGGCATGCATCAGGCAGTGCATTTTCCTCACTGGTTTTCCTAACATTGTCGCCAGCCTTCTGCAGAGACGGTGAAGGAGGTCATCCAGTTCTCCAAGGACACACTGGAGAAGATCAACAAGGCCCGCATGGAAGGACTGTACCATGAAGTGAGTCCTGCTAGTTTTGCTCTCTTGCTGTATATGCACAGCCGGGAAAAGTGGGTCTTGTCCCTCTCTACATCAATGATTTAAGGATGAAGCAAACCCCCATTGCTGTAACCTGACTATCCCCATGTGCTTCCTGCCCTCTTGCCAGCTCAAATTGCAAAAGCTGACACTGGTTTCTGCCCTCTGTAAAGCACGACCATGTTTGAGACAACATCCCAGCCTTGTCTCTTTTGTAGTGATGACACAATGAGATTTAAGTGGCTTCCAGCACCTCCAATTGACACAAGTGTTGAATCAAAGGCCTCCTGGGCAAAAAACATGAGTTACAGGGCAAGTGCAGTGAGTCATCCCTGCCAGGTAGCCTCATAAAAAGGAGGACATTGGGTTTGGGAGAGGGGAAGAACAGTCAGGAGACCTGCCACAAGCATCAATCTATGGGCTACGTTTGCCTGCGTTGATCTCCACTTCCTGGCTTCTGCATGTTGCTCATTTGTTGGGTGCTGAGGATGAGTGTGCGGTGTGGGAGAC
This sequence comes from Vanellus vanellus, assembly GCF_965231255.1. Lineage (NCBI taxonomy): Eukaryota > Metazoa > Chordata > Aves > Charadriiformes > Charadriidae > Vanellus > Vanellus vanellus. Next base: position 49,707,230 of record NC_138909.1, on the reverse strand, counting down.
CCATGTCCCACCTGGAGCACAGGTCAAAAGGGTGAGCGACCTCAAGTTGCTTCCTCCTTTCTCTGTCTTTTGCTGACCCAGGAAATATTTAATTATTCTCTTCAGAGTATAATGGCTTCAGGAAAACACTCCAGGTTTAGCAAAAGCCCCTGGGTTTGAACTTACTTTGGGAAAAGGGTGAAGCCCCCAAGAGCAGAGATCAGGACATTGTGTCAGGGGTAGGTGCATCCATGACACAGCAGAGCAGACAGGCATGGGACAGTGCAGCTGTGTGTCTCCAGCCCCATGGGGTCATTAAGAGCACTCATTGCATCAAGTGCTTGTAGGAGGCTGGGCGGATGGCGTTGGAGTATGAGAGTCCTATTGGCACTTGGAGTCTGACAAAACCCAGCCTCCTGGGGTCTTTCTTCTCCTGAATGGTAGACATCACTTTTTCCTCACCAGTTTTATGAATGTAACCCTGGGAGAGAAAGCTTTGAGCACCAATCATTTTGGTAGGATGATGTTTCTCAACACATCAAAGCATATCCTGTCTTCCCCAACCTTCACAGAGGCTGACTTGGCCTCTAGGACTGGTATGGACCATGCAACCCACAGGGCTTTGGTGTGGCAGTTTTGGGGCCAAAGGGGCTCTGATTTTCCCTTCCTCTCACTGATTCCCCCGAGCACAGGTTGTGAAGATGTGCCGCGAATGCCTGAAGAAACAGGAGCCTGTGCTGGGGGACACGAACATCTACCTCCTGAGGATCCTCAGCATTGCCTCTGAGGTGCTTTCCTACCTCCAGATGTTTGAGGAAGCAGCTGACTACGCCAAGAGGATGGTGGATGGCTACCTGTATGTCTGTGCCCTATTTTTGGCAGCTCTCTCTGGTTGTGCAATGTTAGGCAGTGTGTCATAGGAATAACTTTCTTAGCCTGCTCTCATCAGGACAGCAGTGATGGCATTCAAATTGGGACCTGATTATATCACCAGACCCTTCCTAAATGCATAAGAGCTTCCAAACACCTCGGTACTAAACTGTAAATGGTAAATGCTTTGGGTACATCTTTCATTAGCCTCTTTGTTTTGTCTGAGAAGTATCTCAGGGCTGCCCTGGTGGCAAGACTCAGAGCCTGGGTGCAGGACAGAGAGGTGGTCACTGCAGGACATGGTCTGTTCCCCTGCACCCTGCAGAAAGGAGAAGCTGCAGAGAAAAGAGAAACCATGTCAAATGGCTGTCACTCATGATATCCCTTCACTGTTGAATAACATGTGGATTTTTGTCTTGGCTAATTAGTATGCACAAGTCCTGTGGTACAGGCTTGGTGAGAATAAAGAAATTCAGGCTTAGTTCACATAGATCCAGGGCAAACCACAGAGTAAAAATGATATACTTTATTATTACTGAGGTTTTAGTACAGGACTGATGAGTATTAATTAGCAAAAAAAACAAAAAAAAAACAAACAAACCACCAAAAATTTAAAAAGGAATGACAGCCATAGAGAACAGAAGAGAGAAATACCTGTTTTACCATCTCATTCACCCTCCTGCTGAGAGCATCTCGTTCCCATTACTTGCCTTTTTGGTCAGTTCCATCCCAAAAGGCCTGTGATATTTTGTTCTTTTTCAAAAGAGTGACAGAGTCTAGAGTGAACCTCCCTGGCTTGCAAGCCTGATGTGCCACTTTGTGTCCCAGCCCTGGCACTGAGCCTATTGAATGGCACACAGGAAATTTCTTCCCCTGCCTGTTTCTCAGCTTCTCAGTCCAGAGCAGGGACTGCAGTAACTTCCTTCCTTGCTTTAAGATCTGTCAATTCAATATGCCAAACAAGCCCTTGAAGGCAGCAGGTTTTCAGGTGAATCCAAGCAGCTTCTGACTCTGCCTGTGCTTCTAAAGTTGGATCTAGAGGCCGGGAGTCATCTTGCCCCTCTGGCTTACTGACTGGTAGGGGAGTGCTCTGAAAGTCCTCAGAGGCGGGGATGCATCCCCAGGGTGTGAGATGAACATTTCTGGAGTTTCTGGAACCACCTGTTTCTCTTCCCACTTTGAATGAGGAGCTGGTGGTTGTTGCATTCTCTGAAGTTGATGCTGTCTGGGCTGTAGGGTCAGATCTGGGTTTTGTTTGTGCCAAAATAACATGGAATAACAGAGCTTGGCATTCTCCAACCCAGGTGTCCAACTTTTCCCGTTCACAGTTTGTTCATCCTCTTTCACAACAACTTATGTCCTTGTATAACTCGTGTCCTTGTGTAACTCATGCCTGCCCCTTTCTAAGCAGGGCTGCACATTTCAGTGGCACCAAATGCAATAGGCTCTTCACTTGAATAAACAGTCTGCTCTTTGGCAAACACATCGCGACACTGACAAACATTTGAGAACCCAGATATTTCCTGAACTAAAATTACTCAATGTTTTTCCAGGAAAATATACCATCCCAACAATGCCCAGCTAGGGATGGCCGTGATGCGGGCAGGAGTGACTCACTGGCATGCTGGTCTCATTGAAGCCGGGCATGGCTTGATCTGTAAAGCCTATGCCATTCTCCTGATAACCCATGGTCCTTCCCACCCAATTACCAAAGACCTGGAGGTAGGTGTCATCTCCTGTGTTGTCTCTGCTGTCTGTCTGGGCAAAATTACATTCAAGCTGTAGAAACAACCAAGACCTGAGAGATGTATCAGGTACTGACTGCATCCTACTAGTGCTGTGGTTTCCTCTAGGTTATGTTACAGTCTGCTGGGAAATGCACATCCCTTCCTATGGGGAATTTTCATCCCTGAAAAATAACTTTTATCCTGCATCAGGACATACATTAAAAATGGCTGCTGAGCCCCTGAATATTCTTTGAAAATGCTGTGACCAAGGACAGAGTCTCCCATTCTTCAAACAGCCTGATTTCTCTGCTCTCAGATGGATGGCATTACAATTTGACTATATCATACTATGCATGGTGGATGTTCCCACTTTATCAACTGATTTTCATTATCGGTGTCCATTCTTCTTTATTTACCACTCCCCAGTCTTTCTAAGCCGCAATGTTTTTTTCCTCAATCGATTAATAGGTGTATTTCCTAGCTTAGGGTCAAGAGCTGCAGATCCCAGGGAATTACATCTGCTCAGATATGATGAACTATTTACAATTGCAGCTGAGGATCTATCATTTCTTTAGCCTTTAACTCACCCGACGTGACCTGTTAGCTTTACAGCATTCTCCTTTATTAACCGAAAAATTACATGGTGCCAAATGAAATCCTTTATTGATGTCTTAGTCCCCATTATAGCAGAGCTATAATCTTTATTAGCGCAATTTTATGTCATCAGAAAAATTAATATCTAGTACCTAAAGCCAACCTGACTGTTTCCCTATATATAGCAGAGGGTGAGACCCCAGCACCTCCATTTCTGTATATCCTTTCCCACTTACTGCAGGAGGAAAATAGCTGATATATGGCACATGCTCTGTGCTCCTAAATCAAGGGTTGAGTAAACTCACAGACAGCTGTAAAAAGTTTTCCTAAAATCCTTTCTGAGCCTGTGTCATAATGCAACATTAGGAATGACTCTGCTCATGGTGAATCCTGGGATGCAGGGGGTGCAACTGTGACGTGGGTGAGGAGGGGCTGAGCATCCCTCTCCTCCTCTCCTACCTCCTTCCACATGAGGTGACCCCTACCCTGGTGATAGGTCACACCAAGGGTCAGGCCCAGGGTGTGGATGGAAAGTGTATTCGCTCCCTGGCTCTGCACAGCATTGCCTCTATGTCCTGCATCAGGCTTCCCAGCAGCCTGTGGAAGAGCTTGGTGCAGGAAGGGCTGGTGCCTTCGTCACCTTCACAGTACACAGGCAACCAGGTTTGAGGAAGTAACTGGATATCTGTATCCAGTCAGCTTTGGTCCTGCTGGTGGGCACCTAGATTAAGTTGCATCAGTCATTACACAGCTTAGGACATCCCTGAAGGACGGTTCCTAGTTTTAGGCAGTGCTTTATTCACTTGCTTTGAGATCCCCTGCGTCACAGGTGTTATAACCTGTTGTGTCCCTCAGGTCATGCGTGTCCAGACGGAGATGGAGCTGCGCATGTTCCAGCAGAATGAGTTCATGTATTACAAGATGAGGGAAGCTGCCCTCAAAAACCAAAAGATTCAAGTCATGCCTGAACCCAGCAATGAGGCCTCACCAAGCCTCTTCCACAAGAAGGAATAAACCCTGAGCTTGACACAAATTCATGCCTGTTGGATAACTTCACTTGTGGCACCTCCGAACATGGGGGATGTGATATAAGAATGTGATATACCCATAAGGATTGTTCCCAGCGGCACCAGCCTGAGACCGTGGACCTGCTGGGAAAGAGTCCTGAAAAATCTTCCAAGGACTCAAACCAGAAGAGACATTGGCAGAAACAACATCCTTTTTCTACCACTAGCATTAAAAATCAAAGTGAAAAAAACTGTTATAAAATTATTTACATTCTTATTGGAAGCCTGTTTCTCTCTACACAAGTCCTGATCCTGAAGTCCTTGGTTAAATTTTTAATTGATCCTTTCCTAAGTGGTTTTTTCCCATCACTTCCTTATGATGACATCATTTCTTTCCAGTGATGCCCATGGGTGGTTGACCAAGGGATGGTAGAAGTGGGAAGCTGGTTCCAGAAAGTGTCAAGTATGCCTCTGGGCATTCAGTGCAAACTGAGTAAGACCCACAGATGGTGTTTTCTGTAAAGTGGTGTTTTTCTAATGAAAAACTGCTGAAAAATGATTCTGCAGCTGACACGGGTGCAACATCAAACTGTGGGTGCTTTACAAGCTAAACTAAGTGAAATTCCTACACCAGAATAAAGTAATTAGTGTAAATTGGTTCCCTTAGTTAAAAATCAGAAAATGTCTGCAGTGATGGCAGCAGACGGACATGAGATGAGTCCATGCCAGAAGCTAGTTGCACTGGTTTGATGTACTGGCTGTGTGGATTGCTCCAACTGATCAAGTGGTTTCCAGGGGTGGGGATCCACCTTTGCTCACCTTCAGGGTGAGCTGGGGGCTCTGATGCCCTTCAGCATCTGCCTTTCAGCTTAGACAGGTGCTTAATCAATTTTGCACTGAGCAAAAAAGGAATAGTCCATGGATCAGCTGCCAGTGGGCAGCCAATGGAGCTAAGGAAAAGTCTAAAGGCAATGGTTGGATTTCTAGATAAAAACAGGTCTTTGTTGTCTGCCCATCTATGTCAAAATGAAACTGGTTTGTTCCAGACCTTCAGTGGCAGCCAAGAGGCAAAAAGGAATGGTTTGTTCAAGAATCCCCTGGCTGCTTCTCAGCAGAGTAGCAAGAAAAAAAAAACTAGGGCTTTTCCTCTTTGACATTTCTCAGTTATTTTGATGATGTTTCTCCAGATCTAAGACGAGTTGACTGGAGACCAACATTTGCCCTTTAGGCGCGGCTGAGCTAAGCCCTTCCATTTATCCATGAGGTGCCCATCTGATGTTCTGTGTGACAACTCGTATTGGTTCAGTTCTCAGCATGAGGTTCAATGTTAACCTGTAACATGAAAACCTTCCCTGGGGAGAGAGGAGTCATGGGAGAGATGCACGTGAGGACACATTGGTCCTTTAGTGGCCCATGTTGGTGTTGCAGGAGGAAGTGGAGAAGCACTTGTGGTGTTTTCCTAACATCCTGATCAGCTTTGAGCGGTTGTAAGAACATCACCCTGGCTAGGTATATCACACTGGCCATATACCCATTTCCCAGCGATGATTCCCAGTCGTCATCTAAGCACAGAGCTTGGAAAAGGCAGCTAAGAAGGAAGAGTATCCTCTCCTGTGTGTGTCAGAAAACCGCATCTCCATCCAGCCTGCAGCACCAAGTGAGAGCACAGGAAATGACTTTGGTGCTCTTTCTGTGTCTACACTGTGAACAACCAGTGCCCATCTCCTGCCAGGAGAGAAAACCTGTATTTCACCCTGGAAGGAGAGTTCAATTCCAGTTCAATCTAATTTATCAGGCGCGGTTTGGGGCAAAACACACACTGGACACCTGCAGGCTGTCCAGGACCCTCCTGCTGGTGGGAAGGGATGGGGAGGAGATGAGAATGGGGTGGACAGAGCCTGTAGGGCTGGATCCTGTTGCAGAGGTGTGAGGATGGGGATGACAGTTGGGACACTTGAACTGCCCCCATGCTGGTTGCTTTCCCAAGGCCACTTCCTAGGCAAGATCACTGACATTCCCTTGAGCCCACCTAAACCTCCCCATCCTTTGGCCCTGCCAGTCACCTTGTGGTCACTTTGGCTATGTTTGTAAGTAAATGGACCAGAGCCCTTTCCCTGTCCAGTGCTCCTCCATCTACCCAGCCAGGGCAGTCGTGGATGCACGACCCCCCAGGACAGCTCCAGCAGGATGCTGGCACCCGTTCCCAGGAAGGGGCTGGAAGAGGGCTCATAAGCATGAAACACATCTCAGAGGGTCACTTGATGGGTTTATAGAGCCTGCGCCCTAGTCTGGCTCTATTCACCGACACCAGCACAGCCTTGGCTCAGCCTGTTGCCCAATTCCTACCAGGGTTTGCTTGAGTTTTGGAGGCTTCCATCTCTTTATAGCAACAGTGAAGAGGCTGATAATAATGAAGAGGCCTTTAATACAAATTTTAGTTTAATGGACACATTTTACACAGTAAAATGATTGCCGTGTGCAGAGTCTCTAGATTCTCTTGCTGATTCTCTTGTAGGTGAGGTCTCCCATGGTCATTGTCTGAAATGCAAATGGAAAGCATTAGCTTTTCATGGCACTCAGCTACAAACTCTACTTGGAAAGGATCTGGTCTTGCAGATCAAAACAGGACTGGTTCTCAGTCTGTCTCCTATAAACTAAATTATTAAAGCTTTGGATGTCTTCATGAATACTCCAAAGTAGGTAGGGATAATCTGGCATCCCTCTACTGGTGTCAGTCTGCTGCACCTCTCTTTAAAACCGCCAGGCCCAGCCACAAACATATACTGTGTGGGTGAGAACATGTTCTCATTGCATGAAACTTTGATCAAAAATGCCTATTGGAGTCCTAAAGAGTAATTTTTGGATCAGACTATACTGAAAAACTGCCTTCAGTTCCTGGCCATCTGACCAGATTTGGCTACAGAGCCTGAGTGCAAGCATGTGCTCATCTCCAGCACCTCTCTAAGGTTCACAGCATCTCTGTAGGCTTTATAGGGCCAGAACCCTGAAGGCAGTTGTAGGCGTCGTAACTCTGGCCATTTCCCCTCTCTTCTACACTTACATGGGTGATGGTGTCTCCATTGAGTTCGGTGACGGATTTCAGCCCTTTCAGGTTTGCAACCAGTTTGTTGTTACCTTCCATCTGAACAATAGCCTGGTAGGAGGAGACAGAGACATTCATGTTATTGCTGGAGACCATCTCAACCCCTGCATTTTGTTTTTCCCCTTCTGTACTGCGTTGCCACCATCCCCTCTGCAAGCTCTTTGGAGCAAGCTGTTCCCCTGTTGATTTTGGCTTTCCTGGGAGGAGGAGGAAAAAGCATTGTGCTGGTGGTCACTCCATCACAACAAGGGTATCATTGTTTACTTTGTCCTCTACAGGGATGTGATTTTGCTGCTGTACCTACCTCTCTCCCCTTCAAATTGAGACTCACTCACAGCTCCTGCACTGTTAGATGCCAGAGCAGGGATCCTTGGCACCTCTTGGCATCACACCAACACATGAGTTTTCATAGAATCATAGAATGGTTAGAGTTGGAAGGGACCTTAAAGATCATCTAGTTCCAAACCCTCTGCCATGGGCCGGGACACTTTCCATTAGACGATGTTGCTCAAAGCCCTGTCCAGCCTGGCCTTAAACACTTCCAGGGATGGTGCAGGGATGGGGAGTTTTGGAAGAGAAGGAAGGCTCTTCACCCTGCAAATGCTGGTATCTCCGTGCAGCCATGATGCTCCTTGGGGCAGCTCCTCATGCAACACCCAGACCAAGAGGAGCTGCATGCCTCCAGGAAGAGGACTGCAGAGCTATCTGAGCTGGGCCCAGGGCATGCCATGTTGTCTCCTCTCCACCACCCTCATATTGCACATTTCTGCAGCAACCTCCTTTGGGCTGGGGTAATGGGGAGCTGAGTGACAATGTGAGGCTGAAGGGAGTCTTGGTCAAGGTGGGAAACTATTTAAGGAGCTTTCAGAAACTCAGTCATGGCTGGAGAGCTCTCAGAGGGACAGGCACATCTGCTGAATCTCTGCCCCGCAGGAGCTGCACATCTAAAAAGGCTACAGACAACACCAGCACCCCCAGGGCAGCTCTCACTGTTCATTGAAATTACTCAAATAATTAACCCAGAAAGAAAAATTCTGTTCATCTGTCTGTCCAGCTGTAAGACATGTTCATCTGCCCTTGAGTTGCTGATTTACAGAGAGTAAAACTCTTCTAATAACCATTTCCCCCTAGTTTAAGCACAAGGGACTTCAGTGATGCTGGAAATCGTGATACAGCCGGTATGAATCTCAGAGCCCAATTCACTGGGGCATTTCTTTGGTGATCATCCCTCCTGCTTTCAAAAGTCCCTGTAATATCATCTTCTCCTGAGGTAGAGGTGAGAGACAATATTTGTCGCTGACGCTGTCTTGACATTTTATGAACCATTGGAAACTAATGTCCAGGAATGGGAGCTGACCCAATTTCAAGGGTGATAAATCCTCGCCTTGCCAAATCATCTCACCCAGTGTAAACAGAAGCAGTGGAAAACGCAAGTAGAGAAGCTAACAGCCATGGGACTTAAAAGGAGAGATTTATTGGTTTATGATTCGTTGGCTGACTTTCCTGCGCTACCTTTAAGTCAACAAGACGAAAGTTGCAACATGACAGAAAGTCAACCCTTTTCCACCTCAAATCTTTCAGATCTTTTGCTGTCAGAAAAATTTACCTAAGCATCTCTATCCTCCTTTTCCAAATGGGCTATTAAAACACTGGCTTCCAGTGTTTTCCAAACTGTCTATTAAAATAGCTTTAGAAATGCAAGGCTTTATCTGCAGAAGTGTTGGTTGGGAAGCTTGTTTTGTAAAAGTGAAGAGGGGAGGTGGGAACTGAGTTTCTCAGCAACACGACTCAGAAATGAACTGTCATTTTCAGACATGTGCCCCTGAGAGACTTGCTGAGGACCTGCAGGGAGCAGGGCAGTGGGTGTCGCATCTACAGACTTAGTTTCAGCAATTAGCCCCTTCCCATTGTATTAAAACATGCATGCAAATAGTGAGAGACAGAACCAGGCTGGGGAATTACCCAGGTCTTTGTCCTGTGTCAGCTTTAACATCTGGTCCCATTTGGCCCAAGTGCAGGGGGGATGGCTAGAAAGGAAATTTAATGTCCCTGGGCCTCTGCAGCCCTGGCAGAAGAGGAGCTGATCACTGACCTTGACTTTCTCTCCAGTCAGCAGCTCCATCTCGCACTCCTCCCCAACAGTGAACTCGTTGTGCAGCACTTTGGGGCCAGTGGTCACGGTAATCTTGAACTTTTTCCCATCCTGCACGATTTCCGAGATGCTCTTGATGTCCTTGCCCTTCTGGATCTGGTCATCAGGAAGCCCTGCCCAGGAACAAGAGACGTTAGGTGGACCTTGGAGCCATCGGTGGGTAGATTGCTGCTGCCAAATGAACACGGTGGGATTTGGGGACCCACAGCTGGTAGGATTTCTATTCTAGTGTGGAAAAGCCTAACAAAGATGATGGTTCCCCAAGGACCACATGGCCCTGAGTATCCTGGGGAGGAAGAACAACAAATGCTATCATCCTGGGTTTGTGCGGGAACTAGACTTCTCCATTGTCCCACTGACTTGGCTGGGAGCAGAACAGCTACCTCCTTGGCCAAGCATCAGAGGGAAGGAAGAAACCCTGTTTTCCTTCCTTCACTGAGAGGCAAGCAGAGAAAATGGAATAATCAAAACACAAGGAGGGAACCAGTGTTTTTTTACAAGATTCAGGGTCCCTCAGAACTAGCTCACTAAAGTCTTTTCTCAAAGCCTGAAGCTGACCTGGCAGCAGAAGTAATGCAAAGCCCTGAATCCCTGCAGGAGCACATTCCCTGGCACAGACACTGGTGGAAATCTAGCTACCCACATTCATCATTAAGCATTTAAACAACCCAGTTACTATTTTCCTGATGAATGGTGGAATCTGGGCCTTTGCAGCATCACTGAGCAGCAGCACGGTAGGCTGAGCAATGTCCTGCTCGCCCTTAAATTTCACAGCCTGAGGGGGCAGATCTTCAGTTGCCCTAAGCCACCAAGGTCCTGCTGGCTTAGCACGCATGTGCAGCAGTGCTGTGCTGGTCCATGGCTGCAGGGACTGCTGGGATCGTTTTCCTTGAAGCCATATAATTTCACCCAGCATCTCTTGACGTCCAGCCACCAGCCAGAGAGATGCTTTCTATTCTATTTTGAGATCACATCACCATGCACATGCATTTAAAAACCACACAAAAATACAACTGCAAGATGATAGACAGAAATAGGAAATCTGAGAGATATTTTCATCATCATCAGCAGCAGCACATCAGCACAGTTGGACTCCCAAATATTAGTGAGATCTGCGGAGGCAAAGCAGCACACAGTGCATGCAGGCACTTACCGAGGGCTTTCATAAAAGTCTCAAAATTTTCCTGGGACTGGAGTTCATACTTTCCACTGAAGCTCATGATGGAAAGGTTCTCTGTGCTCCCAACACAAGAGAAGGTGCCTTGCTAGTGAGCAGAGCTTGGTTTTATAAGGCCCTTTTGCCCTAAAAGTTGGTCAGAGGTAAAATGATGTAATTCTTTTATGGCCGTGTTCAAACATTAACATAAAACTGGGCAATGTTCAGTGATAAATTGCTCTACATTTTACGGACCTCGATTTACAACGTGGGGGCAGGGAAAATCCCATAAACCCATTTTATGGAGGTAGCAACGTGGCATCCATAAACAAATTATAAAAAAAAATAATTGTGCAAAGAGATTAATTATCAGAGGAACAAGCCAAATCATCTAATGAGCTTGCAGTCTGGAAGTGCACATCTGGAAGAGGAGAAAATAGTGAAAGATTATGGTGTCCCCTGGAGTCACAAAATCATCATCGTCCCCTAAGGCAAAAACACAACTCACAATCAAATCCTGGGCTTGAACTGTCCCATCCTGAAGACTGCAGTTTAATTCAGACTCCATCACTATGGCCTTATCTCCAGAAAGGGGTTTTGTGTGGATAGATGAACTGGTGCCATTAGTGATCACCCAAGGCTATTGCCAGCAGCCACTGCTAAAACCCCCTTTCCTCTCCTTTCCCCAGAGGAGCCACAGTCACTCATGTACAGTCAGAGCATCCCAGCCCTCTGAGCTGCATTTCTCCCAAATGCTCCATCAGAAGTAGGGCCAGCAGCGGCCTCCAAGCTGATCCCGATTCCTTCCTCCAGTGGAGGACTTGGGGCTGGTCTCCAGTCCCAGTATGATCCCCATGGCTGAGCATCCGAGGTTGCTGCACAGCGTCTGAGCATCCATCTTCTGGGTCTGGATTCCCAGGCTCAGCTTCTTACTACCATCTCATCCTCTGCCCCAGCGGATTCCTCTTTCCTCTCAAAGTCACCATCTGAGGGTTTTCCTCCCTTTTCACTCACATGCCTTCTCCTCTGCAATTCTTCCATTCTGCCTTCTCATAGCATCTTTGGCTTTTTTTAAAGTGGAAACACGGATAAGCGTGAAAAAAATCTGTCTCCTTCCAATTTGGAGATGCTGCCAGAGTCCTCTGCAGCTGCTCACCTCCACTCTCTGCACTGCAGTGGTGAACAGTGACGCTAGCCAGGCTAGATACAGCTTCAGTTTCTGGTTAATTAGTACAGGCAGTGTCTGCTGGTGGGGCGGGCGGTGGGTGAGTCCATGGTGGAGATCATCCTCCGTGCTGCAGCAGGGGCTTGGAGGGTTCAGAGAGTGCTCATGGGGGGTTGATTCAGCAATTTCTCCAAATAGCTTTTCAGCTTTTTTTCGTTTTTATCCCCTGCTTCCCACCAGGGATGATGTCACCTTATGAATGGCATTTCATTTTTTCCCCTGCCCTGGGTGAATACCCCGGGGTCACGTGGAGCTATGCTGCCACATGTCCCATTTCAGTGTCTTCTTCATGGGGACAGTGGTGACTGACCTCTCTGGTCAGGTTCTGGCAGCAGCCGCAGCTGGCAGCTCCCTGTGTCCCACCAGGCAATGTCCTCCAGCAATAGGCCACCTGGAAGCACGAGTGCCTCCCACACATTCACGCCCTGGACCTCTGGCTGCTCATCCAGGCAATTCGGGTCCCCTCTCTTTGCATGATGGGGAGAGAGATTCAGACTTGAAAAAACACCTGAATATTTTTCTATCATCTGACTCACTTCGGAGCCCAGCACTCCCGATGCATTGTGGGGTGATCACCACCAGAAAGCTCCAGCTCTGCACAGCTCATTTTTCCCCCACCATCACCAACCGGAGCAGCCTGGAGTTGTGTTTTTCATTCATTTTTCAGTGAGATGCACTCCCAGACTGGCCATATCTGACCACATCCCACTGCCAGGGTGGATGCCCAGTTCTCATCTATTTCCTTGTGCAGGCTAGGGAGAAGTGGTGGCCACTAATTCAGTAGGGAGAGACCTTTCTCAGGTAACCCCAGCCATGTGCAGTGCAATGACTACCTCTGAGCTAATGTCTAGATGAGCAGAATGAGAGAAATAGGAGAAATGCATCATGAGTAGTGTCCCAGGGCTTCCTATCTCCCTCCAGCCTATCCAAAAGAAGCCTACATGACTAGGGCATTTGTAAGTATTTCATATTAGCCAAGATGAATCCAATATTAGGTGCTTGAAAGAGCGCCTGGTATTTTCCCTGACAGCCCATCTCAGCCACTGCAGGCTTCCCAGGCCCACAATCTCCCTGGGACACCCGTGCCACCTTGAAAGGAGATACAACCACCAAGCTAATGAGACCTGAGCCTAAGATAGGATTCAAAAAAGCCCACTGGGTTTTGTCGCACAAACTATTAAATGCTTATTATGCCTAATCTGAGCAGCTGAACCACCAGAAATTGGGTGAGAACTTCCCCTGGGCAGGCCAGGCTCCTAAGGTCTGGATGTTGCCCACCAAATGTAAAAAGGATAATATAATTGTTCAGGACTCTCTTGGTAGCTGGCAGAAATGGGCAACTCATGAGAGAATTCACCCCACTTGAAACCCAAGTTGTTTTCTGCAGGTATCCTCTCCTCTTCTTACTTACTGTGGAGAGATATAATATGTCTATGCTCCCAGCTTCAATGCATTGGATAAATGTGAACTCTGGATCACTGCTGGCAGGTTTGGAAATGCAACCAACTGATTATCAATTATTAAAATAAAAACTCTGTTTTGTCTGCAAATATTCTGCTGGACTGATGTTCTTATATTTCCCATAGTAAAGAAATGCAGAAATTCTTATACAAAAAAGAAGAAATCCTTACTGAATTAAATTTGGCCAGGGTAATTATTATCTAGCCAGGCCTGCTGAGCAAACGCCAGGTGAGATAAACTTAATCTCAATAGCAAAGTTCAGAATACTTTTACATCTCCCCACCAGAATACAGGGTCTCTTAAAACATAACATCACTTTAACTTTCCATGGTCAAGAAAATGCACCTGAGTTTCATTAACACAAGGCTGCATCAGTTGACCATTTGATTAAAACCAAATCCATACCCTAGAACCTGGACCTCGATTGTAGAAAGAGAAAATTCATGGATCATTTTCAAAAATTATTGAGGAGGCTGCTTCTTGTGGGAAGCCAGCAGGTACTTCCATGTTTAAGTTGCTCAGAAAATAAAGCACAGGGTCTTAGAAGCTTGTCAGGAAAAAAAGGACACAAGTGTCTCATTTCTGCTTTTCGCACCTGAATCAAAGATATCGACATGAACAATTTCTCAACTTCCTCCTAGCCATGGAGGTATCCGAAAGCTCTGTGTCCCAAGGTGATGAATGGGAGAAAAGCCAGTTGGGAGGGACCTCTCAAGGTCTGTGGTTCAACCTCCTGCTCAAAGCAATAACACCACGAGCACCAGATCAGCTCAGGCATGGCTTTGGCCAAATCTCAAACCCCACCCCTTCTGCTTCTCTGTGTACCCATCTTGGGTCTGCAGCACCCACCTCTTGAAGAAGAGGTGCTCAACCCAAATGTCCCAAAGTGCAATTTGTGGCTGATGCCTCATGTTATAACATCTGCCACAACCAAGAAGAGTTTGGTCCCATCATCTCTGTAACTGCTCTTGGAGCAGTTGCAGGCTGTTATCACCTTCCCTCAACCCTTCCCTGAGATTCCCGTTCCCAGCTCCCACTTTCACTCAGTGTCTGCCAGGGCACTGGGAAACCACCCTCCTATGTGCACTGCTTCTTGATGGTTTGGACCTTATCATGGGGAACAGGATTTTGAGTCTCAGGGCTTCTGCAGCAAAAGTCCTTCTCTGCCTCCTTCAGTCTGAACTAAAACTTTGATTTAAACTCTGAACTCTGAAAAGGACTTTACAGCTGGAGCACTGTGTGGGGAGAGGCACTTTGCTGTAGCCCAGGACAGGGTACCTGGCAGCCTTGTGGAGGTCTGGGAATGTCTCCGTGCACCTCGCCTCTGTCTCCTCTCTTGCTCTTATCTATCCCACCAGTAACTCTCCAGACTTTGTGAAGCCTTTGGTTTCACTGCAGTACTTTGAGAAGCTGGAACTGGGCTCTACACTAGGATTTTCTTAGCCCAAATGTGAAAGGCTACGAGCCGGGGCTTTTGCTGTTTTAGTCACAGAATTCTCCAATGCAGGTCCAGTTGGACACCCCCAAGCCATTTTATGAAGAGCTTGGTCACAAGCTTGCCAATCACAGTTCCCCTGGTGGAATTCCATCTGTCTCAAACCATATTATTGCTTGGGTCATCCCTATTTCTGCTGTGCTTGTACCTGGGAACTTGGGCTGCTGCCCAGTTTTCACATCTTGGGTCTGATTATTTTTAACCTTGAGGAACAAAGGTTTCTTCAGTAGGCCACATGGCTGCATTGCTTTGAAAGGTTGGATGGGATGGGAAAAGATGCTGCTGCCACCGTGAACTCTTTGTCCCTCTTAGTTTTCAACACGTTTTCACTGTGCTGCATTACTAAGACAGCACTGAGATGAAATGCTGCACCTTTCCCAGCTTTTTATCATTTTAAAATGGCTGTGGTAGTATCCTGGAGGCTGACTGCCTCCAAGCTGTAACTTCCAAGCCGTAGACATGCAAGCGCCACTTCATATTGGTTTAGATTAGATATACCATTATCAGAGCCTTGATAAGAGTGGCCAAAGCGGCAGCTTGTACAGAGCCCTGACACTTGATAAAGCTTTCCATTAATGCCGTAATTCAGTGAAGGGCAGCCCTCAGCCCTTGTCATCTTATTACAAAGGTCCCAAAGGGAGCAAAGGCTCAGTATTGCTTCTCCAAGGGCAAGGCAGCCATTTCCCTGGTAGCGTGAGACCTGTCACTGCCTTCGCTTTGCTTGCCAGTGATGACCTGGGGAGCAGAGCTTCCTGAAGAGCTAGCATTTGCCATTGGGGTCCCGCCTCATTGCAGGAATAAAGCTGTTGGCCGTGCCACTCACCTCCCACTCTCTTGCCTCAAACACCTGCGGTGCAGTGCCATTACCTCTCTCCGGGCACACAGGCCCCTACTCAAGCCCTCAGAGGGCATGTATTGCCCTCGCAGCTTGGCCTTTGGTGGGATGAGGCTATCCTCCATCCCACTACCCAGCGTATGGAGTCAGGGCTGAAAATGGTGCTTGTTGCTTATGGAGCTAGTTTGTGACAGGACAGGGAAAGAAAATGTTGGGAAAGAAGTGGAGCCATTAGCAGTTAATGTTCTTGAAGGAGGGAGGTGTGGAAGAGTCCACCAAGGCAGAACCAGCGAACATTTAACCGATAAAAATGTGTTTCATCTCACCTGACCGCATGTCTGCAGTGCAGATGTTTCCATCTGATCCAGGCACATGTACAGCCCCTGAGACATAGTGGGGGTAAGCAAACCTTTGTCTGATCAAGTGGAGACTTGCATGTCGGGATGCAAAGAGCAGCAGCCTCCAAGCACCTACAGGGATTCAGATGAACTCCAGTCCTGGAGGGGTACCTGGCTGTGGCTCTGGGCCTGTGCTCACCTCTTCAGCTAGCCTATGCTCTTCTCGATCCTGATTTATCAAGCACAGTGGCTCACTTAATGATTTCTCACAGTGGATTGCAGTCAAGGAGAGGTACTCAGGCCCATACAGGCATGAGTAGGTGCCTGTCCATCTGTGTGCCCTACAACTTGCACGTGGGTCCTGATGTACAACCCATCTTACCACACACGTGCACTATACGAATGTCCCATTCCCTGAAATGGCTTTTCATAAATGTAATAACATTGTCAAAGCAATTGATTCGGTGTCCCATATACCCATAATATCTAATGGAGCCTCACACTCTAGGGTGACCATCACCCTGGTATCTTCACCTCTCCAGAGTGAATGTGCAGATGCACTGTGCCAAAGACCAGTGTTCCTGTCCCTCTCTGAGCCAAACATATAACCACAGTTTATATTTAAAATAAATGAAAGTCCAAACAAGAGCCCCTAAGATGACCTTCCTTGGCAGATGGTGCTCCTAGGCTGGGGAAAGCAATGACACAAGAGAGATGCACAAACCAGGTGCTTAGTGCTGAGGCATGACCCTGCCGCGAGGAGGGCAGAGTGAGAGGTTGTATGGGGTCTGAGAGCACCTGAGTTTTCACTGGGTTCATGGCCAGAGAAACGCTCCATGGGAAATGACCACAGTGCCAGCAAGGCCAGAGCTGTGGACAAAGTCCAGGATTGTCCCTGTGCGTGTACTGCTTGGTGCTGCTGCTGTGTTTGCTATAGTCAAACCACCTCCTTGAGCACAAGTATCCCTGTTTTATACATGATGCAGTGCATAGGGACTGAGTGACTTTCCTAAAGTCACCTGGAAAAGCTGATAAAGCAAACGTAACTGCTCAGCCTCCTCAGCATCTTCCTTGTCAAGTCCCTGGTGGGTGGCCACAGACCACATATCCTATGGGATTGCAGATAAAATTTGGCCCTGCTATTTAATATAATCTTTGGCATAGTAGGACCAGATTGCACAACCCTCTTCAGGTAATAGCGTCTTCAGTGTCCCACCATGGGAGCCAGCATTGCACAATCCCATCCTCACGCTCCCTTTCTGCTCTGCCGTTATGAGTGGGTCCTGCACTTTGGTCTACAAGATCCAAACCACAACACAGATGTCCTTGAGCCTGTTGTGAAACACCTCGTGGTGAGGAAAGAGCGTCGCACCCAGCTGTGGGGAGAGGGCTGATGCACTGGCACTCCTTGCTCTGCAAAATCACCAGACCAGACATAAAGGTGGAAAAGTATGCGTGGGCACATTTGTAGGTGAGAAGAGGTGTTGACCCACGTGGAAGTCCTACCTCATGTCAGCTGAGATACCTGTAATTCATATCAGTTTTAGAAAGAGGGAAGAAGAGCCACATTTGCTGTAACAAAGGGGCAGCTTCGTGCACTTTAATTAATTTATAATTTACATTTCTGCCTTATGTCTCTTGACATGAGGTTTGAACATATTATGGGTGTGCATCTGCCTGTGCAGCTACAGACACCCTCTGCAAACTTCCTAGTTCCCTTCCTGCTATGGGTCCCTGAACCTCACTGATGTGTGGGTCTGCCTCTGAGAAAGGCAGGACTAAAATAGTTTGATTTCTGGCCAAAACCTTGCCATTTTTACCTGGAATTTCCTTGTTTTCTCTGTGAAAGTTCATGCTTCTGTGCATCAGAGGAGAGGGGGACACATAACTCCTTCATTTGCCCCCAGAGACAAGCTTATATATTTTTTCTCAGACAACATAACATGCTTTCCACCGGGACATACTCTGTATGGGGTAGTAAGTGGCACTGCAAAACCCCAAACATCACCCACTTACTGGACCTGCCTGGCATTGCTTGGGTCTCTTATAGGTGTGAAAACTTTTGTTTGTGTATGGTTTGCAGACACCAGCCAGCTCGTGGGCAGAGACAGGACTGGGAGACAAGGGGGAGATTTTTGTGCTTTCCAGGCTTACGTGATTTATTTTTTTTTAATCAAATTTGGTGTGTTCTGGTCCTGATTGTGAATTGGGGTCTTTCCATGTGCCCTTTTCCCAGTCTGTCCCTGGCAGTAGGCTCCAGAGACCCCCAGCGGAGGAAGGACCAGGCTGGAAGGAGGGTGATAAAACCCCAGGACGGATCTCAGGGAGAAGATGGGGTGAACATGAACAACCTCTTTCCTACCTCAATAAGCCCTTGCGTTGGCTCAGACCATGCACCTTCATAGCCTGGCATCCTGCTGCAGGATGTTGCCCCTGCCTCCTCTTCCTCAGCTCCAAAATGGGGCTTTTGGGAGAGGTGCTTCCTGGCTGTTGCTTGAAATCCCAGTGGGATGGCTGGGTGTCCGTGTCCCAAAAAAGCGGAGGGACCTGTGCGAGGGTGGGAAAGGCAGGGTGCAAGCAGACCAAGGCTCCCCCGAGGAGTTTGTGCATCTCCTCCGTGGATGCAAGGCGTTGCCGCCATCTAGTGACATTCGCTGGTGGCTCTGGCCCAGCCTGTGGTCCCCAGCGCTCCTGTGCCTGGGGATGTTCTGCTGGGGGTATGGAAAGGGGACCCAAACCCAACGTCTTACTTGTGCTTGGGCCATATAGAGGGGCCCCGTTGGTGGAGACGATAGAAATCTGCTCAGCAAACATGCAGCTGAGAGCAATGCTTTCCTTCAGGCACTGTGACGTTTTCTGGGCCGAGACCTGAAATTCTGGGGGGGCTGGCTCAGGAAAAAAGTTGGTTTCTCACTGCTGTATGTGTCCTTCTGCTTCCTTGGTCCTCGCCACACTTTGGGATGCTTTTGGTGGGTGGAGAGGCTGAGGAAATTCTGTCTGGAGGGATGAAAACCCACGCAGCATGAAAAAAAGTTGGAAAAGTCTGACAGCAGCCTTGGCTGGGGTTTGCAAGTACATCTGGTTTCTGACAGGTGAATCCAAAGAGCATGAACCGCTCAGAACAGACAAGGTCCAAAGTGGAAATGCAAATCCCAGCAGGCATATGGAGGCACTGGGCAAGACCAAGTTAATTACAAGCTGTTATATTTTCCAGCTCTTGGTCCGTTGCTGCAGTGGCTGAGCCCCGGTGGGCTGATGTGCAGCAGCACGGGCACACTCTTCCCCTCCTTTCTTTTAAAATTCAAAATAATATTAAAGAAATGGTGCTTTAGACATGAATGCATGGAGCTTGCAGGGCCAAGCATGGGAAAAGCCCTCCTAATAAATGTCATTGTTGTCCCGGTGTGTGTCCCAGCTGTGTCCCCTGTGCTCTGTGCTCACCTGTGGCTGCCACATAAGCAATCCCTGCCATCACAGCATTAACCGATGATCTCATTAGCGAGGGCTGTCACCGCTGATAGGCCCAGGGCATAGATAAAGCTGGGGCAACAGCCGTGCTGCTATTTCTATCTCCAAGTGCAGAATGGTGGGTATTCTGGTATTACTCTTATTCTTTTTTTTTTGCAGGGTTCCTGCATGCACCCCAGAGGTCTGGAATGTTGAAGAGATCATCAGTCTGACTCCAAGCTCTTCACTTGAAAAAAACCAAAAAAATTCAGATGAATCAGTGAAGTTATCATCTCACACAGCTAATGCACACATTAAAAGTATTAGATGTACAGTGAGTAAATGCCTAGAGGCATAAAGTTGTATGGTGGTGGGAGTAGGTGAGGTCCCACTGGGGTGTGATAGGTGACCTTTGTGAAGATGCTCAGATGAACACTGCTGATACTAAATTATTACACTGGTAATAAAAACTATCAGCTTGTGCAGCTCTTCCTAGGGATTTGATCCTTTCCTTGTTCTAGCTTAAATTTGAGCTGGGCTCAAAGTGTCCTCTGCCTCTGCATGGGCAGAGAATGCTGCAAGGAAGGAAAATCCCAAATTCACCTTGGCATCTTGTCATGGGAGAGGTTAGGGTAGAGGAAGTGAATCACGTATCCTGCAGTGTTTAGTATTTTCTTTCTTTCTATTACTTCACTGTTTTCTCCGCTGCTTGAAGTTTTTTGAATCAGCTACCACTGGAGCACAATGAGGGGGAAAAACCTTTCGGAGGTGGTAAATGAGGAAAGGACTAGTAACTAACCTGACTGGGTATTAAAAGATCATTTCCCTTCCAAAAATACACAGGGCATTAAAAACGTACAGGATTGAGAACATCAACTCTTTACATCACTTTGCCAAAGTGGGATTTGTCCTGCACATTGGAGCCAGCTGAGGCGAGTGGCTGATGTCCTCGAAATGGAGCCAAGGCTCCATTTCAGGGACATCGGCCACTCGCCTCAGCTTGCCAGGTGACCCTGGAGGCTTTTGGTGACTCCAGGGATGGCCCTGGGGAGGTTTCACCACCGATTTAAACCCAAGCCATCCCTGAAGAGCAAAGTCCTGCCCTGCTGCCTGTCTTTTCCAGCTCTGTGTGAAAGGACTTGGATGCACATTTGGGATGGGGATGGACCCCCATTCGGACGGGGTCAGAAACCCACTGCTGTGAGGACCCAGTGGTTGCAGGTACGGGGAGGACCCTTAGACCACAACATGTTTGGGTGCCTCAGGCTTCATCTTTGCAACGCGATGAGAAATGTTGGGCACAGAGATATCCCTATGGTGGGAAGTTGCAGGCTGGTTGGGTGATATAATTTAAATAATTATAAATAAGTAGCTCCATTTCTAATTGATTTCCTAGAGGTAGTCTGAAAATGGAGACTATTATCACCGCTCTGGCCCACTGGGTAAGCTCAGACGTGTTCCAAAAAGCTGCTCTTTGCTTCCTCCTCTGTTACATCTTCTCTGTTTGACCCTGAGCAACACTGTCAAGGGCAACTTTGCCCAGAGCCTGAATTTATCTTCTGCCTCCCTCTGAGGAGCTGGCAGAAACAGTCCTTTCTGGACGCTGTGTGTAGAAAAGCCCCTTTCCACATTGGTGCTCAGGGCAAGGACTGGACCACTGTCTCCCAGAGACTTTTCTCATGGCTTCAGTTACTCACCAGAGTTAAAAGAGGCAACGTATGTTGGGTCGGCTTCCAATGTGTCCCTGACTGCAGACGTGGGCTTCTGACTCGTGGCTGGCTGTTATCAGCCATCCTTTGTACCTCTGTACCTTGCCTTCCTGGGCTGAAGTCCCCACGCACACTCCAGCGGCACATGCTGCGCTTCACGCTGGGTCCACGCAGCCACCAGCCCTGTGCTGACCTTGCCCTTTAAAAAACACGTATTATTTATTAAACTGAAAAATAAGAAAAGGGATGCACAGCCCTTCCCTGCAAAGGAGAACTCATTTTTTTTGCACAGGCCCCTTTT
The DNA here is from genome assembly GCF_965231255.1 of Vanellus vanellus. Lineage (NCBI taxonomy): Eukaryota > Metazoa > Chordata > Aves > Charadriiformes > Charadriidae > Vanellus > Vanellus vanellus. Next base: position 49,685,831 of record NC_138909.1, on the reverse strand, counting down.
TTTGCACATGTCCCGTCACCCTCATGTGCCTCAGTTTCTCCATTGGTGGGACGGGGCTGTTATGGCATCCCAGCCTCGCAGGTTGGACGCAGCTGAATTACAGACTGATTTTGGTTGGAAAGGACCTTTGGAGGTTTCTGACCCAAACCCTGCTTTAAGCAGGTTCAATCTCAAATTTAAATCCAACCTCACAGTTAAATCAGGTGTCTCAGTGCTCTCACAGGTGAATTTTGAGTTTCTCCAAGGTGATACTAGAGACAATAAGCTCTCCAAGCCCCGTGCTCAGTCACCCTCACGCTTAAAAGCTATCTCCTAATATTTAACTAGATTTCCCCCTGGCTGCAGCTCGTGCCTGCTGCTCCTTGCCCCGCTGCCCGGCACCAGCAGGAACAGTTTGACTCCATCTTTCCCACGTATTCCCATTCCCAGGCTTGGTGTAGGGCAGCCACGTCCGCCGGCTGCGCCGCGGCGAGGGGAACCTTGGTGAGTCGCAACGGGGAGAAGTTTTCCATGAGCACAAGTGCAAAGGGTGGCTGAGTTGCAAGCGGCGGTGGCGGCAAGGCGAGTTGCTCAGCCACTTTCCTGCCTCTGCGTGGGGTCAAACGACCTTGTGCCGTGCCGTGCCGTGCCGAGGGGCTGCACCGTTGGCCAGAGTGCCCCAGGTGGGAATGGCTGCGGGGGGTTCATGGGATCGGGGTGAGAGAGGGCCTCTCCCGGCAGCACCCGCGGCTGCTCGGTGGGATTTGCATGAGTCGGGTGGATTTAGCTCAGCCCTTCCTACACTGAGTTAAATCCTGTCCTCAGTTTAACCCCTTTGAACAAAATCAGCCTTCTCTCAAAACGTATTTCCTTTTTTTTTTTTTTTTATTTTAAAACTCCAGCTTTTGCAAATAGCCTGCAGGGGACATGACGTGCTCGCGGTGACTTCTGCGCTGTCAGGGCTTTTGCTCAGGCTGGGAAGTGTCTCCGGGGCAGGGTGGGAAGGGCACAGGGAAAGCAGGACGAGGAGGCTCCTGTCACCTCCCTGCAAATCTCAGGCAGTGTTTCCACCACCCACAAAACGCCGCGTGCCCTCCGCCAGCTCTGTCCACTCCAGCTCCCCACAGTGTGAGATTTTTTTAGGGGAAAAAGCATTTTCTTCCCTGAGGAGCTGTCTGTCCACACGACAAGCTTTGGGGGGGGGGGACGATAAGCTTGGGATGCAGGGCTGTCCCCGGTGGGGGGGGACGCTCTGGGGCCCTGGCAGTGACTGCGGTGCATCCCCAGGACCCATGGAGTACGTCAGCACGCGGGGAGGCACAGGGGCTGTCGACTTTGAGGGAGCGCTCTTCTCTGGCTACGCACCTGACGGGGGCCTCTTCATGCCCCAGAGCATCCCCTCAGTGGACGGGGACACCCTGCGGAGGTGGAGCTGCCTCTCCTACCAGGAGCTGGTAAAGGAGCTGTGCTCCCTCTTCATCGCATCCGAGCTGGTCCCGAGGAGCACGCTCAACGGTGAGCCTCAGCCATGCAGGGAGCTGCTTGCAGGGAAGTTCACAAAGATTTTGGGGCCTTCAGATGCATCTGCCTGCCTTCGCCCCATCCTCTTCGCAGGCCCCAGAGGATAGAGCCTGTTGCACCACTTCCTGCTCCTTTCCATACCCTCTTCTCTGTCACCTTGCTGTGTCTTGTTACCTTCTGGAAAAGGTGTCCCCTGTGTGCAAATAGGGATTGTGGTGACTGCAATAGCAATGGCTGATGCTGTGGTTCTGCTCACTGCTCCAGACCTGCCCTCCCACCAGGGCTTTCCGCTGCTCCACGCTCTCATTGAGGTCCAATTTTTAATGCTTTTAATATTTAACAGCTATCACTTCCACTAGAGGGCAGCTACAACCTCTATCTCAACAGCACGTTATGACAAAATTTGAGTTTCCTGTATTTTATAGTTTAAGAGTTTGCTCTGATTGTGTCGGGTGTCCCCTGGGGTCTCTCACCACAGAGCTATCAAAGACAGTAGAGCGGGCTGGTTTACTCCTAATAACTAAGAATAACTTTTTGGATATCTGTCACCTCTTCGGCAACTGAGAGTGGGTTATGCAAAAAGCTTTCCAGGAACATGAAGAGCACAGATGCAGGAAGCCATGGGTCAGAAAAATACTCCTTTACCCAATCTAACAGCCCCTTTAACTATTTCCCCTCTAGACCTGATCGACAGGGCCTTCAGCAGGTTCAGACACAAGGACGTCGTCCATCTGTCCAGGCTGAAAGATGGGCTGAATGTTTTGGAGCTGTGGCACGGGGTTACTTATGCTTTTAAGGATCTGTCCTTGTCCTGCACGGGGCAGTTTTTGCAGTACTTCTTGGAGAAAAGGCAGAAGCATGTCACTATTCTGGTGGGTGAGTATATACGAGGTAAAACTTCAGGGCAGGTTTTTACCTTCAGAGCCATCATCCCACGGCCCTCCCCATAGATGTCCTGGGGTGGTATTGCCTCCTGGGTGGCTGGTGAGTGATATCCAGGCAATGCCAGGGTGACTGCTCTAGCCAAAAACATCTCATGGATCATTTTTGCATCTTTTTCTTAAAGTGCAGTGACGCAGCGTTCACTGATGCATCAATTTTTTGCTTTTCTTGGTTCTACCTCACTTTGGAACAGGGACTTCAGGGGACACAGGGAGTTCAGCCATCGAGAGCGTGAGAGGGCAGAAGAACATGGACATCTTTGTTCTGCTGCCCAAGGGGTACTGCACCCAGATACAGGAACTTCAGATGACCACTGTCATTGAAGACAACGTCCATGTCTTTGCTGGTTAGCATTACTGTTGGACTGTCCACTTTATGGCCCTGCTCTGTCAAAACCATGACCCTAAAAGTCTCAGGGGGCTGCTGCTTTTCCAGCTGCAGCCAGCTGGGTCATTGCCATTATGGCCACCATGCCCAGATGTCTGGCTAACAGGACCCTATAGCAGATGTCCCCACTTTGGTGGAGAGTGGTTCAAGGCTTCCTTTTCACTTGGTCACAGACCAGAGCTGCCTCCATGCAGGTGGTTGGTGCTTCACTGCACTGAAGTCAGCACCATTTCTTGGCACTAAAAGGATCAACAGTGACCCCTTCCCTCTGGACCCTCACATTCATGGGTGGTCCATCCCCTACCTCTGCGCCATCCCCATGGTGGGGATCACCACGGGGTGCTTGAGCTGTCCCATGGACTCCTCTGCTCAGCCAGGTCTCACTTTGGCATCTCACAGGGGATGCGGGCATTTGCCTTCCTGGCAAATATATGCTTGGCGTAAATGAGAGCGCAGTGTGATGTCTGCAGAAACCACCCAGCACCCACGTGGTGATACTCAACCCCTGGCTGGTACAGCCCCCCAGGCAAACGGGCAGCTCAGGACACCCCTGGCGGCAGCAAAACCCAGGGCTTGAGACTGACCCTGTTTCTGAGCAGAAATACCTTGTGCCTGATGCGCTGATGTTGGCAGATCTAATCTTTCCTTTCTCCTTTTGACAGCTCATGGGAACAGCGATGAAATCGATGAGCCGATCAAGGAACTGTTCGCTGATGTTGATTTTGCCAGAAAATACAATCTGATGAGCTTGAATTCGGTCAATTGGTCTAGGATTATGGTGCAGATTGCTCACCACTTCTATGCTTACTTCCAGTGTGCCCCCTCCCTGGATACCACCCCGCTGCCAGTGGTGGAAATTGTTGTGCCAACAGGAGGAGGAGGAAATATCACAGGTGAAGGGAAAAAAGATAGGTTAGATATGGAAGAGAGAGAGTGCTGTGACCTATGGACTAAAAGCACTTTGCAGATGCTGGGTATTGCTATTTATTAAAACACCCACTCTCTGGTAGGATTTCTTCAGAACCACTTATATTTTATTACTCATGTGTGGCTATTACTCATTTAGATGTCACTGATGCAAGGTGCAGAAAATCCCACACCACCCCTTGATGATGGCTGTAGCTATCTTGAGGATGGGCACATTAGAAGAGGACAGAATGTTTTTGATCCAGAAAAGAGGGAAAATACCATGGCTCTGATTTCCTAAGTGAGACATTAACAGAGGTGTGGAGTCCTGCCTGATCCTATTCTGGTTTGCATGGTAGTGAGCAGTCAAGAGAACCACTCTTAATTGCATAATCTGGCCTTCTAAATGTGAATCCTTGATTGCCTCCATCCCAAAATAGGCATACAACTGTCTTATGAAAGCAATAAAGAATTCCACACACTCAACTGCATTCACTGTATTTCCAGGCTGCACGTCTGAGGCAGCATTAACAAGCTGCAAGAACCCAAAAGCTTCCTCTCTCTTGCTTGAATGGCAGCTACCTGACCTCTCGGTCCCCTGCCCATCTGTCTTTAATTGTGGAGATGCCCAATGGTCAGTGTTCGACGGCAGGTGGAGCATTGCATCCCTGGTTTTTAGAATCTGGTGCTCTACCAAAACATTAAAGACAGATATCTCAGAGTCCATTAGGGAATGTCATTTGTGTCTGCTTCTGAAGTACATGCTCAATCAATTTGTACAATGACTTCGTCGCTAAATCTCCTTTGAATGTTTCTTCATCAAGCACGCATGTATTTTTTCACTTTTTTTCAGCTGGTTGTATTGCCCAGAAAATGGGTCTCCCGATTCGACTTGTTGCTGTGGTTAACAGCAATGACATCATTCATAGGACTGTTCAACATGGAGATTTCTCACTGTCAGAGAGCGTGAAGGCTACATTAGCATCAGCCATGGATATTCAGGTATGTAATGAATTGGCCAAAATGGGAAAATACCAAATATTATATAGTTTTATATTTTTTCCCTCGTACTCTGTTGTACCTGGTTTATGAGGGCATAATTCCGACACTGGCAATGCTTCTCAGCAATGCAGTAAGAGGTGTGACTCATATTGAGCATTTATGCTGCAGACTGCTGAGCTGAGAGAGATCAAACACCTTCTTCCTCACTTTTTAGGGCTTGACTTTGTAGTCTTCATTGTTAAATGCTGGGTTTCTGGGGTTTCATTATGTGCAAGGTTCGCAACGGAGGGGGACATTTTCTCAAAATGTGGCACTTAGAAAATTATAAATCTCGTCATGTCTCAAGGGCTTTGTTGATGCTTCTGAAAGGCTCCACCAAGAGCAAGAGAAGAGACCAGGAAGAAGGCAGGGAAGCCCAGAAGAAATGCCTCATCTATGGCCATCTGCAGCTTGCTCAGAGCAAAACAAGTCTCAGCAGGCAGGCAAAGGCCTCAGAAATGAAAAGTCATGGAGGTAGAGAAACCAAACACCTGGAAACAAATACCTCCCATTTCATACCTACCCCGTGATCCACAGGGATTGGATCTGCTTCCAAACAAGTGGCCAAAGTGTGAAACACTTGGTGGTGTATCACTGTGGCCTTAAGCTACCTGGATTTTACAAAAGCTATGCACTGGGAAGACATTATGCCCCTATCACCAGGCTGCTGTGGTCTGCAGCTTGACTTTCTTCCCGAGGCATGAATTTATGGGGCTCCTCAGAACTCAAAGAGTAGCTGGGCTCCTCTCTTGGCCCATGTCCCTTCAGTAGCACTGGTCTGCTGAGGCACCTAAGCATGTGCCAGACTTTGGGATCATGAGGAAAGGTAGCCAGGCGAGGTCATGCCCAGAGATTCCCAAGGAACTGGATGGGTGTATCCCTCTGCACATCCCTCTCCACGGCTGCATGGGACATCATTGTTCAGCTCACATGTGAAGCATTCATGCAAATATTTCCATAGCTCAACAGATCATTCATGCTGGAAGGGAATTCGGGAGGTCTCTAGTTAGGACCTCCTCAAAGAAGGGTCAGTCCTGAGGTCACACTGGGTTGCTCAGGGCTTTGTCCAGTAGGGTGTTGGAAAGAGAGTGCACAACCTTTTCAGGTTGCCTCTTCTGCAGATTACGCTAAAGCAGAGAAAACTTTCCAGTTAGACACTAACTGAAGAGTTGAAGGTGAAGCAGAAAGTCTAGGTCAGGAAGCACCACTCAGCTCATGTCCGCATGCCAAAACCTTCCTTGGGAACAGTCCTCCGCATGACCTGTCCTCCAAACTGGGCCCTGATGTTCTCCTGGATAACTCCAGTTGCACAGGACAAAACCACAGCAGATAGCTGGCTAATAATGGCAAGGCCAGTTCTTGCACCACTGTCCTGGCCCAGTTTGATTTAGAGGTGTCAATGCAGTGATCTGTAGTGGAAACCATAAAGCTGGTACAAATGGAGGGTGAAGGGGAAGGTCTGGATGTGGGAGCAGCAGAAGGAAGGACAGGAGAAGGGGCATCAGGAGGACAGTGCCGGAAGCACCTGCGGTAGCAGGTCATCGAAGTCCAGGCATGCTGACACGTAGCTTCTCAGGACAGCCAGGTTGGGAAGCGGAGGACAACCTGAAACAGGGGACAGCCTAAAGCAAAGGGCAGGCTACGCCCAGACTAGACTGAAGATTATAGGCTGGAGGCTCTGGGAGATGGTAGTGGGAAGACGAAGAACAGGACTGGGGCCGAAGAACAGGACTGGGGCCGTAAGCCACCCAGATAAGGACACAAAAGGCTGAGTAGGTCCTGATGACTCACCAAGGTAGGACAGGATGGAGAGACAAAAGGTCACAGGCACTGTCAGCTGCTGAAAGGTATAAAGAGCTCATCCAAAACCAGCACTTGAACCCAGTAGATGTGATGAGGACTCGGTAGTCAATGCCCCTTGTCCTGTCTGTCCCTACAAGGTATCTTGGCCAAACCACCTGGATGAATGTTTCTTGGTGCTCGTGAGCATGCAGGAATGAGACGGTGAGCGGTGAAATTGGTTTGGGACCCTCCTGTATGGTCTTGCACCAAGTTTTGCTGCAGTGTTGCAACACCGATTGCTACATAGCCATGCAGGCCAGTCAGGCCCTATATGTGCCTTATATGTTCATAAAGATTATCAGTCAGCCCTGCAGGGAGCAGGGTGTCTCATTAAGTCACGCGGGAGCTGAGTGACTCACAACAGCATCTGCAACACTGAGTAAACAGCTGGATATTTCTGGTTCTCAAATACATAGTATGTTATTAGCCTGGGTTCCTCAAGGTGATGCTACAGTTGTGGTCACACCATTGATTTATCAGTTGCCACTTCATTAGTTTTTTTTTTAATCTGATGGTCACTGCCAGACTGCTCTGACAGGTCAGAGGTCTGAAAGACATCGTGTTCCCAAAGACTTGTCTTGGGAAGTAGGTATGCAGGGGGAAGACACAAAGTCCACCCCAGCTTCCACCAAGAAAAACGCAGCAGTAGGATCTTGACCCTAATTAGACATCAGAGAATCCACACAGGTGCTCTCCCCCCTGAGACAGACGCTTGAATTTCCGCAGCTCACCTATTGTCTTGTTATCCCAGGAGCCTTACAACATGGAGAGGATCCTCTGGCTGCTCTCAGGCTCTGACAGCAGCCTGATGAAAACGCTTATGGAGCGATTCAGCATGTCGAAAAGCCTTAAGCTGCCGGAGGATTTGCACAGAAAGGTCAGTTCCTCACACATGCGGCACCTTGTGTGTGTGTAAGGAGATTTACTGCTACTGCTACCAGTTGTTTTCTACTCATTTTCATAATAAAAATATCATTGTGTAAAGTTTCCAACCAAAAATTTAAGCTTGAGGCCAGAGGAGTTTTATATCAGTGTGTGTGCATGGAGATGTTAAAATGCCTTTTTAAATTACTTCTTTTTTTTCTTTAAGTAACCTCTCTCTTCTTTGCAAAACTGATTAAAAACTGCCTACAATTATTTAAGTAGAATATGCAACCACCCCTTCCTTGGCCACTCCAGTGCCTTTGCACCGAGGCATCGTGTAGCAGGTGCCGGCACAAATCGAGCGTGGCTCTTGGGAGGGTGTCTGCTGGGTTTGGGGCTGCAATTCAGCCTCGGTGTTGTGGCAAATGGGAACGCGAACACAAAGCAGAGAGAAATACAAAAGAAAACCAAACGTCTGAGTTGCGAGGCTCTTTGGGACAGATGCAAAGTCCCGCCTCTTCCCATCCAACACATGCTGTCCCCCACTGAGCATCCTTCGCCTGGCACCCGCTCCTGCTTGCGCAGTAGCAAAATAGGTACTAAAAGATTGCATTATTAAAAGAAAGGAGAGCTATTACACTGAGGTGGGTTTAATAAGCCCTCAGAAACTCCCTTGGAGCATGCAAATAGCAGCGCAGAGCTGAGGAGCTGAGTCTCGGCTCCTCTCCACCCACACTTCCAGCAGCTGGGGCTGGAAACCCCTTGCTCACACCCTGGCCCTGCAGCCATTTTCAACAGTACCTCATCCCCCAGCTGCAGCAGCAACCTCTTTTCCTTCGGTCCCTGGGGATCTTCATCCTCCAGCCTCCCTGTTTCAAACTGTTTTGCTGAATGCCTGTGGCACAAGCCCGGCTGGGAACGTGTGGCGTGGTGAAGCCCTGTGTAAACCTCCCTGTTCCCCCTGGGGCCACAGCTTTCCAAGACCCTGCGGTCATGCTCAGCCTCCGATGAGGACATCGTGCAAGCCATGCAACGCTGCTGGGAGGAAAACCGCTACCTGCTGTGCCCCCACTCTGCTGTGGCTGCTCACTACCACTACTCGCAGCCAGCCAGGTAAGGACAGCCATGGTCAGGAGCACTGGGGACCAGAGCACCACTTCCCCCTTGCTCCTGCAGCATCTCCAGCTCAGGGCTTGCTTACGTCAAAAGTTTTCTTCCTTTTCTTTCCTTTTCAGCACGCCCCGGTGTTGCTTAGCTCCGGCCTCTGCAGCCAAATTTCAGGATGCCCTGCTCCAAGCCGGCCTGGTTCCCCAGCTCCCTCCTGAAATCACTGCCTTAACAGCAATGAAGACGAGGTCCACCCCCCTGGAGCGGGGGCAGGACTGGGCACAGGTGCTCCGGGAGCAGATTGAAGTCGTGGCACAGCGGCGGCAGGCAATGGGGTGTCCATCAGCCCCCCCGGGACGGCATGGGATCACCAGGCAGGGAGTCACGCAGACCTGAGCTACCGGGGCACGGCTGGCCGATGCCTCCCAGGGCTCATTTTCTATCCCTAGGAGAGCCCGATGTTATGCTGGGAGAGGAGCCTCCGGTCTCTGTGCAATGAATTATTAGCAGGAACACACTTCACCATTGAATTATATAGACTATTTAGTAACATTTTCAGTAAAGAGCTCTGCAGTTGTATACTCTTTTTCCCGGAAATTAATAAAAATTCATTGGAACTCTGAATAAACCCACCTGTTCCATCATTACATGCTATTACAAAAAGCTCCCTTAGCACTACTCACAGTCACCATCTTCCTGAGCATTATCCAGTGATTCTGGCCCCGCGTGAGGATGTTCAGCCCAGTGGTCCCAGTACCACCTAAGATGCTGAATGAGAAATGCATGCAGGGCTGGGGTGGATCCGCTTTACTCATCCCCATAGTTTAAGCAGTGCCAGGCATCATTCCCAGGTATTGAAACTTGCTCAGTGACAGTGTTAAACAGCGGATGTTTTCCCTGGACACGTCTATTTTAAGGAGCTACTTTCCAGTGCCATATCTTGCAGCTTTTGGTCCCAGTACTGCTGCAGACTCTTCCCAGGCAACTTCCACTGAAACAAACAGGAAATGGGAAATTCCCCTTATGTTCAGCCTGAAACTTCAGGTCTTTCAATACCACATTCCCATCATATACATATAAATATATAAATACCTCGTGTGGGAGCTGCCTCCACAAGTCGTGCATCTGGCAGGAATCTCTTGTGCCTAAAAAGAGGGGGGAAAAAAATGAATAATTACACCATGGGGGGAAAATCCCCCTTTGCCATCAAAAAAAAATCCCCCTTTGACATCAAAGGAAGTCCCATAATGGGAGGATTAATTTGAAGGTTTAGTGGCATTTAGCATGGTAAAAGTAAATTCTGTGAAGTGAATCAGTATGGGATGTTGCAGAATGTGCGGGAAGAGTGGGAAGCTTTGCCTGGGCTGCAAGCCGCCTTACTGGCACCGGGGCAGCCGTTTCTTTGGCTCCCCCTGGCACAGCCGGCCCCGTGCCACCTCCTTCCATCCCACCAAAACCCTGCAGGAGAGGAGGGATGCACGCCTCCTCCAAGGCTGAGGCTGCCCCGTGCCAAGTAACGGGGGTGAGGGAAACAGCTTAGTTGAAAATTACACAAAAACCCCACAGCGCTTGGATGCTGGATGTTTTTAACGCTGACGGCTCTACTAGTTGTGTGGATTGAGCGTTTGGGAGGAAAATGGTGGTGGGGTCCAGGGAAGGTGTGATGCTTCATGAGGCCATCACTCACCCCTCTTTAAGAGCCAAACAGACTAGCGAACTATGTCTTATTTAAGGAATAACTCAGCCTCATCCTCAGGAATACCCTTGCCCCTAAGGATAGCTTTGCACTGGGAGATGGTGCAGCTAGTCACTGGTGGTGTCAATGACAAAACCCTCTGATCCCATTTGACCCCTGTGACGGGCTGTCCTTTTCATTGATGTACACGTTATACTCGTTGGACTCCACCGCCTTTAATAGGTGCCTCCCCAAATCTTGCGGTTCTTGGTCAGGGATGGCTGCCCAGTTGTAATTTAGCTCTTAATCATAGCTTAAGACACCCTGCGAGGGGAGAGAGGCCTGAAATTGCATCCAGCTCCACATCCAAGTGAGAGATTGAAAATCTGCCTCGCTGGCCTGGACTGGAATAAAAGGGGAGGCGGTAGGGCAAGGAGCCGGACCCGGACCCAGACCCCTGGCCAAGGAGCAACAGGAAGGATGGGGCAAGGGGTGCTGGGCTTGCAGGCCGCCAAAGCCCTGGTGTGTTTTGCAAGCAGAAAGTGTGGCAAATACATGGCCATGCTCCCATCCCTGTGCTCTGAAGCAGTCAGACGGGTAAAGGGTCCAGCCTCACTGCGGGAAGGCAGCAGACGATGCCCATGTGGGGGGAAAAGGTGTTTGATTCTCAAAGATCATTGAGGATACCCCTATGGGGTGAGGGTGTTGCTTTTCCCCCAGTCCAAATCAGATGTTTTTCAGGCAGGACACTACGAAACCCCTCTCTGGGATTTCCGGGGCAGAAGCACAGCAGGAAAAGCCTGTTTCATGCCTGGAGCTGAGGCGGAGGGTGCACAGACACGCTTAGCTTGCAGGGCGGCCATAGTCCCACAGAGGGCAACGCACGGCCGCCCGTGGCAGCCCAGGATGCAGGGATGAACCTGGCCTCAAGGGTATGCCATGTTCCACCACCTGCTCTGGGGTTATGGCATCCCCAGCTGCTCTCTCACACAGGGACTTTTGCTCCCACTTCAACCCCAAAAAGGGTGCTCAGGGCTCTGCTTGCTCCTCTTCAGGTCTCCGCCTGAGAGGGAAAGTCAGCTTTGTTTGATGGAAAAGTGGCAAACACAGGGAGGAAAGTCATGCAGGAAGGCAGTACCTCCTTGCCCAACAATTTAATGGGCAGCTGCAAGCTCTGGCAGCTTGACGTGTTCCTGGAGTTAATGATATATTACTTCTGCACCTTCCAGAGCTGTTCAGGCCAGACTTGTGAAATAATTAATCTCATACATCAACTGTGCATGCTTTCCCCAGCAAAAATTCCATTTTAAGGCTCTTCACCCCCAGCAGATCCAACCCACACATCCCAGGAGACATCATTGCCCACGAGCCAGTGGCCATCCTCTGCATGGACCCCATGTCTTGCCAGGCATGTTCCCCTGGAGGCTGGGACACCCTTCACACTGAGGGACATGGCTGGGACATGCTCCTAACTCCTAAGTACCCCAAGTAGGAAGTATTGTATTGGGATGGAGATGAATGTGTTGGGATGGAAATGCAATGTATTGGGATAGAGAAATAGGGTCCCCCATGGTTCAGCTGGAGGATTCTACCCAGTAGCCTGCATGTACCAAAGCATCTTGCTGTCCTGTAGCTGTTTGTTGGTGTGCCCAACATGGGATTGGGGCACTTGTCCCAGCGTGGGTTGGGATCTATCTGGCTACACATGGGGTTGACCCTTTAAGCTGTCTGCCTCTGAGCTAGCAGTCATTGCCTGGCATTGCATCCTATGGAGACACCAGGAGCAAAGCCACGCTGTGTTTCATCACTCCAACTATTAATACTGCCATTAAAAGAGCTATTAATTAAAGGGGGACATGGGATGACTGTCTGTCTGCAGTGCTGGCAAAGCAAAAATTAGGGGGACTACATAAATCCTCAATGGGATGAGGATGCTATTTCCCACAAGCAGAGCAGTCCAGCCCTCCCTCATGCTTTGCCACTATGTCCATTCCCATCTTCGGGCTCTTGGATGCCCACTCGATCCCTCCCACCCAAGGAACTGATTTTGGGGCATTTCCTCTGCTGACCACGGCTTCACATCCTTCTGCTCCAGTGTTACCTTTATGGGCTGGGAGGAGGAGTCCACAGCGTGGTGAATTATAAGCCAATTCTTTAAAACAGTGTTCTGAAGGTTTGGGAGTTGAATTATTATTTATAATGCCCTGGAGGTGCCATGTAATTTATGGACAGGTATGAAGACAAGTAGGCGCTCAGACATAGGGATGAGCCCGGTGTAAATGCCGAGATAGAAAGACAGATAGATGGATAGATGAAGATAAGCTTCTTGGCCAGGAGAGCTGGAGATTGAAAAGCCTGCTCTTATAGATCTCTGCTGTCCTAGGGTAATACCTACTCTCCCAGTACTCCCACTCCATATAAAGTCATCTCAAATCTGGTGCAAATGGTTTGTTTACTCTTTTTTTAAATTAATTTATCCCAAGTGCAAGGAAAAAAAATAAAAGGAGTTGCTTTGTTGTTGCAATTTGCTGCTAGGCATTCCTATGTGTGCTAATGATAAGTATTAATTAAATAGCTTGCTGTTGTCTTTTAAATGCAGTTCTTTCAGGCTGTAATTAAACACAGACACCCAGCCCTTTCTGTCTGCATAGAAAGAGGCAGGCAGGCCTCCGGAGTTCTGCACTTCTTTCCTTGTAGCAGGAGAGAAGTGGAAAATGAGGCAAAACCAGTTTCCATTGAAAACTCACCACCCTGTGCATGTCCTTCACGGGGAAAGCAACCAGCTCAAGGAAATTAAAGGAATGCGACTTCCAAGATCCAAGCCCTGCAATCAAAGTAAGTTTATATGCCCTTAAGATTTTGCAGCTTCATACATTTTAAAGGCAGAGGAGATCACTTTGTTTGATCTCCGGCGCAACACGGGCTGTTGAACATCACTCTGCCGCGTTCATCGAGCCCAGCAACTTGTTGGCTTATGAACATCTTGATGTGAAGATCTAGAGATAGGAGTCCGTCCCTCTCACTTGCTTCTTAGTTTTCCCAGTTTTTTTCACCCTTACTGTGAAAAAACAGGTACTGCTATAAACCCCTGTCCCTGTGCCGCTCCCGTGGTCAATATTAATCTCCCAACACGGGGTGCACTTCCTGGGAAAACCTGAGACCCCACCATCCTACTGCCCTCTCGCCTCTCTGGCTTCAAATAGAAACTCGGTACTAAAGCTCTCTAGAAATGCAAATAAAAAAAGTCAGATGCTCACGTGATGGAAGGCAACTCCCAAATAAAATTTTCCATATGCTGAACGGCAACTACACCCAATGTTATTCCTGCCATCCAAGGTAACTGGGCTTCCCTTACCTAAAATGTTGCTGTTAATAAATACATGAAGTGACACTGGCCATCTGCTGTATCACTTATAAGACTGGTGGAGGAACATGCAGCTCACTTGGAGGATGCCCTGGTCAGGGCTGGGCCATGAGGCACGCGTTTCTCTCCCACAGCCGCTGTGGGGACTGTGGGAGGCAGGAGAGGATGCGTGGGGGGAATGGAGCCAGCTCCTGCCAGTCACCCTGAATCTACATGTCAGCTGGACCAGTGACAGTGAAGAGCTTCGCTGTGGTGAAGACAGTGGGAAGTGTGTTCAACAGCTGCGCATTATTTTTTTTTTTTGAATGGAAACATTTAAGGATGCATTTGTGTAATTTATAACCTGAGATCTGTAGAGCATGTATGATAAATATAAAGAGAATATAAGACAGCCGCATTGCCTGCCTGTGAAGAGGTCCCTCATTTGGGGCAGTGCAGCCCTTTTGGGAACTCCAAATAATGCTCCTCTGCCTTGATGGCTCCCCACCCTTTCCAGAAAACAGCCATGGCCCTTTTGGGGTCCTGTCAACTTAAGACTGGATTTGCCATGGGCTTTTCTGTCCCCCCAGCCCTGCAGCTGGGTTTGTCCTGTGGTTTTGATGCAGCCAGACGGGTACCCGTGGGGAGTGTGGGAGGGGGGGTCTGGGACCCTCTGCAGGCTCCTTCCCTGGCAAGGGGAGCACAGGGCTGGGAGCACCCTCGGGGCTCTTGGTGTTTGTGTCAGCAGAATTGGCTCAGAAGAGGAATTTTTCCCAATTAGTTGCATTTTAGAAATGAGAAAGGGAGAGAAAAGAGAAGGGAAAGAAAAAAAAAAGTAGAAAGAAATGCTAGCTTGCATTCAGAAATTAAATATTTAACTGAAAAGGACTTTGGATTTGTTTGAATTGTAACAAAAAATCTTTGTTCCAGTAAAAATAAGCTGATTTTGAGTGGAAACTTTAAAAAATTTTCTGAGGTAAAAAAAAAAAAAAAAGCCAAAATGACTCACTTTTAGTCCAAATGGTTAAAATTGTGTTTAAGTTCTGGGAAAGGAAGCAAATTTAGAAATTGAGAAATTTTAGAAATCTTTAAAATACCGTATCACAAAAAAAGGTGGTATGGGGGGGGGGGGAGGAAAAGTGTTGCCTTTCTGGAGCAAGAGGGCCAGAGAAGAGAGGAACCAGCAGATGCCCTGCCTGTCTCTGTCCTTGCCCTGACACCCCTGAGATCACCCCAAGCGTTTTAAGATCACGAGATACTGAGAACAAAGAGTTTGTGTTCTCTTTCTTGTTCTCTAGTTCCCTGCCTTTTGGGGCTCCCAAAGCTATTCAGTGTTTTTAGGACAGGGTAGAAACTGCTCCTTAAAGAAACCAGTGGAGAATCACATATAACTTGGTTCTAGGTGGGCGATGATTTCAGAAAAAAAGCAAAAATTACCATTCCTGTAAAAAAAAATAATGAAGAAGCAATGAGCACAGGAGGACAGTGATATCTTATGCGATTCTTCACTATCCATCTCCTTGCGCTTGCTTTGGGACTCCTTGAGCAGAGAGCATTGTGGATGTTTGCACAGCCCTTTGCATGTGAATATGAAAGAGAGGCAGGATGCTGCGGTAACAGATGGGGAATGCAGAAGGGGCTGTGTATGAACACAATATTATTTTGTTAACTGACATATAGAATGGAGCAGGACAGGCTGTGCTAGATCCTGGACCAACACAGAAAAAGAAAGGTGACAATTTTGCCATTTAAGTTTACAATCAGAGCTTTAAGCAAAAGAGTAGCTTTTGGGGATGGGGTCTTGGCTGCTGCATGGCCCTGGGGAGCTTCACACCAGGAATGGGGATTGGGGGACTGCCACATGGGCAAGTCCTAGGGTCCAATGCTGGCTGGGGACCGGGCTGCTGCCACCTCCTCTCCTTGAGCTTGGTCCTCTGCAGCCCCGCTCGGCCCCTACCTGCCTGGGAGAGCACCGGCATCCAGCCCCTTGGAGCTCCTCGCCTCCGCTTCTCTGGGATGCTTGTAGGGATTAGCTGGGCTATGGTCCCTAAACCCATCACATGCGTTTCAATAGTTTTAATTGTTGCCTTTAAGATAATTGCAGGCTGGAGACAGGGAACGGGAAGAGCCCTGTGGCTTTGCACCGGGGCTTGGACACACCATTGTGTATGGTACAGGAGATTTGCCACTTAGCAGCGTTTTTTCCTGCTTGGGAGAGCGCTTTGCACACAGCAAGGATGGAAGGACTGCAGGCCCCTGCTCCCCATGGCTGGAACAGCTGGAGCAAGAAGTCCCCCCAGCACCCCGTGCCACCCACCCTAGGGGAGAACGTCTCCCATCATCAGGCTCAGGAGGTGCTGGCTCTTGCTATGGCATTTAAGCCACAGCTTTTTCCTCCTTCCCAAGCCCATTCAGAAGGGATCGCACACCTGAAGTGAACAGCATACTGAAACCCACATGCACAGCATGGAGGGGAGCACCCAGGGTCTACCTTGCCCAGAGGTGAGGCATCACCTTGACCCAGCCATGGCACTCTCCTTGGCCTTTAGTAAGGTGGCCCATACTTGTTTTTTTTTTAGGATATTACAGTTTGTCCTGGTCCCTCAGTGGCTATCCAGCCTCCACAGCCAAAGAAAACATCTCCCCGATGATAAAGGAAGATATCTCAGTCCCTCCTGTTGCCTGGAGTAATTCAAAATTGACTGAGAGGAGAGTGGCAACTGCTTTTCCCCTGTTTGCACCTTCCTTGCAATTATTTTGTTGGAGCACCCTGCTGGGGAGCAGGACAGGCCCGCTCTCAGGGATAACGCGACTTCCCGGGTGCTGCCTTGCTGCTAAGGACACGGGGCAGCACTGAGGACCACTCTTGGGGCATGGACATTTCCCAGGGCTAACCATGCACATGGGGTTTCTCTTCTAAAAATGCTGCAACCTCTTTCAGTCCCTTAATGAAGTGCATCTTGAGCACCCAACATTAGAGCATCCAAGTTAATCCATATAGACTCCAATGCCCAAGGGCACCAGTGTGTTTTGCTAGTCAGGCTGTTGCTTTGCCATGGTTTAAGGCGCTGCTGCTCAGGAGGGGTTCATTCAGATCCCTCTGATGGATGGGACCAGCCTGGCAGCTGAGCAGCAACGATGCTGAGCCTGGAGGGCTTCGCTCTCATCCATCTGACTTTGTGCTGAAGAGGATGAGGATCTCTCCCTGCCTTGTCCTGGCACCTTCCCCAGCAGAAGATGGGAAACTCCCCACCTCTCAAATATTTCCTGTCCAAATGAGAAGAAACAACCCAAACCCCAGTTTTTCTTGAGATCTTCTCCAGCCCGGTGTGTCAGCATGAAACCCTGCAAGGGGTTCTTGCCCTTGCATTTGTACTAGACTCTTTATCACTGATGCATTTTAAAATGAAGACAACATTTCATCTAAATACAAGAAATTGCTCTAGTTCAACCTGCTGATTGCAGGATGACTCATGGTTGGTTTGGTTTGGAGGATCAAGCTGGTCGCTAGTAGACATCAAAACCAGCAGTTAATGAAGGGGTAAGGTGGGGCCCAGCACACGGAGGATGCAGATTCTTTTTGAAATACATTTAATAGCACTTCCCCTAAATTGCTGCCCTTTTTCCACACCAACTCCTAACCTGGAAGTAATCCCAGCAGGAAAAAATGGGAAATAGCTAAAATATTAAAATGTGGCGAAGGTGAGCTGCTCCTGGGTACAGGTGGAGGGGATGTGGATGGGTCCCATCACTGCTGCCAAGGTGAGTTTTGGAGACCCACTCTGCCCTCTTTGTGGGGTTCAGACCTACATCTGCAGGTGGTGGGTTAGATGTCAAACTCACCCCAAATCCAGAGTTGAGCATCCCGAGGGCTACTCAAGGATGGGATATTCCCCTCCATGAGCTGCCAGCTTTGCACCAGCAGCCCTTCACATCTCAGGCCTCTTCTCCCTCTCCCCTTGCCCTTTCCCTCCCCCTGTGATATGGCGCATTGGCACAGAAATAAAATAATCAGCTATTGCTTTATTACTTTCCACCCGTACTTCCCTCACGGGCATCTGTATTTCTGCAAATGTTTTTAATATTTGCTAATAAAAGCAGCTCCAGTAATGACATGCTCTCTCCCCAAGACAAAATTGCCGGGACTGGCGTTATCTAACAAACTCGTTTTGGCACAAGCGCCTCTGCATACGAGCCATTTCTGCCCATTCACGGGATTATCAGCCATCTCTGCAGCCAGCCCCAGCCCTCCTCTCTCATTCCTAGTTAATTGGTGTGAAATTGGAGCAAGTTCTCAGGTGATAATGTGTTTGCATTTACTGCTTCACTGAACCACCCTAGCCACTCAATCCCAGCTTCATTAAAGCCTCAATCTCAGCTTTTGCTCCTGGCTGTGAGCTTCAAACCCTATTTCCTGCGTGGCAGACATACAGCCTAACACATGTCAGGAAGACAGCTTGAGCGGAGCTGCTGGGAACAAGCAAGGCTACTGCCCGGGCACCGCTCCGGGAAAATCACGTTCGTGGAGGGAGGGACGCGCAGAGTCCCCGCGATGGCTTCACGCTGTGTTGGTTGGCTCCCTATGCCTGAAAAAGGCATATTTTGTGCCCTTTAATTATCTTTGATTAATGAATTAATTTTATTTTTTTTTCTGCAGCACTTTGAAGATAAAAAGCCTTCGTCTGAATTCTGTGATTAGTATTTAAAGACTCAAGTGAAATATTTGTAGGCAGAAAAACCTAACCGAGGAATGCCTGTGTTCAAACATTCAATAGGGCCTATTCACAGGGTCGGATTCCAGGGTTATTATTAGCAATAAGGTTATCTTTGGCATAATCTTTTTATGCACAACATGCTATTGGATTCCACCCTCCCGTTTCGCTCTGGGCCCTGGGGCAGAAGGTATACAAATTAGAGCTGGTTCAAGCCTTGCAAGTGTTTTTCATACAAGCGGAGATGAAGCCTGGTGAGGTCTGCCACGGTTATACTTAGGACCATCCGTAAGGTTTTTCAGTGCAAGATGCACACCCTGGGATCCTCCTGCACAGGGGGAGATGTGTGTTACCCCTGGGCGGGAGCTCCAGCCCTGCCAGCACGCACTGCCCTGGACCCACCACACACTGGGGGCAGCTGTGACACCCTGTAGGGTGACCTTTCAAACTGTGGATGAAAAGTGATGGGTCGGGCTGGTCCTACACTCACAGGTCATGAAGGCGGCACTGGGCACCTCCCTGGCTCATGAGAGTTCACAGGTCCGGGCACAGGTCCGGCCTTGGACAGGTCTGGACACAGCCAGGGAGAGCAAAGCCCTGCCAGCCCCACTGCCGGGTGAATCTCTCTTTTGGAGAGTCAAAAGCGCCTCTCTGCTGCGGTGGATGTGCCCAGGGGGTCCCACCTGCCCCCAGCCCCAGCTGGGGAGCTGAGGCTGGCCAGGCTGTGGGCTCAAGGGAGTGGGTTGATCTGGGCATGAAAGCAGACAGCAGCTGCTGCCCGCCTCTTAATTTGGTTGTATTTCTAGCTTTTGATGAGCTGCTTAAAGCTGAAGGTAGGAGTTGGGGTTTTGTTGTTATTGTTGGGGTTTTTTGGTGTTTTTTTTTTTTTTAATGGATGGTGGGTGTGAATTTTCAAACACGCTCTCCTTTGGCACATCTCTGCCGGCGACATCAGCGAGAGCCCCAGGATGCTTCCGCCAGAACCCTTCCTTTGAAACCTGCCCCATGCATCTCCCCAATTCCAACCGCCGAGCATCTCAGGTGGGAGGAGGTCAGACCATGTTCAGCTGTGGTCCTTCACCCTGAAAAGCTCAGCTGCTGCGTGGGGTCCCTGGGTCACCCCGAAACTGGCTCCAAAGATCCGTTGGGGCTGCTCATCTGTGGCTGCGGTCCCCAGCCCGGATGCAGGCAGAGCCGAAATACATAGAGGCGCATTAAAGGATGGCCAGTGTGGCTTTGAAACGGCGCGGTGATCCCCTGTAGCCTAGTTTTTAGAGAAAGTATTTTGTAGCTGGTTTTTCTCTTTGTGACTAAACATGGTTATTAGGCCCCGAGTGCATCATTAAACCTGTTATTAAAAGTAAACACGTTAAGGAGAATATGCTGGTGTGCAACAAGCTCATCCAGGGCACCGGACCCTCTGGAAAAGTCATTAACATTTGTATTTAAAGTGAACGTAGTTAAGAACATATTGGACTAATTCAGGGCCTTAGAGCTATTCAAATGACTATCATTAAAAATAAATATGTTAAGCAGAATATGTTGCATAATTAGAATTATTACAGTGTTTACTCTGTTTTTTATGCTGGCCTCTCATTTAAGAAGTTATTTGTATGCATATATAATATATATGTGTTTTATATATATATACATGGTAATGTTTCTAACTATATATATTTGGTTATCTATTGTGTTAAAATGACTCTGTAGGATAAATTTGACTTCCTCATTGCAGGATGAGACAGAGCCCTGGCGGGATGAAGTCTTGGATAAAACCATGGGGAAAAATAATAAAAAAATCTTGGCTATATGTAAATGTTGTGGCTGCGGTCCAGTGTCCATTGAGTTCTGTGGGAACCTTTCCTTGACTTTGCTGCTCTGGGTCAGACCTCAGGAATGCGCCTCCTGCTTTGATGGTTTTGCTGTTGGTAGGTCCCAGGCTGAGCTCCACCAGGCTTTGGTGACTCGCTGCAGCTCATGCCGCCTCATTTCAACCCAGTCTCCTGCAACTCACGTGTCCCTGGGGAGGTGGTGGGGTAGGATCATCTCCCTGTCGTGGGGCTCTCCACACCTTGGGTGCTGCTGCCTCCCTGTGTGGGAAAAGATGCTCCCAGGGAAGACTTTCTCCCAGGATTTTTGGACATGGGTAGTGACTTTTTGCTTGCTAACATCTGAGACCAGTAATGTCACCTGTCATGGTCCCTGCATAACATATATACAATCCATATAGTATGTATATATATATATGTCATAGAATCATAGAATGGTTAGAGTTGGAAGGGACCATTAAAGGTCATCTAGTCCAACCCCCCTGCAATGAGCAGGGACATCCTCAACTAGATCAGGTTGCTCAGAGCCCCGTCCAACCTGACCTTGAATGTTTCCAGGGATGGGACATCTACCACCTCTCTGGGCGATGTGTTCCAGTGTTTCACCACTCTCATTGTAAAAAATTTCTTCCTTATATCTAGTCTATCCCTTACATATAGGGACCATCGTGCTGAATACTGTTACCTCCCAGGGATTTGTATGGGAGCTGAGGGTTTCATGAGTCTGGGAAGGACCATTAAAAAAACAATCTCAGCCCTTACTGTACAAGTCAAGGGACTTTCTCCAGTAACTCCTCCTGGAGGCCCAGTAACTCCAGCACCTCACAGGATCAGAGGAGGTAGGACCGCAGATCAGGGAGGAAAAAGCTATACTAAGGAATTGTATGGGATGAAGGATGACCCTTGAAAAGCAGCCTGCTGGAGGGGTTTAGCTTTGTTCACTAATTACAGGGAAGGGCATAAGAAGTTAATTAAACCCTGTTGCATGGCAGTGACCAGCACCTTCCCCTCCAGCTCTTCTCCTGGGGGTGCTCGGGGCCTGCATCCCTGGTACCGAGGCTGTCCTGACCACAGGGTCACCCTGGATGTCCGTGGGGGTCTCAGGCTGCCTGTATGCCCCAGCCCTGTGCGTGGGTCACTCGTGGGGTTGGCCCATGAGCACGGCCCTGTGTGGACCTTTCCCGGGCTGGCATGACCCTGAACGCCAATCAGCATAAGGGAGATAAGCATCCGCCCCTCGCTTTCTAGGAATAGAGTTACTAATGTCAGTAGATGGCACTATTTCTTCTGCGATAAATGCCGGGGGTTCCCACCACTGCTCTGAACCATGAGCTGGACCTGGCAGGAGAAGCACAAGGCTGAGGGCAAGCTGCTTCCCAGGAGCCCTGGGAGCCAGCGGTGGACTCCATGAGGGGCTGGGAGCTGGGTAGAGAGTCTCCAGGGTCCCTGTGGAGACCTGTCCTCCTGGAGGTTGCCTTCCCATTGAGTTTATTGCCCAACGGCAAGTCAATGATCATCAGCCTAAACCTCAGACAGCGCCGCCAAACCACGGCGCTGCTTGTTTTGTATCAGCTCTTTTTTTAGGGATGAAATTTGTTGTTTGTTGCTGATTCTCCAGGTGGAAAGGGAGAACAAGACAACTTCTGTGCCCCTCCCTGCTCCCCTTCACCTGCACCCAGCTCCAGGTGATGCTGCTGTGACTGCTGTCTCCGGATGCTTTCAGCTGGAGAGATGCCTACAGCCAGGGGTCTCATTCGGACAAGCCCCACGGTGGGGTTCACCATCTTTATAGGCTCTATAAGGTTCTAATATCAGCTGAAAGCCCCCTTGCCCAGTCCTGCCCCAGCTCTCTGGGAGCTGCAGGACCCTAGGGCCACTGCCTCCTGTCTCCTGCCTCATCCTTGCTTTTCCCAGCATCAGGGCTGCTCCAGTGGCCAATGCCAATGGGCTCGCAGCTGTACCCATGCTGCAATGGTGTCTGCCCGTGGCCAACCAGGGGGTCATTCTCCACCTCACTGAAGTAAACTGCATCTCCGAGAGGTGCTACTCAGCCTAACTGAATATTTAAATAATAAAACAAAACCCTGCTGGTGGGAGTACAGCTGCTATTACACTTATTATTTAATTGTGGTGGTGTTTTAGAGCCCTAGGCATGCACCTGGACCCCTCGTGCTAGGTGCTGTACAAACAGGATGGAGGAGAAGACTTTGGCATTTAAAGGCACTGAGTCATTCCTTCGCCCTCTCATCTGAAACCTCAGCTTTGTCTAAAACCTTTAGGATTTTGTTTAATGGGTGCAGCTAATGGTGAGGTAATCAGAGAGCCTTTCGACACAAACCCGAGTGATCAGTGGGTTGGATGCCTTTTGATCTCGCTGCGGAGCAAAGGCATTGTGAGGAGAAGCCGCATGGTGGGGTACTGGGAGATGCTGTGAGAGTGGGCGGCTGAGGCTGGCTCGGGGCCGTGTCTCCCACATCGAGCCCCTTGTGTCAGGATCTGGCTGGGGACCATCGTTCTTGTGCCATGTCCTGGTGCACACTGGGGCCTCATGGACATGTCCTTGACACTGTTTAGATGGCACACAAGAGGAGATGGGGACCGCCAGGGATGACTGTCCCTCTCTGTCTCCTGCAGAAAGGGGACATCTGTGCAAGACTTGCTGCTGGCAGGACAATGATTTGGCCCTATCTTCCCTGAAGGCACCCAAACCGAGCAGTGGGTGCAAGCTGTGCTCTTCCCAGGGTCCTGGATGTCTTGCTTCTCTCTGGCCAGCTCTATAGCTTTGCTTCCCAGTGGAAAACCATGGAAAGAGGAAAAGGTCCCGTGCAGATTCCCTCAACGGAACGGTGGCCGATGGATGCTCGGTGGACAGTGTCTGCTGGGTGGTTAGCTGGGGAGTCCAGGCTGTCCCTCCTGCGGCTGTGTGCACTGTGCACAGCCAGGCCAGAGCAGAAGTTCTCTTGGCTTCTCCTTTCCCAAGGGTGACTTCACCCAAAACCTTTGCTGTGTGGCAACATTTGGTTGGGGCGTGAGCCGGGGCGATAGTTCTGCAATGACAGAGGCCCCAAGGTAAATCCGTAAAGTTATACTTGTAAGTACATTCTTTTGCACTGATCTTTTGCCTGGCAAGCTGGTACAAGCTACACCTGCAGGACTTCCCTTCCTGCTGGTATGAGCTAGGTCTACCTCAGGAGATGGCACAAAGGGGGTGATGGGGCGACACCAAGGTAGCACTGCTCCTCTCCCATCACCTGGCACAGCTGGCATATTGTATGGGCTCAGGGGACATGTTTTCAGCCCCCCAAGATCCCAACCTTGTAGGAACAGCCTTTTTCAACTCAGATGGGACCAAGCCCTGACAGGTTAGTGTCCAGCTGGATGAGCCACTGCATGGTAACAAGATAGGGGACAAGGGATATATGGATAGGGCAGGGGACAGGTGGACTTGGGTTGAGAATATAGCCTCCTTCTCAAGGCTTATGCTAACGTAATATCCTTTGAAAGGACCTTAAAGGAGTGCGTTTAGAAGTGCTACAGTAGAAACAGTAGCACTGAGGGGCTCCTTTTCAGTGGTGGCCAGCTCATGGGATGGGGAAAAAGAGACAGGTGGGGGTAGATCTGCTCCTGCTGGTGCCAGATTAGGAGGCCCCAGTCTGTTTAGGAGGTGTAATCTAAAGAATAACCTCCTCTACAGTTATCACACCTGACTCACAACCAAGCATATGTGATAATTTTATCATAAGGAAATTGAATAAACAAGATAACGGAGGAGATAATACAACTGGCGATCTCAGCTAAAGCTATAGCTGAGCAAAAGAGCATCCTGTTCAGCACTGGAAGGGAAGGTTTGCTGCTCTGCTTACATTAAACATCATGTATCTGCAACAGAGAGATGTCAGGCTGAGAGATCAAGCCACTCACAAAGATGCTTCTCCAGCAAATGTCATGGTAGTCCTGAAAAATTAGATCTCCCTTGAGCTGGCACCAGCCTGGTGCAACGGTACATTAGCTAGGTCAAGCTAAAGCCATGAGCTGATCTGAGCTGATCTGCATGGCAGTGGTGAGAGCCCAGGGATGTGCTGCTCATCCCACAGGCTGGCTTTAGGTGGAGTGAGGAGCTGGGTCTAAATACCCACTTTGTCCTGGGAGCTGGCATCCACCACTGAGGTCCTCTCTGTCCTGAGCAGTCATCTGCACAGATTCAATCCAAGTGGGAACATCCTCGTGAGACAGATCAATTCTTTCACCCCCAAGCCCATTTTGCTGATCTTTCTCCGTGTTCCAGCCATGGGGGCCTCACCTACCCTGGTTTCTCCTCCATTAATGCAAATCTTTATCTCACCCAGCTTCAGTCACCAAGGGTGGGAACTATATGACTAAATGCAGACAGATAAAAAGCCTAGAGGTCTCACTATGCTCCCTTCACAGTTAATGGAGATCTAATCTGTACAGCCAGGGGAATTTAGGGTGCAGTTCATCTTTTCTTAAAGCAGTTGCAAGCAGGCTGGGTGAATTGCACCTCCAGAGGGCCTTTCGTGACCACAAAGGCAGCTGAAGTACCTGCTCAGCTCCAGATGTCAATGCTGCAGAGATTGACTGGTGAGTGATGTGAATGCCACCTCAGTCCCTTTTGGCTGCCTGGGCTCCTTCAGTAGAGAGTAGAGCAAAATACCTATGTCTATATGGCAACTCAGCCTGCCCACTCTAGACACGTCTCTGACGTTGGAGCAGGATGATCCTCTGGGGCATCCTGTCTCTTGCTGTGGGCTGTAGATGTGCCACAGGTAGCTTCTAGGAGGTAAGTTAGGAGATGAGCATCCTCCCTTTCTTTAGTCTAAGCTCACTGCCTCCCACCAGGCTACTGGAGAGCTCGCAGGTGTGGGCCCACCACTATGGCTGCAAAAGGATGACTTCAGGGCAGAGAAGCCCAGAGCTGTGTGCTGGCTTCCCCACGGCAGAGCGTTGCTGTGCCCCACCAGCATGGCTGGTGTGTCCCAAACAGGGCTACATCTCTGGCCTGAAAGGCTGTGGGCCATGGGAGATCCACCTGCAGAGATGAAGCTTGTAGCTTGGAAAAGGGTGTGAACAGAGATGGAAACCCTAACTTGTTGGAAGGGGACCCTATCAGGGTCCAATATCTCCAATAAAGAAACTTTGGGGACCAGTGCATGCTTGTAGAAGAAGGCATCTCTTACCCAGTTCTCCCTAGCATTTCTTCTCCCTAGATCCAACCAAGTGACACTTGGGGAGCTTCTGGGAGCTACCGTCACCCTCTACTTCCATGCCTGTGTGGCCAGGGTGGCGGTGTCCAAGCCTGGGACCTGCCAGACCACTGAACTTATCCTTGGCTTTCATTGATGTCCCTGGGCTTTGGGCCAGCCCTCAATAAAAGGACAAGAAAGAGACCTGCAGAATGTCCCAGCAAGAGAGAAGGGCAAGTGGCCCAACACAGCTCGAGCTGGGTGATGGGATGCTTCTCCCAACATCCCACCTTCTCTCTCGGTCCCAGCATACCCCAACAGACACTGAGGGTGAGGTGTCACACGAGTGTCCCAACACCAGTGAGAAGTTCTCCCTTCCTTTATCTGCAGATCGCTCTATGCTAACGAGGCACACGTACAATGTTTGTGTGTGCATGTGAGAGACAGAGTGCTGACTCCTGGCCAAGTGAGAAAAATCATTAGTTACAGGCTCTGCAGGACTGAACTTGATGAGGAACTTGGGGCTTTGCCCCGACAGCACTAGGCGCTGGTGCATTATTCAGTTTGTGGCTATGTTGATTTGCAGATCTAATCGCTCCAACAACACATACAGAAAATTAATTTGGACGCAGGCCTGGTTTCTAGAGAAAGTTGGACCTAAAGGCGGGAGGTTGGTCTTGTGGCTGAGGCAAAGGCCCAGGCTGGAAAGTATCTCGTTCCCAGCTCTTGAGCCTCAATGAGGAGATGGGATGGGGATGGACTGGCAAGGAGCTGTGAAGATTAGTGTCATTGCAGCATGTGATAAACGGGACTTCATCCCCGTTGTGCCTTCCTAAGCCGAAGACCTACCTGCTCAGGCCTGGCTGCGTTCATACCTCTTGCATTGGTGGGAGATGTGTTGGTTGAAGGGGGTAATGCTCTCCTCTCCCCAGCCGACGGATGGCCCCCAAGGGATATTGATTCAACAGAAGTCTAAAAATAAATCTGGTTAGAAAAACATTGCTATTGATAGTCAAACCAAACGCACTATTCCTGGACTGCTGGAGCTTTCATCCCTTTTTCTCCCCCTCACCTTGCTGATGGCTCCTGTTCCCATCAGAAATCAGTGTCCCTTCCCAGTGGAGAAATGAGCACTCCCCAACACCAGAGATTCCTCCATGGAGAAGAAGCCATGGGTTTGGGCTGCCCCCAACTGTAGGAGGATGCTGTCTGCCCTCTTGGCCAGCCTGTGTGAGCAGATGCTGTGAGAGCCGCTACCTGCTGGGCACCCTGGCTGTCTTGAATTACCTGGTGAGCACTCTCCCTCCTTTTGATCTGGGAACCCTTAATGTTGCCTTCAGCCAGGGCTATCTCAGCCCTGGTTATGCTGAATGGCTCCCTTTTAAAATGGGATTTAAGAGGGCATTAGGGATAATTAGGTCTAATCAACAGCAGTGGCTGTTTTAGACCTGGTGCCTCCAGTTGACATCAAAGGGTGGAGGGGATGGGGTGAAGCCAGAGGAAGTGTTACCAGCAGCAGGAAAGATTTAAAACCTGCAAAACCCCTCCCTGGCAGGGGGTTTTGTGTCCCTAATCACTCTGTGCCTGGCAGGCAGGGAGGTGGTGTGGTCTTCTCCCACTGGAGTCAGGCAGGCTGGAAAAATCCTGGTGGGAGCCCAGCATCACTATCACTGTCTCCTGGGGTCCACCTCCTCTGCCATCCTCCACCGTGAGTGGCTGCTGATGGATTTGGGGGATCTGGGAGCACTTCAGGACATGGACCCCGGGATGGGGCTCCCAAGGGCAGAGGCAAGGAACAGGGGGGAGCAGGAGCAATAGCAGAGGGAGGAGGTGGAAGGGGACATGGGGACACATTCAGAGCTGGGGGAAGAAGGGAGACAGTTATTTGCTTCCCCTGAGGGCTTCCTCAGATGGAGGCAAAGGTGAGTCAGGGCTGCTCATGCAGGAAGCTGATCATTAGCAATGTGAAGTACGTCTCTCGGATGCAGGACCCCAAGCCAGGTAGGGTTTATTTGCCCAGGGCGCAGCAACAGCACCTGATTTGCACACAACTTACCCAAAATGTGAGTTTCTCACCATTTTCTGCATGTCAGAGGGACCTTTATTGTAAGAGCCTGCACTGCCTAAATCATACCGTGCGGTCTGAAGGCACAGGCACCTGCCTCCCATTCCAAGCACCACCAGTTATCTCTTTTACAAGGGCTGTGATGACTCGGGTGGTTTTGCCACTGCTGGGGAGTCAGGGGTCAGGCTCAGCACCACGGGAGCCGTCTTCTGCCCTCTGCCAAAGCCGATGGTCCGGGATGAGGAAGATGGAGTTTGCTGAGAGCGATTCTCCCCATGATTCAGTTTACATGCAGTATCGAACAGCAGTTTAGTCAGGGGGGATGTTACAGGTATCAAATTCTGTTAATGGAAAGTCAAATCTCGGCAGACGGCATTTTGGAGAGCGCACGGAAAACAACAACTATTTACAGGGTTATGGACGCAAATGCCCTTGAATGATACAAACCGTCTTAAGGGGAATTTTTGCGGCTGATTAAGTGTAACCACAAAGCTTCAAGAAAACATGTGTTTATTTTAAGTAAGTAATGTTGATTACTAATGAGAATACTTAGTAGATATGATCAAAGGTAGCTGAAGTACCGTCATGATATCAAAGACTGGGATGGAACGCTTAATTTAGATGTTGAAAAGCCAATCTAAGGTGAGCGTCTTGAAAGTAAATATCATTAACAGTATCTAGATTAGACCAAGGTATAAAAAGAGTTGGAGGTAACAGCTTTCAAATCTCCCGTATAAACAGGCAGGTGATGCCGTAGCTGGGGGAGGCAAGTCGGACACGGAGCCCGGGGTAGGAGATGGAGCGTGCATCTGGCGCACGCAGCCCCTGGCCGGGTTTCTGGTTCTGCCCCTCAGCGTCTCGAGGCAGCCAGCTCTTGGGAGTCGGGGTGGCTCCTTTCTGCTCCTGCTTATGCGGGGGGATGGGGTGGAAAGGGGTCCCCCTACCCCAAGCAACTTCAGCTTGAGCTCTGGTGCTGGGCTTCGGTTGAGGAGGGAGGGTTTCTGCTGGGACTCCAGGCTGGGAAGTAGATCCCCCATGCTGTCCCCCCTGCCAGCTCACTCCAAGACAGTATCTGCTGTCGGGAGGTCAGGCAGACAGACGGATGGATGGGGCTGACAGTGCGGCTCAGTGCTCAGTGTCCAGGTGTCTTTGCCTCCTGCTTCTAAAGTCTGTCTTTCTCTACCATCCCTGTCTTGCCCTATTAGCCAGGAGGTGCTTGAGAAAAGGGCTCCACATGTTCCAAGTGTCACCAGTCCTGTTCCTGGCTGTAACATACCTGCAGTGAAGCACTGATGGGATTTGGGGCAGGCAAGAGCTTATATCCTCTCTTCTTGCTGTGCAATGCAAGAGGGGATATGTTACTCATTTACCCTGTATTTACCCCAAGTACTTGGGCTAGAAAAACAGCCAATGTTAATTTGAAAAAAATTGGGACATGACTGAGCCATGGTCCACGCTGTCTTCTGCTAAAAACCTGGCCACCTGCCTGGTGGTGTCAGGAGACCTCTGTCCCCACTGCTGTCTCCCCAGGACCATTGCAATCAATCCTCTCCCACCACCAAGGAAGACGGAGCTTGTCTCTGCCCAATATTAGCAGGGACGCTCTCAGCCCAAATGCCCTGCTGATGGCTGGCACCCCCCATTGCAATCCCACGCTCCCAAGAGCCACCTCAGGACTATGCTCTGCTCTGCACGTTTCCCTGGACCAAGCCCCTTTGATCGAGCGCTGTGGGGCAGTAAGCGGGTGCCAGATTTTTGCCCTGCCTTGCGTAGGTTGGGAGAGCTTCACCTTCCCGTTTGGGGCCTGGGGAGGGCAGAGGGAGCGTAGAGACGCCACCTGTATCTGCAGGTCTGCTGGGCACACCAGCCAGCCGGCTGTGGGTCCAACATGCTCTGGGAACATGAATCATCACCCCTTCCCTGGCTGCACTGGTGGTCTTGCATGGTGCTGGGAATGCCGGAGCCAGGAGGAGGTGTTTCCCAGGGATGTGTCTCAGGAGGATTGAAGGAGGGTGGCTTTGGAGGCAGCTTTGCCTGCTGATGAGGGTAGATACATTTGAGGAGCTGGGAGAGCTGGGTGCTGGTCTCTCACAGGCTGATGCTTTGCTGCATCATTAAAATAGAGTTGAAAAGGTGCTTTCCAGAACAATAAACTTGAAGCCTCCGTGTGCTACTTTCAAACATGGACTCAAACCCCAGCCTCACAGAGGTGCCAAAGGTAAAGGGCACTGAAAGCTTCTCAAAGCCCTGGTGTTCCCATGCCCTGGCTGGATACCCCGCACAGCCCACATGCTGCTTGGGCACCGCTGGGCACAGCAGCCCCAACATCTCAGCCAGGGATGGAGCATCTCAGCTCTGCCGAGCAGTGACGGTGCCATGCTGAGGTCTTACTAGAAGGCTCTTTGCTACTAAGTGTTTTGCAGGCTCTTAAGTTGTAAGAACAATAACAACAGAAAGGTACAAAAAGTGGTGATTTAAGTAGCTTGAGAACAAATCACTTCCCTGTTTGCTTCAGTGTCACCTGCTCAGTATCTGCTCCATGATATGGTTGTACTGTTTTCTCTTAAGCAATGAAGATCTGCATTTCTAATACCTTAGGAAAAAAAAATAAATAAAATCTAACATGAACAAAGTGATTTCTGGCCCTCTTTGCATATTACAAAGGAGCAAGATGGGCACAAACCCAATTCCTTTGTTCTTTTCAGATCTCTGCTACTGCGAGCAATATTTGTCAAGAGATTTGAGGCTGCAGATGAAAAGTGCTACCTACGGACCGAGTATTATTACTGCTTTAAACTCACACCCTTTGAGCCAGCTGGCTGTCCCTGTTTAAAGAGAGGCGTGTGGCCAAACAGGTAGGACAGACACTGGCTGCCAGGATGCCTTGCGTCCTTGGCTCGTCCTCGCAGCTGACTGCTTGACGGTGGTGGGCACGTTCTGCGTGCTATCCAGCACAGAACCTTGCCATTGCCAGCACTGGGGTGGCAGCAAGGAACTCACACTGGGGACAGGGAGCTGCTCAAGAGCATCTTTTTAAGAGCTAGAACACACGCTGGAGCCAAGCAAGCTACTTCAGGGCTGGCCCTGGTGGGTTTAACACCAGCAGGTCACTGCACAGTATGCAAGTGAAGTTTGATGGCATGGTGGCTGATGTTGGGCAGAACAACCCCGGAGGGACATTCAGGGAGGCAGGATCTCTCCTGTCACACCATCATTTTTTGGGAAAAGCTGGGTGGAGATTACCACAGCTCTCCACAACCGAAGTGTAAGTGCATGGGGAGGGGGGATTTGATTTTATTTTTTGGATGATATATGTACACTGACAAAACCCTGCCACACAAAAACAACTGGGAGATACCCCACCACATCCTACCCTCGCATGGAGCTGCAGCCCATGAGTGGGGAGCCGTCCCCACGTCCTCAGCGCTAACAAAGAGAAACCCATCCATGACATTCTGTTCTGCACAACAGCAGCTTAGATTAAGAAGGGTTTTCTTGTGCTGGAAACTCCATGAATAAGAATGTTAGGAATTGGCTCAAGCCACCAGTGACATAATTAGAAGGCTTTTGATATGCCAATTTGGCTGATCTCAGTTACTTCCCCCTGGTGCTGGGGAGTGTCAGCAGAGGGATTAGCCTCCAGTCACTTCCTGACACTCTGCTAAATCTTCTCCCTCTTTGTTCTTCATCCAAGAGAGGGGAAAAAAGGAAAAACAGGGAAGCAGCTCAGGAGATACTGAAGTGAAGCAGTGTGCGCCGAATCCCTGACCTGCCTTCAGTTTACACTACAGGCTCTCCTTAGGGGTGTAATGCAATTACGGCTATAACTGGGTGCTATACATTTTAATCCCATTAGAAACAGCCCTTTAACAGCTCCCGACTGACTATAATATGTAATCTCATTAGAGACACTACCTTTATACCTTGTACAAGAACATCCAAGTAGAAATCAAAGGCTGGGATAAGGCTAACACGGTTTTCTTCTTTTAAAACTCCATCTGCCTTCTTGCTTCTGTTTGGGATGCTGGTGCACAAGGTGGGCACAAAAGGCTAGGTGGGGCCAGGCTGGATGGGGTTTTGGTGCCACCCATGGTTTCTCTCTCAGCCTCCCCCAGCCCCCATCCTGCCCTGCTGGGAATGGGGTACCACTGCATTTGGAGGAGATGCACAGCCCTTGTGCTTGCCTGGGTCTGCTGGCCTGGCATGTGTGGGGACGCGAAGTTGTCCTCACTGACCTCAGAGCTGTCTCTTTGCAAATTCAGGACAGATATTGACCGAGGCTGGGCCCATGCTGCAAGGATTTCTCCTGCCGGAGCGTGTTTTGCTGCACCGCCTCCCACGATAACACATGCTACGCTGACCAAAGCACTTGTGTGCGGGTACAGCTGTGTCTACACCACGTCTGCTTGTGTTGCTCTGCCAAAGGGGGGAAGGAGAAAGGGAGGAGTGATTTTTTTAGCTGCTTTCCTCAGGGATCTATCAGCTCTCAACCCTCTCCTTCCACAGCAATCCTTGAAGATTTGGGCCAACTTTAGACAAATTTTCAGGGGTGTAGGCAGACTTTAGGACATTCGGTTCCTACATCTTACATAAAAATAGTCTCCCAGGCAGTTTCCAGGTAGATTTGACCTCAGTGGAGATCAGCACCCACATGGCAGAGAGATAACATTAATATATGCCCAAACGTGGGCCAAGCTTGGTGGGGTTGTGCTGCCTATCTGAGAACCCAAACTCTCAGCTGAACAGCTGACCACAGCTGGATGGGGGTTCACATGTCACACCAGTCCTAATTCAGCTCAGGTGATGTTGAAAGAGCAGCTCAGCCTAAAAAGTTGTGAGGGAGAGTGCAAAGCTCAGAGAGAGCAGCAAAGGTCAGGGAGGGAGGACAGGAGGACAGGACAGACCTGTTGTGCGGGGCCTGCAGGGCGGTCCCCTCTCCACTGCCAAAAAAACGAGATAGTCCAGCTGTGGACAGGCGGAATCCAGCCCTGGTGTCTTGCTAAAGAGAAATCAGCTGTCCTGACTTAGTCTGAACCATGGTAATGAGTTGACATGGACCAGGATGGCAAGGAATCACTTGGGCGCAAACCTATGAAAAAGAGGGGGAAAAGGGTACCATTGAGCTGAGCCACACATCCAGTGTGGTGTTTGCGGGTTACCGTGCTTGTCTTTCTGACAGGACTTAAGAGATCTTTGGGATCTTTAAAGACTGCAAAGACACTTATTTTTGCAAGGGGGGGATGTTAATCCCAGCAGATTCAAAGGGGCGATAAAGAACTTTGTTTCTTGCTCTAGAGTAATTGCAACTTCTAACAACTCTGATAAACTAAAATGAGGTTCTCGAAAGCATCCACCCAAGGCTTTGTGGGGCTGCAGTCAGGGTTGTATTTAAATGCTCCTAATGAGTACCTACAGCAAATGGGAAAGACATGCAAATCAGATGTCTAATTGAATGGGCCTTTGAAGGAATATCCCAAGCCGCTGGGTAATTGATGGGTTATCTTTCCACCGGCTTGCCTTGATTGCATCGTCTTCCGCATTAGTCTTTCCTAGGAGTCTGGTTTAACAGGAAAACTGGTGCACCAGGATTAAATGCAGATCTTCTTCAGAGACTGAATGAAGACATTTGCTGCCCAACAGTACGACCCCTTTGCAAGGCAGCCATTATTAAAATCTCTCTAGACAGGTGTTTCTTCCAGGCATGGAAGTGCCTTATCATATTGCATCTGAACATTGCACTTAATAAACCGCCTTACGACCTGCTTCTCAAAGCGAAGTCAGGACAGATGAAATAGCTTTCCTATCAAGTTTCTCCGGTCCACTTCTCCAGCAGGTGTAAATTGATGTGACTGCCTTCATTTGAATGTAGTGAAGCTGATTTACGCTATATGGAAATGTGACCCATCTGACCCATTGACTCCGTTGCTGCCTCATGAGGATTTATCGGTGTTGCATGTATGAATTTTACTTTGCTTAAAGAGCCTCGTGTCTTGCTTGCACAAGAGCCAGTTGACAGCAGCCACCGTTACGGCCAAGAGAGCTAGCAGCTCAGTAATGAGCAGGAAAAAGAGTCTCCAACTGGACTGTGGACTTACTTTCAACCTGTTTGGACTCAGAATTGAGGCATAAATCCCTAAATTTGAGGATGTTTCTATAATAGAATTGTCTGGGCCATGTGAGCTCTCTCCAGCATCCTTACTGACTCTGAGGGTCAAATTTTGTCAGCCACACACGGGCACCTGAGGCCATTTGAGAGGCGCTGGGGTATCTGAGACATCCTCAAGGGCTGGCTTATGTGTCCACAAGAGACTGGTGCTCTTCTGGAGCAGCAGCTGGGGAGGTGGGGGGGGATACTTGAGTGCATCTCAACACCTCTCTTAAGGCAACAGATTTTTAGCCAAAGAGTCTACTTCTCAGCTGAGGTTAAAACGACTTTCCTGTAGTCCCTGATGATGACAAGAGGGACAGGTTTTAGCCATAGTTTCAACTTCACCCGTGTGTGTTTCTACCACTTTCAGAGCAGAGTCTCAGGGATGCTGAGCCAGGACTGTCCCCAGCACTGAGCCCATTGCTCAGTTTATCTTCACAGGCACAGAAAGCCCCAGTTCAACACCCCCCACCCCAACACCACCCTCAAGATCCCCATAGAAAACCAGCACCAGGGTCCCAGCTGTGGCTTGTTGCATTTGAAGGGCACAAAGACATTTGCAAGCATGCTGGCTCAGCCCTGCCTTTATTTTCCATTCCTCCTTCTGCCGCTCAGCCCCAGACCCATGGCTTTCTCCTGCCTTCAGCTACCTTTGTCTTTGTCATAATAAATCATCCAGCTCCTGGCTACCTTCTTGCCCATTATTTACTGTTCCTTTCTAATTCGTGCCTAAATACCATGCTTTGCTCTTTGCCTTTAATTTTCCAGCCCAAACCAAAATATTGATACCAATAACCTTACAGGTTTCCCAGGTCCAGACTGTGCATTAGCAGCTCTGCCTTTCGGCCTTTCCCCTCCCAGCACTTTCATAAAGACTTTGCTCCCAGGTATCCCTTGGACGGGGCAGCGTGTGCATGTCGAGGCAGGTTTGCAAAGCCCCCACGGGGGCAGCAGACAGAGCATGGCCCCACTCTTGCTGGCGTCTGGATGCTGTGAGTGTCTTGCCCACTCTTGAGTTTGGATCAATGCAGTGGGTTGGCATTGCCAAAGCACCGCATCCAGGGGATACAACACAAGGGTTTGGCCAGAGCAAGTCTCCTCACAGCCATCCCTGTGCAGGTTCTCGGTTCTTGTTCCTGCCCACCAGCCCTGCTCGCTAGTGCTGGACCACTTTTGCTCTCATCTGTTCGCTTGCCAGCATTTGCCACCTGGCTTCACCGCAGCCTTTGCATCACTGGCCCCTTTCCTGAGGAGCATGCTTCCCACGCAGCTTTGACTCTTCCACCAAAGCTTTCACCCAGACTGTCCACACACCAGCCTTGAGAGCCAGGGTTAATGCATGGTGTGAACCTGGCTGTGTGCCTGCCCGGGCATATAGGTTACAGCCTGGGTTTCGCTTCAAAGCAGGCTTTGACCTGTCTACTGTGCTGCAAGGATGGAGTTAAAACCTGGAGAGAGAAACTCTGATTTAAGTAGCTCGCCAACGGCAGCCACAGTTCACTGGGACTATATTTCTGACCTCTACGTCTATTCCCTTGCTTTGCAGATATAAGAAATTGCTTGCTTTTTTCTGCTCTTAGCTCAAGACTTTCGTTGGAGATAGGTGCCAGCATGGACAGACACACATGGTGGGCACAAAACTGTAGAGGTGTCTCCCAACATCTTTGCTCTCTCAAGGAGGCACCTCCAGCCTGGCAGAAGCAGGCCCCTCAGATCAGAACCAAGGTGACCTTGTTGCAGATGCCTTGAGATGGCCTTCATTTCACTTTCTTTTGATCTGTTTGTACCCCACGGGATAAACATGGGTACCCAGGGGGAAGGAAGGGAAATGTCATCCTTCAACTATTAATGGAGTTGAAATCCTTCCTGGCTGGGACCAATGAAGTAGGGGCTACAGTATTACCTGAGGTGCAGAGGCCTAGGAAGAGTCATTCCCTCTTCCAGATTTGCCAGGGAATAAATGGTCCTCAGACATTACAGCAGCACTGGTAGGAGGCCTGAGGATGGATTGTCACCACTCTGTCACAACTAGACTCGATGATGAAACTCAAAATCCCTGCTGCTGTGAGCTGGGGACATGCCAGCAGTCAACCCTAAGCTGGTTAGCCATCTCCTGCCACCACCTTGGGTAGCCAGCTGCTGGTTGTATTGCTGTGGTCTCCCTCACTTCCATGTCCCAGTGCTGGCAAGCACCGTTGTGTGACCATCTCTTCCTAAAGCGGATGTTGGCAGAGATGCTGGCAATGTCCTCAAGGCTCCATGTCTTTGTGATTGCACCCTGACATATGCCCTGTCCTGCATCACCTGTGCCTCTCCATAGGGAAAACACTGTATTAGAGGAAGCATTAGTTTTTTCTTTCTACACTGGCTTGCATAACATTTTCATACATGGTGTATGTACAGCAACAGTTATTGTTGCTGCTTCCTACTGGAAAGCTTCATTTCTACCGTGAATTTCAGCCATAGAAAAGTCAAGCACACATCTTAGGTGGAGAAAACTACCTTCTGGACCTGCCTTTCTCTCTGTACTGACAATAGAGTGGGTTTGGATGACTTTCAGACAGCCGATGCAAGGTCAAATTAATGCCACCCTAAAAGCGTCAGCTTGTCTTCTGTGCTCTTCAGTGCCGCCCCACTTCTGGTGTCCCTGTTGTTGGAGTTAGGCAGTTTTTGTGGACTGGTATTCATGCCCTTTTCCAGACTGGTTATGCCTTTCCTTCTTCCTCCATTTTTTGACATCAGCTGATTTATCAACACGCTGCTGCTTTTTGTGCTGAAGTCACCAGGGAGGATGCAAGATGATTTCCAGTGCTGATCCTTAGGGAGCTCTGTTAATGATCTCCCTTCCCTTTAGCTGATCTTTTCCTGCACAGGTCACCGCTCGCTTGCCCTCAGGTGGGTCCCAACTCCCCTCCAGCTCACAGCAGCACCCATCTCCTCCAGAGGAACTTGCCATGCCCTGTGTGCCACTCCAAAGTCTTACAGCATTTTTGTAAGCCTCCAAAACATTTATGCTGTAAAAATGTACCTATCCCTCCTGGTGTCTGGGACTTGCCACACTGTTGATCCCCGGCCAGAGAGCTTAGCTGGACAGACCACTTTTCTCCCTTCCCAAATACAGGGAGCCCAGGCTGTTCTTCTATTGAACTTCTTCAAAAAACTTCTTCACTTGTGCCTTCCCCACCTTGACAGCCTTTGCAGGACGAGACAACCTGCTTCCCTGGACCTGAGCACCTCAACCCACTTCCTCAGCTATGGCCACTGTTTCCTACAGACTCCCTTTTTCTTCGTGCCCAGTGTCTGCTCCCTGTGGGGACTTGTAGCAAAGAGTCACTGGATGCCTCAGGATAACTTGAACTAACTCCCCTTTACCTGTATCTTACTGCAGCCCTTCTTTCCCCTTTTATTTTTATTTAAATGGGTAAAAAAAAAAAAAGAACCCAAACCTGCTACTGGTTGTTACCTTTCTAGCACCTCTCTTTTTTTGCTGTTTTTTTTTTCTTTTTGTTCGTTTAAGTTGTACCTTTCTTTGTTGACCTCTCTCCTTTTTCTTCCTCCCCTTCCTTCCTGTCTCCACTTAGTATCCCATTTCTCCTAACATACCCGACACCTGTCCATGGGTTCCTGCAGTAACTGGGGAGGCGCAGCATCGAGACTGCTTTTGTTTGAAGGTGAAATGAAGCACCGTTTCACCAATAAAAAGTTCTGACTGTCAAGCAGTGTGTTATTCAGGGCTGATGAATAACTTAGAGGAGATCAAAAGATATTAAGCTAAAAGAATTATTATACAGGAGCCTACGAGACCACACAGATCTCCAGTTCCAGCTAAAAAAGTCCCAAATTAACCCCCCACACCTCTCCCCCTGAAAAAAAAAAAGCGTGTGTGGTCTTGAACAGCCAAAGAAGCAAGCCATTATTTGTAAGTCTGCTATATAAAGCATAATTATTATCCTTTTTATCATCCAAGTTATGGGGCAGGCTTTTCCATCTTTACTCACGCCAAGTAGCACCTCGTGTCAGAAATAGCCTCACTGGTTTGAAGGGGATGAGTCATCCCACAATCAGGTAGGAGGAGAACAAAGATAGACATGACTTCCCGGACTGGATCACCCCACCGCTCTCTCTCCGATGCACAATCTCGTTCCACGGCACCTATCAAAGAGCAACCGCCGGGAGCGTTGGTGCAGGCGTGCCTTCCCGATGGCCTGCAGGCTGAAGACGGCCCACCGGAGCAATGCATCTGGTCCGCAGCTCCCTCCTTCTCACTCGCCTTCCCAACAGCTCCTCAGATGTGGGCAGGAGCACGCTGTGGGCTGTATGAACTGTTCTGGCAGCCAGCGGTCCCACTCCCACTCGCCTGCTTTCCCATAGCCCCACAACCATCATGTGACCGTCACATACTGGGAGGACTCCAGTTGGGTTACATGACAAAAAGGCTCCTCTCCAGTCATCGTGGGGGCCCTGATGCCATCCTACTGTGGCCAAGAGGGCAGTCACCTCTGTCTTGAAGGAAGGCGAAAATACACAGCAATGCCATGGCTTGAAAAATGTATATACTGAAAAAAAATCCTCCTTTCTGACCAGCACCAGTGGCCAGGAGGTGCCT
This sequence comes from Vanellus vanellus, assembly GCF_965231255.1. Lineage (NCBI taxonomy): Eukaryota > Metazoa > Chordata > Aves > Charadriiformes > Charadriidae > Vanellus > Vanellus vanellus. Next base: position 49,647,663 of record NC_138909.1, on the reverse strand, counting down.
GGGACCAAGAACCTGCTTTTGTCAAGGGCCCAGTTTTGCTCTGGCTGAGAGCTTTGACACACCCTCTGGAACCAGATTTTAGACTTTTACCACCTCTTGGCCATTTTTTTACTGAACAAAGGAATTCCAAGGGGAAAAAGGGCTGATTGTTTCCTCTCACTTGCCCTCACTGTAACAATTTGAAACCCGCATCTGGCATTCAAAGTGTTGGGAACAACTCAGAGCGAATGGATTGGGCTGATGAACCGCCCTGGGTTTCAGGGGAATTAGCTGTTTGCCCAGATGCTCTGGGGTAGCTCTTTAATATCCCAGTGGGAATAACACTACTAAAAAAGGAAAATCCATTAGAACACGTCTGCTCTTGCAACGGCTCCTCTGCTCCTGTAAGGGTGAGACCTTGCAGAAGGCTCCTGAGTCGTTACGGGTCTTGCCTCAAGTGGCTCTGACATTGAGCAATTTTAGGGCAATTTTATTCCCAGCTACCCCAAAACGACTCCCCAGCCCTTACACTCACTACCATTGATGATTAGAAGAAGTCACTCTAATTTAATCAACCGGTCTGTTCACTGTGGTGAGCACTGTGCTTTGAAGATGCATTAGAGCACACGTAGGGAAACACTGAGTAATGAAGGAAGATAAGCAGCTGTGTTTGAAGCTGAGGATCCAAGGAGCCATGGAGGAGCACAGAAGGCACACGAAAAAGGCAGCGTCATCTCGGCTTCCTGCAGGAGACCTGAGGGCCCAGATCTTTGCCCTCAGGTAGGTTGGTTGCTTCACGCTCAGCATCCAGCCCTGCCTCCCAATGCTACATGCAGCGGCTTTTTTCCCCTCTCTCCAGTCCTCCTCTCTTTTGATGGTCCCCTGGTCCATGGTGGAGACCAAAGGCAGTGGCCACCATGTTGTCTCACAGCCAGTTTGGGTGGAGGAATGAGTGAGGTCAAACAGATCTAGTTCCTTCTTTCACGTAGTCCCTGCTTCTCCTTGCTTGGTCCCTCGGGTTCATTTCTTAACAATAATAATTTTACCAATGCAAATCCAAGAGCAGAGTGAGGCCACCCCAGGCTAGCTCCACATGGTGGAGAAGAGCTGAACACCAAAACCTTGGCTTCTGCAGATGGAAGTGCAGACACTCATTAGAGACACTTGGACCCTATAGGGATGTACATCTGTGCAGGAAGCCAGAGAGATTAACAAAAAGTCATACCAGTCATTAGGGTACAGTGCCAACAATGGGAACAGCTCTATAGACCCCCTTAGAAGACGGGCCACCAACACACAAGTTTTAGAAATTATATGATCCTTGGACTCCCTCCATGGTCACCAGTGGCCATAGGTAGCTGCCACTGAGAACTAAACTGACAAGGAAGACAAAGCTTAGTTTTGAACACATCTTGTTGCTCAGTCCCTATTTTAGGGCAAGAGGAATACCAAAGCTTGGGAATCCTGGATCTAAGGAGGGGCAGGGCTCTCAGCTTCTGTCCATAAGCCCATTTTACCAGCTGTGAACCAGCATCAAACCACCCCAAAAAGCAAATTATGAGGACCATCTTCATCTGGAGAAGTTCAGGTACCAGTTTGTCTTGCAGCGTGTCCCAGAGCTCACATAAGACCAACAGGCAGTTGTCCCAAAGTAGGCAGCCAGGACATCTCTGAGAAGGTCCCCAATGGAATAAACATCCCAAAACTCATGAAAGGCAAATTGCCGCCTCTAATACCTGGGTGCTTTTTGCATGTGAGCAGGTGCAGATGTTTTCTGGCTTGTGCCTGCCACTGGGCGTAGGTTCTGCAGAGCTGTTATCTCTCTCATCAGATGATACAAGTTCGGAGGCTCATCTCCTTCCAAGAATGCAACTGACTTAAAAAGAGTTCAAAAGAAGATTAGGTTTCAAGGTAACTGGAAGCTATTCAGTCAAAGCCAAGGTGCATAAAGCGAGGGGAATCCTCCTTCTACCTCCACGGCTGTGCAAGACAAGTGAGAACATGAGAAGGGAGCTGAGAAAGTGTGTGTCTTCTTCACAGACACAAACAGGACTGCAAATTGGAGACAACCACTACAAATTTAGCTAAAGATGCTTTAGAAATTGCAGCTTGCCAATGTTTTGCTTATCAAGCTACAGTGTTTGCCGGCAATTATCTCAGCAAAGCTAGCACAAATAAAAACACATGGGATCTCGTCACTAGTGCTCCCTTGTCAGCAGGAAGGCGGCGCTGAGGATGGCACGGGCAGACAAAGGCCTCAGCAATGTGAGCAGTTGAGTGCTCAGTTGGTGAAAAGCCCTCAGCCCGCAGCCATGGGGTCCATGGAGCTGTGCTGATGGCAGGTGGGAGACGCAGGCTGGGGATCCCCTCCATTGGTAGCTCTCTCTGCCCATCCCTATGCCTCTTATCCATCCAGAAGCAGCAGGAGCAGCCACCTACATGCTCCCAGCTGTACTGCCATTGTCCTGCCTTGTCCCCGCTCTTCCCATAGCAGGAGCACACAGTCTCAACCCACCTCATCCTCTAGCCGTCACAGCTGGGATGCTGTGAACTAGCCCCAGGATAGAAATGGTTTGGGGCAAGAGCAAGAGAATTAGGTGACGCCAGACAAGGTGGAAGTAAACACCCAAAGGTGGGGATGTCCATGGCTGGAGCCTGGTTTGGAGGACAGGTAGTGCATGGGCAGGCTCCAGGAAGACCTGCGTGGCATCCTCCTGGCTTGGCCATACGCCCTCAGGATGTAGTGGGACCAGATTCTTACTCCTGGAGACACAATGGTGCCCGACTCCTGGTGAAAGCCTGTCCATGGACCTGCGTATTAACTCTCCCATACTTCTATCACGTAACATTTGTTTTATAACAGGATTCTGTTGCACTGGTTGGGATGGTAGTGTCATTATGTCAAGAGACAGTATGACCCAAGTCCTGTGTGGACGAGTTTTGGATACGGCTTCATTACAGAGCAACATGTGATGTGCATCTGGCTGCTCCTTCAGTCATAGGGAAGTCCCTCTGATCATGGGATAGTTCAGGTAGAAAGGGACCTCTGGAGGTTGTCTAGTCCAGCCTCAGCTCTCCAAGGCTTGGCAGCAAGCCTTGGGGCAGCCTGATCCAAAGCCTTGCTATTTGGAGACATACAAAGGATGACTTTGCCTTGCATGACAGGAGAGTGTTGGTCCTTCATGAGCCTCAGTGGCTTGGCCACCATTAAGGCACTTGCAGCTGATTCCACTGCTGCAGAGGTACGCACCATCAAGGGCCAAGGACACATGGCACATACTCGTTTGGGCAAGCCAGGCCCTTTTATAACATCATTGCCAGAGAGATGTCCACACCCTGGGTTATTTTAAAGCTCTCTCGCCCACCACCGCCCAGCCTCTCCAAGCCTTGCCCCAACCACAGAGCACCTGGCGGAGGAAAGTTTAAACCCACAGGGCTGGACAGGAGGAGAAAGTGCATTTGGGGGCTGAAAGCCAAGCAGTGCTGCAAAGCTGCTGGTCCAGCCTGTGCCATCCAACCCACTGGGCACTGCCGGACCCCACAGAGCTGCTCTACACCTTGCTCCAGGCACACAACTCCAATGGCTACCATGCATTCCTGATCATATGAAGGTCTTATGCTGCTTTCGTGATCACGCATGCTCTTTTTCCCTCCTCCAAAGCCCAACATCAGGATGCCTGGTGGCCAAGCCAAAGGGACTAGTAGGTCTGAAAGTCCTGAGAAATGTCGCAGACCTGTCCTGGCGCTGAATGGGTCACCCATTCCTCTACGCAGCTCTGCTGAGCTCAGGCAGCAGCTTGTGGTGCTCCTGTCATTGCTTTCTCACCTGCTGGGTGCTCATGCCACTGGGTGGGCATCCTTTTGCCATCTCCAGGGATGGATAATGCTCTGCTTTGCGCGGTGTTCCCCATCACTAAGACATGGCCTTTTTCTTCTCATCCTTCCTCCTCTCCCTACCCAACCTGGTGAAAAACTTTTCTCTCTCCCCACCACAGCTCTCTCCAGGCTGCTTTTTGGGGTCCTGCATGCAGGACACCTTGGCAGCCTGGGTAAAAGCTGTACCTGTGCGAGGGAGCTGCAGCCTGGTACCTGCAGCACTAACTCTCATACTCACTAAACCTGTCATCCCAGTCTGGATTTTCTTTTAATAATCAGACAGGATTAAATGATTCACTTGTTGCTCATCTGAAGTTTGTTTTTCCCCTCCTGAAAACCAGTGCTTCGGGAGGGACAGACGGTGCCAGCCAGCCCCGAATTGCCCCTGTTTCCCGGCGCTCCTCAGCACTGACCGTGCCGGCAGAGGAGCCAGACGTGCCCAGGCACAGGACGGCCAGAGAAAATCCACCATCACCTATGCATGCCTCCTCTGAAAACCTCCTGTTTAAAATGAAGTCCTGCTATTCTGCCGTTTCCGGCCTCCTTGGACCATTTTTGCTCAGTTTATCTCAGACGACTCCATCCACCACCTCCCCAGAAACAAAAAAAGGGAGAATTTTGCTGCTGTTGCGCTCAGGCACAGCACCTCTGGAGCTGCCTTTCTGGCCCAGAGGAGTGGAGGGTGAGGAAAAGGATTGCACCCGCTACTTGTGTCTGTTTATTTACAGTGTAAACAGCTTCTGTGCTGGAGCTTTGAAGAGGCGCCGCACATTTGTACGCTGAGATCCCTCCATGCTCTGTGCGGTTTTTCCACGTGATCTGAACTCTTCAGAAAGGGAGGTTTGCGCCTTCGCCTCTGTCCCAGAGAAGATGGGGAGGCCCAGAGCAATGCAGAGCCCCAGTGAGGGGTAAAGCCTTCAGTTTCAGAGGGAGGTTTGGGCTGAATTACCCTATTTATCGTAACCCGATGCAGCTCTGCTAATGGGTGGTAATTTGATAAATCCCCATTAGGCTGTTGACCAGAAGTCCTAAAGCAGCACTTGGGAAGTCGTGGCTCCCACCAAACTCAGCTGAACAACAACAGCAGAAATAGCTACCTTCCTGGACTGAGTGCTGGTTTTGGTCAAAACAAATAAAAATAGATAGATAAAGAGATAAAAAGATAAACAGATAGGTAATAGACAAAAATAGTTAAACATCTCCCAGAATTTTCCCCCCAAATTGTCATGCAACAGTTACTTAAGATGTTATAGGGAATGTTACCCGTTTTCAGGGAATTATCACCACTCCAAGATCAATCTTTGCTAAAATCTCTGCTAAACTCTAGAAAGCCTTTTAACAAAGTGAAACCACGACAACTTCTTATCACACTCACAACCTCTTGGCTTTGACAGAAGCAATGATGGATGTCAGAAATCTTATCTTAGCAAAACAATTCTTAACAATACCTTAACCCCTGAATGCGATTGTTATCCACTAAGCTGCCTGACTTACCTATTTACTGTAAGCTATGAGTATGACCGTGTGCCCCGTAATAAACTTAGGCTACTTCATTCTGTTGGTTAAATATTAGGTTTACATCGCTTCAAAATTAGGAACGGGATTTAAGTCATCCAGTATGCAGTTATCAAAATTTGATCTTGTGTCTTGAAATGTCAGCAACACGACTGTGCTCCAAGGAGACTTGGTGCTTAAATGTTTTTTACCTTGCTAGGTGCTCAGAACACCAGTGGCACTGCTTCATTTCTCCCCTTAAAATTGTCTAGGGATCATGGTCCAGGGCCCTACACTGCTTCATACAGGCTCACACATCTCCTCTCTACCCACCTCTCTCCCACTCAACAGGATTGAGTAGCTTTTTCTGCCATGCTAAAAGCTTTAAGAGAGACAGTGGCTGTTTACCAGCTGATGAAGAAGAAAAATGGGTATATTCCCAAATTCCTTGTTCATTTGGGCACTTGCATAGATTTCCTTCTCTCCCTCATGCCTCCAACATCACTTGTGGGACTTTTTCTGTGTCCGGGGCAGCTGCAGCCTCCTGGCACAGCTGAACATCCCAGCTGGGACCTCAGCCAAGCTAAGCCCACGGGGTGCTGGGCATGGCGTGACAGGAGGACCAGTGGGCATCATTGTGTGTTTCTCAGTGGAGGGGCAAGTTTCCAGGGCAAATCATCCTTCTCCTGTAGCCTTGCCTGCCCTGAAGCCTCGTCTTTGCCTGTCAATGTGTCAGTTACACCCTGACTCAAGCCCCGTGCAGTGACTTTAGGAACATCCCTGCTGACGGACCCCTGAGGACCTCTCCTACAGCCCCACGCCTGACCTCCACAGGAGGGCCGAGGGCTCCCTGGTGGCTGTCCTCTCCCTGATGGCTGTGCCTGTCTTTGGTGACAGTGACGAGAGACCTGTGACCTCGGGAGGCACAATGCTGCAGGTGGCACTAGTGGAGGCTTGTGCCTCGCAGGTTGCCATTAAGCTGATGCACGGGGTGGGCAGGAGGACACAGGGTACGAAGCACCCATGGGTCTCCCATGAGGCTTCATGCTGCTTTGCAACCAGATGTGAGGGGTGAATATTAGAGAAATAGTTATGCTGATGTACCCCAGCATCGCTTATGTTCCCTTCTAGGGAAAAAGACGCAACAGTTTCTGCACTGACAGGAGAAACCCTGCAGGAGGAGACTGAAGCAGAGGCACGTTTGCACACCAGCCTTGCAGATCCCTGACCCTTGATGCCAAGCCCTGCGTCTAACCCCAGCTGCACCAGCAAAGCAGCCCCCTCCTGACCTTGAGCTCTGCCAGGGGGTGTGAGAGGCTCCACGCAGCTGCAAAACCCCCGCTGCCCCCATCAGCTCCGCTGCTGCCATGCCCGTGGGATGGTGCAGGGGATATAGCACTTTTGGGATCAAGGGCGACGGCTGCTGTGTGTGGGTGAGGCTGCCTCAGCCTGGAGACCGAGTGGTTAATTTGTTTGTTTTCTTTCTGTATAGGATATTGTTACCAAAAAAAGAAAAGAAGGGGAGGGGAAAAAAAAAATAAAAAAGAAGAAAAAGGCTGAGGCTAAATGATGAAAAGCCCTCTCTCCTGCAGCTATGAAATCTCACCCGGAAGGCGGCGAGGGGAAGTGTCTTCCAGCGGGGTACAAAGTCAGCAGCAGAGCTTTGAACTCGGGGGAACTCCACGGCGGCGCAGAGCCCTGCCAAGCGAGCCCCAGCTGTGCATACCTCAGCCGCAGCTGAAGGCGCCAGGGGCCGCATCCTGCACCCCTGCACCGCACCAGGATGAGCCCAACACCAGGCTCCAGACCTGCTGCTGGAAAAGGCACTTTTGTGGACAGGCAAGAGAAGGGCTCGTTCCCTCAGCCAAAACCAGACCTGCCTTTGAAGCCCCGTCTTGTTTTGAGGTACCCTGAGCTGCTGCTGATGGGGAGGGAGCCTGGCCCCAGAGCATGGTACATGGACAACACCTTCCCCTGGCCTGGACGGGGCTCTGATGTCCCCTCATCTGTCCCCTGGCAGCTCACGGCGTCCCCTCTGCTCCTCCATCATTGCCATTGGACTCTGAATGCCCCCAGTTCCCTTTGCCACAGGTGCTCTGAATACGTCAAACAGGGAAAGGTTTTACTCAAATATGGTAATCAGAAAGCTGGGGTTTGGAAAGTATCCCGAGCTACTTGGGGGAATTCGGGCAATTATCCCACCGTGCCTTTTTAAAAATTTTAATTTTACTCTAATGATTTCAGAAGTACCTATTCCCCGTCTCATTTTCAAGTGAAATGTTCAGTTACTGAACTGAGGAAGGAGTTTAAAAATGGATTTCGTTTCCTCAAAATGAAAGTAAACTTTAGGATGAGAAACAGGCTCTGGGTGGAGCTGGAAGCCAGGTGGAGGTGCTGCTGCTGGGTTTTGCTTTTGGCTGAAGTGTCCCTCACCCTGTCATCAAGCCTGGTTGGATATCTGGGGAAAGCGCATGAATCTGTGGCCCTGTTTTTTGGGGTGTATCACAGCTGGGCCAAGCAGGAGGAAAGCAGTGCTGTGAGCATCCAGGCAAGGTGCGAAGCAGCACAGCATCGGGCTTGGAGCCTCTTCTCCAAATTACCCCCAATATCCTCAGCAGCAGCCTTTGCTGCAAGGGCCTGTCAGCTGCAACACTTCTCCTCCCTTATCTGCAGCTAATCCTGTAAATAGCCATTTGAAGGAGATTTTTGCGGTATTTGCCCATGAAACAACTCCCAAATTTGCTGTTTTCTCAATAACTTACAGCTGCCGGATCAAGTGCTGCTCCCAGGGATATAGTGACAGGTACACCCTCATCCCAGGGAAAACACTGCCCAGACCAGAACGGATGAGATGCTGCAAAATAAGTCTCCATGTCATAGGTATTTCTTAGGGCTGTAATCCCCGAATAAACATCCTGCCACTTGAACCTGTTGCACACTGCATGATGGTCACCTGTCCCCAGCAAAGATGCTGTGACAAGGTGCCACTGGTGGAGGGGTGGGAAGGAGGAAGGAGATGATGAGAAGAGCTTTTTGGCTGTTTCAGGGCTGATGGTTTTTCTGGGGCTGAGCCTGTCCCAGTGCCGAGAAGTGGTGCCATCAAGTTGCTGGGGTTGGGGAAGCAGTTTCTGGGCTACCCGCACTAAGAGTCACCCTGCAAAGAGTTTTATTCTTTGAGTTGAGGAATGAAGTCTGGAGAGCCTGTGGAGGATGGGTAAAGGGACCTCCCCATCCTTGTACCACCGAGGCCGTGCAAACCATTGTGCCTCGATTGCTTGTCCCAAGGCTGGCTGGTGCAAACTCCACCCCCATGCACAGCCGCTGGAAAGCATCTGCCTGACAGCATGGGTGTGGGGACACCCTTGGACCACCTCGGAGCCATCTGGGGATGGAGGGGATGTCCTGGGGACACATATCCCACCAGACTGGGAGCACTGTGGGGCTAAGGGTTTCCAGCTTCTCCCTTGTATTGATAATGAAATGATGCCATCATTTGAGCACAGTGGTGGTTAATTAGCTTTTACTTGAAGGAAAAGGGGGTGGGGGCGGATGGAAGGAGGTGTTGGGGGGAACGAAGCAAAAGACCAAGAGAAAATCCCCTTTTCTCAGTGCGGAGAGGGACGTTGCCTGGGTGCTGCGGACCGAAACACCTGCTGCCCGGAGGGAAAGCGAGTTCCCAGGAAATGCAAGAAAGGCACTTTCCAACGTGGAATATGTTGAAAAGCAAAGAGGAGGAGAAGGAAAGGGGGGTGGAATGGCTGCGGAGATGCATGAATATTAAAATGATTATAGCGCTTAATAAAGCGCCGCGCAGGGGAGGAACAATAACAGGTATTGTTGGCAAGCCTGACGCGCAGCTTCCCCTTGATTTGATGGGGCGATAACCATCGCAGTATCTCTTTCATGATCCCTGGCTCCGTATCTCTCACAGCCCGGCAGAGCCACACACATTCCAGGCGAGACTTTGATGTCTCTCGCAAGGCACAGACCTGCCAGCCCTGGGCAGGCTGCGCTGTGCTGCGCGGCAGCTCCCCCGGCGAAGGGCCGTGGGTGGGGGCCGTGGGGAGGGGGCTGCGGAGAGCAGGGGAAGGTGGGGGGGAGCAGCCAGCAGCCAGCAGCCGCTCAACCGAGCCCATGGGTTTGCTGTCCCTGCCTCCCAGGGTAGCCCAAAATACCCAGTACCCTCTTTAGGGTCTACCCCAAGAGCTAAAACCCCAAGAGAGTGGTTTGCTGGACACCATGGTCCTATGAGTGGTGAGAAATGACCAAGGGGGTCAACCAGGAGGGAAAAGGACATGTTCCACTACTCCATCTCCCCAGACAGGCCAGGATTTGGGATGGACCGAGAGACCCAGTTAAAAAAGAAAAAAAAAAAAAAAGAAAAAAAAAAGAATGATTTAGAGATTTGTTTTAAAAGTTGAGCAGCACAGCTTGCACACCATCAGGCGATAGTCGTGGTGGGTGAGCAAGGCTGGCCTCAGGGACAGGCTGTGAGGCTTTATCCCCTGGGATAAAGTCTGGAGCCCAGGGATGCGTTTTGGGGCCTGACAGAGCAAGCCCCTCTGTGTACACCTTCAGCAGGGACATAGACATGCCTTGTGCGACATGGATGTTCACCCACACCAAAGGAATGAGCTGGTGGCTGTAGCACAGAAAGACACAGCTGTATGTTGGTGGGACCCTTGGTTTGGGCTAACTTAGTGGCTGGGACCAAAAAGGCACCAAACTTTCCCCAAGAGGTAAGGAGGGGAGATGGGCAAAAATGGGAAGGGACAGTAGGATTTTCTCCCTGGAGAATAGAGTGCCCTGAAAGGATGCTTAGTGACAATGGGTGATGCAATTGCACCCAGGAACACATCTCCTGCACATTTCTCTCTGCCGCGATAGGTCTGAGGGCTCTCTGATTTGGGGACAAGGTTGCCTTATTTTGGGCAAGGTTTTGAGCAGCCCAGAAGTGCTGGAGATGGCGGAATGGAGGCAGCGCCACTCAGCCACAGCCACCCAGGTGCTCCTTCTGTGCAAACCAAGAGGGAAAAGCGTAGCCGTAACCCACATGCCGATTTCAGAGAGTCCCATGCCATCTGCGGGTCACACCCTGTGTCAGTCATGGTTTCTCACCTGCTTTCCCCTCCTCCCACACTCTCTCTGGCTCTCTGACCATCCGTATGAGACAAACTATCAGGAATACCAACCAGAAGTGCTTGCTTTGCTGTTTTTGAATCAAACTTCTGCCGGTAGCTTAGACCTCTCTCTTAATTTGCTGTAATTGTTGTTGGGTTATTTTTTAAATTTAATTATTGGTTTCAGAATGCAACAGAAAAAAAAAATTCCAGCCGTTCTTCTCACATGTGCGTGTTTTCTTTCTCGTGGGAGGCAGCCGCAGCGGGTTCACCCTCTGCGGGTCCAGCTGGAGAAGAGGGGTTCTGAGAGCTGGGAGGGAGCCTGTGCGAAGCCACCCTGCACCTCCATCCTCCCGGGCACAGCGTTCCAGGACTGCAGCACAGCCAGATTTGGGAGAAGAGGCCGCGATGCCTTTGATGCCTGCTCTTCCCCTGAGAGACTGTGCCGATAGGGGTGTGTGTGCGTGTGTGTGTGTGTGTGTGTGTGTCTCACACGTTGGCTCTGCCTTTGAGATTTGCCCCTGGTCATTTCTGCTGGGAGGGAGCTGAGGTTGGTGCTCTGATGTGGGTGGCCCGGAGTTTGTTACCCGAGGACAGCCGGCTTACCTCTGAACTCCTGCCTTCCCAACGGTTGTTTCTCTGCTTGTGCCTGCTTGCATTTTTGCCGTGTGTCTTGCTGGTGCGCCTTGACCAAGCTGAGGCGAGCTGTTCCCCAAGGAAGGAGCTTGGGTTGGGACACTGGGGTGGTGGTGGGAGCATCTCCCACCCCAAGGTTTCCACCTTTCAGACACACTTAAAGGTTTAGTCTGGGTGAATCCAGCACCCATAGGGATTTGGAGTTGAAAAGAAAGGACCTAAAGGCAGAAAACGCCCACTGTGCCATGGAGGGAGAACAGAAGATCAGAGGGAGGCAGTCAAAAGTCCTGAGAGAAAAGGTAGCCCAATGCTAGCACAGGGCTTTGCCCCGAGGTCCAGCAGAGCCATGAGCACCTCCTACAACTCCACTCGCTGCGGGTGCTAACGGTGACCTTCTTCGGGGACCCCATAAACACCTATCATTCCCTCTGTAATTTTTTCACAGCTATATAACATGGCAAAAAAGGAAGAATTTTAAGAACAAGAGAGTTTTTTTTGGGATGAGGCTCAAACTGTGCTGATGCTGAGCAGCCTCTGAGCCCAGGAGGAAAGGGAGGGCAAAATTCCTCCCTGACCCTGCAGGCAACCAGCTTATGCCTTGGAGCAGAAGATTTGATTGCCTTTTACCATTAGCTCTGCTTGCGTTGGTACAAAGAGTTATAAAAATGATCCTCCCCCTGCCCCACCTCCCAAAGCACAAAGGCAGAAGCGCGGCAGCGCACAGCCCTCCCGACAGCCCAGGCTGTGGCGGTGACCTGCGGCAGGGGGAGAATGGGGATGGAGGGAGGGGGGTGGTGGAAACACAGCGAAACAGAAAAAGATTGACCCAATATCACCCAAGCTGGAGAGACATCGTTATTCCATTTAAACCCGCTGAACAGTGCCGCAGCAGGGAATCTGTCTGTCTTGGTTAAAGGTCTTGCTGCCAGCCCAGCCTTGGAAGTGCCAACACTAATCTGCAAATTGTTGCAAACCCTAAAGAGCCGTGGAGCTGGGAAACTTTCTCCAGTCCAGACCCCTATGGACTGGGATGCCCTTCCCCATTAATGTCCCAGTCCCCGCCACCACCTGGCAGGCTCGGCCAGGCACCGCTCGCTCCAGACGGGCTGTAGTAAAACTCCTGGGCATTAAAATATTGGCTCCTGCTGACAGCCCTGTTGCAGTGGGAATGGGATGTTTGCCGACGGAGATCAGATTCAGCCTGGGGAAACTCTTGTGTGCTCTGGACTAAATTTGTGCGCATCTTTCTGATTAATGTCTTCCAGCAGGTCCCCAAATAGACGATGATTCCCTTGTCCTCTTCTGACCCCACGGATCACATTCAGAGCCCGTAGCTTTTGCTGAAATGCCTGGGTTTTGGCCTGGAAATCTCTGGTGCAACCTCTGGTGTTGGCCAGGAAGAGGGTTGTCACATGTGCTCTTAGACTAACAAACAGCACTGTTCTTCTAAGACCATGGGTAGCAATAATTCAGGGTCAGTGAAAAGGGCATATCTAATAAGAGGGTCTGGTCTAGAGGATAAAAAAAAAAAGAAACAAGAAAAAAAGAAAAAAGAAGAAAAAAAAAGAAAAAAAAAAAGAAAAAAAAAAGCCCAACAGCTAAAAAAACCTGGTTAGTGTTGTGGAAGGAGATGGATGGGGAAACCTGGCTGCGGAGCTGGTGACAGACAGCATCAGGGAAAACAAAGTGATTCACAGGGCAGGATTGGGGATTGGGAAAACCCGGGCTTAGCCATGTAAATCAGGGCACCTCCGAGATGCCAGGCGTGTAGGAGGCTGCAGCATGCCAGCGCCAGGACTGGCCTCTTGCAGCACATCCTAAGGACACCAGACAGCTTGCTGGAGAGGTCCCTACAGAGTCTTTATACAGCGCTGCTTTTTGTTCAAGACAGTTAACCCAAGGACGAGATCTGAGTACAAATAAAAGACCAGAGCTGACAGAGGTGGTAAAGAGCTATTCTTAGTAACTGTATTTATTATTAAAAATATCAGTTGGAATGAAAAACGCGAACAGCAAATTTAGAGGTGCATTAATTCCTTTTGGCAGGAGCTTTAGAAGCAGCCAGGGCTTTAGTCAGGTTTTTTGAGGTATGCAATAAGATGCCAAAAAAAGCATAAACACTCTTCAGAACATTAAAAAAAAAAACAAAACCGAACAAAACCTCCAGTCAATCACAAAAGGGGAAAAAACAACGGTACTATAAAAAAAATTGCGCAAAGAAAAAAAGAAGGCTCCTAGAGCATTATCCTTAAGTCATGTAAAAATAAAAAAAACAACTATGCAAAAAATAACCTGTCTGCGCAGAGACTTGCTTATGCATTTGACTGTAGCGTGTGCCTTTGCTTGTAGTAAACATGCCCTTTGCCTTTTGCTGATGACATGACACTGGCATGTCACAGCTGATTTATAAACACAATTGGATTTTCAATCTTCAGGTCTAAATTCATTGCAGCAGACCCCAGCAGGCAATGTATCTCTGTTTATCTATAAATACTGGTTACTGTGCTTTCCTGGATAGAGGCAGGTACAGTAGGATGTTGTTTATTTTTACTTGCTTGCAATAAGAGGAAACGGTGTTTGGTATCAGTCGTCATCATGAGCTAAGTGGCTGCAGGGCTCTTTTGAGGGCTCTGAACTGCATAATCAGAAACGCAAGCAATGCTCTGCAGTGAATCCTTCAGCTATCACTAAAGACTCGCCTTGCAACTCAGCAAGACCAAGGAAGAGGAGGACGAGGAGCAAGAAAGGCTTAGAAAATACAGCAGTGATCAAGACCGGGGTGTGGGTTGCAGATATTCCCAAGCCGCAGGCAAGCTCAATTCAGTGGGAGCTGCCGTGCCCACACTCCGAGGTTCCCAAACAACAATGGTTCATATGGGGTGGGTTGGGTGAGGGTCTCAGACTCAGCTCCTGGAGGTCCCTGCCAGGGTGGACACTATATAGGTGCACATAGGGGATACAAGTTAATTTGGCTTCTCCAGCCTCCAGTTCAGGATCACAACAGCTGCAGCCACAGGACACTGCAAGTGTAGCACTGTAGAAACATGCCAATTGCTCATCCTCATGTATTCCCTCTGTGAGGAAGATTTGGGCTTCAGCAAGCTTTCATGGACCAGAAGCAGATGCCTCGGCATGTAGATTGAGGGTGGAGAGGTAAACCTACCTCTAGGCTTTTGGCCTCCCTGTTGCAAGCCAAAAGCCAAAAAGCCCTGGAACACCCCCCTCCCACCCCACAAAGTTACTTCCCTGGGAAGCTACCAGACCACCAGCTCCAGGATTGAGTCTGAGAGCCAGACATCCCAGGATGTGCTCTTAGGATCCTGCATAACCTGACGTGGGTTTGGGAAACCTTGGATGCCTGGGTTTTGCAGCTCTCCCTGGGCTCACGGCACCTCCTCAGCTCCCCTAGGAGGGAACCAGCCCACCTCACAGCCTACAACCCTTGAAATCTGCAGTCCACATGGAAAGCTGGGAGCTGCTCAAGTAAATGGTCATCCTTGCTAGAACTCCTGCAGCTAAAGGTGGTGGAGCATCAAGTTCATGTAGTGGCCACCAGGGAGGTCCTTGGTGTCTGCAGAGGTGCCCATCAGAGTCGAAAGGAGCTGAGCTTTTGCGGTAGGCAATATTCTGGTTACTTGACAGGAACAGAAAGGGTAAAAATGGCCAAGGAGTTAAAGGTGCTTGAAAGAGACTGAGCTAAGAAGAAGAAGCAAAGCTGGGAAACAGTCCTTGATGATCCCTGAGCTGTTTAAAAGAGGCTTAAAGGGATTTGGTGAAAAAAAAAAAAGAAAACAGATTATAAATAAAATCAAATAAACGCAGCTAGGTGTAGCCCTGTGTGGCTGAATGAGCATGAGCATCAGAGATGATCAGTATCCAGGATGGTTTGATTTTGGCAGAGGAAGAAGAGGAGGGAAACAGGAAGGAGATGGGAGAAGAGGTGTTCCTGAGTTCGATTATCAGGTTGTCCGTGGAGGGGCTGATTCAGCTTGCAGGACATGGATGAGTGCACAGACAGTGGGTCCAGGACCAGAGCAGAGCCTTGGATTAGACAGAGCTTCTTCCTACGCGTGTCACTGGAGGGATTCGTGCTGTCCCAAGGGCTGGTCTCCCCAGTAGACCTGTCCTTTCTTGACTCTGCTATGTGATAGACAACACCATTTACAAATTGAAACCTGTGATGTGTGTCTGTCCTTATTTTTGCAAAGATGACTGGTTCTCACTGCCTGCAGCACTGCATTGAGTGGTGAGGTCCAGGCGGTTCCCCTGGCAGTGATAACAAGTACAAACGCTATGCTCCAGCCGCCTAAACAATGGCAAAAAAGGGCAGCTTGTCTAGACTTTCCTCTTCTGCCTGTGAAGAAAGCCTTCCCAGACTCCATGACACAACACCAGCCTACTGAGGGGAGGACACCAAACCACTGTTTAGATAAGGAAAGCCCTTATCAAGTAGAAAGGAATTTTTAATGAGAGCTCCCGCTGGTGGCTCTGTGTTAACAAGATTTTCCCATAAGCGGTGATGGTTTATATCTAAATATTTTCTAATACGGTAATATTCCCAGAAAACATATTTGGAAACAGCCATAGGTCCTCAAAGTCTTGCCAGATGGAAAATAATGGCAATAACTGTCTTGGTCTGAGAAAAACTTCAAAGCCTTGGTGTCTTCTTGTTTGTCTCACATCAAATTGGGAATGTGCATGCAGGAGAGTGTGAAAACACTGTATGGGTCAGTATACCATGGAGTTTAGTCCCGTGCTAAGGAATTTCTTGAATAGCACAGTGTGGCTTGGTAGAGAGTATGAATAGACTTTTCTTGATGATTTCCATGTGTATTTAGGTCTACTTAGGCAACATCTGTAAGAAGTTAAGCGTAATGAAGTGTCCCCCGTTCACTGTGTGCTCATGGCATTAGAACTTCTGCTGCCACCAGAAAAGCAGACCTTTGTTTTTTCAAGGTTTGGTGATCAGGTTTACAGCTTGTAGAGAAGCGCTCTGGGAGCCGTGTTGAGGTGGCGGGCGAGCTCAAGATGCTCCAAAGCCCTCACCTTAGCCCCCCACAGTAGTTCTCGTCGTGCAGGGGGCTTTCTCTCGGGGTGAATGGTGAAGGCAGGAGAGTTGGGCAGCTTCTGCAGGCTCGCAACCAAATGAGATGATATCCAAGAGTGGAGCAAGCCAGCCCACATACTGAATGCAGGCAGAGAAAAGCTCAGCAGGCAAGCTGCACACAAACAGCATGTGCGGCAAACAAACAAACAAGTCGAGCACAGGCCATGCGAGCAAGGCAGAAATCACCACTTGGTGCAAAGGGTGCTTGGGCCAATGGTTTGAAGACGTGGGAGAAGAGAAGCACATCTGCCTTCTCCAATTGTGGCTGGACTGAAACAAGGTGTAGACGGATGCATGGACAACCATGTGTGGACACTTCTAGATGGGCGTGTGGACACTTCCAGATGGGTGGGTGAGAAAGCTTAGGTGTGCAAACATGTTCGTGCAAGCTACGGGCGTCCTGAGCAGCATGTCCTTGCCACAAGCCTCCCTCCAAGCCTGCTGTATCTGGCCCCACCCCCCATCAAAGGGGTATATAACTTGGCCATTGGGTTGAAGAATGAAGAGCATGAAGCTACCGCAGAGCAGCTGAGCTCCAAGTCAAAGTCCCACGTGTGACCTGTTTTGTCTTGGAGCAAGACTGCGCTCAACGGCCTTAATTGCATCAGAGAAGGAAGCCGTTATCATTAGCCAGATCCCAAGGTGTCCACCCAGTGGTACAGGCAGGTTGACTCAGCTGGGCTAAACACTGTGGAGCTCCCTGGGGCTGCTGTGCCCTTCGTACTACTTAACCCTGTAGGAAACCTGGTTTCGGGGTGAGGGGCATGCAGCGATGGGTGGGACGTGCCTCTTGATCACGTCGCGAGGGCGGGAAGCCTGAAAGAGGAGGGGTCTGGGATGACAAAAGCCTTTTCAACATTGGGAGAGGGGAATTTTCAAAAAACACCCCGAGCGGAGGGAACGTGTGCTGTTTGGGTGTAGGACTGGATCTCCAGCACGTTCACCTCTGGCATTTGTTTTGGGCTCATCTCTTCTCCCCGGGGCCTTGGGGCAAGCAGGAGTGCCACAGCAGGGAGCCATGAAGAGAGCGGAGCCAGCCAGCGGCAAGGATTTTGTTAGAGTTTGGAGGAGAAAACAGGGAATTTCCACATATGGAAAAATGTTCCTTTAAACTGTGATTATGTAAAAATACAAAGCCACAACTGATAATATCTCTCACTCTGGGGAATGATGGAGAGTGTTTGTTTCTTTAATTGCATTTAATACTCATGAAAGTTACCAGCTTGCCACCACTGCAAGCAAAGCTCATTTGTTGGATTGCAGCACACACAACATCAGCTTCCTTTCCATGCTCCTTCAGCAACGCATTTCACCCTCGTTATTAAAAGGCAGCTCCTAATTTGCCACGCATGTTTGATCACTGGTGTTTTGCCTGCAAATTGCCTGTAGAGGTGTGAACTAAAATTAGGTGTGTGATGAGTTTCTAAATGAGGACCCTTGACTAGTCAAAGGTGGGATGACTCCAGTTAGGTGGGAGCAGACCCACGAGCCAGGCTCCGACACCTGCCCTGGGTGAGCAAACCCTGTCTTAGATGGCTGCAGATGTTCTTGTTATCATTCTAAACTGCCGTTGCCTTCTTGAATCTCACCCTTTTTTGTGTGTCAAATTTTAAACTAACCAATTTAACAATTTAACCAGGGCCTGAGTGGAAAAGTATTTCCCCCATTGGTTTTGGATGTGCCACCTTGGGATTTTGCTTTGATTCCTGTTCAGAAGCTCCCCATCCTCCTTCCCTCAGTATGCTTTTATCCCACCCTCTCCTGTATGCCTCCCCACTAAGGTAAGCAATTTGGGCTTACGTGTAAAGGGAAGCAGAGAAAACTCATAGTGCCGACAGGAGCCTGTGAGAGCTGACACGGGCTATGGTCCTGTTGCTGCTTTAATTCATCAGCATTCGAGCACGGAAAACCAGGACAGTCGCCAAAGCTGCAATGCATGAATCACCCTTTGAAGGAAACGTGTCTGTGCGTGCTCCGACAAGCCCTTCTTTTCAAAGTGCTATTGACAAACCTGGCTTGCTAAGAGCGTGGATTTAAAAAGCTCTCGCTGCAAAGGTAAATTATATACTGATCCCTGCCTGGAGTTTGGTGCTGTGCCAAATAGGTGCCGAAACCTCCCAGTGAGTCATATAAATCATAGACCAAAAACCCCGAGGGAGTTGGATTAATACCGGATCAATGTGAACGCGCCACAAAGTTATTTGATCGCTACAATGCTCGTATTGACTGTTATACACCTGTTATATCATTACGGATTACATCTGTTGTAAACACGCTGTTTGATGTTGCAGGCTGTGCTAACCACATGCACCATAATCACGGCTTGTAGCCGCTGTGGTGGCCTCAACATGCCCGAATGATGCTAATTTTCTTGTTGTGTGGGGTGGCCTGACAAAAGAGGCTTGTTCAGGGTGATCCTGTGCAAAGGGAGCATGAAAGTGACGGGCAGGGGGAGACAGCAGAAGGGATGGGACGACAGTCTGCATTGCGATGGAGATGACTGGGGAGGAAGGTGGGAATAAAAGTAATACCAGACTATGACACACACCAGATGAAGGAATGACTTTCTCGGGTCTGGCTGAAGTTTATGACCAGGATAAGGTCTGAAAGGATGAAAATATCGTATAAGGATGGTAAATGGCTGGGCAGGCATGGGGCAGGGTTTAGCTGCAGGAGGGGCTGTTGATGATGGGAAGGCGTGAAGTGAGGTTGTTCAGCTGGGGTTTCACACTGCGGTGGAAGCAGACTCGCTGATGGTCCAGCCGCTGACAGCAATAGCAGCCTCACAGTCCCTCCTCCAGTAGTGTGGGCCTGCAATTTGGGACCTTAATGGAGCAATTTTGAGTTCACACCAGCGGTTCCCAAGACAGTATCAAACCCATGCTTGCTGGGTGTATTTCTGTGATCTCTGTTTTGGCAACTTGACACTTTCTTAAGCCTGAGAGATGAGTTACCTCATGCTGGCAACCTTTCTAATCCTCATTTTTCCCGTCTCAGATGCCAGGTTTCTTCCCCTTACACGTCTGCTTTCTCACCCCAAAGAGAAACCAGGCTTTCTCCAGAAACCATCTTCTCAATGTCCTGTGCTGGACATGCCGACAGCAGGACCGGGAACCAACTTCTCCACCTGGTGCTGCTCTTCCAACTGAACATCCAACACAGGCAGGGGACCTGACCTAAACCTCTGCATTTATATTAGCCATATCGTGACTTTATGATAATGAACGATCTGTCCCTCCCAGATGGTGGAGCAGATTCAGATGGTGGAGCAGGGGAGGACGCCTTTCCACAGCCTGTATTTGGGTGAAGGCACAGGGTGAAGGGCATATGATTATTCTGTTCCCACATGGGGGCATACCCTCCTTGGTCTTCCAGGACCATAGTGCCATTCCAGTCACAAGGCTTAGCCAGAGGAAGGGAGGATGAAACATTTAGAATTAGAAGAGGTATCTAAAAAAACCCAACAAACCAACTCCAAAAGGAACTCTGTGAAACGTTCTTTCCTTCTACATTTGCCATGGGCTGAAGGTCCCTTCCAACCCAAACCTTTCTATGATTCTATGATTCTAATATCTATAATTTCCTAAATTCAACCCTTTTCATTTTACCCTGCCCCAGGCTGACAGTCACATGTAGCCTCTGGGTCACGTTCTCCTTTGCGTCCAGAGGTCAGTTCAGTGATGTAACTTAATGGAGGCTAGAAAGAGAGAGGACAAAAGTGATATTTTGGAAGAAGCAGGTGAAGAGAAAAAAGGACACCCGAACAGGGTCTGACTGGGCAAAGGTCCTGGGCTGGCAGCAGCTTGGGTCTCAGAGCAAGCCCTGCCTATAATAATTGAAATACTGTGTTCAGGGTGGGAAGAATAATGGATGAAGAGGATGAGAGTGCTTCTCTTACCCCACCACCTCCAGATGACTCAATGGTGGAGCAAGAAGGGCTCTGAATAGGTGGAAAATGCCGAGAAACCCCACCAGCTATGAAGAAGAGCACCCTAGCTCTCACGCCATCTCAAGTAAATATGAGCCAGGGATGGGACACCTCCAAGAGCTGTGGTGTACAGGCCAGGGTGTGAGTGTGTGGGACTGTGTCTTATTGGGGTTACTGCCACATTTCCATCCAGCTCCTCCTGCAGTCTTTTCCAGTGTCTCAAGAGTGCATGCAGGAGTTCAGGATGTATTTTCTAAACTTTATTTAGGAATTCCCAGTAAGAAAATGCCCTACAACTGTTGTGATGCCCTGGAAGTACCATCACAGCCCTTCAACCCGTGACAAGGTTTTCTACTGAACTTCATTCCCCAAAACAACAGACAGCCAAAGTTGTCATGTTTTGGCTTTTACCCGGCATTTCCCTGACAGGTACAACATCCAAAGGCTGCACTTTGAACTTGCCTTGTTGTCATCAGGAGGAAAGTGGGGAGTAGGGTTTCATGAGCTTTGGTTAGGAAAATGAGGCTTTGAGTATCACCCTGGTGAGCCTTCTCCACCTGCTCCTGCCCTTGTCCTGAACTACTCACACAAGGCAGATATCTGGGGCATGTCCACCTCAGCCGTGTGCATTTCTAAGGCAGTTTGGAGGGTGTTGGTGTGGGCAGCGAAGGCAAAGCATTGCAAAGGGAGCCATGGTAGCAGAACTGTCCCCACTTTGATGGTCACCCACATCTCTCTTGGACCGGGCTCTGTGCTCACTCTGTTCCTTCCTGGATCACCAGCCAAGCGCTGCACCAGGGAAATTAAGTCGTGACCATCAAAGCAATGATCACGACAGTCAGACTACTCTGACCCAGCCGCATCAATGCGACATCCAGCCTTCATCACCCAGCGGTGGATCACTCAAAGACAAACTGACCCATCGGGCAACTCCTGGGGCCTTTTCTGCTTGCCCAGGCAATGCAGAAATACTCTGAGACACCTTCTCAGGCCACCCTGGGCTCTTCTTCACACCAGGTCCTGACACACTGGAGCAAGCCTTGCAAGCTGAGCTGCTCTGAGGGTAGTGATGTGAATGCGATCCCCCAGAGCAGATGCACAGATTAAATGCTTCGTGCTAGGAAAGGCATAGACAGGATCTCATTTTCTGGGAGCGGTGTCACACTTTGGGGCAGCAGCATCCTCCTGCCATGCGAAAACCGTATCACAGAGCTCCCTATCCACCCTGGCACCCCAGCAGCCTTTTCCCGTACATCGCCTTAGTTCCACCCTTTGGGTACCTGGGCTCTCCATGTGCTGCAAATATGACCATGTCCCAAAAAACCACATTCCCCTTTCCCTTGTCCTCCCTCTCCCCTGCGTCTCACCCCCCTCCCCCCACCTGGGGATGAATGAGATGCTCGCTGTGGCTGCAATATATCATTCTTACTATTTGTTATGAGGTTTTAATGAGTGCGGAAGATTAGGATGTTTGCAACAGCGTAACAATAAAATACATATCTCGCTCATTCCTTGCCAAAAAGTACTTACAAATAATAAAATTGAGGCTAGCTGAATGCATAAATCTCCTTTCACAAGCCCCCACCCACTGTGCAATAATTAGTACAAAGTGCAGTGCTAATAGATCATCTTACTTGTGTGGGAAACTTGACATTATGCTTTGTTTATATTATCCCTTTGGCAAGAATCTGCATGGCAAATCCTGGCAGCCAGCAAACAAGAGGCTCTCAAGGAAGGTTTCCAGACTGTCGTGCAGAAAAGCAAGCCACAGGATTGCGTGCTGGTCAGGATGCCGAAACCAGCTGGGGAGCTGAAGCGTTAGATCCAGCTTTTATGGAGTTGAGCTACCAAGTTTCCAGCTGACTAGGAGCAACATCCTGCAACTGATTTGCAAAGGGCTGTTCCCACCCTAGCCACAACAAATCAGTGTGAACCTTGGCTTCAGGATGGTGCCCTTTGCTTAATTATATATTCAGGGCCCAATTTACCGCCTGGGCCTCCTAATGGGAACAGACGGGGTTGCCCAGACTTGAGGCAGGCACCGAATACGTCCCTTGCAGTCTCTGGCTGTGTAAGTAGAGGGTTTTCAGCCAGTGCCCAAATAGCTCCAGCTCCCAAGACCCTTCTCCTCCACTCAGCCCCTACGGAGACCTCGGCTGATGTGGGAATCACCTCCACTGGGACGTCTGGCTCTGTCCCATGGTCCAGGGTTGCTGCAGTATGACTCGCTCAGGGCATGAGGGGTCTCAAAACGCTGCCGATAGGTGTAAGGGCTGTCTTCAGCTCTCCGATGACTGAGATG
Source organism: Vanellus vanellus (assembly GCF_965231255.1). Taxonomy (NCBI): domain Eukaryota; kingdom Metazoa; phylum Chordata; class Aves; order Charadriiformes; family Charadriidae; genus Vanellus; species Vanellus vanellus. Next base: position 49,625,221 of record NC_138909.1, on the reverse strand, counting down.
AGCAGTGGGTCGGTGTGCTGAGTGATAAGACAGCCCTCACTCACTGTGCCTGCTGCTCTTCACCCTGCAGCCCTTCTCTCTCTGGCTGGGCTCAAGTCCCTTCCTTTTTCTTATTCCTCCATCCCAGGGAGCAGTGGAAAAACTGGAGCCCAGCGCTTGGACTTAGAGATGCATTCCTGCTCGGTGAATCACAAACCATTAGCACCACAGGTCCAGGTATATTCACAGGAGGGCACATTCTAGGGAGGGAAAAAAGGGTTTCTTGCCAGTTGGGAGAATGGGAAGGGGAAGCTTTCCTTTCTTTCCTCGAGAAAATTGGGAGTCACCTGCAAGCCTGCTATTTTGGGAGTTCAGTGAGGGAGGGCCGCCAGACTGGACCTTGTCCTAAGGACATATCCCAACAGGGACAACCTGTGTTTGCAAAGACCTTACAGCCCACCACTCAGCACCTTCCTCTGCTAAGCGTCTCACCAGACTTGTCCCAGTGCTCCCCAGGAAGCTTTTTCCCATATGCTGTGGGTCTGGGCAATAACAGAAATCCAACAACGCTAAGATGCCCACCTCCATGTGGGCTTTTTCTCTGCTGTCTCATGAAGCACCTGCACAACATGCTCTACCAGGTCCTTGTGTTCTGTCATGTGTGGTCCTCTACCCCTGACTCAAGCTGGCATTGGGGTGTGCTGAGCATGATGTCCTAGTACCTTCCCTCCCCTTTCTTCTGAAAGGCGTTTGGAAGGACTATCCTGTGAGATGAGCTGATCTGCTAGACAAGCCCCAGCAGTTTTGCAGTGGCAGGTGTGGCTCAGACTCCACCTTCGAACAGGCTTCAGCCATGCACGTCCAGATTCACTCCTGCTCTGGCAAAGTCTCAGCGTGCGCTTGATTCTCCACTTCCCTGCTGGACCCCTCCTCACCACTTCCCACCCACAGTTCTTGCTCAAGGCTGGCCTTCCAAATGCACCAAGGTTGTCCTGCTTTGTGGCCGGGGACTGGAGATGAGGTGTCTTATCCAGATGGAGAGGTGACTCATCCTCCTGGGAAACATGCAGTGGAGTCGTCCACTGCAGGCTGCCCTCTGCCCTTCTCCTCTGGCTCTATGGTGAAATCACCAGGAAACAGAGAAGGTTTTTTTGCCCATGAGCCTAGTGGACATGTTCATTTGCAAATTTATACCCTGCCTGTTTGCTTTAATTTAGGTGTGCATTCTCCCATGGGTTCACAGCAGTGTACTCTACTGCTGGACAAAACCTGGAGCCAATTGCCTGTCTTTGCATGGTATTTTTAAAGATTTAAATTAAGATAAGAGTTGGCAACTGTGGCCCCACATGGGTGACAAAGAGCCAACTGGGAAGAGTATTGCAAACACACGCTCTTCTACTCCAGACCCAGCTTGCTAGAACCACTTCAGATATATTTATTTTCTCTATGCCGGCAGGCTCAGGGAATCCCGGTAACGTGCGAGTAATCCTGGACAAAGTGGAAGCACAGAGGCAGCATTGCCGTGCTGACGAGGCTGGTTCAGGCACGAGGAACTGGGCAGAGCCCTGACATTTTGGTGACTGGTGGGGTTATTTGAGGGGAAAGCGTTGGGAGCCCGGCGTCCAGCAGCCAGTGCGGCAGCAGCCTCTCCCACTACCCGTGTTGACTCCACTGGCTCAGGACAATGGCAAATGGGCTGAAACATTGACAGTTTCCCCACAGACTCTTCCCAGAGTTACTAAAATTAACCTTTTTATTCCCCCCCACTGGAGAAATATAAAGCTTTTACTTCCCTTAACCTCTCTTTCCCACCCAGTGGGCAAAGAGTTTGTCAGATCTACAGTTAAAATAATATATTAAGGATTTCCAATGGTGCAAGTCAAACTTCACATTTCCTAATGATTCCAGATGCCTTTTTTGTCCTCAGACATTTCGAGTTAAACCTCTATGAAACTGACCTTTTGGCTTGTCAGTCTCTGTAAGGACCCCAGAGATGAAACACTTCTTTCAGTCTGTCACTACTGTCCGTAGCCTGCCTCCCCCCGCCCCCCTCCCGCCTGATCCCCCCTCCTCTATTTTATCAGCAAGAACCCATAATTGAGCCCCTTGACAATAGCAGGACTGTGCATTTCTTTGTCAACAACAATGGGCCGTCCAAGTTCATTACTGGAGATTGTTTAAAAATTGATTCATGGGCCAGTAGTAGTAGCTTATTATACAGCATAAGTGACAGTGTGATCTGGATGGAGGCCGAGTCATTCTTGACCAGTCATGTCCAATTAGAAAGAACATTGCACACATTCCTGTTGGAGCCACATTAATGAATTAGTCCTACCACAAACTGAGAGAAGCTTGCAGGACCCTAATACCTTTTGTTCCTAAGGATAATTCAGTAATTTATAAAGAGAACAGTGCGGAGCACATTAGCAAAAGAATAGTAATCGCAGGATTCAGACAGTCCTTAGACTTGTCCTTCCTTTCAGGTTTCTGGTGAGCTCCCTTCCCTTTGGGCTCTGTGTTTCCCCGTATAGGACAGACCTTCCATAGCCACCTCCGCGGCTCCCAGGGTTGGGGCTGCAGTGCTGGTAACGACCAGGGTTCTGCGGGCATGTGTGCACCTGAACTTGGGCCAACACCTGGCATCCAGGCTCTGCTTCTCAGGATAACATAATGGCCTGGGCACGCGGTACGTCATCATCATGCAAAAGTCACATCCAAGTGCATTAATGTATTGCGGTGCTTACTCCTTGCTCTGCAAATAAGCTCCGTGTTAGCAGTTATGTCTGGCCGACACCTTGTAAAAAAAGAAGAGAGGACCATTCAAGGCACAATTTTAAAGCTTAGAAGTCTAGAATCAGTGTTTAAGCTCGTAAATCACAAGGCTGATTTTTAGGGATGCCAAAGTCAGTTTAACTCCCCAGGAACAGGGGACTTCAGTGGATTCGGGACATCAGACACCCAGCGCTGAGGACAGTTTGTGTGTGTAAAGTCCTTGCAAAGGTTGTGTTAGGGGGAAAGATGGAAAGAGGTGAATGTGCCCAGCTTGCCAGGTGCTGCTGTAGTCCACGAGTGGAAGGCAGGAATGCTGTCAGCTGATATCTGAAGGATGCTGAGGAATTTTTTGTGTAGGTACAAGCGAATGCAATTTGTGGTTTTAATTATTTCAGCAGAAAGCACATGTTACTTTGCCATGGGAACTGCAGAAAGAGCAAAATGGAAATGGTATTGACTCCCAACGGAGAGAAGGTTAGCAATCTTCTCCATTACAAAATTGACTCCCAAGAGGAATCCCCCTCCCCAGGGATGTTTAGAAGTTAACTGCACAAAACACAGTTTAGTGCTATCTGCTCAGTGGATGTGATCACAAGCGGTTACTGCCACCATTGTCTTCTAATATATAACAATTTTTGACGTGGAGCAGATTCTGCCTATCAGTCAGTAAATGTCTGTCGTTAGGGACCATAGAAACCCATACTTGCTTGGCCCACATGTCCCTAAGTAGCATTAGTGGTAATATACGTAGTAGCATACAGTAACGTCCTCCTAATGTAATAATAATATTTAGACTTCTAAAATCCACCTGAGCAGATGAAAATTAAGTAATTTGCAGGCAGGGGTACAAAGCTATGGTATTTTAATAAGAATTGTTATTTGTCATCAAGCTGTCCTTGTTGTGGTTGTAATGTTTATATACTACCACTCAACAGCGGGTGAAATTTTAATGTTTACATCTTCAAAAGACATGCACATTTTTGTAGCTGGCAATCATTGATCTCCATTCTCCCTGTCTATGGAAGGTTTTGAAAATACACAGTTCACCATATATGCAACATCACACCCCTCTACGTCATGCAGTTTTAACTTTGTGTAAGCAGAAATGCAGTGAATGTAGATATGTAAATGATTGTTAAATTTGCCAGTGTCTCAAAAAACAGAAGGAATAGCATATAATTTGTCTCTAATCCTAACACAGTCACAATTAAAACTGTATATAGTTAAAAGTTCAATAGTGAGTCATGCTACTAAAATGTGTTTACATATCTATTCTAAATGGGGCCTGCATCATCCTGAGGATGGCTAAAAAAACATTTGCTTTTGAATAAGATAAACCTTTTGTTGGAAAACAGAGATTCCACAATATTTTAATACTACACCATTACTGCCAGTACAAAAAAGTCTGAAAATGAGGAAGCATACAAACACACATATATTCATAGTAGAGGACTAAGTACACACACATGCTGAAGGCTTACTGAACTGCAGGATTATATTCCTGTTCATCATTTTGATAAGACAAGGACTTATCAAGGCTTCAGCTCCTCTTCAGATTCAGGAACTTTTGGGTTTAGATTGTGATTTTCTAAATTATGCCTTTTATATCCTGGTCTGGCAAACTGTGATGCACAAGCAATGCTAACACTGTTATTTTGCTTCTCCTCTGAGCAAAACCTGCTCAGCAAAACCCCTCCACCATTTCCTGACGCTGCTGGAAAAGCTTCCTATGGCTAAAATGAATTCAGAGACCATTACTGCTTGTGCTGCTCCATAGACATAGAGAACAGACAATTCCCTTCTCCACAGCAGCCTTTTACATATTCAAAAGCCATCAGCCTATTCCCACTCTGTCTTTTCCTCCTTAGGCTAAGCAATCCCAGTTTCTCCAATCTTTCCATGTAGGTTATGATTGACATAGACATTTTTTTGTTGTTGTTGACAGCTTCTAGCCTCTCTCCAGTGGCCCACATCTTCTTTGGATGATTATGCTCAGAAACTGAAATTCTATTCTAGCAAACTGCCACTGGTGTTGAAGGGACTGAAGGATTGCTTCAAGAGGCTGGTGTTTACACATCCAGGGTGGTGTTTGCTCCTTTCACAGTGTGCTGACTTCCATTCAGATCTTCAACCAGCCTAATCCCCAGGTCTTGTCATGAAGACCGCTACCCAACCAGGCATCGTCTATCTGTGCGATTGAAGTAACAACAATTTGCATTCTCCAGCCTGAATCTTTGACTTGGCAAGCTCATTCTGAAGCCCTTTCCTTCAATGTGCTGGTGGTCCCTCACACTTGATCCTCAGTGGTGGGTCTTCGTGACTATTGCTCGACACATCATCCCCTTTGTTGAAGGGAAAGCAGACACTTCTGAAAACCTGGGAGTGAACTAAAAGTCACTCTTTTGGTGAGATAATAGCAGTCTTCTGCCCCATGCACAGATTCACTCTTTTCTGCAACCTGCTGTCCTTATGATCCAAGAAGGTGACCTGAAGCCAGCTGCTTTGCTTGCAGTGTATTCTGCAGCACTGAATCCTTCCTAGGATGTCTCTGCTGCTTGATCTGAGCCATCTAACCTCTCCCCCAAGAGTATCCAAGCCTATTTACTTTTGAAGGAAGTGCTGACTTTGCCCAAAGATCTTCCAACCTCCAAAATCCAGGGCTGAGTTCTGAAATGCATCTGCTCATTCCTCTGTGCCTGAACTCAAACTTGTGATCGGAGCTTCCTCCAGCAGATAAAAAAGATAGGAAAGACACGGTGGTGAGTCTCTTCAAATTCCATCTTTTAGAGTTGAGATTTACTAGTCCGTTCCTTGTAAAAGCTGCAAAAAGCAGCAGGGGACCTGAAGTGGGATCAATTTAAGAGGGAAATAAGCAGTTATTTAATAAAGTGTGGTCTCTGCAAGTCATTAGACAGTGACCATAGTGGCTTTTTATCCACAGTTGTTACCTGCATGTGGATTTTACTTTGCTCTCCCTGTTAGTTTTCATTGTACCCTGCCTGTACTTTTCATACTGAATCATTAACAAAATTGTGAGGAACGGGACGGGCAGAATAACTCTTTCAAAATATGTCAAGTGGCATGGGAAATAATAACTATAGGGTTTAATAAAATTGTAGGCAGAGTCATCTTAGTGTTTCAGAGAAGTTTTGGGGAAGGAAAGCTGTTTATTTCTCAAGATGAGCTATTGACTGTCTCTTGTGTGTATTGAACATATATGGGATCCTCTCTTGTACCAAAAAAAACACCTCCCTTTCTATGCGTAGGGGCTTTCACACTCTAAACATCTGGTCATCACCATGGTTGGCCCCTTGTCCCTGCCTTGTGCTCAGCACTGAACGAATCTTTCAGTTTTTAGCAATCCAATGTATTTTAACAACTGACAAATGAAACCAAATTATATTTCTGGGCTGGCCAGAAGCTCTGCCTCACAGCAGAAGCGTCCGTTGTAGACAGTCACCTCCCAATACCAAAAAGCTGGTTTAGGGTCTTTGGACCATGTCTTAGGGAACAGGCAATTTTTGTCATCATATTGCAGAGGAACCCACCTGCTGGGCTGGGAGGGCTAGTGTGGAGGGAGGGAAGGGGGACCACTGTGGCCATGGGGCTGACCAAAGTCACAGTTCTCCCCGCAATGACTCTGCAACCAGAGATCATCCTGACAGACGACTTCAGGGGTAAGCACAGAAGACAATCAACAGGAATAAGAAAGAATCAATATCTTCATTTTCTAGATGGGGAGCTGGCCCAAAGGCATGTAGATATCTATTCCAAAGCCACAACTTAACTTAATTTTCTGCTTACTAGTCCAGTGCTCCGACCACAAAATTGCTCTGGGTGTGAAAGTTCCTGTAATGGTGAAGCAGCAGAGAAACACAGTCAAGCTCTCATTTGCTTAATAAAAAGAAATGGCTGCAAGTTGGGAAGGTAGCTGTGGGACTTGGAGAGCTACTTTTGCAGTAGAAGATGTCAAACCATCTGGTCACTTATAGTGACACACACATTTTTCATCACACACTGCCCATCCTTCCTATGACAGTCCCCTCCCTACAGTAGCTTCAGTGACAGCTGTCATTTTGCAAGATCACTCCCATACAAAGGCTGAGGGATACTGTGTCAAGGATGATGCTCAGCCATAATGCAGAAATCCATACTGATGGCAAGACAAATTTCTTGAGCATCTAAATGTGAAACCAGATGGTAGAAATCCCATCCTCCACCTTGATGGATGAGACAATTCTGTAGTTCATCTCAAAAATAAAAACATTGCACGTTGCAGGCTATTCAGGTGTGAAATGATCACAATGAATTGAATTAATTTTATAGGGCCAGGTATGAAAAATGGCCATGGACTTCCCCTGTGAAGTGACTGACCTTTATCAAGTGTTGGACCTTTATGGAGGAGATACTAAACTACTGCGGAGTGTTGGCTGTGTGCTCACATTCACTGGGCATGTTTTGGAGTTTCACCTCTATATTTTCATGTTCTGCGCACTAATAATTTGGAAGATGCTGAACATGAACAGGAAAATATATTAAGGGCATCTAGTCCATTTTGTGTACACTTAAAATGGACAGGAAACCATGCAAAAGTAATTACCTTTTAATACATGACCCCAATCTTGCTGTCTAATCAAGAACCCGCCTGAAAGCTCCCTGCTCCATCACACACCACAAGGCCTTTGCAGGGGACGTGCTACATCCCATTCTGGGATGACAGCCAAATGAAAGTACATTTGGAAAAGGAGGGAAAGGCAACTGAAGTGGTCTGGAAACTGTAGGGAATTTTGAATAACCAAATTTCTGCATGAGCAGATTTCCACATTTAATCTACAGAAGCTTTCCCCTCCACCAACTGCCAAACACACACGGGGAAGGCAGAAATCCTTGTGAGAAGGAACTTTGATGACTACAGGTACTTTGAAACACCTTAGGGTTCCAGCACCTGCAATGTCAGGGAATTTAGTCATTGCCATAGATGCGGAGTCCAGCTCAGCACGACAGCACACAACCCGTATTGGAGGTATGCATGCACAGGAGGCACACTGACTCTCCTATCCGACAGCAAGTGGTCCTCCCTAACTATGAGTACGTTATCTGCAAGCTTTCCCATATATATCCTGTTAAGGAAAAGTTTTAAAGAGTGGGAATTACAATGCAACTTCCTAGGCAGGAAGGGAGGCAACGCAGAGCTGGCGGCAGGAGGGTCTTCATCCTGACAGGTGAATCCAGGAGAGATGTTCCCAGCCTCGGAGCAGAGTGTGAATCTCAGGCTAGATCAGGAGCAATGTTATCTAATGTACCTTGCTGCCAAAGCCTCCTTTCCCTTTCTTCTCAGAGAAGTCTCTCCTTACCCTCTGCGTTGGGTACTGTGAGTACTTACACGCTACGAACGCCGATTTTCCTCTGAGCTGATTGAAGCTTTGCCAAATTGGGTTTTGTTCCCTTTTGGCTGGCTTTCTGTTAGCTTTACAGCAAAGGTGTCACATCTTTTCTTTAGCTGGACGTGTTACATTTGATTGTATTAAGGCATATCTGATGGCACTAACATACAGTAAGATTCAAAGTCATGCAACATGTTCCGGCACAGACAGCATTATGAATTTCCACACAGCGTTGTTTAGATCTCATATCGAATATCCTCTGGCACCAGATCTGAAATGAATTGTATATGGCAACCAAAGAAACACTCTATCTGTCTGAATAACAAAAAATAAAGAGAGAAAGAGCTTTGCTGTATCACCAGCTCTAATCTGGACAAATGGCAGGCGTCCTGGGGAGCAGCAGACAGGCAGCCCCATCATTTCAAGCCCTCTGCTGTTCCCACAGCCCCCTCTTTCCCTACGTACCTTCCTTTCCTTCTCTTCTGCCTGGACTCCCTTTCTGCCATGAAGAGCTTTCCAGCCATCTTGGCACTGGAGTTCCTCTCCACCTTCTTGCAGCTGACCAATGGTCTCGTCCATTGCCTTCCCCTGGTTTGGATGGTGACCTCTCTGGGCATGTTCAAGGCTCCTTGGCTGTCGTTCAGCAAGACTGTAGGCAGGTCTCTGATGTTAAGGCACTGGAAGGATTTGCTGAGCAGAGGTGTAGAGACACCGCAGGCAATGGGCTTCCAGCCCTTTGGAGCTATAAGCAATGTAGGGCACTGCAAGAATAAGGACCAGTAATCACTAAGCAGGGGTCCTTCGGGAAGATGGATGGGCCAGATTGGGTCAAGGTTTGGAAGCAGCCCGAGGACACAAAAAGCTGCCTGCCCATTTCACAAAGACCCACCACCACAGTATCTTCTTGAGTAGGAGAGGTTGTTCCCTCACCTCAGGTGCCACAGTGATCCTCAGCTACTCTCTATGGCCCAGGGTGCTTCTAACAACTTAACAGCAGCTATGGGTCTGCCTTCAAACTTACATCTGTGATTCTCAGGGTAAGTGGAGTTCTCCAATGAACTGTTCTGTTTACACAACTGACTTGCTATTGGTTTTCCAGTCCATACCCTAAAATTCTCTTCTTTCACTGAATTTCCATTTTCTGTCTACCAATGCCATCTATAAGGACCTCTATGCCATGGTACCTGGAGCCAGACAGCTTGCCACACCAACTAACACTGGAAAACTTAAAAAACCTCATCCTGTCTCCTCACAGCAATGAAACCAGGGCATGGGGCATGAGGGATTGGACATGTGTTGAACTTCACAGCTCTTCCACTTCTTTTCTAATCTTTTCCAACCCCACACCAGACTGGTCAGAGCTGAGGAGAAGGATATCCTTGTGAACCCTTCTTCTGTGCTGTAATGGGCCTCTTACACCATCTTGAGCATGTCAGGAACAGGCATTTAGGCACTTAAATCCCAACAAGAAATTGATTTTAAGGGAAGTCAGGTGCTTGAATAGAATTGAGGCATTGATATATTTTCAAAGATGTTATTATCTGACTCTCTGCATCTCAGTGGATGGCGAAAAAACCCCAACATGTGAAGATCTTGAATACCCAGGCTAGAAGTCCCTATGAACACGTGCAGGTGAATTTCAGTGGTTCTGCCTGCATACAGGCACATGTGAGCAGGATTTATCTTCCCCACCTTCATCCATCTGAAGGACAAGGCTCTGCTGTGGACTAGTTTCTCTGGTTTCCTCTGAGGGCAAAGGAGAAGAGTGGGAGCCTGAGGAAGGTGTGAGGTCTTGCTATGGTGGACGGGATGCCTCTGCCCTCCCCTTACTTAGCGGGGCTACAGGGAAAGTACTGGCTTAGGCACAGACAATAAATTTGGTGAATCCAAACCCCTCTGTGTGCCCATAGTGAGTGAAATCATATCATTGCCCATTAAAACTTTTCCAGCTTTGGAAGGACACCAGGATTTTATTTCTTTGAGCTGCTGTGCGCCTGCATGTACATTTTACATAATGCCACGAGTCCCCAAAGTCCCCTGAATTCACTCCAGACCTTCCCCATAGGAGTCTCTGGTGTGGAAGGTGATGTGTAAATGTAAAACATCATTGTTGGCCTGTCTGTAACGATACAACGGAGCATTGCAATTTTGTGTTTAAGTTTCTGAACACGATTTTAGACAGCGTGTTAAAGGAGCTGGGTCATTGCTTTGATAGCTCTGACTGTGAATTGCTCGGGTCTGCTCAAGCATGCAACCCCTTCGTGAGCCACTCTGTTTTTGACAGTGCAACAAACCACTGGTTTCACATCACAGCTTCTCCAGCTAGACCTCTTGCCAGCCAGTGTGCCCTATCTGGCTGTGTTTCCCATAGAGGAGACCCAGGTGCCTGATATTTGCTGAGACCTTGTGGGCTTGTGTCCCTCTGATTCTCCTAGGAGGGTCCCAGCCATCCTTCTCAATGCAGGGGCCTGGTTTGTAATCACCCTCGGATGGCTTGGATGGATCTCTTCTCCATCCCGTTAAACTGTGCACCTTCAGAACCAACTTAAGCCAGCTGAGCATTTGAGTGTTTGTTGGCATCCAGCTCTGGCTGAGCTGAGATCATTTCTCCCTCCACCATCACAGAGGGCTGTGAGGAGGCCAAAAGGAGAGATGCACGTACAGCTAAAGCTTTCTGGCAACCACTTTTAGTGCAAATTAACTCAGTGCTTCCCCCCTTGCCACTTCCAAGCACCTTGGACCTCCATGCTCCCTGAAGACGCTTCCCCTTGTCTTCAGGCTGTGTTTGGAGATGCTCTCCACAGCGAGGATCAGCAGCTGCGTGGCCCCACTGAGGGAGGAACTACAGCCATGGGTCAGGCTGTGCCAGCACCTCACCCAAGCCTATTCGGGCATCGCTGAGGGCAGCGCTGTGCCTCAGAGAGCTGGATAAACCAGAAAGTTTGGCGAACCCCAAGAGCAGGTAAAAGAAAGCCCTGTTAAATCATTGCTTTTCAAAGAACCTACCCTGGAGCTAGCTAACTGATCCTGTTAGATCTTTCCTAAGTCAGATAAGAAAAATAACCTGGCAGTAGTCATCAAAGACGGAACGAAGCATAAAAAGTTCATTGTGTGGAGACCCTGGAATCAAAGGTAGAAGCTTTGCAGACAAGACCGGTGGGACTCCTGAGCACCAGCCCCATGGAGATTTCCACTCGCTTCCTGGTTGTAGGAAGCAGGTTTGCCCCACTGCCTTTGACTGAGAGCTGCTCTTCCCGTCGATAGCGAACTCCTCCTGCCTTTCCGTCTTGCATAATGACTCATTTCCAGGGAGCTGGGGATGAAGAAAGGAAGGGAATGGCAGTTAAGGGAATAATCAATCCTTTATTATTATTTCAGCTTAGTGGGAAACAAGTGAAGACAGCATAAAGGTAAAGACAAGGATCATGCTTTATCCTGACACCCCTTCCCCAAGCTCCTGCTCTTGGCCCTGTTGGAGACAGATGACTGGTCTGGGCAGACCAGTGATCTCAGCCAGACTGGCTGCTCTTAGGTTCTTCCTTTTCCTGATGATAAGAAAAATACCCAACTACTAGATGGTGCTTTAAAACACTATCTGGCCCTCACACTACCTTTTGAGCTGGATAAAAGAGGTAAATTTCACTATCTTCATTTACAGTCTGGGATTATCCCTTGAACAGCTTGAAGAAATGTGGATCTCACCTGTGGACATGTGTCTAAGCAATGTCTAAGTCACAACTGGCCAAGGAAGATTGGGGCCCTCTCATTGAAGTCCTACAGATGAGACATGAAAGAAAAACCAGGACAGAGCAGCAGAAATGAGAGCTGTGCAAACACAAGGCGTTGCCAGAGGATCCATCTCGTGTCTTGCCAAAATGCCCATAAGCCAGAGATCTTGTCTTATATTTGCCATATGTCACACACTATACATAAATCAGTTTGGTTTTGGCTGTGTGCTATTCCTCTTGTTATAATCTCAGGTGTATCTTTCCATGTGTAATTATGAGTGAAGCCCTTGGAGGAGAGGGAAAGTCATTAAATGTCCCACTGACATTTCCTCTGAACAGTAACTACATTTGCCACTTTTGAGATGTTGGAGAAAGCTGTGGAAAAAGGAGAAATATAAATCAGGTAGAGAAGCTACACCCCCAGGTTGAAATCCAAAGATAAGCAAGGAGTTACTTCTTGACTCCATTCTCTACCTGTTTGGGACTCAACTCCAAAAAAAACCCCAAACCATGGCATGAAAAAACACCAACAGTGAGAGGACATGGGGATGTCCAGGAGGAAGAGTTTACAGATAAATGTCCATTCTCTCCTTCCCTCTGAGATGCTGGTGCTATCTTGGCAGCCAAGCAATCTGCAGATGACCGTGGGACTCTTTTCCTGCTTCTCAGTTGTGCTGGGGTGTCAAAGTTGCCCGCCCCTAGACTGAGGACAGGGTTTCTGGACATGACCTTGATAGGGTCACTGGTCTTTCTGGACCAGGCTGTGAGGGGTCCACGTTGTTCCTCAAGGGTGTGGTAGCACATGGGAATGAATAATGGAGGGTATATATGTCAAATCCAGAAAAAGTTATGCTGTTAGTGGCCCCTTTAGAATTTAGCCGTATTGCCCCTCTGCTTGAGCTTGAGTTGTAGCCACACCGGAGTTCCTATATTTTTGCTATTTCAGGGGTTGAGTCCTCACTTCAGTTCCACACAGAAAGGGAAACATCTTGAGGAAAGGCAGCTCACAGTGCTGATGTCCCAGATGTTGAAAGGGGTAAATGTGATGGGCAGTGCCTGAGAAGCTTTCCTGCTCCTGGCCTGGAAAGGAAGAGGAATAGCCAAATCAATTGTGGATAGATAGTCAGGACTCATCTTGCCTAATTGCAGATGTCTGTATTGTAGATGTCTTCTACTGAGCTGTCCACCCCACCTTTATGTCTCCATACTCAACAAAGCAAAGTAGGGCATGTTTCATCAGTCAGATGCAGATGTTGAATTAAAGAGCAATGGAGTCAGGCTCTGAGAAATCCAGTTTCTCTCCCCTGATGAGAAGAAAAGCCCAGGGGGCTGGCTCAGATGGAGGAGCGGGCCAGGCAGACATCTACCTCTGATCAGATGAGCCTCACCTATTCGGCCCCTAAGCATGCTGCACCTCAGTAGGTACTCCAGCAGAAGAAATATTCTTCAGAAAAAAATGAGTCCCCAGGTGTACGGGGGGACTGCTCAAGAAGTGTTACTAGCAATGTTGCAATAGTGTCCAAACCAGCGCACGCAGTGCCGGCACAATCTCACAGTGCCTGGAACTTGTGAAGTCCAACCTGCAGGAGAGGCTGGAGGGAAAGAACCTGCAGCTACTAGGGACCAACAGGGCCATTGGCATTAGCATCTGCTGTCAGCCAGAGGAGGAGTTTGACAGAACCTGAAAACAGAAACTTTTCTTCAGACAGGATGCATTTTTACATTTCTCCACAACCATTTCTACGTCCCTTTTGAAGCTGGTTTGGTCATATCTCACTGTTTTCTGCCCTCAAAATTCTCACGAGTAATTATCAGTTTAAAAAGTTTTTTTAATTTTTTTCCTAAGGAAAAAAAATCAAAATAAAAAATAAAACATTTTGGTTTTAATTACTATTTAGAGCATTAAAGCACTGAAATTTTTGAAAAATATATTGAAAATAGGTCTATATGTTGACACTTCCAATATATGAACATTTTGCAGGGTGTATATTCCAGGAAAATGATGGTATTTTTACTTTTAATTCCAGTTTTAGAAATAAATAATTAAAATAAGAGAACTTCCTGCAAGTGGGAAATTCTGGTTTTCTGAAGAGGTGTATTTATGACTGAATCAACTGTTGTGCAGAAAGCCGTAGTCTGATTTGTGCAATGACCCTCACAAATACTATTGAGAGATCTAGTGTATATATACATAATTATAATCAAATAGCGACTATTCTCCATCATTTATAACATAGCTTTCATTATGCCATCAAAAGAGCTCGTAGCATTTGTTAAACAAAGTTGTTCTCAATCTCCATTCCTTTTAAATATTTGAACCTATTTTAAACTCCTGAGGGAAGGGACTTAAATTATCAACAGAAAAAAAAAAGAATGATTTTTGAAACAAAACAATTACTCCAACGACTGCTGTTCATATTAATCAAGAAGAGTTTCTTAGTTGATTTTATGTTTACCAGACTCACTTTTCCTCGCTCCATGCTAATTATGAGGATTGCTAGATTAGGTACTTGGAGCTTTTGTTTGATTGTTTGTTTCTAAACAAAGTTAAAGTATCTTTCAGAACATATTGATAATGGAAAACTACCTACTCACTGCCTTACCTGGAGTCACTGACACCTCTTCATAATGTGCCCTACTTTCTTATTTCCAATTAACATGGCCCAGAGATTAGATTACAACCCAACCAACAACTACAAGCCAGTCAAAGCATTTAGCCAATGCTTTTTATAGCATTTTATCTTTAAAGACTCTGAAGCCCAACCTGAAGATATTAAAATATCAGAGTTTTAGAGGTTTGTTATAATCTGTAATTACTTTTGCTCCATACACGGGGTAGAACTATACCAACATGATTTTAAATGAGCACACATGGGAAAATCATTCTGGAATTGTATTAATACTTACAAGAGGAGCAGGTTTTTGCCATCATGATATGCAATGAATCAGGGAAAACTTCAACCTTGAAAAGGATCAGGAGATTTTCCTTAATCTGTTTTTATAATATGTGATGCTTAGCAGGGCATTTCTAGATCTCCCCTCAGGAGCGTTAATTAGAACAAATGCAATTAGTCCATAGCATCATTATTAAGGCAGAATTCCTACATCAATCAGTAGAAGTTTTGCTGAATTAAAGGATGGTTTCAGGTCTTCCAGTAAAAAAATACTGACCTGGCACAGGAGCCAGAAGACATATAGAGGGTAGAGCTAGCAAAATTTGTTGAACCACAGGAAGCATGAACAGAAACTTGAAGTTTTAGCATCATCTTTATCCTGTGGTGGATCTTACCTCCTTCATGCAATGGTTTGCTTCAGTTGACTTCAAGGGAGTTTGTCATAAGGCTCTCTATGAAAAAAATAAAAAAATTGAAAATTCCCACACAGGTGGGATTGTGACCTTCTAGGAGCCCCAAAAAGAAGGATTTCTGGGCAGATATTGGGGCCCTGTGTGCAGAAGTTGAGCATTCAGCTCTCCTCTGGCACAATTCCTGGGGTACTGCAGGAAAATACCAGGTGAATACTCCTGCTTTGCCTTTTGAGCTTGCACTGTGACCTGGCTGGGGTTCACCACAGACTGGCAAAGGAGGTCACACTTGCTGTACACACTCCGTTTCCCTTAGCATTGCCACCCAAATCAGCAGAGGAAGAAGAAATACTGAGACTGCAGGGATGTATGATGGCACATTGCTCTGTCCTGTATTCCCTTGTAGAGCAGCAGATGCAAGATCACTCTCAGCCTCATAAATCTGATGAGGATTCATGAGGATATGGCTTTGTGTACCACAGCATCACCTGGGTTGGAAGGGATTGCACGACACCACTGGCGCAACCTCCAGCTTCAACCAGGCTCGATACTGAATTCAGACCATCTTATCAAGTTGTAGTATAACCAAGAGGGCTGCAAGAAAATGGGATAGGTACCCTGTGGTGAGGATCCCATTCAACTTTCTCTGAGAGCACATCTCTTCTTATTCCTGCCTTCCAAGAAGCTATATTTTTTATTAAGCAGATGACCTGGCTCCAGCAGTGTGCTCTGTGTGATAGGCACTTACTCTGAGGGTGCCAGGATCGCCCTGAACAGAACTTCTTTTGGGACTGAGGTCTGAGCTTGCACTGCTTTCCTGCTCTTCCAGCACAGATAGCTCCTCTCTGCGGCTTTCCTTGGAGATCAGCAAAAAAGCGTGAAAAAATGTATCAGTCTGGTGTTTTCATCCAGTTTAGAAAAGCCCATGCATGAAAAAAAGTTAGATAGAAAACACTGGGTTTTCTCCTGGGTTAATGTTCTTGGGATCCACTTGAGGGAACGAGAAAAGCAACTTTTTGTGTGTATAAATCTTACAGTGGAAGACCCTCTTCCCCAAAAGGGTTAATGCAACCTCTCTTTTCCCCCAATAGCTTCATGGCCCTAACAGCTTTCATTGTGAAATGGGTGCAGGTGTGGGCTATGCTTTGTTGATCACAATCCCTTTTGCAGAGGAAGCTTTGAATATGTTTGACATAATCAGCTCACAGCCTTTGCCCGCACTCTTTCATAAACAGGCCATTTTCACATCCTTTTCATGGGATCCGACAAGCGGAAAAATAATTAATGTTACCTCAGCCTAACAGTGACCCAGCTTTGATTCAAAAAGACGGCATGTTGCATAAACTAACCATTTAATTGAGTGATAGAAAAAGCCCACATGTATCAATTCTGCCTCCACGTATTATGATTACTGGGGCTTTGCAAGGATTGTGCTCCCTTGGTCATAAAGCAGAGCTTAAATTCAAGCCCGTGAAGTGGTTTCAGAAGAACCGATTGAGCATGAGCCAGGGATTATCCGTGTTTACGGTGGCAGGACATGGGAGCAGGGGAATATGTGGGCACCCAGCAATCACGGCACATGTTCAGGTTATGTCCAGGTTATGTCACATGTCCTTGTGTGAATTGACAGCAGCCAGACATTATCCAACCATAGGACATTTTGGATGCTGATGGCACTACACTGCCACCTTGCAATGACCTCAGAGCCAAAGCTAACTGGTATATATCACAGTTAGGTTACACCTAATACCAATAGGACAGAATCACCCGTGCAGTAACCCACCAAAAAGAAATGTCCAAGATGAATCTCAGTTAAATTCAGATAGGGTTTTGAGGTAGAAGTGGCTCCTGTAATGGACCATCTCCTCTTGTGGTTGCAGAAAGGCAGCCATTTCTGTAGAAAATGAACAAAACTGGGAGCCTCTATTACTAACCACTATAACCCACCATGAGTGTAATGTGGAGGTGTCATGCACTGTTGGAGCAGTGTACCCCCAGGAACAGTTCAACACAAGCTCACCACTAGTTCACTCAAAGACAGTGCTGGTGGAGCCACTCATATTGTCCTGGGCAAAGAGGCTCTGCAGACCACTGGGCATCCCTTCCTCACCACGTCACACTATAGGAGCAAATGAAACATCACAAAATGGTTCTGGTTCCTCTTCTCAGGCCAAACATAGGCATAGAGCTTATGTTCTTGTGCTGCTAAATGGAAGGGCTTTCATAAAAGCAGCCATGCAAGTGGGTAAAACCAGGTAGGTTGGTATCTCACCAACTCTTATAATGTCAAAGCAGAGGACTGTTATCACAAATTCAAAGGGAACCCAAGGGAAGGACAAGTCTTTCCACAGAGGTGTAGCTGCAGCAAGAGGTGGGTGCCTTGCCTCTCACCTGGACCTTTCCTGGAGGCTCTCCAGACAACCCCAAGGCTTCATGCTGACTGCATGTTGCAGGGTGAATACCCTCCTTGAAATGGATATAGGAGAGGCAAATTTTTCAGCACACCTTCAAAGGCTGTGTGCCTTCAGGTGGGATGACATCCAGGCTCCATACCCTATTTCAGGAGGAAGGTGCTTTCCCCTTTGACATCCAGCATTGGACAGGCAGAGGGGATGTCATCCTATTTGAGCCAGCAAGAGGAATAAAATCTCCAAATAATGCCACCTTTACAACCAACTGTTCAATGCACCACCTTACATAGCTGCCCGCTGGTAATTTCGATGCAAGCCCTTCTTGTTTACACAAGAATCTCCCCCTGTAATGTAGGAGGGGAAAAGATTGTCCTTTCCTATAGTCTGAAAAGCCCCAATACACAGGCCAGAAAAGCACTTAGTGAGAAAAATAGATTGATAGTCGTGAAGCACATTACTGGGACTTTAGAAGAGGTACCGATTTGCTGGCGTAAGGATTCCTGTGTTCAGTGTGTCTGCAGCAGAGGTGTGTGAAATGAAGTCAGTGTGTCTTCACAACCACGGACCCTCAGAAAGCTGCTGGAGAGACATCACAGGTTGTTTGTCATTGAGGTGATGTCAAGTGCCTTCACGATTAGGTCAGCTAGGAGCAGGTGCAGAAACCACTCTTCCTCAGAAACCTTGAGTGTTCCCCCAGTGGGCAACTTTGTGTCTCTAGCAAATATTGTCTTTAAAATTATCATAAACACTGGAGATGGAGGAGCGAGGGAGCAACCATTGTACTTCAGCTGATTGCATTTAGTTTCATACCCACTAGCACAATCCTCTGTGTCTCCTCCCTGTCCTTTGACTCTTTATACCTCTGGTTTGTCCACCATGCTAGTGACACAATTACTCTCTGTCTCTCACTCATTCTCTTAGCTTTTTTGCTGGTCTTCTCTGCATTTTTTTCACAGCTGTCCATGTCTTTTCCATGTCTAAGTATCCCAGTCCAACCTGCTAGGGAAGGAGGGCCTGAAGAAACAGCACTGCTGCTGAGTGAACACTGGGTGTCCACCAATGCTGGTAATGCTACCTGTGGCCACAGGAGCCAAGATATGGTTTCTCCACTGGCCAGTGCGCAACCCATGAAACATCACGGAGAAGGCCTTCACTGTGCATCTTTTCAAGGAAAAGCTTAATGGTACTGCAGGAACCAGAGCTAGGACTGTTTGCTCCAGCTCCCACATCTGTGCTCAGATGGGGCTGGGTGCCTTGGGGACAAACATGACCTTTCCTGCCATCCCTGCTATGCATACTGCCTCTAAGGTGAGCCTGCACAGGCGGGGACTTTTACTTCTCTGCTCTTCAACTTAAAATCTGTCCCCAACACGGGCATGCCATGTAGAGATCATCCCAAACTTTGCTGCTTAATGCTGCCAGCCTGCCCTCCTCCAAGCTGCTCTACTCGCTCCTCATAGGGCTGTTGCCCAGAAGTCATGTGGGTGACCCACCTGCAACAGGGTTGTGCTTTCCCTGGAGATGCCTGCAATGGGACAGCTTGCCTGGGTGGGCTCGAGCGTCCATGTGAGCTCCTGAAGCTGAGAACTGAGGGTATTAAAATGACCAGGTGTTTTCCAGGGCATGGAGGTGGGCAGCAGAAAACAGGTCTGGAGTGCTGCTTCCATGTAGTGATATTCAAAATGTTTTGGGAGGAAACTATTCAGTGTTTGTGACACAAAAGCTTTACAGTGACACAAAGGAAGGGCTTGTTTAAATCCCAGTGAGTGCATCAGAGGCAATCCTGCAGCCTACCTGCCAGCTCAGGGAGTGCATGTTCCTCACATCTTTAGTAGTCCCTAACACACACCCCTTCTCCAAGTACCCCTCTATTTTATATAATCAATCACTGCATAATTCCCATTCATTTTGTAGTTGTGAAGTCAAAAGGCTACGAACGAGGATGCTATTAAGTGCCTAATTCTGCCCTCATAGGAATAAAGTAGGGACAACATGAGCAGCTCTGAGATATTCATCGGAGGGAAACACAGGCAAAATCCTGGCCCTGGTGAGGTTTTTTCCTCAGCTGGAACCAGAATATGCTTTGAGGCATGAACTGCACAAACTGTCTAAAAGCAGTGCCATCACATTCACCTTTATTTTGGAGGAGGCTACAGATTTTATACCCTGCGGGGATGGCAGCTTCCTCAAGGACTGATCCTGCCAGCCCTACTTACAACGGGTATTACCTTACCTGCCTGTTCATTCCCGCAGAGCACTGATAGAGTAGGATGCTCTTCAAGATGAAGGTGTGCGTGGGGGGATCAGCCCTCGGTAGAAGAGTTTTAATGTGAAATAAGATCAAACATCACTGCCACACCTCTACCTCCAGCAGTTTCAGCCTACACAAGAAAGGGGAACGTGCAGAGGAGCAGAGTGCTGGTACCGGTGCAACTTCTAGAAGGGTTAAGAGAGGAAAAAGAAGAGGAGGGAATGTCATAGGGAAGGGAAGGGAAGGGAATGGAAGGGAAGGGAAAGGAAGGGAAGGGAAGGGAAGGGAAGGGAAGGGAAGGGAAGGGAAGGGAAGGGAAGGGAAGGGAAGGGAAGGGAAGGGAAGGGAAGGGAAGGGAAGGGAAGGGAAGGGAAGGGAAGGGAAGGGAAGGGAAGGGAAGGGAAGGGAAGGGAAGGGAAGGGAAGGGAAGGGAAGGGAAGGGAAGGGAAGGGAAGGGAAGGGAAGGGAAGGGAAGGGAAGGAAAAAGAAAAAAAAAAGGAAAAAGAAAAAAAGAAGAAAAAGAAAAAGAAAAAGAAAAAGAAAAAGAAAAAGAAAAAGAAAAAGAAAAAGAAAAAGAAAAAGAAAAAGAAAAAGAAAAAGAAAAAGAAAAAGAAAAAGAAAAAGAAAAAGAAAAAGAAAAAGAAAAAGAAAAAGAAAAAGAAAAAGAAAAAGAAAAAGAAAAAGAAAAAGAAAAAGAAAAAGAAAAAGAAAAAGAAAAAATGTCTGGAGCTGAAAAGTACATTTGGCTCTCTGCTAACACCCATGTACCTAATTGGATTTACTGCCTGAGTGCAGGAAAACTTGAAAAGATTATAGAAAGAGAAAAGAATTTGAGATAAACACATACAGTACGTTTTAATACAGGTGGTGGGACAATTAGAAGTTTAGTTAAGCTTTGGAAAATCTTAATAAACCTGGGAAGGATTCAAGCCTGAATGTGATTTGGTGTTCCCAGTCCTGATTTTTCTAGACCAGCCAGGTGCTGGAAACACAGTGTGAAAGGACAGGTTTTGGGGGTCTTCCTTCCTTCCATTGAAAACCTTGAGGAGAGGGGAGGAAAACACAGAGGCCCTCACTGGCCCCTGGAAAGGAATAAGGGACATTCTCCCTCTACCTCCTAGAACTGGTGGTGGTGGACTCCAAGCAGCAATGCTACTGAAAAGCCTGTATGGGTCAGAAGATAAACCCGTCTGCGTTCTTCCGGTGAAACACAACTGGAGCGACTCACCGGTTAGGAGAACCCATGCGGGCTGTTTCTCTTCACTGCTTGAGCGGCATTTAACAATCGGAGCTATTGAATTCTATTTCTCAGTGTCAGTCAGTCAACCTGGGCCCAGCGTGGCTCCTTGTGCTGCTTTCAGAGCAAATGAAGTTGTCCGTACTGTGAATAGCGGGATGCATCCAGGGGGATTTACATCAGAAGAGGGACTTGGCCTCATTCCTTCAGCAATTAGAGAAACACAGTGGTTTCTCTAGGTGTTAGAGCAAAAGAAAAAAGACCTCTTCCATGGGCAGTGAAACGAATGAATGGTTCCTGATGAGTTTTTCCCACCTCGCAGCAGCATGGTCTGAAGGCCAGGGCTGATGAATTATAACTGTTTCCCTGGGGGAGGCACTAATTTGGGTCTCTGCCCTCCATGCCCTTGATGGCTTTCATGATATTTGCAGTACTGCAGTGAGGGAATTGATCTGACTAAAGCAGATCTGCCCCTCTCCATTTTCAGTAGAGACCTAGGGACCAATTCATCTATTTCTGAAGGATACCTCAAAAAAAAAAAAAAAAAAGGCAGGTGCATTGCCCCAATTTCTCTACTTCAGCTCAAAAGGGAGACAAGGGTGATTAGATCAGATGTAAACATCTGTGCTGGAAACACCTGAAGTTGGTGAAACCAACCCCACTCTTAGAAAGAGTTGAGGAGTTTTGGTGAGGATCTGACAGCCAGACATGTAGGTGGGCAGGGAGGGCAGGATGCAGCTTGCAGGTAAGACACTGAATTGTACGTGTCTGCAGGTGAGTGTCTATATGTAAGAAAGGTGTCCAAGTCCTGCAAGAAGCGGGGGAAATGTGCTCTGCACAGTCAGAGGAGTCTAGGCAGTCAGTCACCCAGTGAAATGTCTGACATGAAGTGAGCTGGGGCAATTCCTCTGCTGCAAATTGACAAGTTTTCCTAGACTTATTGAACCAACACCTCCTAATAGCTGAGGATCTAGTCGCGGTGGCTTGGCCAGGCAAAGGCCACTTCTGGGGTCAGTTCAGAAGTCATCCCTCCTCCTGCTTCCAGCACCCTCCCTGCAGAGGCACGGAGCATCACTTTCTCCTAGTGGAAACAAATAGCCAGTGGCAAGGGGAAAAGCAGCATTCATGCATCCCAAGCATTTCATCAAACCAGAGGTCAGGAGCTCATATGTCCACCAAAAACTGGGGAAAAAGCTCCCCCCACCCCTGGGAGGATGGAGAGCAGATGCTTTAAGTGCATTGCAGCATCTACAAAGGGGTGCACAAGTGCAAGCAGCACATGTTATGCGGGGAGCAAGGCTGCTGCTTGGAGAGAGCTCAAACTGGGTGGAATCAGATTGGTATCACTCCTGGATGCAAACATGATTGCACTGGGGGTAGAGAAGGGACCTGAACTGCTGTAATTAGATTATCAGATCTCCAGAGCAGGATTTGGCTCATAACACACTTTAACCCTTTCTTCTAAGATCGTGGTGTGCAAACTAAACATTGCTACTATAAAACCTGAGCAGATTCGTAATGCCTGGAAATGGGTCACAAGTTTCTGGTCACTGCTGGTCTCAGATGCTGGTATTATTTCTGGCAGGGTTAGCACATTTCCAATTGTCTTGTGGTTAAGAACAGGTCTTATGCACTCTGAAAATCCCTTGGGAGAGAACCAGCCCTTGGCTGTGTGGATGACTTGTGGGGTTTTGAGGGAGGAAGATTAAATGCTATTGGATTCCCTAGGCAGGACCAATGTTCCTCCAACAACACCCAATGCTCCTCTGTAAAGCAGCTATAGGTAAGATTTAGGCAAGAAATGTTGTGATCCATTGTGCTTTCCTGTAACAGCACCAAGGAAGGATGAGTTTGGAGCCATGCCAGAGTGTTTCGGGCTGACTCAGCAGGGACAGTTTTGTGATGGAGGCATTGGGATGTACGGATTTGACACTTAACTTTGCTATAGCACTGTGTGACCTTTAGCAAATCACTTTCCCATGATGTTCCTCAACCCCTTGCAGTAAAATGGGGCCAGTAACACTTTCTCGGTTGCACTTGTGTTTTTGGATTGTCACCTTTCCAGGGTAGGGAATGAGGTTTCACACTGTGACAAACAGCTGCTGCCTAGAAACAAACAGAATTCAGAGTTCTGATAAATGACCTTAACACTCACGACGTGCTCATTACTCTGGTCTTCCCACTGCTCACATACTCCCTCGCCAGGGACAGTGAAAATAAATACAGTCCCTTGTTCAATTATAATAAACGCATTCCCTGATTCTTTGAAGGGTCTCCTTGGTATCTTGTCAGGTCTGCTTCCCTTCCGTGCTGCCAAGGATAAGCTGAAACTGTTGGAGAGGAAGAAGACAGTAATTTTTTCTCCACCAAAGTATGACAGCTCTTACTATCTTTTGACAACACATATCCACATTTAGGCACACACTGCCTTGGCCACCGAACCCAGCTGCTCTCCATTAGCTCACATGGCTTTACATGCAAGCAGGGACAAAGTGGATCATACCTTTCCCGTGAGCTGAGAGCTCGGGCTGAAGAGACTGTGGTTTATTTTCACTTGTTAACTTGTGGGAAAGCCACAAACTCGCGCTGTCTCCACTAGGATGTAAATCCATTTCCCTGAACTTGAAGATGAGCTCTGGTGTACACCAGAGCATTTTGCCATAGTTGCCACATGTGTGTTGCTCTCCCGGTGGCCAGCAAAGGTTGTCCAACCTTCTGCCACTGAGACATCCAATGGTTTTGATGCTACTGATCAAATAATGATTTGGGTTCACAATTTCAAAACTGCTCCCCTAGGTGCTGGGGGCAGCTTAGGGTGCAGTGGAGCTGCAACTCTCACCTCCTGCTGTCTCCAGCCAGGCTGCCCTCAGCAAAGAGCTTCTTCTATGAGAAATGCAGAGCAGTCTGGGCATGTAGGAAACAGCATTTTCCTGCAAAACCAAAAGCTTTGCACTTCATGAGCAGTTCTTGCAGCAGGAAAGAGAGAATACACGTGACATATTGATCAGGTTGCACTGCTAGAAAGTGCTTACACTGATTAGGGCAGTGCACGAACAAGAATACAGTAAGTAGAGTAAAAAAGCTCATCAAATCTTCCTGTCCCACTTCAAAGAAATTTGCTGGCTCTCCCCAGAACTGAATGAACCAAAGCAAGGCTGAGATGCTGCTGCGTTGGAGAAGGAAATGCTAAGCGGGAGATTTCTTCTCCCATACCTCTCCCATGACTAAGGAGGCTCACCTATGGATTAGGCCTGTGTCTTGCTTTGAAACCTCCTTGGACTCCTCCACCTCTGGTGGCTGTGGTACTATTTGTAACCAGATATAAGACCACACGTGTTCCATGCATTCCTGCCCTGGGGGAGGTCTAAAAGCTTGGCCTAAATTAGCTCTTCAAGCTTCCTCTGCATTGGATGGAGAGAAATAGGCACCTGCAGAGACCAACTTGTCTGCCTCAACTTAGGCAGCTTTTTTTTGGGTGACAAATGCTGCAGTAAACTGAGTGTCTTCAGTGCTCATGCAAATCAATGGGATTGGCCAGAGCTCTGCATCAGATTGTACTAAGAAGGAAACTTGAAATGATGCTTTCAACTACACTACTATAAATATAGGAACATGAAATGGGTCTATTGGATCAGACTGTCAAACTCACTGTCCTGCTTCGCAGTGCCGAAAGGCGGCTGCCTAGGGAAGGCTGTCTCATACAGCAATAGTTCCCCAAAATATATTCCCATGCTCCAATGTTTTGCAGTTCACAAACTTTCTACCTAAAGGTGGGGTATTTGTGTTTCCTAACCCCTGCTGAGTTTCCTTTCTGTGAACCCGTCCTGCCTTCCTACAAGCTTCCATCCTCCTGAAGCAAGGAGATCCCCGGGGCATCTCCACCACCAGTCAGTCACCTCCACTACCTCTGGTCTGCTTTGGACCTGTTGCCTGTCAGCTTCACTAGATGTCCATTGTCTAGACTAGAAGAACACTTACATGAGTGTAAATATCATTTCCCCTCACACACGATACAATCTGGCCCCATTTGAGTATCATTCATTTTGCTGAAGGAGGTCCAAGCTTCGTTCTTCTACATGTTAGCTTTGACTGCCTCTGCTTTCTTGGAGTTAAGGCACTAACACTGAGTGTTTCAGGATCACTATTTCTGGTGGCCCTGAAGTGGTAGGATGAGGTGTGGGTTCTGCCAGCCTCTGGACCGGCCTGGGAGGGAAACGGCACAGCTCTGCTCCGCTATTTACTTTAATCAGATATAAAATCAGCACCACTTGAAGGGTCCAAGGGCAGATTAACCATCAGTCCTGAGCTGATTTGTCACTGTTTGTTGAAAACCTGGACTGGCCGCACGGCGAGAGCTTTGCTTTGTCAATAGAACCCAGACACAATGGATTGCAGGAAAGGGAAAATGATCCAAGGAGCCCGGGTGGACGGAGGAGACGGCTTCTGCTCTCCTACGGCAGCCAATTGCCTAGATCAACTCTACAATGTTTAATTCACAAACGTGCAATCTTTAGCTCCTTTTACGTGTCCCCGGGCAGTCTTGTAGACACCACCTGAAGTATATTAGAGCCTGGCTGATTATGGGTCTGCTCCAAAGCCCTCTGAAGTCAGTGGGAGTCTTTCCCCTGACTTCACTGTGTTTGGGGCAGGCCCTGGATGAATATCCCTCAGGTTAGACAGTTTAATCATCCATTCAGCAGTACACAAAGCAGATCACATACACTTTTAGCCTGCATTGTATGGTGTTATGAAATGAGAAGATTATTTGATATGATTCAGAGATAGCTCAGCTATAAGGTAAAAAAAAAAAAGTAACACCTTTGATGTTTTACATTACACTTCAGTTATTCCTTGAGGGGCAAATTCTCGTCACCTTACCCAGGTGAATATTGCGCTCGGTAATTTGGTCAAAAACATTCCATCAACCTTCTTTTTAATAGAAGATGTTGGGGGGGGTGCGGGGGGTGGGTTTCAACTTGATGGAGATTTCTGCCAAAAAAGAAGCAAAAAGGAAAGGTAAACCCATGCTTTTCCTCTATCAACAATCAGAGAAAAAAAAAATTGGGAACAAAAATCTGTTTTGGAGGGATTTTCTAACAGGACAATAAAACTAGTCTTTATTCTTTTTTTTTTGCCAAAGCCTAAGGAGAAACACCAATTTCCCAACAATTGCAGTCTCTATCTGGCACAGCTATTTCTAGCTGAGGCATCAGCCATCCATGTACCATCAGTTAGGCCTGATTCTCATCTTGGCTCTCTCGGGTCAAGCTACAAAATGAGGCTTCGTCCCTCTTATCTTGTGTGCTACCAGAATGACACGGACAGGACCGCCTCCCATGTAGCGCAGGACAGGATTCAGGTACATCGCATTGAAAGTCAAGTGAGATCTGCAGGGTTTGTGGCTCTACCTCAAGAAGTCTGATGAAGACTTTCTGTTGATAGAAATACGGTGAGGGCAAGGGCAGGATATCTGTAGTTTCCCTGAATGCTACTACATCTTTTGAACTATTCCTAAAGATATCAGGGAAAAATTCCCCTCAGTCAGCATAAAAAAGGCAATAATACCTTCTGCACAGGCACAACGTACTGCGGCCAACTGTCATGGACTTGTTGAGGGACAGCACTGAATCAAAAGCCTCCTCCTTCAGAGGAGATGCAAACCACAGTCCATGGCCAGTGGCAGTAATTGAA
The DNA here is from genome assembly GCF_965231255.1 of Vanellus vanellus. Classification (NCBI taxonomy): domain Eukaryota; kingdom Metazoa; phylum Chordata; class Aves; order Charadriiformes; family Charadriidae; genus Vanellus; species Vanellus vanellus. Next base: position 49,598,464 of record NC_138909.1, on the reverse strand, counting down.
GCCCTATTTCCAAAAGAGTTGGCGGGCGATGAAACCCAGTGCGGATGGCTGTGTTCTGCCTCTTGAATCCCCTCCCACCACCCCGCAATAGACTCTCTGTGTTGCTGGGGGTGGGGGGTTTAACTTCACTGGCACAAGAGTTTCCTTTGTTGATGGGAGCTGGGTCTCCTCTAGGGGACTGGGCTGATCCAGCTGTACTGGCAAAGCCTTTGTACTGTGGAGTAGCTCAAGTGCGGACCTGCAGTGGATGCCTGCCTGAACCTTTGCTGGCATGTCGATAAGGCCAGCACTGAGCAAAGTTAAACGACCCCGTGCTGGAGAAGTGCCACACGTAGGAGCCAGCAAGCATCTGCGTTGCTGATCCAATGTGTCTCTTGAAATGCCTTTGGACTGTACTTCTTTTCAAGCAGGGACCGCCTTTTGCAGCAGGTTGTGTGTGCAAACCTCGGCTGGAAGAGCCACAGTCCCTGGTTGGGAGCGTCTGAGGGTACAGGCAGAGGTACCAGGTGGTTGTGCTTCCAGTCCTCAGCACGACCATGGTTTCACATCGAGTACGGCTGCGCTGCATCAGTCTTTCGCAGTTGAGGTGGCATCTTTCTAGATGCCTAGAAATTGTGGAGAAACCGAACAACTATGAGACTTCTTGTGACACTTAGCTTTAGCGTCTAGCAGTCAGGATCTGTGGGCTCCCAGCTACCCCCCATAAGGTCACTGCTCCCTCAAAGCCAGAAGGGCGATTCCTATGGCTGCCAGAGCAGAGAGGATAGAGGCCTGAAGTTTGAGCCTTTCTCCACGGGAAGGACATTTCTCCACTGACTTCCCTGGGAGCAGGCTATATGCCCTGTGCTGCTGGGCTGTCACCTGACCCAGGCTGGGAAGAGGCTCATTGTCATGGAGAACTGCCCATCCCAAGCATGGCCTTGGCATTTAGAGGGGAGTGGGGACTCTCAGGGTGGGACCAGCAGGCTAATTGCCTTTTTCTTCCCCCTCCTTCAGTGGGGGAATCGGTAAATCCCCAAAGCCCATGACAATAGCCCTGCTGCTTTTAAGTGCCTTTCATTAAACTCAATCCTCTTGCCCTCCCTCTCCCAGGATTTACCAAAAGAAGAGTCTCTTTTAATGACAAAAGGAAACCTAAAAGGCTGCCATTACCTCATTCACTTGGCTCCTCTCTGCAGACTAGGTGTCTATTTGCTGAAATCTACTCTCAAGTGTCCCTTGGGCAGGTTGCTTTGTCATGAGCGCATCAGCCTTTGGGGTGGTGTGTCGGCAGGAGGGGCAGCAGCCCCTGGCTCCAGCTGAGGGCTCACTTTCCCTGGAGGGAGCAGGATTTGGTGCTAAGGGCAGGAAAGGTACACTGGGGACAGTTAGACCTGCCAAAGCCTCCCTAGAGCCCACCACCATCCCGCAGGAGCGGGGCCGGAGCACTGTGGTGAGTGAATCCTTCCCTGGCTCTGCTCTGGCAGGCTCTGGCTATGCCACCACCCAACCGATATCACAGTATCACAGTATCACAGTATGCTAGGGATTGGAAGGGACCTCAAAAGATCATCTAGTCCAATCCCCCTGTCGGAGCAGGAACACCTAGACGAGGTTGCACAGGAAGGTGTCCAGGCGAGATTTGAATGTCTCCAGAGAAGGAGACTCCACAACCTATATGGCACGAGAAGGTCTGTTGAGCCATGGGATATTTGCTGAGGACATACTGCCAGAGGCAGACCACACAGCAACACAAATTCTCCATGGATTCGGGATCCTCAGGAGCAAACGTTTATGGGTACTGTCTGCAGAAACATACAGCTGATGGAAGTGGCAGAGGATAAATCTTGAAACAAACTTTCTGGCTGGAAGAACATGAGCTGGACACATACAAGTGTCCTACATTGGCCCACTGCTTGCTAAGGTCTGACAATAGGCTGGTGGAGCAGAGGAGGAGTGCAATGGTCACTTAGATACGTGAGTACGCAGTTCCTGGCTTACTTAAGGACGGCTCTAAATCTTTTGAAGGTGTGGGGAATCCCTCCACCGCTCATAGATGAAACTCAGTGGTCCATAACCCAAATAAAGCTATCCCACACCTGGTGCGATTGAACCCGAGCAGGATGAGACTGACCACCTTGTCTTTCTGCTAGTGGCAGTCTACCCTTTCCCTCCCATTATCACTACCACTGCATCACTGAGATGCAATTAAAAATCAAAACACGGAGGAATTACCCCTAAAGCCAGGAAGATGGTATCAGTGCTGGGAAGGGGTGAGCGAGAGGGGGATGAGGCGGGAGTTGCCACCCGCCCACTGGTCTCAGCTATTGCACAAACGGCGGTTGGCCAGTGCTGGGGAAAGTACTTGGTCCTGATCCCAAGCACATGGAAGTCATCTGACGTTTCGTCACGGCTTCATTATATTTTGGATCGGGCCAGTGGTTTGCCTTGCATCACTAGCCCATAGGTTATGCAGGTAGCCAGTGAAGAGGCGCTGCATCGCCCTGCCAACAATTTTGTTTTCTGAATAGCCTGCAGGGATGGCCTTACATCACGGCAGATGCATATGTTAAACAGCTGCAATTTCATGCTTAACTTCATTGCTGATGCTACATTCCTCATGGAGACATTTATGTTGATGCTCTGCCCCGCACACAGCACCCAACAAAGGGCTTGTGCAAACGGCAAGAATTGGGAGCTGATCGGTTTTGCATAACGGCTGCTGAGGGACGGAGTCTCCTTTTCCCAGCAGCAGTGAACTGGGGAGGATTCTCAGGAGTGCCTGCTCACAGCAGGCGCCCGCCTGCCCCGCTAGCTGGCGGGTCCCACTTCTCATCCAGCCCGCCTGTTTTGAGCAGGTGCAATCCCATCAGAAAAAAAAAAAAAAACCAACAAACAAACTGATTTGCAAAACGGATCGAGCCAACAGTCGAGCTCACGCTTCGTACCTCCTGCTAGCTAGCACCACGCCAGAACCAGCCCCGCTTCTTTTACTTTTGCAAGCTTTTATTTTTATTTTTTACTAAACCAGGCTGAAAAAGGACAGTTGTAATTCAAGCTGTTGACAAAAACAAACAAACAAGCCCCAGAGTGCCCATTCTGCCCAGTGAGACTATGAGAGGCTGCAAATCAGCTCAGAAGTGTCTCTTTTGGGCCCAGGGCAGGATTTTTCCATCTTACTGTGCAGATGAAATTGTTCGTAAATCTTTGCACCTTTTAGCCCAAACCACGTGAAAGTAAAACCTGCCTCCCACGGAGTTTTGAAATACCTCAAACATACTGAGGAACAACCAGGCAAAAATCTAACAATTGTTAACATTTTATTCCCAACAGCTGTTCAGCCTGAAAAGTTTCATTAATACACTAACAAACAAAAACAAAACCAACAAAAAAATTCAAAACAAATAAAACAACAAAAAAGAAGGGGAAACAAAGTAAAATAAACTTTAACAAAGTTTAAAACACATTATAAATAAGTACAGCTCCAGAGCATAATTTACAAATATAAAACCACATAGAAACATATGTACAGAAGAGTTACATTACATACAAATATGTATAAAAATACCCCAGTGTTTATTCTCGCGCTAAAGCTGCATGGCTAGAGTTATCTTTGGTACTAAGCTCGGGGAAAAAGATTGTTTTACAACACACGGCCCTGGCTGTACAATATGCCATACACAGGAAGACCAGAGCGAACCTCCATGGGTTTCGAGGAGGTTTTGGGTGGGTGTTTACCCAGAGAATCCCTAACCCCCTCCTCCCCGTGCATTGCATATTGCTGGATCAGGGCAGAAAGCAAGGGCTTACAGAGGCAACCGCTGGCAGAAGAGTTTTTTAATACATTGTACAAGGCACTTCATAAGAAATCTCTTCATTATTTTTTTTTCCTGTTCTCTTCTAAGACTCACTGGATGTCTACACTTGGCTCTCGCTGGTATCGCTTTATGGTTATAGTTTTTAAACTTCTTATTCTACATTCATGATTAGAAACCTCTGAAAACATTAATTCAGTTCACTTTTGTCTGCAGAATTTAGATGGCAAGCCACCTAAACCACCTAACATTTTCCAGGATGGGGAAAGGACTTTGCATCTGCCTTCTGCTGGTGTTTAAAGGGTGTTCTTATTTTGAAAGGTGAGAAGATCTGTCTTCCTGGAAGAACTCCTGGGAAGAGTCCACATTGAAATGCTCTTTGCAAAAGCGCATGGTCCTCCGTGCTGCCAAACACACCTGCAACTCCCATTCCCTTCGCAGCGCTTGCCGGTCGACTGCCCCAGCATCCTACACCTCCGTTCCATCCCGGGTGTAGATGAGGCTGTTAACCGTGAAGTTGTAGTAGTGGTTGTACTGGGCTCCCTGGCTGCTGCTGCTGGGATGGAAGGAGCTGTAGTAGGCAGGGGAAGGTCCCGCAACCCGCTGCAGCTGGTCTGGCGAAGGCACCTCCTGAGAAGAGCTGCTGGAAGGGGTGAAAGTGCCACTGCTCAGCTGTCCAGCAGAGAAGTTCCTGTGATGCAGGTCACTGCCCAGACTCCCTGGTAGCCGGCTGCCTCCGCTGCTCAGGGAGCTCATGCCACTGAAGAAGGTGCTGAGGCAGCTAGGGGTGGATGAAATGATCCCGGAGGGAGAGGAGCTTTTCGGATGGTCCCTGGCAGAAGGCGAGGGGTCCAGCTCTGGGGGTGGGCTGTTTCCACACGGTTTGCCGGCAGCTGGGATGGGTCGCTCTTCCTCGGCCTTCAGGCCCCCCAGAGAGGAGGCCGCAGATGTGGTCGCGGGGGTGTTGGGCTCAGAGCGCCGCTTGCGTTTGCGACGGAAGTTCCCATTGTCAAACATCTTCTCACAGTTGGGATCTAAGGTCCAGTAGTTTCCCTTCCCTGGTGGAAAACAGGAGAAACAAGAGAGAAAGTCAAATTCTGTGACACTGAGCCCCGCTGCTGACAGATAAGCAATATCCGTGTCTTGTCCGATCATCACAGCACCCACATCTCTCTACACCTGTTCCTCCTCTGTCTGTTGCCCAGCACAAGAATCCAAAACCTGGCTGCAGGACATCATCACACCCGCTCCTCTGATGCCCAAGAGAACCTTAGGGCCGCATGGAGGAGGAGAACCTCCCCAGCACAGAGCATAATTAACCTCCCTGGAAGATCCACACCTCCACCTCAGGCCCGGCCAAAGGGAACGGGAAGCGGAGCTCCCCCTGCTCTGCCTCACAGCACGCTGGGACACTTAGTCTGAGGGGGCTGTGGTGGCATTAGCTGTCCCCACACACCTCTCGCCCGTGCCCAGGCCTGACGGGAGCAGTGGCCCCACAAGGTCCCCCCCAAAGGCCCCAGACCGGCGCGTCCCCTCCTTACCGGGGCCGCCCCAGCACCCTCCCGGCGCGCCCTCGCCCTCCGCCCACTCCCGGGCAGCGGCTGTGCCCCGGGGCCGGGACGGCGAGCGGCGGGCAGGGAGGGGAGGGGAGCCGTGAATCACGGCCGAAGGAGCCGGGCCTTGCACAACCGGCACTCCCGGCCTCAGCCCACCCGGCCGGCTCGGGGAGGGGGGCGAGGGCGAGGGGCCAGCCGCGCCGCGCCCGCACCGCCCGCGGGGGACAGCGCCGGCCCGACGGGGGGGAAGGGGGACGGCCTCCTCACGGCGCACGGTTTGCGGGGACAAGGGAGCGCGGTCCCCTCGTGTCACCGGCCCTGAGGGACCAAGGGAGCCCCGTCTCCCCAGAGCGGCGGTCCCTACGGGACAAGGGAGCGCGGTCCCCTCGTGTCACCGGCCCTGAGGGTCCAAGGGAGCCCGGTGTCCTCCCAGCGCCGGCCCCGCGGGACCAAAGGAGCCAGGACCTCTCACAAGCGACTTGCTTGCGGGGACAAGGGAGCCCGCTCTCCTCACAACGCCCAGCTAGAGGGGACAGGGGAGCCGCCGGACAAGGGGAGCGCTGCCGCCCGCTCTCCTCTGCGCCCGCCGCATCCCCACCGCCACCACCCCCCGTCCCGCCCCAGCCCCTCCTGCCGCCCGGCGCGGCGGCCTCACCGGGGTCGTCCTCGTCGCGGGGCACCTTGCGGAAGCAGTCGTTGAGGCTGAGGTTGTGGCGGATGCTGTTCTGCCATCCCGCCTTGCTGCGCTTGTAGAAGGGGAAGTTCTCGGCCACGTACTGGTAGATGTGGCTGAGGGTGAGCTTCCTCTCGGGGGCGCTCTGGATGGCCATGGCGATCAGCGCCGAGTAGGAGTAGGGCGGCCGCACCAGCTTCAGCAGCTCCTCCTGGCTGGCCAGGCTCAGCCAGCTCAGCTCCGCGCCGCCCGCCGAGGGGGACCCGGGGGCCGAGGGCGACCCCACCAGCTGCCCGCCCCGCGAACAGCCGTACGAGGCCGGCGGCAGGAAGGGGGCAGCGGCGGCGGCGGCGGAGCCGGGCGGGCCCTGCAGGTAGGGCGCGGGGCTGTTCATGCCCCACAGGTAGCCGGCGTTGGCGGGCGCCCCGTAGTCCCCCAGCGCGTACCCGCCCGCCCGCTGCCCCGAAGAAGCGGCGGCGGCAGCGGCGGCGGCGGCGGCCGCGGCGGCGGCGGCGGCGGCGCCGGGCGGGTGGAGGCTGGGCTGGGGGTAGACGCTGAAGTTCTCGCTGCAGTACACCGCCATGTCGGGGGCTTCCTGGGCGCTGCGGGGCTGCGGGGGCGCGGGGGCGGCCGCCGGCGCCGAAGCTCTGGGCTGCGCCTGCTGCAACTCACCGGCGCTCATAATCCCTGGCCATGCAGGGCGGCCGCGGCGCTCCCGTCCTCTCCCGCCGACACGGCCCCCCGCCCGCCCGCCGCCAGCCCCCCCCGGCCCCCCCCGGGTGGCCCCGGTGGCCCCAGACCAAAAAAATCCCGGGGGGCTGCGGCGCAGCGCCCTTATAGGCGCTGCCGTGCGCCCGGCCTCCCCGCCCGCGGCCGGGGCTGGGCGGGCGGCGGCGGGGCGCGGGGAGCAGCCAGTAGCGCGGCTCCGCGCCGGGGAAGGAGGCGGAGGTGGGGGGGGGGGGGGGGGGAGGTGGGGTGAGGGGGGGAGAAACAAGGCAATGCCGGGCCCCAAAAGCGGCCATGGGGGAGGGACCGGCGGGGGGAGCTGCGGGAGGCGCCAGGGATTTGGCTCCCGGCTGGATGCGGCGGCCCCGGCAGGGCGGGGGCGGCATCACCCGACACTTGGCCCCCACGGCTGTCCCGTCCCGTGTCCTCTCCCCCCCCGCCCCCCCCCCGGGCTCTCCGCGCTGCCCCGGAGCTCAGGGATGATCCCCCCCCCCCCCCCCCCTTTCCCACGGATGCAATAGTTTCTGATCCCTTCGGCCCCGAAACCGGCCCCGAAATTGAGGTCTGGGGGAGATGAGCATCGCTGCGGTTGCCCTGACGGGAGCGCGAAGGCTGAAATTCGCCTAAACGCTGTTATTTATGTGTAATTTTGCCGTCCGTCTCGTAACAGCCGGGGCTGAGATCGCAGTTAATTAGCTTTGGATAAGGAATTGCCCGAAATTAAACGGACAAGCAGCATCGGCGCGTTCGCTGCGTACTGCGGGAGGAAAAGGCTGGCGGTCGCGGGGCGCGATTTAATGAATAAAAGTTGATTTTCGCCTTCGTGCTTCGGGGGAACTTGAGGGAAAGCGCATCCTTTTGCAGAGAAAAAGGTCTCGGTGTTCGTGTCCATCCCGACGCCCCGGGGTTTATACGGGGACCGGCTCCAGCAAATCCTTCTCGCCCGGGGCAAAGCACACGTATAACAAGAAAAATACGGTCAGTGTTGCGGGAGAATTTAGTCGTTGTCAGTCGCTTAGAAGTTGTAAATCCCCGGGTCTTAAACGGGATTGTTACTCCGTTCTGTACTGGTAAAAATGCGTAAAAATCCCCTTTCCAGGTAGACATGTGAAGCGCTCTCCTCAAGGTTGCAAGCGCCGGGTATCTTGATTTGACATCAGGATTTTGGGGAGAGAGGAGAGTTTGGGAAAAGTCTTTGCGTTTTATGTCTCTGATAAAATAGTTATAAACGCACATGTAAATCAGTGAAGTTGGATCGGGGCAGCCTTCCCGGGCTAACTGCAATTCCAAATTTTCATCCCTCGTGTGATCTGGGCAGGGATGTAATAATTGGAGGATTTTCCCCATGATATTTCGTTTTAAAACTAGTGGACAGACAGTTTGGGGACACAGAATCGCTTACAAGTGAGCGTGGTGAAGAATTATGATTTTGAGTTTCCACTTTTTCTCATAAGAGGAGGTGGGTTTTTTGTTGTTTTTGTTGTTTGTTTTTTTTTTTTTTCCCTGTTGCTATTTTGTTTCTTTCTGTCACTGTTGCTGATTTTATTTTGCAACTTCTGGGGAAAAAGCTTACCGTGTGTATCTGGATAGCCAGAGCAGCAGGAGAAAATTTTACATTATGTTCTGCAAGGTGTCTTTTCCCTTCTCAGCTTCCTTGCCTTTATTATTTATATCAACGCTGCATCTCTTTGGAGAAGGGTCGCACTGGAAAATGCTGATTTGAAGTCTGACTGGATAACAGGCATCTAAAACAAGCAGTTTATGGGGAAATCACAGCTAGAAAGAGCATCTAAAGGACAAGAAGCAGGTAGATTTTTAAAAAACAACTTCCCTCAGTGTTTGAAGAGCTAAACCGAAAATGTTATTCTCTAAAATTACAACAAATTTCTGTTTATCCGTTTGCTGAAAAATCGTATGATCGTTGCAGGAGGAAGAGGAGCAGTCAGTGGTATTGCCGTATCGCTCGAAATTGCGATTTTTCCTTCAGGGATTTGATGTATTTGGGCAAAGGCAGAGCCATCTAGAGGAGCAGCCCGGCTATGACGAGGCGGGGAAGGCAGTTTCCCTCAGAGGCATGGTATGCTGCCTTCGAGTTTTCTTTAGTTAATTTCTCTGCTTCCAACAAAGGAAACGGATGAGAAAATAATTCTGAATTAGCTCTAATAAAAATGCGTGTCCTCAGAAAACTCCAGCTTGCTTTACCAAATAGTAAGGAATATGAAATAAAAATAGCTTTAGAGAGGTTACTACATAGCTGAGGTGGCACAGATATGCAAAGCAACGCTTAATTTTAAGAGCGGAGAGAGTAAAGCTTTGATGGTGTGACGGCTGTAAAAATGTTTAATTTTTTTAATGCATTTATCCTGCAAGTAGCGTGCAGTGTTGCCTTGAAACATCGTCAGCTCTCAGTACAAACCTGTTGCTGTTCCCTTCTGCCAAGGCATGAGGCGAGCAGCACGAAGAGATCCAGGACTCTGCCTCTCTGCTTTCTAAATGCTTCTTTTTTCCAGAGAGGTCTGGGGGACATTTGCCTTTCAGAAACGCACTGAGAAGCTGGCAAGCAAAGTGCCGAGATGCAAAACTGAAATCAGTTTCAAGGTAAGAGTCTGGGGCTACTGTCCACCACTGCGAGCAGATTTGGGGTCGGGCTTGAGCAATACTGTGAAACTACTCTGTTATTACTAAGTTGCTGGGATATTCGTTAGCACTGGCATTATAAGTGTGGCAGTGAGGTCTGCCAGGTAGAGGAGCCCATGGCCCCTGGGAGTTGGGGCTGAACCATCTCCCCAGCCAGCTGCGATTGCGTGAGAACCTCTCCAGCCAGCTGCCTTGGAAAGTGTTTCAAGACTTCCCGAGGAAAAGTGCTGCAGGAGGGCAAGGTCCTCCCCAACCTTGCCTTGTGCTAGCCACACCATTGGCTTTGGTGTTGTGCTTGTCCTTGTCGTGCATGCGGCAAGCACTTTTCCCCCTGCTAGGAAGACACTGTCTTTGCCTCTAAGGCTCCGCTCCTCTGAACATGTAGGTACAGGCTTAACTTTCCGGTTGTGAATCTCAGAGAGTGCAGCTGAACACGGAAACCTGAAAATGCTTCAGACCTGAGCACCCAACCTCGCAGCGGCAACTGATAACTTGCACCCTCTCTGTTTTTCAAGGATGTTTCTCTTGTCTCTCTCTGTTTCTCAAGGATGCTGATGTCTAGGCACAGGGAACATGTTGGAGGATCGGGACATAATAACCCGTACTGGCTGCTATTGACTTTACCAGTAGGAGAGAGATTAGGATCCCTTCAATGGCTCTGAATTGCTGCAGTGAAGCAGGAACCACAGGTTTGGTTTGGTTTATTTTGGCTGCATTTGCAATATAAGTCTCACTTTCTCCCTAGGGCTGGCGAGAGGCAAGGAAGTAACTCAATGGCCCACATATAAGAGAATTCTTCGTGTCCAGATTGTATCTTTCTCCAGAGTCATGAATGAAATTGGGAATGAATTCTTCATCCTCTGGGACAAGACAGGAAAATTATCCTTTTTTCTTGCAGTGATCCAGGACCATAGCTCCACTCTCAAGAATATCAAGGAATTGATTAAGAACAGCTCAAATTAAATTTAAGCTGTAGTAGCACTCTCTTATTTACAGCTAAGCCTATTCCTTCCTAGACTGGGTGCTTTACACTGATTAATCTGCTCTAAGAAAGTCTCTTTTTTTCACTCACCCTCTTATTTGTCCTGTAAATGGGTAACAGAGAGAGAATGTCTGATGGTGTGCAATAAATGTTTCACTGACGTGAATTTGGAAAGGGTGTTCTGTGTACGTATATTCAGGTTGAAGTAATTTTTATCTCTTACCTAAGGAGAATAATGTATATTCCTCCTCCCTGTATCTAGCCATCTATTGGACTTAAGTTCTGGCGATCAAATTTTGCCAACTTGCTTTATGATAAAATCAGTGGTTTTCAAATCTTTCTTGATATTTCAGACCCTACAACATTTCCTGGGGAGGTGTCCTCTTTCCACAGTTTTTCAGGCTACTGACAACAGGCTCGGTTTGGTTTTGTTTCTAGTTCATGGTCTCCATAAAAGCACTGCAGACCACAGACCGAGGGTTTGCATTTTGGGATAGCAAGTATTTTCCCAGTGCATTTATATGGCACTGAGCACGATGCAGCCCCTGGACTCCACCGCAAAGCGAGGAATAAATCATAGTTTATCACAAGCCGTAGTTACTCCAGCACTTTAGGCTGCCGTGAGTCAACAGCATTGCTGAAAGAAACAGTTCTGCTCTGTGTCCGCTGCTGGATGCTCTGTCTGTCTGCTGTGCTCACACAAGTGTTTCAGGGGCTGTGGACTGGGGCACTGATGCAGCTCTAAAGGAACTGGAATGCTCTCCCCGGTCCTTTTTTTTTTTTTTCTTTCCTTTTTTAACCCCCTCAGGTTAGTTTTAGCTTGGGCCTGCTTATCCCCTTCCTGAATGAGAGCTTATTGGCAACTTGTTAGACAAAGTTTTGATAAAAGCTTCATTGTTTGTAACCTCTGTAACCTACCCGGTGCTGTGCTCCTAATAAAAGTGGGATTAAATAGACACCTTGGGAGTGAGACAGTTGCAAGCGGGAATTCCAGAGTTTTGGGGGACAAAGGGATATGGGCAGGCTTCAGTAGCTCTGCGTGTCAGAAGTGATTTCACCAAAACTGGGAAAGAAGCCTGATTTTTGGGTTTTGGAGGGAAGAGGAACCTGGTGGGAGATAGAAGGATGTCAGCTGTTTGCAGGTGGATTAAGCACACACTCCAGGTGTTTGGAAGCACGTTTGCAGAAGCTCTCAGTGCCCTGCATTCCTCCTGCCTCTCCTCGGGCTTAAGATTCATAAAAAGCATTTTAAAATCCCCACTCTGATCCCACGACTTTAATCCTTCCTTGTTTTATTTTTGCAACAATAAAAAAATCCGCCTGACAATGAGGTGTGACTGACTTGGTAGTATCGGATAGTGTCTTTTCTGGGAGGAGTGTTAAGCAGGGAGCTTCATCCCTCCTGCTTAAAGCTAGAAGCTGACTTGGGCTGAAATAAAGCAATATTTTTGTGCTTTCTACGTGTTTTTGATGTGTAATGGGATATTTGAAATGTAGCTTCGTGCTCTGGGCTGGTTGCCCTATAGTAATCACTCTTATAGAGTAAGGTAAAGGCCAGTGTCTTTTGGTCTTAATTCATCTGAATAGGCCACCTCTGCCCTGGAATGAGTAATGGAAGTAGAAAAACACAAAGATAAATTTATGGTCAGCTAAGGTAAAAATAATCGAAACTGTTAGTAGATAAAGGCAGTTGCTGCCATCACCACCACCACAAGTAAATGGAGGAGTATTAAATTAATATTTCTTTTTCATGTTTGTCTGGGGGAGAAAATCGGATAGTGTATTAGTATCAGGTGCTGGTGAAAGAGCATTTTGGGCTCCATTAGTAACTAGGGATTATGTTAAATAGCAACCACATAAATTAAATATTTTATGATCAGCCAGTCCCAGTAATTCACAGCCAAGAGTTTCAGAACTCTTGGAACCAGGAACTTATCGTGTGGGTCGTTAATGCTGACTTTTCGTTTTGAGGAACTAGAAAGATTTTAGAGGACTAGGAAAGCTGATATTGACTCATTATTTAAAAGGATTGGCCAAATGATTTGGGTAATGCTAAGACTGTCAGCCTGTCACTGTTAAAGGCAAGAAATAGTGGGCACATCACTTGATCAATGAATTCTTAAAGGAAGGCAATGAAATTGATACAAATGAGTGTGTGTATATAGAAAATAGGCCTTGACAAATCCATTCGTTGTTCTACAGTAAGAGTGAGCAATTCTTGGTGTAACTGATTTCTGAAAGTGTTTGGTTAATACCGTGTTGGAGGTGGATTTTTAAAAAAGGGTATAAAATTAACATGGTGCAAATTAGGTGGATCTAACTGGTTAAACAGAGATTTTCGAATGTCACTGTGAAAAATGAATCCTTGACTCTCTTTGCAGGGAAATCCTGTGGCAACTGTTTCATTATTCTGTTTCTGTCGTTGATCTGGGGGTAAAATAAACAATCATTGTAGACCAAATGTGTAGGAGTCAAAAACTGGGGCTATGGAGTGTTAAATAATGAAGAGGACAGTTCACTGACACAGAGCTACCTCGATCTATGCATGGCAACTGGGAGCAAATGGGCAGAGTGTATTTCAATACGGAGAAGCAAAAGGACACATTTAGGAACAAAATCCGAGACTGATGAGTGATGGAGTCCGTCCTGGGAATTAATAATGTTTAAATTTTTTTTCGAAATTGTTTGGGTTCTTGTGAATAATCATCTGTTCCTCGTTGTGATCTTGGGGTGAATGAGGCATAAAAATAAAGAACAATGATAAGGGTCTTTTCCAACCTAAGTGGTTCCATGAATTATAATTATTTCCTATTGGTAGTATGTCAAATTATGATAGCACCTATAAAATCATGAGTAGCGGGGTAAAGTAATATGGGTGAAGTTGTTTACTATCTAGTCAAATACAAGAGCTAGGGGACATCAAATAAAACTGGTAGGAACCATGTTCCTGAGAAGATAGCACTGCACACGACATGCAGCTAAGCCTTGAAGCTTCTCAAGGAACTCACTTTAATCACTTACAGGAAGGGAATATTACGGGTGACTTGTTTGCAGTCTCTAAATACCTATGCAAGAGCAGAAGCATGAGGATAAAGGACAAAGTTGTAACAGGAACCAGTGGCCAGAACTGAAGCAGGACAGGTAGAAGGTGCTTGGTTCAGCTGCTCATGCAGGGGTAGCTGGGACTATTTGAGGTGCTTTGCAGTCTCCCACTGGCACTGTTTCAAATATGTCAGGCATTGCAGATGTCACACATACCCTAGGGAACCTTAGGCAGCTCTAAACACCTCTGTGTGCAACTGAATTAAGTACAAAGTATCAACTTTTACTATCATGCATAATTGTTAGATCAACTTACCAGGACTTACTGTGGATTCTCCACCAATTTTAAAAACAAGGTGGGACCTTTTTTTCTAATACATACTTGAAAGAAGATAGCTACTAAGAGAAACTTTAGCCTGGATCCTTCTGCATGCGTGTGGGCTGTCCACGGTGATCCCCCATATTCCCATTTTCCCACCATCAGCCCTACCTTGAATATTGCACTATATTCCATCTCTAGACTCAGAGCTTTCCTCGGTTGGTTTGCTGTCTTTGCACTGCGCTTCATTTTGCCTGACGCAGTGATATTTCTGTCCAGGCTTTAGTGCCCAGCTAGGCAGGTGATTTGGGTAATTTAGATACCACTGTGATGCTTAAATAAGAATTGCCCTCTCTTGGAAGTACAGCTCTTATGAGAAGGGCTGAGCACTGTGTTATCATCTAAGCCAAAACCCCACTCTTATGATGCAGAGCAACATGCGCTAAGACCCACAGGGCCATGTCCGCCATGAAGTCTACTGGCAAGAAGCATTTTGAGCTCTGTTCAGTCTGCTTGGCCGTGTAGATGCTATCTGATATCGCCTACACTACACCAGTGTCTAATGAAAGGAAGTGGTCCAGTGAAAGGATTGCTGTTAATGGAAACTTTGGCCAGCAGAAGCGGGAATCTGAGATCAGTTTGGGTAAAATTTCACTCCTAATGAGCAAGTTAGAACTGTACCAGCATAATACTGTGCACCTTTTGAAAATCAGGTGGACAGATAAGGTACCGATGCCAAATGGGTAAGCCTTGTTTTAAGGCAAGGATGCAAAACACAAGAGAGGCATCAGCAGGAATCACAGCAGTACAAAGAAAACCCTGGTGAACTCAAGATTTGTCACCTTTCAGAAATCAGCTCTTCAGTTTAGGTCTGTTAAACAGGTTCTGTAGTGCTTATAGACATATGGGCTCCTATGACAGATACTGAGGAAGAATTTCCTTGATTTCTTTGAAGAATTTCAGGTGATTTTGCCACCAGTCAAGGCATGCCTAAGCCGTACCTTTGGAGTGAACCATTCATGTACCCAGTGACCGATGTTCATGACTGATTGGCACATGCCAAAGATTGGCAAAGACGATACTAACCAGGAGCAAATATGGCAAGTGCCTACAGGCTTTCATGAGGCTCTGCAGGCTCTACATATGCAAAAATAGCTGCAAGTGCAAACTAAACAGGCAACAGAGCTGAAAAGCTGACTGGCATTTAGGAAGACCAAAATTAGCAATTAGAGGAAGAGCAAGCAGTGGCTATCCCCTGGAGCAGTGGTCTTCTGCAGTCATAACCTCATCATCTGTCTCAACAACATTTATTTAAAATGGCTTGGTGAGAAAGAAAGCAGGCAGCCACTGAGCCTGGGTGTTGGAAGATGTTCTCCACGTGGCCAGTGATAAGCAGAATGCATAGGTGAATACCCTCAGCAGGCATACCCAGAGCTGGGCAAAAGTCAGATAGCAAGGGCAGTCAAGGAAAATTGGTTTAAAAAGCAAGGCAGCCTTAAAACATTCTTGTGAAAGTCCAAATCAAGATGACCTCTTATAATAGATGCTAAGGAAGAAGAACAAGTGTACTTGCCACAACATTAAATTTGAGGAGAGCCTCCTGCTTTCAGAAAAGGACAGGCTGAAGAGATGGGTGAAATATTACCAGAGTCTTTACAGATGACCGATCAAGAGATGAAGTGATTCTCAGTGTTTGGGAGATTATAACGCTTCAGGAGCAGGATGACAAGAAGAATCTTGCTGGCAGAGGTTGCAAAGAAGGGTCAGGAGACTGAAGAAATCTGAGGGGCTGAGAATGGATGGATGGGGCTGTAGCATGGGTCGTTGACCCAACCAGGCAACTGTATGTTATCAGGAAAGAAAATATTTCCTGAACAAGGAAAAATGGATCCTAGTCAGCAAATTCCCACAATAGTGACCTTCCCAATTCTGTGTGTTTCCTGGTACCTAAGCAAATTCCTCACTATGTTCCTTGCTGGAGGATTCAGAAGGTGGATTCAGTTTCTACAAAGCAAGAGGGATAGTACAGCAAAGCCAGTGCAAGAGACTGGTCACTGGCAAGTTCAGAGATATCAAGAAGGTCAGTTGCACAATTTCTAAAAGTCATTTGACCCGGTATGTTGCAATAGGTGTGTGGAGTGTCCTAGGGCTATATGATATGTGTAAGAAGCTGCTGAAAAACATTATGAAGAGGTGAGGTCAGCAGTCCTGGTCAAGAGCAAGCTGAGCAACTGGTTCAACACAATGACTGGTAACAGACAGGGTGACTTGATAATTCACAGCAACTTCTGGAGCTGCCTATAGAAAGTGAAGGATGGAGTTTTAGTCACCAAAGACTTTGGGCAAAGTCAGACAAGGAGATCAAGAGCCTGAGGATGATCACATCTTCAGTGGTGGTGCCAGTTCATCAGATGTGCCAAGTCAGGTTGCTGTGTCTGATGATGGATGATGCAGATCAAACATTGTTGTGGAACAGACGAAGACCAGGAGGAAAGGGAGAAAGGATGAGAACTACACAGGCAGGTAGCAGCAGGGTGGACAAGATGGACTGCCCCATTTATCTGAGAAATTTCACCACACAGGATGGCAACAGATCCCTCTACAGAGATCTGAAGGAGGATGTAGCTGGCGCACATGAGCATAGGTCACCTGAAACAGTCATGAAAAGGTACAGACAAATTATGAAAGCAAAAACTAGGCTGCTCAGTAGGTCCCTGTCCTTGCTCTATGTGGCAAACAAAAAAAGACACTTGGTATTTGCAACGAAGTGTTATAGATTGTGAGACCATGTCAGAAATGGGACAATCAGATGCAAGATTTACAAAAGGGACGGTCATCTATTTGACGAAACTCTGGCTGCTGGCTGGCTGGAAAATCACTGTCAAGGTACCCTGTTCTTTGTTTTGGTAAAGAGAAGAGAATTAAGATGCTGATGGTAGGAGAAACTAGATTATTGGTTTTCATTTTGATTTTTTTTTTCGCTTTACAATTTTCTCAAGAGAGGTATGCACTGCTACGTACTGAATTTATACCTGCCTCTGTAATCTTCCTTTATAGACCCTTTGAGTCTGCAGTCTGGATCTCAAGGGGTGGATGACAGGAGAAAATGAGTCTGTATTTGCTAAACACAGTGGAGCATTTGAGAATGAGTTGTAACTGTCCTCTGTGGTCTTTAGTCTGCGGGCAAAAAAAGAAAAAGGGCAAACCTCTCTGAAAATGGAGATGGCAAAGACATGGGAACTGAGAGGCAAAAGGGGCAAACAGAAGATTTATTCATGCAGCAGTTTCAAGTTCATCCTTGAGCAATGGATCCACTTTGAGTTTCCAAGCACTGGACCTATGACACCAGATCACTCTAATGGGTCAGGCAGACAGAGCCCTGCCAGACTGCAACCAGCACCAGAACACCCAGAAGAAGAGGCAAAATCCAACTCACATTTCACATTCTCCTCTTGACAGGTAATCTGGCTCTACACATCAGGAGGTTTCTGTGGAGTGGTGAATTCACATTGCGTAGGCCCAAAGTTTTGGATGGGATCCCTAAAAAAAATAAATCATCAAATGTGCAGGAGGGAGAGAACCAGATGATTTAATCTGGGCTGTAGGAAGGGTGAGTGAGACAGAGGTGATTGAGCAGCATCAAAGGGTGACAATCAATTTGAATTTTCCCAGAAGTGATGTTGATGCCTGTGTTGCTTCTCCCTGTGCTTTTTCTTTAATTAAATACTGAATGTTCCATTAGTAGTTGGAATAACATGCTGTTCTTGGGGAAAAGAAAACCCAAGTAATCCCTTTATCTGCTAAAATAGATGATTTCTAGTAGATTAAACAATGGCCTTTCAGCTACCAGAGCATAGTTCAGGCCATAATTGAAGTCCTCTCCTTGGCCTCTCCTCAGTCCCTCGCAGCCAGTAGTCCGTAGAGACCCATCATCAGAGATAACCTCGGTGACTCTTGTCTGCAGTGAGTGTTTCTCCAGATGAGGAGATTAGTCAGAGATAAAGCATATTACCTGAAAATAATAAGTGATTACGGTCCCGGACTGTCTCTCCACATTCATTTCATGCCGGTTAACCCTTGCAAAACTGGCTGCTGGTAGGGTTTAGGTCTTTAAAGAGGAGGGAGGGTGAAGGAAGGTTTCCTATGTCTGAGTGCAAAAGGAGAAAATTTGCCTTTTGTTTTCTTTTGCTTGTCCTGGGTGGCGTTTTCTGGGCACGGCAGGAGGCACTCAGCTCCTTGCGTTGCTGCAGCCCGCAGTCTGTGGAGGAGACGGGGCTGTGTCTTGCAGTGTCCTTGCAGCGTGCCGTCACCATTTGCCTCCCTGTGCTGGTCAGCTTGAAGCTGCAAGGTCTTAAAATTCCCTTGCAAGTCATCTCCTGTGTACTTGATAGCAACATAGAAAAATACTGGATGCCCAGTACGTACACACTGGCTGCATTTCCACTGCTGCATTAAACAGGGACGGGTTATGGGCCCAGCCAGTGACCTGCTATACTCCATAAATTTAAATTATTAGCGTGGACCAGGCATGTTTTGGGGTTAACAGTACTCTTCCATGTCCAGGCATGGCTCAGAGGTTATTAACTTCCCAGTGGGCAGTTTCCATGGGACCGGTCTGCTATGGGGAGCACTGGCTGGGCTGAGTGGATGTGAGCTCAGGGCCAAAGAATGATCCCTGGTATTTTTTCCAGCATGGAAATATCTACTCTGACTCAACAACATAAACCCATTTATAGCTTTCATATTCATTCATCAACAGGAGATCTAGAGAAATGCAAAAAGCTCACAAAATATTTATAACAAATTATCTACATGTCTAGGAGAAAAAAAAAAAGAACATATTGTGGTTTTCTAGAAATTCAGATTGGTTGCCTAAGTAGGATGGAGAGAAGAAATGTAAACCAAAACCCTCAGGTTGAAGAAATGCCTTGAAATCTGCTTGTGGAGTGTTGCTGCTGTTATCACTGCTGGGAGTGAGCTCCTACGCTGCGGAAAGCAAGGGTCCTGATGGGAAGATCTAGTCTCCCTGCAAGCATTATAGGTTAAGTCCTAGCCCCGTTCAAGTCACTGGGAGTTTTGTTAACGACTTCATTAGGGCCACTGCCGCCTCTGCGTTTCATTCATAAAAGGCATCTTCCCAGCTCTCGTGCCATTACAGCATCCTCCGTCTGTCATCAGGCTGGTCTCCTTGAGTGAGCGGGTTCATCCTTCTTCCTCTAAATGCTTCATCGGCCGCTCCCTTGAAAACTGTAAATAAAGGCCGCTGGGGATAGCTTTTCTGCTTGACCCCTCACCTGAAATGAAAATAAAGGTGACTGAATTTCATCCTGATGCGGAGCTTCTTCCTGGTCTGGCTCTTTCCCGTGGCTGTTGACAGTTACCTGCCAAGCCCCACAGTTACCTTTGATTTTGCCGTAATGACATCTCAGTACTTAGGATGGCTCTGGGACTGTAATCCTCTCTGCAGCCTTAACCAATTTATGGAGTAACCTGAGACCAGGCTCTCACTTCCCCATGGTTTTGCCTCTTGTTAACAGTCACCAAAGGTATCAACAGACTAAATGCAAAGGGTTTATTTTATTGCATGCCCAGGGTTGGCAAATATCTGCCTGCACATCTGCTGTAAATCTGCTTTTAGAAAGTAGCTGCATGCGCTTGCCACATTAAAACTGCACCCTATTTTATTTCCCCAAAGCGTGCTGCTAAAACAAATGCTTTGTTAGCAATAACCAGGCAGCGCTCCAAGGAGCTGTTAAGAGCAGCAGTGAGAATTCAGCAAAGCGGGATTTATCCACAGTTTTGCCACAGATTTTGTGTGCAATCTGCAGCTTGCTTTGTCTTGGAGTGCTTCGTCTTTAAAATCCTTCAAGTCAAAGTCCTTTATCTGTCTTGTGCGTTCAGTCTGTAAGCTCTTCAGGGCCAGGGCTTTTTTTTTGTTGGCATAACAGCTTTTATAATAACTCTCCTCTGATCTTTAGAGGACCTACCTGTGCGTGTATAATACAGTCATAAAAGAGCAGTCTCAGCTTCACCACAGTCAAGCATTAGAGGAAGACACGAGTCCTGGTCCCTGCTCCCTAACCTGTATTAATTGGCTTTTCTAAAGGAAATCTCAGGGCAGATGATTTACACGGTGACGGAAGTAGGAGGAGGATCCCTGGGGAAAGCAAACACTTGAGACTTCAAGGTGGGATGACTTCGGTGGCACACTTCTCTAATGACCATCTGATCCAGGAGGTGCCCACTTCCTAAGCACAGATCAAAGACAAAAGGTGACTTCTGAAATGACATGCAACCACCTCTCACATTGCTTAAATTCCCTCCTCCTGCTAGCGTTTGATCTCACTTTACTTTTCCTGTCACTGGATGCAGGTGGTTGCTTTATTCTCCTTGACAAGTTTAGATCAGCTGAACAGCTAATGGCTGCAGTGGGAAAAGTCCTGGTTGCAGACCCAGTCCAAACCTTGGTGCAATCAATGGAAAGGCTCCTCTTCACTGTCATCAGTTGTGGATGACGTCTAGATGAGCTGATTTGGAGTGGCTGTTATCCCCCAAAACTTGCCTTTAAGAAGCAGATGTGATTGTATTGTGAGGTGAGACTCAAGGAAAGTCCAGCTGGCCAAAAACCACGAGCTCCTCCAGACATGTGGGCATATGGCTTGAGGATTTTCCATGACATGCTATAAATGCAGAGTCCCCCTATATTTATTGCTAGCAAAGGCTCGTGCTTACTATTGTGGGCTTTATATGGTGTCTTCTCTGACTGCTGGTGAAAACGTCAGGTTCTCGGCCACTGTGAGATCTGTGACAAATGTGATTGCAAGTGGCCGGCGTAAATCAAACCAATGTCATATTGTAACCAGTTATGTTAGATCAAGAGCCTCCTCAAGACTTGGGTCACTTGTGTGCACTGCTCTGAATTTCGCCTGTTATTCCAATGTGTCTGTAATGCGTGGTGCTGTTCTGCCGTACTTGTGTAAGCCTATCTCTAATTTTAACCTTCTTCGGAGGAGGAGAAAGAGAAGCAGAATTTACCTAACAGGCAAGCTCTTAACAAAGCCTCGGATATCTGATACACATAATGGTCCCAGAGGCATGTTTACTTTGGACTGACTGAGTGAGTGAAAACCATTTTGGAAGGGCTTTTTCACCTCTAGCAACTTAACCTAACGAGGAGAAAAGTGATGTGGTTAAAGGGCTATTTAAACAACAGCATTAGTAGGCAGATTTAGGTTCTCCAACAGCACATACGTGTATTTGCCTTACACAGGTGCATAAATATGCATTGATTTGTATCACAGGACACATCACATAGACAGTGATGAGATTTCAGCCGTCCTCTGCTGATGGATGCTACTTTTGGGGAACCGTGAGCAAACAGCTGATTGTTTTAGCATGCCACAGCAGAACTGACCAAAGATTTCGGACACCACCATTGAGTTCAGCAGCTGCCTTTGTCTTCGGCGGAGAGGAGCATCCGTGCAACAAAGAGTTTGACTTTGAGGGCTCAGTCCTGTAACTGATTTAGGTGGCTGGAAGAAAGCTACAGGTGCCTCAGATTTAGCCTGAAGGATGCTGCTTATTTCTGACGACAAGGTGCCATAAATGCCCCCACCAATTTATCAAGAAAACTGGAGAGAAGCAAAAAATAAATAACTCCATGGGAAATCTTCCCATGCTGGGCTGCTGCACTGCCACGAAAGTTCATGTTTTTAGACCCAAATGGATGACTGACCTCATGCTGACAGAATGGGCTGTCAACACTCGTCCCTTGAAGACCCTTTGCGCTTTGTCTCCTCGTGGTGATAACGTGAATGGAGATTCACAGATTACACCCTGCCTCTTTCACATGATGTGGGTCCTGCTTACCGATCGCTTCCCTCTTTCAACATCCTCATGGGGGCAATGAATCTTATTCCTAGCCCAAAGACCACTTGTCAAGAGCTGGGTTGACAGGGAGGTATGTCCTTCTTGGCCATGTTTTCTTGCACTGAATTGTTAATAGCTGAGATGGTTCACCTGAACCCTGCTGGTACCCGGTGCGCAGTACCTTGCACCAGAGCAATACAGGCTTAGATAGCACCGTTGCCATTTCACAATAAGAAAAAAAACAGCAAATAGGGGAAGTTAGGGCCAAACGGAGGTGAAATTTGTCTCTGTGTCATGTCCCATACACTACTGCAGTCTTACTGAGGCTATGAGACTGGCTTTCTAGAAGCACATAGGTACCTCTAAGAACAGGGAAATGTCCAGCAGGATGTCAGAAAGGAGCTGCACACATCAGGTACACAAATTTCATTCTTTTACATTATAATTAAGGTTCTTGACTTTAATTTAAACTCTTCCCATCTGATTTTAAAGGGCCTGAACTCAGCTGCCACACATTTGGGCTCATTAGAGAATTCTGCCAAGGTGCTGTTAAAACACATAATTGCCTGCCTTTGAGAATCCGGTCCTGGCTGGCTTGTTGGAATTCCCTTGTATCCATGCATGTAGCATGATGTGGAGGGGTCAAAAGCACCAGCACCCTCTGAAAACATCCCTGGATGTTTGGGGATGATTATTGCCTTGAGAAACACGGGCACGTGCATTCAGGTACCTGGTTTAGGCTACTGACCCTGGAAATCTCAGCCATCACCTTTCTGGAGAATTGTGAAAATAAACCAATTATTTAAAAGCAATTTTCTCCTGCAGATGTTTATAACACAGTGCTGGTCTTCAGCATTAGCTTTTCTCTTTGAGTTGTACAGTCAGCTGCACAGGCAGGACCCACGCAGAGTACAGTGAGACCTCTTCAGTGAACTCCTAGGGCAGGGACACTTCAGAAAAACCACATAGA
This sequence comes from Vanellus vanellus, assembly GCF_965231255.1. Classification (NCBI taxonomy): domain Eukaryota; kingdom Metazoa; phylum Chordata; class Aves; order Charadriiformes; family Charadriidae; genus Vanellus; species Vanellus vanellus. The sequence continues at coordinate 49,575,896 of NC_138909.1, read as the reverse complement.
AAGTATTTAGTTGGGGGAAGGTGGGGAGGAAAAGGCATAGGAAAAGCTGCCTGGTCAAAAAAAATGACAAAGCAACCCCGTGGCTGTGATTCACAGGTAACATTGAAGTGTTTGGTGCTGCTTTGTGTAGCCCAGCAGAATTTGAATGATCTCACAGTGGCTAATGCCATAGGGAAGGGGAGATTCCAGCTTGTTTGAAGTCAACACAATATTTCCATTCACTGCAGTTTGATGTCTCCCTCCTGGTGCTTCTCATGTGCAGCCCACACTGAGCACTCTGTGTGTGGATGCCAGGGGAGGCATCTGACATGCAGGAACGTCCTTCTGCTGACTTTCCTTATATCTGGAGGCTCAGAGAAATCTGGGACTATTGTTGGGAATCGGTATTGCGGGAGAGGTAATGGCACTGCAGCCCACAAGCATCTGTGAAGGAAGTTAAAAAAAGTCCTTATGTATAAAATCACTTAAAAAAAAGGCATGTGGCTGTTTTACTTTTCATCCATATCTGAATTAGCAATGAGGAGGCAGATAAGCTCTCTTGGAGGTAGAAGAAGATAAGAGCTGGGAGTTTGGTTCTTACCCACTTCTAATTGGGATTACGTTGGTAATTGTCAGCCCCATTATTTGGTATTTGGGAAGAAGAAATGGGAAGCTGAACAGCAATAATGGGCTGCTCCTGCATGAACTGTCCTGGCAAAATGCCTTTTAATTTCGTGTGAGCTGTGCCTGCAAGAAGATGGAAGGATCAAGCCATCATCAAGGAAGATTAGGATTTGGAGCCAGGTTTTGGAAATTGTCTCCTATCTCAGTAACGAATCAGACACCTTAGGTGAAATTCAGATCCTACTGAATAAGCATTTTGTTTTTTGAGTTTAGCAGGGCCAGGATTTCACCTCTAACTTCAAATATATCCAAACACTGGTGTGCCTGCAGCTTGGAGCTAGTTACCAATGTTACATCCTAAAATTGTATCTCATTTATACTAGTCATGCACGACCTGACTCTGCTCCCCCTGTAACTGATGTGAGTTCAGATGCTGAGTTCAAGATGACGGCACTGTCCCTCCTTTACTGTGCTGCTTTACAGAACACCGATATTTTAAAAATGAATCTTCCTAATTTATGTTATTCCTAATAAAGTTAGAGTGCAAGCTCGGTTTCATTTACTTCAGAAATAGGATCCATTTTCCTTGCCCTGGAAGGAAGACGCTCTCAAGGGCTTACTGATATTTGTGTGTTTGACTTTAAGGCAGAAGTTTGTTCTTAATTAATTGAATAAGTGCTTTAATCCCTGGCCTGAGGGCTTCCCATAGAGCATTAGCTGTATTAAGAAGGAAATGGAGTGTAATCCCTTTAATATAAGCACAGGAGAACACGAGAGTTTCACATTTCTGGAAACAATTTCTTTCCTTGTTGCATCATTTATTCTAATATTAATTTGCGTAAAATACAGTGGGGACGAAGGGCTTCTCCTTCTGCCTGACTCCAGTGCTGAGGTGTTAGCAGCACACGACCCTTGCCAGAGCGTTAGCATCCTCGGGCTCCAGTTACAGGCTGGTGCGTAACAGGGTGCAAAGAGAAATAACTCTAGAAATTCAGCTCGTTCTGCCACTGCCTGTGAACCCAGGTCTGCGACCGGCTCTCCTCTGTGGAGGATTCTGGAGCCGAGATGTCATCTTTCTGACTCACGCATCATCACCGGCATTTACTACTATTAGCATTACTGTAGTGCCAGAGAATCTAATTTCTGAACCGATATCCAGGCTCATGTGTAGCTCCAGAAATTGGACTCTTGGATGAGATTCAGCTGACCAAACCCAGGCTTTCTGAGAAAGCAGTTTATTTCATCCCCAGGTATGTATCTACGTTGGTCACATGAATTGGGCTAAATGATCCAGGAAGGATCATCTCAGAGGGAGACGTCCTCTTTGTGAACTTCTAAAATTAGGTGAGATTAGTCTTGTATGAGGTGGATCCAAACCTGGTTAATGTATGACTTTTTTTAAAGAGTAAATACACTTTGCTAGTTTGCCGTTCCTGTCCATTCATGGGACAGAAAACTAAATCTAAGCATCCGTTGCTCTCTTATGTTGCAGGTCATCAGAGGAAGGGAGCTGCAACACCTGGGTGGGACAGTTCAGGTGTACTTGGCCGCCCTACAAGACCAAGCAGAGATCCCTGCCTGCCCTACTTCTGCAATGTTTCCCACCTCTCAGTGCAGTGAGGTGAGGATGCTGTTTTCTTACACTCCCCACAACGCACCCACAAAGTGGGGCCTTTCCTCCCGTTTCTCCATCTTTTGCTCCTGTCTTTATCTTTAGCAGTAGCTGGGGGAGGCTTTGAGAGCTCACAAAGGGCAGGCTTGGTCCCTCTCCTGGCTATATGTCCCCAGCATGGCTGGCTGCAGCTGAAAGAGCAAATAGCAGCTCCCCAGCTATGACTGTGGGGTGGCATCTCCTCCAAGAAGCCCTCACCCCACACCTTCGTGGGGAACCCCCTCCCACCAAGGCCTCCAGGGTTCTGGAGTGCAGGTGTCTCACAAAGGGACAGAAGTTTCCCTGTCCCTGGAAACGCTGTGGCCATGCACATGCTGGTGGATCCCATTGCACACGTATCCTGTCTCAGGAGGGGACACCCACGTTCGCCGCCCTGGCTGACTCTGCGTCTGCTGGTGGTGGTATACTGCCATCTCTTCCCTGGGGTGGTGCGGAGGAGAGGATCTGTTTTGCTGGTGGTTAACTGAGTGACTGTTCTGGTCCTGGTTCCTGACTAACCATGGTGGGCACAATGAGGAAAACAGTGCACTCAAAGGTGAAGTACACATGGGACTTTCATCCTCACCAGTGTTTGAGTAAGGGGTTTGCAGGGTCTGACAGGCTGGGAAGATAATAGGAGCTGGTGACAACAAGCTTCTGACCAAAGGCTGTCACTGGTCTGAGAAGTCCAGAGGGCGAAAAGAGCGAACTGTTAGAAAAAAAGGAATGAGACTATAAAATATATTCTTGCCCATAATAGATGACATTTTTGGCAAGGCACGAGGAGTGCTTCCTAAGGTGCTGTGTGCTAGTGTAGTCCTTGGTTCCTTTTTGCCACAAGAGGCATGGGAGTGCAGACCTGTGCCTTGTCCGGCCAGGCCACCTCTGGGTGGTGGATGTGTTCGTGCAGCAGTGGAGATCGCAGTAACACGTTCAATTACCGCACAAGATCTCATCTCCCCCAGTCCTCTGCCACGCATTGACAAGTTAGCGCATTTAATGCTTTAGCATAAAACCAGCTCTCGGCTCAGCCTGAAGGCTCATCTCACCCTATTTCCCGGCTCGGGCATTGCCCGTGGTGGATGCCGAGAGAGGAGCACAGGAAACAAGACAGGCACATAATCCTTCTTCCCTAAAATCCTCTCCCTGTCTCCATCAGTTTGCACTGCTATGATTTTCGGTGTTAGGGCGGGTTTTGCTGGCTTAATATCCCTTGGCAGAGTTTTCCTCTATAATTTCTCCAATCACTTTGCAGAACGAATATTGACGCTAGCTAGCACTTAACTTTAAATATGTGATAAGCACGTGGGAAATATTACTGACATACGAGATAGAAGCACATGCTGATTTAACCTGAGTGACACTGGACCTCAGCAGCTGATCAAAGTATTTCAACAGCTTTATATTAGTGCTCTGCCTGGGGGCATCTGAGCACTCAGAGGAGGCTTGAGAAAGGCAAGAGGAAGGTGTTTGTTGCAAGGGACACCCTGGGACAAGAAGAGCTCCAGAGACCATTGCCGAGCTCCAGACACCATTGCCAAAAGATGATTGGACCTTCCTGGCCACTCTGCTCAGGGCTCAACTGATCAAGGGGTTGGACTGGCCCCAGGTGGCCCAGAGGCTGGGACAGAGTCTGTGCTCAGAAGAGCAGCTCATCCTCTCCTGGGCTATGAGGGAGCATTTTGGGTTTGTATCACCACTTTTGAAGGCTTCCCTCAAGTTCTAGCAGCTCCTTGTGTTTGCCCCCTCTCATTTCAGCCACCTGTGTCACCGGGCATGTACAGGAGTTTGTACAAGAGAGACTACCAGTGGTGCGAGAATTACTGGCCACCCAACGAGGAGAACGTTCAGGTACCGTGGGCTTCTCCTTGCTTGGCTTTTTAGCCCATGGTGCCAGCTCCCTTTTGACGGCTACAGGACAGCTGGGGACGGGGTCGGTGGTGAGGGGGCAGGAGACGTGGGTTCCACCTGCACCAGCAGGGTCTGCTTTGGTCCCCACCACTGTGACCCACCAGCAGGTCACATCACATTCAAATGCCCTTGGCTTGTGTCCCCATCTCTTTTGCAGGAAATCCCCCTGGAGCCCTCCAGTAAAGCTGTTTGGGGCGGGTGATGCTAATTATGCTCATTAAATCAGGGCACTAACGATTGCTTGCTGAACTGGTGCCTAAGCCTTGGACTCCTATTGCTCCCTGTGGGGCTGATGGAGCGCGTCAGGATTAGACCCATCCCGGTAGTGCCTCGAGGAGGGGGATTGCATTTGGGATGGAGATGTCTCCTTGCCCTGACACGGGCCTGAGAAGACTTCTGTGGGCAAGCTGAGGCTGTTTTTTTTCTAATCTCCTCGCAGTGTGAGCAACCCCCTGAGCTATTTAATCTGATTTGCCTCGCTCCGCCTGCCCTGGTTTAATTGCTTGTGGCAGCCCGGTGGGGACAGCTGCGGTTTGCACTGGGCCACTGCAGAGAAGTGGCGGGGGGCATGTTTGGTTGCTAAAGTGCTTTGGGCTCGTACGCTCACGAGAGAGGGGGAAAAAAAAAAAGTTCAGGCTGGGGAGGAAAAAGGGGGGGGGACAACAACAGAGAAATCATTGTGTGAAGATGCCCGCTGGGGTAGAGGGGCTGTCTGTGGCCACTGCTGCCATCCTCGCCTGGGCAGCAGCCTAGGGAGCCCTCTCCTCTCCTGCCCTCTCCCCTCCTCCTGCCTGGAGGAGCGCTCCCGCTGCCAGCAGCCTTCATTAACGGTCCCGCTTGGGGCTCCCGCTGTTCTCCGGGGCTGTCGAACCCTTCCTGGGCAGCCCCAACCTTAGGTGGCTGCTCTGCTTCCAGAAGCCAAGATCCCGGCTGGGAGGGCGGCGTTTAACCCCTGCCTGCTGGAGCACAGTTTCCAAGCCATGCATCTCAACTTATTTTTCTTTTTTTTTGTTTGTTTGTTTGGCTTTGGTTTTTAATTTTTTTTTTTTTTTTTTAAGGCTGCACACTTCCTGTGAAGGTCCTGATGTAGTTTGGGAGATGAGAAGGGAGGGAGCACCTGAGATATGTCTGATTTCCTTAGTTTGCAGCTCTCTTTGACTCTTTATTGACTCCCAAGGCCTGCAGAGGACAGCTTTCCCCCTGGGTAGCATGACAATGAGGTACTCGGGAGGCCCAGGTTTCCCTCTTAGGGCTGCTAGGGTTGTTTGTTGGGCTTGGGGTTTTTTTGCAAGTGTTGGGTTTTGTTTTTTGGGTTTTGGTTTTTTTTGAAGGCTAAACCCACTGTGGTGTTTTTTTCTCTGGACAGTATGGACAGTAGCCTGCTCCCAAGGGGAAGGTAGGCAGCTCCTTGTGTTAAGGCAGAAAGGTCTTGCTGGTGAGCCATGTGCACTGGGGCTCCTGGAGGCTCTTATCCCTCTGGAGATGCCTCCTGAGGAGCTCTGGCCATCCTTGGTGGAAGAAGCCCCCAGATACAGGTAGTTCCCGTAGCTCTGCAGCCTCCCTCCAGCCCTAATGTCAGCATGGTGAAGGAGAAGACACCCTGGGGAGAGCCCTGGGGAGCTTGGAGGTTGAGGGACAAACAGAAACCCACGGAGATCCAAAACAATGATGGACAAATCCCATGAGCATGGTCTTTTCTGGGCCCAGCAGCCCGGCAGAGGTCATAGCAGGTCTCCTACTGAGCCCCCAGAAAGGAGCAACTGGCTCATGATGCAGCTGTAGTGTGCAGCCAGCTAAAGAGTCTGGAGCCAGAAGACCCCCAGAGCAGCCATTCCAGTAGCCACATTAGCCTTTCCCCAACACGAAACCTGGAGCCATTCCCTCTCCCACCAACAAACCGCTGCTTGTGCTGGAGCTCACTCCCTCCATCGTACTGTCCACCTGGGGCCCAGTAGGGTCCCAAACCATAAGATGAGCAGAAAGAAGAAACCATGATGCTCTGTGCAATTTTTAAAGACGTTATGGAGCTGATTTGTGGCCGTTGAGTCCCCAGGGGTGCTGACCCCACCAAAGCCTGGGTTTTCCAATGGGCAGGTAGCATTGCTTATAGAATCATAGAATCAGAGTCATTTAGGTTGAAAAAGACCTTTAAGGCCATCGAGTCCAACTATAAGATTGAGCCCTAGCTTGTCGATGCTTTAGCAACTGTCCTTCCCCTCTTGCTGCGTTTCCATTCACATGGGACTTCTTTCTGCAGAAGCTGCAGATTGCAGACTCCCAGCTAAAAGCCAAGGAGTTTGCTGTGCCCCAGGAGGAGCGGGCGATGACCTACAGCGACAGCATTGTCTGGCAGGGGAGAGAAGTCATCCCAACACCGAGCATCAAAGCCAGCAGTTGCGCTGATGTCGCAGGAAGGAGAAAACCAGAAGGCAGCACCTACGGCCCCGAAACCTTGCAGCAGAGAAAGCACTCTACTTCAGCCCTTCCCCTTGCAGAAAGCTACCTGCCAAAGTACTACCCTGCCACCGAACTGGCAGCAATCCCGGCAGAGACATCGGAGAGGCTGCAGGTTCTTGCTGAGCCGGAGAATGAGCTGTCTTATTGCCAGCGTCTTCCAGCTGCTGCTCAGACTGCTGGAACAGCAGGTAACCCCCTGCGCCGGCGCCAACGAACAGCTGACTGGCCACATCCAGCTACCCGAGGGGCTGTCTGCCTGGGCCTTTGCCAGTTGAGCTCCCCCTACCCATGGTCCACGCTGGCTGGACACGCGCGGATGGCAGCATCCCGACAAAGCATCAGTGCTGGGCTGAGCCCAGGGAGGATTGGCAGTGAGGGTACAGCGCCCTGAATTACCATGAATACGCAGTTCCCAGGCCAGCTCAAAACGCAGATGTAGTGAGCTGGAGTCTTAGAAACATTTGCAGAACCATGTTTGATGCATGAAGAGCCCCTGCTAGCGAGGTATTGGCTCTGCAGTGTCTCTAGGGGTTTTATCTTTGCAGCTCCCTTGGGAGAGAGGGACACGCAGTTAACCCCACATTGTAGGTGGCAAACAGAAGCACAGAGGCAAAAGGACTCTGTCTAAGCATGAGGGACTTGGGTGGTTCAAACCAGCAGCCTTACTGGCCCTCTGCTAGGGATAACTCTCTGGCAGCAAATGCAGCAAAGGGGCTGGTGTCCAGCCCTCAGTCACACCATTTAACAGTTTGCTTGCATGGATTAAAATGCTAATGGAAGTCAGAAAAACAAAATTAGTGGTCACCAGACATCACCCAGCCATGGCCAAAGTAAGCAGAGATCTCCCTCTGAGCTCCTGTGTGAGGGAGAAGAGTGCAGCATTGCTGAGCAATGCTCCAGGATCAAACAAGAGGACATGAGCAGGGATGTCCTCTCTGCTTCCTGAGCTCATCTTTCCCACCACAGGACATCTGTGTCTGGATTCTTTAATGATCAGCTGGGAGAAAAGACACAGCCATCTCCTGTAGCTTAAATGCCACCTTGAGGATGAGATGAAGTAAGCCCTGGCAGGTTTCCTCTCTCCACTCACTAGAAAGAGAGTTTGGACAAACAGCTCAGACAGACATGTCTCCATTTGGACAGATGTCTGTTTGGATGGTCCATTTAGACTCCACTTAACATCTGAGGGCTTCAGGCATCTCCTTACCCAGCCCATCTGAAGATGTCTTGTGCTAATGACAAAATCAATGTGGACTTTTCCCTTCCTGCTCTGCCCCTGTGTAGCCCAGCGGTGCAGTGTTTCCTGCAAAGCCTTTCCCTTTCATACCTGAATCTCCTGCGGAGGGTCTCATCTCCTTTTAGCGCTCCAGGGCAGCATGGAGACAGCATGGCTCCTTCCACTTGCTTTGCATCACCATAAATCCTTCCCCTACTGTCTTTATGAACTAAATCAATGCAAAATTGATGCACCTCAGCAAAGCTCTGCTGAAGTGAATGGGAGTGCCATGATTTATGCCAGCTGAGGTTCCATTGTTGTTTGCTTGCTCCCACCCAAGGGTAGGATTTGGGTAAGGTAATTGATAGTGCTTCCCAACTAATGTGCTCTTTTCTTCTCCTATCTCTCAGGGATGTTCCTGCACAAGCAGAAGCTGGCCCCAGGCTGGGCCACCTACCAGCAATTCACCCAGGAGATGTGCCGGGCAAGGCAGCATGATGCTCAGCAAAACAGGAGCATGATCCTGGGCTCGTCTGCTTTGTTGGAAGGTCAGTGAATGGAGGTTGTGGCAGCTGCCCCATGCAGGTGACTTGTGGCCTGGCTTTGGGTTTTTTACATAATTCAGGAAGAGACTAAGGAAGGTGAAGGGAAGGTGAATGGCATGGGAAAGGTCTGCACAGCCCCCATAACCATCTGCCTATCAGTGGGGAGAAGCAGGGCAGAGAAAAACAATTATATTCCAGGAGGGGTTGGAGCGTTGTAAATAATGTTTCTTTCATCCCAGTTTCCATATGGGCCGCCCCGTGTAGTGCAGCCCTGCTCGATGTGGCCTGCCTGGGAATAACGTGGCAGCATGGGAACTGCTGCTGCTGATGCGACCGCTTGGGTTGCGTTAACAGCCTGACGCGGTCACGCACGTGTGAAATATCTGAAACCTCAGCCTCAGTGAAAAGAACAAAAATACTTCACTAATGACTCATTGCAGGAACATGTCATTTTTAAAATACACAGAAAAACTGAAATGCCTACAATCAGCGGCTCTTCTTTGTGTGTCCTCCCTGCTTTGTTGTGAGAGGTGGCAGCACGTTTCTCCGCAGGCAGATCTGCTCAGTCAGAAGTACACACACACAGGCTACTAACATACAGATGGGACATCTCTGGAGAGCAGGACAGGAGCACCCCTTCAAACCAGCTCCTACAGGGATTTTTGGGGAAGATAGCACAACAGATGCGATGGTCCTCACTTGGGGGTTAAGTGGACCCTGGATCTCTTCACTGGTTTAGTCCCTGATTAAATAAAGCAGAGACACATTGCTCTGGCATGATGAAAGAGAAAATCTAGACAGTAGGGGAAACTGTATAGCAGCTTACAAGTCAACGTCCAGAGGGAAAAGCACAAGATATCATTTTCAGATCTGCCTTGTGTGACTTCCATCATACATAAAAGGCTATAGAATATAAGGGCTGAATAATCTCATCTAAAAGACTTTATCTACACCAGGGAAGCACTTCTTGCATTTTCCCTTGGCTAACCCTTTGATCGTGGTGGCTCCAACAGGAGCACTGAAAGCACGAACAGCCGATGGAGCTCAGGAGAAGGAGGAACACTCAGACTGTGGGATACAGGAGGCAGAGACCAAAAAAAGTCTTTCAATTATTTGGACTCTCTTTCACTAGAGTGCTTTGACCTGGACTGGAGAAGTACCTACAACACAGATTTCCAGCGCTGGCCAGGAGTCCATGGTGGATACTGTAGAGCAAATAAGAGCCTTTCTCACATTTTCCCCGAAGATGAGCACTTAAACCAGTAAGGGAGAGGTGGGCTGGGGGAGAAGGTGGCTGGTGGGAGTGGGGACAGGGTAAGAGTAGGGCAGGGAGGTTTTTGAGCTGGTTGGGATTGGAAGGTGTTTCTCAAGCATATTTCTCCGTGTCCGTGTTATGCAATGAGCTCAAATGAATTCCCTCAGGGCCAAATCCTTTCTCAAGGTCTGCTCAACCTTTTCTTGAAAAGTTTTGCAGTGGGGTTGATAGGAGTGGGGAAACTTCTTCTGGGACAGCCTTGTCTCCATGGAAAGAAGATGCTGAGGTCCCTGTGGAGCTGGGGACAGAGGGCACGTCTCAACATTTCCACGCCCGGGCTTCCCCTGGGAAAGGGCTCTCTCAAACCAGACAGGGCAGGAGCCGTTTGCAACGTGACTCATTTGCGCACTATGAACGAACAGGCATAAACTGCTCCTGAGCTCTCATTTCTCACCGGAAAGGCAATTCCTCCCCGCTGCCTCATCCCCCCCACCTCCCGTTAACACACACATGTATTTCAGCTCTGTGTTGAAGTCCTGATTTTGATCTACGGTCCTGGAGTTATGTGTAGGCTGGAGACCGAGGCTGTGTAACGGTTGATCTAGGTGGGAGTCTGGTGCCAATGGCAGCCATGTGTGCTGCAGCATCTGTGCTGCTCCTGATGGAGACAGGCTGTTCCCTGTCTCCCCCTGCCATTGGCATGTGCTTTCATTTTCTCTGTGCTATTCCCTGGCTGGGTGGTCAACCGCCGCAGAAGGGGAGGCAGGTCCCCTGTCCTGATGCACAAAGCAGGGGATGGAGGTCCTCTTCTTATCCCCTCCTCCATGTTCTCTGCAGGAACCACTGGGTATCCGAATACAAGGACAGCTACAGCATTTTCCTGAGGAGGCTGAACCAGTCGTCTCAAATCCCTGCTGCGGGGCTGCGCTCTGGGCTGCCCTTTGGGAAAGGGATTGTGATGGACACAGCCCAGTGAGTGGTGCTACAGGTGGCCGTAGTAAGTACCAGGATTAAACATTTTTGCACTGCGAGCTGTGAGTAATGGTGAGATTTCAGGGACCGAAGCAGTGGGAGAAAGGAGAAGCAGTCGTGAGACCTGGCACAAACTATCTCAAGACCTGAGATAAAATGGTAAGAGCTGGAATATTCTTCTGAGTAGCAGCATTTGTTCCTGCTCATTGCAGGGGTCTTGGACTAGGTGACCTTCAAAGGTCGCTTCCAACCCAAACCATTCTATGGTTTTGTGGGCTCCTAGAAAGGGATTTGCCAACCAGATCTTATTAGGAAAATATTTTTCACCATGAGGGTGATTAAAACACTGTCTGGAGACCAGAGAGGTAGGGGAATCATAGGGAGATGTTCATAAGGTGACGAGACAAGGTCTGAGCAACTTCATCTGAGCTGGTTCTGCTGGGCCGGGACACCTCTGTTATTTCATGATTTTCTGATTTATTTTAGGCTGTGTTACCTATGCTGTTCTGTGATTACAGCTCTTTGGCCCTCCAAGCTGTCTGTGTGATATTGTCCATCACAATATGTGTTCCATCACCCTGGAAGCCTGGAAACCTCCTCTCTTCCAAACCCACCACGGTATTTATCAAATACTTGTGAAGCATTTGACAGAGACATTTTAAATACATATTATCACTAAAATCTCACAAGAACCTGAGCTTTTGTTGTTGTCAGAAAAAGGTTTTTTTTGGAGACTGTGCAGGCTACAAAGCTAAAATCACTCGGGCAGTTTCAGTTTATGTACTTTAAAGAAAACTTGCCAATAAACTTTGTCTCACAACAAGTAGTAGTATGTGTTAAACAGCATTGCTTGTGTTAAATTTACTCTCTTTAAAGCCTTGAACATGTACAGGGAGGGAAATATCCATGTTATCCAGGGCAGCTGAGTGCCAGCCTTGCAGAGCTCCTTTCCCTCCTTTGTATTTAACCCCTTTTTCCATGATATGGCCACCAATTTCAACTAATGCTGGGTAAGCCGGAATTCAGTTTGCTACGTCTGGGAGGTTTCTAGGATTTCTGGAAGGAGCAAGGCTGCTCCCAGCCTGAAGATGGCAATGCAGAGCTGCTGATCCAAGACCTGCGGAGGACTGATGCCCCCATCACAGCCTTTCTACTGAGCTCTGTGGCTTTAATGGTCAGACTCTGGGTCTTCTGAACTGATGCCAAAATTAGCCTGGAATAGATGGTGTGGAGACCTCCCTCCGTAGCGCCCAAAATGTATTGCTTTTAATGAGACATCCTTGTGATATTCAGCGATAAGCAAGAGGCTCTTAATGGATACTGCCAAAATATCAAAAGGTAATAATAATGACAACAAACAACTTCTTTTACAGCAATATGAATCATGCTTAGACCTGATGGTGACAGGGACTATGTATACACAGCAGCACACTGTTCCCTGCCTCAAGGAACTTATCATCAAAGGGAATCACCTCTCTTGCTTCCTTAAACTCCGCTGGTGTTTCAACCCATCACCACGTACCCATGGCAAATTTTACCATTAACTTGCTGCAGGGCCTTGGGAAAGCCCCATGCACGGCTGTGTTTCCCTGCAGGAAGAGAAGCATCGGGGGATTTAGCAAAATGATGTCTGGCAAGGCCAAGCTCTAAGCAGATGACACAGGGAGGTACAAGGGTCGGGCGTTCCTGCAAAGCTTCCCCCTCTCTCTGCTCCGGCATGGGACATTACTGATCACAGCCTATGCGGCGTTTGGGTGGCATAGGGTGTTTCCACTGTAGTTAAGTATGGTCAACTAGCGAGTGCAGAATTTGGAGGGCAGAAACAATGAAATGGCCTTTAACTTAAAAATAGGGGAAAATAATACTCGCTTACATCAGAGGCTCCCAAGGAGACCCAGACATTTGATTTCCGTGGGAAAGGAGACCATGAGAATAGAGATGTTCTTAATGGGACATGTGCTTTTGCACCACTTAAAATGAATCCCATGGCCTCACTAATAGGTTTCTCTTATGGAAAAACGTCATTATCCTGCCTCCCTGTGCTGAAGGCAGGCTTCTCAAGCTGATTTCAACATTGCTCTGCTGCAACAGTTAGTTACGCTGACAGGGCTTGTGTCCAGACGAATGCTTAGGGCACATATACAAGGTAATTTCAAGTCATCTTCACTAGGAAAAAGTATGTTGCTAAATTCTAATCAAAACAGGCAACCATGGTGGAAACAAATTGCTGAATTGAAATATATGGTTGTGATACACCCCGTCAGGCGCACTAATGAAAATATTCAATCAAGCAGACAGATGCTGGATTTGCTAACATGGTCCTTAACTGTATGCCAGGGAGAAGGAAGGAAGCTGCTGATACTGAAGATAAATGTCCTTCCTGGATATTCTGGCAGTACGCTTATTTAGGCACTTTCCAGCGTTGGAGACCAGGCTTAGAGATGGGGCTTTCGAAACCTGCACTCGCACATTTCAGCCCCTGCACCCAGGATCCAGCCTGTTGCATCCCCATCTCCTGCCGTTTCTCTTCCAAGTATTAAATTTATTTTTCTTTCATACCTTTATTTTCCCAGCCCTCATTGCCCCTTCCCAGTATTGGTCTGTCTGATGTTGGCAGTGATTTCTGTTAATGACTTTTTTTCCCCTCCAACTCCCGGCTATGGAAACAGAAATGTTTTCAAGCCAGTTCAAGCACACAAAAGGGTGGGCAGCAGTCAGCACAGTGCAAAGTGTGGCTTCAGCAAGCTCTCACACCACCCCAGGGAGTCACAACTGTGTTAAAATTGGGGACATTCGGGCTGCATGCAAATATATCCAGATGACAGAAAGAAGCAGCCACGGAGACAGCTTCTCTGTCTCCCCAGTGCCCTCAGTGATGTTACCGTTACCTGGTGGATGGAACCTCTTCATGTGAGTGACACAGGTGTAAAATTGAAGAGTGCTGGGGTCAAAAAGAGGTGAGAAGCTCTAGCAATATTGGCATTACCTCAACACCATCCATTTTCATTCCTTTTTTCTGTGCAGCCTGGGCTCATGGCACCAGGTAACACCAGCCGTGAGCTCAAGAGGATTCAGAAAGGAATGCTGTCCGGAGAACATCAGTTTTTACACTAGCCACAAAGTCCAAGGGAAAAACAAAACAAAACAAAACAAAACAGCACAGGGAAACAAGCTGGACATGTCAGACTGTGGCTGGTAGAGATTAGGAGGTGTTTTCCAGGACCGTGTTGCCTCGTTATTGCTATAATTGACCCTAGGCATATTTCTCCAAAGCATTTGGTGCTGCCCTGTGTCCAAAACAGAGGAACGTCCCTGGATGGAGGCTGCTGTGATCCACCAGTTTTCTGGTGGGAAACGCACTGGAGCCATGAGGACAATCCACTTGAAATCCAAGTGACAGCATCCACAGAGCAGTCAGAAACGTGTTCCCTCTTGGAACACTCAGTTGGTCCTATCACAAGATGCACAACCAAGTGAACGCAAATGTTGCGGGTTTTCTCCCCAACACGCAACTTCAGAGAAAATAGGTTTCTGGTAAGGCTGAAGTGATGCCTTTTGTGAGTGCCTTAGTGCCATCTCCTGGGTGGAAGGGGAATTTCTCATTATGGAGGGGGAAGGTGTGGTCTGAGCACCCTTGGCTGTGCAGGTTCAGTCATTTACCAACTGAGTGTGCGAGTATGGCATCAGGGTACCACACTCTGCCTCGTCCCACTATATTGCTAAATAAATGTCTTCCTTAGGATGCGTTCCTAAAGCAGGGGTGGGGTATCTCTTCAGTGAAAAGGTTGCTCTGGATTCCTCCCTCACCGTCACTGTGAATTTTCAAGTAGCATTTTCCATCCTTAATTTTGTCTTTTATGTTTCTCAGCATGTAAGAACAGACTGAACACTGAACTTACTTGGTGCATCCTTTAAAATGATTAGAGGTTAATCCAATAATGACTGTTTCTCTACGTTGAGGCTTTCTGTAACTCACTGCAAACTATCTCACTGGACACTAGAGGTGCAAAATCTTGTTGAATAGCTTAATGAATTACACCGTGCTGAAAGACAGCCTAAAATACATCTGTGGCCATGCTGGTCGCCCACTACAGAACATCTACTTCACCATGGAGTGACTGAACCCTCAAAGGTGTTTGATGCTATCTGCAGCTTGCATGAGAACAGGCAGAAATCCCACTGCAGCAGCTTCCTTGGAAGAGCATGGTTAGGAAGAACCAGTGGTTTGTGACACAGCAGGTATAAAATTTCAGAGGTGTTTATACAAACATAATTAGAAGCTCAATTTAGCCCAGCAGAGTCAAAACATTGGTGTTTTGGATCTCATTGGTATAATGAGAAATTTGTAAAAGAAAAGCACCTGCAGTAACACTGCTCTGACACTTACACTGTTTGCTTTGCAAACAGCATTGCTCACCGAAAGCCACCATTTCCTGGAAGGCTGCAAGGACATTCAAAGGCTGATCCTCAGCCCCATCACTGAGAAATCAACTTTTCCTCCTGTTTCAATGGAAATTCTTCCCATTGCCATCACCAAACCCACAATTATGCAATAAATCATTCAGCATGTGCTTAACATTAAGCCCTGTAAATAGTCCCGCTACCCTGTTTGGCAATTAATAGTTAGAGCAAAACAACTTTGAGCACATCTGTAGCCCCACAGCTTCAATGGGCTGAAAAACAGAGTTCCCGTGGATCGCTATGGAGAAGTGCTTCCCTGAAGAAGACTCCACCAGTGCAGCATCTTTGATCTCTTAATCACAAGATAACTAATCACATGCTTAAAGCTAGTGTGTGTTTAAGAGTTTTGTTGGAACGGGTTCTTCATGTAATATTTTATAATGCAGTGGTCATGGAGAGGGTGGGAAACGCCCTTCTTCAGAGGGGGCTGAAGTAGCAACAGTTAACGATGCAAAAACTGTTAACGATGCTGCGGCCACGTCTCCTCTGCTGAGTCCTGCCCATGGCTCAGCCATCAGCCAGAGCAGAAATTATAAGCAAAGGGAAAGAACTTGTGAATTAAGTTATTTCACCAGACTATGATTTTTGTCAAGGGATGATGACTAAACAGAGCTTTGGGAGTAGTATAGTTTTAATGAAACTTTCTTGGGCCAGTGATGGAGTTCAAAAGAGATGGAGAGAGAGGAGAAGCGAGAAAGGCTTATTGTGAAGTATCTGATGGCTTGGCAGTTGAGAACAAAACCAACTTCCAGCCACTGCTCCTGATTTTCCTAAAATCAAGTCTTTTGCTTTCCAGCCAGCCTCGATTTGCCTCATCCCTGTTTCCATGTTGTTTCTTTGTGGCAGCTCAGGTTCTGTTAGCGTTTGGGACCATGTCTGCTGGGCTTGAGTGTGAGATACTACCTTCATAGAAATTTATAAACACTTAAGCAGTCTTCACTTCCTTTATTTGAGCTTGCTTAAATTAAGAGAGGTTCTTTGGTTTGGTTAAAAACTACATGAATCATCCAGTAGAAAATGAAAGAGAATGTATTACTGAGTCGTAAGGACTCCATTTACGGTGTACAGATCTCTCCAACTCTGCCGCAAGATAAAAATGAGTTTACAGTTACAAATGACTACGTGATGATGGCAAGTCCTCTACACGCAACTGCTTGGCCTGTGCTCAACTCAGAGGTGGGTTCCAAATGCTTTGCCTCAGTATTCTCTCTTTTGGAAAGACACAGGCATGGCTGCTGTTGCGCTTGGCACTGGCACCTCTACGCTGCGTAGTCAGCTTGGACATTGCTTGCTGGTTTTGCCTCCATCAGATATGAGCCACGCTGGTCAACCTGTTGGAATTTTCCACTGATTTTTTTTTTTTTTTAATTGGAAATGACATATTCTGTAATGCTAATGTTTTAATTTTGTCCATATTTTTCAGTTCTCCTTTGGTGAGATCAAAACAAAATGTTTCACTCAAGGGCTGGGCTGACCTCAGTGTTTTACTTGCCTCTTCAGCTGCTCAGTCACTGGACCTTGAGAAAATTGTCTTTTGGGTAGTCTGAGCCTTCCCTTTCCCTTGCAGGCCCTCCGTGGCACAGAAGACACATTTCATGTACACTGGGATCATATGGTCTCCGTAAGACCTAAACATTGTCATGCTCCCAGTGAACAGTGGTGCCACCCAGCCAGGTCTATCCTCCTAAGGAGGAGCTAATCTTATGTTGAACTAAGCCTATATGAAACATTTCCTTTTTTTTTTTTTTTCCAACATTGTGAAATTGAAAAATGCTTTAATATTTGCAAATTCAGTTCTCATCCTTCCATGGCCAGCTGGAGACATACAGCTCTATGTGTTACTCAACAGTAAAATGAGATGCCAAAGCAATAGGAAAAAGAAATAGATTTTATTTCTCTATAGGCTGCATATCTGGGGAAAATATTCCCACAGATGATACATGGCTCCTGGCTGAGTTGCTGATAATGAGCCAATTAATTAAATAGGTCAGCGGGGCAAACTGTCACATCAGAAAGCTCCTGCTCTAATCAACACGTGAGAGTCTTCCAGCCTGGCTACGCCAACTGCTCGTGCTTTCAATCTCAGTTCACAGTATGAGATTTCACTGTATTTACCCAAGGAACGTGCATATAAAAGACATAAATAAATATGAAAAAGTGAAACCAAGCACTTAGGTATTTTATTTCAATCAAGCTGTCTTGTGTGTCATGTAGGAGAGCAGATACGGGCTGAGATTTCCTACTGTGGATAATTACCTCCACCCTCTTCAATGCAGCTGTGACACCTTCTAGCAAAAACCTATTTTACCTGGAGGGCCAGATCAGCTGCATTGCACCACACATGACAGAGAGTCTCCCAAAATTAGATTGCATTTCTCACTATGGCATGATCACCCTTGTGCATTCTTGCAGAGACTCAGGTGGGCTCACGTACCCTGAAAGCTGCATCTAAAGGCTATTGAATTCCCTGGAAAGATTTCCGCTTATTTGAAGAGGCTCAGACTTTATAGCACTTGAAAAAAATTAGTGAGAGGACCCCACCGCCATGGCTCTTTGCTTGCAGTCCCCTGGCTGAAAGCGCTTGCCCTTCCCTGCCTTGGTGCCTGCAGCAGTCGCAGGTCCTTGCAATAAAACCAGGAAAACCAATATTGGTTTTGGCAAATATTGGTTATATTGGCATATATCCATAAACGAAACAGTGAAAGGATAATCAATAAGGGCTTAGACTGGCTCTTTACCTCTTCACTATTTTTATGAAAGATTGGAATAATGGAGAACTAACTGTGATTGTCATATATCTAATTTGTTCTCCACTCATTTTTTAAATGGTATTAACATGTTATATTTTCTATGGTACACCTCATGAAAAGGTGAGTATTCAAATCTCATTTTATTCATTTTATAACTGCAAAGGAACACAATACGAGAGCATTTCTTTGAAATAGCATTACTTTAAAAAAAGCATTACTTTAAAATAGACAGTGAGAACATGATATTTAATTCATAACTAAATTTTTAGCGTGTTTTTCTAAATTGGGGGATTTTACAGGGATTTACTTTTTCAAATTAATTGGATATGACACCCCACCGTGCTGCATTTTTAAAGAAAAAAAAAAAACTCTGAAAAAAACATAAAATAAAAAGGGAGGAAAAAGAATGAGAAATGAAAAAATATAGTATGTATGTTAAATGGTTTAAATATTTGTGGTCAATAAAAATAAGGTAGTTAAAGTGATGGTAATAAGTCATAAACATTTTGATTTTAATTTAAATTTCAGATAAAATGTATGATATAATTAAGGGTAGTTTATAATTAAAGATATTGCAATCCTGCTTTAGCAGGGGAGTTGGACTAGATGATCTCTAGAGGTCCCTTCCAACTCTGAAACTTTGTGATTCCATGATTCCATATCTCTTTTATGAGGAAAGACTGAGGGACTTGGGTCTTTTTAGTCTAGAGAAAAGAAGATTGAGGGGGGATCTTATTAATGCTTATAAATACTTAAAGGGGGGGTGCCAAGTAGGTGAGAACAGTCTTTTTTTCAGTGGTGCCCAGTGATGGGACAAGAGGTAATGGGCACAAACTTGAACATAGGAAGTTCCATCTAAACCTGAGGAGGAACTTCTTTACTTTGAGGGTGGCAGAGCATTGGAACAGGTTGCGGAGTCTCCCACTCTGGAGACATTCAAAACCTGCCTGGATGCCATCCTGTGCAACTTGCTGTAGGTGACCCTGCTCTGGCGGGGGGGGTTGGACTGGATGATCTCCAGAGGTCCCTTCCAACCCTGACCATTCTGTGATTCTGTGATTGCTGCTACTAATACCAGCCTGCGGGATTTACGCTAACAGTGCCTGACACTAGCTTTGCAGGTGCCCCTGCTGAGTTAAGCTTGTTTACATGACCGTGCTACACAGACTGGTGCTGGTATCAGGTGTGATAGGGTATGAAAGATGGGTTAATAGCAGAGCCCTTAAAAATAGGGGCACTGGCTCAAAACAGAGCCCTCAAGCCTACAAACAACCCCCTGAGGCTGTTGGAGAAGTATAGCTTTGAGAACTGGAAGAAATGGCTTCAAGTCTAGCAGAGAAATGAAGAATTGGTGAAATAAAGGAAAAATATTTGAGCAGCAGCTGATGTGCCTGGGGAATAAGATGCCTTCTGAGTCCATGCAGTGCGCAGGGGCTGGGGCAGAGGTCGATGGCTGAGGGCTGCATAGAGACTTGGATACCTCATACAAGGGCAAGACCTTGAGCTTGGAGGAGGATGAGGAGCTCATTACAGAGGATGAAGGTCCTTGTGGGGTTACTGGAGCAGTGAGTATGCTGCCTGCCCCAGGGACCCTGAAGTTTCAAGGAATTTTTGATGTGAGGGAGGATGATGGAGGACTTGGTATGGTGGTACATGTGCCTGAGTCAGATGCTGGTGATGAAACTCTTAGTTACATCAGCATATTTATGCCTGTACAGTGCTGCCTTGAAACCCAGCCAGTGCACGTACAAGGAATGATAGATATTCAGCAGTCGCGTTGCTTGCATCAGTTTCCTGTTTGCCTAATACAAAGTAAATGGGTTTTCTTCCAAATGTAGCTGTGCAGCCAGCCTGAGAAATGCCAGCTCTGATGTTTTGGCTTTACATACAATTCTTTCTCAACCCAATATTGTGCCTGCAGAAAAAAACATCAAAGCAGCATTTCTGCAATCCTTGGAAGTTATCTAACTCCAGTCTTTTCTGGAGGTCACACTGAAAGAGGTGAGATGTGAAGGACGAGACTATAGGAAGACCATATGGAGTTCCTCCGTTGACTAAGAAAGGGGTGGAGGGCTTAGAAGAGCGGGGTGGTGTACATCTGTGGCATGGAGAACAACGTGGAGCTTCCCGGGCAGCTGGAAGTGTGTGTGGGGTGCGGGGATCAGCTTGTCCTGGTTGGGATCGGGGCACGGGGTGTCAGGTGAGTTTGAGGATGGGGCATTTTGTGGTTTGGGGAGCAAATTGCTATAGGTTAAAAGAAGTTTGGGAATAGTCTTTGAACTGGAATCAGGCCTTCTCTGTTCACTGACACATGTCTAGCTTTTAAGGAATAGGGCAGGAAAGCAGAAGAACTTGAGAAGAGACAATACTTGGTCTTCCGGGAAACAGTAATGCCCTTTTTCCATTCGTTTTTGACCTAATCCAATCACCCACCTTTCCCAGGGCAGAATCAGCTGTCCCTACAGTCAGCATCATCCTGACTATGCAAACTTATTACGTTCAGTGAAACCAATCTGAATTTTTAAATGGCTTTGTGGCCAAAACAGTTTTTCATTCTGAATGAATTGAAGGGGACCCTCTCTTCCCCCCAAATTTCACCTCTGGGAAGGAGAGGGAAGGTGCCTGAATGTGAGCCCCAGACTCCCAGGCCTGCAGCTGCTGGGGAAGGAAGAACTGGATGGACTGGTGGTGCTCCTGGGGATGGGGCTTGCACAACGGGACAGAAATCTCAGAGGCTGGAGATGAAACTCTCCCCCTGAGTCACCTCAGCTCTGCAATGCAGGTGCCTTCCCGTCACTGTATTCCCGCTGTTTTGACCACTCTTCTGGGGATGACCAATGTCTGAGTCATCTCCTCATAAAGCTGCTCCTGGATTCACGTTTTCCACGGTTACTGCATATCCTGTAATAGATGTTTTCCTATTAAAGCACTGTCTGTTTTTTTTCCTGTTGGAGATAGCAGGAACCCACTCTTTTGTCCCCTGATCACTCAAAACCTTGATCAGTATGAATAATTAACAGACTTATCCGGGGGATGGCATTGAAAATAATTTTTTTTATTATTATTATTTCCACATTTAAACAAACCATGGAGAGTGGGTTTAAAAGGAATCCCGAAGGCACATCTATGCTCCTAAACAAGAGGGCCAGGGAAATCAGCTGAAGCACTGGGCCACCGTGGTCCACATAACCGAATTGGTAGCTTACTCCATGGCTCTGCAAGACAAAGCTGCTATAGACAATTAGTGTTAATTAGTACAGAGGAAAGCCAGTTCTGGCTGTTCAGCCTTGTGGCCAGGGTTTGGTCTTGACCATTTGTTATTTAGCACTGCGTATATACATTTGTGTGTATGTGTGCATATACATGTGTGTGTGTGTCAACCCAATTATAGGCACAATACTGTATTTGCAGGAAAAGTAGCATGTGCACCCCACACTCCAGATGTCCGACATCCAAAAGCGTCTAAGTTACAGCTCCTCTTAATCAGTCTCTTGTGCATCATACCATACCTCCTGCGCCCAGTTACCATCTGCCATTTATCTATCATGAACCATTCATTAATACAAGTCTTTTATCTGCTTGCTAAGCACCCAAGCAAGCTCCAGTAATTATCAGCTTTGGGAATTCAAGTCAAACTTTTAATGCCATACCTGGATATTTTCTGGCTGCACACCTTTCTCCATAACAGTACCACTCGCTGTGGATCACCCTTTCCTCATCTTGTGATACTCTGTAGACAATTATTAAGAGATATGCAGCAACGATAAACATTCATCTCTTCTGGCCCGCGTCTAGTGTCATCATAATTCAGTTTTTCTGGCAGCAAAGATTACAGAGATCTGAAAACGGATGGTCACATATCTGATGCGGCATGGGAAGGAAGTGTATTTAACTGCCAGATCACAAATGGTAAGCGGTGATGTCCGTTAATGCCAGAAGCATCGTGGTGGTCCCTGCACGCCCTTCACCTTCAGGTTAGTGCTAATTGCATTGCCAGGCTTGGCCACACAGCGTAACAAACAAGGACAATTAAAATCACTTTTCTTGTGAAGAAAGCTCAGAGATATTAACCAGCTGAATATAAATCTCCACTGGCAACTCATGAAATCTGCATTTTGTCTCCCATCCTGTGGCCAGAAATACAGCGCACATACGCTGCTGAAGCCTATTATGGGTCAGCAGGCATTTTGCAATTATAAACTAGGGTAGGCACTTGCTTCAGTTGGTCTATTTATTGCGCCAAGGGCAAGATGAAGCCTCAGCTTTTCATGGTGTGAATAAAATATTAAACTCCCAGGGTTTTGGGTTGTTTCATGAGGATCCCACGTGGCAATGGATAACAAGAGCATTGGTTTGGTCTAACACTGAGCTGTGAACTTCAGACCAGCTCAGACAATATTATCCTCAGCCTTTTTCAGACCCTCAGATTCTTTTTTTTACTGCAGAAAAACTTGCTCCCAAGTGTGGACCACTGATGACTACCAACACAGGTGTGTTTCACCGCTGTGGGGTTTTGAATTCAAATGATTGTACTGTAGCAGTGATACAATTTGGCAAGGCACCAGCAGATCACCACTTGGAGTCTCATGGGGCACAGTTTGAAAACCAGTATCGCCATAGATTTCACTGGGGCCTTTGGCTTATACCAGGTATCTCAAGAACATCTTCAGGACAGGTGAGAGCACTGTAAGTGGGTTATAATCCTTCATGCATCCTTGCTCAGACTCATGGCTTGTTTTCCTCCAGGTGTTTCGAAGCTGCAGTGAGCACCTTGGCCATTGCTTGTAAGGCTGACCATGGGATGTTCTATATACGGCATTGTAACATACACCATGGGCAGGCTATACATGCCATGGCAGAGCAGGTATTCCTCTATGGGGGGGGCTTAGAAAGCTGTGGGTCAGTTCTGCTGTGGTGACATGTGTTGTTTTTGTGCACAGATCTCCGAGTGCCTACAGGAACCCTGCAGACTCCGGCAGGTTCCTCCCACATATTTGTTCATCCCCAGCTGACATCCCAGCTGACCGTGCTTGGCAGGCACTGTCTGATGCATTTGCTAAAGGATTCCTGCAGGCAAAAAGGAAAACAAAACTTTTTTTCTTTTTTTTCTTTTTTTGCAACGTTGAAAATGTATTTCCCACATGTGGGCCGCTTCCCAAAGTGTCCCAGTGCCTTAGAGGTCAATGGCTAGGCCATAAATGGAGTTAGGTACACAAGTCCGGATTATGGCTCTGAAAGCTGCATCTAGACAGTACTGGAAGTCCATGTGTCCCAGTGTTTTTTGTAGGAAGGGTCTTTAGGGTATTGTCCATCTGACAAAGAAAGGGGATCCTGATTCCTCTTCAGGAATGGTCTAAGTCCATCTATAATTCACATATAGGGTATTGTGCCAATTTTCTTATTTGGGACTGATGCTCAAATCAAATCTTTCAAACAGGACCTCATCTAGAACATCTGCTGAGAAGACAGGGAACCAGGCTGGGATGGGGGATGCTGTCCAAACCATTCTGTTTTGGTGGAGTTCCTCTCCACACCGAGTTCCCACCACTCTTAAGGGCTGTCAGGAACCTGTGGGTCCACACGCTTCCAAAGCACTTTACTGAGTATTACAGCAAGGTGTTCTTTGGTGAGGGTGACCAGAAATGTTCAGAGCATTCACCTGAAAGTATTATTATCCTCTTTTAGGCACTCTTCTACCTGAGTTTGGTGCCTTCAACTCCACTATAATGCAAGAGGAAAACCGCACATGTGGGAAATGTGATCCAGAAACAGTGGGAAGGCGAAGCTGCTGAACATGAGAGAGAAGGGGAGATACAGAACCAAGCCTTTCTCTGGGAGACTGGGCAACTTCCCCCTCTTTGGATAGGTAAGAAGAAATTTCTGCTGCTGTTCATGGCCTTTTCAATGTAGCTCAGCCAGGGCTGCCTCCTTATGCTGGGATCTGGTGGTGAGGGCCATGGCTGGGGGAGATGACACTCAAATAGCTGTGGACAAGCATCTGAAAAATTTACTCTGTCCATTTGTTCACCAAAACTAGCTTCTACCTGCTATTAGACAAAAAAAATAAAACATTTGTTTCTCAGTTTAGAAACAAAAATTCTTTGCATTTCCAATTTTCCAGTGTTTTTGCCAACTTGAAAAATGTACCAATGAGCCCCATTTAAAGGGATAAAGAATGATGAATAACAGGAAACTAAATCTTTAAAAAGCAAACAGGCTTTCTTTTCTTAAACACAGAATGGGAAGGGTAAATTTAAAATCCAAGCACTAAGACAAAACAGGCTATTTTTCATGTGTCAAAGTTTGAAATGAAAAATATAGATTGGCTCCAGCCACAGTTTTTTTATACCACATTCATCCTTGATAGGGATGAGGGTGAACCACTGGAGAAGGATGCCACTTCAGAAGGAACAGCCAAGTGTGACATTGGGTACCTTGGCAGTATGTTTTGGGTGAGCATTGCCTCTGCTACTAATTCTCTACCCCTGATGACCCACTTCTGCCTCTGCAATGAATTTTCACGTCACCGCAGTAACATATTTTCATTATTTTATGTTACACCACAAGACGGTGAAGGGGTACTGCTAGGTACCTCCACCTAAGGAGTTTAGAAAATCATCAAAGATGGACATTTTTCTTCTTTGAAAAGATACAAACGCTGGATTTTCCCTTTATTGCTTTCATATAGATTTGGTCTTACAAAAAAACAATTTCACCTGAGATTACCTTATCCTTATAAAATACTCCTGTCTTCACTTTAGAGCTGGTTGTTTTTCACTGTACATGATTTATTTTTCAACCAAACTAAAAAGATTTTTGCATTTTAGTGGGATTTTTCATTTTCTAAGTAAATGCATCAGCAGCCTACATACAATCAAGTTCATGAAGATTTAGAAATAAGTTTCCCTTTCCCTGCTATCAAGCAGGAAAGACTGGGTTTCAGACTTATCCTTCTAACAGAAATGTTTTCTGTAACCTGCTGTCCCATTGATTTGTGATTTTGTTGTTTCTTTGGGTAAGCACAAAGCAATAAGTAGACTGAAGTCTTTTTTTAAATCAACATCATTGACCAATCAATCAACCAGAAAGCCAACCGTATCCTGGGCTGCATCAGAAGCAGCATGGCCAGCAGGTCAAGGGAGGTGATTCTGCCCCTCTACTCTGCTCTCGTGAGACTCCACCTGGACTACTGCATCCAGCTCTGGGACCTCCAACATAAGAAGGACAGGGACCTGTTGGAGCGAGTCCAGAGGAGGGCTGCAAAGATGATCCAAGGGCTGGAGCACCTCTCCTATGAAGACAGGCTGAGAGAGTTGGGGTGGTTCAGCCTGCAGAAGGGAAGACTCCGGGGAGACCTTATAGTGGCCTTCCAGTACCCAAAGGGGGCCTACAGGAGAGCGGAGGATGGACTTTTTACAAGGGTGTGTAGTGATAGGATGAGGCGGAATGGCTTTTAACTGGAAGAGAGTAGGTTTAGATTAGATATTAGGAAGAAATTTTTCACTCTGAGGGTGATGAGGCACTGGAACAGGTTGCCCAGAGAAGTTGTGGAAGCTCTGTCCTCAGAGGTGTTTGAGGCCAAGCTGGATAGGTCTTTGAGCAACCTGGTCTAGTGGGAGGTGTTCCTGCCTATGGCACAGGGGTTGGAACTAGATGATTATCAAGGTCCCTTCCAACCTAAACCATTCTACCATTCTATGGTCATCAGCCACCTCTTCTGGACACCAAATGCCTAAATACCCTCTCAAGACATTGTGCAGACAAGACTCTGTAACACTTTCCTTTATCATATCTTTCTTTTTCTGGATCTCTTCAGGCGTTTTTTGCCAGGCTCATTCCAGTTTTTAAGACCGATCTGTTTAAAACATGTATTATCATTCAAGTGGCGGAGGATGCTGACGCAGATCAATTACTGAACACGCTCTTGCTTTACCAGCCTAGCTGCAGAATTGCATATATTGGCTTTGCAAACCACAGAGGCACGGTGCCCACAAATGAAATGCTGCTTATTTTTTAAATGACAGCCTTTCTATCAGAGGAACCTGGGGAATACGGTCAATACATAAATCAACACATTGGGAAAAAGAAATAGAGTTACAGGGTTCTGCTCCGAGATCTTCAATTTTGTGAGTCATGCAATTCACAAGCGAAGGTTAAAAATGTTCTTGGGCTTTAACTTGTTGTAATGCAGGGATTGCCAAACTTTACTGATTGCTTTGTCTCCTAAAAAAAATATGGAGAAATTTTGTATGCAAGACTCTCATCCTCATGCATGTTTAACTAAAAACTTAATTGGCTTGAGCTAAGTATTTCTGAACTCTGGTAAAGTAAATGAACATTTAGAGGTCCCTTGAGGCCATTATAACAAGCACTAGACAGAAAAACAAGACTGTGTTTTACCAAAAATAAAGGCTTTAACACAGCACAATGTAACACCTAGACCTGTCAAACAGCCAAAAGGACAGTGGGCAGGACAGCCAGGCCTGAACTGGGCAGTGTGGGGGGACCCTGAACTAGTGCAGCGTTTTTTCCTTTTCTAGAAACTCTGTTTTATTTTCTGTTCCCCAACAATTTTTTTTCTATATTTTTTTTTCCCTGGTGGGGGGGTGTGGGGTGTGTCTATATTTCTGTAATATTTCTTCTTTCTAATGGAGTAGCATTTCCCAAGCAGTCACCTCACTGGGAAGTGCTTGAATTGATCTAATTAGAGCATCCTTTGAGGACATCTTGTGTTTTCATTAAAAAAGGAAGAGCATACCGTACTCTCCATTAATGCTCTGTGCAACATGAACTATAAAAAAAAGAAAAAAATCCAATTATCAGAAAAAACCTCTTCATATCCCTCTCAATATTCTGCAATAATCTAGAAAATGTGTCTGACAGCATAAGATCTGATGACCCATCAAAGGGACCTGTTCCCTGGGACAAAGCTTTGGGAAATGCAGGATTCTGTATTCAGGGACTTTACTCATAGCTAAATCTCTGCTGGGTTTTCCACACAAACTTCAGACATTTGGAGACCACCCAGCAGAGGCCAGATCACAGGGAGAGGCAGAGACCCTGCCCAATAGTCACTTAGAGCTAAAAAGCCGGAGCTCTGCCTTGTGTAGAGTCTGATTTTGGCACATCAGAAACACAATTCACCCATTGCCTAGTCTTCCTCTGTAGACTCATCCCTACATCGCAGGGAGGTACTTATGACTCAGCATTAATGCAGCAGTGAATTTAAAATTAGCTTTATTCAATCTTTTACATGAGAAGTGTTCAGATCCTCCTTGTGATGCTTTGGCAACCTGTTGATCACTTACGGCATGAGAGCTGAAGCTGGCAGTGCCCTACCACTGGTTGTACGGTTTGTGAAGTGTTCGCTGCCTGCGGTGGTGGCTTCAGCTCAGGTTATTTTCCTCAATTTATTCCTGGTATAAAGCGGGATTCAGCCTTCAGAGCCAAAGGACACTGCTTCACCCATGGTTTTAGTGGATGAGCTCTAATTATTGACCATAAGTTTTTGCAAAATGCAGCCAATTCCAGCTCATTCATGTCAGCTTGCCCAACGGCTCCTGGTGATGCTCTGTCAACAGGGCTGGGCAAACTGCTCTCCTGCTGGATGCTGGGATGGGAAGGTTTCCTCAGCCCTCGCACTGGGTTGTCCTCCTGCACCTGCCCAGCCAGCCAGCCCTCCTGCTGGGGAGGGGCCAGGAAAGCTTCTCCGGCTCCTCAGACATTTTGCCATGTAACTTAGGCTCCTGCGTTAGCCACTGGTCTCAGAAGGTCATTTAGAAGAGCAACTGGAAAAATAAGAAGAAATAAACTCCCACTCCTAATGAACCCACATGCCACCAGTGACAAAAGTACCACAGAGTTCCTTTGATTTGAGTCCATGTCTTTGTACACACCCCCCTGCCTATGTACACATATGTCCCATCGGAGTGGAGCACGTGGACAGGAAACCAGAGGACAGAATGCATTGTTAGTGTTGTCAACCTTTATTTCTCCATAAAGTGATTATTTTTCTATTGATTTTCAGACAAGACTAAGGAAACTCCCCATTGTGACAGCTGGATACATATTCTCCAGACCTTAGGGAGATCCTTGGTGTGAGGTGGTGAATGAAGAGTACCTCAGGTCCATACGTTGTCTGGATAAAGGAGAAAAAAGTCCTGCTTAACTCACTTTCAAATAGAAGAGAGCAAAGAAAGTCTTCCTGATACTGCCTGGGCTGCATCCTCCTTCTGGGTTTGCCACGGTGAGGGCAGATGCACAAGAGGATGCAGATGTACAATGCAAATATACAAGAACAAAACCTACACTATATAGACTGAACTGGGCAGCTCACAGCTTCAGAAGTTCCAGGAACTCAGGCAAACATCACCATGACACCTTCTTTTTCAGCTAAGGAGACTTTTCAATGAGCTTGAGGAAGCTGAGATAAAGCAGCTGCCACCCCCGCCCCCCAGATACTCTTCCAAAGTAAGCTCTGGTTATACCGCTCTTGCTGAAGTTCAAACATGCTGGTGTTCAGCCCAGTGAGAGGAGAGAAGGGCCCTCAGTGCACAGCTGTGATTTCTTTGGGTTGGCTCTCCTGACTTTGAAAGGGGAGAGTTGCACAGCCTGAGCGGTACAAAGCAGAGAATAAAGTGTTGCTTGGGGTAACGTTAGCAGTTACGCTCAACATGACCATGCCTCCCACCAATGTCCTGGTGAGCCTGAAGGTCACTCTGTCCTTAATCTGCTTTTGTGGATGTGCCTGATTTGGGAAATGCCAGCTTTGTGGCTACGGATGGTGTCACCTTAGATCTAAGGAGTGAATGACAGCTTCATCATAATAATCAGAAAAAGTGCCAGAACATCTTATAACCGGTGTTCTTGTTTATATCTGGTTCCTTTTCTATATTCAGATTTTATTTATCTGAGTCGATTAAAACTGATTCGGTAATGCTGCTAACATAAATTGTCTAGATACAAGTTCTTTGAATTCAACCTATATTTATCTAGCAAAAATCTTATTTATCTAACATAAGTCAGTGTCAAATAAACCAATATAGCCTGGCTTGTATGAGGGAACATTGCCCCTGTCTTTTTGCATTGTCTAGCTGGTTAAAAGGGGATATCTCTGTAACCACCTTTGGAGATAGAAGAGACGTACCTCTCACCAGCTACTGAGCACCCCTCATCTGCCAGTGCCTGCTCTTCTCCCCTCTCCGGCTGAGCTATTTATGAGAGCTTTCTAGCCGTTCCAGTCAAAATTACCCAGGTCAGCTTAAATGTAGCTGACAGGTCTGTATGTAGCAGCTAATTTTGACTAAAATAGGTATTAGTGTGTGCACACAGGCAGTCCTCTGGTGAACCAGCAAGCGATGCGGGGACAGGACCATGGGGCGCTGATCCTGTGCAACCCAGCATGGGCGTCAGTCCCTTAGTGCCTCTGCTGTGAATACGGGTAAAGTCTTCGGGCAAAGTCTTCAGACAAATATCTCCTTAGAGCAATAAAGGCGGCTTTGTTTAGAGCCTGATCTAGCAGCTTCACTGGACACTGGAGCAGATCCATTAACAAAGAGTTAAAATGCAGCTTTGGCAGAATTTAAGCATTTAAGTACAGTAGATCAAGTATTTAGACAAGCAGCCAAAGCGTAAAGAGGGCACCTGAGATGTCACAGACATCTGTCCTGGGGAATTTCTACCAGGAAAACTTGCTTAGAAACATAAAATCCTCCTGTCTGTGCCTAAAGGAGCCCATGTCATGGCTCTGGTAAACACTTAGCTACTTACCTCTAGGCTGATGCTGCCTGGGAATTCATAGATAAGGAGAGTCTGCACTTTAAACCTTTCAAAAGTACACAAAGCATGGCTAGGATGCACAGAGAGGAGGGAACAGCTGACTTTGGGGTAATAATAGCAATAATTTAGTTCCACAAGAAGTGCAAAGTTCTTCACCTAGGGAGGAACAACCCCCATGCACCAATATATGTTGGAGGCCACCCAGATGGAAAGCAGCTCAGCAGAAAGGGATCTGGAGGTCCTGGTGGACATCAAGTTGAACATGAGCCAGCGACGCACCCTTGCAGTCAAGAAGGTGGGAAACTTTCTGTTGTGTGCAGACAATGAGATTTGAGTGTAGCAGAACCGCAGAGCCAATACAGACACTAAATCATACGGACTTTTACTCCAGCACTCTGCTCTCCAAAGAATGAGAATAAAATTCATGGAAGAAAACAGAAGAGGAGGAATATTTCTCCTTTTATTATAGAAATTGTAACTTTGGGTCTATAATGTTGAATCCCAATTTCCCCCGAAAGCAGGTCTTTGATTGAAGAATAGAACACAACCAGCCTATGTTATTAAGTGCAAACAGAGTTTTCTTAGCAGGCAAATACATATATATCTCATATCTTCATATACTCAGTCTTGGATACATCAGTGATAGAAGCCCAAACACCAAAAGCACATCAAATGGAAATGGGAGAAAATTGGATGTTCTCTCATTGAGGTGACAGAGGTGTTCAGCAGAATTAGAGATTTCTAAACTCTATTAAGATCAGATTTCCACAGCTGGAGCCAGCCATGAAAAACAGAATAACCAAAAAGTAGGTAAATCTATGTTTTAGTATTCCAGATCAGGCAGCAGAAAGAAGATATAGATTACTATTGTGAAAGGAGGTCTTTGGGAGTCATTAGGACTCAGTCTGACACAGTGTCAAACAGGGATACTTTTTTGGACTTTGTTATTGGGTTAGTTACTGGCTAGATAAAGTAATATGTGTTATAGATCGACACAGAGACAGCACCTGGTGCACTGCTTTATGCGAACATCTAGAAGAGAATTACCGAGCTGGAAGTTCAGGGGAAAGAAAAAAGAAAGCAAATACTAGAAAGCAAGCAGCAAATATAGAGATCTGCTGGTCCCCTGGCAGGGCAATGTCCCACCATAATTTCTGTTGTCCCCACCAATGATGTTGTAAGTTTTTCATTCCTTTCCTCATTTTCTTTATATTTATTCCTGGAAAGGATAGGGTTTTGACAGGATGGATTTTTGTCCTGTTCCTAAAAATCCGTGTATTCCAGCTCATAGTAGTTCACCTTCTTAGTGAATGAGATGTCTTATCCTCTATTCAGCCTCTTATTCTTCAACTACCTGAAAGGAGGTTGTAGTGAGGTGGGGGTTGGTCTCTTCTCCCAAGTAACAAGTGATAGGACAAGAGGAAATGGCCTCGGGTTGCACCAGGGGAGGTTTAGATTGGCTATTAGGAAAAATTTCTTCACCAAAAACCTTGTTAAACATTGGAATGGGCTGCGCAGGGAAGTGGTTGAGTTGCCATCCCTGGAGGTATTTAAAAGATGTGTAGGGGTGGTGATTAGGGACATGGTTTAGTGGTGGACTTGGCAGTGCTGGGTTAACGGTAGGACTCAACGATCTTAATGGTCTTTTCCAACCTAAAGGATTCGATGATTCTGTGATTTTATAACATAACCTACCAAATGAAGTTTCCCTCTCTCCCACTCTTTCTGAAACCCAGCAGAATCAATTGCTTAGTGGCAGAGGGCACAACTGGGCATTCCCAGCAGAGGTGCCAGGAGCTGCTGCTGCACTGCACGTATGCCCTTAACAGCCCACCAACACGTGCAATGATTCTCGCTGGCCCCCAAACAGTTTCGCTTTTTATTTTTCCTTCACTGACCTTGCATTTATATCCTAGCCCTTCTCTTGCCATCCAGATTTTATGACCAGTAGGATTCACACACTGCATTAAAAAAAAAAAAAATCCTTGGAGTATAACTCCTAATTTCCAACACATGCTCCTTTAATCTCTCCAGGGCTTTCTTATCTCTGGAGCAAAATACCACTGCCAGAGTTTGATTTCCCATCACAGTGAAGCAGCATGTTTCTCATCCTGCTAGTTTAAACACATCCTCATTTCTACAAACTCTTCCATAGATATTCAGATCAGGCGTGTATTCGCAGCACAACCGTGGGCGATTATCCCACACTTTCCGGTGGAACAGCAAGGCTTTGACTGCTCTGTTCAACTTTCCACCCATAGAGCTGCAAGGCATACTACAGCATTAGTTAAGCTTAAAAAGACAAGTGATGGTACGTTTTTCATGTGTGAATCCTCTACGGATTTAGCATCACCAAGTTGCTGAAGTTAGTAAGTTTTTTTCTATATTGGCAAAGGAATTAAGTTATACACCTCTAAAGCACTTTGTAACTGTAATTCTGATGTTATTGAGAGGTTCTGTGGGGGAAAAATCGTGTTCTTATTTAAAAAAAAAGGTTATCCGCTGAAAAAAAAATGTGTATAGATCATGCTTTAAGGTTTGTAAATATTTTGAAATCCTCGGGTGAAAACCCATATTAAAATGTGAAATATCAACCTTGCCAGACAACATTTTATTCTTCAGCTACGAATCACATCAGTAAACAAGTCTCTCCTGGATTCAAGATGAAATGCCTGGGAAAAAAAGATTATTAATTTTCTGTTGCTGTGCTCTTCAGCATATGGTAGTCTACATTATGTTTGTATTTATGTCCATTCTACTTGATCTGGGTGGGCAGTTATAAGATTTGAAAGGAGGTATTCAATTAAAGCTAAAAATAAAGCACAGCTATATTTGCCCAATGACAAAAACGTAATGCAGCTGTTTGTAGAAGAAAGCACAATACCTCAGTGCAGCACAGGATGGTCTGAGATTTAAACAGTCTAGTGCCAAAAAAAGTACCATGCCCGGTTCTTTTACTTTCCACTATTTCCCTATCTACCTGAGTATTTCTTCCTGATTTGTAATTTTCTACTGTGAATCTTTTCCGCAGATCAGGCACCACCGTCCTGACATCACCCAGCGAGATAAAGTCTTTGCTCCAGGCACGTCGGAAGGAGCCGGTGGCGTGGAAGCACACACATTTCACAGCTCAGCAGTGAGCCCTGGCTCGAACTGCACGGGGAAAAGCCGAGCATGTGAATGAGAGCGAGCGCTGCGTTCTGGGGATGGGAAATTAAACAGCCAGGGGATGCATTTTCAAATGGGATTGTAAAATCGAAACGAGAATGGCTCTTGTTGGAACAGATAGGTCCTGGCACCAGGATCTGCGCCAGCAAATCAGTGCCACGAATTCTGAGGAAAAGCATTTAAGAAGCACTGTGTTTCAGAAATACACTGTCCACCTTGCTCTGAAGCGACAAGTTTCTTCAAAGTTCTCCAGGCTTTCAGAAGTAATTTTGATTTTTAATTAATTTTTTTTTTAAGCTTATCTATAGCAGATTCATCGTGTCTTATGCTCTGAAACTGAGACTTACTCATTTGGCTCCATCTTCTACTCAGCCTAATGGCTCTTTGGCTCTGGTCTGCCCCAACATGTGTAGTCCCAGGGCAGAGGAGAAGCTGTACTGTACTACCCAGTGGGACCCCCATCTTCCAGTGAGGTCTGTGAGGAAGTAAAATGCATTTACTGTGCAGCACTCTCTGCAGCCATGTGAGAAGTTGGATCCTAGTGAGGATGTCTGGGATCTCACCACGGTGTACTGCAAACTGTCCTACCCACCACCTGGTCCAGAGCAGGGCTTTCAGGCATCAGCCTCACTCCTGCACAGGAGGTGGCCATGAAGATGTAGTCCAGAGAGGGGTCCATTTTTTGTTTTAAAACAGGAAGCCCAAGTTATGGTTTCACAGCTCTTTATTTTGGATTCAAGGCTACATTTAGCTTCCTGGGTTAGAACTGAACAGCTTCGTTAAGGCAGGGCAACCCCAGGGAAGCACTCAGCTTGTGTTTGTGATACAAGTGTAGCTTGTGGTCCTATTCAGCACACTTCCCAAGGTCTATCCAGGGCAAGAAGTTCAAGTTATGACAGCAGAGACTCGGTAGGAGCAGGTCTGGGCTTTGGTTTCTGTGGCTGCTGCAGTAACAGGGTGCATGAGAAGAAAGCCATTCCCAGGGAATGGTTGCATACAAGGCATTGTTGGTTTTACGTGTTGCCAAATGTGGGTGTCTCCTCTTCCACTTGGACAATGCTCTATTTCTTCATGTCTTCTGGGCTGAACACACTGTAATACCCTGTGCTGGGGATCGCCGTTGAAGGTACTAGATTGTCTTTTAGTGGTTTATCTTCTGTAATGTTTCTAGCACACAATCCCAGGTGCCCAGTGACATCTTCCTCCCATCTTCTCCCAATTACTCAGCCTAATCCTTGCCAGCCTGTAATCAAGCCAAGCAGCCTTGTGAGACACTAATGTGTTTCGTGGTTGTAGTTAGCTTGCCAGCATTTATGACATTTGGAAAGACAGTGGTGAGTCATGCGAGACAAATGGTTAGTGCCATCTATTTTTTTATGTACGTATATAATTAGATTTCACAGCACAACAGAAAACAGCCCCTGTCCAGCTTGTCAGAAAAACAATAAAAAGGGAAAAGAAAATTTTCTTTGACAACATTTCCCAGCCTGAGAAGTGGTTTCAACGATAAGTTTCTTAGATGGCTTTTTTTTTCCCAATGTGTTACAAAATAATTTCAGCGGGTTTGCTAGAAATACATAATAGAGCCGTGAGACGGAATTGTTGGAAACAAGTGAAAATACCACAGCTATTCAAATAGATACTGCATGCCCATACGGTGTGTAGGATATACCGTCTTTTTTTCCTCTAATGGTTTTGCCTGTGGGCCTTCGGTGCTCTCCTCCCTCTCGGGACACTGGTTTATATATCACTGTGCCCACTGGTGATCTTTTCTTCCAAGGTCAACAAAAGCCTTTGCAACTCCTCTAGGTGGTCTCTGCAACAGATCTCTGGTGCCTACTCAGTGGGATTTCTGACTAGATTTATATTTTTTTCCCTCCCTTACATCAGAAATATCTGATAGTTAACGCACAGAATTTGGAGGTTTTGTTTCAGACCATGACGTTGAGTCATTAAGCAGTTTTTGGCAGGCAGCGGAGGCTTACAAAAATGTCCACTCATTTCTGATGACTCAGTTTGAGCAGCTTCATACCTTTTGGGCTTGAATTTTCTGAAGATCTCTGAGAACTGAAAGCACACACAAGACTTAGTTACACAACCCCGCTGCAAACCCAGCCAAGGTATCCCAATCTGGACACTTAGGAATGGAGGTGCCCATAATTAGAGAGCACTTGGGGGAATGATGTCGGTCTTACTCACTGGGTTTCGGTTTATTACTCATTATCATAAGGGTAAAAATACCAAGGCTACTTCTTGAAAATGGGCTTTTGTTTGCAAAACACAGTGATCCTCAGGTGAAAGTGTCGTGGTGTAAACATGGGAAAGGAGTGTGTCCATGTTGAAAACCTGACCATCTGATAACTAGGACATGCCTCTTACAGGCAAAATTATTTTGCTTAGAAGTACCATCAAATTTCTGGAGAAATCTCCCACACAAATACAAGGCATCTGCCCGGCAGCTACAAAGAGATAAACAAGCCACTTCAGAGATGTGAGCAAGCAATTTCATTAGAATATATAGCAGATGTACACACACTTCAATGCAAGCTAACCAAAGTTCCCAGAAAGTCTCCTGATATGTAACAGCTGATCCTACTATAAAAATCGTGATTGCTTTCATGTAAACTCAGACATACTTTCCTGCCAGCCTTAGATACCTCTATTTGAGTTATGGGATATCTCAGGCATAACTATGGCTGTTGAATTATCAGTCAGTGGGAAAGGACTGTGATCTGGCAGCATCAGATCTATTATCCCTCTATGGGATAAAATGCCCAAGGTCTCCTCAAGGTGTGATGAAGATTCAGCTGGAGCTGCTCACTGCTGTGTGAAGTAATGCCTGAGTGTGGTTGAAATGAAGCCACAACAAACAATTCAAACATTAAAGATCATTTAGGAACTGTCACCATTACAAGTCATGGGCACTGCTATGCCATTTCTGCTTCTGAACGTGTTTTTACAGCTTACCAGCCTCCAAGACTGCTCTAGCTCAAGGGAGAATCCATAACAGAGCAGAATTTGGACACGTAATTCCATATATTAATTAACTTGGTTCAGTACCTACAGCC
The DNA here is from genome assembly GCF_965231255.1 of Vanellus vanellus. Lineage (NCBI taxonomy): Eukaryota > Metazoa > Chordata > Aves > Charadriiformes > Charadriidae > Vanellus > Vanellus vanellus. Next base: position 49,540,061 of record NC_138909.1, on the reverse strand, counting down.
CTGCAGTTGAGGGGTTGTGAGCAGAGGTATGGGGAGAGTGACCACAAGTCCTTCTGGCAACCACACTTTGCTTGTTCATACTGATGAGAAACTCATGTAGAATAAAAGAATAAGGATTTTTAAATGCATTTTCATGAACAAGCAGCTAACAAGGATACACTGTCCTCTCAACACAAGTCACAGACTATACCTCAGAAGTTCCCCTGCAAGATAACCCTCTTCTCTGCCCTGGTCTCTATTGCAGCTGTATAATTCTGCTCTTTGTCAGAGATTACATTTGCATTCACAACACCAGGAAAGACTGGGTTGGATCAGCACTTGAATGGGAGACTTCAACCGCATTTTAGAGTTTGAGTTTTGAAGTCTCTAATTTACAGTTGTTTTTCTTCCTCTCCAAGGGGATTTGATCCAACAACCCAAAATTTCCCATAAGACCAAAACCAGAGATCACTTCCATAAAAACCTCCCGATGCTTACAAACACTTGCTGTCTTGAGCCAGTTTAAATTTTAAGGATTGTTTTTCCTTTATTCTTTCTATAATTCCACAACTATATATCCATCTTCCTGCCTTGAATTTGTGGGTGCTGTGATAATAAATGTTTGATAAACTCTATCCCAGGCTCCAGTAATTCCCATGGATATCACTAGGAATGTTTTGGGGATTTCTAGTTTCCTTGAAAACCAGGAAGATCCTGACTTTTCACCAGAATGACACAGGCTACAGTTCACCTAGGGCATACACAAAGACATGGAGGTGTTTGCAGGGTTAGAAATGAATCAATAGAAGCATTACTGGAAGCCAAATGTGGAAGGCCTGTGGGTGTATCTGTACTAATTACTTCCAGAATATAAATTAGATACAATTGAGATAGGAAAAAATAGGGGTGTATATCCCCTACACAGCCACTGGAGAAAAGTGAGACCAGATCTGGTGTCAGAGGAGCAAGTGGAAGCAGCATAGAACAGCTGAGCTGAATGCCTGAAGCAGGCAATAGAAGTAATCCCTCGATGTTCATTTTAGGAGATAATATATCAAGGTAGAAGGATTACAGATCCCACCTGAAAGAGAAAATATAAATATATGGGGTCTGATGAGGGAAAATTGAAATGGAAATTGTCAGATAGAATTCATCAAGTACAAGAAATGTCTCAGACACAACAGCATATAAGATGTTAGAAAAGCACAATCAGGGAGCTCAGCAGGTACCATGTGTCAAAGGAACTTCATTGCTTGAGCTGATGACTAACACCATTTACACAGAAATCAAGCATAGCGAGCCAATGCAACCTGACAGAAAACACATCTCAGAGGCAGCTGCCTCTGATCCGTAGTGCTGCTAGAAAAGCCGTGGATAGCAAGTGACTTTGGTGGCTTCTGTTCAGAAACCCTGTCAATCAGTAGAGTTATTAAAGAGTTATTTAACAGTAGAGACTTTTTTTTGTACAGTTTCACACCTGGCTAAATCAAGACAGACAGGAAAACTAATGCTCATTTCTTCCTTTTGCCTTTCATGCAGCTGCCCTAAGAAAGGTGCTGAACAAGGGGCACTACCATCAGGACAGGGCCCCCCTAAAAAGACAAAGGAATAGAAGACACAAAACCAAACCTGCTACTCCTACAGGCCTATTTACCCAATGTCATGTGATTTACAGGCCTTTTTTCTTTATTATTCTCTGTGCATTTGGCAGGTGTCCCTGTGCAACTGGGTTATCATAAGCTGTAGCAGCATACCCATTGCTGAAGACCTCATGTCTAAAACTCACCAAGGAAAGTGCTTCCCTGTATCCTTCCAGTTGGCAACATAACACATTCATCGGAGATCCTTGCCCCCTTCCCAGGGGTTTTAACAAGGATTTCCAAGTGGGTACCAAAGGTAAATGAAACCTCAAAGCATTCCTGAGTATTCCACACCCCATAGCCTCTTATTTGCCAGTTTAAGGAGATCTGTTACATTCTACCTTTGGCTGTACCTCGGTGTCTGCATGAACACACCTCTACTCCTGTTCAGATTTTCTGAGATCAAGCTGCTTTTGATATGCAAAAGACACCGGAATGCACACTTCCTACTACTCATCTTGTTGCCAAGATCAGAAAGCCAATTAAATTCTATTTTTCCTCACTCCTTTCCACATAGCATTGCATGTAATGTAAAAACAAAACCACAGCAATCCATGAGACAATGTCTTAGAAATTCCTGCTTGACAATATCCCAGAAATTCCAATAAATTTTAAGTCATGCCATGTTTTTTGATAGTTTGTTACATGCTGACAGGTGATATCGATCACAGATGACATTAATACGAGTGGTTGACACAGTGTTTGCAGCACTTTGTCCAAACCACTTTCATCTATCTTCTTTGTCAGTTTTTTTGGGATCGGTGCTATTACGCTTGAAGAACTGCAGGCTTTTATTATTACTCCCTACTCTGTAAAAGCTCTATTATTCGAGACTGACAGCCTTCCTGGACTACCTAAAGATAAAGAAAGCTTCAACGAGACGAAGGTCGTGGTGGCCGAGCTAGGGGGAGCGAGGCCCTGCGTGCCGGGAGGGACAGCGCACCCCGCCGGTACCATGGACAGCGGCAGCTGAGCCCACGTGGCAGCCTCCCACCTATGGTAATGATCAATTAACTCTAATTTAGGGGCAGAGACGACTTCTTTCGAGGTTTGTTTTTTTTTTTTTGTTTTGTGTTTGTTTGTTTTTTTTGTTTGTTTGTTTAACAATTTTTGCACTATAAATTCAAGGGAAATAGTGGAGGAGGAAAAGGAGGGTTCAACAAGGCCGCGTGCAGGGTCCTGCAACCAGCTCGGGGCAACCTGTGGTATGAATAGAGGCTGGGGCATGAAGGGATTGAGAGCAGCCCTGCTGAGAAGGGCTTGGGGGTACTGGTGGGTGAAAAGTTGGACATGAGTTGGCAACATGTGCTTGCAGCCCAGAAGGCCAACCGTATTCTGGGCTGCATCTAAAGAAGCGTGGCTAGCAAGTCAAGGGAGGTTATTCTGCCCCTCTACTCCGCTCTGGTGAGACTCCAGCTGGAGTACTGCATCCAGCTCTGGGGACCTCAGCACAAGAAAGACATGGACCTGTTGGAGCAGGTCCAGAGGAGGGCGACAAAAATGATCAGTGGTATGGAACGCTTCTTTGAGCACAGGCTGAGAGAGTTGGGGTTGTTCAGCCTGTAGAAAAGAAGGCTCTGGAGAGACCTTATTGTGGGCCATCAATACTTTTAAAGGTGACAGATAAGGAAGATGGGGACAGATATTTTAGCAGGGCCTGTTGCAACAGGACAAGGAGTAATTACTTTAAACTGAAAGAGGGTAGATTCAGACTAGATAGAAGGAAGACATTTTTTAAAATAAGGGTGGTGAAACACTGGAACATATTGCCCAGAGAGGTGGTGAATGCTCCATCCCTGGAAACATTCAAGGTCATGTTGGACAAGGCTCTGAGCAACCTGATGTAGTCGAAGATACCCCTGGTCATTGCAGGGGAGGCTGGACTAGATGACCTTTAAGGGTCCTTTCCAACCCAAATTATTCTATGATTCTGTGATTCTATCAAAAAGCATGCTTTAGGAAGGTTCTGTAATAAAACAAAAACAAAACAAAAACAAAAACAAAAACAAACAAACAACAAACTAGCTATTATTTAAAATGACAAGGCTTTTCCTGTTTCTGTAATTTTTCATCTATATTATATATAACAAATATAAAAATAATATAAAAATATAATATATCTAGTTGATATGTATTTTTTATATATATAATTTCATTCTATTTAGTAATGTTTGGTTGTCAGCTCTGGAGAAATAACAGTTTGGCAAAGCTTTTTAATAAAACTCTCAATCCATAAATTATTTTTATTATAACATGTTCCCCTTTGCCTATCTTTCCTGGTTGGGTGCTGCCATTTGTCTCAGTGGCACTAGCAGCATGAGGAAGAAGGTCAGAAAGTGGCTTCAAGATCTCAGCTTGCAAAGAGGATTGGTGAACAGTACATGACAATTTTCTTTAGGCTTGAAAATTGTTCTTTTTGATCAGAAATAAAATATTTTTGCTCAAATTTCAAGTTTTATAAAAGCCTTTTTTTAAAAATGAAATGCAAATTATAACTTTAAACACAATAATGTTGAAGTATTTTACACCAAAGTTGTCAAAACTGACTTTTTCAGAAACACACAGAAGTTTATGTTGACTAAAGTAATGAAATAAATCTACATTCACAAAATATTCTGATCCACACATTACTTATTTCTCCACCTCTATAGAAAATATTTTATTCTTATTAAAGAAAAATAGAGATGAGTTAGTGTCCTTCCTTCTCTCCCTCCCTTTCTTTCTCTCTTTCTCTCTGTCCTGGTTCCAGCAAGGATGGGGTTAATCTCCCCAAGGAGCCGGCAGGGGAGGCAGGTATCCCATCCCACGTGACCCGTGCCCGGCTATAAGAGGCGCTAGCCGGGGAGAGGGGGGCAGTCGCCACTCGGGGCGGGCTGCGGCGGTGTGAGTCCAGTCGGTGCGCTGCACGGCGGTGGTACGGTAACTGCTTCCTTATACTCTTTTATCGGTGTTATTGTTTTTCTTTCTTCTTCCCTTTTGGTGTTCTGTTAAATTACACTATTTCAACCCACGAGGTTTGCCTTTTTCTGCCGATTTTTCCTACGGCTGTGGGAGTCGAGCGAGTGGCTGCATAGTTCTTTGTTGCTGGCTGAGGCAGTACCATGACACTCTTTTTCTCTCTCTTTCCCTCTTCTCTTTCCTTTCTTTCTTTTCGTTCCTGGAGTGGAAAAGCATCATTTAAAGTAGATCTTACTATGTTCAAAGGGTAATCTGCTATTTCTAAAGCAATAAATATGACATAAAATGTTCCAAACATGCTCATCCATCAGAGTTTGATTGTTAATGTCAAACACAAGTTTGAAACCTGAAAGGCCAATGCCCAGCCAAGAGCTGAGCTATTTCTAGAATCACAGAATGGTTTAGGTTGGAAGGGACCTTAAAGATCATCCAGTTCCAACCCCCCTGCCATAGACAGGGACACCTTCCACTAGACCAGGTTGCTCAAAGCCCCATCCAGCCTGGCCTTGAACACCTCCAGGGATGGGGCATCCACAACTTCCCTGGGCAACCTCTTCCAGTGTCTCACCGCCCTTACAGTAAAGAATTTCTTCCTAATATCTAATCTAAATCTACCCTCTTTCAGTTTAAAACCTTTACCCATTGTCTTATCACTACAGTCCCTTATAAAGAGTACCTCTCCAAAGTTCCTGTAGGTGCCGGGGACAGGAGAGTAAATCTGGGTTTCTTTATTTTCCTCTGACCCTACTCAAGAGGTTTCCTCTCTAGACTTACTAAGAAAATTCTCCAAGGATGTTTTTGGTGAGGGGTGAAGCCACAGTCCAAAACCTTAGTGATTATCTTTGGAAAACAAGTGGGAAAGGAGATAGGTGTTTTGGTGACAGCAAGCAAATGTGAAGAGTTGATGCATTTGGGTGTGATTTGAGGGGCTGTTTTAGAAGAGGAGCTATGAATGAGGTTTACACACTCCCAGCTTCGTGTATGACACTCACCCAAGCATCCAAAGAACCAGATTTTTTATACTTTTTCTTGCTGAGTTCATTTTCTGCCAGACCATTGAGCTGAATCAGCTCCCTGGGAGTCCAAGAGGTGCCAGTCACTCCTTCAAGCCCAGACCTGCAGCTGCGAGGAGGACCTTTCCTTTCCAAGCAGCCAATTCAGCTGGGTTTCCCCCAGCAACATCCCTAAACAACCCAGTGCCCAGTTTCCAACCTGGCCAGCTCTGCTCCAAAACCCAACCACCACCATTCCATGGCACCGAGCCCCACGCAGCCTTCCCAGCGAGGCAAAGAGGGGCTGGGCAGGGAACATCTCACCAACGCTAGTACTAACAGATTCCTCTGAAAGTCAGGGATTTTTTTAGCATTTTGGTTTAGTTTATGAACAAAGCACCCTTTTGCTTTCAACAACAGGGAAGCCACTCCCATTGCACACCTTTTTTTTTTTTTTTTTTTTTTTAAATAATTTTATTCAGTTTTGCTGTTGCCGTGCCCGTGCAGCTGCGGTGTGCTGGGAAGGACGGGCTTAAACGCAGAAAAAAAAAAAAAAAAAAAATGTGCCGTTTCCACGGAGAGCCACGGCGCCCGGAGGGATGAAACGCCTCCCGGCTGGAAGCGGGGCGGGGCGGCTCCCCCGGCTGCCGGGCCCCGCGGGAGGCGGGCTGCACCGGCGCCCCGCTGCCGGTAAGTACCGCCGCCGGCATCCTCCTCCCCATCCCCGGGCAGGTCCTGCCAGCCCCTGCCCCGGGTAAGGCCCCCTGCCCCGGGTAGGGCTCCCCGCCGGCAGCAGTGCCCCCGCTCCTCCCTCCGGGTGGGACCCTCTCCTCCAGCAGGTTCCCTCCAGGTGGGTCCTGTACCCCTCTCCCCCGAAGGACACCCCCCCAAACACTGCCTCGCCTCCGGACAGAGGCACAACCTTTTCCTCCTTCCTCCCCTCCGAGGCAGAACCCCTTCCCGGGCAGTGCACCCCTGTTCCAGGCTTGGTGCAGGGGGGGACGTGCCCTCCAGCATCGTTGGGGTTTTGCCACCTGGGGGTTGGGGGTTTTGACCCCTGGTATGTGGGGTTTGGCACCTTAGGGGTTGGAGGTTTTGCAGCTCAGGGTTTGAGGTTTTTGCCCCCCCGAGGACTGGAGTTTGGCACCCCGGCTCAGTTGCTCCCCTAATGCCAGCAGGCACCCCCGTGTTTGCAGTGCAGGTTTAACTTTGCCTTGAGTTTTACTGGTGCGATTGCTCATCAGTCTCTCCTCACTCCTCGGAGAAGTGGTTGCAATAGACTTGCTTTTGCCATGGAAGAGCATGCAATTCTGCCGGGGGGGAGATCTCGAAGGGCAAACCGCCGTGCTGTCTCATAGGTGCGGGTTCGATGTCCTGCGTTGGGGCAGAAACCATTGGCCGTGCACAGCCCAACTGGGAGGGGAGCAGCTCCGTGGGCTGGGATCTACAAGCCGGCCCGAGTCCCTCGTACCCTGCTGCTGGGAAAAGCGCCTCTCACCCGGCTCAGCTGTACTGCTGAGCTGCTTCGAGCTGGCTGGCTGTGTTCAGCAGTCAGTTTTGAAGGTAAGGATCGCATGTTTTGCTGGGTTTCCAGACCTGGGGGCTGGTTAGCTGTCGGAGAGGTTGATGGACTTGTTCTGTGCTGTTTTGGGGGTGGAAAGTAACCATTCATGCCCTGAGAAATACTGCCCTTCAAATGGGAAAGTTGGATGGAGGAAGAGAGAGAAAAGGAAAGTGAGTGCAAAGGCTCGCTTGCTGCGTGGCGTCCTTGAATGTGTGTTTTACAGGTGGAAGCATCCCCAGGGATGTTCCTCCTCCTTTCTTACAGCCCGCCAGCCTTGCAGAGCAATGCACTGTTCGACAAATTAATGAGATGCTGCAGTCTTGGCTCATGGCAAAGGGGAGGAGGGAAATGTGTTTTGAGGTCCTGGGGCAGGTAGAGTTGCATGTTGCCATACACTGATTAGTACTTGGTTTAGCAGAGAGCAGAATTTGGCAGCAAATATATTTCCAATTTTCATAATTCTTCTAAAATTTTAAAGTGCACTCAGCCTTGAGATTAAAGAGCTTTTTTTTTCCCCTCCCCTGCAATCAAATGATACCATTTAGTGATGTAATTAACCTTTTACTTGGGATTTGTCTGCTGAATAAATTAGGTCAAACTTCCAGTATATGAAAGGAAAACTGCTGAAGTGATGAGTCGCTTCTCTCAGGCAGACTGAAAGCAGAATTTAGCCCACCAGTTTTTGAAGGGAAGCAAAACTGTAATGTCCAAATAAGAACAATGTAAACCCTAAGAGATTTGAGATCCCCAGGAAACCTGGGATGATCCCACATCATGATACAACTGGGCATTTATCCCACTGATTTAAGAGGTTTCCTTACAGGAAAGGCTGAAATTCTGATGTTAAAGGAAGACAAAGTGCTATATCAGCAGCGTAACCGCATGAGCTGCTGCAGCTCATAAAAGAATTTAAAGGCTCCAACATTTAAGTTGTGGAAGTACATCCCTGGGAAGGATGGCACATCCTGCTTTGTCCCAAAGATTTCCACAGAGATGTTAAGATTTTATCATCCCGCGCTTTCTTGTATTAACAATTCTCCAGATGGTTCAGGAGTAGCACTTCCTAGCAAGAGATAAGTTGTTGTCCGCCCAGTCAGAGGCAGCAAAAGGATGAGAGACATCAAGTTTTGGTGCTTGGCTGTGACAGAGACTGTGGATGAGCTTCCAGAGAGAGATTCTCTGCCTGGGGATCCTTGTGAAGGAGCCAGAAGCAGCAGGACCCTGTTGTCCGCACCCTGAATCCAAACCTGAAGTTTCAAGCGTCCATCATCTCTTCTTTTTGCTGAATATTTGTTGTTGGAGAAATTGCGGAGCTGGAACGAGGAGAGTCTCACTGCCAGCCCCACAGCCTGTCCTTCTGTTGACCAAAAAATAGTATGATGCAAGAAAGTTTCTCTAATGTTTTGTGACCGTGGACACATTTGTCTCCTGTGTTGTGTCATGCTCCTGGATGTATCCTGCATTAAGCAACCTGCTGTTAGTTTTTCACTTGAAAAGACCTTTTAACCCAGGCTGGTGGCTAAGGTGGCACTCAAGTAGCATAAAGAACTTGCAAAGATGAATTCTAATAGCTGTGTCCTACTTCTGCTTAAAGTATAAGTGCAGTGTGTGTTCACAGATCAGTACCAGAGCAACATTGTGTAAGTAATGATCTGCTTTAATTAGGTGTACTAACACTGATACATACTTAACAACCGTGTGAGCACAGTCATTGTTTGCAAGAGAGTGACTTCTAAACCTTACTGTTTCAGTGTTACATCTAAAAACACCAGACGATGAATCCAGCGTTCTCATCTATGATTATTCAGGGACACAGACCAAAAAATTGATATGGATTTTTTAGACCTTAAGACCTGATATTTTTTTTTTTTAAACCTTAAAATTTGACTTCAATTTTCTAAACCACTGATTCTCCATTAAACCTGATTTTTGCTATTCATGTTTTGGGAGTCTATCTTAATGCTGTACCCTCTTCTGGAAGATCAAAGGGCTGTCTGGGTGATGGTTAGAGGTCAACTTGAGGTGGCAATCAGACTGTTTCTAGACCCACAGAGGCCCCAGAGGTGTGAGGACACCAGCATCTCCCAGCAGGTGTGGGAGAAGGCAGATGTCCAGATGAACAGGAAGATGGAGGTGGGACGCGTAGCAGAGGTGGCAGGTTCTGTAACCTGGCCGGCTGTGTGGCCGTGAGTTGTCACCCCATGGTTTTGCCAACCAGCTGTCACTGTGCTGTCTGTGCGGATCTCGTAGGGAGGAGAATGGGCTGAACAACTTTTGTGCCAGGAGCTGTGGTTGCATTGAAATCAAACTGTTCCTCAGGAGCTTGTCCAGTCTGATGACATCCTCAGTGCGGTTGTTAGAAAGAACGGTGCAGATTCTCCTCTTTCCTGTCAATGGCGTGAGAGCTGGAGACAGGTTTCTTTATTTTATTTTTATAGGGTGTTATCAGGATGTGCAACATTGTCCATTTTCATTAAGGCTGGTGTACTTAAGACACCCTGTAGACTTTTAGCAGCACTTGCTCAGGGGTCTGCTGCAGAGCTTGATGTCCAACAAATCTCCTTGTTCTCAGCGCTGGAGCAGGAGAGCTCAGGTCTCAGTCAGTGAGTCCTAGCTCTGGTGAGGAGGGGCAGAGGAGGAGCTTTCCTTCTTAATTTTTTCTGGACAGTTTTAGGTTTTTTGATCTGTATTCTTTTTTTTTTTTTTTTTTTTTTTACTTGAAAGAAAGGAAACCACTAAATCCAGCGAGTAAACAGAGGTTAGGGGAGGGAGCTGAGAATCCTGAATGACGAGTGGGCGCTTGTAATACGGGATTACATCCAAGGAAAAAGTTAGTATTGCTTTCACAAAATGCAGCCAGCCTCACAATCATATGGGAGTGCTTGGAAGAAGTGAGCAAGTATGTGGATGGGAAGCACCTAGTTGATGTGGTCTGCTTGGATTTCTGAAAGGTTTTCAATATGGTCCCTCATGGTGGGGTTTTTTAAGGAAACTGCATAGTCCTGAGTTAAGGAGTTCCTTGTCTGAATAAATACTTATCTAAAAGGTGAAATACAGGAGGGAAGTAGATGGCGAGTTACCATGTGGAAGAGATGTCAGCTATGCCCTTTACAGGGGCAGAGGCTGGGATATGTGGGGTTCAATAAATCCCTAACTGGAAAAATTGTGAATCGTGAAGTGGAGGTATTTGCAGGTGAAACAGAGTTTAATTGGGGCATAAAGGATAAGGCCTGACTTAAAGAATTGCAGAAAAGATTATATGAGGCTCAGTGAGCATTAAAATGGAAGAAGAAATTCAGCTGTGAAGTGATGGAGTTTGGGGAAGATGGAGGGAACATAATTTCCTTGTTTCATCCTATTTTCCTATCTAAAGCAGCAGACACTGAGCTAACCATTACCGCCCAGGAACGAGATCTTTGGATAGCGATAGGCAGTTCTGTGGAAAGGTCAGCTTGGTGCTAAGTGCCAATCAAAAGCAGCAAACCACGTTAGGGATTGTTATGAAAGGGAAGCAGGACAAAACACAGAACATCATTATGGCCTTATATAAATCCACAGTCCATTTACCTCTTGGAGATTTTTTGCAGTTTTGGTCCATCTCAGAGGCTCAGAAGAGCAGGAGGGGTGGCCAGGGGACAGCAATCACTTCTGTAAGAGTAGTAAGCAAGTTGAAGTCTCCTCAGCCTGACCAAGAGATGACGAGGCGACTGTTGGATGTGACAGAGATTAAAGAGCCCACCGGTGGCATTGAGAGAGTGGATGGGGATTTCTTGCATGATGTCTCTTCCAATACAAGGACCAGAGGATGCCAAGGGAAACTAGTTGGTAACAGGCTCAAAACAAGCAAAAAGAGGTGCACAGAGTATAGCTGAGCTGCGGAAGTTGTTGCTATAGGAGGTCACAGATGCTAAAAGTTTCCATGAACCAAAGGGGAAACAGGATAACTTCATGACTTACAAGTCCTTGAAACCATCTTTAGAGGTAATTCTGGATCATAGGCTGCTGGAAGGAAAAACAGACATTGTTTACATTTTGATACATGCTATCTTGTTCTTATAACCCTCCTTGGCAATATGAGATAAGACATCGTGGACTACATGGGCATTTATTCTGACCCATTCTCATACTGCGCCTAGCAGTGATGCCCTGGGGATGTGGGATTGACCTGAGGGTACTGTGGAAGCAGAGCCCAGTCACAGGAGAAGCAGTGATGTTCAAATGTTACAATTTGATGCCTGGAAATATTTGTATAATTTTCTTTTCCCTGCAAGTTTTGCCTTTGTGTTCCGATTAGCCACACCAGTGAATTTTGTAGTGCTGGAATTTTTGCAGCTCATCGGTCCCACCTGCTCCGGTACCTGTGATACCACTTGGTCAAAGTCTGAGAACTGAGCTGTGGACCCAAGAATGGGCATTTCCTCAACTTACAAGACCCTCATTACAGATTTGGAAGCATCCTCTCCCAGCTGGGCACAGAAAGGGACACGAGTCTGAGGTCACTGCTGCACCTGAGCCACCTCAATTGCTTGCCTTAACCTCCCCGTGTGGCTGCTGGCAGCTCTGTACGGCCATTCAGACCGTAGGATGGAGCTGCCAACCGCAGTAGTAAAAAGCTCTTAACTTCAGAGCCTCAAACAGTACCAGGACAACCCAGGGCAGAGCATGTACTGCATGGTGGGGTTATGAAAGCAGCCTGCCTGGGCAAACAGCCTCACCTGGTCTATGGGTGGCAAAGATGATAATGGGAATATAGAATTGTAGAATGATTTGGGTTGGAAGGGACCTTAAAGACCATCTAGTTCCAACCCCCATATTTTGTGGACACGGCATGCTGTTCAGTGGAATTTAGCAGAGCTGCTTTAATTTTGCATTTCCGTTGCTTGCTTATCCTCTCTCTACTCTCAGTGCTTTGATTTTTATTTTTTTTTTATCATGTTTCACTTGATGATGCATTTTCTTTCACAGGAGGGCTTTTAATTGCCATGAAGGACTTCAGGCAGTGCTGCATATTTATCCTCTCCCTCAGGATTTCAGACACTTCTAATGGACTGATAACCATGGGACAGTGATGGCACAGACACAGCAGGGTGTGTGGATTTTTCTTGAAGTAAATGAAGCGTAAACACCATTTCTGTACTTCTTTTCACAGATCTACAAGTTATGTGCGTTCAAGTCCTTATTTATTTTTTCCCCCTTTTCACTCTTTCAGATTTTAACAGTGGGAAGATGCTGATGGACAAAAATGAATCTTGGCTCTTGAATTTCTCTAATGCTGCCTCCTCCTTTGTGAAAGGAGGCAGCAACCGGCCAGGGGTTGGCCTCCAGGAGGTGGCTGTTGGGCTGATACTAACCCTCATTGACTTGATTACACTCCTGGGAAATACGGTAGTCTTCATCTGCCCGGTGGTGGAAAAGAGGCTGCGCACCGTCACCTATATGTTTATCATGTCCTTAGCCATGGCAGATTTCCTCGTAGCTTGTCTGGTCATGCCCTTTAGGTAAGAAGTGCCTGTCAGGTAAGATCAGATGGCAGTGTGTGCATGCAACATCATTTCTCCTAGCTCAGAGGCCACTGTTCGAGCAGGGCTGGCTAGGAGGTCACGTGCTGTGCTTAAGGCTGGACTCTCCAAAGAGCTTAACTGTGAGTCACTGATTGCATGTTCTTCTGTGCCTCAGTTTCCCTACCCCTTATAATGGGTCCCGTTATAATGGATGGAGAGAGATTTGCCAAGGTTTTTTTTTTCTGTTGGCTATAGAGGGGCTCTGGCTGCTGGTCTGAACTCGATATCCAGCTTTTAAGATGGTGCCAGTGTGGTGAGTCCCCTCTTCCAGAATTGGCTCTGCATTGCAGGTGGGGCCAACATCATTGCTAAATGATTTTTCTTGCTCTGAGTGTTTGGGGAACGTGAGATGGGGACAGTCACTGGTGTATCAGCACTAACTGTCGTGACCGTGTTGATCCTAGGTAGAGCAAATCACAGAGTATATTTTTCCCTTATTTTTCTTAGTGAAGAATGACAGTGGAGTTAAATTCTGTGCTTTTGATTTTACACTTCTTTACCCTTATCTTTTATTTTCTGGCAGCGGGAGGGAGAAGTAACGAAGTTCCTTACTAATGGAAGAAAATGAATGTTTTCATATTACTGAACTTGAAAGGCGATTGCAGTGATGTTATCCTTCATACTCTTGGTGAAACACAGAATTTTGATTGTTCCTTTTGGTTCAGGCAACATAGCAGCGGAGTTTGTGTGGAGGGCCGGCGACCTTGTGAAATAAATCTTTTGCCTGCATAAACAGACGAGAACTGCAGTCTGCAGTGGGATAACAAATGGGATTCACTGCACTTGGGGGAATTTTTTTGCCCCTATTACCTGACTGCACTGCACATCGATAACTGGCAGTGTTGACATAGGGACAAAGGCTGCCATCTCCCCTCTCGCTGTGTAAATGTGATTTTATTTTAGCATAAGTAGGGTAATTTAGGCTGTCCCTGCGGAGGAAGAGGCACTCGAGAGGGCAGTTCTCCCTGCTTGAGGTTTATATTTACAGGAGCTTCGCTATCTGGCTAAAACGTAGTAAAACAAATAGAGAAACCAGTTTACTCGTAGGGTCTGACTGTCTTGTGCTGCAAAATGGCCGCAGGTTTGCGTAAAGCCGGGGGCTGCACCCTATTTAGTGTTCTTGGAGCAATATGAGGCAGCTGAACTCTTTTTACGTTTTCTGCCTTAGTTCTCACAGGGCTGCCTACGCGTTTGGATTTGGCACTGAATGATATTTTCCCAATAAGCAATTACAAACTGAGTTACAAATTTATAGTCTCGAGTGGAAAAAAAAAAAGCAGGTAATGATGCCCTTTGAAAAAAATATTACTGCCAATTTTGCTTCTAAGCTTGGTGAATTTTTAAGTTCAGGTTCTGAAATCATCCTTCTGTCTTCACCTGTCTGTCCTCTCCACCTGGTGCTACAAATCTCTGCCTGAGGGGTTTGGATTGCAGCTTAGTTGATGATGCTCTAACCTCCCTTACCCTATGAAAGTCAGCAGGAATGGGGGTTGTGACTTAACCAGGGGATTTGTATTGCTGATTGTGGGGCTTTTGCTCCACGTTGGAGAAAGATGGGATTGTGGAAGTGGCTTTTTGCCAGACGGGGGTCTCCAGGTTAGCTGATCTTCTTCCCTGAGGATCACCAGCAGCTCCAAGCGGGTGTGTGGGTGAGGGCCCAGCTGACAAGGCTGCAGCAGTTTGGCTGTCTGTTTCCTTCCCCATTTCCAGCTACCAGGCTAAACTGGGCTGGAGGTGGGCTGCAACTGGGAATGGTGGAGTCTGCAGGGCTTGAGCTGGACTTGCCTATAAAACAACATGGTTCCCCCTGCCATGCCCAGAGGGGATGCAGAAACGATCCCTGTGTTCCTGTTGACAGTAGCACGTGCTATTTTTTTCCCAAGAGCTCCGATGTTTCCCACTGCATGGACAAAGTCACCACAATAAAACGCGGCAGACCATTTCAGCGTCCTAGAAAGAGAAAAACAGTATGTCGGGCACCAAAGATTAGCTAAAGCAACAATCTTTCTGCTGCCTGGCATTTCCCTGGGCAATTTGTCTTCTCTTTTCCATGTTCTTGTTAAGAACAGAAATGAGGGGTTTTCATCCCAGTCCAGCCCAAGTGTCTCAAGTGCTCCTCTCTGGGACTGCACAGCACCACCTGCTCTTCCACCCACTCCAACCATCCCTCCAGGAGATAACCGTCTCCATTCCCTGCATCTTACCCAGGAATGGCAGCACCCCCTTTGCTCAAAGAAGACAAAGGCTGAACAACTCCTGCTTTGGAGTGAGTTCCAGCTGATAATGGCTGTCACTGCTTCCTTTCCAAATTTGCCTGTTGTCTGCCTGATGACTCCTCTGGTATCTCCGTGTTCAGCTCATGCTTGGGAATCTCTGTCTTCAATGTCTTCTTTTTCTTCTAAATGGAGTTCGGGCATTTCCAGTTACTCAGCATCCTCATTACTTCTGCCTCCCACCTACTGATGTGGTATTTGTGATCTGGGTGACGGGAGGGAGAGGTAGCAAAGAGCAAAGGCAGGTAGGTGTCTCATCAGCTGTAATTTCCCCCTGTAAGACTGATGGCAACCCCCATAGCTGGAACAAGACCTCTTCCTTGGCAAGGAGAAAGATGGAGTTCGGCACTAGGTTTTACTCAAATAAAAATGCAATTCTAGGCTCCCAGGAAAGCATGAAAGGAATGAGAAGCAGCAGCTGAAAATACATTTCATTGGGAAATCAGTCTGCAGCTTCTCACACCCAACAAGAAAGGATAAGAAGGCCACAACAGTGATGAGGAGGGGACCACAGCTATGAAGAATATGAGGGGAGGGGAAAGATCATGAAATCATAGAATAGTTTGGGTTGGAAGGGAACTTTAAAGGTCATCCAGTCTAACCTCCCCTGCAATGAGCAGGGACATCTTCAACTACATCAGGTTGCTCAGAGCTCCCATCCAACCTGACCTTGAAAGTTTCCAGGGATGGGTCGTCTACCACCTCTCCAGGCAACCTGTGCCAGTGTTTCACCACCCTTATTGTAAAGAGAAGTCTTCCTTCTATCTAGTCTGAATCTACCCTCTTTTAGTTTAAAACCATTACCCCTTGTCCTATCAAAGGATGGCAGAGGGTGTTACAAGGGAGGAAGGATATCCATGAAAAGCAATGTATTCACTGTACAGCCAGAGAGAAAATAGCCCACCTAGGAGAGCGATGTCTTATTTAACAAAACAAAAAAAAATATGAAGGGAAGCAAAGAGCAGAGCACAACTGATGCTTTGTACCCCTCCTGAATGCCCTGGTGGGCCATGTGGTGAGGAACGGATCCTGCCAGCTCCATCAGGTGTTGTTTGGCCCTGCTGGTGCGGTGGCTGTTGGTCTGCATCTTTCCCACTATTGTATCTATACTGCTCTTTTGAATTGCAGTTTGCTCCTCGGTGAGCATGTTAGCACATGCCAAATATAAAGAAAAGAAATGACCTTAGGAACCAGTTTGGATCAGGAAAAAGACGTTTTGCGACAGAAAGGAAAAACAAGGTTGTCACCTGGTGCCTTAATTTCATAAGAGTAGGACTTCGGTTTTGTCCTTGGTTTCACTTGTTTGCAGGAGCAGTTCAGCTGTGCTTAGCTTGTCATCCAGGTAGTCCACCCAGCCCAGCCGTTTCCAGGCTGAATATTTTCAGCTACTCTTCTTTTGCAAGCATAAGTGAAACACAGAGGTGACTACGCTTCTGCTCTTACTGTGTGTTTCATTGGGCTTTTATTATTCCTTTTTAACCTGTATAATTTCTAGACTGCAGAGACTTTCTACATCAGAGAAGAGGGAATGGGTGCCTACTACCCTGTGCTGTGAGAACATCTGTTAGATCAGGTGCATCCCACCAGATGTGTGCCGATGACAGCTAGGTACCTGCTTAGCTGGGATCTGTGTGCAGGGATGCTCATGACAGCAGCGTGGTCTACTTCTGGAAGGACATGACGCTCACACCACAGGCTTTGGAACATCTCTGGAGATAAGGAGGACTTCTGAGGAGTGGCACCAACACACCGCACTCCATTACTGAACCCATGCCTCAACTTTTGTATGTCTCATTTTCCCATCTAGAAAAGAGCCACAAAACCTTTCCGTGTGTGCAGCGGGACCCTCCATGCTGTCTATGTGGAGGCCACCACAGTGTAGGGACAGGTTCTGCTGTAGATTAACGTTTGCTTGAATTTTTGCTTAGCGTCCTGCATAACAAAGAGCTGCCAAGGGCTGGAGCCCTTCAGCCAGCACTGTACCCACTTACATCAGTTGCACTATAAAATAACCTTCATAAAGTCATTTTAATGAGTTGTTGCTAATTAGATGCACAGCAGAGGTTGGTTTCTAACTCCTCTGACATCAAGTTGACTTTTTCTGCCCTTGCCGGGCGGCGTAGGCCACCTGAGTGCACTGCAGCACAGCAGCTCTACTCTCACTGTATTTGACCAGCAAGCTGTGAAGTTACAGGATAATTAAAGCTTTGCAGGACTAGGTAGTTACTCAGCCTTTCACATCAAATTCACACACAATAGTTATTTCAGCAGCACCCCAGGAGTTGCAGAAAGCTGGTGAAAGAAAGGGGAAGAGAATGGCATCTAATTGAATGCTATAGAAATATGCATCAGCCTTCCTACAGCTGCCATATGTTCCTTCCCTCGCTGCTCACTTCTTACAGGTCCCTCTTGACTTTGTTAGAAATAATTCTGGCATAATGTCTGCTTTTTGCTGCTTTTTTTTACCTCGCTGAGGCATTTGTGAGCTACATAACGTACAAACTGCAGAGGCTTCCTCCTAGGTTGTTTTTTTTTTCTTTTTAACCAAGACTTGAAATGCTCTAGTTTTGAAGCATGAGACCAGATAAAATGTGAGTTTTCTGGAGGAGGGAGCGTCTCCCATGCCCTAGGAGTTGGGGAGAATTTATAAAAGTTTGTGCTATGTAGGGCACGGGAAAGAGCTGTGATAAAGCAAGCTGTGCAGATGTAAATTTTGGGAGCTCTGGGAGCGGGCAAAGCACCTCTCTCAAGGCACCCACTTAGAGTGCAGGCAAGCAGCATAGGCTTGGTTTTCTTCAGCCATCCTCCACCTGCAGGTTATTCCCTTGGGCTGAACTTTGAGGATAAATCTCTGCCGTCTAACTGAGCCCCCCTCGGCTGCACGTCCATCTTTAGTACCTCCACATTAAAATATGGCATTACCTCAGTGGAGGCTTGAAGAAATGCATTAAATCGGTCCTTCTTGTTTTGGTTCCTACCCGTTTTCTCTGGCAGTATCATCTACGAGGTGACAGGGATGTGGTTGTTCGGGAAGCTGTTCTGCAAAGTCTGGATCTCCTTTGACGTCATGTTCTGCACCGCATCCATCGTCACGTTGTGCTTCATTAGCCTGGACAGATACTGCTCTGTGGTGACCCCGTACCACTATTCAAAAAGGATGTCCCGTGGCAGGTGAGTGGAGTTGCTTCTTACTTTGGGTCCCTTCACGTTTTTACTTGCCGTGGTCTATATTGACTAGGGACCAAATGAGCTATTGACAGCTGCTACCCAAAAGCAGAGAGATGTGGCAAAAGGATCTTTGTGACATTTAAAACTTCGCAAAGAAAAATTTTAATACGGTGCAGGAGAAAAAGGGAATGCAGCTGAATTGGTTTGATGGTGCTCCTGGGAAAGCACTTTTTGAGTTAAGGATGGGTTGCAAAATGGGGTAGAAACCAGTGGTGTGGGCTGGATTGTACCTACAACTTCTGCCCTTTGCAGGCATTTCATGGGACTTTCCCCAAGGACTAGGGGAAATGGCACCCAGAAGAAAACATGTAGCAATAGTCTTCTCCCCCTTAAACTCATTATATTCATGGGGGAAATAGAGAGAGTAAGTTTCTAAGCTCTTATCAAGGTTTCATGTGTAACATTGAAATAAGGACTGCAGGGTAGGGAAAGTTGTCTGAGGATGGGCAGAGAGGACGTTGCAGCTGTGGGGTGCTTTACAAGGTGGATTCAGGCTTTTTTGAGGATGTTTTCCCCACTGCAACTCTTGCTGTGTACAATTTGTGGAGCTCAGGAAGACACCAAAATGAGGAGGGGGCTGTGCAGCATGCCCTGTCGCAGAGGAAGCGCCGCAGTGGTACTGCGGATCTACTGTCCATCAGCTCCACCTCTACTGCTCCTCAGAGGATAACGGCCAGATATTAAAGCTGAAACCAAACAGAAAAATCTACATGCTGTTGTTTTAAATTTTAAGAAAAATCCTCTGTAAAACCTTCCCTCTTTTTTCAGCCAGCTCTGAGCATCCCTTACACCGACACCAATTCTGTAAGCCACAGACCCAATTACCCAGTCATTAGAGATATTCACGTATGGACTTGTTGTACCCTAGCTTTTTCCCTGCTCGACCACTTCTCCAAGCCCTGTGGGACTGCTGAGCAGTGATATCCCACACGGGTTACCATGGGGATTGAATCGTACTGGGTGTTCTCCACTCAAAATAACTCAGACCCTCTCTTCCCTCCCCCCCATCTCTTTCCTTTCGCAGATGCATTGTGATGACCTGCATGGTCTGGATATACTCCTCCCTCATTTCCTTCCTTCCCGTCATGCAAGGCTGGAACGAGATCCCCGGGGTGGACTTTGATGCAGGCAGAGAATGCATCTTTGTCACCAACTGGATTTTTGCCATCGTGGCTTCTGCTCTGGCATTTTTCGTCCCCTTCATGGTCATGTGCAGCATGTATTTCTTCATCTACCGAGCTTCACGGCTCAAGGCCACTCGTATCATGTCTCAGACTCTGGAGATTCACTACCACCCCAACAGCAAGCGGCAGAACCATCTGCAGCTGGAGAACAAGGCCACACGGACCATTAGCATTATCATTTCAGTCTTCGTGCTGTGCTGGCTGCCATACTTTGTCCTGAATGTCTGGCTCGCTGCCAGAGGCACCGAATCCACCAGCACGGTCTTGGTTGACACCTTCAAGATCATCACTTGGTTAGGGTATTGCAACTCTACCATCAACCCAATGCTCTACGCTTTCCTGAACCGGGACTTCCAACGGGCCCTGAAGAAGCTGCTCATTTGCAGGCACAGGTCTCAGGTGGACATTGGAGAAGACATGGTTTCCATAGCCACATTCTCCAAGACTGCTCCAGACCTAGAATATAGCATCACAGTGCCAGTGCCCAATGGTGCCCCAAAGGGCAAACCCAAGTAGTAGGGATTCAAAATCAGTAGCTGGAGGTGGTGGTACAGAAAGTGCCAGAGCACATCCTAATGGAAAAATCATGGGTAGGAAACAGGGGAAGGAGGGCCCGGAAATATTACAGCTGGGGGCATACAACAAAGATCCATTTCTTCATCTTCCACGATTTTATTAACAAGGAACTTTGATATTTTAGGGGTAATTTGTTACAATTAATGGAGCTAATTCCTTCCTGGGTAATTATTTTTTTAATGAGCATTTCCTAAAACAAATTCAATCTTCATGCTGGGAAAAAAAATCAGTATGATAATGTGAACATGTCTTTGTGTACATCCCAGTGATATACAATGTAAGGTGGGACAGTATTTCTTTATTATCAAGCCACTGTAGCTCTCATCTTGCTGCTTACATTACAAATTTGAGCAGTTTTAGTAACTCCACATGTGTCAGTCTGTGTATCGGTGTTAGGAGAGATGTGGTCAAAGAGCAGAGGTCACTTTTTTACAAAGGCACCGCTCTGCAGCCTGGGCTGTTGCTCAGGGTTCAACTCACTTGCTTCTGAAATATCAAGGGGTTCAGAGCTTTCAGTGGCTTTCTGCGAATTGTCTGTGAGCTTCCTTATTGAATAATTGAGCCAACAACGTGCCCTTGTGGCCAAGAAGGCCAATGCTATCCTGGGGTGCATTAAAAACAGCATGGCCAGCAGGTC
This sequence comes from Vanellus vanellus, assembly GCF_965231255.1. NCBI lineage: Eukaryota > Metazoa > Chordata > Aves > Charadriiformes > Charadriidae > Vanellus > Vanellus vanellus. The sequence goes on along the minus strand of NC_138909.1, from coordinate 49,519,469 downwards.
AAGGGAAATCATCCTCCCCCTCTACTCTGCCCCAATGAGGCCACATCTGGAGTATTGTGTCCAGTTTTGGGTTCCCCAGTTCAAGAAAGACAAGGAACTACTGGAAAGAGTCCAGCGGAGGGCTAAAAAGATGATCAAGGGAACGGAGCATCTCTCTTATGAGGAAAGGCTGAGAAACTTGGGTCTGTTCAGCCTGGAGAAGACTGAGAGGGGATCTCATCAATGCTTATAAATATCTAAAGGGCGGATGTCAAGAGGATGGGGACAAACTTTTCAGTGGTGCTTGGTGTCAGGACGAGGGGCAACGGGCACAAGCTGGAACACAGGAAATTCTATCCCAACATGAGGAAAAACATCTTTACTTTGAGGGTGGCAGAACACTGGAACGGGCTGCCCAGGGAGGTTGTGGAGTCTCCTTCTCTGGAGAAATTCAAAACCCACTTGGATGCGTTCCTGTGCAACCTGCTGTAGGTGACCCTGCTTTGGCAGCAGGGTTGGACTAGATGATCTCCAAAGGTCCCTTCCAACCCCCACCATTCTGTGATTCTGCAAGGGAATATCCTGTGTGACAGACCCCTGGAGATGAGCAAGACTTGCGATCACAGTAAGAGCACTGAGTGCCCAGGAGGTTCAAAGGGGGCTACAGGTGACCAAGACCAGCTGAAGAGGGGTTGTGAAGAGGAATTATTACTTACTTGTGTGTTTTGCACTGTGATGTCTATGCCTTGATGCTGTGAGTGTAGCTACAGAGTATTGCTGGACCACACAGCCATAAAAAAAGATGATAAATGTGAATGATTATTTTTACCACTCCCAAGTGCTTGTCTGGACTTTAAATAGGATCAAACAGCACTGGCTCCCCACAGGAGGGCCACAGAGTACCTCACAGAAGGATTATCCTGAAAAGGCAGGACTGCTCCCGAACATCTCTGCAGCATCTAAACAGTGAGTAAAGGCAGGAGCTGAGTCCCCAGGACCACAGCTTTTCAGTAGCAGATGTTGATAAACTGAAAGAAGGCAAATAAACTTATGAGCCCATAGATGTTCCTGCCACCAGGGCTGTCACGTAAAAACCAGGATTTCGCAGACAAGGTGGAGAGCTGCTGCTGCCATCTGTACAGAGCTGAGAGAAGCCTGCCTTCATTGCTTTCCCTTCCAGGATGTCAGCATAGAGCAATTCCCCATTAGGTCAAAGACCTTCAGTCTTTCAGTCATGGTTGACCATTTGGTCTGAGTTGACTGAAGAACATCATCCGGCAGAAGGACAGGGATGGAACAGAGAAGCATAATGTAATTAAAACCTGACTTAAAGAAGGAAAACATAGAAGGTGTATGGGTTGCCTGGTTTTGACAAGCTGGTAAAATAGTCCCGGAGCTGACGGGGGCATTAAAGCCCAGGTAGATATTTCACAGCAGAGAGAAGCGTCTTCCCCCATGGTTGGGGCAGAGTAAGTGGAGCTGCCAGAGGCAGGGAAAAGAGTGCTTGCAGGCAAGACCTAAGTTCAGGGGAAAGCTTTCTTAGTCAAACCCTGGAGCAAAAAGGAGCAAAGACAGGGACTACACAGTCCAGCATCCAGTACTAAGAGAAGCAAAGACTCACTGACACGGGCTGTTATGAGCTGCACGTGGCCAGGTGCTTTTGTGGCTGAGCATGCACCACACAAGGTAGGCTTCGTATCTGCCTTTGAGGATAAGTGTAACATCCCTGAATACACAGACACACCTAGTGTGAACATGCAGGCTGTTTTCGGTACTGAAATGCTGCAGGGTTCTTGGAATAGGCAGCTACTTACATCCAGCCCAGATAGACAGCAAGTTAAAAATACCTTATCCTTCATTTCCTGTGTTCCATCTGTAATCACTGAACTGGCAGGGAAGCTGGAGAGGCTTCAAACGGGGCCATTTAACTGTGCGTTTATAGCTGATGCTAACAGGGAAATCCAAAGGAAGAGGACACACTTAATTGTCCTCTGTTTTAACCCAGCTAGACTCTTGTTTCTGACCAAATATTCACTGCAGCATTCTGGCTTCAACTAGACAAGCCAGTGTATCTAGGAGAGTTATCCAAGAGCAAAACAAAGACAAACTTTGTAATCTACTTTTGCTGTACCATAAGGCTGCAGAATGTCCACTGGTTTAATTGCTAGTTGTAGTATCACACCACAGTACAGAGATCCCCAGAAGGATCTTTTTAAGAAACTGATTTCAGAGCCTACAACTTCAAAAACTTAAGCCTGCAAAACAGGAAAGTGCATTTATGCAAAACCAGTTCTAATAATGTAAGAATTCTCTCTTCAAGGCTTCCCTTTGTGTTAACAGTTGAGAGATCGCCTTCACAATGCACTCAGTTCAGAAGAGCTCGGTTCCCTTTTTTCTTCAGATAGTATTTCGCTTCCAAGCAGCCATATGCACCTTGGCATCATCACATGCACTGTGGCAAGCATGAGACAGAAAAGCAAAGCAAGTTACAGAAATGCAGTGACCGTCCTCCTGTTCCAGATGCACAAGGCTGCCATCTGCAGCACGCACTGATGCAGGTTCTGAACAGAAGCAACTACGATTTCTTTTTATAAATAAAAAAGTTTATTAAATCATTCAGACTTGAAAGAAGTCACAATAATTAATGCACTCAACAATTACAGCAAGTGCATTCTGTACACTACCAACCCAAATGGATTGATTTGTATTTTATAAATAAAAATTAACATATTTACAATGAGAAATAAAAGCATGGCATTAGGCAGTTAAATTAGCAGATTACACAAATCCTTACCGGTTGATTTTTTTTAAAAGTACAAATCTACAAGATTACATACGACATGTATGACTTCATCAGGTTTAAATTTTCAGAATCACAACATTTTTGTACATAATTTTTACTATGGCTCTCCCAACCACTGCCTATATAAAACCCCCTTTTTAATGGCAAAATTCTTCTTTTCCTTCTCTACAGATTTATCTGTATAAAATGCGTTCTCTAAGATCTACTATAGTGCAGAAGTATGAAATGATTTCCTCTAATGAATGGCTATGGAGAGTGACAGTATGTACAACTGTGGTACTTTTTTGCTTTAAAAATAGTGCATATTCCCAGTTTACCCACCAGGGACAAAAATGGAGTCATAGTTCATTTCAAAATCATCTTCATTTCACCAAAGAGCAAGTGATCTGGATAGATACTCACTAGGCTTAGAGACTGTAATTTGCTCTATAAAAATACAGTATTTTAATTCTATTTACATGTTACAGATCTCTCACTTACCCAGCAAGCTGACATTTACAAGCTTCAAAAAAACCCAACAAACCCAAAAAAACATAATGGAGCACAACATTGGTAAGCACAGTAGCTGGACCCATCCGCCTAGGAGAGTTAAGGTAAGAAAAATGGAATGTGAAAAGTGTGGTTACTGGCTTTCGTTGGCTGTCAAAGTAAACGAAAATCCGTCCAATACATCTTATATGTTAAACATGGCAAAAAAAGTTTAAGTAAACTATTTTCAAGATAGACATTCTGCATCATAGGATCCTTCTGCTGAACAATCCCTGTAAAACCTGCCGAGTGGAAGAAGTGATCCTGAGGATAATTATTTGCTTGGTTGTCTTGAATGCTTATTTCCTGATAAACTCATTGTCCGTGACCTCTGCCTAAGCACTGGTTTTGGTGGGAGTTCCAAGTCTTCAAATACAGCATTTTCTATGATTGCTGCAGCCTCTGGTCTTTCAGTGGGACTTGGAGAGAGCATGTCCTTCACCATGGTGTACTAAAAGAAAACATGACATGCGTTACATGAACAAATTCATAAATTCTTTCTTCTTTGATGTTCTGACTTCAAGTGTGTCTGTATGAACAAGTGGAAATTGTCCCCAGTTGCCTTCTGAGTAATTGTGGTATTAGTGCTTTGGCACAGTAGTTAGAAGTGCATTAAACATTTGAAAATGTATTACTGTGCATCCACTAAACCGTCTTTACTGTCAAGGACTACAATCAATTTGGCAAATCAAATCCGACCCAAGATTCAATAGTGTTATAAAACCTTTACATTAATTTGCAATCTAAAGAATTTTAAAACGTATGAAATTTAATTTATGAGTAATTTTTAGCTTCATGTTTAGGCGACCATGTTTTAAGCCACACAGTAAGTTTTCACAGTGAATTAGAGGTTTTCATTTAAATATACAGGTAGTTTGAATATTTGTCTCAAATATAATCAGAATTACAGTGTCCTCCAACTGAGCACAGCACATCGCATTACCCCGGGCAGCCTGCAGCTGTAAAGCAAGAAAGCCGTCTCATTTAGCTGCTGGCCTGAAGCTACCATGAAAACCTGAGAGCATCTCAGCTTTTTATTGGAGAGGTTTTGCACATCACCTCCTCTTTTATCTGCAGCTGTGTCACTTTAAAGATCTGACTAATAAGAACAGAGCACAATTTTCTCATATGGCTTCCCATTTGAGAGATCCCGTTCCTAGAGCAAGATCCCACAGAGCCATGGTGCTACCTACAATCTCCCCTTTACCTGTCTATAACTCTGCACTTTCTCTTTGTGAATATGGATTTATTGCAAGAAGTCATGTCAGGATGCACGTGAAATTAATGATGTCAAGTGACAAAGGGAAGACAGATCATATTGTATAGTTACTAGAGGTAAACTGTGTGGCAAAAACATTAGCGTCCAGGTTACTATAATGTTATAGCTTTGAAATGTAGTAAAAAGTACTTGGATAGAAAAATGTGTCTTAACATGAAAGCTAACTTTTTTTTCAGTTTTGCTTGCAAAGCAATTGGAAAGCAAAGAAAAAAAATAAAATTGTTAAAGAAAAAGCTACAATTAATAGCATAAGATATTATGCTTACCTCTTGTGCATATTTCTGAGTGAACAATGGTGGAAACTTCAAATTCCTAACATCACTTAAGGTCTGCAAAAATATTAAGAAAAACATGTAACTTTTCCAAAATACCATTCTTCAATAGTATTACTCTATTATTCTTCAAAAATATGCAAACTACGCAAACGAATCAGCCTGATGGAAGAAAAAAATTGGTTTAAAGCCTTGCTTTAGTGGTTAAAATAAAAAAAAAAAAAAAAAATCACAACATATTTAAATGGGCAAGTTGCTGCTTCCTTAGGTATACAGCCTGCACTAGGAATCATGTTACAAGAACTATGAACTTTGCATTTTTAAACCAGCCAGATACACGAACTTATACTGTCTTACTTTGGCTCAACAATTCTGTGTACCACCCTTAATGCCCAAGATCACCTATACCAGTATTAAGACACATGAAATGACTAGCTCTGTCTTAACAACGTGAGCACTAGTCTTTTTTTAATGTTTATGGACTAACAAGCAGATTTATCAGCAGTCTTGAAAGCCGTTCATGTTGCATATTTCTGTGTCCTTAGAAGGCAGTTGGTCTCCTTCAGCGCTTCTTCCATAACAAGCACGTTGGCTCCATCTAGTGACAGTAATTTTCCCACGCTTAGGCACACAATTATTTGCAGCAAGCTGCCTTATGAATTTAAGTTCTGTCATTTCCAGCAACCCATGACCCACTTTAGTGTGTTTTTAGCACAGAAGGGCAATATTTAGCACTTAATTTCTTTTAAGAAGAATCTCCTTTTGAGTAAGTTTGAGCACAAAATGTAAGACTTCTAAAGTTGAAACAAAATTCAATTCATTATTACTCCACTGAAAGTATAAACTGACCAGTTAATAGTGATGGCCAAAAGTCAAACTCCTGTTCAAGAGAACTGAATTTTATGACAATAAAATGCTTCAAATGTTCTCTTTCTCTACCAATTCAGTTTGCATTTAGTGATCTGTTTTCAAACATCTAATTTGGAAATAAATGGTACTGCCACAGAGTAACTGTTACCAGCTTGAGACAGAGGCAGGTCTCACGCTCCTCCTTGGGGGATTTTTCCAGCCCTTTATCACAGATTCCTAGAATACGCTGAGCTACCTGGTAAGGCAGAGCATGTTTTGCTTCACCAAACAGTGCTAATGCTTGGCTGATGCCAATGAAGACTTCAGTGTAACAACTTGGAAACAACAACTAAAGTAGAACTGGACAATAAAGGGCTGGGGGTTCTTCTAGATTTTATCAGAGAGAGTGGAACTTCATGGGAAGTTAGGGTACTCTATTTACCCTCTTATGGAGTAAACCATCAGAGTTAGATGCAATTCAGGATTCACTCCAGTTATTTGCTTTGCTTCTATACTCAGGACAGAAACTGGAAGAGCAAAGCGTGTAGTCACTGCTGCAGGAGATCCTGAGAATCCAGAATAGCTCTTTATCAGTTATGTGTTTCAGTAAAACTGATTTTATCTAGGGAAACTGAAACTGGTTCCAGTGCAAGAAGCTAAAAGCACTGTCATTCCTCCTCTAGACTGCGCTCTTTTGTACCATGAAAAGCTAGAGCATTTTAAGCAAGAGAGTGCAACACCAGCATAGGCGAAGCATTTGGTCAGGCTGCATTCGTAGTGTGGTTCAAGCTGCTTCTTACATCTCTGCTAAAAACAATCCATCTTCACATGAGAATTTAAATACCCCAAGCATATATAAACGTTAAATACAGGCTATAATGACTCTTTCTTTCCTGCGTAGGTTACTGATCACCATATACAAGAGGAAAAACCTTTCTGGCTGTAGCCCCTGTTCTCTATGAGCTTGTTCCTGAGCAAGATGGATCTCACAGGCATTTTTAACAGCAAGGAAGAGTTATTATACACCATCAAACCTCCAAAAGCCACAGTTGATGTAATGAAAGTCATCAATTACTGGGAAGATTGTACTTGAAGCTGAGTGAAATTCACAGCTAAGACTTAACTATAGGAAAAGGAACTGCAATTTTTCAGTAAGTGCTTTGGGTGAAAAAGCACGGCAGAAGCAAACAAAGGAAGAAATGATAAAAATGCACACCATGGTTCCAATTCCTGAATGAAAAACAAGCTGGCAGGCTTAAAGTCACAAGCTATATTTGTTGCTTGAGTTCTTGGATATCCTAGTTCAATAGTTTCTCTTACTTGGCTTGACAACAGAGGAGCTTTGTAAAGAAATTAAGTCCTCGATTCAACTGCACACACTAGGAAGACTGCAATTTATTTTCAGTAATTCAGGGGGTCTGTACAGGGCTGATAAAGAAGTTCTGTTCCTAATTGCAAGGCTTTTTCAAAACTGAGAAGAACCTCTTGCAAATGTTTCACCAAGCGAATAGCTATTTTAAACAAATTATTAAACTGAGAATAATCCAATACCATACATACCCTAACCCTCTCCATCTGTGTGCTGAAAGGGTAAAGCAGCTCAAAGAGAATCAGTCCCAAAGAAAAGATGTCCACTTTGTGCGAATAGGTGTTTCCACAGATCTGAAAGTTCAAAATTAGGATTAAGTCAATCAAGCTATTCACTGTATGTAATTATGCACAACATAAACAACCCCTTTTCAAGTCAACATACGGAAGCAATTAGTCCTGTGCAGAGCTGAAAACTACAGGACAGGCACATTGGCAAAATAAGCATGGGTGAGCAAGGTCCTGATCATCCGCTCCTCTTTGCAGACACAACTGTAATGTAAAATGTTTCAACTTACTTAAACCTCAGACACAATAGTGTGTCCTTGCTCAATTAACTTGTAGTAGAAAGATAACTGCATAATATTCATTAAAAGCAAGATCAACAAATGCATCTAAGTAGAAATCATTAGCCACTTTTTCGCTGTAATAAACGTAGATATACTAAACTATGATTTTGAAATTCAATTTAGCTCAAAACTCTACTTTGATGAGAAACAATTTAAGTAACTTGATTGCAACAATTTACTAGAAAGAGTGCCTGATCTTTAAGCTCCTGGGAATTCAGGTGTTTTCTAGGTACTGACAAATACAGCTTTAAAGAAACACAAACCTGTTCTGGGCTCATGTACAGCTTGGTCCCTACTTGTCCTGTGTGCCTGGCATAAGCTGGCATTGGGGTAAGTACTGATTCCTCCTCCTCATCTTGGTCCATAGCAGTTACCAGTCCAAAATCCCCAACCTTTACTATGTCATCCATTGTGAAAAATATATTGGAAGGCTAAGAAAACAAACAGGTGAAAAGAAAAAAAAAAAAAAAGTAAGTAATAAACAAGTGTCTGTGTGTCTGTGTTTCAGCAGATACAACACTTCACTTTAATTCAGATAAGCCATGCTGTCAAGGCTAAAAATGCTCATTAAACACCACCTGAGCAGAACCAGTTAAGAATCTTAGCTGTTCAGGAAAAAGGAATTACTCCCAAATTAAATACTCCTGAATTACTCCCTTCCTGAAACTCAGACTGGTCATTTTTTGTCTTCCAGTAGTAGTTTATTAACACTACATAGGTCTGCTGAGTGACATACACAAAAATTAACAGCTGTGGGGAACAGAATAGATAAGTTGTCCAGCTCTCCATCACACGGCAAATTCACACCAGATGCTGGAGTTCTGATCTTAGTCTTTTTTAATCTAATCTCCGTGTGTTAAACTTGTTCACAATATTATTAACCAGCACGTAGCACGTCATCTTAATGTTAAATCATAGATACACTGGAAGCGTGGGAATAAGGTCTGCTTTGCAGTTGGTACTGTGCAGGTTAACTGTGGGAACAGCTGTTTGTAACAGAATAAAAAAAAAAATATATTTTTTTGATAGAAGCTTAAGAACTTTGCAATTCACAAGAGCAGTGATGATCTGGCTTGACTCTCCTTTAGCTTGTTTGCCAGGTACCAGCATCTGTGGCCTAACCTACTGATAAAGGAGACTGGAACTGAGATGCCTCTTGCTAATGGTACATCTCAGATGGTTTCTCAAGAGACTTGCACTGTGGCTGATAGAATAGCACATGCCAAATGAACGATTATTTCTTTGAAACATGACCGCTCCACCTTGGTTGCAAATAAAGACAGACACAAATTTTGGAGGGAAGAACAGATTGCTTCTGCAAGTGGAAAGAAGCAGCAGGATTATTTATGGGGAAAGGGCCAAGGTGTGGTAAAGAGGCAGGTAGTGCTGGGCAAGCTCCTCTCAGAGCTGCTGGACTTTCAAGGCTAGGAAAACATGGTCCTTGCTTTGTTGACAACCCTTGGAACAGGAGGAGGCAGAGATACACAGCAATACTTTTCCACAAGATTAAAGGACTACAAAGCTGACCTGTTTCAAAGTCCATCTGACTTCCTCAGTTAAAGACAAACCCACTGTGCAAGAGAGAAGCAAGGCAGAAAACAGCCTTCTTGGTTTTTTCAAGCAATGAACAGCTCTGAGATAAGCACTACATAAATAGTTAGACATAACTTGTTCGTCCCACAGTGCCCACATCCCACCTCTAAAACTACCTTCTGAGACAGGTCTTATCTCCTGCTATTATATTCCTGTAATGAGTGTCATGACCTTTGCAGTCACAGCTCATTTAGCGAACAAAAGCTACTACCCTGTAAACCCATAGTGTCTCCAGGCTCTCTCTGAAGCATTTATACAGCACCCATCCTCTGACTGCACACCCACGTTGTCAAAAATCTGTGGACCAGAATTTTACTGCTCAAGGCACAAAAGTCTCCATTAGGCATTTGTATCCCATTGCCTTTATCTCCATTTCCCTCCTCCTCCTCCCATAAACACACAATAAGTCAACACAATCTGTCTTGCTTCACAGAGCAAAACTCCTAACAGAAAGTTTTATTTTTTGTACTATTCTGGCTGAAAACAGACTGTCTGCGAATGGGCTGGCATATAGTTTCGACAAATTAATGAGAATGGACTCTCTGCTATCACAAACTGCTGGCAAAAATAAGCCATCAAGACCGCATTTGGAAAGACAAAGTCTAAGGCAAATGCACACAATTTTGATTTAAATCAGAGGAATACAACCACCCTCTAGTTTAGTTATCTTGCCAATTGCACAAAGAAATTTCTCTCCAAATTCTTCAGTGAGAATAAGAATTCCCATTTTTTTTCACAGATACGAATAAGCTACTCACATCTGGAAGACTGTTTAATTCAATTAATGCTGCAAAACTTATCTAAGATTGTTCTTGCAGTTCTATGAAACTCAATTTCTTTTGAGCTGTCAAGCATGACCAACGGCTTATCCTGGGAATAACAGCAAATTCACTTGCCAGACAGATTTCTGGTTTTGTACTTCGTTTTCTGCAAAGGAATTTGAACTGTGACCTGTGCACTTGCCTACTTAAATTCCTGCCATCTTGTCATTGCGGTATCCCTGATTAGTAGGAGCCTAATGAATGCATCTCAATGTGTATTGTTATTTTTAAGTATTTAAAAGATCTCCTTGAATCTTTTAATATGCATGCATATAAATTTATTTTCACATAGGTCAATGAGTTTTTGTTGGTGCCAATGGGAGCAAGAACTGGCCACTATCAGCTACCTCTGCCTCTAGTAAAGACAAAACAGCTTTACAGGTTATTTGCTTAATAGCGCTGGTATGAACATAGGGTTGCATGACCAATCTCTTGGACAAATTAGAAAATTAGGTGAGAAATGTTCCTAGGAGCTTCTGAAAACTACAGGAAAAAAAAATTAAATACTGCCTGTTGTTTTGCCCAAATTAACACATAACAAACTTCCAGGATCCAAGAATAACATCTATATGCACATGGGAAGTTTTCTGAAGCAGGAATTTGTTTGTTCAGGGAGAGCCTTTCCAAGGCTTATACCAAGTAAACAAAATAAAATCTCTTGTTCAAATTGCTGCCAATATTGAACTTTTAAGATGTTCCAACAAAACGCCACACAAACTGCTGATTAAGACTAACAAAGATCTAAGTGAAGATCTACATAAGCTTTACTAAACAGTGATCTCAGTAAAGACTGCAGAAAGTCACAACCGACAGTACTGTTAAGAAAGGTTATTAATTAACAAGCCTAGCAACATATTAATACAGGGATTTAATTACTTTTCTGGTCAGTTTCTCAAGCACTAAAGATTTTTCAGATAACTGATTCAAGGTAACTGCTTAATGCTGATGGGGAAAGAAAATACTTGGAAGGGTTTGTGAGTTTTTCCTAACTTTAACATATCCTTTCAGTGTTACTGAATTTGAATCCCCTTTTACTGCCACACCTGAGATGGTATTTTTCTTTTGTTTCTACTTATACCAAATGATTACTACCTGAGAACCTACAACAACTGTTATAATCATTTCAATACTTACTCCACTAGGTAGGTATTAATGCCTCCTCAAATAGGTGAAGAGAAACAGGAACTGCTTCTCCACAATTTGGGAAAAGCAATCAATTTCTCAGAGTTTATACTAATAAAACTAACTTCAGCTGGGCTCTTTAATTAAATTATGGCATTTGGTAACACATACAGACACTTGCACATGCTAAAAGTTCCAGCAAGATTAGGCACTAAGGTAAGATCAGAAGCAAAATGAAAGAAAACGTACAAAAAGTTACTCCTGACTTCAGGTACATTAAATGCCAGAGGTAAAAGACATCCTTCCTGGTCTTAACCGGATGGACGTTATCAGACATTAAAAAGATTATGAATCCTTCAGAAATCTGAATTATGATAGTTGGCACTGACTCAAAATTTAACTCCAGGACAGTTTACTTTTCAGTCCTAGAGGAGCAATACTTAATTTTTACTCTCTCTAAACAGGAGTAACACTGCTGCTCTTAGGCAGTATTGCTACAGAAAGAAGAAGGGAGATACCAGAATTAGAATCATAGAACGATTTAGGTTAGAAAAGACCTTTAAGATCATCAAGTCCAACTGTAAGCCTAACACTGCCAATTATCTGCTTCACTTAAAACAGTAGAACGGGATCCAAAATACTGTTCTTTGCCACACAGCTCATTAACGAACAACCCTGTATAAAGAATCTGAATTAGAAATCCCATAGAACAAATGCAGGTGTGCCAGGTACAAGGAGTCTTGCTGTAAGAAAGACTAATTGCAATAAGGAATTATAGATGTTTATTTCCTGGAGCACTGCACCTCCAGATTATTGTACAGACTCAGCTTTTATAACACCTATGCTGAGGTCACCGAGAAGAGTCAACTATTTTAGCAGTATTTGTCTCCAATGCCATATTACTCCCACATACAAAAAAGTTTTACCTGTATCCACACACATGATCTGTCAGTTTAAAGCAGAACTTGACACTGAGCTGAACAGCCTGGCACTGCTGTATTAGGAGCAGTCAAATTTGGAATTGCCTACGCTCAAGTTTGTAATGAAGTGGAGGGACAGCTACCCTGTGATGTCATTTGAGTCAGTCCAAGTGTTTTAGGAATTCCACAGCACCAGAGACTTCTGTATAACACTTTGGGCACAGATAATTTAAGTTATGATAGCTCCAAAGATAATCTCACAGTACTAAACCAGAAAACGTTTGCCTATAGGACACAGCCAGCGAGATAACCAGTTACAACCAGAATTTGGAAAGTTCAGGCATTCAGTGATGATCATGCCAGTAAATAAATACATTAAAAAACCCAACACAATTCCTGCATGAATACAAACCTTGAGATCCCTGTGCATTAATCCTTTGCTGTGCAGAAAGTCAACCGCTTCAGCTATCTGCAGAAATATTTGCAGACACTCTGTCCTTTCCCTCTCCTCTATCATGCATCTTCTGCTCATCCAGTCTTTAAGGTTCTCTTTCCGGCAGAGTTGCATTTGGATGTAAAGATACACCTTCGGGGAGGTGGGCTTAACTTTTTCTGCAATATTTTTAGAAAGGTCCAGGCTTAAACTTGTTGGCCTTGGTGGAGAAACAGAGAGGGGACTTCCTGAAGCAGATTTCTTGTTACCAGATTCCTTTGTACTTTTCGCCTTATCCTCAGAAACGCTCTCATCATGCAAAACATCAACTTTATCTTCCTTACTAGAAGCATTTCCACAACCAGAATCTTCAAACACAATAGAAGAAGAGGTCCCTTCCCTCAGATGTACAACAGCAACAGGTGAAGAACAAATTTCCAAGGAGTCACCCAGCTCGTTATTGTTGACAGTACTGTCTTCTACATCACAGCCTGTAAGGACACTGTCCTGAAGGTTTAATAGTGGATCTTCTGACTGGTGTAAGTCCCTGTTGTCTGTGGCAGAAAATTCCAGAGGAGAAAACTGGCTTCCGGATGAATCGGACTGACCACAGGGTATTCCCACGGACCTTACCCTCTCCGATGAAGTGACTTCAATGTGCTCCTTTGTAGAGAACGGCTCTGTTCTGATCTTAAATGATGGGACGTCCATTGGACTGGGAGAACTGAGTGGCCAATCAGTGCTAGAAAAACAAAATCGGGAAATTAATACTGGAGAACTTTGTTCCACTAGAAATGCATTTTCAGAAGCCCAGGTTTTAACAACTGCTACCTCCAAGAACTGTGTCATATCATAACGGTAAACCACTACTCAAGTGCGGGAATCACTAACAACCAGGATTTAGCATCTGTTTTTCTTAATGAGGGTAATGTTTTCTCACTGAGACAAGAGCGCTGATAAAGTAAAATTTAGGAAGCTCTACTGCCTGGATTCCCAATGTGCAATCAGGCTCATCTTCAGCTTGAAAAAGTTCAGTCCTTTAGAACATGCATTGCGATGACTATTTCAAGTGCCTTGGAAGAATTACAGCTGTGAAAGCGTTCATTTGATGCCTGAAATATAAAGGTCGCTATATTCTAAAAATTGTTAGGCATGTTAAGATGTTATTATGAGACCACTCAATAGTCTTGTATTAGGCCTCATTCTTTAAATAACACACACCCACTTTTTCCTTTCTCTTAACATCCTCTTACTCCTTTATCTAATTTTCCATTTTTAACCTACTTCTACCAAGCTCTATAAATCATCACTCTGATTATCCCTCATATATTGGTGCTGAAATAAATTCTTGAAGCATTGGAGCACTGAATCAGTTCCACGTAAACCAAGACAACAAACAGGAGGCAAGCAGTGGAAAGAAACAAAGAAGACAGAGATGCCAAAGTTTAAAATTGAATCACAGTAGCAATGTTTCAACCTTCCAACCACCCAAAGATTCAATTGCAGAAGTTGAATTCAAGAACCACAAGATGACTCCTAAGCTGAAAGGAGGACCTTACCACAACAGAGGACCCCAAAATTGAGAGATGCTGTGCACAACTGTGATATATTTGTACCTTGTTCAATTGAGAAGTTCACAGGCTAAGTTAATAACCATCTCTTTCCTACATAGTCTCTCCATCTTCCTGGGTCATCTACCAGGTCTCCATTTCTGTTGATGTACAATCTCAAACTCAGTTGTTAAAAAACCCCACGAGTTACCTGTCATCTTTTAACCACTGTTCATCCATCTTTTCCTGCCATCTCTCAGGTGGAGCTTCCAGCCATGCGTTGAAATAACGAACAATACCTGGATGCTCAAGTTTAGCTAATGCCTTGACTTCCCGCATCACCTTTTCACGAGCCAGCTCCCTACAATTTGGGATGAGAACAACAGAGACATGGTCACATAAAGCAACAGCATAGTATAGAAATTTCTGCAAAGGAATTTAATCAAAGCTAGCCCAGTATAAACCAGGCTAGTAGTATTGCTCTTCACACCAAAAGACAGATGTGTCTTAAACTCCCCAGAGTAACTCATTTAGGGTAGAAGTGTGGAGGAGCAGTATGTGCTCATAATGGTTAAGTATTTAGTCATCCCTTTTCAAATAATTACAGCCAGCAAAACTGGGAGGAAAAGGTTCACCTTGTTCTCAGCTGTTTACAGGAACAGAAAAAAGACCACTAAACAGCAATATTCTACAGGGATGTAGAAGACACTGACACATAAGACGACAGTAATACCTTATTATTTCTTTTTTAGTTGGCGTAACATAAGGAGACTGCATAAAGACTATCTCCATTCTATGGACAGGAAAGCAGGTAGACTGCTATCTTATTGAAGTAAATAATCTCTCTTCATAAGACTGTAACTGGACCAAGTTAAGTTGGGTGGTTTTATTTAATGGGTTAGAATATGGTCGGAAAAGAAGAATTTAGGCTACCTTCTGAAAAAAATCTTTAGTCTTAAATAGTCACGCTTATTTAACACATTCAAAAAATAGTAATTCTAAATTTCATAGCTTTACCCCCTCCCTCTACTGGCCTGCCTGTTGCTGTTCTAACTTGAGATTTCCAGAAGCAGTGTCTCCCATCTCCCACTAAAAGGAACTGCTGCAAGCTCTGTGTAGGGTAATTCAGCAGCATGGCTTGACCACCTATGACTGAAAGAAAAGGTAGGGGTTGTGGGACCAGAAAATGAAACAAATGGACAAATGGAGTCAGAAAAGCTGGTGAGGGAGAGAGAAAAGAAAGAAGAGGTGGAGTAGGGAAGGTAAGGAGAGGAAGGAGAGAAGCAAATTAACAGTGCTAAAAGTAACTGGTCCCATTATCAAAGGCTCTATTCATCAAGGAAATCAAAGGAGTTCCCATGTAGCCGCAGCATCCTCACAAGGGTCCTGCTATGCAAGTATTTTAGCCAAGCAGGTCACCCTTCTGCTGTGATGACATATGCCAATTCTCAATGCCAAAACTAAGTCAGCCCCCCCATTAAAAAGTATGTCATTCATCCTAATGTAATATCTGGGAAATCAGTTCAGGAACAGATGGTTCAGTGTAGGATGGGATCCCACCATTCATTCATTACTTCTACATCTCAACAAACTCATTCATTACCTGTTAGGTAAACGGATCCTCTTGATAGCATAGTTGCAGTCATCCACTTTATTTCTGGCTTCAAAAACTACTCCAAAACCTCCACGACCCAGACACTGAATTGGTTCAAAATCTGTCAGATATCTTGGAGGAGAAAGGTGTGAGGAAGGGACAGAAGAACAGAGGGAGGACAGAGGAGAAAAATACATTAGTATATAGAGAAAAATGCAGTCATTTATGACTAAGTGAAATATTTCTGTACAGGCAAAACACGTTGAATGACTTGAAGCATTTCTGATCTTTTTTCCCTGCTCACCCACTGAGGCAATCAGATGGCTACCTATTTATGAAATGGACAGTTGCCAATTATGCATTTATTCAGCGTCTATCACAACCCAGCAAGATCCATTATGCATGCACATGACAAACTGAAGAAGTTTTTCAGAATATCAGGTTGCATGCTTACTGGATCATGGACCATAAGTATGTAGCCTAAGTTTTTATGCCCGAATTAGGTGGTGACAGCCAAGTATTTTCTAAATCATGATTTGCCTTTAGCCCCCACCCCATATAACTATTTCTGCAACTAGTCCTTCTAAGCACCCCTTCTGAAACATCACTGTTCTTAATTCTTACTACCTTTCTTATTTTTCCTCATTTTAAATCCTCCAGTTCTTAACTTACTGAAAGTTACAAATGTAGAGGAAATGGTCACATTTTCTCCACAGACATGCCCCTATACACCCTTCTGTTGTAACCAACTCCTTCATAACAGCAACAAAGGTTTGTTCCAAATATGGTCTGCTTATTCTGCAGAATATATAAAACATCATCTATTTCTATCTACAATTGCCTTTCTCTGCTTTAATCCATAAACACAGAAACAGAGGGAGTAAACACTGATTAAGGCCTTCAAGAATCAATCTTATATTTCCTCCTGATGTGTGAAATGGGAGAGCAACATTCCTAATCACAGGTATCCTGTAGACTCTCGGGGATTGCCTAGACTAATCATAACTGCAATCTCACACCGGTAATGGGGTGACAGGCTTCTTTGTGTCACTTGCTCATTATCCCGCAAAGTCAGAGGACTAGGACAGGTAAGAACAAGTGAACACCTACTATTTCCTCCAGATAGCATTAGTTGTCACACTGACTAAAAACCCTGTAGGTGTTGTGTAGAACCGAGCTCACCTTGACACGTATCCAGAGTTCTTGATGTCAGTCCAGCTGCTGTCTTTAACATCTCCACAAGTGGGCTCATATTTACTATCAGTCTGACACTGTGTTTCAGATTCCTTCCGAAGCTAACAAGGGTTACCAAAACAACAACAAAAAACCAAACAAATTTGACTCCTTAAGTACCTGAGGTCAGTTTGTACCCTAGATATGGCATTAAATAATTTCAATGCAAATATCTCCAAAGACCTCAGATATGATCAAAGCAGTCTAATCTGCTTGTTGAAACAGTTAAGCAAATTGTATATGGCAGCTGACAGCCTTCAAAGATAGATTAAACAATAAATTCAGGCTTTTGATTTTGTTAGCTCATTAGTTATTAACTTATTAATACCACTCATTGCAGACTCAAAACCGAAAGAAAAGGCTAGAATAATACCTTCTGTATTTAGGATTCAGAAAAAAAAAAAAATACTTACTCTGCTGTAAGGATGGGGATGGAAAAGTTTGCGTACGATAAAAGTTGTGGCCACAATGCAAAATATAATGGTGCCAACAATTTCCTTCCACCAGTGAAGCAGAAGAACAGGGTCTTTTTTGCGAATGTTCTTGTAATTCGTCTCATCAAAAAATCTAACAGTGATCTGAGTGCTACGTTTATTTCTCTCTCTCTTGTAGTAGGGTAAGTAATAACCATTATCTGTGTAGAAAAGACACAAAGAGGGCATGTAGGTAACTACAAAATAATTTTGTCTTCTCATTAATAGGTTTCCTCAACAGACACAGGGTATTTTTGTTTGCACGCCCCATGATTTTAAACGGCACATAAGTAAATTCGGTTAATCAAGGTTGTGTACTGCACAGCAACTAGGTTTCCCATCAAAGTTCACCACTTCAGAAGGCCTGACGGCTGACAGCTTTAAACCAGAGTATCTTCCATATGGAAAACTTTATACCGCCAGGCTGTCTCCAGCACCATTAGCAAATTCTGAAAAAAATAATTCATAGGCTTTTTCCACTCAGACCAACTATCAGTGGTAGTACACCGAATATCTCTGCAGTAGCAATTTCTGGCACTCCGAAGTGCTTTGTGTGGCACTAATTGTACATACACCACAACTTGGAAATCCTACTTTGGGCAATAATTTCCTAGTTCATTAAATGTTAAAAAAGCACACATATTTAACATCAAACAAATGTCCATTTGTTGAATTTCACAGATAATAAGTGGGTAAATCTAGCTATTTTAAACACTTGAAAATTTGGAACTTCCACCTACCATATGGATACTGCAGAACCGAAAGTGCTCCATTACTGTACTCTTCATGAGAATACTTGTCATTGCTGAGACACTTATCAAACTCATCAGACCCCACCAACACTGGAGTCCTGGAAGGAGAATCTAAGCATAGAAAAGACACAATTTTCTGAGCTGATTTATTGTAAAGATTCTGTTCTTGTACTAATTTAATGAGAACTTCAATTGCATAATTTTAGAAAATGTCTCTTGGACCAGACCATGAGAACCAAAATAAATGCAAGAGTATTTTAAGGTATCAGTTACTTAGCACCTCTCCCCCTTGCCAAAATACTAGTTTTGGACAAGTCAATTCACTCAGTCACACCACCGCAAAAAACTTCATCTTTTTGTTGAAAAATTTTGTTGAAAAAACCCAACATTTCATTATTAAAAAAGACCCTGTCAAATTCATAGGAGAAGAAAGCAGACATTAAACATTTAATTAGAAAAAAATAAACAATTAATAAAGCACAGAGATAGTTCCTGAACTGGTTTACAGCTAGAAACATTAGACTAATTTGAACCATATTGGAAATCAGAAAAATGTCCTGTCTTTTCAGAGCTAAGACAGTAAACAAAACTCTGAGTTGTTACTTACGGATTAAAGGTTTCCATTTGATTTTGGGAAGAGGAATAATTGCATTATCATTCCTGGATTCCAGAGCCTTTGGGTTGGTTGGAAATTTCTCAGAAATTCTGACTGATGACTGAAGATACAACTGGCCCCTGTACATACCTAAGTAATATACCCAAGAGCACATTAGTCTTAGGATTGAGTTATCTTCACCCCCAGAATAAAATTGCCCAGTTAAAATATGTGGTTAAAAACATTTTTGAAAATATTTCTTTATGTCTGAGAATCTGAGATACTGACTGATTGCTAGGCTGGATGAATTCACACAATACATTCTGTCTGCTCTAGAAAGCAAGAGATCAGGACATCTAATTTTCACCATTGGAGAGCTGTTGCTACAGGAAAATGCCAGCAAGTTTTAAGAGCTATAAAGCAGCTTTGGCTTTGCATAGGTAAGACTTCTTTCAAACATCCTACCCTTGTTAGTGCTGGTACAGATTATTCCTCAACAGACATTACCAGGAAGGCTGGGAACAATCTGGCTGCTTCTTAAGTGTTATTCTTATCTGTGTAACCACTAACAGGAGAGCTACATGGTGTAAATACTTACAGAAAAACGCTAAGACAAAGTCTTGGAAAAATCAAAGCATGTTTACTTCCCAGAGACAGACAGACCGCTAAGAGGAAGAAGGACATGGGGCCACGCTATTTCAAATTGTCACAAACTACATCAAATCAATTCTGACAGCTGGATGAAAACTTTGTCACAAAACCTTACCATGAAGACCTTTCAGTTAAGTTACTGTAATCAGTGTAGAGGAAAAAATGAATGTGACAAATTAGCAGGCTGGAGGGAGATACTGCTTATTGCTTACCAAGCAATGAGACTGCCTTGTTAGCTATAAATCTATCTTTAAAAGTTTCAAGACTTTCAATCATCTCCAATGTACTGAAATTACAAAGCAGTGAACACTTCAGAATCAAAATAGAAAAGGTTTATGGTTTTGAATTGTTTTGGTTTTGAAAAATGACCAAAAAAAAGAAAAAATGTCAATCTTTTGCCTATCACTGTCTAGGCTAAACTGTCATAGATATTAATTCTGCCATAGCCAAAGATATACTGTACCTTCCTGTAATTGTCAGAATTTCTAAGATGGGTACACAGAACTCTGACTTTGAGGGGCAACAGTAAAGATGATCAGAGCAGGCTAGGAAGAAACGAGAACACGTCTATACCTTTTGAAAGTCTTTCAGGGATAAATATGTTAGTGAAGCCTCAATTTTGGGGCTTTATAAAGCAATGTGGGTTAAATTTAACAGCCTTGATTATGAAGAATATCATACTGGACATGTTACAGGTCCTCTTAACTGTAATCTACCAGTACAGAAAGATCTGCTTTACTGCAACCTCAGCAGAGAAGAGAGTAACGTTTACTACAGAAAATGCTGCAGTCAAGTGTCTCACCCAAGTAAACGCTGGATTCTGTGGCTCCTCTGGCAGCTTCCACAAGATCTTCTTCATCTTCCAACACTTCATTGTTTGCAGTGTAACTTGTGTCATCAAACAGACTGATTGGAATTACTTTGCCATCCTTAACCAGCCACGCAGAAGCAATTGGAGTGCAAAACTGGAGAAGAGCGAGGTAACCAGAAAATTTAATGTTGTAATAACTAAATATTATATAAGAATAATGCTACACAATGTGCTTAAATTCCTTGTTTCAATTTTTGTCACGGATGTAGCAGCTCAAAGTCAGAACTTCAATTAAAAAAATTACAAGCAGATGTGTACTTCTTTACAAAGACAGCACCTGAAATCCACAACGAAAGACATCCTCTATGACACTGCAAAACGTCTACTTTTGTAACATTTAATATTCTGTTGTTTCCCCTACCTGGTATTCCCATTCCAGATGTCCGCCTCGTTTGTTAAAAGCCATCACCTTCCAGTCAGCTACCGAGACCTTTATTACTGTATCTTTCATCATAGCTTCCTGCTCATCCCCATCTGAAATAATTTTTGTTTCTTCTTTGTTCATATTTGATTTAAAATTGCTCTCAATATATCCCGCTCTAGTTTCAATATCTGGGACATAGCGCAGCTCAAAGTGACCAACGCTGAAATTCCACCTTTAAGAAAAAGAGCAAAACTTTGTAGAAACAACTTATATATTCCAATGAAATCCAAAATCCTGCATCCAGAAGAATCTTAAACTGAATTACCTACATTTGGCCCATATTTTCCCAGTAAACTCTCAGATTGTCAGATGAACACAACTGCACCAGGAGGGGGAGTGCTAATCCAGAATACAACCCAAACCAGCTGAGAAATCTCATCCAACATGATGGGCAAGTTGATAAAACAGCTGGTGAAGTAGGGCCAATGGCATTACAGGCTTAGTATATGGAGAGGGCAACTAAAATCATCAGTAGTACAGCTGGGTCTCTTTAGGTACAAAAGTGTTACATAGCTGATGGAAGCAACAAGTACAAAGCATTTAGGAAGCAGCACTCTACACAAAACATATTTCTTTTCATTAGTAAAGAGGAATTTAATTTGCAACATAAGGTTTTTCAAGCTGGGAGAGGGACAATGCTTTTTTTTTTTTTTTTTAATCACACACAAAAGCTAATGTAGAATCTCTTTGACAAGTACTTCATGAAACCAGGACTGCTCATGTCCCACAGGTTAACACTGAAAAAAGACAACACACACCTGCTTGCAGTGAAAAACTCTTTAATTTTTATAAAACAACAAGTTAGGGCAGAAACTGAAAAATTATTTTCAGAATGAGAAAGAATAGTTCTTTTCTTATTTCCGTGATACAGCCCAATGCTGTACGGAACATACAGAGTGGAAAGGATGCTATGTCTGTGTCTTGAACAGCAAGGAAGGGGGAAAAATATTTCTTGAACAGTATGTTTGGGTACCCAAAGTTTCTGAGGACCAGTCTGGAATCAACCAGGAGCCAAAACTGTCTCCTTAAAGAATTTACACCCCTATGGTAAAAGTTTGGTGTATTTTATATATTCATTATATTATATTTATTAAAAGCTTTTATTTCTGTGGATTAAAAATACAGAACTATCTTGTAAACTCCATAGCAACGATATTGTGCCACCAGGAAAGCACCTCTGTTTCTGACTACAAAGACAGGAGGATTCAGGTGCACAAGATGGTCAGTCATGCTGTGCTTTTGAAAGATGTACAAAGGAAAAATCATGTTCTTATGACATACCTCTCCCTGCCAATACCAGTCTCCAAGACCCACAGAATCCAAGGTTTCTTTTAAAATTCTTCTGACCTACTAATCTATTCGAGTTCTAGTTAGGTTCTCTCTGATACACTACAGATGCATAAACTGTCAATCCTGCTGCAAACAGAAGAGGGAGCAGAGGAACAGGGAATGACTAGTTCTCCACTAAATTGTTGGGCAGTTACTGTATCTGTGTATTGCAACCAGCCTTTTGAACTTGTGCTTTATGAAGTCGTTTGGTTGGTTGGTTGGGTGTTTGTGGAATGTGTGCCTGTACTTTTACAGAAATCTTGATGTATTAAAACTCCAACAAGACAGCATTACGAAAGTTCCACACTGACCCAGTTTCTACAGCTTGTAAAAAAGACCACCTTGTTATGAAATGAACAAAGTAGATTTAAGAGTGGGACTTTCAAAAAAATAAGACTGAAGATGTTATAAAAATCAACTTAAAATGAAAGCTAAGATATCAAGGTTAAAAAAAAAACAAACAGTGACAGTTACCATGAGTAGGTAAAGAACTTAAAAGTGACTCATTAAGTCATAAGATGACTTTTAAACTGTCTCCTTTTGTACAAAACCCAACAGTTCGAATAAACATTAATGACACTTGGCTTGTACAGTAGAAGTGACAAACTCTTTCGAGGTATGCAAGACAAGAAAAGTAATTTTCTTTTGGTTTAGACGGAATAAATATGTGCATATATCTTTTCTGTCTAATCATCTATAAAACTGAAGTTCAAGACATTTTTCAAAAGCAATGAAGGGCAAAGGGGTTAGATCCTAGTCACCAGTCTGGTGCATCCCTTTGGTTAACAATCTAAACTCCCTCATGCAATTCTTAGTCTAATGAGTGTAAGAAGAAGGTCAAATCCTTAAAATATTACATATTAAGAACTTATCTCTATCAGACTGTTTCTGAACAACTGTTACACTTACTTTTCATTGCCACTGCGTGGTCCAACAGCACGGACTGTTTTCTGGGTTCGGTGTAATAGGAGTGTCTCTTCCTGTTCTGTTTCATCATCATCCCACCGGCGACAGCCCATAGCTGAGCAGATGTACTTCACCTAAGGGACAAAACAAGACAGACACATGCTTCAAAGTTCTGAAGAGCTTCAAGACAAATAAATGTGATCAACAGCAATATTTAAAGCTAACAATCCTTACATTCTTGGCTCACAGGAGATTTGGAGCTCTGTGATTTCAGATGCTTGACTTGAGGGATGTTGAAAAGCTTGGTTTAAGAGATAAGGGCTTTTCAGAAATACAATTTTCAAAAGATTATAGTAAGTCTACAGTTTGGGCTATTTTGATTACTTTTTGACTATATTTTGCACATATTTCTACCTCTAACTGGAAGAAATCTTAGCGCTCTCTTCTCCCACTATTTCTGTGGTCATCAAAAGAAGATTCCTACAAGACCCACAGCATAATTCTGCTTTCGTGCCATATTTGTCTCAGCATAACTCTATTAGCTTCAAATGAAGTACTATTGATCTATATAAAATAACTCCAAGCCTTCCCCCTTTGCCTTGTCAGCTATTAAAGGGGAAAGAAGACCTTATTTAACTCTCACAGTCACGTAGATTTTTGCAGTCCCAATCTCAATCAGAATTTGGATTATATGGGCAATTCTATTATGAAAAGGGAGTTGAACACACTTTCAGGAAGTCTGAATTGACATCATACTGCCAAAAACAACAGACTGCCCAAACTCATAACAAGGAAGAGTCAGGCACTATTTCCTATATAAGGCACCTTTGCTACTGTGAGCATAAGCCAGAAATCAAAGCAGAAACTGAAATTTCCACTTCCTGAACACCGGGGGAGGAGCAGTCTGTTGGTGCACCACACACTCTGCTATCAATGAAGAAATCAAAATGATCTCATGAACTCGTTTTGGGTCTATGATCTTCATCACTCGTGATCACCCTACACCATGCCATAGAAGTGTTCTACATTAAAATGTATGGTCAAAATGAAAAGACGATATTGTGGAAAACAAATATTGGAAGTTTAAAATTTTTAAACTAGATGTATTTTTTTAATTTGTTTTAAAATGCAGCAAGCCTTCTGATTTAGCAAATGTCTGTTCTTCAGTACATAAAGTATCTACAAGCATTTTAATGACATCTGACATTAAAGAGGGGAAGAGGGATGTTAATTGCAGGACTGTGAATAATGCAATTAATTCCTGTGATTTTTCTTAACCTTTTTTCTTCTGTGTTTTTCAAAATATACAACTTTTAACCAATGGATTTCAGAAGAAAAGTACCTTCTGAACTAGTCAGATAGCTAGTAGTTTTCAACTTCACTTTTGCTTATGACTTCAAAATGTAAGGAGAATTTCTAAGAGATAGTAAACTCACTGACAACAATTACAAGTCTTAAACTTTTGCGTATGTTGAACGTTTTCCTTGGTTTCAACCAGCTATCCCTCATTAGTTGTGAAAAATCTGAAATAAGTTGTGAAAAAAGTGCATCACCTAAAGCCTTTCATATGCAATAAGCTGAACAGCAAAGTGTACTTCAAGCAGAGCTATGTGATAAAGCTGAACTCTTGTCCCAGCTTGGCAGAAAGGGATCACCCTTCTTCCCCCCCACCCCCACCCCCCCACTCACCTCTGGTCACAAACCCCCTGTCCCTTCCCTTGTGCTGGTTCTGGTACTCCCCAACCCCTTGTTGAGCTGGCTACAGCTAACCCAGCACAAAACTAATCCAAAAAAAAGTGAACAGTTTTCTGTTGGGTTAGCAAACTGAATCAGCTTAGCAAAGGGTGAGACAAGTGTTAAAAGCAGCACCGGGGATACAGCAAGAGCTCACAGGCAGGAAGAGATCGCAGTGAGGGGCTCAGCCATACCATCTAACTGCACCAGCCATTTGCCTTACTCCAGGCCCACTGCATATATTGCCCAAGAAACTCAGATTCTCCTCTTTTGCGCTGTTCAGTTGTATACTTGAGCTGCACTGCAGTTTAAACGTCACAAGTAACCTATTTGCAAGACAGTGCCAGAAACACACACACGCAAGGCAACTCTTCAGGTTCTTACCTTCCCTGAGTATGAGCTCAGCCCATAAGTCGTTAAAGACTTTCCTCCAACTAGGACAACATCCTCACCAAATTTGTAGGATGACTCGAGAAGAGATTCAACTGTGAAAGGAACTGCTTCCATGCTCTCACGATCCCGATCCCACTGGAAAAGGTCTCCATCCAAGGAAGGGATTATCATCTTATTTCCAAATACCTAAAATAATTGAGTTGAAGGTTAGCTACCATTTAACCATGATTTTATCAAAACACATAGATCACAAATGGAAACAGAAACACTGTATAAGCAAGTACCATGCATTATATTCCAGTGTCTTATTTTATGTTTTCAATACCCCAGTGTCCTTTTTTTCAAAGTCATATTGAAGACAGAAAACTTTCAGGCATTCAAATCAAATCAAATCTGTATTTCACTATTCTAGTTAAAAAACAAAGTGTGCAACACTTCTTCCACTTTAAGCAAAACATTTTAAAGCTCAATCAGTTGATACATTAGTATGAATCCAAACTGTAGACAATGATACATGGAGAAGCATTCTTCAAGAGACAGTCACTGGTTAAAGTGCAAGTGTTGCAGATTATTTGTGATAGTTTCAAGACTGTAGCATTGTAGGTTAAGTTCTACTTCATTGTTGGTTTTTTTTTTTCCAGAGCTAGTTTACTGCTAAACACAGTATCAATCTTTCTCTCTAAATCAGAGGACTGAATTCAGTTTTAAAAGAAAAGCTGAGGCTGTATGTGAACTCGTTTACAATTAATGACTACTCCAGAATATCTATCCTCCTGTAAAGCAGTGAGAGCAATTATCATTGAGATCAGAGCTCATATTTCACCTTTGCCTTTCCAGACAGTTAAACCTAACTTCTCATCCCCAGAGTTTCTTACATTAAGTATACCATTCCTTTAAAACTTGCCTGGCTTTTTCTTAAACACATGTCAAAAAAAAAAAAAAAAAAAAAAGTCTTCACCAGGATACAGCCTTACATCCATTAAACAGATTTTCAAGGAGATCCTAGTTCGGAAGTATGAGTCATTGTCAATGAGTACTAAGGGACTTATTAAGAAACTCATTATCAGCATGATAGACCATAACTAATACTGTGGAGCCACAGCGGCTGTACCCATCAAGAACAGTGAGAAACCATAATCCACATAATCATAGCTTTTGAGGATATGGATTAACATGGAAGATTTTAATGCTTTTTCAGAACCTCTGTCCACTTGGGCAGTATCCTACAACATAATTACAAGAAATTCATCTACCTTACATGGTAGGATTTAAAGACTACTTGTGATACACGTATATTAATCACTTCAAACAAAATATTCCTGCTCAGACTCCAAGGCACAGATGTGTATTATGAAACCATACAAAAGATCCAGAAGGGTTCTGGTTATTATTTCTGGAACCACTGTGAGGATCTGAAACCACATCTTCTGCATGATTAAAATTCTCTCTAACATGAGACTTTTTATTGCTCTAACTGGGTCACAGATGAGCAAACAGCATTAAGCAAAGTTAGGATTCACCTAAACAGGGAGGGAAAGACAGATCTTGTAAATGACTGTATGTCATGAGTAATACCTCTTCTTACACTGTTTGACACACCTGATTCAAACAGAAAATTCAGGCGAGTTACCTGACAATGTTGGTGACTGTATTTAAGATCCCTAAAGGATCCAACACTGATGCTTTCTGGCTTTGAAAAGCCTCATGATGACTGGCAATTAAAATAAAAACTCCTCTCAGGAGCACAATGTGTAATTGAAGAGATGATAAAAATAAACCCCTAAGAGTAGCTGCAAAGTTCTTTACGAAGCAAAATGAGGTAAGTCCTTTCCCTTCCAGGTATTTACCTTATGGCAAAAAAGGCCAAACATCCTGGAAGAGACATTGAGTGAGATCTGTGATGCACAAGAAATGTCACATTACAGCCTACCACTGGGGAGGAAAAATACACACACAGCACTCTATACATACACTTAGAGAAATAAACCAACAAAAAAGCAAAATATTTGTGTGGAGAGGGGTCATTTGTAAAAATCACCTGATCAGTGAAAAAATAAAGCAAACAAATAAGGTTTATATAAACGTTCGTAATCAAGAGCAGCCTTGTGATCCTGAGAAACAAAGGCACGCAAATTTTGGAAAATACCTTCTTAAAAACAAAAGACGCCAGTGCTAAAGTTGCAGCTGTAACCATGCTGGAGTATCTTGCTAAAACATTCAACACAGATTATATAATGTTTTTGTAATATATTCTTTCAGAAATACATAATAATTTTGATGACAACTTTTAGCCTGCACAGCTGTTACTTTGCATTAATAAATCCTCTGTAAGGTTTCTTCCTGCAGGTGGTCCAGATACCTGCAAGTAGTTTGGAGGCCCATGCAATATGAGATATTCCATACATAAATAAAAAATGAACAGCAAAGGTTCTTTTTATAAGCCACTTTCCAAACATACAAAAGTCAAACCAGCTCTTGTACCAGGGTTTCAGCACGGAGCCCAGGCCCGCCAAACCCAGCCATCAGCTGACTTCAAGTCAGATCCTGAAGAAATTCTACTGGCTGTAAGTCAGCTAAATGAATACAGCATGGTCAAACTAGACGTGCCAGCGGCAGCGAGACAGCTACTTGCAAGTTCAGTCTTTCAGATATGCTTGCTAGAAGCCACAACTGCAATGGCTTTGTAACGGGCTGTGCTCAAAGGGCTGCAGACCATCCCATCAAGTGTGGGAAGAGAGGAGGCAGCAATGCAAACTGCCTTGGAAATACTGCTGAGCAAGGGAGGCTCTCGGCAGGGAACTCTGAGCTTGGGGAGCAGCGTGACATGCCTCAAGTGTTTCCCTTGTCCTGAAGCTCTTGCTCCAGGGCCTGAGTAGGACATTTTTCACTAGCAAACTACAGGAAAAATGCTGGCCATTTGTGGGAACCACACCCCCAAATTCCCAACATGCATGAAGCTCACTCAGCAACATGCACTTGTATACTCCCAATATATGGGTCAAATCAGGTCATGGCTTGTATACCTTCCAAAATCCTGACAGTGGGGCACTGCCTGCTCATCTGTTAAAACTTCAGCCCCCATAATCTGATGAGACGGTTTCAGTCAGCTCTGCTGATCACCTGCCTGTGCTACCAGCCTTGAGGGCACCTACGAGAGCAGCACGTCCTGAGTGACATTGGGAGAGAAAGGCTGAGAAACAACACAACTGCTGTCGGTGAACACATCAGGAAAGGGAATGCAGGCAGTGGAAAGAGCTGTTGCACTGAAGGACAATGCCGGAGTACAAGATGGGGTTAAACTGACCCCATCTTGACTTACGTGCAAGATACACATTTCAGCTACTAACCATCACAAACCTCCTATTTAACAACAGAAACAGAACAGAGGAAAAAAAATCACATCCTTTTAATATACCTATAAATGGGATTACATGACATGGTGCTGACAAGGGACTGCACCGGATTACCACAAAGATCTCCTTTTATTAAAATAGATTTATTTGAAGGATGGGGCAGGTATGCAGATGTGCATACTTGCCGGTGCCCACATACACACATAACAAAAGGCACTTGTGGCCACTTGTGCTGCTATCTTTTAAAAGATCAGTTTAGCCAGAGGCTTTAGAAGGACATTAATAATAACAACTCCTATCTGAGTTATGCAGCTCATTCTCTAGTACATGAGAAGCAGCAAAGGGACTTTCCTTGAAAGTACTAGCAACTAGCATCGGCATGCAGCTCAGGTAAAGGAATGACATCACCCTGTATCTCAAAAGCATTACCTCATCTCCTAATCCAAGGAGTGAGTCACCCAGGCAGTCAGCTGCAAATCTCTTGGCACAGAAAATGTAGGTTACCACGATGCACTTACACATTCCTCTGATCTGTCAATGTAAATAGCTATTTGTTCAGCTTCACTGGTCAGCAATATGGCACATAATTGTTAAGTGGCTTGTCTTTCAGAAGTAACACTTAAAAAAAAAAAAAAACACATTAACTATCGAGCCCTAAATGAGACGCTGCTCTTTTGCTCATTAAGAGTTTGAAGCCGAAGTTCTCCATTGGCTCAGCGCGGGGTGCCGCAGCCCTATCAGCGGCGCTGGCTGCTCAATCTCCAGGCCGACGGGTGAGGTAATGCAGTTTCTAAAAAGCCTTCACAAAAAAGCAAAAAGGCATAACGATCCGAAATGGCATACGCTACCAGGGAATTTGCTGTCTAGACTCTTTACTGGAAAGGAGGGCACTGCACGCGAGGTACCACGGCAGGTTGATCGGTGCAGGAAGAAAGCTGCTGATTTATAGCAGAAAAAAAAAAAAAAAGAAAGGAAAAAAAGTGTAAACAGAGATCAAAACAAACTGAAGTACTAAAGCTTCCACGAGCCGTTTAACAGTAAATGTGACATTCATTTCCCATGCCTAACACTCTTTATCATATGAAGCAAAATCAAGCCTGCTGACATGCAGGCACATCTGAGACAAGTCTGGTGCCAAAACAGTCAATATTATCGTTTTCAGATGGGCTGTACTTTCCAGTGACTCCAAAGAAATAACTAAGCACAGGTAAAATATTTTCCTTAGAATAGGAAGTATTATGTCTTTATGTTTTTCTAACACTTCAGCTTGTGGTTTTCAAACCTTACTCTTACGATAAACTGTGAGAGCTTCATTCCAGTTACTAACCTATATGATCTTAAATGATAAGGGTACCAATTTCTTTTCCTCTATGCTTATCTCTATAATAGGATCATTGTAACAAACAGCATCAAAGCCAACATCAGGCATGTTCTTAAGAAAGCTAATTCTCAGTGAGAACTATGTCTTTTAAACCCCTTTAAAATTAATCTAGACAACATATTAAAAGCCATATACAGGAGTTTCACTCTAAAGCCTAGAAACAATCATTGTATGTTCCACATTTTTGAAGAAATGTATAGGCATACAGTAATACAGATATCCCTACTATAAATGTTTACAGATTTTTCAGGTGAGAGATAAATAGATATATACACACACACACTGGACAAGGTCTTGAGAGGTCCCTAGTTCATGTTGGTCTGGAACTGATTTATCGTCTGCCCTTTTTTGATACACACGCAGGGAGGTATCTCAACAGATGCACTGGTTTACAACTTCTTTCCAATGTAAGAGGCTATTTCTCCCCTTCAGCTTGGATTTTAGGATGTTGATTCACCTGTTTTCCCTTTGGCTACCAGCAGAAATCCTAAAGCACAGGGTACTACAAGGATGACGGCATACTCTCACTAACAGGCAAACCCTACTCAAACAGGGGTATGCTGGGATGAAAGGGAAAGCCAGAGTCTAAAGAGGTATTTTTCTTCAAACTTTCTGCAAGGCCCACAACATCACTGCTTCCTTAAGAAGAGAACAAAGACCCAGGCACTAGTACAATCTTTTGAAAAACAAAGGCTGTTGAGTTAAGCCTAAAGCACTGGTAAAAGAGTAAAGTATTCTTCAGAGCGTACAGTTTAATCAGCCAAGGAAGAAGAAAATTGACTGCAAAGGGGAGTCCATGATTTACATCAGCAAAATGAGCTTCGGAGATGTGTTCAAGAGCAATGAGGAAGCTGAAGCAGGAAATACTAATAGACAGGTGGTTGTTTTGTCTAGAATAAGTTTCCTTCTTGTGAGTGCCACTACTTCTGATCTCGGCACTATACTTGTTTACAGAGTGCATACCTTTTCCTGACTACCTCCTGCTCCTGTTAACCAGCATATGTGCCCAGACCACCTTCAAGACCAGGACCGTGAGAAAGGCTGCACACAGACATCTGATGAATCCCAGTATGTTATGGAGAAGTTTATGGAGGCAGGATTATGTGGCCTTCCTCCTCTGAAGAGGTAAGGGCCAGCCTGTGCCAGAGCAGCAGATCAGAGAAGCCATGGAAACAGACTTTATTTCAGCTGGGGTGTGACACACTGAAAGGGCACACCAGCTCTGCACAGCAGCAGTGAGTGTAAATGTTTCTCAAACCTCAGGATGATTTTTACCACCAGGTTGTACAGCCCACCCAGTAACAGTTCACAGGATCTGTCAAGTGACCAAACCTAGTCCCCTGCTCCCGCCCACGTTAAGATCCTTATGACAGAAGTTTATATCTATTATCATCTTTCTTCTCCTTCCACCATCCTTCATACTCCACAAGCTGGTAGTTTCCATTTCATTTTTCATTGGTTAAAGAAGATAAGTCAAACGTAACTTTTATGGCCCTGTATTTTGCATATGATGAGCGCATGAAGTGATGCTGTAATCCTGGTGTGCCTGGATGAGTACTAGAGAACTTGTTTGAAAACCCCCTTTTTTCCCCCCTATCCTCAAAGGAACACCTGCAACATCCTTACAACAATTTTATTAAATGGCTACAGTTAGAATCACTGTCATGATTCTACACTTTAACCTTAAAATTTGCTTGGGTGTAAGCTACTGGGGTCCTGACAAAACTGTATTTTACACAAAAAGCGCAAAAAGCAACAGATGACAGCAGCAGAGTAGCTTAAGAATTATACTTTCCCTTTCAGCATCAGGGGCACAGGATCTTGTTCACCTTGAGTTTGCCATTAAAAGAATTAGTCCTACTCTGTCCTCTGCCCTCCCTTGAGCAGCCATGCAGGGAAACGGAAGAACCACAGTGTGTTAACCACACTGCCACTGCTTCAAAAGACATCAGGTCCCCAGTACTGTTTGCTGTGCAATCAAACAGACCCTTCTTCTGAAGACTAGCAAATTAAAATACCACTGTTACTTTAATCATAGTCAAACAAGACTTAGGGTTTTGACTACAGACATGCCAGCCTGCTTTGCTGCCATGGTAACAGACTTTTAAAAACTGTTCTCCTTAATAAAAAAAAAAAAAAACCACATGGTGCTTTAAGAAAGAGTTTATTTTGACATTATTCCATCCCCCTCTTTAACACGGCAAGTTTTATTAATAAAAGACTGCAACAGTCTTCTGGAACTTAAGAGCAGTTCTTTCTGTGACAAACCAGATCTGCTGCTACTAAGCCCATCACTGAGCTCCTTAAAACTAATAGCACCTAAGGGAGAACATTTGTGAAGAAAACAAAAAATACTCAAAACCTTGCCTCTACTGAAAAAGGCCCTATACAGAAACTCATTAGCCACCATATCAAAATTGGTACTGTTCAGGGGTCCAGGATTTAAACTGATCTCTGCCAGACCTTGTGTGTTTCTTCCCTTGGCTCTGCCTGGACAGGGTGTTTTTTAAGATAAGGACACACAGTCCACATGTCTTGAGAAATTAAGTCACAGAGCAACTCCTATGGGAAATTCAAAGCCCAGTACAGGAGAAGATCAGAACATGGCAAATGCACAGCCTCCTTTTACAAGAATGCAAAGGAAGTAGACAGTATGAAACGTGCAGTGACTGACACAAAGATTAATAGTTACCTGTGTATGGAAGACAAAGTCCAGAAGAAGTTCGGAAATGAGATGTCAGTGGCTATGCTGCGAGAGGAATGATTTGCTAAACTGCCTGAAATGTTTAGCAGTTAAAACAGGCACCTTCTTTTCCAGAAAAAGATATCGGCTGAAAGTTCAAAAAGGCTTTAGGGCAGAATAAATCACTTGTGTTTTGGGCAGCTGAGCTCCAAGTATGTAAGTTACCCAATCCCTGTGCTAAAACAGGTATTTGTCTAGGCATTACTAAAGTTGATCCATTTTAATATGTGTAAACACAAGAACTGCTTAACAGCCAATACAAAATGTGCAGTGTACCATATGTAATTAAATTACAAGCTACTATAAAGATAACTAAACAACAGAGACAGCAAGCTGATGGTAGATGTCCCTTCCAAGATTTGCAGCAATGCATTTTGACCATATCTGTAAGCGTGACAGATGAAAGCTGGTGATAAACATTAGCCCAGAGTGACTCTGAGAAACTAGCCTGGCTTTGTTGAAAGCAGAGCATCACTTGTGAGGACTGGGGTTGAGAGCTCCGATATCATACAAGCCACAAGATCTTGCTCTGTAGCTTCTCACGTGTCTCATAACAGAAGTTGTCATCCCCCCCAAACATCATTACAGTACAAGTTAGAGGACGCATGTCAGCACTTTATCGGATCTTTATCAGTGCTAACTATGTCAAGTGTCAGGAAGAAAACCACCAAGCTGCAGTTATAGCAAGTCTCTTGTTTTTTTAATTGAAAAAGACATTGAACTAAGATCACTGTCTTTGAAGATGTGCAGTTTCAATAAATACATAAGACCACTTGCCTAAGCAATAGCCCTACTTGTCACCCCAAGAAAAATAATGATGCTGCATCATAGTAACCACCAACTCAGCTCAGGCGTCTGTCAGCAATTCACCTCCTCCACAGGTTTACCACTTCACATTACAAAGTTTGGTTGCATTTCCAAGCACAACTTCTAGCTATCCAAGTATTTTAAGACAAATAGTTTTTTAACAATGATTTTTTGTCCACTAAACATCATTAGAAGTTTTATTTTCAGGAGAATCATAGAATAGTTTGAGTTGGAAAGGACCCTTAAAGGTCATCTAGTCCAACCTCCCCTGCAATGACCAGGGACATCTTCAGCTACTCAGAGCCCCATCCAACATGACATTGAATGTTGCCAAGGATGGAGCATCCACCACCTCTCCGGGCAACCTGTTCCAGTGTTTCACCACCCTCATTGTAAAAAATATCTCCCTTCTATCTGGTCTGAATCTACCCTCTTTCAGTTTAAAACAATTACCCCTTGTCCTATCGCAGGCCCTGCTAAACAATAAGGTGTTCTGGAGCCTTCTCTTCTCCAGGCTGAACAACACCAACTCTGTCAACCTTTCCTCATAGGAGAGGGGTCCAGCGCTCTGATCATTTCTGTGGCCCTCCTCTGCACCTCCTCCAATAGGTCCATGTCTTTCCTGTGCCGAGGGCTGCAACGCTGGATGCAGTACTGCAGGTGGGGTCTCAACAGAGGGGAGTAGAGGAGCAGAATCACCTCCCTCAACCTGCTGGCCACACTTCTTTTGATGCAGCCCAGGATACAGGTGGCCTTCTGGGCTGTAAGCGCACACTGCCAGCTGTGTGCCAGCACACATGCAAGAGCACATGCCCAACTTTTCATCCACTAGTGCCCCCAAGTCCTTCTCAGCAGGGCTGCTCTCAATCCCTTCATCCCACAGCCTGTATTGATACCTGGGCTTACCCTGACCCAGGTGCAAGACCCTGCATGTGGCTTTGTTGAACCCTGTGAGGTTCACATGGGCCCACTTCTTGAGCCTGTCCAGGTCCCTCTGGATGGCATCCCTCAGGCATGATATCCTCAGTTTGTTGTCATCCGCAACCTTGCAGAGGGTGCACTCAAATGCCACTGTCTATGACATCGATGAATATATTTAATAGTACTGGTCCCCATACAGACCCCTGGTGGACACCACTTGTAACCAATGCCCATCTGGACATTAAGCTGTTGAACACTACACTCTGAATGCGGCCCTCCAACCAATTCTTCATCCACCAAACAGTCCAACCTTCAAATCCATCTCTCTCCAATTTAGAGAGAAGGATGTTGTGGGGGACAGTGTCAAAGGCCTTACAGAAGTCCATAACAATTTATAATTATAAATTATAGTTTTTTGTTTCACCAAGAAAGCAGAAAAGATCTCTACTCAGAAATCCACAGATCTCTCCAGCAAGTTTCCCAAGCCTGTCACCTCTTTACGGTCATGCACACCATGCATGTTTCCAGCAACAGAAATGAAAAGAAACACTTGTGCCATCAGGAATCATAATACATCTGTGTAGTTAAAGAGCAGTCACATCTATTCTCTTCTTGTAAACACAGGCTCCACTCCCCTTGACAGCCCTAATAAACCTTCTCTGCCTCAATTGCAATTAGAGTTTATCTTCCTTTGAAGTACAATTCTGGACACTCACTTCTTATTCATTATGAGCTTTTCCAGGACCATTTACGACACTTATATCTCTCTCTCTCTACCCGCAGGCAGCACAGGATCACATTTCCTTCCCCTGCAGAGGAACAGAGATGATAACCTGTCACGGGCTCTCCTAGTACACAGTATTCTCAGTTTTAAACTGATCGCCTCTAACCTTCAACAAAATTGTTGTTATCAATCCCGCATCTTGTATTTCATTTAGTACAGTTTAATTCCATTTCTATTATAGAAAACCTAGACGATGGAGAACTCTATGATGCCCCAGCATTTCTCTACAGGAATTAAGCCTCAGCTACCAGAACATCTGGTGGTCCTAAATCCGTCTCAGTAGCACGCAAAAATAAGGACACAGGACACAAGGAACTCGACTAGTATACTCTTCCAGAGAGCTGAAATCATGCCACCTTACCTGCAAGGAAACAGATTTTCCCCAGGTTAGTCACCTCAAAACCAAGCTCACTGATTTACATTATGCCTGCTTGAACAGAGTGGCAATTTGGGCCTTTACATCTGGTCACAACATATTTCAGCTGGAAAGTAATTTTAAAAAATTTCTATTAATGCTGTAAAGTTTATTCTTCACTTCCTTGAGTAAAACTTTGCTTTAGAAAGTTTTGCACACACTCAAAGGCTTAAGAGAACCAACTTGTTGTTTTCTGTACACGGAACCCTGACCCCACTGCACAGCATTTACTCCTGCAAGCAGCCTGTACAGCACACAAAGACTCTTCCGAGTACTTAGCAGGAAAGATTGCTTCTGTTGCTGGTGTGTTTTATGCCAGATGTTTTAAGATGCACAAATACATTAAAAGTTAAGACTAACACCAGTGAGTTAGACAAACCCATTCATCTTTAAGCAGAATCCAGAGAGAAAGCCATTTTCTCAGAACGTTTGTGTAGTTTGAAACGGATCTCCTTTTGTTTTGTCCAGTGACTGTTAGCAGCGTCAGAACAGATTTATACAGGTTTAATCAGAATTTCATAATACTCAGCACTGTATTCAACAGCTGGTATATAATAACCTTTTAAGTGAAAATACTCAAACAAGTCTGACAGTCTTAAATATTCCCCATCCATGCCTAAAACAAACATATCTCAGCTTTCAGTTGGATGATATTTGCAGGAATTGACTTAACTGAAAAATAACTAAAGTAGAAAGCCACGGACCAAACAAAAACCTCATTTTTATTCAGGTTAATAAAATGCTGCTGCAACGGTGCCTTATGTGGTGGGTGTGACTTTCCTAAAACTGATGTCACAAGATTTCTCTTTCAAAGAGATGGTTAAATTATTTACCCTCCCCTAACCTCTGTGACAGCTTATAGAAGAGAATCCAGAAATCACAATTCAAGCCCCTCAGAGGATGTTTTGACCTTGTCTTGCCCTGACCTGCTTCAATGTGGGTTTTGCAATATCTTCTGCAAAGTGTAAGAGGCCAAAGGATAAGATTTTCTGAATTTTCTCCCACGTTCCCAAAGCGACCTAGGACATCTTTTGGCTCTTCACTGGCTTGAGCAGGTACAGAGGTTGCCTTATTGAATGTGCAGGAAAGTGCTGGCAGTCAGTACCTTAAAGCGATTCCCAGGTGCTTGGACACTTCACAACAGAATTTAGTATTTTTGGGGGGGAAATCAAAGCACTGAAAATTTGAAAATGTTTATGATGCTGATAAAGGGAAGGAAAAAAAGGAAAAAAAAAAGATACATTCATACCATACATTAAATCATGTCACTAGTGGAGCTTTGGAGATTTCAAAATCCTTTTCCAACGCACTGCTCTGAGCATCAGTCTGTCCTCTCCCAAGGGCAAAAAAAGAACAATCTGCTAAAGATATCTATGGGTTCATTTTGCCTAGAAAGCAATTAGTTTTCAGCTGACTTAAGTATAAAACTTCTTTGCATCTCCATGTTTCTCTGAGGAAAAAAATGTAATACTGGGCTATTCCACAAAAACATGCCACTTTTATGTCCAAAAAAGATCACACAGATGTCTAAGTCCGTAGAAAAGTTTATTTCATTCTGTCACAATAAAAAACAGCAAGAACTTAATATATATACAATGCAACTCAAAGATACTGAGAGCCTTTAGAGGGATAAGGATGTTGACAGATTGTGACATGACATAACCCAATTATTTCATTTTTCCAGGATATGGTGGTATGTTTACTATGACTGCTACAAATGCCGGTCTTGTGGACTGAAACTCATTTTGTCTCATGATCCTCAATCTCTCAAATAAGGAAATAAGATGCTTACTTTGGGATTAGTCTGTAACAGCCAAATCATGAGCCAACACAGTTACTTTTATCCAGTACATCTGAGTGCAGCCTCTGTTCAGAGCACTGCAACTACTATGACTGGAGCTGCCCTGTCAGACTGAACTCCCTGCAGCGTTCCTGAAGAAAAATCGTGTCACAGTTGTGAATGTATTTTTAAGCCGTTACTCTCACATCATCACCATCAAGTATCCCACTTCTTTTCCCCTTTTCACATCAAACATTGGCTACCAGCTTTTTCACAGGAATATCTCTACCATTTATCCAGCCCACAGTAGGCTTTTTTTTTCCTGGCTCCATCTCTTCTCCAGCTTTCCCCGTCCCACCAGTCATGCTAGTCACTACTGGCCAGTCATTTTAATATACAGGCAAGTTCACGCTTTCCTTTCTCTCTCGTATAATATACCCTCACAAAAGAAAGAGACAGAAGCCCATTAAGTAATTTAGTATAAAGCTATGCAGGTAAGAGAATGCATCACCCTCATTAGTGAATGACAACAGTCTCGTAATGATGTGCGCTATGGACCGTTTCCACTGCTTGAGAGGCAGTTCTCTATTTTCACTATGATCAAGCATCATTATTTTAACAGCCTGATTCTCCCAAAAGTATTCTATTCTGTCTAAGTACGGACGACGTATTCATTACAAAGCTAAATTTTAAAGAGTAAATTAAAGTCTTTTCATTAAAAGTAAGCTCCCTCTTAGAAAAGTTGAGATTCAATGCCTTTACCCTGAACTTCAACAACGAATCTTTATGTGAAAGTCACAAGAAATCCTGGAGCTGTAAACATGCTGCTTTTATAGAGAAGGGCTCTTCATTTTAACACAATGGATAGGGAAACAAAGTTTTAAAATTCTTACACACAAGCCTGAAACATAGAGCCATACCTTTTCAGCACTGGCACTCTGACCGTGATTGTTTATGTTGGAGCTTAGAGCCAAGGAATGAATTTTACTGTTTTAGTTACCCAGACACACAATTAGTAGTTCAGCAGCCTTTGCTTTCTAATTGATCTGTTCACATGACAAATGATGAACATCTCACTTGTCAGTGTCGTAAGCAGTAGTTTCAAGATCTGAAGTGTTTGACAGAGCTGCTGGAACATTTGAAATTTTACTACCTCACTTTCCTAATTAACACATGAGCTCCAGACAGCCAAGTTGACATTTTACAGTTAGGCAAAAGTAGTAACTACTGTTCTATTAAACACTCTAAGTTTTAATATCTAATGTCTTTTTTTAAAAGCCACTTGGAAA
Organism: Vanellus vanellus; assembly: GCF_965231255.1. Taxonomy (NCBI): domain Eukaryota; kingdom Metazoa; phylum Chordata; class Aves; order Charadriiformes; family Charadriidae; genus Vanellus; species Vanellus vanellus. Next base: position 49,480,955 of record NC_138909.1, on the reverse strand, counting down.
TTAAATCGATGCTTTCACACCAGGACCAGGAACTACAGCTCACTGCACTCTCACCCAAGGTAGTTTAAAAAAAAAACCAAAAAACAAAAAACAAACAACTCATCAAAACAATTAAGACACAGCAGCACACACTTTCCTCATTCTGAAAGAACACAAATCTTTAACACTGCAAGTGTAACACAAAAAGAGTTTCTCATCTGCCATCTCTTGCAAGAAGATGCAGGTTAACAGCTTACATAATGATCCTGGTTTATGATGAAGATAATATTGTGGTTGCAAGGACAGAAACCTTTTTTACCTCAAAAATGTTGGAAGAGGAAGAAAAAGCCTCAATAGTTAGTTTGAGAGAGTAAAAGTTAGCATGCCACACACCCAAATCAGAGAGGAAATACGATAGAGTGGGGAGATGACAGATTCTAAGACTTTAGTGAATTTAGTATTTTGACTCAAACCAGAAGTGTCCCAACAACTTTAATGAGGTCAATTACTCAAGTAGTATCTAGATTCACTGCATGAAGTCTTGCAGCTGATACTGACAGTGGATTAAACATTTAATTATTTAAATAGCTTATTTGAAGTATTCATCACTTTTGTTTCTTGTTAAGTTCTGTCTTATCTTAACAGCATTTGTTTACATGACAGTAAATCTAAAAAGGCCTATATTCATAACACTTAACGGCTTCTAAAAGGCCAGAATGAAGTTTTACTTCCAAAATTAGTTCTCTTGTAGGCTTTGCATCTTAACTGCCAAAATCCATCAGTGTCTTTGGCCACAGTTGTATAAAAGCAACAATTTGAAAGCCCATCTGAAAACTTCCTATACGCAGAACAAACGCTCTTTATAAGTGTGTTTTTATGATTCCCATAATTTATTAACTTGTAGCCACAAAAGGGAATTAAATATTTCCTGGACAAACTACAGTATTTGGTGTCTAAGCATCAACCTTTAGTTTCTACAGTCATATCACACTGGAAAAGATCAAAACTCTGGACAGATCAGTTGAGTGACAAACTCCAGATTTGCAAAAACACTTATATATTATTAAATGCTTGTGTTCCTAAAGTCTTTAAAAACCTGGGCTCATGTCTTAATTTGTACTGAAAAATGAAGTTTATATTTGCAGATATTTCAAATGTGTGTTTTATAGCTGGTTGTTCTATTTTCACAGTGGTCATCAGAAACTTCTCAGCAACAGATAACAGAACAATATTTTAAGTACCTAGTTTTTAAAACATTTGGGAAGGATCACAGTTTACAATTGGCACCTTCCTCTTTACAGAGCTCTTTACAGTTCTTTTTACAGTCTTCATATTTTTTAAATTATGCTTTAGAACATATTTTTAAGGAAGTTCTTTCCCACAGTGTTTTTTCTTAAACACAAAAATACATCTGAACAAGACTCAAAAAGTTGCATCCAGAGATAAAATTCTCTCTTAGAAACAGAGGAACATGAGTTACCACTCAATTACTTCTGCAATCCGAGATACTTATTACTAACTCTCACACTTCCACTACCGCAGCAACAGATTTCTTTATGCTGAAACACGTCACGCAAACTAGACAACAGCAAAGGACCACAAGCAAGAAGCTCATACAGTCTGAATACCCCCAAATTCAACTCTCATTCTCTAATGCTCATCATGCAAAAGCATGCTATAGGACTGGTCATCAAATCCAACCATCCATGACAGTGAAGGACTGTGCATGCACTTTGTCATCACCACAAACAACCTCTTAGTTGGTATATTTATTCCTCCTAATTCTAGGAGAGAATGACTCATGGATCTTACTTCTTCAGTGCAGAAAAAACTTCCTTCTAATTTCTAGCCTTAGTTTATTTAAACTGATGGTGGAAATAGCACCAAACAAGAAATTTAACTGTTTAGATTTCCTTCTTACAGTTCCATCAGCAAGAAGTGATATAACGCTTTACCATTCAGTAGTTCAGGGTGACCTTCAGCACTCTATTTAACTGCTAACACATTCTATTTCATAGGCAGCCCTCTTATCTAGTATATAAAAAAAAAATAAACAACAACCCTTTGTTCACTTATAAAGTCACAAGGACTTCTGCTATTTTTAGGGGGGAGGGGGAAGCCAGTACTTGCCAAAACACACTGTAGTAATACAAGGCAGATGATCCTTTCATTTGCTTCAAATTACAAGTAACTCATTTTCAATCAGCAATTGCATACAATGCAACAAACTCAGTTACATCATCTGGTTTGATACTTATCACATACGTCAATTGCGAGACTAAAATGCTGACACATTCTAGTTTGAAATGTCAACATGATGTAAGCAGTCCAAAAAAAAGTTTGAGAATTGCTATCAAACTTTATCGATACTAAATTTTCTGCATTATTTGACATCTATCAAGTACAGAGGAAGTTGCATTAATTTTACTATAGAAAATTATGTTTTTAAAGATTTACTCAGGAAAGAGATTGAGCCTTACCTCTGGTTTACTGAGGCTGGATGACACAAGAGAACCTGATCCCACATCCAGATCCCACTGTTTTCTCCCACTGTTTTCTGGATCCAGTGCAGCAATTCGTCCATCCAAAGTGCTGATAATTACTAGAGATCTGCAAGTTGGAAGCATTCAGTCAAAACTACAGCAATATGGAGTTTATCTATTAGCTGTTTTCTACATTTAACACTGTGCAACTCCCAAATTTAAAGTTAAGTCTATATATTCTGCAAAACAGCAATTTAACTAGTAGCCCTACCTAGACCAACAAGGGAGAGTAGAAAAGTTGGTCTCTGGCTAGATGTCGTAAGTTAATTTACATGCTATAAGACATTCAGAGTTCAGTTTCAGGGGAAGATAGTTGATTTTGTGCTCCCAAACACAGGTGTTACCACAACACTGAATGATATCATCTTCTTTTGAGATATTTATACGAACAGTGTAGATCCTATTTTTTCCAGTCCCTTCCACACTGATCTTTAAGACTTCCTTTCAAAACAGCCTAAACTGAAACTATTAACCCAGCAAATCAGTACCTAAGACGTACCATGTCACAACTAAGTTTTCAATACTGCTGGATGAAACACTGAAATCCTGGAGATTTGACAAGCCTTAGAGTAAAACAAGTCTTGCCTAAGGTATACACAGGACACTAGAAACAACCTCCAATGTCTGCAGACAACAAAGCAAGCAAACTGCCTTATGCAGCTTAGGCTTTAAGTAGCCTATCTGTCTGGGGATACATGGTAATGGCAGGCTAGCTGTTGATTTCTACAGTGCCTGACGCTCATAAATTTTAGTAAATCTTGTTTCTTACACAGCAGTACAGTTAAAATAGGCATTTCTGATTAGGCTAGAATTCAAGCATTTAAATAAAAAAAAAAAAAAAAAAAAACCCAAAACTGAACAACACATCTGAGACAAAACACTGACAAGGCCTTTTCCTTGAAGATTGTTTCACTCAGACCTGAAAAAGTTGGGATGTGTTGTCAGTTTTGGCATGCAGCAGGGTCTCCAATCTTCAAAGGCTGTGGGAGTAGAGCTTGATCACATTACAGACTGCTTGCACTGCAGGGGGCTGGATCTAGTGACCCAGAAGGACCTTTACAGACATTGGTTTCAATGAGAATAAGGAACTGTGCAAATAAAGCTGATGGGTAGATTAACTATTTTTGGGCGGGGTGAAAGGGGGGGGGAGGAGGGGAGGAGGTAATGCACACAAAGACATGTATATGGATCATTACTTTAAACAATAAGGGACACTACAATACTGTGTAAAACTGAAACCAAATATATTCACTTGCCCAAAGTTACCAGTGCAGTAAGCTGAAGTTTAGAGAGGAAATGATGGGGGCTATATTTTTTCTTTAATGAGGGAAAAACTAAAATCATGACCTTAAAAAACATAGAATGGTTTAGGTTGGAAAGGACCTTGAAGATCATCAAGTTCCAGCCCCCCTGCCATAGGCAGGGACACCTCCCACTAGACCGGGTTGGCCCAAGGCCACGTCCAGCCTGGCCTTGAACACCTCCAGGGATGGGGCCTCAACAACCTCTCTGGGCAACCTGTTCCTTACCACCCTTAAAGTGAAAAACTTCTTCCTAATGTTCAATCTGAACCTGCCCTCTTCCAGTTTAAAACCATCCCCCCTTGTCCTATCGCTACTTGCCCTAGTAAAAAGTCCTTCCCCAGCTCTCCTGTAGGCCCCCTTAGGTACTAGAAGGCCACAATAAGATCTGTGGCTGAACAGCCCCAACTCTTTCAGCGTCTCCTCGTAGGAGAGGTGCTCCAGCCCTCGGATCATCCTCATGGCTCTCCTCTGGACGCGCTCCAGCAGGTCCATGTCCTTCTTATGTTGGGGACTCCAGAGCTAGATGCAGTACTTCAGGTGGTGTCTCACGAGAGTGGAGTAGAGGGGCAGAATCACCTCCTTTGACCTGCTGGCCACACTTCTGATGTAGCCCAGGATACGGTTGGCCTTCTGGGCTGTGATCACACACTGCTGGCTCATATTGAGCTTCTCATCAAACAGCACACCCAGGTCCTTCTCCTCAGGGCTGCTCTCCAGCCATTCCCTGCCGAGCCTGTATTTGTGCTTGGGATTGCCCTGACCCAGATGTAAGACCTTGCACTTGGCCTTGTTGAACTGCATGAGGTTGGCTTGGGCCCACCTCTCCAGCCTATCCAGGTCTCTCTGGATGGCATCCCTCCCCTCCAGCGTGTCTACCTTGCCAAAGAGCTTGGTATCATCGGCAAAGTTGCTGAGGATGCACTCAAACCCACTGTCCATGTCACCGACAAAGATATTGAACAGTACAGGCCCAAGTACCAACCCTGAGGAACGCCAATCGTCACTGCTCTCCACCTGGACATCGAGCCGTTGATCGCAACTTTTTGAGTGCGACCGTCCAGCCAGTTCTTTATCCGTGTTCAGGGACAGTGGCTTATTACATCGCCTATAACAAAGGTCATGTAAAACATTGCAGTTTTACATGTAAAAGTAACCCACACCTTCTGTAGGACCGTACACTGTACTATATTGTTAATAAATAGAAAATTAAATACATCTTTAACCTTTAACAAAATTAACATAGGAGCTCCTACACTTCTGAAGGTGGCCAAGCGTCACATTCTTCCAAAAGCTTAGTTTAAGAAACTTAGAAAAATACCAATTGTGCAAATATTTGAAGAGCAGAACGCATGAGGTTTTATAAGCTGAGTACACACAATTATTCAAACTGTACAGAAACCAAGACTGGGTTAATAATAAACCAGACTGCAGGAGACTATCTGTTCTCAAGCACTGTAAACAAGTGCTCGCACACTAAAGACCTTGGACACACATTTAACAGAATCTGTTTGCTTTATGGTATAACAATTTACCTGAAGCCCTCTAACATTGCATAAAAATATTATTCCAAGTAGGTCTACTTAAATTTTATGTTGATCCAGCTGACAACTAGGTTATAAAAAAGGTAGAAAAGTAGCTAGAACAGAGAGAATTTTGGCATTAACACTGTAGAGAAGAAAAATCCTGAAATAGCACTGTGAAATGTTTCCTTCCCATCTACTCCCATCGTTTTCCCTTTATCTTATTCTTCCTGCTTGACTTCTCCCTCAAGTAACAAATGTTTTATGCCTTTGTATCTTACCCTTCCTTATTATCTTTCCCCACCAGATGCAAACCTCAACCTTTCCCAAGAGTTATCTCATTACTTAACCCTCACCACCACCACCCAAAACAGCAGTTTTGGAATCTGTACCTGCATCATGATCTCCGGTCACCCAAATCGTGGTGTAACTGCACTTATATTTTAAACTTAGCTGATTAGGAAGGAGGGGGGAAAAAAAAAAAATCATGCCTTCAGAGGAAACTTTTGTACCGATAGCACACACTTTGAGAAACTGGTTTATCCAACCGCATCTGCATACCATAAAAATCCTAACTTCTCTTAGCTGCAATGGCACTCTTTATTGGTCCCCTTGGCCACCAGCTCTACAGTGGGCTTCTGTTTCACAAACTCCACCTACAGAGCAAACACTTCAATGAGACATAGGAACAGGACCAGCTCAGCTATACCTAAATCTTCTGTATTGCTACCTTTAGAACCGGAACTAGGTGCAAGAAAACCATTCATTCCTCTCTGCTTTTTTAATGACTGACTCATTTTGAACTAAATAGTTGTGTTGCTGGTCCCATCTTCATCTTGCTCTTCAACAATAATCCCCGTGACAGAAAATAACTGCTAAAAATCCTTATTCTTGTAATAAAATCCTTCATTACTTACTCTATTTTTCTATAAATTAAAAACTTAATACCTGTTCTCCCCATCTCTGACTCCAGTGAGTTAAAATCCTGCCACTTGAACTCTAATTAGTGTAAGATTGGCAATTTGTCTACATGTGCCTTTGACCCATGCTAGCGTTATACTTTTCCACTATCAGATTTTCCTTTTTTCAAGTTTCCCCCCTTTCTCTGTGAGTTTCCACTGCTTGCAGCCTTGCGTACTGAGAGTATAAATTGGTGCCAAGAGATCTTCCCATCTTTCAAGTAGTCTAATCAAGCACCAGATTAACACACTCTGATAAAAGCAATTTAGGCAACTACTTCAAGAAACTGTCTCAGAGCTTAAAAACAGGCAGGCAACCTGCTTTTTGTCACCCCACAGTGTTATAAGTTTACTGTAGCATAGTATGCCCAATTCTTACAGCAAATTCTTCCAAACACCAGTAGAATATGGCCATGATTCAAGAGTAAAGAGCTGTCCTATTAGCCATCTCTTTGCAAGCCTTTGCTGGCTGAAAAGGTTAGGACTGTACCTGCAATTCCATTACATTAAACTGCAATAGTGATATTCTGGATGCATCTTTGGGACACCTAATCAACAAGTTGCAAGGAAAAGGAATTCCCATGTTAGCTTCTATTTTGGTTAAGCCTAACAAACTGCTATTCTCTGCAAAACGACACCTTATCACTGGCTGTATCAACACTACCTCCTGACTGGGGTAAAGCTTAAGGACTACTTTGACCAAAGAAGCCAGCTTCTAACAACACACAAGTCTAAGAACACTACCAAACTAGGCTTCATTTATGCATACCATCCCACACAAAACAAAATATTACCCAACTTAAGGTCAAAGGTAAAAAGGTCAAAAGTCACAACTATAATGCCAAGGAGGTGAGAGGAGGATGAAGACAAACAGCATCAAGGCTGCAAATTCCTGAAATGGCAAGACATTCATTGAAAGTAAATCACAGACTATACTAGGGAGTGAATTACACCACACGCATACTAGAGAAGAAAAAAAAAACACCACACCAAAACACCAACACAAACCCAGAATTGCAGTAGTCTCCACAAGCCTGGACCAGAACAAAAAAAGATACAGAAAGGAATCACTCCAAACTAGGGAGTTCCTTAAATCTCAGTATCCATCAATCAGGCACCTGAAAAAGGAACATCAGTAAACTGATGAAGACACTTATGTACTTCACCTTGCCTCTAGCTGCTGCTCCAGAACATATTATGAAACAAGTGATGGAGAAGAAGAAAATCCCTCCTGGGCCCTTACAGATGGCCAGCAGAAGGACTAAAGCATGGGGCCAGTACAGAATGGCACACACAAAGGTTTCCGTAATCACAGCAGCTGGCAGAGTCTAAGCTAACAATATATAGTCAGATTTTATTTGCACTTTGTCAATATGAAAATGTATCTGGACATACTTCCCCCACCCCAACCATCTACAAAAAGCCTCTACGGTTAAATGAAAGTGTCTTCTTACCATTTCCTATCCTTTTTCGCTCACAGACATGACCTTGTTATTGATGTACAGTTATAATGTTCCCCCTTGAAACTATGCAAAATATCTACTGCAAACTTCTACATACACTGACAAAATGCCAGTCCTGGGCCTTAAAACCATTGCTTATATCCCATCATGAGCACAGGACATATTTTGAGATCAGGTGGCCTGAACACATCTCTCCTCTATTTTACAGAAGTGAAGGTGTCCGATTTACATACAAACAGAAGAAAAATACTAAGATTGCAAGGGAAGATGTAAACAGGATGGAGAAGGAACACTTATTTAGCTCATCTACACTGTGAAAAAAAAAAAAAGGTATCTATTCAAATGAGTTGGTTTTGTTAGAAAAACAAAGCAGAATCTATCATTGTTTTAGTACAATATTCATCACTATTCCTGTTTCAGTTTAAAAAAAGACCAACACAACCCTAATACCCTCCACCCTCAAAATACCCTGAAAAGCCATTCGGGACATTGCAAATAGGGCTGTTTGTCAAACTTGAACTCTTAAACAGCTATTGCAATTTCAAAACCTGCATGTTTGTATGTAAAGAGCATGGTAATTCACTAACCCTCACCTTTTCTTCCAGGAAATTAAAGAGATCCTCAAACCCAAGATGATTACATTCATTTGCCTACACCACAAAGAACTGGGGTTTGGTTTTGGGGGTTTTGGTTTTGTTTTCGTTTGTTTGGGTTTTTTTGTTTGGTTTTTTTTTTTTTTTCCCCCAGATTATACTGACCCGTTATCTTACATGGATATTTCGCTGCTGAAGAACAATTAACTGAGGTGAGCAAAATTCTCACAGATGAAAAAAAGAAATGCAGGCAAATACTGTGGCCAGGCAGCCATTCTATTTTTATTTGATGACAGCAAATCTATTGCTATGCACTAATCAATTAGCAAACAGCTACATTTAATCTCAGTCTTAAATTACTAAATTGAACATCTTTAGTATATTTTACTTAGCTCTGGTAGTCAAACAGAAAATCCATTTTTAAATATTTTCAGGGCAAATGAAGGTCTTATTACAATTCTACTGTATTCAATTTTTAATAAACCAAGTAGGCTTTTGATGACCTGACACACAAAAGAACGATACCACAAAGTGAACAGATTTTCCTCACAGAAAACAGAATGCCAAGTCATCAGCCAGTTTCTTGCTCTAAGTCCTCGGCTATATTAACAAAAAAGCTTTGGGCTTTAAATTTTTAGAACAGGTTCTCAAATATAGTAGGCATTTAGTCATGCTCTTCTTCCTTTAAACTCTCGTTGTGGCTTATCACCTCATCTTTCTCAGCCAATTCAGAAACAGACTGGAAACAGCTCAGTAACATTTCTGCACTTGAGTCATTCATCAAAATCTTCCTTTTGCCAAAGCTTCTTGCCACATGCAGTTATTAAGGATTTTATTTCCTCTTGTTATATTCTGAAACTTGTTCAGCAATTTGTCTTGCATGTTTGGCTTCCCTTCAAGCGTACACCAGTGTCTGTGTTTAACAGACAATTAAGTAAATAGGAGAACTGTATTTTCTTTAAAAGAAAAAGAAAAGACTGCAGAAAGGGATACAATGCTCCAAACAACTGTGAGTTGCAGGTGCGGGAAAGAGTTTAAACTACAGATGCAGTGCTTGTGGGTCTCCTTCCCGCAGGCACAGCACTGCCATGCGGTAACAAGTGAAGGAAGGGATCGAGACTCGGTATTACCAGGTCGAGTAGACTGGCCAGATGTCACATAGCATAACATCCGGCAGCATATTTGTCTAAGAATTAAGGCACCCTTTCTCCCTACTAACAACCACAGAAGAGAGCAAGCACCTTAGCGATGGTGAGGTCCTGAAGTACCCTTTCCTTACCGCCACAGCCTCTCCCTTGCCCATCGGTCCAGCCTGTCCATCGCTGCTGGGTTCCTCCCAGCCCCATCACGGGACTCATCTCTTCCACCCTTCACCTCTCCTCCCACCTTCAGATACTTCCCTGCATGTCCCTACAGTTCAAACCCACGCACCAGCTTGCGGCACCCTTGTTTCTCCACGCACCCCCTTCCCAAGGCGCCACTCCCTCTATAAACAACCTACAACCCAACTCTCCCCGCCTGCCTTCGCTCTTCCCAAACCACCGAACCCTACCAAGCGGTATCCCCTGCAGCGCACCCCGCCGAGCCCACTCCTGCGCCACCCCTTCCCCACACACGACCCTCGGGACCCTGCAGCTCCTTTCCCACGCACCACCCCCCTCCCCAGCACCCCCAGCTGCTGATTCCCAGCCTGGAAACAGACACACACACCACCTCCGCCCCCAGCATCCCCAGACACCGACCCTGGACGATGACCTCTTCTCCCCTGAAGCACCGACCCCCGCCCGCGGGGACCAACCACCCCGCACCGGGCGCTGACCCCCTCACCAGCATCTCCATGCACTGACCCCCCCCGCCCAGATGGCCGAGCCCCTCCTCAGGCACTGACCCCCCACCCGGGCAGCCGCCCACCCCCCGCCTCCCCAGCAGGCGCAGGCACTGACCCCCCATCCCAGTCACCGACCCCCTCCGCCCACCTGCCGCCGGTCCGGGCCTCTCCGCTCCCCTCAGGCTCCTGTTCGCCGGGCGCCGCGGGGGCCACACCGGCCTCATCGTCCTCCACCGTCACGTCAGCCGAACCGGCCGGCAGAGCGGCGGGAGCAGCGGCTGCCCCCAACCCGAAAGCGGCCTCCACAGCCGCGGCATCGCCCGTCGGCGGCTCCGGGCCGCCCACCGCCACCGCCGCCACCAACCCCAACAGCAACAGCAATGTGAAGGCGGCCAGAGCGCTGCGGCACCGCAGCCCCCGCATGGAGGGGCCCCGCCTCGCCCGCCGCCACCAGCCGTTAGGACATGAACGCTGCCGCCGTCGCCAACGCCGCCACCACAGAATGGGCGCCCGCCGTGCGCCGCAGCCCTCCCCGCGGCGCCCCGCCCCACCCCGCCCGCCCTGCCCGCCACGTACCGGCACTCCACGCGCAACCGCCCCTGACACCGCCGCCCGCCCTTCCCCGTCGGGGAGGCAGCCCATTGGGTCAGCGCCACGCCGCTCCGCCCGTCGCTTCCTCTTGATTGGCTTGGCCGGCGGCGAGGGCGGGAAGGAAGCGGTGTTTGTCAACAGAGCCGCCCGGCCAATTGGAGTCACGCCGCTCTCTCCCCTCCCTGTACCGCTGCCCTGACCAATCGAAAGAGCATGATTCACCGACCTGCTCAAGGATTGGCGGATCCAGCGCACCACACGTGCTGCTGACTGGCGCGCCAGGCGGTGTAGCCCCGCCCCTTCCCGGCCGGCCCTCTGCCGGGCTGGAGACGTGGCTGTTCCTCCGCGCCGGCAGGGCGGGGCCAGCGGCGCGCACCACCCGGCGCGCGGGACGGGGGGGAGGGGAGGAATGTAACAGGCCCCTCCGGTGCGGAATGGGCTCGTCGGGCGGGAACGGCGGAGGGCGGCCCCCCCTCCGGCCCCGGGACAGCCATATTGCCCCCAGCGGTCTGAGGGAACGGGCGGTTGAGGTGAGGACACGCTTACGGACGCCTATACCCACACCAGCTCCGCTGAGGTGCCCGTAGTGGCTGTCCCCGTCCCGAGGCCGGTGGTTTATATTACCTCAGATACCTTCTCCAGCTGAGCGCCATGTCTCCTTCAGGAAAGGGCATGGCAGTGTCAACTGCTTCCCTCAGGAGCTCATTCCCCAGTGAATGGCTGGCCTGGCCTCTGGCAGGCGAGCTTGGCTGGGTAGGTACGTGTGTGCCACACCGTGACCGATAGGCCCAAGAACAGCTGCCTCAACATGTTGGCCAGGCACTGCAGCAGCTTCTATGTGTTCACAGATTTTGATTCCCTTTATGAAGCAGGTGACACTTCTGCATCCTTCAGGGACCATTTTCCCCCACTTCCATAATCTCCATTGCTCTGGAGAGCAGGAGGGGTTGATGCTTCAATTCCCATCACCAAGGCTGGCTGTTGCCCACGCTAACAGAATGCCTACGGCCTGCAATGGATCATGGCATGATTAGTGCTGCTACCGTGAATCTTTCTGTGTCAGTATTCATCCCTGTAGAGGCAGGTATGTAGCTTATCAAGCCACACCTGTACCTTCCTTGTAACAAACCAAATTAGTTACAAACTCTTTTAGTCTCATCATAAGGAATCTCCTCCAGCCCTTAAATTACAGTTTTCTATCCCTCCCCTTTTCCATTTTTTTCAGCATTGCATTTCAGAATACAGAGATGAGGGTGCTGTCATCATCTGTATCCAGGGGTAGAACAGGGTTTAGTATATCCCTAAGTGTGCCTCCCCTTTGCATAGGGGCAAAGGCTGACTGTAGGCCATGTGCGAGCACACAGCATGATGCTTTTTTTCTTCTCACCCCCATGTCTCACTCAGCCCGTCCCTGTGGGTGCGTACATATGCATACCTGAGATGTGTGGGTTTGCATTTTGCATTTGACTGTCTTATCAGGCAGTCCCTTTGTCCAGACTGTTTCGAACAAAGGCCCTTGTCATCCTGCTTGTACCACCCTGCTGTTGCGGATGTAATCTGCAAATTGTATTAGGAGTGATTTTGTATTTACTTTCAAATGACTAATGAAAATATTGACTACATACATGTGTAGTATAGTATACATGATCCTGGAGGGATCCCTTTAGATTATTCAGTAATGATTTATAACCAGTTCTGAAAAAAAAAAAACAAAAATCTATGTGGTCAGTGTTTAATATATGCTTAACCAATGCTTTATTACCCTTTATTAAAATATTGTGCAGTTCTAAGTAAAAATCCTTTAAAAAGTTTATTACACCTTCCAGATGAACCTGATTTTTTTTTTTGTCTTTTTGAAGCATGAAATGAGATTTCTATTAGACCTCTGACTGGCATTACTAATTCTTTCAATCCAAGTCACATACCAGCGTTTATAGTATTTAGCCAGGAACTGTTTAAGAAAAGTTAAGAACAAATCTACATTTGCTAGAGATTATACAACTGTCCTTTCTGAAGACTTTTTTAGCTTTCCAGAATTTCCATAGTATATCAAGGTTTCCCAAAGATGAATGTCAACAGACAAGGGGTCTTTGCAGCCAGCTGTTTCAGAGCTACCGGGCCGCAGTTATCTCTAAAAGACAAGAGCTTCATTGGTTACTAACGGACTGATATTTATCACATTCACTATTAAGTAATCCACCCACGTATCTTCCTGCTTCTTTACAAACATAGATCATAAATGTTCAATGAACACTTCTGCATCATTATTGACATTTTAATCATGTCCATGCAGTAATGGGCTTGTACCATTACTAGGGTTTTCTGGGATTTAGCCTTGCCAGCTATGGATTGCCTTTGATGTCCTTCACTCCCAATAACTAATCTGCTTCTCATAACTTATACGGTCATTTATACCAACATTTTTTTATTTCCTGCTTTCCCTATTTTTGCTATTTATTTTTCATTTTTAATCACTCTCTCTAGTCCACTAATAAACCAGGAATTGGCAAGGTATTTTCTCTCTTGATTTTGAAATTGTGGCTCTTTGAATGCTCAGTGAACTCTTTTTGAAGAGCTTGTAATTGTCCTAAATTGTCCTTCTACCTAAATTTTTCTTCCTGCCTGCACTCTTATTTTCTGATGAGTTGAAAATACAGCTCTTTTAAAGCACCAGATGTATGCAAAGTCAGCTCATGAACACTGCTCCCCAGACAACCACTGAACTGCAATCCAGAGATTATTTGTTTGTTTGTTTTTTTTTTTTTACTTACTTCATTATAACGAAGTCCGGAAGAGTTTACCTTGCGCTGCATGCCAAACGGCTCATGTCATTTTTAGTAACTTAAATGACATTTTATTATTGTACCCATATGGTCTTGTGCTAATATTTTCTTTATTTAGATAACTCCTCTCTCTTGAGCATCTACCCGTTCATATGTTTATAAAGAGTAATTAAATTCCTTCTGTTTTGCTAGGCAAACCAAGCCACGGGCTTTTATTCTTCCCATACACTTGGCTCTCTGCTCCCCTGTTCATCTCACTAGCCCTCCCCTGCACCTGCTCCCATTTAAATTAATCTTTCTTGCATAGCGATGTCCTGAACAAGTCAGGTCGAAGGGTAACTAATATATTTAAACTTTAAAATCCATTTTATTTATAGACTGTGCTGAAAAACTAGTTCTGTGCCATGCCTTCTACAGTAACTTGCCTATTTTCCTACTAGTTATTTAAGGGGCTTAGAGACAGATATGCAGTAACCACAGACCCCGGCAAGTTTCAGAATATCGGCATACTTCACAAGTAGACTTGCACTTCCACCTTTGTGCTGCTTCACGAAGGTTTATTATGCTTAAGGCAAAACAATAACAGACTTGTGCAAATGTCCCTGTCACACCCATGAGCATGACTTCATTCTCTTGTATTTCCTCCCACCTCCCTGTCCCAGATCAGCAGTCTTCCCATTGCAGCCTTTTGTTTCAGGGGGGCTCTAATATTTTTCAAGAGAGTCCATGTTTTCTTCTAGACTCCTTCTAGATTCCTTACCACTGAGGCATAAGGAATAACAAATGTTCTTGCTTTTCTCTTTTGGAAACATTTTTCTAAGGCATGGACAATGTTATTCACAAATCCCTAAGACAAACACTGCAATACAGCCATATAATTTTCTCTCTGTACTAAAAATCTGTGCCAACAAAACCAAACTTCCTGCTTTTTTGCAAAGCATGACTCACATTCTCCATTCTGTTTTGACTGACTGACATAAGAGATCTATTTCAATCATATGACAATAACTTTAAATCTGACCAGCCATTTATGTGGAAATCAAAGCTTGTTCTTGCAGGATGGATGGATGTTAATAGAAATGTTGTTATACGTAACTCCACTAAAGATCTGCCTGTTTTTCTTGAATAACTTGCTCTCTGAGCAGCGAGGCGCAGCAGCGAAAGCCCAGCATGCCACCTCGTGGCTGCCCTGTACAAGGGCCATTCGTAGTCCCCTACAAAATTATAATTTATAGCCTGCCTTTTCCCCCAGGAAAATTCAGACGATCAGAAAGCTGCATATATTGTAATTAGTATAGCAGTACCCTTGCTGATGTCCTTTCACAAGCAGAATAAAACCAAGCAATCCTTCATCCAACAGATCAAACCAGAGACAAGCAGTGAAGTAGGTGTTACTCAGAAATGTCACTGAACTGGAGTTTGCAGGATAAAAATTTAGGTAGCAATAATGTAATTGCTGGAACATGACAGGCTTGGAGAGCCGCTGCCGAGCAAAAAAGTTTATCTGGAAAGATGAGTTAGAAATGCTCAATCTTCCACTTGGTTTCTCCAGTGTGTTGGCGAAGTTTTACCTTCATAGGTCTGGTTGCTTTTTATCTGTTTCATGCCTTATGAAATGAGAGAGACATACAGTTAATTGGATAAACACATCTGACACCCATAGACTGCTGTGCCTTCCACTAGGATTTCTCTCACGTTAGCATGCACTTCTGCAACAGGTTTAAGCTGGGCTAAGTCTGCCACAGTCCTACAGCCTTCCCACTCCCAACTGGTTGATCTTGCCACCTTCCTCAGGAAAGGTCAAGGAAAACTGACCTTGATTTTGTCGGCTGCTTTACAGAAAAAACAGCTCTCTGCCAACTCATGGAAGTAGCAGGAAAACTTGTCAAGTGATGGACTGTAGGGTGGCAACGCTCCTTTTTGGGGACAGAGCTGTCTTAGACCAGAGCAGCTTAAGCCAGTTACAAAACTCCCCTTCAGAGATATGTTACATGTTAAGTTTGGCTGAGACAATTCAACTTCACTCAACTGACAAAAAGAAACTGCCCTTTTTGCCTGCGTGGCAAGGTGAATCAGCACAGGGGCAGAGGAATGCCGGAGCCAGCATAAACTCTGTACCCAGGTTGAGAGTGTATGGTGGGTGAAGGGAGTAAAGAGCAGGATCTTCCCATTTTGTCAACAGCAAACTGTTATCTCAGCTACTGTGTAATTTCCTAACATGTAATTCCAGCCTCAGATGCAGAATTCGGCACCCAGAATCATGCAGCCACCCATACCAGCCTAATGGTCCTAGCTACTATGTTCATCAGCGTGGCACTTCACCAGGGTTAACACCTCGCAGTTACCACCCAGTTCGACAAGCAAAATGTCTGTTCAAACAAAGCAGGTTCAAACACCTCCCTCTGTACTGAAGCAGAGAGGACGAGAGTTGGCTCCCTGAGAAGCTTTGACATTGGGGCAAACTCAGGCTTGTACAAAAGGACTTTGAGCTGTTTGCAAACAGAGCTGGTTGTCGCTGAAACTTAAAAAAAAAATCAAATTCTAATATGTCCAACGCTGCCTTTGTGTGCATGGGCAAGGCTCAGCACACCGTAAATGAAAGATTTTCCTGTGTTCGCTGGAACTGCAACTTACCAGCAGATTTAGATAAATTGCGAACAGAAAGCCCCATTATCTGTAAGTGGAAATGTTCGCATTCTTCCAGGCCCCTGCACTGCAAGATGCATTTCAAGCCAAAGCCATCAGACATTGCTGTGAGGATACAAACAGCTTTATTGCCCCATCCATACTTGACTTCTGGGCTAACGCTCCCCACTCCGGTGGGGTTTGAGAGATGCCCACATGTAAGGAAGGGCTTCCTGAATCAGTGTAAAACCCTCCTGGCTGTTTTTCGTTTCATGCAGCAGTCAAACGTTTTGGATACCGGAAGGAGAAACCCCAAACCCTGTCAGTTGCTCCTTCAGTTTTACCATTAATGCATCGTGGAAGAACACAGTACTTGGGTCTGATTCTTTCTGAAGTATATAGCCCACTAGTGTGTATTTACACTGTAATATGTGTAACTTGCAGGAAACTTCATTGCCAGCTATCAGAAAACACTGAACGAGTGTACAGCAATCACATGCTGCTCTTAATAGCGAGTCACCTGCTCTGTACAGAAAGGTAAGGCCTTACCGCGCTGAGATAAGCCTGGGTAATGATAATAGAGTCTTTGTTGAAATGCCACCCCATTGTTCAAAGACTGGTGTGCCGACCCAGGGAAAACAAAAGGAAATGTTTCTAGGCCTTGAAAATCACAGCGGAATTGCAGAGGTTGGCAACAGAACAAGTCAATCATGCACAGAATTTAAAAAAAAAAAAAAAGCCAATAGCGGCTTTTCTGTTGTGCAAATAATAATAATAAAAAAGGAGATTGTTCTCTATGCATTGTGGTTTGGCCTTGGAGTGAGCAGCAAGTGGTAAATACCTGCACTTCTCATCCATCTTGGTGGGACTGCAGCCTGGAGAGAAACTGAGATGCCTGTGCATGGTGCTAGTGAGGCTCCCAGGTGCAGAGGTACTTGGAGGTTGATCTGCCTCTCCAATATTTTTCACAAGTGTTTTCAGCAGATACCAACCCAGGCTACAGGGGCAAAAAATATGGGGGGTGGGAAAAAAAAAAAAAAAGGCTCTGTGTGCTCCCCGACAAAAAGACCTCCACAGGGTTTTATCCTGACCCTCCTGCAGGGTGGGAGTGGGTGCTGTTTGATAACGCCGTGGTCAGAGGAGCAGGGTCTTTTATCACACCCGTGTTCCCACCGAGTCCTGTGACACAGCATCGCTCCCCACTGGGGAGGCCCGTCCTTAACCTCCCCACCATACAGAAGAACTTTTCAGCGAGATCGCGCTACCAAGTTTGAGTAAAAGTCCGAGATAGGCTCTTCCCTAACACCCGTGGAAGCCCAGGCAGAGCTCGGGTAGCCCCCCGTGAGCTCCGGGCACCGCCTGCCGCCCTGCGGGGGCTCCCCCCGACACCCGCTCTCCTCCCCCGCCACTTCCAGGCGGAACGTTTCCCATTCCTCGGCGCTTTACGGGGAAAAAACCTCACTCCCTCCACCCCGGAAAACCCCTCGTAATCAGTATGTATACACCTATATACATGGATAAAACAAGTTTGTTTCGGGGCCGGCTGGGCGCGGGCACCCCGGCCCTGCATTGTGGGAGCTGTAGTTCGCGGCTCGCAGCACTACAAGTCCCAGCCGCCCGCAGGAGGGGGAGAAGGAGGAGGAGGAGGAGGAGGAAGGGAACCGGCTCGGCCCAGGCCTCCAGCCCGTGGGGTAGAGCCCCCCGGGGGCGGGCCGCGGCGGCATGCGGCTCCCCGGCCGGCTCGGCCCGCTCCGCAGCACGCCCCTGGCTGCCCGGCCGCCGGGGAGGGTCAGAGCGGGGCCGGCGGCGGCGGCGGCGGGAGGGAGGCGCGCCTTCGCCCGCGGGCGGCTCGGCGGCACCATGGCAGAGGAGGCCAAGAGGCTGGCCGCCTGCGCGGCGGTGGACAAGCACGTCCAGGTGAGACCGCCCGGAGACCAGTCCTGCTCGGGGCGCGGACGGGCGCGGACACCCCCCCCTCCTCCCGGTGCGCGGAGCGGCCACGGGGGACACGGACCCCTCCGGTACACGGAGCGGCCACGGGGGACACGGAGCTTCCCAGTGCACGGAGGGGCTCCGGGGTGCACGGACCCCTCCGGTACACGGAGCGGCCACGGGGTGCAGGGACCTCCCCCAATGGACGGAGCGGCCACGGGGTGCACGGAGCCTCCCAATGCAGGGTCGGGCTCTCGGTTGCATGGATCCCTGCGGTGTACGGAGCAGCCCCGGGGTGCAAGGACCCCTTGCTCCCTGCAAAGCACAGATGGTCCTGGGGTGCAAGGTGGGGCCCTGGGGTGCACAGGCAGGCCCTGCTGAGCCTCTTCCTCCTTTGCTTTGGACGGTGCTCCTTTAGCCTGGAGAGAAGGGAGAAAACTAGTTTTCCCCTCCCGTCTCTGCGCTCGCCCAGTGTACGCCTCCCGGGCAGCGGCTCGGTGCCTTGACCGGCTCAGCACGGTGCACCCTGAGTTTGGGGTAATTTCTTGCACCTCCAAACTTTCACCATGCCCCCTCCTGCAAGCTGGGCTGTGGTGGGAGTTCAGGCTAATGCCGTGTCCTGCTGCTTCTCCGAGTCCAGGGTGCTCCGCTGCTCCGCGCTGTGCCTGAGCACCCAAGCAAGGAGCAACAGCCCCTAACCGGGGGGTCATGTCCTGTCCAGTGGGAAGTGCAGCGAGGGGCTTTCATCAACCCCTTCAAGGTCAAATAGGACTGGAGCTGATTGAGGTTTGACACAGGTTGATTGTGAGCGCTTGGAAGATCAACAGTTAAAGTCACGCAGTGGTTTATCGCAATGTTTGCTGTGCAAGTCCTTTTGCAACAGCAGTGATGAAATGGGAGTAGAGTCGCTGCCAAGGAGGTAGACCTTAGCACTCGGGGGGGGGGGGGGTAGGGAAGAAAATTGCCTTTTGCTTCCTTCCTGCTCCCCCCCCGCTGGGTTGGCATCTTGAGGTTCAGTTGCCAGTGGCTTTCCTGGTGTCCCATAAATGTTTCACTTGTTTTGCAGCCTCTCCTTCCTTTGAGCAGTCTGTATCTGCCTGCAGAGAGCACAGCCATGTGCTATCTGAGACCGAGCCCTGCCAGGCCAATGCTCTAAAAAGCTGTCTGTGGGGTGGGGGAGTCTGGGGAGTGGACTGGCAGTTGCATGAAAACCCCCTTTCTTACCCAAAGCAAGCCCTAAAGTTGCACATTGAGGGGTTGCAGGAGGAAGGACTTTGTGTCACAAGGTATGGAGCCACGGCACGACCACTGTTGTGGGTTATCGTGAGCTGGGTCTGCCTTTCGTTTGGGCTAAAACGTGACTCTTAATTTTGGATTTCTCTTAGTGAAATAGCTGGCCTTTGTGCTATTTTATGGTCAGGCAAACTTAGGATGATGTTTCTGGCCGTGTCCTAGCTGATTAAAGTTCAGTGCCAAGCTAGTGACTCTGATTAAGTAAAATAGGCAGCGGCTGGGGTAATATTGGAACGCTTGCTGCACAAGTTGATTTGAAGTGGTAATGGAGAAGCAGGTTAGAGTCACCGCCGAAAAGTTAGATGGTCTCAGCTGTCAGATAAAAACTGTCTCCCCTTCAGTTTGCACTGTCAGGGTGCAGCTGCTGTTTGTAACTGATAATTTTGTGTTTGACCATTAGAGCTATCACTGTTAATGGAGGGAGCAATGTAATCTCCGACAGCGAAACTGCAGACTTCCTTCCTTGCACGGCAGGGACGCATGGGAGACACCGCTGATTTCAGGGTTCAGTTATGCTGGACAAATCTCTCCCGTTTAACTGTGCTGTAAATCTGTGGCACCAGGGACTTTGTACTGGTACTAGATCAGGCCCCTGGCTTGGCATCCTCCTTCACACCCATCCCTATCTGTGCCAGCACAGCAGCTCCTCGGGTTGCCTGCAGCAGATATAAAACCTGTGGGTGGGGGGATTAGGAGAGGAGAACTTTTTCCTCTTTATTTTATTTTTTTTTTAATTAAAGCCAGATCGG
Source organism: Vanellus vanellus (assembly GCF_965231255.1). NCBI lineage: Eukaryota > Metazoa > Chordata > Aves > Charadriiformes > Charadriidae > Vanellus > Vanellus vanellus. The sequence continues at coordinate 49,460,793 of NC_138909.1, read as the reverse complement.
TGTGTTTACCCACAGCACTTGTCCCCAGGCAGCTGTAGGAGCTGAGTCCCCTAGTACTGGAGCAGACGTAGAGGTGACCAACCTCAGAAGCTGCGGGCTGTGGTGCCATGACGGCTTGGAGGAGTGGGACTGGCATGCAGCTTGGGGCTTTAGAGCTGTAAGCCGCTTGGGGAGAGCTGGCTTTGCGTTTATACAACACCTCTGAAGGCAGGCCCTGTTAGCCTCTCCGTTAGAAATGAAAAGATGAGTGAGAACCATAGATCCTGCTGCCCTAGAGGGTTAAGTGTTAATAAGAGGAAACTTTGGGCTTTGCACTGTGCTTATCTCCTGCTCTTTGTCCATATAAATCCTAGTCTTAGAAACTTAACGTTGGACCAGCCAGCCCGTGTGGTGCTGCTGATACTCACTCGATGTGCGTTGCCTTGTCAGCATCTATAATGTTGGGCAGCATCTCTGGGCCCTTGGGTTACCTGAGGAAATGCTGTGGTCACTGCTGATTCCACTCGTGGAGCCCATATGTGGGTCCTCAGCTGTGCTGTGGCTCAGCGCCTTAGCTTTGTTTGCTGGGGCTTTAGCAAACAACCTGAAATGTCATTTTTTTTTTGCATGGGGTGCTGCTCCTTGGTGCTGTGAGCTGGATCTGCCCGTTGCACGCTGACCTTGTGCTCTGCTTCTTGCCAATGTTTGCCCTGCCCCTGTTTTTTGGCTGGTTTTGCCCCTGGTCTGGCTGGGGTTGGAGCTGAAGAGGGAGAGGTGGGACATGTGGTAAGGCAGGGGTTTTGACAGCACCAGTTTAGACTGGTTTAAACTGTTTTTCTGGGAAAACCACTTAGCTCAAGGTCTTGCCACCCCCTAAGGAAGGGTGCTTCTCCCCTCCTCACTGGTAAATGCCTTCAAGTTTATTGCCAGCAATGGGCTGGGACCCTTGTGAGCTCTTCCCACCTCATTGCAATGGAGTGGCTGACACTGAGGCTTTCCCCATCCCTTTAGGGCATCCAGCTGCTCCAAGAAGCTGTCCCACCCTATAGAAATGAGGGCAAAGAGAAGAAACTGCCTCTTCCCAGGCCGAAACAAGTCTCTTAGGAACACCGGTACTGCCTGTGTCCTGCCAGCCTCCGTGCAGCTTTGCTTGCCCCTTTCTGGGCTGGCCGTGCTTGGCTCTGTCGGCCGAGCAGGTGAAACTGAGAAACCTCGGGAGCTATTGAGTTTCTGCTGGCAAGGTTGCAGGCGTGCAGCTGGGATCTTTTGCTTTCCCAGTCCTTTGCAGAGTCATGGTGATTAGTGAGGTCTGGGAAATAAGCCGAGTCTCTGGTTGTGTGCTGGGTTTTGGAGAACTTTTGTTTTTTGAAGCTTTTTAAGCACGGCAAATTATTAATTCTGGGGGAATGTGACCTGCCTTGAGCTCCACCTTTCCAGGCAAGCTTGCGTGCCAGTAAGATTTTAGCTGGTTGAAATGCTGCAGGTGTGGCTTTTTCCACAGCTGCTGAACTCTGCTCATGGAGAAAGAGCTCCAGAGCTGTCTAATGTCCAAGAGATAATGCACAACAGCTCTGTGCCTGTGCCTCTGGCTGGCTTGAAGTCTTTCTCATCTGAAGTCTCAGTAGTGATATTGGGCCTCTGTAAGTTAATTAAAGCTTTGGATCCCATCCAAAGAAGGGGAAGTACATAGAAAATTGGAAGTGTGCAAGGGGCTGCAGGTAGCTCTCGGTGGGTGGGAGATTGAGCTGATAGTAAACAGAGATTTACATCACAGAGCATCCTCTTGTGGAGATAACACAATTGCACCCATCCACCCTCAGCCTGCAGCACCTTTTAGAAGCATATCTGTGTTATGGATGAGACGATAGTGATCCTTCTTAAATCAGACCATAAGCAGAGAGAGTCCAGGGCTGAGCTGTGGTTAAAATGTGATCTTCTTCAGCATACGCTGCCAGGCTCACCCATCTTTCGGGCGTGTTGTATACTCCCTTTTGGAGGGTAGATTTTATTATACTGAAGGAAGTGCTGCTGTGCTCTTTGCTTTGGCCTCTGGTGCATCCGTACTGTTTACTAACAATACCGTTGGCAGCAAACCCATGCTTTTACTGTGCGGCTTCCTTGGGAGATGTTATCTTGAGGTTGTTTCAGCTTCTTCCTCTGTGGTATTGTTTGAAACTCACAGCTTTCCAGCAGGAGAAGGTGCATGGTGTGCCAGCAACTAGCAGTGAGTGTGCATTGAACATCCTGAGATTCGGACTGTGGTGGTATTTAGCGAGCACGTCCTTTAAGGGGAGGGCGAGTTGCTTAAAATCCCTTAGCCACAGACAGTGGTCGTGCCCCTGCTGGCGCGCAGTGTGTTCCCTTCCTTGTCTGCAGCGTGCTAAGACATTGGGTGTCGGCAATGCATCTCTGGACAAGGTTCCTCTTGCATGTGTTTATAATGTTGAGTCTACCAGGAAAAGCAGACAGCCCTTGTGCAGAGCCCCCAGTAACAGATCTGCTCTGTCTCTCTTTGATTTGCAGAACAATCAAGTTCTTGGGATTGGAAGCGGTTCTACGATTGTCCATGCGGTGCATCGATTAGGTAGGATGCTCCCCTTCGTGTTCCTCCCACCGCAGAAAGTACCCTTGTCCGGCTGCCCCAACTACTTGAAAAACGTGCTAAATCGCCTGGATGCTGACTTAGAGCTGATGCGTCAGGTCTGTTCACCGACTGCTCTGTCCTCCTTGAAGCTGAAGGTTAAAACCGGGTCTTGTGCTCCAATTTTATTGCATAGAAAGTCCTGAGGAGGTAATGATTTGCCACCTGTTCTCCCCATACAACCAGGCAAAGTGCTTTACTGGCACCCACCACAAACTGGATCTAAACCCCTCCGTTTCATTCCAGCTCTGCCCAGTCCTGACTTGCTTTGTGGCTTTGGGCCATGCAGCTGCTCTGCTTCCGTTAACCCATTTGTATGCGGCTGACGCTGCTTGCTCACATCCATGTTATTCTCATCGTGGGTCCTGCTGAGGTGTAATGAAAATGAGGAATGTGAAATCCTGCTGCATTTTTTTGTATACCCTACAGCTAGGTTTATCTGCTTGTCCCAGGTGCAAGTTTGCTCAAGGTGAAATTCAGAAAATTTCAGCAAGATATTCAAGTGAGGCAAAGGCATTTTTGCAGAGTGAATGTGAGGGTAATTATCCACACGCCTCATTACAGAGCAGGCAGAGGCTTAAAGTTTCCTTTGCAGGGCACTCTTGGCCCAAGGGCAGATCTGCTTGTGGAGGTGCTGTACCTTGTCCTGCTTTGCTGTATTTGGATGCAAAACAGAGCAGCCACGTGTGATGTGTCGGGAGTGGAGCATCAGCCCTGTCGTTCATGGGGGGTCTTAGTCCGATGCAGAGGAGGACTCTCCTTCGGTAGCAGAGTTCAGTGTATTCCAGCTGGGTGGCTGGGAAGTCCCTTTGTGACCTCCAGCTCCCTTGGGCAGAGCTGTCCCCCAGCCCACCATGGGCAAGTGGAGCTGAGGTCTGAGCACAGTGCAGTGCTTCCCTTCCCAGGGGAACAGCAGAGATGGTGCTGTGTCTGTCCCTTGGCACCCACCTCACCCCACACTGTGTGTGCAATACACTTATTTGTCTGGGAGCTGCAGTTCAGCTGTCTGGGTTTGGCTCAGTATTGAAGACAGAATCAAGTCTCTAAATAAATAGGTATAGTATTTAAAGTGCATTGCCTGTTCCAGGCTGCAAAGTCTGACTTTTCATGTCTACTGGACGCATTGGCGCTGAGGTGTGGGTTTCCCTGAAGCATGTAGCCCGCGTGCTTGCTGTGGTGCAAGAGCTGTTGCTGACTCTTGGGCTGTTTGCTTATGCCTAAGTATTGTAATTACCAAAATAACATTTTGTCCATAATGATATCTTAGGAATAGATTTTAGTCATTTGAGGTTAACCTGGGGGAGGAAATATTTCCTTCCACTTAATGGAATACTGTATTTTATTAGTCCTTTCCCTGCCATATATTTAAATGTTCTGTGATAAATGAATGTGATGTCCCCAAGGCAACAAGCCAGAAAACCTTTCAGACAGCTGCTGAAGCTTTCTGTTTACAAGGAGCATGGCAAAACCTGTCTTAATGGCGTGAGAGAGGGGAGTGTGGCTAATTTCCCAGGTGACAATTTGCTGATGAGGTTCCTCTGCTGCTGGAGACACAAAGGTTAATGGCTCTCAGTGTCTTGAGCTGAGTCAGGGTGGGTGTTTAAACATTTCTGACTGTAGAAACTGAGCCTTAGCCTATGCGGTGTGGGACCTGTTTGTGTTTTGAGCGTGACTGAGTTATTTGCAAGCCAAGCAAGTAATTGCAGTGATTCAAAGGGGCTGCTCTGAACTGAGATTTCTTAAAGTGAAAGTTGGTTGGTTTTTTTTTTTCCTTCTGCAATGAAGAAACTGAGGCTTCTGCTTTTTTTTTTTTTTTTCCTACAGCTGAGCGGGTTAAACAGGAGAACCTGACGATTGTCTGCATCCCTACATCTTTTCAGGTAAGTGCTTTCCTCCTTTGCTTTCTGCTAGTCCAAACATTTACGCAGGGGATCTTCCCTTTGGCTGCGAGAGGCAACAACGCCACTCTCTCGACTGTCTCACTGTGGTGTAAGTTAACTGAAAGCACCGGTGAGAGCAACCGTGATGCAGCCTGCAGATGGGCCTCACAAAGCCGGTGAGGATGGTGCTGTGTTACCCTGACCTGAGCTGCTGGGATGCTGTAGTGCTAGGAGGCACATTTTGAACCAGTGTGGTAACGCTGGTTATGTCAGTGTTGGTGTGTGGCTTGCTCTGGATCCCAATTACAGGAAAATACTGTCGACAGTGGTGAACCAGATTCATAATGCAAAACTGATTGGAGACGCTTAGTCTCTTTTGATTCTGTATCAAGCCATGAACACTGTAAAAAAATGACGCTGCAACCAATAATAGCAAGCTCGTGTGTTTTCAGAGGAACTTGAAATGCGTTAACTGGCTTTTGTAAGAAATTGCAGAAGAGAAATCAGCTTAACCTTTCCTTTGCTGCGCACCTTTTGCAGGGATTGGTTCACACCACGCTAGCTGTTGAGAGGTTTGCAGGGAGAGGGAGACCGTGGTGAAACACAGCTGCTTGGTGGTGAAACACAGCTGCTAGGGAAGCTTCTGAGCTTCCGTGCCTTCGGGCAACTGGCTTTGGTCTCTCTGCCTCTTTTCCCTGAGGTGGGAATGGGCTGCAGAGGAGCAGTTGTCACCTTGTCCCCTTTGGGCAGGGAGAGGTGACATGACTGGGACCACCCATGGGGTTTTTAAGGCTGGTTGGCAATGCCCCAGTCTAGGAATTGGGCATGCGTCCTTCTCAAAGTCCTGGTGTGGGATTGTACTTTTGTCGTAACTTTTTCACTGTGAGGACAGTCAAGCAGTGAGGCAGGCTGTGCAGAGTCCATCCTTTGGGGTTTTCAAGACCTGAGTGGGGTAAAGCCCTGAGCAACCTGGTAGCTGACCCTGCTTTGCCCTGGAGGTTGGACAGAGACCAACCTGAATTATCCTGAAATCTTATGAAAACTTAACATCCTCTTACCTTGCGGATGTTCTTTCATTGTGACGCTGGGGTGACGGGACTCTCTTTTCCCAGCTGTTGCAAACAACCAGTGGCCAACTGGGATATAATACAAACTGCTGCAAAAGGTAAAAAGTAAAAGCTAGATTTTTTTTTTCTTTTTTAACCTATATGAGTACTTCTGCTGCATATATAGACTATGGTGAGAGTCTGTCTTTGATCTGTCTAAAATGATCCCCATCCTGACATACCATGTCCCATTTGAACCTAGGAAAAGTGCTCGGAGTTCAGTCACTAGGTCTTACAGAAAATACTGATAAAGCTCTCGTAGTGAACATGGGCTGGAGCCTGTCCTGCCTTGAAATGTTGGGATAGTTCGTGTAACACTACAAAGTTTCTTAGCAGTAAAACAAACAGGTTGCTGTTAAAGGGAAGAGATAGATCATAGACCTGCAGGAGCTCAAATCCCCCAGACGTGGGGCTGCCTCGTATCTTTTGCAGTCTCTTAGACCTCTACCAATTCCAAGTGAAGCATTCCCAGGTCAGCAAAACAGCATCTTATTTTCGCTACGTACAGGTGTAAATGGCTGCCTGAGGTCACTGGCAAGGAAGAATTGGTTTCAGTGGGCTTTTATTTTCCTCCCTTCCCTGTTATCAGGTTGGGTTATTCCATCACCATCAGTAAAACTAGAGCCGGGGTAAGTATCTGTCCCATGGCTTTTGCATTGTTTCTTCTTTTCACCTGGACGTGTGCCAAGAGCACGGAGCGAGACCGTTCTTGGCAAGTGCTGCGCAGTTACTGCCACTTTGCCCCCAGTTGTGGGAGCTCTGCTTTGGATTCCTGCTAGTCTGCTCCCATCGCCTTGCAAGTAGAGAGCCTCGAGAGAGCCACCTCGTTTCCACGCTGCTGACTCTTAGCCTGTTCAGGATCTGGCCTGCATGTGCAGCACAGTGTTTTTCAATGCTTTCAGTTCCCAGATCCCTGAAATCTCTTTACGTGGACACCATGTACTGAATGTAAACCCACTGATTTTTATTCTTTTTATTTTGTGAGTCCTTCGGGCAATCTTAGTACACAGATCAAGAGCCCCACAGCCCATGGGTGTTAAACCTGCATGCTATGAAACGCCATGACAGATGATTCAAACCATATCTCATTGCCAGCAGTACCACCTGCTAACTCTTCTTAATGTTTTAGTGGATAAAATTCAGGAGAATCAGCTGATTCAGGCTATCGCACTGGGGTTTCTTGGTTTAGCTACAGCATGGTACGAAGTTCAGACGCAAGCAGAGTCTGTGCAAGGAGGGAGTATCACTCAGGTGATGATTTGTAACACAGAAAATTCAACCAATTCAAGGTTCTCTAAGTTTGAACTCCTGTTTAAACCGATGGACTGAGTGGAGGGTCACCCTGGGTGCTCTGTGTTGTATTGCCACTAGAGGGAAATACACAGCCACTTCAGTAAAAGTAGATCCGAGCCACCAAACAGCTGTTTCAGGAGGCTTCCCACGCTTTTTCCATGAGTTGTGCTTTTCTTCTTTTTGCATTTTTTTTGTTTCTTTCCAATATGAAAAATATTTTCATTGTTAGTCCCACATTGCTATGGTGTAAATATTTCATTTTCTTGCTCCCGTTTTTCAGCTGATGGAAATCAGAGGGGCTGGATTGGTGCGAGGGAGAATGATGTCCATGCTGAAACAACACGGGACTCAAAAATCCCATATCTGCTCTAATGCTTAGATAAAAGTGATTCTCACCAAGCTGATGGGGCCTCTTGCTATTTAGGACAGAGAGACCTGAACCCAGGAGTCTTGTTTTACCATCTGAGCATTTTTAGTTCAAATCATCAGCAGGTTTTTCTTGTGATTAAAATAATCTAGTCTGGAAGCATCATTTTTTTTTTTTTCCTTGCCATGGGCTCCCACTGCTGGCTGCAGCCTCTCCTCCAGCTCAGGGTGGGACAGTGGAGCTCTCCCAGGGAGATTCCATCCTTGCCGCAGCCAGGGGAATAACACCACGAGTCTGGTTTCCTTTCCTGCCGCTGGTAAATGGTGTTTGCTGTGTTCTCGGTGCACAGGCCCGTCAGCTGATCCTGCAGAACGGCTTAACGCTAAGTGACTTGGACCGACATCCAGAGGTAAGTGGGACCACAGAGGTGAGACCTCACCCGACCTTCCTTTAACCTGGTTCTTTGTGAAGCGTCAGGCTCCTTTATCCTCCTCTGAGGATGAGTTTAGGCAGCCATGCCACACAACATGAGTGAGAACTAACTTAGTTTATTTTTTTCCCCCACGTCTTAGTCTTGTCTTGGTGCTTGCCCCTTTAGATGGCAAGTTGCCTGCTGAGTTGTGTTTCCTCCAGGTGTTTGGCATCTCTTCCAAGCTGAGACTTGGTGGCCTGAGGCAGGGATATTGTGTTTCTGAAGTGTCACTGAGATTTCCCCTGGTGGCTCCCTGCTTGCGTGCTGGTCTTTAAATGACAACACTAGAGGCTAAAGTGATGTGCCTTGCAGGCCAGCAGTTGGATTTGGTTTTTCTTTCTCCTGCTCTCACATTCCTGTGGTTTAGCTGGGGCTGGTATCATCCTTGGGTGGCTGATCAGACACTTGTCTCTGGTTAGGCTGGCATCTGGCTGCTTGGGGGACCTGACACCCTCCCGAGCTGCACCAAGAGCAGTGCCTGGATGATGCATGGGAGAAGTTTCCACATCAAGTTTCTCTTCTTCCTACAGCTCGATGTCGCCATCGACGGAGCGGATGAAGTGGACTCTGACCTGAACCTTATCAAAGGTGGCGGGTGAGCCTTGCTGTCCATCTGTCTGTGTGTGGTGTTGGTGGCGGTGGCCTCTGAGCATCTTTTTCTGGCTGTAGATGTCTCTGGGGTGGGCTGGAGAGGCTGATGGGATCCTGTGCAGGGCTGTGCGTACACCTGCAGTGGGAGATAGCTTCTGACTGAGCGTGTGTGCAAGGGACAAGGAGAACAAACTCATGGGGCAAGGGGAAAAGCCATGATATGGGACAACAGCAGCACCAAAACCAACAAGGATGTGATGGAGGGTACTGGACTTTAAGACCGTCAGGCACACTGAGGAGCAGTTTGTTTTCTGATTTTTATATTCTTTCTTTTTTCCCCCCCTTGCAGTGGTTGCTTGACGCAGGAGAAGATAGTTGCAGGATATGCAAAATGCTTCATCGTTATTGCTGATTACAGGTAAAAATATTACTATTCATTATACCCTGTGTCCCGTGGGAGGATTTGGATGGTCCTGTGTTAGGCCATTATTGTCCTTCCAGTAGGTCGGGGAGCAGGAATAGGTGGAAATGAGCCAGGCTCCCAGTACTTCAGCAATTCAATTTAGCTTTTTTTTTCTTAATTTTCAGCTCAGCAGTCCTGCTTAGGAGACAGCAGAGCTTGTGGGGAAATGGCTGCTCTGCTCTTTAAGCTCAGTTATTGTCAGCACAGAACAAATTTCCCCTTCTGTACATACAGCTGCAGGGCTATGGAAAAAAAACTTGTGTCCTGCTTGTCCAAAACATGTCAAAACAGAGCGTATGAGTGAATAGAGCATCGTGCATTAAACTGGTTCTTCCTACATGTGCACACATCTGAACTGACCACTGTGCCCTCCAGGGCCTTACGCCTCAGGGGTTTGCAAGAGTTAATGTGATAAGTGCGTTATGGTAATGGTGTTAGCAATGCAATGTCTGATGCTAATCCCACCTCCAACTGTGTCCTCAGGAAAAAATCAGAGAGCCTCGGGGAGCAATGGAAGAAGGGAATTCCTATCGAAGTGATCCCCATGGCTTACGTCCCTGTCATGAGAGCCCTGACCAAAAACTTTGGAGGTGCCGCGGAGCTGCGGATGGCTGTTAGCAAAGCGGTACGTGTCGCTGATTAGCCCTGCATCCCCAGAGGACCCACTTGAACATGGGCAAACAGAGGACCTGAGGTCTGGCCTTTCATTTAATTAGATCTGGGCTTTCACTCCCACGAGTGGCATCTTGTGTAATTCCCCCTAATTATACTTTGGTTAATGAAGTGTGTGTTTAGGGGTCGGTGCTGCTTGTGGAAAGCCTCTCTGGTTTGTTTCATAAAGCAAGCATCCCTGAGAACGGAGAAGGAGGGATTGCCAGCCTGGGTCTGACCTGCTGCTCTGTGGGAATGTTTGGGGGCTGGAGGGCAGTCTGCGCTGGCAAAGAGGGTCTCAAGTTGGGTGGGCAGCTCATGCTCCATCCCAGGCTCCTCCATACCACATAGAGCCAGAGCTGGACTAAATGAAAACTGGAGGTGCTTTGTCTCCACTGCCACTGTCCTATCCTGACTTGGCTTCATTGCACGGCAAGGAAGAAGGAGAGCTGTCTGTGGTAATGGCTGGAGTTAGTGCCTGAAGGCTGAATACCTGTTTTTAATGTGTTTAATCCCAAGAGCCTTTAGGGACTGCATTTGGGTGCCTGAGAAGAGCAAACCAGCCATTCTCTGTGAAGTTGAGACCAGCCTCACATTGGTGCTGCTCCAGCACAAGCTGTGTCCTTGGAGGATGCTGGTCCCTCCCGGCACGTGTGGTTGCGCACCCTGCTCAGTGCCACTGAAACACCTTGTCCTCAGCCCCAGCTGTCTCTGCTCTGCTGAAAGGACCCAATTGCTCCTTCTGTCGGGCTTGAGAGAGTGCTGGGCACATCTGGGGTGCTGAGGGCCAGCAATTCAACTTCAACTCCAAAACCTCCCCATGGCATCCAGCAGCATGCTCTTACTGCTGGGGCAGAGGGGGATCTTATTTTGGCTTCAATTGCCTGTAATAGCCTTTTTAGGACGTTAATCTAGCTTTACTGTTGTGAAAAAGATCCCTTGTTGCAGTGATGAAATTACATTGTTGTTTCCAGCTTCTGCATGATTATAAGTATGCAGGAGAATGAGGAACAAGCAGTTGCCTTGGACAATGGTTTTACTTACAGGCTTATTGTGGACTACCCTGGTTCACTTGAATGATGACTCTCTCTAAACTGTTGCAGCTCCAGGTGAGGGCTGTGATGGTCCCTGGCTGAGCTCACAGTGCTAACAAATAGGTTTGCTTCCCAGGGCCCCGTGGTGACAGACAATGGGAACTTCATCCTGGACTGGAAGTTTGACAAGGTTCATGAATGGAGTGAAGTGAACACCGCTATAAAAATGATACCAGGTAATGTCTGTGATTTAAAAGAACCCCAAAGCTGGCTAGGGCTTGGTGCATACGAGATAACCCTGACTGTGGGAGTTCTCCCTTGGATAGGAGGAAGTGTGTGTGTGTGTGCATGTGTGTGTGTGTTTACTGCCCTCTTAAGGGTCCCTACTTCAGAAGGTTTCTACTTCAGAGATCTGTCAGCCGAATTAGTACAGCTGTACCCAGGTGGCATTCCTGTATGGTGGTGAAAACCTGCAGTGATAGCAGGTTGACTTCTGACACTGTTTTCCATTAGGCATGCCAATCCTGTGCTCTTCCTTACTCTCCTTGTGCCCAGTTAGAGAGAGGCTTTTAATGGAAACACTGGTGGACTCTGGAGCGAGGGTTTGCACTGGGTAACAGTATTTTCCAGAGGATGCTTACAGCTCTGCATCCCATTACTGTTGTGTGGTCCTACAGGCTCACCTTGCTGTGAGGGCGCAGCGTATCCCAGCTATTGCAGTAGCTGTTGCTGTGCAAGCGAGAAGCAGTGGCCGATTGCGTTGTTTGCAAATGAAGCAGCCTCTCTGCAAGGACTCCTGCCTTGCATGAGGCCTGCTGTCCAGGCCAGAGCTGCTTTTGGATGATCCAGGTCTGCCCAGGGGCAGCGGCACTCGCTGGGCTTCAGTGAAGCAGCAGATAGACTGGGTCAGCCACATCTGCATATCCTGTCTGGTTTTCTTGGCAAAGTCTGATCTTGAATCCGGTCAGCTTTTGAATACATACTGTTGTATCTTTTATCTTTACATCTATCCCAGATATCTGCCTGTCCTTGAAGTCCATAACACAACTGCCTTCACTGACGGTTTGTGTGTTGTCAGCGTGTGCAGGAACAGAATGGGATCCTGTTGCACAAACCTCAGTGTCCCCACAGAGCAGGAATATGTTGTCCTGGCACCACAATTAAAACACAAGTGCAGGCAGAGGCCGTGGGTGTAGGCTGGGTGAAGTAACTTCTAGTTGCTTCTGTTCAACAGTTTTGCTTCCCTCAATACTGCTTATAAGGCTGATTTGCTGAAAATACACTCATTTTCTTTTTTCCTGCTCTAGGAGCAAACTGCTAGGATGCTACCTCTGCCCTGGCTTGTCCTGGTGTCTTTGCTGTCGGAATAATTACCTGGCACTTGCTTGCAGCCAGCAGTAGATGGCAGGTTTGGATCTTTGGTGAGATCGGTTCTAAATGAACCAATGACCACAGCTGGTTTGGGCTGTCCCTGGTGCAGCGCTCCATATCCTAATGTGGTTGCTGCCCATGGCCATACAAATGTCTGTATCATTAGACGTGTTTCTGTGCAAGAGAGAAACAGTGGTCGGTCACACTGTTTGCAAACAAAACAGCCTCTCTGCAAGGACCTCTTCTTTGCATCTCTTCTGTTTGGGAGATGAATGGTAAATGATGGGACCCGTTCCATTGTGTTGGTATGAAGTTGGTCTTGGCACCATTTGTTGCTCAGAAATGGACCTGCTAATGGGAGAAGAGCATCTTTCCTACCCAGAAGTGGATGAGCAGAACTGTTAAAGCCTAAGTACAGTTTGACAGTAGGGCTCTGGCCACCTTGCACTTGTGGTAGCCCTTGTCCTTCTTTCTGGCCTCTGGCTGTGGCTCAGCGATCACTGTGAAGTTAGGAGCACCCCATAATCAAGTGAAACCAAAAGTACATTTGCAAACGGGCTACAAGTTGCAGAGGTAGCATCAGATCTGCTGCGTCTTAACATTTGAACAAGTGTTATCCAGGTGTTCTCCAACAGGATAGTATTTTTAGATGTGTTTAAAGGCAAAGTGAGTAAGCCTGTGGCTGCGTGTAGCTTCCTCTTGCTCCTGTGGGTCATCAGATGGCTGAAAACCCCACGCTTGTGATTGTGTTGGTGTAGTGGTGGTGGCTGGGGTGGTGTGAACATCTAGGGGAACTTTGGAGTTGTTTTTCACTCTGGAGAGGGCTTCCTCTTGGGGTGACTGCATGGAGAAGACTTCCCAGAGGCTCCTGTGTGGCTGATGCCACACCCGGGTTGGACACCTTTCTCCAAACCTCTGATGGAGGCACTGATGCCTCTTAATGAACAAAAACATGGTCAGAGCAGAGGATTTGAGCAGTGTGGTGGCTCTGGCATTAACCGGCATGTGAACTCTTGTTCCCCAGGTGTGGTGGAGACGGGGCTCTTCATCGACATGGCAGAGGTGGTGTACTTTGGCATGGAGGACGGCTCGGTCAGCGTGCGGGAGAAGCAGCCTCGCTGATGCCGGCATGCTGCCTGCTCTGCTTTGCCTTCGGCCAGTTTGATTCAGCTGTTGTAACGGTGCCAACCTGACATTTTGCCTTAATGAGCAGCGGTTATCGCAGAAGACGGATGGGAAGTTGATCAGAATCCGCTGACGTGATACTGAATGTCTTTTTTAAAAAAAACAACAAAAAAATATTCTATTTCTATATATATATTTTTACTTTACAGGAATGTTGTCTTTTTTTAAAGAATCATTTAAACAAATTGCTTTAACGTTTTTATTTTATTTTCTAAAAAATACTTACCAAAAAGAATATTCCTTGTTTTGTGTTTTGTTTTGTTTTTTTTTTTTCTTTTTTCGAACAGAACTTGAACCCTTCTGGTGGCTCATATTCCTTAGTGATTGAAATCAGAAATACGATCCTAATGCATCGTTCCTAACCACCCTGGCTGGGAGGGTGATGCACGTAACAGGAGCGCATCCAGTCGGGACCTGCTGATGCCTTATTTGGAACCTTTTTGGTTCGGTATTTTATGCCTTTTATTTTTCTATACCACTGTTTTTTAATAGTTCGGGATGTGTAGTTGTCCTCTGTGCACATGACAATTCTCTGAGCCTAAGGTGATCTCTATATCCCTCTGTCTGGGACATTAATAAGGGCCTTTTCTGGGCCTCTGTATGGAGGAGATGCTCATCCTTTGAGCCAAATTCTGCTCTCCATGAATTCAGTACCTCTGAATAAAGTCTGTTCCTGTAGCTGGAGAAGTTTGGGACTTCGTCCTTGTAAACCGAGAGCAGAACTGTGTCCTTGATGAAGTTTACAGAAGCATAGTTGAGCAGCTTAGGGCAGCGTGGAATACTGTTCAGTGGCAAATTATTTGATTTGGAATGAAGGTTAATTATCACCCCTCACAGCTGGTTGATTTGTGGAAGGATAGAGCGGAACGCACAGGAAAACTGAGTCTTCCTGCCTAAATTTTCCACATGTAGCAGGAGAGAAACACTCGTTCAGTATCTTGTTCTCGGTCTATGGGTGCTTTGCATGGTTCTGGTGTCAAAATGCAAGCCCTCTCTTTGTGTTGTAGACACTGAAATAAAGACATGTTATACCAGATTTGGTGGTAATTTTGGTTTTTAAAGTAACTATTTCATGGACAATGGGGCAGATCATCGTCAGACTAACTTCTGCTGTAGTTGTCCCCTTACAAGGGCCCTCCACCCAGGCCCAATGCACCCTTCTACATTTGATTTCTTTTTGCTTAAGGTAATTACATTATATTATTTTAAATTAACCAGATTATCTAATCAACACTTGTTAGCTGCAGTACTTGCCTTGAGACTGTTTTAAATTTGCATGTCTTAAATTTGCATGTCTAAAACCTGCACATCTAAATACAGCTCTTTTTTTTTTTTTTTTTTTTTAAAACAAAAAGGAGCTATTTTTACGTGTTTAAATCTTCCCCTTCCCGCCCCTCTATTCTGTTAATTCTGAAGCACTAGTACCGAGCAAACTGGCTGCTATCCAGCCAACAACTTGTTGGAAACACTGGAATATCTCTTCCCGCAAACCTGATGCTGCAGAAGCCCGTTTGCAAAACCCTCGTTCTTGCCATGGGCTGTTTTCAGCTGTGTCTCGGGCTCCTAATGTAATCCTAGATAAACAGAGAGCAATCGAGCAGAGCTTTGTGCCCAAGCGCCTTCTCACTCGGCATGCTTCTGGAAATGAGATTAGCAGGAGCGAATGTTGCTGTTGACTCTCCCCTCTCTCTCTCTGAAATCAAACAGCTCCTTCTCAAAAAGCCAATAAAACCATTACTGCACCATTACTTTCTGGCCCTGGACCAGATGTGATCTCATTCAGCTTTGGGCTTAGCAGGGGCTTGTTAAATCTAAGCGTGAAGGTGGCAGATCTGACTCTTGAGCTTCTCCGGGTGCTTGGGGTGCTGGTAGCACCAGTGGGTGCTTTTGCAACAGATGGCCCTGCTGGGGTGGGACTTTGAGTGGGTCTTGGGCTGTGGGTTACGAGTGCAAGAGTTACTCTGCTACAGAGATGGAATTAAAATCTCTGAAGTGCTGGAAAAAAATTTGGTGTCTGACCAGTTCTGGAGGCTTTGTGCAGATTTCCTTCGTGCAAACTCCCCCAGCTTGTGTTTTCAGAGTCAGTAGATGGATTTTTGAGGTAAGGATCTCTTAAGAAAGGTCTGGTCCTTTCCCTCAGAGGCTGCTCTGACCTGTGGTGACCATTGACATCTTTGTCTGCCAGCGTGTGTGTGGCACATTTGGTGCAGGGAGTCCCTCCTGTCCTGCCATGGCCTTGGCATGCTGTGGCTCTGTGCTGTCACCAACAGAGCCTGCTTACACTCGTGCTTAGCTGCCCAGCCATGAGCATCTTCGATGAAAATTAAATGACATAATTTCTAATGCCTGGTCCTTGCTCTTCCAAACTTATCACCATTATCATTATGTATGTTTTTTGAAGAGATAATGGTTTATAGGTGAGCATGCCATGTGTGGGGGGTTGACCCTGGCTGGATGCCAGCTGCCCACCAAAACCGCTCTATCACTCCCCTTCCTCAGCAGGACAGGGGAGAGAAAATACAACAAAAGGCTTGTGGGTTGAGACAAGGACAGGGAGATCACTCAGCAATTACCATCATGGGCAAAACAGAGTCAACTTGGGGGGAAAAAAAATAATTTAAGTTATTACCAATCAAATTGGAGTAGGATAGTGAGAAATAAACCCAAATCTTAAAAACACCTTCTTCCCACCCCTCCCTTCTTCCCAGGTTCAACTTCAGTCCTGATTTCTCTGCCTCCTCCTCCCTGAGTAGCATAGGGGAAAGGGGAATGGGGGTTGTGGTCGGTTCATCACACATTGTCTCTGCTGCTTCTTCCTCCTGAGGGGAAGGACTCCTCACACTCTTCCCCCGCTCCAGCGTGGGGTCCCTCCCTGGTGAGACAGTCCTCCATAAACTTCTCCAATGTAGTCCTTCCCACATGCTGCAGGTCTTCACAAACTGCTCCAGCCTGGGTCCCTTCCATGCGGTGTAGTCCTTCAGGAAAAGACTGCTCCAGCATGGGTCCCTCGTGCGGTCACAAGTCCTGCCAGCAAACCTGATCTAGTGTGGGCTCCTCTCTCCATGGGGCCACAAGTCCTGCCAGGAGCCTGCTCCAGCATGGGCTTCCTATGGGGTTACAGGCTCCTGCTCTGGTGTGGGGTCCTCCGTGGGCTGCAGGTGGACATCTGCTTCACCATGGACCTCCATGGGCTGCAGGGGGACAGCCTGCCTCACCGTGGTCTCCACCACAGGTTGCAGGGGAATCTGCTCTGGCGCCTGGAGCACCTCCGCCTCCTTCTTCGCTGACCTCGGTATCTGCAGAGTTGTTGCTCTCATATTCTTACTCCACCCTCTCACTGCAATTGCTGTTGCACAGGGTTTTTTGTCTGCCTCTTAAACATGTTATCACCAAGGTGCTACCACTGTTGCTGACGGGCTCGGCCTTGGCCAGTGGTGGGTCCATCTTGGAGCCAGCTGGCATTGGCTCTATCAGACATGGGGGAAGCTTCTAGCAGCTTCTCACAGAAGCCACCCCTGTAGCCCCTCTGCTACCAGAACCTTGCCATGCAAACCCCATGGTAAGCCTTCAAATAAGGAAAGGCACTGCAGGTACCCACGATTTCCCTGGATAGGGGCAGTTCAGCTGTGCCCACACCGGTGGGCCGCTCCCGACAGCCTTTGGGCTTGAGTTTGTTGAATTTGATTTTAACACCTTGGCTGGTTTGCACTGTGGCATTTGCTTTGGACTTTCATTTTTCAAGGTGCTCTTCAAAAGACACTTAAGAAGCCTTTAGAAACGTGGCCGCCACCTCTATCCCACCCCGCACCCGTGCAGCACTGAAGAGGAGCAGGGACGTATTTTTAGCAGATGGCATTGAAAAAAATAAAATATCAAAAGCAGTTGGAAGGAGGTGTCCTTTTAAAGCCCAAGGCAGGATGGTTGTGGCTATTCAGGGTGCGTTGTGGCAGCGGGTGCTGTTACCCGATGCTAACCGCAGTCCAGCCCCTGCACGCAGCCCCTATGGTCGCCTCGTGGAGCGTGCGCAGGGGGTAATGCACAACTGATTTACCATTAGCGCTGAATTATGGCTTAACTTGGCCCTGGAGAAATCAAACGTTTCAAGAAAGAGCAACAGCAGCACTAAAATTAATGAGCAAGAGATGTAATGGAGCACTAGTCCCATTCCAAAAAAATAAGCAATATAAATATAATAAGAGAGTGCTTCAGATTCAATTTAATTAACCTGCGGTTAATAGGTTAAATAATTAAGCTGAATTAATTAAACTAAGTAGAAAGAAATTAAGTGTTTAGTTAAACTGAATCACCCTGTTCCACGTTATAAAGCAAGTATTACTGTCTGTCAGGTTTTTATTATTGTCACTGTAGGATGGGATTTATGATCTGACCTAATTATTATTCTGAGAAATGTGACATAAAAAGAGATGAAAATAATTAAGCAGGCAGCATAGACCAAGCCAAATGATTATAGTCAGTGATAGGGAGAAAATGAGCCCATTATAACCAGTGAGAAAAATTAGCTGTAAGGAATATTAGTAAGCTGTAACAAGTATTAATACCTTTTAAATATAAATCCAGATCCATGTTGTAACCAGGGAAAACCTTCCTGTTACTTATCCGGATAAAGTTAGTTAAGTCTGGACGAACTTTTAATTCAGGTGTTTTTAAGCAAAAACCGTGTAGTGATGCTGGCTTGGGTCCAGCTGCACTGGGAAAGGAGGAGGAAAAGGAAAGAAGTCTTCATTTTTAAAGTGATGTTTCAAATTTATCAAGCCTTGTGAATCCTCCAAAACGTCTTTGCAATTTTATTTTACTCAGTACATTAGCAAAAAGTTTACTCATTTCAGCTTGCAGATGAACTTAAAGACCTATAAACTGCCATTTTTTGTACTAGAACTCTAAAGTTTATTAATTTCAACTTTAATGAGAGTTTTATCATCCCTATATCTCATCAGGATCTGAACTGTTAAAAAGCTGCTATATAATTACAGAAATTGACAGCTCAGCTATTTAGATATCTTGAATATCGTGTGGGATTTATCTCCTGACAGGGCACTATAAATTACCATTAAATTCCCTAATGAAATTTTTTTCTGTAGCAGAATCTTTGTAACATCATCTCTGTAGGAAAACTGATACCAGATATTTATTGTTTTCAGTTCAGTAGACTTTCCTGTTTGTATTTTTACAGCTACTGACACAATCATATTTTAAAACCCCTTCATTACACTTACAGCCTTGTGAAAATTATGTCAGATCATTGAGGTAAATGTAGTGAGCCAAACAGAGAAGGATCAGTGACTTGGCTTTCACTATAAGAAATCATATAAAGTTTTTTTAATGAAAGAAGAGAAGACTTTTTACAAGAATGTCTTACTGTAAGATAAGTTTTCTAACATAAATCATCAATAAAATTGGAAAGTTAAATGCTGCTGCTGATTTATGTTGTTTCATGAAGTCAACAGCAGAAAGATGAAATTCAGTGGAAGAAAAAAAGTGACTGTTAAGCCAACCATCTCATATCTGAAAACCTCCTTGCGGTTTAATATCCAAGTCAACTTGGGGTGTTGAATTAGGAATAATCACGTTCATCTCATGCTGTAGTTAAAAATATGTGCACATAAATTGGATCATGCAAAAAAAAAAATCACAGAAGGCGAAGAGCCTGCTAACAGGAACAGTCCTTTTATTGTTCACCAAATTCCCTTGGGGTGGTCTTCCAATGCAGGGTTAATTAAAAAAAATACTAACATCCAGTATCCTTTCTACTTATGAATGTCTCACAGGTTTGTGTAATCTCTTACTGAAGCTATTACTGGAATGCCTGGTAGATCAAAATCATTAATTAAACATTAATTCCCTTAAAACATTTTCAAAGCCTTAATTTCAGGAACTTGTAAGTTATTTGCCTGCCATGGTGCACTGTCTTCTTGTAATCAGTATTTAATAACCTGTACAGTGTAGTCCCAACACAATGTATCTGGCAATGACAAATTACATTGAAAAACTCCACTGTAAATCTAGACAGTGCACTGTGATGCTTTTCTTACTATCTTAATTCCTTGCTGAAAAAAAAGACAGTTTTGCCTTCCTTTAATCCTTACATGAGTTGTTTTTTGAAGGGGAGACTATCATCCTCTTCTTTACTTTTATGTATCACTTAGTGAGGGCTGGACCGGATCAGTGAGGAGTCAATTCCAACAGCTCGTAACTAATGTACAAAAATCTTGTATAATTGAAGAGCCAACAGCTATTTATCCTTTCTCTCTACTCAGATGGTCGGGTGGCTTCAGGATATGATCCACTATATGACCATCATCGTGGTTTGTCATTTATGAAGAAGTTTCTTCCATCCCTGTTTGAGAGCTGAAGCAACCCGTGTGGACTCTGCCCAGGGTTTTGAAGTCTGCACTGCATGTTTTTACTGAGGCTCTACATTTTTCCTGTGCATTTGCTGATATGACAAGCCCTAGCTATCTACAGCCCTTTCAAACATGCTATCACACAAGCCCCCTCCCTGGGCTCTCCTGGGCAGGAGGCTCCCCAACAGCCCACAGCTGCTACTGCTCCCTCACCTGATCTTTGGAAGCTTATCAAGGGATTGCTGTGGGGGCAGGAGAGATTATTGCACAGATGTCCTTGTGTCCCATGGATCTACCAAGGTTTGGGAGGGATAGCTGGGCTGGAAGGATTCATCCCTGGACTACCCCCCCTTCTCTGCTCCCCTGCAATGACCTGGAGAAATCTCCACCAGGGAACTGGTGGCATGAGCCTCTCCAGTGGCCCATAGTTAACAGTGTTTCTCTACCCACGGTAGTGAAGTCAAATGGCGCTGGCTTTCCCCAGAAACAGCTCAAGGTCCCCAAGGATGGACGTTTTGTATTTGGGTTGGTCCTCATGCCTTCAACATGGTGACTCACAGTAGCTAGAGGAAAACAGGCATGGCTGTGGCCAGCTGAGCCTCTGACTGCCTCTTTGGATGCAGGGACTCATCCTAGGAGCCCAGGGCAGGATCTTCAACAAAATCACTGCCCCAATCCAGGATATTGGCAGTGTTGCTTGTAGACATCTGGATGCCACAGATACGTCCAGCTCTGTGTGGTAAGTTTGGAACAAGGCACCGATCATTCTGCCAGGGATGGAGCCCATTCCTATTGGAGGGCAATGGATAGATTAAAGGAAGTGAATAGCATCTACAGATCCTTTAGAGTTTTTAATATCTCATCAACAGTGACCTCTCTATCTGGGTTTTAAATGAAGAAAAGGTTACACTGGAAACGAATTGGGGAATAGTAATTGGGAATATAGAGAATTGTCTCTGTAGTTATTACTTAACTGCTTGGGAAATACTTTTAATGAGGAAGGAGTAACATTGGTAGGTATCTACAGAGAATACATTTGAATTTTACTTTAGCGGAATATTCGAAACTCAAGGCAGCATTTGGGCATTTGCGCTCACTGGGGAAGCAGAGCAGTACAGTCAGTGCAAAAGATACTTCACAAATTATTTTGGTTTGAATATTGCATTATAAAACTGATTAATCCTTCTTTATTTAGCCATATCTCTCAGGTATTGGAAGTGAAAGGGTGTCAGCTTTACGTGGGGCTGGAGAGATGACTTTTTATTAAAATGTTTTGGTTTTCAACTTGAATAGAAACAAGTGTTTCAGAGGAACTAGATCCCTCTTACTGTTGTGCTCCTCTGCGATAGCCATTGCTGTAATTCATACTCCCCGAGGCTCTGCCTGCGGTGAAGCCCCTGCAGCAGTATTTTCTGTGTGCATCCCTGGTGACTACAGATCCGGGACGCCATGAAGGGCCTTCTCTCTCCTCCACCCCCTCGCAGCACCCCTTTCCTCCAGGATGGAAAAATTGCCAAAGACCGTTAAAAAATTGACATTTAATCCTCAGGTTTGTTGTATGGGGACGTGTGTTTTTCAGCACAGATCTCCCCCATCCTGGTTATCCTGGGAGCGCAGGAAGCTGCATGGTCCCCAGCCCAGATCCTTCACCCTGTCTGCAGGGACACCAGCTCATGGGACAGGCTGGGTTGATGTCTTGGTACCTCCGATACCCACAGGTGCCCGTCGGGCTTCATTTCCAGTTCCTTGGATGCTCTGCCTGATTGACACTGTTGCCTTGTCAGCATCTAGGCTGGCCAAGGGCTGTCCCCTTTTTATCGCTTTAAAGCAAGTCAGCAAGAAACTTTTAGCATATTGTAGAAGAATCGTTAGAAAAGTCTCTGCTCGCAGGGTTGTACAGCTGGAGGTGCCAGCAATGTTTTGCCATGTCTTAGTCAAAATCACATCAAAACATTATTCACAGCTTTGGTATTATTTAATCTATCCTGCTTGGGAAATTTCTTCCCTTTACTGTTTTTCAGCTGAACTTGCTCTGGGTCCTGCAAAAAAGGCAGAAAATATACGATGTTCCTTTTCTGGAAGTCAGATGTTCATGATTTTAAGCTCCCAGGCAGGCAGCATTTCACATGGGGGATCATATGCCATCTCTATATGCGCTTTGTGTTTTAACACAGCTTTTATACTCAGCCTCATAAAAGTGGTGCAGTCACTAAGTGCTTAATGTGAGCTCTTGTAGCTTATTTCATTCCTCCAGATTGGGAACATTTTGGTTTTAAAGGAACAAATAAACTTCATTCGGTCAATGACCACTTAGAAAACTTGAACATTTCTGGATTAAGTAATACTCGAAGTTCCAAATTGAATATTCAGTTTACGAGAGGGAAAAGAAAGCTGACCTGTTTCTAGTCTTCATTTGACTAATTTAAGAGAAATACATATGATACAACAGTGTGAGAGAGAGTCCACGCTATGCAGTTACTCTGAGGTAGATGGCTGCCTTTCCCAAGAAGAATTCAGTGGAGAAATTCATGCCCTGAGGCCTGTATTTACTACTTGAGGAGTAAGTTAGGTATTTTAGGGATGTCATTATTTACAGGATCAATATTGCTATTTAGCCAGACGGCTGGCCAAGCCCAGACAAATATTGTCTGCTATAATACATTTATCCGTCTATCGATCTATCTCTGCACCCATTTTGCTGATCAAACAGACAGCTCTAGCAGGACTAGGAGCAACTTATTCCTGGTTTTACTGCATCAGTAATAGGATTTGTCTCACATAACTTCCCACTCAAAAGCTACGTGAGCGGTTAGCTTGAGCAAACGTGGAGCCCTATGGAAAGAGCCAAATGGATTCAATCCATCTATTTTAGGCAGGATCCATTACCTCCTGGGAGTGCCTACCCCAGATAAATGCAGTCCACATCTACTCCTGCCTCCCAGTCTCTCAACATCAGAGAACCACGATAGCACTTTCACAAAGTATTGCATTCCTTAAAGCAGAACATGCAAATTTAGTAGAGAGAGGTCAAAGTGAAAAGGATGGATACATTTTTTTTCCCAAATTCAGAATATTCAATGGAAGATGCAGAGAGATTTTTTTCAGATCTGCTCTAGAAAATGCACAGAGTACTTCATGTCAGTCCAAGCTGTTGGTTACTTGCTAGGACAATGCGATCTAGTAAAAGGCTTATACTGATCAGAGGGCAATGATCTCCACGTGAAGCAGGAACAACTCCAGTGAGACAGGTGAAGTTAATGAACAAGAAATCAGTGTTAGCTGCAGATGGATCCAAAGATGGAGGAAGATATTTTGAAATTTTGAGTTAGACGTGATTTAAAAAATCTAGGCGATTTATAGAAAAAACCCTGACACGACACATTTACCGGAGTTGTTCTACAGCGAGGTGTGCTCATGCAGAGGATATGGATTTTCATGAGCGGAAAGGTCCCACGAAACTTGGGTGGGAACGGCAAGTGCTTTCTGGGAACCAGCCAGGGCACGGCAGAAATGCGATAGCTGATTTGTGCAGACTAAGATGGAGAGCAATACACTCAAATTTACATTGTTTACCTCCCAGTAAGCAGCCAGTCACTCCCTGCATCCAGCACTTGCTACCGTATCAGTTCTGCCATCGCCTTCATCACCCGTGCAGGTCTGATTTAAAGCACTCAGATGCCAGCAGCCAAGGTGCTAAAGAGCATTGCTGGGTTGTGACCAAACCTGACCAGCCACGGGGTTGTTTTTCTTGCGACACAGTTCCAAGACGACAAAAGAGATGAGGGCTCTCAATTTTCACCTGGCAATAGTAGTTGTCACCCCTGTTGATAAACAGATGGTTTGAAATCATCCTGGTTTTCTAGAAATGGGCAAGGACTCTCCAGACAAATATATGCAATGCTTGAGGAGGTCGCTTCACACAGTGGAGGCAAAAGACGCAATGCACCTTGGGTGTCTTGAAGATGGTCACCTAGGGCATCTCTGATGCAGCTCCATCCCTCCATGTCCTGAGGACGAGTTGGTGCAAGTGTCATGGCTTGGGCTGTACAAGGAAGAGGAGAAGCCTGCCTGGGTCTCTCATGGTGCATCTCCAGGCTGATACAGGGCAGGAGATGGGATGTATCTATAGCTATGAGTATTAGTGTTTTCCTCTAGGGATTACTAGATTGACTTAGGAAGAGCTGAGCTATATATTGAGGATACGAGGGAAAAAAAAAAAGCGTTTTTTATATATCCCACCCAGGACAAATTATGAGCTAAGTTTCTTTTCCCTCTGGACATGAAGGGCATTTGGCACCAGGCTTCTGTAAGCTGTTATTTGGTATTATCTCAAAAGAAAGTGTCACTGAGCCTAGCAAAAATGCTCATTTAGCAAAGCGTGTAAGCATGAGTAGATCTATTGGCCTCAGTTGGTTTTAGTCTGCATCTACAGTCAGCCAGACAAAAAAAGCACTGCTTTAAAGTGCAGAAGAGGAATTTGACTAAAGCTGCTGTAATAAATAATCTCATGAGAGGCAAGTCGTGCAAATCAGGTGAATGTAGACAAACAGGGCGGGAACCATCTGGCCAAGCTTCGAGTGGGTGAGGCAGTTCAGACACCTTTGGGCCACTCTGGGTTCACGTTACAGTCCATCAGTGGAGAGCTGTGGCCCACCTCCTCCCCCATGATCCATCTCCTAACCTGTGGTCCACCTCCTCCTCCTCTGCCATCCACAGTAGTGTGGAGGAAGCAGAGCCAGCATGGCACGAAGGCCAGTGTGGGTAAGAAGGGGACACTGGGCTGACCTCAAAGGCAACAGGCAAGTGCACAGGAGATGGATGTGGGGACCTAGAGACAAGGGGAATATAAGGGCATTGCTCCAGCTTGTGGGGATAAAGGTGTTGGATGGATATCCAGTGAGCAGAAGACTTGGTCCATGCTGCTAGGACCCTTGGTGGCTTTGCCCTCCTGCACTCTCAGATGATGCATTCAAGGTCTCCATGGCTACATGTGCCTTTTCACATGTTATAATTTACTTGTCATCTTTGATTCATTGAGACTTCTAAGATGATGACTATCTGAGATCCGATTACAACCCTAGCTCTCCTTTTTCCCTAATTTGTTTGGTCATAAGGATGATGTAAATGACTGAGAAATTGGCCATTTTAAAACTTATCTTCTGAATGCGTTTCCTCCTTGTGTGTATCACTGCAGGAGGTATGATTTTCTTATTACTGCACAAGTATATCCAATCAAATTCATACTTTGTCACCTGGAGATGTATGACAGTGTTTCGCTGTGGCCTTCTTCAGGACTTGGGCTCATCTAATTCTAAACCTGTGAATAATCCCAGTGGTTTTCAATATTGCAAATATTTCTGTTTGACGGTAAATGTCCCTGGGTGTTTCAGTGGAGTGTGAGAGCAGACAGCTAATAATCCTCTGCAGTACCCACTGAAGTGGTGTAACCAAGCGGAAATGCCACTGAGCCGAAAAATGCCCCTTGCTCAGGGAAAGCACTCTGCACCTGCGTGCTTCCTATGCCCCGTGGTGGGACATCTTCCAGAGAGGTGGGAGAGCCGTGGGTGGGAGAGCCTCCAGTGGGTTTCCTCTGTTACCCACTGGAGGTCTGATCCAAAGCTCGTTCAAGGTAAAAGTAACGTTCATTTTTGTGGGCTTTTAAATCTTTTTCCTGTTAAATGGACTCCGCTTTTAGAAAAGGATACTCATGAATTTAGCTGGAGAATTTAAGTGGTGGGACACAAAGTTCCTGCACTTTTCCATTTAATCTCAATTTTAGGGGTGAAGTTAAACCAGGTTTTTCCTTGGTTTAATCCTTGCCTTGGATGCAGAGCAGGAGCAGCCAGATGAGTTAAGCCTGAAAGACCATCCTGGTGTGTATACTAGGCTGGATGCTGATAGTGTGTGAGAAGCAATGTGGAAAGCTTATAGCAGGTCTATACGGCGTCCTGGTTCGAGGTAGTGTGGCACTGTGCAGGTGCGGGCTGTGCACATCTGGTTTGCACGAAAATTCATCAGCACCCGGCTGGAGAGGAGATGTCTGCAAACTATCCCAGTGGATTCGTGGGAGTCTCCCTGCTCTGTGTGGAAGCAGCAAGGGGAAAGCAGCACTGTCTCCCATAACATCCTCATTAGGAAGCTGAGGAAGTATGGGCTAGATGAGGTGACAGCGAGGTGGATTGAGAGCTGGCTGTGGGACAGAACTCAGAGGGTTGTCATCAGCGGCACAGAGTCTAGTTGGAGGCCTGTAACCAGTGGTGTCCCCCAGGGGTCAATACTCAGTCCAATTTTGTTCAATATATTCATTAATGACCTGGATGAGGGGACAGAGTGTATCCTCAGCAAGTTCGTTGATGATACCAAACTGGGTGGGGTGGCTGACACCCCAGAGGGCCGTGCTGCCATCCAGCGTGACCTGGACAGACTGGAGAGCTGGGCAGAGAAGAACCTAATGAGGTTCAACAAAAGCAAGTGCAAGGTCCTGTACCTGGGGAGAAAGAATGCAAAGCACCAGTATAGGTTAGGGGTGGACCTACTGGGAAGTAGTTCTGAGGAGAAGGATCTGGGGGTCCTAGTAGACAAGAAATTATCCATGGCCCAGCAATGTGCCCTTGTTGCCAAAAAGGCCAATGGGATCCTGGGCTGCATAGGGAAGAGCGTGGCCAGTAGGCCGAAGGAGGTCATTCTCCCTCTCTCTGCACTGGTGAGGCCACGACTGGAATACTGTGTCCAGTTTTGGGCTCCCCAGTTCAAGAGGGACAGGGAACTGCTGGAGCGAGTCCAACGAAGGGCAACTAAGATGATTAAGGGCTTGGAGCACCTCCCTTATGAGGAAAGGCTGAGAGAGCTGGGACTCTTTAGCCTGGAGAAGAGAAGGCTGAGGGGAGACCTTATTAGGTGGTGGGTTGAAGGAGGGTGGAGACAGGCTCTTTTCAATGGTTCCCAGTGACAGGACGAGGGGCAATGGGCACAAGTTAGAACACAGGAAGTTCCGTTCAAATACACGGAAAAACTTCTTTACGGTGTGGGTGACAGAGCACTGGCACAGGCTGCCCAGGGAGGTTGTGGAGTCAGGATGCAGTCCTGAGTAATGTGCTCTGGGCAATCCTGCTTTAGCAGGGGAGTTGGGCTAGATGATCTCTAGAGGTCCCTTCCAACTCTGAAAAATCCGTGATTCCGTGAATTAACACTCCTCAGCCCCAGGCCGTCAAAAATGATCTCAATAAAAAGCAGCCGGCTGGTGCTGGAAGCAACATGTGCAGTGGTGCTGGGCAGGGATGTGAGGCTCCAGTCGGCATTTGTTGAGAACACAGATGTGATGCTGTGGAAATGACGGAAAGTTGAAGCTGTGCAAGGCTGGTGTATATTGTACAAATTCAGCACAGCCAGAACATCCCCACCAAACACGTCCACTGCTTTTTGTAAGGTGCAGTTTGTTCTGATGATCCCTTTTGTCTTCCTTTTTTTTCTTTTAACTTTTTAAATTGCTTTCTAGTCTTTACTACTGAAATTAGTAGCAATTTCACAGGAATTCAGTTTTGGTTTTGTTTGTACTAAATGTTGTCATTGGAGTGAAAAAGGAATCTGCAGGAGCAATTACTGGTCATGACAGTGAATAAATGAATTAATTATCTTCAGCTTTGCTATTATTTTCATGTGCATAATGATAACACAGGCTGGTGCACTGACTACAGTGTCTTTAGAGGAGGAAGAAAAATTCTCTGAAGACCTCTGGAAGATAATTAGTTTGAATATCCCTCCAAAAAAGGTGTATTTTTCTTTTGTGGTAACCTTAGTGCTAAGTCCTTGAGGATTAACAGGTTCCCACGGATGACGCCAGAGGAGACAGAAATCAGAATATCCTGAGAAGAATATTGTTCTCCTGACCTTCACACAGTCACTCCTTCACCTTGCAATTATCTGCCTCTCTGCCACAAGATGCTAAAACAGGGCATAGATACAGCCAAACTCTGTAGCAGTTTGGCACTATAATTAGCTCCTCTTGACAGAAAGTGCCCGAGTTTGGCCTAATTATGTTCGGTCGATGTTTTTGCTATTTCTTAACTATTTCAGTAGGAGGAGGTGGGTGTTCATGAGTTCCAGGACCAGCAAGCATCAACAACCACAGCAACAACACGAATGCCGTATGTTAACTCTAGAGAAAGGTATTGAAAAGTTACTTCCAACACCAAAATTATCAGAATAAAGGAAAAAATAATATCCTTGCAGTCGCTTTTCTTTCCTGCCTTCAGCAAAGTTTTTTGTGTCCCTCTTCAAATGCCTTCTGCGCCCTGATTTTCTGCTGTAGCTTCAAAGAGTCAGGGAGGCCCTGCAGGTTTCATGGTTGCCTTCAGACCGAACGAGCTGCAGAGTCTTTTTGTGCCTGCCTGGTCCAGCTGGCGGATTTCAGAAGTGTATGAATGCTTTGCTCAAGAAAAGTCTGTCCTAAAGCATCTTGCTCTTCCTGAGGACAAAAAACTCGTTTTGCTTAATTGCATGGTCCTTGCTTTTGCTCTTCACCTAAACCTGCGAAGGTCCTGCTCCAGCCAAGGCTTTCGGGACAACAGCCCTGGGAGGAAAGTCAAACTGTGAAGCAGT
Organism: Vanellus vanellus; assembly: GCF_965231255.1. Taxonomy (NCBI): domain Eukaryota; kingdom Metazoa; phylum Chordata; class Aves; order Charadriiformes; family Charadriidae; genus Vanellus; species Vanellus vanellus. The sequence goes on along the minus strand of NC_138909.1, from coordinate 49,432,800 downwards.
TGCGACATCTAGTGGTACTTGTGGCTATTTCAGAACAGAGGAAAAGATCCACTACAAATACGACCATAGAGATACATTATGACGAAAAGAAGACGCCTTCATGACCAATCTGCACTTTTCTTCTACGATGGGGCTGCAGGAAAACAAAAAAAAGGTCATCATTTTAGTCATGTGGTGACCATACTTCCCATGGAAGAGTGGGGATGGTCAGCCACCCATTGCTTTTCTCTGCTGCAACAGAGTTTGAAAGGTTTCCCGGAATATAAGAATAGAAGAAATTGCTTTAAAAGAGAGATTTGAATGTGGTTAATTCTCTGGGTTTTTACCAGTGCCAAGGCAACTTTAGGGATGAATAGAAAAATATATAATAAACAGTGTTAAAAATGTAAGAATAGGTATATTTAGTGAAAGCTCTGTATGTGTGTGTGTGTATTTAATTTAGACATTTGTGTAGATTTTTCAGATATTCAATTTTAAGAACTAATACTGAAGCAAAGAATTTCAGTGGGACATTAACTTGATCCTGCACAGGGGACATTACTGAGTCAGCAAAATTTCTGCAAAATAAAAAGCCTCAAAGAAAAAATCTTCACTTTACAAAGAAGCTGAGTACTTTTTATGTTGTCAGTTATTTTTGCAAGGACAAAGGTGACACACACAAAAAGCACCAAAAAACCTCTAATTGGAGCAAAACACTTTTTTCTTTAGGTGCAAAAAAAATCCTGCTATGGGATAAATCTATATTAATATTTTATACCGGGGTTCTTAAGCCTCCAGACAGATGGTGGACAGAACTTCTACCCTTCATCAATTCCACAATGCCTGAAAACAAAAGCAATTTTAGCACAAAAAAGTTCAACAGATGGCATCCAATAAAAGATAGCAAAAAGGTGTAATTTGTCACCTCAGCATTTCTTAAGGCTTCGACATTCAGACTTCAGAATTCAGATTTATTCAGAATCAAGTAAGAGCTGCAATTGAGGTTTGCTTTGTGCTTTCATACGCGTGTCCCCAGGCAAGGTGGGTGAACATCACTGAAACTAAGGGAATATCCCCATGAGACTGCTAGAGGAAGAGGTCTATCTGCTGGGGCTAATAAAAGCCACCAGTTTCTGCCCCAGGACAACACAGCCCAGCCAAGTGGCCAACCTGAAGGTGTCCGAGCGATTTCCCCATGAAATAACAGATGATGAAAACGATGGGAGAATAAGAGCAGATGGAAGTAGCTGGATCTGCTGCTTTGCGTGGTGAAGGAGCTTGTTCCATGCATCTTGCGACGTCTGGGGACACAGGACCAGACCTGTTCTGTTATGTGCTGTGCGAGATCTAACTAGGTTGAGACCACATCTTTGATGTGGCTTCTGGGTGTGCAGAGGGAGGTTGTTCCCACTCCTTACCACTCTCTTGTTTTCTGATGTTGATTTTCAGAAGTACAGATTTCTTAAACCCCACAGGGATAAAAAAATAAAATTGCTCCATGCCTAATTACGCAGAGACAGAGGAACCACAGTGTTTCAGGGCTGCTGAGGTCAAAGGGGAGGTGATGATTTCAACCACTGAAGCTCTGACCCTTAGACATCAGGTTTGCATCAGCTTAGCTCATGCTGAGCTGCACCCCACGACCCTGAAGCCGTAAAAACCAACTTGGCCTCCAGGGAAGGAGAGTTATCCTGCTCCCAACACCAGGACAACCCCATGCAGGGTCATTGAGAGCAGAATTTGCTTCAAACTGCTGTTTTCTTTTCGTGAACCCCTCCCATCTTCAGACCTGCTCCATTCTGTGATTCCATGATTCCTCGTGACCCGGGGGGCAGCCTGATCATCTGGAAGAGCAGGTCTCCAAGACGTGAACATTTCCCAGCACCACGGGGCAGCCCCGGGTCTGACACCTGTGTTTTTAATAAACCGGATCGTTGTGCTCGGCTGCCCTGACTGCAGGAGGGAGAAAGGCAGTGGCATGTGTATGGCTGCTCCAGCTGCAGCTCAGTGAACTGCTACAAAAGCCCATCAAATGTCAAGCTTGTCTTTAAGACCTGGAATTGTGGAAGCATTTCTGGCAAAATTTACTCAGGAAAATGAGTATGCTCCGATAAGCCTCTGATACGTGACAGCGCTGGACTTGCTTCAGATCACACAGCAAAGGGGGAAAAAAAAGTATTTAGATGAAGATGACCAGAGGTCTTCAGCAGCATCTTCCGGCAGAAATCCAAGCTGTGATGGACCTGAAAGGGTCAGTCTGGGGCTGGTGGGCTGCGGGTACCAGTCTGGTCTCTTGGGGGATTCCTCGGGGGTTTCCCCCTAAAGGGCTTCTGATGTTGATGCTGGGACCCTGATTGGTGTGAAGCTGAAATTTGGCCCCCTGTTTGTGAAGCACCATAGAAATGTCAGGCTCTTTAGAAAGACCAAGCCATGGCACTGCTTAGGGAAGAAGAGGGTAGTGTTTGTGTGCTTATTTATTTTCACTTAGCAATACTAACACTGGAAAAAAAACCCCAAACTACACTAATAGAAATACCACAAAAGTTTGTGTGATGTTTCAGAGGCAGAGAACAGAATGTAAGATTTATTTGCTGAAAGCGGTATGGGGATAGCACAGAAAAGGAGTAAGTGAGACGACACCACCAACACCCATATTTCCCTCCCTGCTCTAAACCCTCAACTGGTCTTTATTTTTGCTATCTGTAGTTACACCAGAAGTCCCAGTAAGCCCATTTCAAACTAACTCCTTAGCAGATGCTCTCAGCCATAGCTCTGTCACTGCAAAATCACAAGCTGCACCGAAAACATAAAGCGGGTTAAAGCACAAGTGTGGCTAATCCCTCCAGAAGGAATCCTCACCTCTGATTTTCTCTGTGCTCTTGACAAAGAAAAGGAGAGCAGTGGTCCAGCTCTTTCTGGTGACTCTCCCAGGGCTGAGATGCTGGAACTACTTTTTGCTTGCAAACTGTAAATTAAACTATAGAAAACCACAGACAAGTCTGTTTTCGGAAGGATCGGCACCCTTAGTTGATGGAAGCTGGGTACAGGCAAGGCCAGTGTTCAGCTTCATGCTTCGGTCCTTGCCTCGATCCAAGAGAGATGGGAGGAAGGACTGATTTCTTTGCACATTCTTAACTTCCAGTCATAGGACGCAAGGATGCTGCTAAAGCTGATGAGATGCATAAAGATTTCAGGCTGCGGTGTTGTTTTGTCAAGGGTAAGAATGGGAAACAGAGACCAAACATCAGCTGGTGCAAGGACCAGCTTGGAGTCTGGAGTCATCACTGGTGTGAGTAAGGGCTAAACCAGCTGAAGGGCTTGTCCCTGGTTTAGCAATCCCCTAAATAGAGGCTTTCCCTTGAAGGATGGCCTTCCTGCTAAACCCTCCCCACTGGAACCTGTGTTTGTCAAAGGCATGTCTTTTAGGTCTGGTCTCCACCAGGAGACAAACCTGTTTCTGACTCTGAGTAGGAAGTCGGAGGTATATTTTATGCTATGAAATATCTGCCCACAAAGTCCATTTTGTGGCTCCACCGTGTTGTTTGTACAGCTATGAGGCTGAATACAACCATACGTTTTTTAATATGTCTGAGTTTACCATATGGATCAAGTGAGTGGCTCCTGCCACCATCCCAAAGGATTTCTGCCTGGCATTAAGGTCACCACAAAGCTTGTGGCATAAGGAAATGCAGTCCTAGGGCAGTGAGCAGCCAGGAGGGAAATGATGGAGCAGGTCTCTTGCTCGCACCAGAACCGCCTTGAACAGAGCCCCAAACAGACCTTTTATCCTGGTTACACAGAAGGGAAATGCCACTTCTTTTTCCCCATTTAATATGCAATTGCTATTTGGAAAACTTTGAGGTTTGCTGTCTTTATGCCATGATCAGGGTGCGTGTCGTGTTACAGAGAGGTCCGCAGGAGCATGATGCTCCCAAATAGCACTTTCTCCAGCTCAGAGGCAAGTGCTGACAGTCCTGGGAAGATGTGCCGTAGTGAATGCTGAACACTCGGGGGTGCAAGAAGCTTGTTTCAGTTTTGAGCTTCCTTTTCAGGAAGTGGCAAGAAGTTGGTCGAGTCTTACAAGCATCCACACAAATCAGTGTTACAGGAAAAGATGGCAGGAGGAACTACCGGACCACAGCAAAGAAGGCATCCTGCTTTCTACTACTCTCTTATCATAATATTTAACAGAGACATTAATGTATTGATGGGCCAGCTATGGAAACAGCGTCTACTGAAGCTGTCAGTCAAACGCAAGGCTCAAATCCCTAAGAAACTGGTGGCAGCATTTAACCTCTGGCTGTGCTAATGTGATCGTGAACAGCAAATACCCTGTGATACACGCTGTAGTGGGATTCCCCCAGCGATCATTTTACATTGTCACTTTCTGGCAAAGCCGTAATATGGCTCCGAGTCATCTGTCATGACTGTGGGGTAGAGAAAAGCGTGAAAGGCTTTTTTTTTTTTTCAAGCAAAGCAACCATACTTTCAGTTCCATGCTGTAACAGGCTGCTCCGTGTGGTCTGCAGGTCCCATTATTTCACGAACTTGGAATGGAACCTTTCCCCACCCCCTGCGTTAGCCTGTCTGTGCCTGCCACTCTTGTTTGTCAACACATTTCACTGGGTTCTAAACACTTTTGGGTGGGAGTCAGGCCCAGCTTCTGGACCAAACACCTCCTACAGATGTACCCACCACGGGCTGCCTCTGTGAGGGTGGGGTTCTAAGCTCTCATAACCAGTGGGGACATACAGCATCATTGCCCCAGGAGAGCAATTCAGCCCTCTCCTTGGAGCGGACACCTATGGACATCACGTGAACTGCTTGCTCATCTTCGCTGTCTGCACTCAGTAGGTTTCCATTGGCACAACGAGAGCGGGGACGGCACGTATACACCTGCCATGCAGACATCTTCAGGTGGTTGAATCTGGACCTGAATTTCAGCCTTAGCTGTGTATTGTTCAGACAGCAAAGACTCAAAATAGGTGTCTAAATATAAGCGTCTAGTGCCATGTGGGGTGCCCTAGGGTATCTGAGACCTCTGCGGAGGACTGGTTAATGGGATACAGGACTTACGGGAAACCCAAGCTTTCCTAGAGAGGCAGAAGGAAGCAGGACAGGGTGCTGCAGGGCGGCTCAAGCTGCGCTAGATGCCAGTCAACAAGCAAGTGCATTGAGCTGCAGTTTAAGCATGTCTCCTATGTTATCTGCAGCAAGACCAAGGTCAGTTTGAAACCCAGAAGTGGAGATCAATGGATTCATACCTGGAAATGTGCATATGGAAGAGGATGCTCTATGAGTTAAGGGGGGCGTTCCTCGTGTGGATGAAGAAGACGGAAACTGGCAGGCACTCACGGTATCCATCAAGGTCTCATGGAGAAGAGAGACACGGGGGGGGGGGGGGGGGGGGGGGTTGTGCAGGTGACAACTACGTCGTGGTGTTTCTAAGTGCCAGTGCCTGGAGCACTGTGGTATAATATCAAACCTGGGCTCTGGGGCGTAAACAGAACACCCTGAAAAACCTGGATGTCTGAAGTGTTTTTGCTGCTCTTAGTGGTAGCAAATCCAGACAGTTAAGGGGTTGGTGATTCATTTGCATTGCACATTTTTGGCTGATGATGCAAGTAAACAAAGCGTTTGCAAGGACTTCTCTTATGGAGAAGAAACCGAGGCTGGGAGAGATTGAGTGATTCCAGCACCACACCCAGGTCCTTCAACTACCCCCCCAGGGTCTAAAAGAAGGCAAGAGAGTTTAAAGAAGTACCAAAAGAAGCTGCATTTTGTGCATGCAGTGAATCTCTGTTTCATCTAAAGATCTAGGAAAGGGAAAATGTTAGCAGACAGAGTATTTGTGTCTTCTGCTGTGGCTGGAGCTCCCAGGTAGGTAAACATTAACATCATGTTCCTTTGGGCTTTTTACTAGCCGAAGGTCAAGTTCTCTACAGAGGGATACTAAGCAGAAAGTCCTGTGTTTAATACCAGGAAGATCTGCTTTCAAACAGGATTAAAGCCCAAGTGTGAGTAAGCAAGCAAGAAAAATGTTTTCACTAGAATTCAGTAAGTCCTTGGGTGTGTGATTTTCATAAGGTTCATCTCCAGGATCTGTGTTGCTTTTAACATGAAGGCATGTACTTAAAAATGCATTAGGAAGAGACTCCACCCCTTATCTGACCTTTGAGCTTTCTGCAGTGGTTGAAAAGTATTGTTCTTAAATTAAATCCCAAAATCTTTCTTAATCTTCTGGCTATCCCACGAGAACCGGGTCTGCCCTGAACTTTTTAAGGCAGACCCTGTCATGACTACCGGAATGCTGTTAATCGCTGTATTGTTTCTCCCTGGGCTGAGTTGATTAAATCAGCTAAATTAATGTTGGTGGCACAGTGTTCTCTGACGTGAATCAAACCACTCCATTAAAACAAATGAAAATAGGTTTATTTCTGCTCAATTCCGTGTATGTCTGGCCATTTATATATTATATAGTTGGTTTCTGTACCCTAAAACTTTTACTTTTAGGGTGTTAATGACTTGCATCAATATTAAGATTCAAAAGACTCTATATACATTAGGTTTTGAAGGCAAATGATTAAAGAGATGTTTCTGCTATTGAGATTACCAACCAACAACCCAAACCCGCATCTTACACAATCCTACTAAAAACACTAAGAAATTGCAGTTGTCCTTATTTTGTTATGTTGTTTGACTTCAAGCCCGAGTTATTTTATGTGCATTTGATATCCAGCAGAGGGACTTCTGACACTTACATAGCTCAACATGAAAAGGAGAGAAGGAATAACCCACTGTATAATTTAGCTGGGGTCAAAAGCTCCAGATCTCCCTGTTGACAGGACTGTCACTCTTCTCTGACCCTTGGCAGTGGGACAGTCCTGCCTGTCACTGCCACCTATGAACCAAGGTGAGGGGGATCACTTAGTAACAGCTGTGGTTCTTATTGTTCCCTTTGGTTTTCTGCTTTCCAGTCTCACTCATTTCTTTTGTGTGTTATTTTCTTAGATCAGCTTCTCTCTCCCCTCCTCCTGAAAATAGTTTTGTAGAGACACTGCTAAAACCAAAATCGGCATCTAACTCAAATTCTATTAACCCCACAAAACTCTTAGTGAAAGCATCAAGTCAAAGAAAAATTGATTTGGAAATAGATCCAGGTATAAATCTTTTAGCAATGAGTGGATTCCTTATAAAATCAGTGTGTACATCCTCCTAAGGGGATCATATATACCCCCTAAGAAGCCGAACATTGGGATGCTTCATTTATTTATTATGGCCTCATTCTGGCCTCAGTTTTATGGAAATGAAGTGAATGAAATTATCAGGATGAAATCAGCATATGACTGCATGCTTACTTTTGTCCTAAAGGAATACTTTGTCTCTTCTTGCTCCCCTCCCACATGTCTATGCCCACTGATACACAAATATATGCATGTGTTGTTTCTGAAGGCAGCAGATGGCATACGTGATGAACTGAACTGTGTCTGAAGCTCATGTGTAGAAGTTAAAGCACTTTAAAACCCCTTGTGGGAAGCCTCATGGTAGAGTTGAGTGGTTTCTTCTGACACTGATCTAAGGTCAATTTAGTTGTGGCTGCAAGAACTGCACATTTTTTAAATAAATGAGCTGACTTCACATCTTTCCCGATTTTTCTAACTTTCCAACTAGTCTCAGGTACAGACATACCCTCTGTTTGCTCTGGAAATGCCTCTCTCCCATAATCACTGCGCCTGACACATGCTTTTCTTGTGAATGTTTGCCTAAATGCCCTTGTCAAAAAATAGGAGCTGAGCCTTTCTTGTGGTTCATTAACCATTTTCTCTTCCAGAACAAATGCCCCCTGAAGTTTTGCAGAAAGAAAATGCTGCTGTTAAGAATCTCTGTAGGGCGGAAAGAAAACAATAATTATTGTTTCAGAACTGTGTTGTTTTATTCAAATATGCTCCTTTTCCTGCCCCAGGATCAGCCAGATGAGTAAACTGTCCGTGGTGAATGAGAAAGAGGATTATCAGTTCTCCTCCATTTTTAAAAATTATTTCATTTCAAACCATGTAGCGCCAATAAACTGGCAGGTGCTCAGGACTGCTGCTTATCAGACTGACCCTTACAGCCGAGTTGCTCTTCCTGGAACCATTGCCTGCGCCCTCCTGTCGTCCTTTTGTCTTGCAGCATTTGCTTAACGTGTGCTGGGCACAGTCAGGACAGGGGTTTTGCTCTGTTCCTACAGTGCTTCCAGCAAATTACTAACAACTGAGGGCAACCACGTAGAGAGAAGTAATATATTTCATTTGATCAGCCAATTAACTTGTATGTGGGTTTGTGGATCAGTTACTCAATTAGAAGATACCACCTTTCCCTGAAAAAAGTGACTTTTTTTGGCAGCTCCATGCACCCACAGCCACCGCACGCCCTGAACCCTCCCCGTTCGCAAACCCCTATGGCTTCTTTGGAAGTGCTTCCCCCCACTTTTACCGACCCGCCTAGTCGTGTACCAAGCCGGCTTTTAACAGGCAGCCACAGCACGCACCCATCCAAAACTGGCCTTGGTCTGCATTTAGCTCAAGATAGGAGCGATCAGGGCTGTCTGTCAGCTTCCCGCGGTGGTGGCAGCAGCCCAGTCACAGCGCGGCCCTATCGCCCTGCCCCTCTGAGCCCCCCGCGGCCTACCATACCCACAATGCTCCGCGGGGCGCCCTCCGTCTTTGATTGGCTGCCGCTACTGGGGGGGCCCTCTGGGCTGAGCCAATCCGCGCCCGGGGCTGCCCAGCGCCGCGCCGGGGTGGGCAGTGCTCAGGCGCCGCGCAGGGCCTCTCGCCCGCCCGCCGCGATCCGCCGGGCCGGTGTCATTGCCGAAGGGGACGATGTCTCACTGCAGCCGCGCCGCCGCCCGCCTGCTGGGCCGCTTCCTCCGTCGTAAGTACCGAGCCGTTGGTACCCCCTCCCCCCCGCGCCGGGCCGCGGGCGCTGCGGGGCCCTCCTCGCTGCCTGGCAACCGCTCTCCGCCGCGGCCTGCTCCCCCCGCGGCGCCACTCCGCAGTAGGCCGAGGGGCCTGAGGCGGGGGGGTGGGGGTGTTGCAGCCGCCGCCGCCGGGGCTCGGCTGCGTCCGCGCGCCGCGGGAGGGGAAGCGGCCGGGCCTGCGGCGGGGCAAGGTCACCCGGGGGAGGGGAAGCGTCCTCTGGGCGTGGGGGTGCGGCCAGCAAACCCCTCTCCCGGGTCTCGGTCTGCTGGCGGAGCTGGGTCTCCTCAGCCTCAGTGCGGAAGGCCCAAGGAGGGTGTCGGAGGGCTGTTCTCCGGTGCCGGCTGTCGCTCTTCCAGAGCGTTGGGTGGAGGGAGGTCGGAGGCAGGCTCTTCTTGGAGGCGCCCGTTAGTATAGGGCAGGGGGCACACGTGGCTGCAAGGAAGACTGTTTTTAAAAGTTAGGAAAAAGTTTTCGCATTGAGGGTGGTCAGCCGCAGGTATGGGGACCCGGAAAGGTTGTTCTCTCCGGAAATAGTAAAAACTGGTCAAAGCGCAGAGGAAGGTGGTAAAGTTGGATTTAGTCGCTTCCAGTGGTGGTTTGGAGTAGAGACTTCTTGAGGTTCCTAAATTGTCCTGTGATTTCAACACAAGTTGCTAAAGTTGTTCTTTATTGTCAAGAGTAAGAACATTAGCCTTTAATTATGGAAAACATGAGCAGCCTGAGACTAATACTTCAGCTTGAAATTTTTCATATGTGTTGTTCTGAAGATCATAATAAAAACCAAAGTGCTTTTTTTTTTCTTTTCAGTGTGTTTTTATTGTGCAGTTAATGCTGCATCCTCTACTGAAATCAGTATGTGTATGCATAGGTATAAGAGCCGTTTCTTGGAGTCTGAATGAGGAATTACTGCATTAGTCTTGGTTCTTGTAGCTGAGAATAAATAGACAAACTTAAACCTACCTCATTTCGCTGCATGCAAAGTTTTTTTGTCTTGATGTGGTGGTAACTTGCAGGTCAGGGTCTCAACACAATCCCACGACATTTTAAGCTGGTCTGAGTTGTTCCTGTGGCACACTTACTGTCCCCTCAGGTATCCATTCCTACCTCTTGTTCTCCATGAGCAGGAAACTGTATTTTTTTACTGTACAGTTAATTTTTGCCAGTTCATCTCTTTGAGTTGGTTCCTTTGAGTCCAATGCAAATTGGTTTTGATGGAGGGGAACAAATGAGAATGTAACACTTCAAATTTAACTTAATTTATACTCCCAGCAAAGCTACTCTTGGGTGCAGTTTTACGTGTTAAAGCCCCATGTTGTTCCCTTTACATATAGCCGTAAGAGATTCAGGGAAGAGTGCTTAAAATGATTTTTGGGGGTAGAGAGGAAGAACTAGTCTAAGTTGCTCAAGAAGTGTTCTGTTTACAGCAGTTTATGAAGTCTTTTAAAAAAAACTCCTGTGAGACAAAATAGTTCTTAATTGGAAACCTTTCTTTGTTTGGTTTGATACTCTACAAAATGTTAAAAGACTGCTGAAACCTTAAATTTGGACTTTGTACGTATATTTTCACTAACAAATAATTAACATCTGCTTCTCTTGGTGATTTAAAATCATGAGTCTCTAGTGTGTTCTGTTGCAAGAGAGATGCAATATCTATTTTTGTTGGTGCACTGCTGAAGTAAACATGCAGGGTGTGTATCTGTAAGGTGCAGTTCAGGAAGTTGTGAAAACGTTGTATGAAATATGTCAATGAATGGTAAGTGCTTGCTCAAAGGTCAGGTAAGGGCGCTGTTTGTATATGGACAAAGTCAAGAAAGACCTCTGCTGGTCTATACCACACTTCGAAGAGAGTCTTTGTAGGCACCTTAACTGAGGGTAAGGGCTCTTATGTTCTGGGTGCGTTATAAGGCTTTGTAGAGCTCTTAGATTAAAAGATTACAGTAAATGATGTGAATAACCCTGGCAAAGAATTGCTGCAGAAATAACAATCCAAACTGAACAATTAATTAGTTGTTTTTATGTAAACAGTGTGGGGGTAGGAAAACTCCCAAGCCATGTTCTTAGTGGAGTATACATGGGGAAAAACAGTTGCCTTCCAAGAAATAGTTGATTTGTGCTGAGAGGAACGGGTCTGTTTCCCCTCAGGCTTGCAGATTCACTGGGATACTTCACTCTGTTTCAGCCTCATAAATTCAAGAGAAAGCTTTTCTTTTAGATGCCATCGCATCTCCCGTGACCCCCTGTGGCCTGTTGCAATGAGCAGGGATTTTTGATTAGGAAAGAGTGGTGTGTTGAAAGGACTGAAGTTTTTCTGAACGTCACTTCCTCATTAGTCCTAGTTTTGTTTTAGTGTGGTAGTGTAGCATAGTCATTGCATCTGTCCTTTACAGGTTGATTAATGTACTTAATTCCTCAACTCCTGTGCCATGTTCATAGATTGGGGTTTTTGTAATTAACAGGAATTTGGCAAAGGAAGGGTGAGACAAGAGGCTGGGAAGCAATACCTAGAAATCCTTCTTTGAGTGCATAATCCTCTTTCAAACCAGGAGTAAGATATTTTGAGCAATCCCTCAATAGCATGAAAACTTCTTTGTCAATAAGGATCATCTTGTAATGCAACCGATACCTTTAAGGGTGAATTTTGTAGATGTCTTTGGGAAGACGAGAGAATTGTCCAAATCTAATTGTGTGTGTAAATATATACATATGGCCTGATAATGAAGACTAAAACCTAAATAAAGGACTGGGAAGGGAAACTGCATGTGGAAATATTCTTGTTAATATCAAGCTTCTAGTCAGTAAACTCTGAAATTAGCTGCAGCACTTTGGTCTTTTCCACTTTTTTAAGTGTCTGTACTCTTCTGTAATGTAAGAGAACTGTTTCTGTTCTGTTCAGGCCATGTTTTTTTAGGCAGAGGAAAGAGAAAAGAGATGGTCATAAAACTGCAAATTAAACAACATGTACAGAATATTGAAAGGATTTCTCAGTAACAAACTGAAGGGCTGTAACTGATGGAAAATAAGGGGGGGGTTAGAGAGAGAGGAAAAAAAAACCCAACTTTTTAGCATTTTCACTAGTGCTCTTTGTACTTCAGTTCTTCCCTGATTATCTCTTGTACCTCAGTTCTTCCCCAAGTTCCCCTTGCACTGACCTCCATTTTCCCCATTTGTATTGGAGCCTGTATGATTTTTAAGGCTTTCTTCTTGCCTTATGTAGGTGATAGAAAGGAAAAGGAATATCTTCATTCACTCCCAAGTTCTCTAGCTATTTGGAGGGGGAATTTAAATTATTGTCAGTCTTCTGGCAGTGTAGGTATTTGCTCAGGTCCTTCTGGAAAGGAATCTCTACTGTTTCACCATGCTTTTGTATTGTGCTCATTTTGTGAGCAGCCTCAGATGCTACCTCAGCTTCCAAACTTTCTTTTCTTTTTGTCTGGGATAAATGTGGGCAAGATGGAGGCATACTGACTTGGATTCCTGTCCGTAGGTCTAAGGAATCTTGCAAGAAGTCCTGCAAATAACAAGTATTCAACTTTCTAAAGTTTGAGTGAGGAAGAGATTTAGCCCTTTGTATCTGTACTCTCAGCTGGCTCACACAACACAAATAAGCTGGGCAAATGTAGCTTGGGTTGGATCATTTTAAATGAGTTTTGTGGTTGGGAGATGTTGCTGCTCAATGAGTGCCTGAAAGCTCAGTGTAAACAGTATTTACATTTGATGTGTGCTTTAAAGTACCTTGCAAAGGGGTCAGTTTTATTTTTAACGTGTCAATTCATGTTTGGACTTCACAATAAATAATAGTGTATTTTTCTATAAAGGCTTTTTTAATTGTAATACACAAGTGAGCTTAAAGTCCTCCTCAAGCCTGCAGATTCCAACTTTCCTTTTAAGAAGTAAATGTAGCTGGGTTTTCCTGTTACTTGGGCTGCAGTCAGTTCTGGGCTTGGCTGGGTCTTGTTCCTCTGGAAACTACCAGCAGTATGTATGCTGGAGGTAATTCTGTCCCTTAGTTTCTATTAAGGTTTCTTTACTGTGAAACAACTGATGTTTTATATACAGGCTTATACCCTTCTGCTAAAATTTAGATCTTGCTTTTCAAATCTGTACTGGGACAGCAGGGTTTTGGTATTTGAGTACTTTTCATAGCTACTTGATTGTGCTGTACCATGGACTAAAATAGCTTCTTGCCGCAGTACGTCTCTCTTTAGCGATGTAGAAGCTAAAGTACTGGAAATCCAAAATAAATGCATCTTGTTATTTGCATAACTTTTTTTTTTAAACCACAAACTATGCAAAACAGAACAGGGATGGGGCAGAAGTAAAAGGGAGTGCCTGGGAAAGATTATCCAGTTTCTTATTTTATTTTTAATACTCTTTTCTAAAGGTCTGTTACAGGAGGCCTTTGTTGGACGCAGTATTGTTATGTTATAACTCTGATTTGGCAAAATACAGCATTTCGACTGTGCTTTTGCAAGATTTGGATTTGGTAAGGCTTGTTCTTATGCTCTAGGGCTTCCTCTGGAGCCTGCACCTTTGTAATTTGGCCTGTAATTTAGATGTGTGCATTAAAATAGCATCACCAATGAGTTCGGCTTTTACTGTTTCGCAGCTGAATCCTGGTAACTGGAAGAGCAAATTTTTATTCCTGCCCACCCCCATCTTCTTGAAGAAACATGCATATACACTCAGGCACCCTAATTTGTACTAGTAAAAGCAATTGGCTGAACAGGCATTGGAAGTTGTGAAGCAGTATGAGCTAGTGAATGAAGGTCCTGGGTGGAAACTGAGACTTGGATTCTATTTCTGACTCTTACCTGCTGTGAACTTAGGCATGCCATTTCAATTTTCCACCTGTTTCCTTCTCATCTTATAGCTGTCTATTTCAATCTATCTGTATCAATATCTATTTAATTTGCCAGCTGTTTGCAGCCAGGACTTGCTGTTTGTGCCACGTATAGCAGAACCTCATCTTGATTGATGCCTCTGCTGCTCCTATTGTGCAGGTAACTGGGGGCAAAATTCTTTGCTTTAGACAAGGCCATGGGGAAAAATACGGAGCTCTATCATGTCAGTTTAAAAACACTAAAAAAACTCATAAACACCCAGCCCAGAAAGTGCATAGTGATTTATTTATTTATTCAATCCCAAATGCATCATTCCCTAGACATGTGCCCCTGCTATGCTGCCTCTCTCTGAAGACAGCAAATGGTTCAAGCCTATAACCATTTTTTTTTTTTGAACCAGCTGTATTTTCTCTGAACCAGGGCTCTTCAGTAATGTAAGAAGCACGTGCAGTTTTCAAGAGTAAATCCACACAAAGCTTGGAATTTAAGCTGTCTTTCAAGTTATCAGTGCCTACGTTTTTTTTTGGGGGGTGTACTTTGATAGCTTGGAAAATGCTCAAAAGCTTTTTATCCTTGAAAAATATATCTATATAGTCTTCTCAAAACTGAGAATGGACAAACTTGAGCTTTCAAAAACATTTTTGTGCAAGGTTATAAATATCTGAAAATGGATATGGAATGGACAGCTGAACTGGGACTGTAGAATTGCTTTTATGGTATACAGAAAAGAGTGACTATTTATCAAAATATATATTTTTTTAAATACTGAAATTTCTCAGTGTGTGCTGTGTGCTTGGCAGGCAGCCCTCTCTCACTTTGCAGGTAGATTTGTCAGTGTCGTAGCACAAAGAATACGTGTAACACTTAGATTTGAATTAGTTTAGCGTTGCCTGTTTATTCTTTACCCTTGCAGGCCCGTCAGAGGGCTTTCAAAATCTGCACTCCTGTACTTCTCCCAGTCCCGACCGTTCCCCACAAGGCATTGCTGGTGGTAGATCATGACTGTGGCAGCTTCTTCACAGGGAGGTCATCCTCTGCATTTCTCAGGATTGGGTTTCACCTAGTGGTATCCTGTGCCTGTGAGGGATTGTCCAAATGGCTGAGATGAGGTAGGCCAATGCCCTGCTCTCCTAACCAGCAGTCCAGCTCTTTCTTTGCTTATTTTGTCTCTCCTGTGCTGGAGGCAGGCTGCTGTTCGCCAGTTGTGTGTTTGTCTGACTTGGTGTTGCAGCAGCGCAGGTGCAGCCCTGCAGGGTGTTGCAGCCTTGCCTAGGCAGGCTAAGCTGTTGGCCAAGTACAAAGGCCATGCTGTGCTGTCTTCTGTAGCTGTGGCACTGAACAGCAAGACTTTTCTCTACCCTTCCACGGAAAGCCTCATAATGGTGTTCATTAAATCTTTGCTTCAGACTTATTTTGTCCGTTACTGCTTTGTATTTCTTTTAGGCGTAACAAGTTCTGTAAGATTCTGTAAGTATTTGTAGATAAAGACGTGATTGAGGTTAAAACCCTGAAGGTCAGTAAGCTGACATGCACTTTTACCACTTTTCTTACAAGTTTACTGCATGCTAGTCTGTACGTTTCTTTTTAAAATATAGCTGAATGTTGGTCTGAAGATGAGGTGTTGCCACAGCTCCTTAGAGAATGACAGGAGGTGGTTGAAGTCCTGTGTTTCTGTCAGCACTTTTTAAGGACAAAGGACTTTAGATTTAGCAATAGCGCTGATATTGGTAGACTTCTCCTGGCATGGTTTTATTTTTCTTCTCACTTTTTTTGTATAGAAGTAAAGTACACAAGCAGTGTATCACTAAAATTTAGTTGGCAAAAGTACTTGGGGAAGAGTCCTATGTAGCTCTGTGATAGAAATGCGTATATACGTGGATCTTAAATTTCTACACTTTTTTACTACCCTGTAGAAATTGTGTTATTACAAGATGCTAATAATTCATCTTAATAAATTCTGTGCATTAGCAGTTTATATTGAAGAATGTCGTCTTCCTTTTTTGCACTTAATGGCTTTTACTTCCTTCCTACAAATGGAAAAAAAAACAAATCCCTCTCTTGTTCAGGCATGCCTGAGTACATATGTGGAACAGTCCAGGGACCATGATTCAGAATCTTTTATTTTTATTTCAACTTCACTTTTTACTTACTCAAATCTTAAGTGGTAAAGTTTTAGAAGAGCTGAAAAGGTATATAGTAACATACTGGTGTCAGTTTCTGTGTTAGAATTGTACCCTCCCATGTTCACTCTAAGCACAAAATACATTTTTTTTTTTTTATCTAAAATGCTTGCAGGGAGTAAATTGGTTCTGATCCCCTCAAAACTCTGGTATTTGAAAAAGCATATGGCAATGAATATAGGCAATGCATGCATCCTTTCTATACCAGAAGACCATTTTTTCCTCCTCATCTCAAACTTTATTGCGTGGTAAGGTTCCGTGCATTTTTTTTTTTTTAAATCATTTGATGTCAACATATCTTTCCCTTCAGCACACATGCCATCATTCTCCTGTCTTTCTGATACCAGCATGCACTGTGCTGTTTTTCTGTAGTTGTGTTATTCTGTTTTTTTCTGGACCAGAGTAGTGACAACTAAATTGAAAATGGTTCTAGTGGAGTATCTGGAGAGTTCTATTTCCCCACGACCCCAAGTGCATTTCAAGCAGTGATGTCTAAGCTTCTGTAAGTGGGCATCTGTTGGAAAAAGGTCTCTTGCTGCATGTCTTGCTTGGCATTAGGTTTCTGCTGGGCTGAGGGAACCTTGACGTCATCAGTATCTCTCATTGTCTAGTATGGACTGTGCAATGTTCACAGGTGTAACATCGTACCTATGTTGTAACAGCCTCTGGGATATTAGGATTTTAGAGGACAGACGTGTTCGTTTGCAAATGGGAATAGTGGTTAAGACATTGTTTCTGTCTGTTGTTTGTTGGGTCTGTAGTTCTGATATTAACTATTGAATATGAGATATATGTAACCTGATTCCTAACAAACTGAGTAATCAAAATGATAGGTAGAGTGAACAACAGGTGTTTAATTTAAATACTTTCAGAGCTGCTTTTGAAAACATTAACTACTGTATCAATTCATCTTTTGATGTAAGCATTAAAGTATATACACTTATTAGGATTTTTTTTTACTTAAGAGTGTAAAAAAAAAAAAAAAGGCAGTGGATTAATGGCTTGCTCTCTGTTATTTCTTTCTCTAGTGCAACAGAATGGAGTACGACACTGTTCCTACTCAGCATCAAGGAAAAACCTGTATATTAACAAAAATACAAAGGTTATCTGTCAGGGTTTTACAGGCAAACAGGTACGCATATGAACTGTTTCTTTTATCACCCTTTCAGTTCAGAAATGTAGTTGGTCAAAACCCATAATAACCTATAAAAGGTATTATATACTGGCTTTGCCTGTGTTGATGGGAAGCTGGACTTTTTGATCAGGAAGATCCCTTCAGCACTGTAGTTTCCTTTCTTTGGTCCAAATAGACTTTTTTTTTTTCCTCTTAAATTCAGTAGGCTAGATAGTGGTTTTTTTTTTTTGTTTTTTTTTTTTTTCCATTTGTGCACAAGCTTAAAACTTGGTTTTGAGTCATCTCTATTATATTACTCTTGATTTTTGTTTTTGATTTTTGGTCTTAAGCCTTTTTATTGTATACACCTGAAAGGGTTTCTTTGTAAAGGGAAATTTGCAGAAAACTACAAAAACCTTACCATTTTAGAAGTGCTTCTTTCACAAATGCCTTTGAATGTCAATGCCTATGAATTAAATTTCTGTTTTTATTTCAGGATACTTAATATTTTTTTCCACATTCACTCTTTCACACATTTGCAAGGGGAGAAGACTGCTTTTGCTAAAACTATCAGCTAGTCATGGATGAGAATGCTAATTTCTTCTGTTTCATTACGGTGTTTGTCATCTGCCAGACTTGACGTGAAAAATAAAATGTGGCTGCTATGTCTGCAGGTGTATTAGCAACACATGACAAAATGTGTTCAACCACAGTTCTCTGATTTAAAAGAAAAAGCATAGCATATTCTAAATCCATTTAAAACATATTGATGCGCTCTTCAAAATAGCTGATGTAGTGAAAATTTCCCTTCTCATTGTAAATTTATGTGTCATAAATTACCTTCAGAATTACAGATAACAACAACTTTTTTTTTGTTCATTTCATTTGCTATTACATGCCTTTTAACTTTTTTTTTTCTCATAGGGCACCTTTCACAGCCAGCAGGCATTGGACTATGGCACCAATCTAGTTGGCGGAATTTCTCCAGGGAAAGGGGGAAAAACTCATCTGGGTCTGCCTGTGTTTAATTCTGTGAAGGAGGTAATTTGCAGCAATCACTGGAGGGCAGACAATTTAATGCTGCTGAAGGGCTCCTTATTTCATTGCTCACACTGAAGAGACACACATTTGAGCTGTGGATGAAGTTGTGCAAGGAGTGAAATAGAAGATTTGTAAAAGAGGGAACATTCAGTGTGATCAAGCATGAGTTTGGCTTCCACTGTGAAGTTCACAGAGTCTGGATACACTTACTTTATGCATGCAACTAGTTTCTGATTGTTTCTGGTGTGTATGATGGATTTTTAGCGAACTGTTGTCTAAGGGTATTTATAATGGGTGTTCATGGGACAGATCCTTTCCAGACAGTGGTTGGTTCTCAGTTCCCTAGTTGCGCTGAATGTGTCCTATCTTCAGTGAATTTAATACTTGCTTTGATTATAGTAAATTAATACATATCCATTTCACATGCCTGTGAATGGACGTATTTTAAATGACTAGTTGTCAAATGTTCTCTTTGGCCCCACTAAATGCTCGGTATCTTTTTTATTTTGTCTGTTGTAGGCCAAAGAACAAACTGGTGCTTCTGCCACTGTTATATATGTACCTCCTCCGTTTGCTGCTGCTGCGATCAATGAAGCAATCGATGCAGAAATGCCCTTAGTTGTATGCATTACTGAAGGTATTCCCCAGCAGGACATGGTTCGGGTTAAACACAGACTGGTTCGTCAGGCTAAGACTCGACTAGTGGGCCCAAACTGCCCTGGAGTCATCAATGTAAGTGACTTCTGGATTTGCTCCAAGGCTGAACCATTCTTAGTGATGGTTTGAATATTCCATCTGACTTCTCCCACTCTTTCCTTAGCCTGGAGAATGTAAAATTGGTATCATGCCCGGTCATATTCACAAGAAGGGAAGAATTGGTGAGTTTTTGAATATTTCTGCATCATCCAAAACTAAAGTTTGGTACGCTACTGTTTGTATTCATGAGGCTAGTCACATCCTGCCCTGAAGACAGTTGACATGTTGTATAAACAGCTTGTTTGTCCTTCAGTTTGTAAATTAACTTTGCCATTATCAATCCTGAAGGATACTGAAGGCCAAAATCAGTCAGGCTACCATAGCAGGCACTGAATACTGATGGTAGAGGCAAAGCAACTGGAAGTTTCCTTAGGTAATGTGATTGACTTAGTTTCCTTAACACTGTCCTGTGAGGATACCTCCATTTATCTTTGGATTTGAGAGCACTAAGCTCTCCAACGCTATTCCTTCCAACAACTCGGCTCCCGAGGACTAGGATCCTACACCTATAGTGAGGTCAGTATTATAGCAAAGAGAAGAGATTACAGGCAAGTTTATAATATTTTAGACAACTATACCATGGTGAGTGGAAATGACAAATATACCTGCTTCTCAGACAGCAGGATTAAGGTCAGAAAGGCAGCAACTTGTTCATAATCATATGTTAGTTATACACCCTGTTGCATGCAAGTCTCTTGTCCTGACTTCTATTGGTTCCTTGTTCTAAACTATACAAATTGCAACTTGGTTGTTTTTAAAATAATGCCATTCAGGAGCTATAAAGAAAATTCTTCCAAAGTATGCATTTGTACTTAAATAGAACTTCAGAAACATTGTAGACAGCATATGCTGCTGCTGTCTGTCAGTGGGGTGATCAGTTTAACTTGAGCATAGTACCCTTTGCAACATCACTGGGGTTTTTTGATGAAAAGTGTGTTTACTGTGGGCAAATCTGTTTAGTGCTCTTAAACTATGTGGACTCTGCAGTTTTTCTAACATGAAAAACTATCTCTGCTACTTAACCATTTCTGACTTGAGAATAAGCAGTACTTAGTAAATGCTGGTGGAGGCATTAGCACCTCCAGCTTTCAGAAGTACCTACAAACGTGGAATTGAAAAATCAGATGACTGCAATTATGACCCTTGTTGATACCCTCAGGATATTGCTCTATGACTGTAAAAGGTAGCATTAACCAATGTTGCCCTGAGCTCCCTTCCCAAATAAAAGTTCTGTTATGATTTTCTAAATATCTACAAGAAACGTCTTGTACTCGCAAGATATTAGAATCTGAATGCAAGGCACATCAAGTGCAAAAGAATATTTTAAATCCTGAATCCAGTTGCCCCACCATTCCTGGAAACCTTTTCAGTGGTGATCCAAGGATCAGGGAATAAAAATGTAACTTTTCCATCCTCCCAGCTTCGTCTAACACTATGACCTTTGGTGATATGTTTTCCAGCTTTCTATTACTGTGAGGCATCCAAGAATCATTTGATAATTTTGGGATGCAAGCTATAAAAATAGCCACAGTCTTTGGACCTCTATCTGTAGCTTCTCTGAGGCAATCTGATCTTAATAGTAAACAGGAAGCCCTTTGCAAACACAGCAAGAAAAAAAAGCTTTGCTAGCAGACATCTGTGCTGTCCGACAGCATAAAGAGTTGATAAAACTAAAGTTGTTAGTCTAGTGGTGTATTTTTTCCTCTGTTCATTCAATATACTTATTATATTCCTTGTTAGATAGCTTGAAGTAGATGGAAAATGATGTCTGTTTTTCCTGGAAACCTTCCCTCTTGTAGCATTAACAGAAATCTTGACTTAGAAAAATGAACAGAAAACCCATGCAAATATTTTGCCCGTGATCTAGGCTCTGTATTCTCTTCCGTCCTGAATTTAAAACTAGGATTGTGGGTGGCTCTTGTAGTATTGTAATGGAAATGCTGGATGTGTATTGTAGAGCAGTGAGGTGCAGCAACAGATACCTTACTAGTGATAACTTGCATTTGTGCAGCATATTTCTGTTCTGGAGGATCTCTTGTATACCTGGCCATACTGGAGATGATTAATACAAAATTCTTTTGTTAACTGTTGAGCTGTGGCACAAGTTCAGTGCATCTGCTACTCGCATGCAAGAGAAGTATATTCTTCTATTTTGTTTTTAGTTTTCTTTCATGGTAAAGCTGTAGCATGAGGAACGCTGTCTCAGGCAATATTACTGACTTTCTGGGCACGTTTAGTCTGTTGACAATTAAGTGTCAAAAAACCCCAACCAAGAAATACTACAGATAGAATCTTATATAGAGTTCTCATGTTTTGGCGAGGATAGCTGGAAAACCTGGCATCTCCTGTTCAGTTTATTAAGGTGATTTTCCTGAATATAAGAACAGCTGCCTCTAGTCTTGTGCTTAGCTGTGTTAGTGTTAAGTTTATTTCCTTTTCTTTCCTAAAGGTATTGTGTCAAGATCTGGAACTCTGACATATGAAGCTGTTCATCAGACAACGCAAGTTGGATTGGGGCAGTCTTTCTGTGTTGGTAGGTTTCCTCAGAAACAGCCTGTTGCACCTAGACTAATCTGCTTTTTCTTTACAAGAAGAAATCCAAAGTAATTTCTTTTTGCAAGAAATTGCTGAATGGCAATTGTGTTGAGAAATGAGAACAGAAATGCTGTGAAGAGTATAACCCTTCTCTATTTTCATTTCCACATCAGATTAATAAAAGCCTAAAAACCAGCTTTGAACAGAGAACTGCCAGAAAATATGATGTCAATTTGGAAGCAAATTTTCTGAAGTTCAGTATTATAAAGGGGTAGGGCATGTTTAAGCATTTAGTTGGGTATATTAAATAAATTCAGTTTTCTTACAGCAAAATTCTAGAGCTGGGGTCTTGGTCCTGCTGTGTCTTATATGGACCTCTGTATAAGGCATAATATTTTGCTTATGGTTTGAAAGGTGATTATTCAGATATCAAAGCTTTCTGTGAGTTGTGGCGGAGATATTTGGAGCAGGAATTTGCCTTCAGAGCTGCCCCTCTCATGAGCCTTTGGGAATACTCTTCATGCTGAAATTTACTTTGAAACTTTTATTGTAAATGCAATACCATTATTTTGAGTTAGTCATCTTTTTTGTTGTTATATTTTTTTTTTTTTCAGGGATTGGAGGTGATCCCTTCAACGGAACTAATTTTATTGACTGCCTTGATGTCTTCTTGAAGGATCCTCATACTGAGGGGATCATATTGATTGGGGAAATTGGAGGAAATGCTGAAGAAGATGCAGCAGCATTCTTGAAAGAAAATAATACTGTAAGTCTTAAACAGCTTGCTTCCAGACACCTTAGTGTGGTAGTTAGCCGCCTTCTTTTGCCAGTTAGCCATCTTTTGCAATGTCAAGGAAAACTTGGTTCGATCTCTAATCTCTATTTACAAAAAAAAACAAACAGTCATACTTTTATTAAGGAGAAAGAATTGAAATTAGGAGCTTTATCCAGATTAAATCTAACTGGAGAGCAATGTCAACTTTAGATTTTTTTTTTTTTTTTTTTTTAGTTCTGTAATGATATTTGTAGTGAACATTCTGTTGTTTTTTTTTGTAATATACACAGCTCTGTAGATAGATGTTTTAAAGTTTCTGATTACTTCTGATTTATGATTCTTATGAGGAGAGAAAGTATTCCACACTCTTCAGACTCTTGGTTCCATGTTGCCTGAGGTTTCTAGGTGTTTAGTGTCTTTGCATGGTTAGTTGATATTTTAAAAAAGAAAAGTGAAAATCTGCCATCTGGAATTGCTTGTCATCTCACTCACCCTCATGTAACACAGTACCTTTTCTTTCTTCACAGGGTCCAAATGCCAAGCCGGTAGTGTCATTCATAGCTGGTCTGACCGCTCCTCCAGGCAGGCGGATGGGTCATGCTGGAGCAATCATTGCTGGGGGAAAGGGTGGAGCTAAAGAGAAGATAGCCGCTCTTCAGAGCGCTGGTGTTGTTGTCAGCATGTCTCCTGCTCAGCTCGGTAGCACCATCTACAAGGTTTGTTCCTTGGAAATTGGTATACATGCTTATCCAGAGCAAGAAGCTACTTTTGAGGGAATACGAGTTGGGAGTACATCTCTTACCCCAAGTATTCTGTTGCTCTGAACTTGGTTACACACAAGAACTACATTGACTGAACAAGCTGCAGTTATTACTTAGATAATAGCGCGTGTAATTTTATGTAATGTTGCCTTTATAGAAAAGTAAACATAGCAAAATAAAGAAGAGATATTTTGCTTTCAAGTGCAGCAAATTGTTGTGGTTTCTGGATACGAAGAACCTGAATTAATTTAAAATTTTAAAACATTCTTTGAAAGTAGTGTACTTGAGGAAGGAAAGCCTGGGTGTTTAGATCTATTATAAGTACTAATTCAGAATTCTGGTTGGATGCATACAGCTGAAAAACTTGTGTAGGATTATTTGCATTTTTCTTAATTCTTATCCAAAAAAATGTGTTGCTTCACAGCTAGAGGAAATGCATAATTCAGCTGGGATAAGTGGTTTGTGTTTTTTTGTGTGTGGTTTTTTTTTTTTTTTTTTTTTCCCCCTGTGGCGACTGTAGTATGGCATCTTCACAGGCTGCTGTGGGATTCTTCTTCTGTTGTGTTTTTCCTTTACTAAAATGACAATCTTTATTTTGTTGCTTCCCTGGCTTGAATCCTTCACTGTAAGGATTCTACTGCAGTTCTTATGCAGCGTTAGTGTTTTTCAAGCCTGTTATGCTATGCCTGGGAGCAAGTGGTTCCTTGACAGCATTGCGATCTGAGTGCAGTGCACTGACTGCAGTCTAGCACTACTCGTTTTTCATAGCTGGTTTGTTCATGTGAGGTGGGAGAATACTTATCCTCCTTTCCTCTAACTTGCATGCATTATGCATTTTATATTTGAATTTTTAATTCTGAAAATCAGATTTGCTAAGATAAATAACAAAGTAATTTAAAATAAAATAGTAATAGAAGCCTTTTTTCCCATATGTAATCTTTGTGTGCTATTTGCAGGAGTTTGAGAAAAGGAAATTGCTGTAAGAGAAGACACTTTGGAATACTGTCTCCAAACTATCAGTGCAGCACCTGGCCTCCGCTTATCATTTGTCTGCTAATCTTCAGTTGCCCAAATGACTGACACCGGTCTTTGAATTTGACTTGGAAGCCATAAACCTCCTGGCTAAACCTGTTTCGATGTCTCCTTGGTTCAGACATGATCACCTCATTGTAAATCACAACAAATTAATAAATCTACTACTAAATCTGATTCATCTTTTGAATTCCTGAAGCAGAGCCATTTCTTCAACCGTCATAAAAAAAAATAATCAGCCTTGAAGGTCTGAATCTTTTGTAACTTAAGCACTGCCCATTTTAAGGTAAAGTCGCTTATAGAAATGCTTTTAAGGATCAAGGCACTGACTTTATGCACATATCACACTTCACTTTATTTTTAAAAAATCCAATCTTACTTGTTCGTTGCTGGCAAGTACATTTGTTTGAACAATAGGCCAAAGTTTCCGTCCATTAAACCAAAGCTGCTGGATCTGAAGGGGTTGCTTGTTGATCCACGTAGCTGGATATGCCTGAAGTCCAGACTTTCTTTTCAAGGCTGATGAGCCATGCACAGTGTGGTCCTCTACTGGCAGAGAGTCCTGTTTGTTGTGTGGAGAGATGGAGTTTTTATTCACGAAAATGAAACTAACTTTCTGTGCAAATATATATTCAAAATTGTCTGTAACTATGAAAATTATTTGGTCTTTAGCTTACATTACCTTAATTTCCTCTTTATCTTAACTAGGATTACATTGCTTGTGTGTTCTGAGATCCTTATAACATTGGGACATAATGGAAGAGAATTATTATTCACTGGAAAAGAATGTAATAAGGTATCTTTCTTGTTAACCACTCCCAGCACTGTAATGGAAAGCCCTTTTTTTACTTTGGAAATAGCCCAAGCACCATGCCTATAAATGAGCGTTACAAGACTTTATCGGGATGGACTAAACCCAAGATTGCTTTCTTTATATAGAAGACTGAAAATTCATGTAACCTGGCACTTGTCTAAAGCTGACCTTGTGTTCCATAAAGGTGCTGTTACAAAAACTTGTCTCGTTATTTGTTTAAAACTGGTCTTAGTTTTCTTACTCAAATGCCTGTGGAATTTCTCTTCCTAATGCAAGCAGTGAGCAGGTGTCTTGATGCTGACGTTTATAGTTCCTAGAGTTAATGCATAAAGGGACAGGTCATATCTCTGCTGCACTGAATGTGTATTAATATGTTTCATACATGGTCGGGCATCAGTCAGATGATATAGGCCTTAGGACACAGAGACCAGATGCTGTATTATTCACCTTGGTATGATTTACTAAAATGAACCTGACATCCTGTCACTAGATGGCCGAGAGCTGTATTGAGTGGTAAATCATTCGAAAAGCCTATGACAACAGATAGGAATTTTCTTACTAGATCTGTGCGGTTTTCTGGTGGTGCCTGATTTAATCAGGAGTGAAAAGACCAAATGGTGCCCTTTAACTAGAGAAATACCAGCGCTAACATGTCTCAGTCTGTGTAAGAGTGCAATTCTTCACCAGTGAATGTCAGGATATTGCAGCCTGTCTTCTTATGAGTCTGCTAATCAAAGTAACTCATCGTAATGGTGGGCTTCTCCACAATATGGATTTTGGGATGGGTAATGCTTCTCGATGAACTGCCTGAATTTCATCATTGCCACCGGTTTTATAACAGATGACCTTCCAGGGCAATTGAGGTGTGGTAAGTTTCCTGCTAGGGATTGCTCCGTGGAAGCTCTTTAGAGGCACCAGCTCTTTTAGAAGACAGCCCTAAACTCCAATGACTGTTGTCCCCCGAGAAGGTGTTTCCTCATATCTTGAAATTTGAGTATGGGCTTACAAATGTGACCTTGATTCTAACGTTTGCAGCAGTCATCTGTTGCTGCACCTTAGCAGCTGCCTGCTTCTGTTCAAGCCCGGGGCAGCAGTCTGTACTAGCCTGGAACTGAGTATCCCCTAAGGATGGGGAAGAAACTTGACCTTGTCTGATAGAAAGGCTTAGTTTTTGCAGTTTTCTTTTGCCACCTAAAAAATGAGCACTTGACAAATATCTTCAGAGCCTCTTACGTTGCTAATGACAATGTCTCTTTGGAAAACGCATTCACATCTGTTTAATACCATGTGTACTTGTGAATAAATATTTTGAGTAATCTGATCTGGAAAATTGTTCATTTATTTATTTTATTTTAAAACGCAAAACTTAAGTTACTGTGGAGCCTTAAGTCTGTTGCTACTTTATGACTTAGTAGTTTTTATGTGCAGGAGAAACATTTCTAATGTTACTGTTTGAGTTATCATTAAGTTTTATGAAATAGTCCTTTCTAACTTCATCTAGACTTGACAATGGTGTCTGTCCTTAAATCACTTGCACTTTTGAGGGATAAATTCTAGATGCTCACTTTGGTTGGGGGAATTCATTGCCACACTGATTTTTTTTTTTTTTTTTTTTTTTGAACAAAGAGAAGAGGATGCAGATCTACTATGCTTTTTTCCTCTTACTGGGTAATATTTGTCTATGAGTGATACCTAATACTCTCAGTAGTATGTGCTCCTTGAGTATGATGATGTTAATAATTGTTTTTGAGGTTGATTTAGAGATCTGTCACATCTAATGAACTAAGCTTTTTGTGGTTTTTAGAATGTATTAATGCCTGATTTTTTTTTTTTTTTTCTGTGTTTATGCTGTTTTCCAGGATGAATGTTTTATCTAATATTCTGGGGCAAGACAGGGGTAAGTTACTCTGTACCTTTGTACTTAAAATGATGCCCTGATTTGGGATTCTAGCAAGGAGATTTCTTAAGATTCACTTTATTGACACCAATGAAAAGAAAAACCCAAACCAAAAAACATTGGTGCTAATTCATTTGGTCAAATAAGGTCTGCTATGTGCACTGGAGTTGGAGAGAGAAGGAGAGGCTGCTGAAAGATGGTCAGCTCTGTACCCCAGTGTCAAGATGTTCTTAAAACTATATGGGATTATTGAGATGATTAGCAGTGGATTTCTCAATAGTTATTGTCAGAGTTTCTGAGGTTCACCACAGTTCTTCAAGCTGTCCCGTTTTTGAGATGTGCTATTCTTTATCCTCTTGCTTGCTTGATTCCTTTTGTGGTGGATTGAAATTCCACAGGGCCCTAGCACAGTGCTAATTATAATTTGGCTGTTGCATTGAGATGGTCTAGGTGATTTTAAGTGAATGGAAGATGCAACTTAATTCTTCGCAGATCAAATGGTAGATATCGAGCTTTAAGGTGAGGAGCACTCACTAATGGGCCTCTCCCCTGGCAAGTGGATTAGAGGCTGGGCTCTGGCAGAAGGCTGCTAATTAGGTAGACTGACAGTACTTATGAAGTCACCTTGTCCTTCACCCTGGGGCAGTGGCTGACCTCTGCTCAGATGCGGGCACTGGTCCCCGGCAGGTCTAGTGATTGGATCCCCTGGTAGCAACCAAGTGAGGGGTGGGGGCAGAGCAAATTGGACCAGGAAATGCCAGGATCTGGGCCCTGAGGGACATAATAGTGGTTTCAGGAAGAGCCTTAGGGGCTGGCTTCTGTGCTGACGGCTTCAAAGTGGTAGCTGACTTGTGATGCCCAAAGAATAAGCTCTTAATTGTGTTGAAACTGTGGAATTAAGTGTTACCTGCACTCACATAATCGTTTGCTCGGTTTACCATCACCTTTGCCCTCCCTTTCCCAGTGCCTGTCGCTGATCAGGATTCAATTACAGCTTTCTGTAAGAGCGCTATGTGCAAGTCTGGCAGTACAGACAGGAGCCTGCTGATGGTTTCTGAAGGCAACGATAGGAGAAGTGCTGCTGTGGACACCTGGCAGGCAGGATATTCAGGGTGTTCTACACAGCAGGCTGTTCCTCCTGGAGCGTCTGTACAGGGTTGGGAGTGCTGAGGCAGCTTCTGGCTTTGTGGTGACTAGAAATAGCTGGTGAAGAGGGGGAGTCCGGGTTTGACATTTGCCACAGAAGTTGTGGCACCAAAACAAAAAGAAGTCTCTTGGACTTCAACTTGTAGTACCCCACTATCAATTAAATGAGGTTTATGCTACTTGTCTTTGGCCATATTGTTAAATAATTGGCTCTTCTGAATTATTTAATGAGGCGTTAAACTGTATTTCTCCGTCAAAGGTACGTCCCAGCACTGGACGGTACATTGGTTTCCTGTAGTTAAGGCATGTGAGTTGCTGTAGGCAGCAGCACGTATGGGAATTGCTGTGTTTAACTCGCATCTCACCTTTGCTCTGTTCAGCCCACAGCACTGAGGGCTGTTCAGAGGGTTAATGGAGATGGGTGGTAGCGGAAGCTAAGTAAGGTAGTTCATGATTGAAAGTAAGTAATTCACTGTTCTGAATTTATAGCAATGGCTCATCTGCCCCTCTTCTTCCTTTCCTGCCTGGTCTGTGTATCCGAAGCATGGGAGCTCCGAGACTGGGTATGATATGGAGGTGATTTGTACAGGAATTAAAATCTGATAGGTACCATTTTTAGGGGAAGGTTACTTCAGTACATCCCCTTTCCTCCTACCTGTGAGAGCATGGTTTAGTCTTGAATTGACCTGGAATAAAAATTTACAATTTTAGAAATGTTTCTTGTCTCAGAAATGCTGAAATGCTTTCCATCTTCAGAAGGAAATTGGCAACTTGTTCCATTTGAATTTGAGCTGCGAAGGGGATATTTCCCTAGGCGTGGAAACTTTAAAGTTTTTCTCCTGTTAAAATCCTCAGGAAACTTTCTCAGAAGTGTACCACGATTTTTTGTTTTTTTTTTTCCAGTCTAGGCTTTTTGGCACAGTGTGTCTTCAGCCTGATATGTCGGGACCTGCTGAGCATCCATAGCTCACTGGCAGACTCAGATCCAGACGGTTCAGTGCCATTCAGAGCACCCAAAGCTTCTTGTTAAAAACTGACTTGCTTTCTGCAACAGTTATGTGATCTCAAAAGAAAAGGAAAGAGATCGGTCTCTGTTTACACAAATCACATAAATTTATAGAACTGGGAGAAAAAAAAATGTTTTTCTTTGTGCTATAATCACTAAACCACACATAGCAGTGTTTGTGCTGGGAGTAGGCGCGATAGCCTATAACGATATCTGTGCTGTGCAGATACATAATTAAGGGTCTCTTAAAATCTGTTTTGTTGCTGTGAAAGGCAGCACAGCAAATTTATGGTTTTCAGCACATCTGTAATGTTACGAGAGTTGCTTTAAAAAAAAAAAGCTTATTTCTTTTCGTTTGCGGTTTTGCTCTCTAGGTGGCAGGTTTCGACACCAAAACATGGTTTTCATTCCCACTCAGAACTCAGGAGCTCAAAATGTGCTGGAGAAATAGATGAAAAATAAAACACTGCTACTTTATTCTTTCTGGATGTGATATTGATTTATGATCATATCCTTTTATGCGAGTTGGGGAGAGGTGTTAAAGAACCTAGCTGATTTTCCTCCCTGTGCTCTCAGTATGCTCATGTTGTTGAAATTTCTTGTTTTTCAGGCTGATATGAGTGATGTTGTCTGAACTGTGTGGCTTTGGCAGTCAAATGGGACCTGCCTTAGAGAAATACCTGTCTTCATTTTGAAATGGACAAGAAAAGGCTTAGACTGTTTCTTCAAGGGCTTAGCAATTCTGACTTATCTTTTTTTATTTTTTTGCTTTTATTCAGCTGCCCAAAGCTGGAGGGCAAAAGAGGGGGAGAAGAGGTAGGGCTGTTAGGGAGGAGAGAAATGAATTGTCATACCAAAAAGGATTTTTTTTTATTTACAACAGCAAAAAAAACCAACCCAAAACAACCCAAGAACGCAAAACCCAACCAGCAAGTAATAAAAGAAACTCTGAAATAGTCAGCAATTGGTGGCTCCCTGGAAAGAAGCAGGAGGAGATTGAGCTCCTTGGAAGAAAAGCATCTTCCACACTGATGTCCACCAGGCTCTGTACACTGCACAGGGCAATGGGTGAGCAGTGCCTAATTAGGGACTGGACCAGTTCTGCTTCTCTGAGTACAAGCTTAGCATGAGACCAATTCGGTTCCGGGTCTTTGGTGTCAGCCCTTGCATGGAAGGGGCCAACTGTGCCGAAAGGCTGCAAGGGGCCTTGTTTTCAAACACAGCTCCCAGCCCACAGCTGCTGTGTATGTGGAGACAGATGCGTGCGTGCACCTGCATGTAAAAGTCTCTCTGAAGGATTCACAGCGTGAAGGACTGTGTCTTGCTCAAGGTCGTCCTCTCCTTTCTTGTTCTGCTTTCAGACTACAAGTCTTAATATTAACTAGTTCTGGCTGCAAGAAGGAGAAGCAACAGGTGGGAGATTGAGTCTCCAATCATTTCAGTCAAATGACTGGATATATTTTATTTATCTTTATGTAGGCAACTGTTATGTTTGTTCAAGACAGGAGCTAAATTTTTCTTTTTTCCACAGCATAGATGAATTGGGAGTAAATCCAGCTGAAGCTTCATAGATGCCAGCCTGGACTCTGGTTCAGCCGTATCCTGAAACATGAAATCTGGGGCAAGGTCCATATCCATCTCCAGAAATTTAGACACCTGGCGGAATTGGGTGCTTGGGGAACGTGTATGAGAAACAAGGCAAGAACAGCAGAACCTCTGAAACAGTCGCGTAAACATATTTGGTCATTGTTCCACGTTGGATCATTGATCTCTACTGATTATAAAGGAAACTTAGACACCCAAGGCACATGTGTTCACACCTACATGGAGACAGCTACATCAGGAGGACAACTAGGTTGGCTCTATCTGGAGATGCGCTCCTTCTCCCGTTGGTCGAGTGACTCGCCCAAAGCCATGCTGAAAGTTTCTGTCAGGCTGGATATCAAGCCAGCTCTCCTGAAGCCCAGTCCCACATTTCAAGTGTCACCTGAGTTTTCCTTCCAATTTCAAGTTTATACCGCTTAGACTTGGTATGCGCTGTGTCATCCTCATTTCTAATGCATTGGAACCCAGCAGCAAATCTGTATTTTTTTCAATTTGTCCTGTTTACGGTACAGCCCATTTCTGTTGCAAAAACACTCTTAATAGGGTATTTAATGTGTCTTTTATAAATCATTTGAGAATGCTGAGATCCGATTCTTGTACAGGGAACAAAATCGTACAGCATTAATCCACTCTTTCTTGCAATGATTCTAGCAATGATGGAAAACAATATAATTAGAAGCCATTCTTTCAGCCTGGAAACTGTAATTGGATTGTGAATTTTATGGCAGGAGCCTTCAAAAAATAAACAAGAATTAGTCAACTAAAGAAAGAATGCTCAGCTTGTTTTCAGCAGGAGCTGTGTTCTCTGGTTAACTTTAGGTGGTGGTTGTTTGTTATTTTTTTGTTTTTGTTTTCTTTTTTCTCCTGGCAAATAAGGCATACTTAGAGGCTACAAACATGGATTTTTCCCTCAGGAAACCTGCTGCAGTGCCAGGCACTCAGCCTGAAGCAGGCACCTGCAGTCCTCCTGTCCTATTTGCTTTCCAACTTGAAGTTTGCTTGGAGCATCTCTGGATGTATTAGTGCTCCTGTGGATCAGATTTACTTTGAGATTTGGTGGAGAAGCCAGTGTACCCTAAACGGGGGGGTGATATAGCAACATGCAAAAATGAAAGAAAACCCCCAAACCCTCGTGAAATGGGGATGTTGGAGAGCCTCTGAGACCAGAGAGGTCAGGCAGCAGGGGAATGATGGAGGGGCAGGGGGGTTGTCTGTATTTACTGCACATTTATTTAACGCAGTGTAGGTTGAAGCATGGAAAAAATGTTTGTTAAGGTATTTCTTAGCTCTGTTTATGATAAATAGGTAGAAATTCTCTTGCGTGAGGCGCTTAATGAGGACTGGGTGGAAAATGGGTTTCTCATCCAGTGGGAGATTCCTTATAGCTTTGCCAGCCTAAGAGCAAAGGTGGTGGCTGGATCTGCAAAGCTATGAGGTAACTCAGGGCATCTTCTGCACAATTTTTTGTGTCTCAGCTGCCTGTGAACATGGGTGTTCTTCCTTATGGCACTTAAGTCATGCCGTTTCCTTACCGTTATCCCTTTGGCTCTGTTCCCCTGACAAGATCCTCTCTAGTAGACCCTTCTGAGGAGATGCTGTGGGCACCTTTTCCAGAAACACCTCTAGGAAACACCTTGACAACGTCAATGCCCCACCTCTGCTGTCACCCATGAAGCAAGGGGCCTCCAGGCTTTGTGTGTCAGCCACCTCCGCCCAAATATCTGAGTCCCTCCTGCTGAGGTAGTTCTGCACTGGCTGCACAGAGTGGCAGCTGGGTATGGTGTAAGTGCTGTTTCTTTTGCCATCAGTTTTTGGGGGCCCCAAGATCCTCTCCAGGCAATAATGCTCAAAGAAATCTTGTAAAGCATTTCAGGCTGGATGAGATTGTGTTTTCCCAGTTACTTCAGTATTTGCTATTGGAGTTTTGCTCAGCTTTAGCTGGAAATGGAATGTTTCATGTGAAGAAGGAAAAGAAGTGGGCAGGAACTTTCCTTCTGCCTACCTATTCTCTGCTTAACCTTGACCTCAGGGTTCCCAGAGGGAAAGCTGTTTCCCAGCTACCTCCCGACTACTAAATACTACATTGTCAACTTAGTAAGGCCCCATTTGAATTTTATTGTCAGACAGTGAAAAGTGAGGTTTGGTAAACACTGCACATTCTTACGGAGACTTTGTTACCTTTGGTTTATGGTTAAAATAAAACCAGCAACAACACAGACTCTTGAAAATGCTCATATCCATAAATTTGAGATCCCCCCATTCTCCCCCCCAGCCCGTGAGGTTTTGCAGTCCTCCTTGCTACATCCCTGTCCCACAGGCAGCGCTGGAGACCCTCCCCTGACAGCTTTATGGCTGATGGCTGAAGAACAAACTGTTACTCCTTGCAAATTATTTTCTAGATTGCCACAAAAATATACATCATTGTGTCATGGGATGGCAACTATATTAAATCTGGTTAGATAGTTAGGGTGGGTTGCTGTCATAAATCAGCCTCCGCCTGCCTTGTTGTGGTAGAAATGCAATCAATAGTTGTTGCAACAGTTTGTATACTTAAAAACATTTCCTTTTTGCAAAACAAAATTTTAATACTGCTCCAATTCATTAACATCCTGTCTATTTACTGCTTTGAAAAAAATCAAGCACATCATCTTCTTGGAAATCTGCATTGTCACTTCAATAATGCATCAGTATGAACATTTGGAAGTTGTTAAAAAGGGGAATTATTTCATCACGGTAAAAAAAGAAGAATGAGAACAGCTCAGCTGAAAAGATTGCGTTGTCAGTTCTGATTTAATGTGTGAATAATGCTAGCAGGATGGGGAGAACATCTTCTCCCGGATAGATTGTTTTTATGTTGTTAGAGTCTGTGTGCTGGGATTTACAGCTTGAAACGATTTTTTTTTTTTTTTCAGAGGAGAGTTGTAATGAACTGGAGTTTGTTTCATTTCTCTTGACTATAAGGATCACCTGAATGTCAGTCATGCAGAAGCTTGAAGATGGTTTGGATTAGAGGAAGTCAGCCTAAAGTTTGGACCAAAAGCTGTACTGCCATCTCTCAAGTTCTTGTTGTGCGCCTTGTCATTTAATTCTGCTCCTTAAATGGCCAGCTCCAGTTGGCAAGTGTCCCTGTGAGGTTGCCAGCCTATTGCAATGACTATATCTTCATTGGGAGTGGCAGTCTGGTAGCTCTTACCCCGGTGCTGTGAAGAAAAGCTTGAAAATCTGACTTGCCTGCAATCTAAGAGCTCAGAAACTCCGTTGCATACTCTGGAGATGGGTGTAGCCATAACATCTTTTTGAAGAGTTCCTTTTTGCAAAGACGTAGGCAAAGAAACAATTTTTTAAAAGGTTAAAGAGCTGGAGGTTTGAGGACCCTTCTACCCCTTGCAGCAGTTTCTCCTCTTTGAAGCCGTTAAGCAACCTGGCTGAAGTTCCCAGAGAGGAGCTGGACATGGAAGAAACGCAAAGGTTACTTTCCTGACTAAATCTCTTCGGTTGATGTGTTGGCCAGCTCAGGTCTGAGGGTCACCTGGTTTCCACGTGGAGAGCTGCACTTTGGTGCTTTCTAACCTGCTTCTGCACCGCACTTCAACAGGGGAAAGCAATAGCCCGCGTGCATCCTCCTGTGCAAAGAAAGCACTGCAAATTTAAAAGCTTTTCTCCTCGCCCCGTAATTCCCCCACATCAGTCTTTCACAGATGAAGAGGATGCTTAGCTGGAAGTTTCCTGGGGAGGGCGAGGTGATGTAGGGCAGGCTCTTCTTGGCCATCAGCCCATGTGAAAAGCACACCCAAGTTTCTGGCTCCTTTCAGGCCTATAAAACACCGTGTTCCTGCAGAAATACCAGACACTGTGTACCCTGAGAGCTCAGCTTTGCGGAGATTTTGCAAAGACCATGCAGCCTGGACTTTTTCCAGTG
Source organism: Vanellus vanellus (assembly GCF_965231255.1). Classification (NCBI taxonomy): domain Eukaryota; kingdom Metazoa; phylum Chordata; class Aves; order Charadriiformes; family Charadriidae; genus Vanellus; species Vanellus vanellus. The sequence goes on along the minus strand of NC_138909.1, from coordinate 49,398,436 downwards.
AGAGCATTGTTTGATTTAGCTAAATGAGCCAGGTGGTTAAAGAGAGGGTGAGATTAGCAGCTTGTTGGCATTTGATTTGTGAATATTTTTATCCTGTGCACTTATTTGTTTTATGTTTTTTTCTGATTAGAGAAGTGAATTCCAGCCTTAGGATTTGAAAACTGTGTTCTCCACAGATGTGGCTCTAAAGAACAGCTAATAAATGCCAGTTATCCCAGGCAGCAGAAGGTCCCTCAAGGGCAGAAGGCTACAAAGTCTGATGACTCATTTGAGCCATTGGTGACCTCTGGTTCACCTACTGTTTGCATCAAACCATTCCAGCTCTCTTTCTTATGGCCTGGCGAAGCCCTCTTATGCAAAATATTAAAGAAGCAGACCTAAATTTGAACCACTTCTTCCACAGAAGTTCTTCCAACTTTTAACCTGCTAGTCAGGAATAACAATATTGGTGTCTTGGTTATTAATGACTTTATCTAGTAATTGGTTGCTCCCTCCCTCCCTCCCCCAAAGGGGCCTGAAAGCTCTTTAGAAGCATTAAAAACTAGCAAATGATTCCTTAGATGGGGGTTTCAGGAGACAGTAAGATGGAGCAGAAGGGGAAGAGACATTGGATGGTGCCAACAGTTGTCACAGAAGGGGAAGAGAATGGTTTTGCTCAGCTCTGGATTCAGGCACCTAAATCCAGCTTTTGCCAAATGTAGGAGTGGGATTCCCACATGGAGATGCCAAGTAGCCAAAACCTCTACATGGAGTTTGTGGATATGATATGGAATCTATGGAAGGCTAATGAGCTAAAGGAGAGCAGGTGGAGGCCAGGGAGGACAGCCTGGGACATCCAAACTGGCATCAGCTGGTTGCGAACTTGACCCTTAGATGTCCATTGAGACTTAGACAACTGGCTAAGTCCTGTATTTCAACGCCAAAATGTATGTGTCTCTGAAGCTGAATCCCAATTTTAATGTTACTGAATTAAAAATAAAAGGTGTGTGTGTGTGAGTTTTGACATAGAGAAGGCTACATTCATTAACTAGCTTCCTCCTCTGTGAGTCTGTCTGTCTGTCAAGCTACCTATCTGACCAAAGTGACCAGCGTCTGCATTTCTGTGCTCTACTGCTATGGAGGAGGTCTGCGCTGGCAGACCAGTGTGATCAGTCAGTCTTTTTGTGATATGAATCCCAGTGTTCAGCTATTAATGTATTTATTCAATTGGCAAAACATTAGAAGTGTTTTCAAGTTTCTCCTGAGCCTCTGACATAAAGGGTATGTTGTGTCACTTTTCATCAGCGAGAGATTTAAGAAGTTGTTTGAATCTAGGTCAGTCTTACAGCCCTTTTCAGTTTGATGTGAACTCCAGACCCAGAATTAATCGTAGGTTGTGAGCCCTGTGGAGTACAACAGGGATGGTTGGAGAAGAAAAGGCTTTTTTCTTAAATCATATTTGGGGCCTCCTTTTTCCTTTTGTGGTTAATAAGCAAGCACTGGGTCTGCAAAAGGATTTCAGTGCCTCTTTCCTGCACTGGCATCCTCTTATGGGGTTAAGATCTTAAAGTATCTCAACTTCTGAAGGTGTTTGCAACGCTGCTGCATTTATGAGCAAAGTAATCATTGCAAAGGAGTGTTTGCTGCAGATCATTGGCTAAAAAGCTTTGGCCCGTGTGTTCTGGAGGTCACACTCAGTGCCTGCGATGGTTCTTTCTGGCATTCAACCCACACACCTATATATTGTTCTAGGTCTCACTCCTAATGTCTGCTTTGTTTTGTTTGAGCCTGCAAAACATGTGAAATAGCGGTCTGGATTTGTAGCATGGATAACTGTTTGCGTAGGGCTTTAACCATAGTCTACTAATACTTTGTCTCAGAGAAACTCAAGCTAAGTACACAACCCAGACAGCGGGAGGTGTGTGGCTGGGGGATCACAGGATAATACAAGTTGGGAAGAGACCTCAGGAGATCTCTAGCTCTGTCTCCTGCTCAAAGCAGGGTCAGCTACGAGGTCACTGCAGCAAACCCAGGCTGTCAGCCGCATTTTGTTTCAGAAAGTTGCGATTTGAAAGTGTGGCTGCTTTGCTCTGCTCTCTATCTCCACTGTAATCCTGCACTTCAGTTTTGTGTTTGCAGCCTGAGTCTGGAGCATTCCCAGTAGAGTTTAGCTATCTTAAGCTCTTTGTGTATAGGGGCACTTGAATTGCCTCTTTTTGTAGAGCCTGATTGTTCTTCGGTACTCATTGCCTGGTCTAGAAGTGGAGTGACTCATCATCAAGCTGTGTCAAAAGAAAAAAAAATCCTACCGCTCTTGCCCGTTGCAGTTAATCTGAAAGTTGTGCTTCTGCTTCAGGATGTTTTACTCCCTAGACCCATCCTCTCCGAAGGTGGCACTTGCAAAAATATGTCCAGTGAATTTCTTTCATTTGTTTAACTCTACACCTCAGGAAGATATAAATAAGATATTAAAAGGCTTGTCCCTTTCTCTGTGTGTTTTGCACACTGAAACACACTCTGTGTGCTTTTTGCACATCTGCTTCATGAAACAAGCTGTCCGTACAGAGACCAAAAGGGACCAAAGAATTGATGTTACAGGAAATGTTCCTGTTGACTTCAGTGGTTTGGGGAATGAGGTCCACTACTAGACTGGACCAGAATTAGACAACCATATGCCTTTGTTTGCCTGTCATTGATGAGGGCAACCAGTTCAGCAAACCCATCAGACAACCACACTTTGCTGAGGCCCAGATAACGTGAGGGCCTCACTTTCTGTTCATTCCCGAGGAGCTCTGCACGTATTCTGGGATCATAGCGAAATCACATCAGTGACAGGAAAATTATTTCCAGCAGTTGACTAGTAAGTATTGTGGTCATATCTTAGCAGGTTATCTTATCTGAAGTGACCTTCAGAGCCCGCTGGCTGGAGTACTGCAAAGCTGTCTATGCCAAGCTCCCCAGAAAACACGAGTTCAAGGAGCTCCTATATTTCAGCTCATTTCCCAAGTATAAAGGACTGGTAGGACCGTGAACCAGTGCAGGGGACTTGGAAGTCTTCCAAACAGCAGGGTAGTGGGGACACAGCTATCTTTGTGCACACCTACGAAGGAATCTTGCAGCAAACAGGGTATAGAAGCAGGCACTGTAGGATAACAGGATTGCCACCAGTTGTGGTGGATTTTTACATGTTTTTTGGAAGAGTTCACCTTTCTCTTCTCAGCAAGAGTCTCCATCAGTGGTCTCCCTCCTGTCTTGCATAAGGACTTTGCGTTCCTCTCTAATTCGTGTTGGCTTCAGACCCATGTGATGTTAAAATTTCCGTTCCTCATCAATCCCATGCTGCCTTCTCACTTTCTGTGTAGGTGCTTGTTTCTGCCAGGATGACTGCACAAAGATGGTCAGATTTAGGTCACGGCTGGATCTGTCTGTGCTGTCAATTTTCAAGGTGTGCAATCATGTCATGGGATGTGAAGTACATGTGTCACAACAGGTCATGCTAGCAAGGAGCCACAGAGCTCTTCACCTTCTTCCTTCACCCTTGTACTTCTGCACCTGATTTATTTGTCGCCAAATCTCTTCATTCTTGAAAAATTTACCCAGGCACCTCACTGAGAAGCGCAGAAGACTGTCTGTATGCCAATATATAAGAAACTTGTGCAGCAAGTGTATTCTGATACCTATTGTTTAAATCACAGCTGCATTGTGAAGACAAGTCTTTGGTAATAGATAAGGGGACCAAAGAACACAGGTGAGATAAAGACTTATTCAGCAGTTCTCTTCATGGACAAAGACCAACTTTCTCAAAACCCAAATGCTGTGTCACAGGAAGAGGTACAGGTGTGTCTAGGTTAATGGCAGTGTCTGGCCAGGCTGTTGGTATGATGCAGCCATAAAGGGGTCACTAGTGTCACCAAGCTGTACTTCCAGGAGAGAGAGCATAAATGCCCTTGTAAATGGCATGATGAGTCCTTATCATGATTAAAGTACTCATGCTCAGGAGGAAATTACATTAAACTGGAAGACATATAGAGAATTTCAGCTAGGATGGCTGCAGGAAAGGAGAACGGATTGTCTGCAAGAAGACCAAAAGAGTTTGCTTTGGAATGCCAAGTGTTTGAGAGAGGATGTGATGTTCGAGTGCTGTTATCTAGGGAAAAGCCTTCAAAATGCTGGTCCACAGAGCATCACCGGCCTGCTAGTGCAGAGTGCAAAACCTGTAGAATCATTGAGGCAGCAACATCCACAGTATTTCCTACTCCAGGTGTGAGGATGGAGGTGAGTAGTGCTCTGTGAGAAGAGCCCTGATCTTGATTATGGGCCACTTGTCCAAGTTGTTTGGAAATCCTTGACAGGGATCGAAAAAGAAGGAAAACAGCTTCTGAAGTGACAATAGTGATGCAAGGGCAGGTGGGTAGAGGCTGAAAGTTGGTATGCTGAAACTAGTAGGATGAAGAAATCGTTCATGTTCTGGCTCACTCTACAGCAGGAAATGAGAGAGGGTCAAGAAACCAAACCAGTGTGATGCAGAAGGTAGCATGAAACAGCTCAGTGGCCCATAAGGGTCCTTCACTCCTAAGCTCCACCTTCCTGGGACCCATTCATCACCTTTGCTGTTGCAAACTATTTCTGCATTTTCTGTAAACAACCTGCATGTTTTGGGCCATATTTATAATTCTGAGAGGGAAAAATAAGGGAGGCAGGGAGATAAAGGAGATAGTGCAGAAGTTCCTTTGTATTCTCTTTCCTTTTAGTTATTTCCTTTATCCCTCTTTTTTCCTCTCCTTTGATGTGTTCCTGGCAGTCCCTGCACAAGATTAATAATTTGAATGGGAGAAGTGCCACTTTGAGGTAATTGTGAAGGATTACATCCATGATCGTTGCAAAAGAGCTGAAGTGTTAAATTTAAAAATGCTGCGTTTGCAGAGCCCGGTGGTGATCTGCTGGGCTCCAGAGAGACATTCCTGCTACCCACATGGAACGATGGACTTTACAGCAGCAGCCACTGTGCAGGGAAAAAGCCTCTATTGTCATTTTTGGCAGGTTTGTGAAAAACCTCTGCTTGGTGGGCAACAAAGGGCCTCAAAGCAAACAAGAAGGTAGATTATATTAAGAACTTATTTGCAAATATCACAGTTAGCATTGTGTCAATTTGAGACCCACACCATGAGGCCAGCGTAACTCCGATTGCCTTGTTGGAGAAAGTGCAGGGTAGCAATATGAAGAGCTCAGAGAAGGGAAATGAAAATAAGCAGCCTTATGAAAAAGAGTCTGTTGAAAGAAATTAATATAAGATGATGCTATAAAGGATGAGTCTATCACTCAGGCTTTCCTAGGCGTTCTGGAGCAAAGACTCTCCTAATGAAACACATTTTGAAGTGATGAAAGCAAACACACCTGAACAAATACAGAAGTACCTGGAAAAACTTCAGCCAGGAGATTTTCTTGAGAAAAGCACAGTGAATTAAAGGAACTGATACTTTTAAGAATAAGAAAATATCAGTAGTTTCTCTGGCCTGAAAATATAAGTAGGGAGCCTGTTTTCTAATGCATAGTCATCGTGTAGGAAGGAGATGGCAGGAGGCTTGTAGAAGAGCGTGGGTTGGGAACAGCTGGAGGGGAAGGAGCCAGCTGCAAAGGTGGACACGGTGGAGACCTCCTCTTTGAGGTGGGGAAGGCTTTAGTGAGCTCAAGAATATTTTTTTAACAGGCTGGGAGCCAGTGGTGGTTTTAACACCTCGTTATTTTAAATTAGACTGAACTACCTCCAGCTGAGCCCTGCCTGAGAGGCAGATGAACCTTTGTGCCTTGGCTTCTAAGTTAGCAAGCTTTGGTCTGTCCTGGAAAGAAATCTTTCCTTCTGTGAGCAGCAGTGTGTGGCTGCTGACTGTGAAGGTTGTCTACCTTCATCCTCGATGCTCTTAGGACTATGTATTTGGCAGATGATTGCCTGGCTTTGATTTGGCAACCCCTGTAGAGTGGTTACTCCCCTGACTGCATGGACACTGATGTAGCATGGCTCAGATTTAGCTCACACAAATCTAAGGCCACTTTGTACTTTTTTAACCAAACATCAGGCAGGGGGTGCTAGGTGGCTTAGGGAAGGCTGATGTTGCACAGTGCAAGAGTAATTTTTGTTCTTAAGGATTGAAAACTTACTATGGACAGTGCAGCAAGAACGTAAAAATATTCCTGACTGCTTTCCTTGGTATATGTACTTTGAATGCTCCTACCTGGATCCCTGCTCTCTCCTTGGAGAACCATGGTACTAGGCTGGTGGACTGAACTTCACATGGAAACCTGTCCCATCTGCTGGATAGTCTGCTCCAAGCCAAATACTTTCTAGAAAGTAAAGTCCTGACTTGGCAAGTTTACCCTATGCATGGATCAATAAATATGTCTACGAGACCTGTTTGCACCACCACTTCTGCACCTGGCCATTCAGTCTCTGAAGCAAGCTCTGTGGGAAGGGAGATGCAAAGTAGTTTTATAAACTGGATTATTTTCACTCATTCTGAAGCTCTGGAGCTTTTGAAGAACTTCATAAGAACAATTCCTTAAACAACTCCATCTGAGGCTCTTTCCACCCATGTATTTTGCTCTCTTTGTTTCTCTTAAGATTTCCTTACATTTCCATTCCCTTAATCCTATTTAATCTTTCTCTCAGTGCTCTACCATGTGCAATCACCTTGCTGACATGGTAGGTTTTTCGTTTTCCACTGAGAAATTACTCATTTATTACAGTAGGGGTTCCAGCTCTTCACCAACTGCTTACAGATGCCCTTTGAATTGAGCTTTGAATGGGCTCCATGAATAATAATACAAAAATAACCCAGTGATGTGATTTGACTTTGGCTCTTGGAACTCATAAATCATCTTAAGCACCATCAGTTAAAAAAGTCCACTGTGGAGAAGAATATGCGGTTGCCAAGCCAGAAATAGGCTCTATGCAACCTGTTTACAAGACTTTTGAATCCAGACAAGCGAGGAAAGTAGGTCATTTTGGTTGCATATAGAGACTTGGACAGGGCGTCCATTACTTTGAGAGCTTGGAGACATCCATATCAACACTGTGAAGATGTCACAGTCCAGATGGCTTGTGCCATGCCCTGCTGAGCACAGCTCAGAGGCAGAGGGTGTTGATGGATACCAGGCAGTCTGGGTTCAGGCTGCAGACATCTTCTTGCCCAGCGTGGAAGAGGGTCAGTGCAGGCTCACACGAGAGGCAAACGTCTAGAGCACCATATGGCAGGATGAGGGGCTTAGCTTCAAGATTTCTTTTCCATTTCAAGAGGTGAGTGCAGGTGGATGGAGAATGACGGCACTGGTTGTCCAGCCAGCCCCAGTGGGGTAACCAAGCAGGGGGCGATGATGCGCTGCCTCTTTGGGCTGAATCATAAGGGACTGAGGGGAAGAGAGATGCAGCAGGCTCGGCTTTGCTTTCTTGTTCACCACCTTGCTCAGACCTCATGGACAGAGGAGTGGGAAGGCTCCACAGGTGTGTGGAGGCCCCTGAAGATGGAAAGACAAAGGGAACAAATTTGCTTTACAGGATCTGCTCTATGCAATGCAGCTATGTGCCTTTACATGCAGCTTATTTGTAAGCAACACTTTAGTCTCACTGGGCACATCCTCATGAATGCTTTGGGGTTAAGTTTTCTTCTTCTTCTACCCTGTTAGTCATCAGTGAGTGCCAGACAATGAAGCAGTCCTAGTATTTTTTTTGATGTTTTTTCTTTGATTTCCCTGTTTCTCTCCTTTCAACCATTTAGCTATTCTTTTTTTTTTCAGGGAGAGGGGGAAATGCTTCTTTTCATGAGATGCTCTTTTGTGAGAATAGTCCGTTTATAATTCTCTTTTTGTGGGTGCTATGCCAAGTGTATTGCATCTATAATTCCAGTAGCACCTTTCACGCTGGAAAAGTCCAGTGTTAGTGTGGGCTAAGATAAACATGGTGACACCAGTGTTATAGCAAGATGTACCAGATTGCTTTTATCCCTTTCTGATGGCTTAATCTGAAACGTGTATGAAGTTGGTGGTGATGCTGAATGAAGCCCAGAGGAGCGGATGGGAAGGAGACTTGGCCTTGGCCAGCTGTAAAGTGCAGTTAGGAGGACTCAGAAGGAACATCTAGCTTAGAGGTGAGGACTCCCTTATCTCTGTGTTAGTGGAGAGAGGTGCAATTGCAGCCCAAGCAGGAAGTGCACCTCAGTAGGCAGTTTTAACCCCATCTGTTTCACCTGTGCCAGTCTTTAAGCTGCACCTGAAGGACCTCTGATTTTCTGGTGAGCTGATTTAAGAGTTTGAGCCCTCAACAGTTACTCTATCACCCAGTAGATCTTTCTCTCTATCACCAAATACTCTTTCTGTCCTCTAGCAGCTCCTCTCTGAGATGCTGTATTGGTCTAGCAGGGACAGAGGTGAAAGGAGAAAGAGTGCTCCCTGACAGTGCTTCCCTCCTCTATTTTGGTGTTTAGTGGCTGCTTGTTCTGCTAGTGAGGAACAGTGTAAATAGCAGAGCAGTGTCTCACCTGTAAGAAAGCTGTGGGTGAGCCCTACCTTGCTGCGGAGCTGGTTGCTATTGCTTTGGCAGCATCTTTGGGAGCTGAATGTACAGCTGGTCTGGCACTACTGGAGCCTGTTACTGCTAAACTTGATCTTTTTGGCCCTAAACTGGCTTTGCATGTGTGAAACAGGACAGTAAAATTGGCTAGGCAAATGCTAGACTTGAACCATCATCACTGCAGATTCAAGGATCACTTGTGGTACTTTCCTTCGTGGCCTGGTGAACACAGCAGTGTTTGATGGAGACTAGATAAATTATGATGAATAGAGCTGTACGATAATGGGCTGGTTGCATCTCTGCCAATGTCATAGATCAAATTTGGTTCAGCGTTTCAATGTTTCGACTAAACTGATATCCTGAAATATTGTGTCTGCTAATTGTGACTTAAGTGCTTGAACTCAGTGGAAACTTGGCGACTGACTGTGATTAATTATCATATTTTAGTACCGTTGATGCTATGGACCATAAAGTTTGTTTCAACAAAATGCCAGCTAAAGGGAAAGTCAAATGTATTAAAAGGCAGGAATGGTAAAATTGTCTGGGCAGAACACCAAGCTTGGGACTGGCTTTTTTTTTTCTTCCTTGCTCTGCTGCTGAGTAACTGTAATAAATTTCCTGGGTCTCTCTTTGCCTACTTCATCCATACTCAGCTCAGGAAAGGGACTCTCTGTTCAAACCTGTGTGTATGGTGCCTCAAGAAATGGGGCAGTGTGTCTGTGTGCTCCTGGAGAAGTAATGGTAATTCAGTCTCTCCACAAACACGTCTAAAATGTGGTTATATCTTAGAGCACACACCAACCAAGGTGAGACAAATGCCAGCTAAGGAAGGTCATGGATGGGACTGGGAGAGATAAGGGGTATTTCCACGGTGACCTGAGAGTCAAGCAAGATGGTGCGGGTGGTGGGACTGGTTGCTGTCTGAAGCACCAGTGGAGAAAGGAGAGACGCTGGCACAGTGGGACCTGTCCAGGGCAGTGACACCTTGCCCATGTGCTGGAGTGGTGACCAGTGGTTTTCTTGTATATGAAAACAAAGAGAAACGTGGCTGTTTCATAGTAAGCTTCGTGCAGCCTGTCAGGGGACCCAGACCATGCCCCTGACTTCTGCTCTCTGGTATCTTATTTTGGTTGCCCAACCTGATCTGCTGCCAGCCAGCCAGTAATCAGAGCCCATTCCTTCTACTTCTTCATGTATTGAGCTCGAAATTACTTCCTTGTGACCTGTGCCTACTTTTTTCAGGACATGGTTTTCTTGGCAGTGAGACCACCTGATCCAGGTGTTTGCTCCTCTGTGCTGCTGCAGTTCCGGGCTCCATAAGTGAGATGGATCAGCTTAACCCCAACCCTGTTTCCATGGTGTCTTTAGGGAAACACGGGGCTTAATTGCTCCTTTTGTTTAGAGGAGAGCGTTTGGAGGACCTATCGGTTTTACTGAATTTTGGGACTGTTTGTGGACTCCAGACCTCTTCAAAGACACCTCTCAGCATGTTTTAAAAGAGATTATATCTAGCCGATATAACTTCTTCTGTTTGTGTAGCGATAAAACCAACAGGGACAAATACAGGAGATGGCTTGACCCCCTGTTAATGTTCTGTGCCACGTTGTTTGCTTGTGCTGAGCATGGGGATTAAAGATACTGACCTTGTCCAACTAGAGAGTTAGGGCAAAACCTGTAGAAACTGTGTAGTTAGTTAACAGGCTTTAGTATCGACGTGGAATAACTCTGGAGGCTGAATCACAGTTTATAGGGGAAAGTGAGCCAGGCTATGAGGAAGGCATTGCTGAAAAGTAGCAAATTTACTAACCGTTAGTACCCTTTAAATACTTCCAGCTTAGGTGCTGGTGAGCAGCGGAGGCGTAGAAGAGAGCATGGGCAGCCCCGCACAGGTGAGGGCAAGAGCCGTAACTTCTCAGGGCGGAGATGGGTCAGGGTAGCGTGCCATGGTCCAGCTCCAGGAGACATCAAGTTACCAGAAGGAACTTGGGTAGGGCCTATGGCTAAAATGGCATTCTAGCACTGGGAGAACCAGACTGTGAATACGGTAGAAGGTATTTCTGTTTTCTAGACCCACCTTCATGGGAGAGAGGTGAGGCTGGCTGTGGCATGGATTGAGGAGACATTGATCAAGGAAAACTCCCCGGAGGGTCCAGTGATTTTAAAGGAGAGACCAGGAGCTCTGTGAGATGCCCCAAATGTCCTGTTAGACAGAATGGCATGGGGTTTCCATAGGTCCTGTATGGTTTGTGCCCACTCTAGGAGGCTGTCTGATACCCTAGTGCATTCCAAATAGCCCAAGGTACCAGTTTTGGGCATTGAATTGTGCCTGCGTATGTCTTTTCGTTTTCTGCACTTCAGATGGGGGATCTGCACTCTGCTTCCTATTAAACAGTTTGGGAGCTGGATAGACCCACCAAAATCTGTGTGTGTATGGTACTCATGAAATCAGCTTCTGTTTCATTACAGCCAAGCCCTCTCTTCCCTACTGGAGCAGTTTTAAGAGGTTTTCAAGGCAATTGAGATAGGCTCTCTCTCTCTATGTGCTTTTTTAAAAAGGGACAGAAGTTCCTAATTTGAATGTAATCTCATCACTTCAGTGCTGAGCAGAATGCCATTAAGTATGGCAGAGACATATTTTAGCTGTAGGAAGTCCTTAGCCCAAGATATTAGACAGTGTGACCGCTTAAGCAATTTCTAAATGTCCTGTATATCTGTTTCTATTGTCATTGTATCTTTCTCCTGGTTGTTTTTACAGAATATTTTTAGGAGGAAATTGGCAATTAATTACAATAACAATAATGATTATTATTAGCTGTAATAAGAATAATGATAGAACAGAGTTTACCATCCACATAAAATGCTACCAAACCTAGATGAATGAAATCAGTACAGAAAATATATGGGTATTAAATTCATAAAGTAATTTCCTTCGGTGTTGTTATCATATCTTCTAGTGTAATCCAAGAAAATAGATGCTCACAATGCGGCTATAAATATTAATCTGTGCAACAAGCTTTCAGTCTCTCATCTCCTGCTATTGGTTTTTCATTGTCAGTAATGGCATTACGTTATTTCCTTCAAAGCCAAGCGTGAGAAGGCATCAGGTGCACAATAGCAAAGTTAGAGATAACACTTACTGAAATTAAATTCACTCCTATTGAATCCTGATAAACATATCTTATCTCCAGAGCCACTCCTATGAAGAAATGTTTTTATAGTCTATTTGGCCATTAGGAGGAATAAAAGAGCTCGTGGGCCTGTTTCATCCCAGAATAAAGGATGTGGACATGTGCGATGCCTTGCACGAGGTGCCCCAGCTCCTGCCTACTGGCTCCTCGCTCCTGAGTTAGTGCAAACCATATTACGTTCCCTAAAGGAGTTTTATAGTTAGAAAGAGTTATATGGTAATAAGAGTTATATAGGTGCAATACACCTGGGGTATATAAAAATGCTTAAATTGCAACCCTTTCAAAGAAGTTATCATCCTTGGAAGCAGCTATAAACGCATGTGAACAGGAACTAAGGACTGAAAGGGGAAAAAAAAGTCAGCTGAAGTTTTCTATTCAAGTTTCCCCTGCCCCCTCCTATGAAATTCAAAGTTATATCAAAACCTATTGAAGTAACCCAGAGCCCTGTATGACGGAGCAATACCATCTTATGAGAAACCATAATCCTGGTACGCAGCCATAACCATACAAATAACCCTCCTCTCTCTCAAAATAAATGACCGTAACAAAAAAATCTATAAATGCAGCTCTACACACACAACTATATTTCATTTTTCTTTTAAGGAAACACGTCAGGAATCCTACTGATGTTGTTTTAATTCATTTTATTATATAGCTATTTGTTTTCTAACCCCCTGAGGAAAATATTAAAGTAAAACAACGTGTACTTCTATGTTTAATTTAAGTAAAAAAAAAAAAAAAAATTGTTTCCCTTCCACTTCTGCTTTCACTCTGTAATCTGTTCTTTGAAAAGCGAAGTAGATTCAAATATTTGCTTTATTTTGAAATTTCCTGCTGAAAAAGGATTTAAAGGTTACTACAATAAAGATTTCACTGTAGAATATAAATTACTTTTGGCAAAAACCTGCTTTCCAGCAGAAACTGATGCATAATCTAGTCACCCTCCAAACATTGCAGTGAAGTTGCATAATCTTTCATATAAAGTTGATTTCAGAGATGAATTTTCTCAACCATTCCAGAGGAATTAACACAGTAAGACCTTCACAAAAACCCAGAGCAAGATTTTCATGGAAACTGTCAGGCAAGCTCAAACCCACCTCTTTTTTAACAGCCAGGTGCATACAGCTCTCACTGATCTACACAGGCAAGAGCTGGAAAATCTCCTTTCCAAAAGGCACAGAAATGGTAGTTGTGAAAAGACAGATTTTTTTTTTCCCTGTGTAACTCATCTGAGTTGTTTAAAATCAGCTCTGCTTAAAAAAAAATAAAAATTAAAACAACGTATTGCAATGATCTCCCTTTAAGATAGATTTTTATGTCATACTTTCTAACGCTTTCAAGGCATATGGCATTGGTGAGTTAATATGGTATCTGACGTCCTACCTCTTCTTATCTTTCTTAACACAGTAACGTATATGGAAGATGGTTTCCAAAGACATATAGGGCCCTGTGGGAGGTATTTCTACCAAGAAACAAGAGGGAAGGCAGCTGCAGGTATAAGGCATACTGCTTGCAAAACTGGTTGAGTGCATATTAGTGCTAATTTCTTTAACATGAATGACTTTTGTATAAACAGTAATAAAAAGCCTTTTTTAAGAAGCAAGTAGGTTCCACTTCTTTCATGAAGTTAGAAACATGTTTGCTAAGCCGATAATTTTGGAAGACTCATGCCTTTAAACTGAAACACGTGAAATTATTCTAGGGGAGTTGTGCTTGCACAGCAACAAAACAAGCAAAATTCAAGCTACCTATTTTTACGGCTAAAATCAAAGTCTCTTTCAAATGCTCAAAAGCCTGGCAGGGTGGATGGAAGATGGGTGACACCCGGTGTAATACAGCCTTGGGGAACAGGCTCAGAGCATTGTTCTTAAAACCCCTTTTAACTCTAAACCAGGTAAAGCAATATCCATGAATTAACTATTTAAGCTGTGACTCTGCGGAAGATTTGGGCCACCATATTCTATTGATTTAGCATAACTACAGTCACATTTATGGCACCAAAAAAAATGAGTTTTAATGTCATATTTAACCTTGCACATTGATTTCTAACAGTATCAAGTCAAAACAGGTGGTCTTATGAACCGACTAAGAATTGTAGATGTCAAATAGTTTCCCTGATAAAAATGTACTCCGGACTTAACTGATAAATACACCTCAAGGCTTTTTACCCTATTGCCTTATTAAGAAAAGCCCAAATAACCTTTGTTGAAGGCAAGTCATTTGTACATCGCTATCCATACTTATGACCAAAGCTCGCTTCTCATTTGACTTCTCATAAACCTCCTCAAACGGAAGTCCTTCCGGGCAGGCAATACACCGATCTGAAATAAGTCAGAGTTGAAATAGATCCATCTGCCTTGGCTCTTGGTAGAAGGACGGCGGGCGCAGAGCAGGAGAAATGTGTGTGCGATCCCCTGACTCGGGCTGGAGCTCTCCAGGACCGTTGCAGGACTGTTGATAGCAGTTGTGGGGTTGTGAAACGCTGCTCAAGTTATAAGGCTATCAGTAACATGATGCCAGTGTGAGCACTTCAGGATCTGGGTTGGTGCTGTCACCTGTTAAAACTGATACTTGGGGTTTTGAGTTTTGTAACCTGGTACCTTGCTGTTCAATCACCGAGTACTTTGTGCCTTAGTCAAGGGCATCGTTATAGAACTACCAAGCACATAAATAAAGCTGCCTGGATGGGGACAAGGGAAACTGCTCTTCCTTGCAGTTACGTTATCTTCCCAGCTCAAGAAACTGAGTTGGTTTGCAGAAGCTTCTTTCAGCACTTTGGAAAAATCCATCCTGCTCGCTCTTACGGACAGGAGAGGATTAGCGAGCTTGTGTTGTAGCGGTGCTTAAAGAAATTAATTGATGGCAAGATCCCCTTGCAGTAGCCAAGGCTCAGACGTCCAGCACTGGTGCTGGCCCTGCTCCAAAGCCCTGTGATACAAATGCACAGAGCAATAGGATGAGAAACAGAAGAGTTGCCCTTGGTCACACAGTCTGTCTTAGCAGACTGGAAACAGGAACCAGCTCTCTGGCCTGCCCGGCTGGCCTTTCTCCATAGGAGAGTAATCTGTGTAGTGAGCTTCTCGGGCTCAGCTGCAGGGCCAGCCTTGGGGCTTTCCTCCCTCCCTCCGCAGCTGCTGCCAGGGCTTCCCAGCAATGTGTCTCTCTGTAGCTCCACGCCAGCTGCAGTGACTATCCAAGAAGCAGTTAAGGGGATGAGAGGAAGAAGATACGTGGGAAGGTACATCTCTGTAGGTAGGGAAAACTTCCGAGGGGGGAGCTTGAATTTCTCCCCTGCTTTCTCTGCCTGTGGAGCTCACCAGCTGGTTGAACTGGGAGGACGACCCACCTTGCAACAAGTTCAATGCAGCGAAGAAGCAAAACGTCATGGCCTCCTGTTTCTCTAATGTAGAGCAAAACTAAAAAAAGACGGGCAAGGAAATGTGAAAGTTCCTGTTTTATATTTGCTCGTATGCAGGTTTCTTATTCTGTTTCCAAATTGCACCTGATATATTTTTATTGGACCAAGATGTAAAAGCTAAATTCGATTGCAGTCATGATTTCTGACCCACTAAGTGTTACTGAGAATTATCTCTTGAGGCAGAGTAACTACTTAATACTGCATATCCCTTGTGTTCAGTCACAAAAGCTGCCTACAGGGTCTAGCATTTCTAAACTGAGTGATTATCTATTGCTAATTGCACTCTCTAGACAGACATGGGGAACAGACATATGGTTAGAAGAATGGCTCAATTTTTTTTCTCCTTCCTTCGCTTTGGCTTCTTACTGCTAACGACAGCACTTCAGCTGTTTCCAGACCCTGAAAAATGTTGTAAAATCTGAAGGAGTCAGGGAAAAAAAAAAAAGGCAAACGGCAACTTCCCTTGGCAGAAACACTGTTACCCCCCACATTTCAAGGTGCTGTTCTGCCATGCAGTCAGGCTCAGTAGCGGAGAAGTCATTAAAAGCCTGGACAAAGCACTGGAAAATATATGTTAGGGAAAATCTTGCATTGGCCCTGAGATAGGTGTAATGACCTAACTGGTCTTTTAATGCAGTGACGATAACTGCAGAGAGAGCATTTATCTTTCATCAGGGAGATCAATCTCAGCAGGGGTGCTGGGCAGGAGCAGGGACTTTTGAAAAATGCTGTAGCAACCTGCTCATGGGGAGGGCTTGAATGTTGTAGCCACATGTGGGCACGTGTTGAGGGAAGGGATTGCCCAAGCGGTGAGGTCAGCTCTCTGCTTTCATAACCGCTGAAACCAGTTAATCCCTTCAGAAACCCACCAAGGTCTAAATTCAACCTCAGTTTTTTGCCTCCGCTGGCCCTGCTAGATAGGTGCTCTGTTATCTGGCTGCACCTCATTTCCAGTATATATCTATACATGAAGCAATGTATATAGCTTCACCTTTGCACTTTTGGCTTAAATAACTCTTTCCATTTGCTTTTATCTCCCGTCACCTTGTAAATAGGAATTAAATACAGCCTTTACAGCCTGAGGAATCCCAGTGTGTTTATAATAACTCTGATTTCAGCAGGCATCTGAGCATTTCTCTTGCAGGACACGTCTCTTAAGGTGCCACGGACATTTAAAGCAGGTGTGGACAACTTAAGCATGTGGTCATGGAAAGCAAGGCTGGTAAGATGCTTGGGAGATCATCATATTAATCTTCACTGCTGCGAGGCTGAGTTAACAGCACCTCAGCCTTTGCATAGTTGTTGCTTTTAGGAATTTGGACAGGGAACACGCTTAGGTTAGGCTAGGATGAGACAGACTTCATCTCATGGGAATGCAACGTCTACAATGGGGAAGTTTGCTGAGCTACCCCTACCCAAGACTGTGGTTATAGTCAGTGGGTGAGAAACAAGAGTGTTTAAATTTTGGGTAGTTCACGAGATCTATTTGGGAAATCAGTGTCAGAATGAGAAGATCCACACCCAAAGTGCTTTCTTTCTGCTGCTGCTGAAGAGCCTGGGGAGATGGGCTGAGACAGAGGTGGCTTTGATGTAGACATCTGTGTTTAGTCAGATGAATCCTGCCTGAAATAAATAACAGAAGGGCCTCTTGCACTTGAGCTCTTGGAGACTGCAGGTGTAATTCATGTCCCTCAGGAGGGCCAAATAATCCGCTGGAGATGCCCAACTCACTGTTGGATGAGCAGGCTTCCTAGTTGCTGCAGTTAACTTACTGAATTTTGGTGGGATTTGGGAAGACCTTTCTCACTATCTCTGTCCCACACTAAGCCTTTCTTTACCTTTTTGAGGAATGGACAGTCTTTGGGCAGTATGTATGTACATTACGAGCTAATGAGGGGGACAGAGGCACAATGTATGGTACCAGCATGTCTGATCCCAGCCATGTTTGTTATAGAGTGTAAACTAGGGTAGCACGGCTCATGTGGCAGCTGCTCACCACAGTGAAGAGCGATGGCAAAATCTGTTGTATGAAAAGGTAAAACTTCAAGTCTGTGGTCCTTACGTGTGGAATACTCCAGACTACAGACAGCTCCTGTAGACTTGCCCAAGACTGGCTACAAGGGAATTTGCAAATTATCAATGCTCAGGTACTTTTCAGTGTCTATGGTGATTTTACTTTGAGGTCTAAATACTTTAATGGCCTAATTTAATGCATTGAAAATCTAGAACTAATATAAGTATGAGTCTACAAAGTCAGTGCCTAAAGCCTTATACCCATAGAGTGTATTGCAGTTGTGACAACTTCCCAGCTACTCGGTTCCCTGTGGGCGAGATCATGGCTCTTGAAGTTTAAGTCATCTTCTGAAGTTGTCACTGGAGCAGTGTAGTAAAGGATGAAAGAACAGAAAGAGGTTAATCTGTGTGGATAAGGCTGTTGCAGTTATTCCCTCAGCAAGGGAAGGTTATTTTTCTTCCAAACGGCTGGAGATGTACACAACTATGTATATGTACAAAACAGAAGAATCTGAATCGGGATCTGTGAACTGCTGGTCGTCCATGAAACCTTGGAAAGATGCACATTGCTGGGCAGTGGTGTGCACATGGCATCATGGTCAAGAGGGATCTTAACAGAGAATGAAGAACCACCCTAAGGAGTTGCTTAAACTCGTTGTGGTGGCCTTTCCCTGCCACCAGGTCTTGCAGACCAGCTACTTCTCCCTGCATGATACATGACCTGGGATGGGGTTTTTTTCTCCAAGGAGGCCTTCGAGACAGGGAGCTGCTTTTATAGAAGGACCAATGAGGAGGTGATCGCCTAGTGATGTACTGCTCATTTTCAGTGCAACAGTGTTTGGCATGTAGATACAAATTAAAGGATTAGAAACAGGTGTTTGGATTGGGAAAAGGCTTTTAATTATGAAGAATATACTTGCTAACTGGCAGTTCTGCAGTTAAATGGGCCTGTCATCATGATCCTGAGCTCTGTAAATAAACAACACCCAAACATTTAATATTAATTAGAAATGTTACATAGACATATGCTAATATTGAAGCACAATGACATGTTCACAGACTGCACAGCTGAAAAGAATTGTGAATTTTTGAGAAATCCCATCCCAGCTAGAATTACTTCTCCGGGAAAAGAAACCCCAAGGTGACAAATTTCCATGGATAGTAACTGATCTGCAAAAATTGGTCAGACGTTCCAATTATTATTTGGCCTGATGACAGAGTGGGTGGGTTAGTTGCAAAACTGAACCATGAGGGTCCAAAAAGTGAGCTCTGCATCTTAAAGCAGATGATCTGAAATGTTGCTGCTTTTGTCTGTCCATCCCATCCCTTTGGCAGGAGAACAGAGAGCAGTGGAGCGATACCTTTGAAACCACCACAGATGGCTACCTGGTGTATCTGAGCCCTTTGTTCACAGTCATCCTCTGCCCTGCAAAAAGCCTCAGCAGCTGCTTGTTCCTCCAGCCCATTGGGCATCTGAGACACATTAGATCTCCCTTCCCCTGGCTCCGCATGACCTTGGCAGTGCTGGTGCTCCTTTTGATGCTCCTTTCGCATTTGTTCCTTGTCCAAAAGGATGAAGTGTTGGGTTTGTTTTTTTCCTCCTGGGTTGTTCTGGCAGCTGCCCTGACTCCAGGATCAGCATTTTGCTCACTGTCTGGCCAAGCTGCAGTCTGTCAGCATGTGGCTTACAAGGTTGTGCATGGGAACTGAAGGAAGAAAGAACAAGAGGAGACTAGTTGAAGATAAGACAAGGATGTGGGCTTCAGTAGGAAGGGGAGCTTGTAGGAAATCACAGCACTCTGATGGTGAATCTGCATCCAATAAACCATGGGTGATCTATTGCTACTGTGGCCAGCAGAACTGTGCTGGTGCAGAACTGAGCTGGTCTTTCCTTCTGGGCTGTTCCTCAGACTCCTGTCCATGTGTCTTCAAAGAGTTTCCCTGCAGATGTTGAAAGTCCTCCCCCTCTGTGCTGAGACCTGCTGAGACCCTTGCGATGCCAGGGTCTCCCTTAGTGTTTCCAACCTTGTTCCTTCTAGCCGTGCTCTTTGGATAGCTTTCATGCCTCAGTCCTGAGACATGCTCTACTATGATGGGAAGAAAATAACCATATAATTTTTGAAATCCAGGAGGATTCAAAAGCGGTGGAAGGAAAGGGGGGAATACATGGACATATGCCTCTGGAATTAATCCTCCAACTGAAATTCAGTCATCAGTCAGAAAAAAAAATAAATCCTGGGAGCTGAAGTGCAAATGACTAGTGATTTATCTTTTAATCACTCTAAAGTGTACTTTGCTCCAAAGAGCTTTGCTGAGGTGGATTTAGCACGAAGAAGGTATCCACAGCCCCTCCTCTGGATTCTGCCTGGATTGTTGAATAGCAGAATCAGTCAGCAGTGGTTCACAGCCCACCTCTAAGGCAAAGCAGCAGTGCCTGAATTATAGGGACTTGAAGAAGGACTTGAGTAATCACGCTCTGGGACTGAGTTAAAGGGTTTCCTGGGGAGTGGGAAGGCTGGGAAGGGTTGTCAGCCTTCCATGACTCTCACCGGGGTAGATGGTTGCAACAGTTTGAGTTGCAACCTCAAACAGGAGGTTATTAGAGGGACAACCATTGCTATTCCAGACTTATTCACTGGCCCTTTGCAGGGCAGTCTGTGGAGATCTTGCATCTTGTTTTTCCCTTTACAGATGGATTTTCTAGTGCAGAAGCCTGTGGCTCAGATGGCCGAGGGCGGCAGAGCTGGTGCAGTTAAACCCAGATTTCTTCTCAGGCAGTGCAACCACAAGACACAATCAATACAACATCACTGGTGAATCTGAGCAGCCTGATTTATGTTGTGGCTTGTCCCTGGGTTTGGTGGGCTGATGACTTTCTTTATGGTGTCATCTTAGTCCTACGCATGTATCCGGCTGTTGTGATCTAGCAGAGTTGACCTGATTCAGCTCCTCTGTCTCTGCCTCTAAAGCAAGCACTTTTATGTTGTCTGAGTCTCCTTCCAATTCCTCCCCACTACACATCATTCTCCTCCCTGGCAGACTTGTACAGTTAAAAGTTAAGGAGCGAAAGGAAAAAAAAAAAAACTATCTAGCAAAGACAAATAAATGAACAACACACATGAAAACTTGCCTTGAAACTTAAATTGCTTGTTAACTTTCTTCTGCTTTTGGCAGGGAAACATATTATTTCCAGTGCCCCAGCGTTAGGAGCTTGGCTGCTTTTCAATATCTGACTAGGACTTCAATGTTGGGAATTTTATTGTCTTCAGCACCTGCAAAGGCAAAGCTAATAAGTGAGTGAAGTTTCAAGGTAGAGTTTGACGCTGTTGGGTTTGTTAATTGAATTTTTAGCCTGATTTCCTAAGGTTAAACAAAGCTTGCTAGCTGTGTGCATGTGCTTGCCATTAAATTTTAAAACAAAAATTCACTAGGAATAGTACCCCCAAAAGTGTAAGAAGTGTCCAATTAGAGATGAGAACTTACTTCTAGTCTCCAAAAGGGAAGAAAAAAAGCAACGTGAGGACTTCTGTGGGTATCCCTGGGCAAATCCACATAGAAGCATACTGCCCAAGTGCTCCAACCCAACAGGCAGCCTCCACCCTGATCTTGCACCATGTCCTGCTGCAAGTAATTTCCTGAGCTGTTTCCGTTGTGGGATGAATGCTGTTGACCTTTGTCATGGCAAGCATCTCATGACTCCTGTGGGAGACATGGATCATCCTCCTTCACTTCATGTTTGTTGCACCTAAGCCCTAGCCTTCACTACATCTGGGACCAAAAATCATTGGCAGCATGTTAGGAAGATTTTGGGTGGTCTGGGTTCTCCTCAGAAGGTGGACAAGTGACCTGGTGAAGTCCTTTCCAGTGCTTTTCTGTAGGTTTCCTCTGTTCCAGTTTCTTCTACATGATGTTGCTGTTCCTCAGAGAAGCTCAGGTGCCTCCAGTGAGGCTGAGAGCTAAGATCTGCTTGAAAACTTTCCTTCTGCTTCTGTAGCTCATAATTTCCGATCAGTGCATTATGTTTGACACCCACTGAGTAATTAAATATTTTTGCATGCTTTCTTACATGCATTAAGCAATTATATCTTGTAAGTGGAAGAGATAGTTATGCAAAAGAATGACGCTATAACCAATTAGACACCAACTTGCAATCTTTCCTACCTCTTGGAACAAAAAAAATTCATAAACCCATCAATATTGCACTAAGAAGAAATCAATCCCCACAAGGAATACATGCCAGACACTCAGTTCACCAGGAATGTTGAGTTTCTATTCACATATTCAAGGTGTTGGGCTGTTATGGAGAAATTGGGATAAAACGACTGAGTAGAATGAAAGTTGATTGTAGCCAATTCAAGAAAGTTAGAAAGAAATATCCCACAATTTCTTCTGAGCAGGGCACACAAAGAGTAGTTAAGTTGCTTTAATTCTTGTGAACACGATCCTGAATCAACAATGACTTATGCATGTACGTGGCTTTGCAAACACAATAAATTTCTGCTGCCTGTGCATTTAAAGCACATTTGCCTTCAAGGGGACTTTGCCCAGAGCATAAAGTTAATCACATGTCACTGAAGCTTTGCAAAAATAGATCTAAGGGGCGCCACAATAGCCAAGATGAATTGAAATTGGAGAGATGGTATCTCTGAATGTGTTGAGCTGAAATGCCCCCTCCTTCAGCTCCTTCTTCTGGGTCAGCTCTTCTGTGCCTCTGGGGAAACTTTTGAGGGTTTTTAGAGGAGCAGAAGTATATATCTCACCTTCTGGCATAGCTGTCCAGTCCACCATGAGTTATCTTTCTCCTTCCAGTCAAGAGACGTCAGTAAAATGCTTTGCTGCGAATTGATTCTGGGTCTGTGGTAGGAGGTAAAGCAGTAAGAAAGAAGGTCATTAAGTTTTTATGGGTCTAAAAAACCAGAAACATCTGCTAAAGAACGGTTCAATATACTGAACCAAGCAAGTTCCCTCAGTCTCTTTGTATGATCCATACCGTTGTAGCTGAGAGCAATGACTGTAAGAGGGATTTAGCAATCACAAGCTGTTGATACATTGATTTAATTCTCTATGTTATCAATCTGAGCCGTGTAGGTAGACTGGTGAGCTAGACTCAGCTTTGGGGTTTATTTTCATTCCTTCCCATCCCTGCCAAAATCGTGTGGATGGTTCCTGAGAGGCAGAAGGATTTGGTGCCATTTGGTTTAGTGGCAGCATTAGGCAAGATGCAAAAACAATTCCAGCAATTAATTTCCACAGAAATATCCATTTGTTTACAGCTGCTCTGACTGGATCATTTTTAGGTGAGAGGAGGCTGATATGGAATGCTCTGCAGGTCCTAACACAGGGGAGATGCGCAAACAAGCTCTCCTTCATCCCTGAGAGAGAGCAACAATCCCATCTTTCTACTTTCTTTGCCCTCACCCTGATGCAGAGAGGGAGCTGGAAGGGACACGGGATAAATGAGTCTGTGTGCATCTTCTTGGACAAATTAGATCAAGTAAATCAACGAGGGTGTGATCCAGAACTGCCAATTGCCAGTGGTCTTTAAACTATCATCACTTTGCTGTTTGCTGGAATAAAGCTGCTTTTTTTTGGTAGTTGATGTGATGAGCTTCAATTCCTGTACTGCAGCGAAAGTGGTGGACTGACTGAACAATCTCTTTGGAAACACGTTTTGCAAGTATTGCTGTTTGTGGCTCCATTAGCCTCCCAGTAAAGCTCTGCTGCAGAAAGTCTTTGGCCTTAATTTCTGTGCAGAACAAAGTCTGGTTCAGTGTAGATGTAGGGGAAAAGCCCAAAGTTCAGATAAGATCCAAATATGCCTTTTAAATAAATCCAATTATCACAAACAGACGAGCCACCACTTCCTTGAGATTGCAGTCATTTATAAATCACACCCTTTCAGTTTAATGCCAGGATTAACACCAAACACCAGGTCTCTCCTACGGAGCTCAGAAGCACGGGAATTTTGACACTGCATTGTAATTAGCAGGTATGAGCAGCAGAGGGTAGTGTATTACACAGAAACAGCTTCCATCAGGGTAGCAGAAGCTATTTTTGAGAGTGTTTTTCGGAAGACCGGATTGATAGCAAGCATTTCAATTGAAAGCAGGCTTGGCCCCTCCCTGCTGCAGTCCGTGTGTGGCAGGGCTCGCTGCGTGCAAGCATGAGCTGCCGCATTGTTTAAAGATAGTTTAATAGCGATATTTGTTTGGGTGCAGAAGAAGGTTTGTCTGCGATTAAACGCTCAAAACTTCTGCGCTGTGCTGAGGTGTGACGCTGTACTTGAAGTTTGATTTCCAGGTGTCCAGGCAAAGCGTATGCTGTCAGACCAAGGTTTGCCAGGGTCCTGCCTCTTGTGCATCTCAGCTGTGTCCCCTTCATGCTGGGGAGAGATCTGAATATGCCCCATCCTCCTCTCATACGTACTACACTAATTGCCTGGGAAGGGCGCCACAGCCCACTCGGGGAGGTCCCAGCCTGGGTCACCAGTGACCGGGCTGTAGGGGTCACCCAAAATGCAGCTG
This sequence comes from Vanellus vanellus, assembly GCF_965231255.1. NCBI lineage: Eukaryota > Metazoa > Chordata > Aves > Charadriiformes > Charadriidae > Vanellus > Vanellus vanellus. Next base: position 49,374,754 of record NC_138909.1, on the reverse strand, counting down.
CTGCTCAGTGTAAAAGTAGCTTTAAAAAGGTCAGTCATATGGGGGTTCAGAAAACGTGGCTGGCTGGATATAGTCTGGGTTAAATACTGTCAGGACTACTAATGCGCCCTCCTCTTCCCTCCTTACATCTATGATGAGATGGCTCTGGTGCTGCAGAACAAATCTGGACCTTCCCGAGCTGCTCTTGCTTTTTCAAGAGTGGTTGAAGAATTAAAGAGGTGTAATAAGACTCCTTTGTGCTACTGTTTTACCTATACATCTTTCACAGCTCAGGATAAGTAGCAGCAGTCCCAGCAGAGAACATCCCATCTTGTCATCTCAATGGCTCTGGAAAGGAGAGCGCTAAACAGCTCATTTGGTGATTACAAAATTTCTCTGCCTTTCTTATAACTCAAGAGAATGAAATTTGGTAACTGGTGCTCAGGGAAGCTGTTAGAGAACAGCTGTGCTGTTTGAGATAATACACGTATATTTGCATGTTAATATTTACAGGTATTCTTAAATGTGAGAATTCTACTTTTGATTTTTTGCAAGGAAGTAATTGTATAACAAACTCTAAATGGACTGTAATAATATAGGAAAGACCAGACAGGACTTCCTAAAGATGCTGGAGAGACCCCTCATCACCTGCTTTCTCCCTTTGATTGGTGCATCACACTAAATCTCACGCTGGCAGACGTCCCTCAGCAGGATGGTCTTTCTTGCATCTGCTTTTCGGTGAATGAGGTCAATGAAGAAGCTGTTCTTGAGCTTTCTGGTTACTTTGCTTTTACCTTGCGCTGATCCACCACCAACTGTCTCTCCTGCTGAAGGTGCCTGTAGATGATTGTATCTCCACTTATCCAAACCATACATGCCCGTACAAAGCGAGCAAGCTCCATCAGGTAGGCACTTAAAATGTCATTCAGAGATGGGCTGAGAGGCAGCTGTGCTTCTCCATGTTTGAGCTTACAGTGATTTCAGTTGCAAACAGCTAGGGGATTGGTTTCTGCCTTTTCTATCTTAAGTGGCTTTTACAGTACTTTATTGGAGACTTAAGGAGAGTTTGGGCTCCTCTTGAGCTGAAGGAGTGCCTCTTGCTATTCCCATCACCGGATCACTTTGCAAGTGGGTGCATTTCCCACAGAGCTGTGTCACTGGGTAGAAAAATCTCATAAAAAACCTGGAAGCAGTGAATAAGGATCAGGGGCTGTGCTCCGTATCGATTCATGTTGACATCGGCTGGGTGCCCTGCGTTACGTTATTGTCATCAAGAGCCACCTATGTGTATCCAGTTAAAACCATGGTCCTCTCTGTTGCTGACTTTCCCTCTGACATACTAAATTCAAAGCAACCTGATCTTTTTGACTCAATAAAGTGGATTTGTTGCTCCTCTTTCCTAATGAACTTCCTGAACACCCGCCAAGATGCTCATAACAAGAAACGTTATGAAAGCCATTTCCTAAATGGTTTGGGGTTTAATTTGGTCCTTATGGCCCTGGATAAGTTAAAGACTTTTGATCTGCTTAATCACAGTTATTTGTTTTATGGTCTGAGGCCTTTGGGTCCTGCAGCAGTCATTCATCTATATCTTGTGCTAAAATGTTACTTTCTGTCCTTAATCGTCATCCTGGTGATAAAGGTGATTTATATCCTTGCTTTTTCCTGTTCAGAGTGGGCTATGACAGCTATACTCTCAGGTACGCTGCACCCTCCATTGAGCAAACCATTAATTCTAGCACAGCAAAGGTGTCTACCAAACTGGTTTGGAGCTCCTGAGACACGTGTATCTCCCCTTAGATAAATGAAGTCAATTAAATCTCCCATTAAGATCTTCTAGCTTCCACAGATGGTCTTTCTTTTTCTCATATGATAATCATATTAAAATTGCATGCAGAGCCATTTGTACATTTTAACGTTAGCGTTCTCTGCTCCAAATCAGCTGGGGGAAGAGGGAATTGTCACAGTTTTCATCAGCCTCTTTTGCTGTCATCGTAATCCTTCCAAAGGGAGCCACTGCAGCCTGAGTCATTATCAACTAAAATGTGTTTGCATGAGCAGGTGAAAAAAATAAAACGTCTAATTCAGGACTTTCCTGGGATTCCATTGTAAAGAGGAAACATGTTTTCTGAGAAATTATTTCTGAAGAAATGAGCAGGACCAGGGGATGCTGTGCCCAGCTGGCTCTTCTCTGATTCTGTTGAGCCAATACTTTCAGCAACTGAGAAAAGCAAATTTGAGCCTTAGAGCTCTCTGTTGCACTGGGATCTGGGACCGGTCAGTGCTGAGTGCCCTCAATTTCCACTTGTAATGATGAAGGCAATGACAGTATTGGAGAACACAGTAGCATAAGGTTGAAAGGGGTCTCATAGGTCAGTATGTCAAGTCGGCTGTAATCAAAAACAGCACCTCATACCCTCTCAGACAGTATGAAGCTCTATCTTAAAGAGTCAGTTTTTCTCTCTTTAAGCTCCAGCTCGGACTTGATTTAACGGAACTTGTTTCTAATTGCCAGCTTACAGATATTAATGGCCAATTTTACATCAATTTTTCTTTTTGTCAGTGTTTTCCTTCAGCTTCAGAGTACTTTTCTCTGTCTCTCTGTAGAGACGAATCAGTTTGATGTAGCTCTCTCTTTTCCAGGGTGGGCAATTCTCATTTCAGAAGAAGGGTTCTCCATCCCCATCTTGTCCTCATAACAGTTTTCTACCGCTTTTGCCATTTCAGCTTCACCCTCTTGAAGAAAGGTAATCATAATTTCATTCCTTTGTACAATGGCTTTACTACATCTTTACCTCTGCCTGGAAATATGTGGATGCCTACCTGAAGTTTGGAGAAAGGAACCATCCATTCTTACCAAAGAGCCTACAGGTGAATCTACCAAAAAGTCCTACAGGGGCTCATCTAACTTCAGCTATTTAATAGCTATGTCTCCAGTTTCACGTTTCTTGCTAGTTAATAGAGAAGGGTATCTCCCAAGAACAAAGGAAGATATCTTCCAAAGATACCTACATTAGACTGAATATGAGCAAATGAAGTTCATTGTGGAAGTACCATTGTGGAAGTACAGACGTTTTGTTGGCCATGAGGAGCTGAGATGACCACCTTTGCCACGGTGTCTAGCATTTAGACATAGCTGAAGGTAGTGAGATGGAATTTTGGAGTTGATGTTAGACACAAGCTGCTGAATACCTGGGCACAACTTCTTCTGCTGCCATCCTTCTTGATGGTACTGGGCATGTGATGTCATCCTTGCACATGCAAGGTCATCCAGGGGCCCATGAACTTGGCAATCTGGGAAGAGGTAGAACAAATTCTGCTCTGGCTTGCATCCACAGTTCTCAGTGATTTCAGTAACATGACATGAGAGATCAGAAGAACCTCCAAGACAGCCCATGGTGCAGGTGGGCCCCATGGAGATTAGTGTGGTAAATATATAAGAAAATATTCCATCAGTGGTACATCATATACATCTCAAAAAACAAACAGGGCCTGCATGTTACTAATGGCTTTCTAGAAGAGGAATGCCCTGGATTTACAGCTCAAGGACAGAATCTTCATCAAAACTTAATGAAGAATTAATTTTAATTCTCATTTATTTTCCTTTACAACATTTGCAGACAATGAACTTTACTGCTTTAATGAAATATTTCTTATTATAGACCTGTCAAGTCTGCTACAAAAAGAACATGGATTATTTTTTCTGTGGTGACAAGGGGTTTTTATTACTTTTTTGTGAACACCTACTTATAGTTTATATCACAGTTTTCAAAGCAACTAAAATAGAAGGGAGGTAATTAATGCTCAACAACTTTTTTTTTGATCTAGCAGTCTAAGTATGGGACAAGAAACAAGGAAACTCAGATCTTGTAGTACTCTGTTATAGCCTTGGGCATACGGTTTCACAGCTCTGAGTCTCTTCCCTCATTTGTGAATGGAGAGCATCGTGGAAATGCAGTAATGTGCAAACAAGTATTTTACTTTAAAACCGATGCTTTTAAAGCTCAGGAATATGTAGACAATACTTCAGCCACTTCTGAAACAATTCCCACTAGAAAAAATGTGCAGTAGTAATCCAATGAAATTTAATGCCAAATAACAAGACATGACTGTGCAGCAGTTTGGGATAGAGAATGAAGAGGGGTTCAGAAGAGTGAGTTTGGCACCTACTTTCTGTGTATGGTGAACTGGAAAAATGATGCACTTGGAAATGGTATTCATAAGCACCCATCAGGCTGATACGTAATGGGAAATGTCAAAGTCCAGTCTGATCCTGTCTGTATCTCCTTGACTTTGTTGTACACCTGCAGTTGTTGATTAGCTGCCTCTTTGAAGGAAGATTTGCTGGGCAAAGTCATACCTTTCATCTAGGCTTTTATTTGTTTATTCTTTAAGCATAGAAAACTGGTCATTTTTTTCCTTAAAAAGACAACAGGTGACAGTGATGTCTGCCTACTGCATGAGAGTCTAATAAGAGTATTTGGTCTAGAAGCAGCGTATTGGTTTGTGGCCATTTTATCTTCAGTCTCAGGGGTTTAAACTTGCATGGTTTTGCTTCCCAAGCTCCTGGACCTGTGGACTACTGAAGAGCACTGCTGTATCACCATACGGGCAAGAGTTCAATGTGTGGATCACAGCTGGAGGGCAAATGACTTTCTACCCTAGTGTCTAAGCCCTGGGCTACCTGAGTGGTGAGAGAGCTGTGGCTTACTGTCCCTGATCCAGCTTTGATTTCTATCTAGCAGATAGAAATCTACTAGATTTCTAGTCTTCTACAGAAGACTAGAAGATCTTCTACTAGATCTACTAGTCTTCTACAGAACATGCCAACTGCCCAGGGATTTGAAGCCATCGTACACTTTCTGGCAGAGGAAGTTTGAACCACCCTGCCCCATGGTCATGGCGTAGCGTAGTGTGTAGTCGTGTCACCTGAGCCCTGGTGCACCAGAGGAGATGGGATGGCCAGTTCCCAGGTTGGCTGGATCTTTCCTCTTCTTCATGCACTGGAGCCTGGATCTGGTGCACAACTGGCATGTGCAGTAGAAATTGCCATGAGACCTTCTGTCGGCTTCAGGTGATCTTCAGATGGAGTCTATTAAGAGAAACAGAGTCTCTGACCTGACTGACAGAGTAAGTTCTAGAAGATGTCTCAAGTCAATCCATGAACTGTAAGTTTAAAACCACCCTTAACAACTTCGCTGCAGAAGGGTGACTCTAATGCAGCCCCCAGCTCTTTTCTGCCTTTGAGTCACACAAGCTAAAAATCTCAGAAATGGCTTTTGATTTGAGACTTGGAGCCGAAGGATCAATACAAGTTAGGGCTAAACATTGCAGTACAATTGACTGGGCTCCTGGGTGCTCGAAAAATGCTGCTACTGTGAAGACAAATAATAATAACGACAGCCATCATCATTATGGCTTTTGGTGGAAAGATTTAATGGACAGAGTTGAAGAACTTAAATGTCAATAAGCTTAATGTAGTTGCATAAGTGCTGAAGTTCTGCCTTCCAAAGGAAAAGTGCCCAGTGTTAATTTGGCTATCAGCATTAAAATGAGCTTCTAAGGTGAGGGTAGCCTTCCTCAGCTGTTGGAGCACACCTCATGTGGTTTGCATGCCCAGCTTCTCAGCTGCTAGCTTTATAGGTAGTCTGCCTGGGCAGTGTTGTATTTTTCTGATTTCCTTCTCTCCGTGCTGTGCCTTACTGCTGTGTGTATCCTGCTACACACTGAGTATGCCAGGCTAATGCTGTAAATTACACCATTGTGTAATTGTTCATAAAAGGCCCATCAAGCCACATGTCCCTGCAAATGACACCAGAATGCCTGCTCAAGTGGCACATAAGTCAATGATGACGGTCAGGTCCAAACGAAAATCTCAGTGGATAGAAAAAAAAATTGTTAGTACTTACAATCTTACCTCCAGAGCTTGTTTTTTCTATGTCTTATATCCAGAGCAAGTAGAGGACAATTACTAGTGCTTTCATGTGGCTGTACAGAGAGTTATTATCCACTGTGTATAGTGCTGCACCATTCATCTTGGTTATTCTTTTTCAATTGAAATGTAGAAAAACATAACAAAAAAAGAAAAAGGAAAACTGTAACTTGAAAACATGAACCATTTGGGTAGGATGGGTTCTCTGTCCTACTATTGCTGTTTTTCCCTAGGTAAAATCAACATATCAAGGCAGGAAGAATCTCAAAATGGCCATGGATTTGCTCCTTCGTAAGCTAAATAATAACTGGGATAAAGCTGGAAGTGCTGCTGCTTTTGCCTTACTTGAGGCTGTGCTAGTTAGTAGAAAACAGGGAGTGTGTCAGGGCCAAAAGAGGGGGCAAATATTGTATCTGCAGTGAAGATAATAGAGTGTACTGGAGCACAGCTCATTGAGATGTGAAGATATTTGGAAATGGCTTTGCATTCAGACCCCCATGCGATCAGAATTAGCTTTGTCTAGCCGATCAATGATTTGCCTATTTATATATACAAACAGCGTGAATACCTGTTGCAGAAAGTCCAGAGGAGAGAAATGGGAATGTTCTGATGTCTTGGAAACAGAACCGAACCTCCTGAGTTTATGGGATGTCAACTTTCCAGGTAGACCCATTTTGCCTGGAAAGCACCTTTATGCAGTTTAGCTTAGGTTTGTACATCTGTAAATCACCATGGTTTAATCCATTGTGTTGACTTCTCAGCTGGAGACGAGGGACCAGGGTGGTTATTGCGATGCAGCTCACAGGTGATAACTAGATGGGGACAGAGCTTATCACCCTGTGAGCATGCAGCTGTGTGTGTGCATCTGGACACAACTTTGCTACCCAAGGAAATAACCCTCTCCCTCCTTCCCCTCCTCTTTACCTATTTCAGTCCAAAATGAGCCAGGGGAATGGAAGTCTCTTATTCAAAATGATCTAGCTAGACCAAGAAGCTTGTTTTGGTGAAGAGTGAGAGCGTGTGCTGGGAGTGAAGAGTGGGACAACCTGGCGATCTCCAAATTTGCAGTTCCCACCCTGGTTTCCTTCACAAGGTCTTCCCCTTGTGGCTAAAACCTCACAAACACTGTCACTCCTGCTCTCAAAAGCCACTGGGATGTGGCAGTAGATTTCAAATATATGCAGTGTCAGGAGATTTCCTCAAGAATTTTGTCATTTTGGGAAGAGGAGGGTGGCTAGTCTGAGCATAGAGAGACAGGATGGAAAATAAAAGGAGTCAGAATATATAAATTTTGTAAAGATTGCCGTCTGCTGAAGTTATGCAAAGCAAACTAGTGCCCTCTTTTGCCCATTAAAGGGGCAGGAAGGGGAGGTGGTGTTAGATGGCACCATCCCCATGTTCCCCCATCATTGCTGGGAAGGAAGCTCCCAGGTCTCCCACCAATGTTCCCTCAGACACCCCAGGTCCCTCCTGATTATGGAAGAAAGGTATGGGTACAATGGAAACAGCAAGTTTGGAAACACCTAATTACTTTCTTTGCATTGGTCACAATTTTGCCATACCCAAACTTGCTATTTCTGGTACGGTTATTTGCTATTTCTGATATGTAGGCAATATCATCTTTGCACAGTATTGCTGATGTGTTTCCCCAGGTACTGCTGGTGGCCTTGCTGGGCTTGGCTCCCCAAAAGGTCCCTGGTGCTCATGTCCAGTTACCTGTCTAATTTGGCCATGCCTCACAATGCTGTCTGTAACTTTATTGTTTTTTGCATTGTTATTTAATACTATTTAATACTATTTTGTGTCATACCTAGCAATTTTCCATGCCCTGTTATCTAGACCTCAGCCAGAGCCTGCAGCCCCAGCACTCCCAGCAAGGACCCACTGGGAAAAGTCATGGTAGGCATGGAGAAAGTATTTCATTGCTCCATTTATTTCAATACTGATTAATCTAGTCTCCTTAGGCTTTCTCTATTACAAAGGTTAACATTTCTAGCTTATGTTCTATTAAAAAATAGCCTTTTGGGATTGAAAAACCTTTTTGATCTCTTCTAGGAGAACACATGCAGAAAGAAGGTCTAGGCATGACTCTATCAGCCCTTGTCACAGACCTTGTTCTATTCTCTCACCAGGATCAAATTTCTCTAACAAGTCCTTTGTTTTCTGGAGTCTATTTATGGCCTATGTCTCAGTGCCCACTCAAATCTCTCCCTGGAAAACACTTTGTGTCAGGAGAAGCTTGTCTTAAATTCTTCTAAGAGAAGCTGTACCTTTGGAAAGCATGTCTGCATTTGGAAGTATCCAACCAACAGAGTTTGGTCAGATTACTTGCCATTTGTTGCTGTCTAGGATAATGTTTTGCAGCTCAGCCTTATTAATTCTCAAATGAGACTGAGCAATGCTCTGTATGGATGCTTAGCTTGATCCACCAGTGCCTTGTTGTGCAGCAACACGTCTACTGTTTAGATGTGAACGAGAAGAGGAAGAGCACCTAGTAATTCTTCACTGACTGCTTACTTTGGCAGAGGTACAAATATTTAAAATGAGGAACTTCTGGGTCATTACTTGCATATCTTATTCAGCTCTTGTTTAGGGCTGCGAATTTTGCTGAAGAAAGGAGTGAAGGAATATCTTGCAAAATTCCAATTATCTTTTTTTCCCCCCTTATTCAATACAAATGGCTGTGTGACCTTAGGAGCTGCTTGCCTAAGTCAAGAACACCCTCATGTGGCAAATATTCAGGGATGAAGCTTTTTAGCAAAAAAAACCCAACCTAAAACCAAAGCAACCAAAAAACCCCAGAGGTATTTTGGCTATTTAGTTCAATGAGACCAGATCGGGAGGGAAAGCTACAAGAATACAGTTCTTCCAATGTCAAAAATAAATAAGAAAAGGAAGGGGAATTCCCCAAATCACAGTGATTAGGCATTAATTCTGTGAACTGCGGTTACCCCATGCATTGAGCTTCAGTGAAAGGATAGCGCAGTAATGGATGGATACATGCCAAATGGCAGCTCCCTGTAGGTAGGAGCCGTTACAGCTTGCCTATGGAAAGAAATAATGCTTGGCTATCCATAAGTGCACCTGGAAAGCATCCATCATCATTACTTATATCGTGCAGGCTCATTAACATTCAGCTCACAGGAGCTAATGGCTAAAAAATTGATGTTGCTAGTTGAGGAGAATGGGAAGGAAAGAGTTGGGTTCTTTTCCAGGCTGTTTAGAAGAGAGCTGTTTTTACCCTAAAACATCATCCAGAGGGGTGAAAAAATAAATTGGGGGAAAAAAGGCAAAAAGAGGAAAAGAAAGAAATTCCTATTGTCAGCTGTGAGCAGCAGGCTTTGGAATGCTGTTCTGGTCTGTTTTACCACAGAGAAATGGCTCGCAACGAAAAAAGTGGAAGAAACTTTCTCTAACCTTTCAGTTTGGCAAGAAATGAATATTACAGACTAGCTGGGCCAGTACTACTAAAGCATGTGCCAGATGGTAGCAGAGGTTTAACAGTCACAGTGATGTGATGTGTATTCTAGCTCAGCTGACCTTTTTTTCTCTTTTCTTTTCCTTTTCCAAGCTACTTTGGCAACTGTTACCCACCTTGTTTCACATATTCCTTGGAGCGGGGTAGCACTAGAAGATCCCTTCTGGATTGAGGGCCAAATGTTGCCAGAGCTGAATAATATGTACAACAAAGAAAGGGAGAAAAGTGACCTCCAGTTTCCATCAGGTTTTAAAACCAAAGCCCTAAAAGATCCAGGATCTGTTTAAACTGGGATTTGCTTGTGGGAAAGCAGAGCCACTCGCTGGGGACTGACCTGTTTGAGGCACAGACTACAAGGATGCCACAAAGCCATGAAGTAGAAAGGGGTTTGGACAGTGCTGTGCAGCCCTGGTGAAGTGATGGTGTGTCTTAGAGAAAAAAGTTATATTATGGCTCACTTGGGACCTTCAAGCTTTTGCATAGCTTATTTTTTCAAAGTCCAAAACTTCTCTAAGAGTAACTTTTTTGACACATTTTTCATGAAGCAGAGCCAAAAAGAAGGAAATTATTTTGTAGCCATAATCATGAAGGTCAGGAAAAGGAATGAAAGCAAAGAGTGCAAGATTTATACTCACTTGTTCCTCTGAGTGTCTTCCAAGTAATTTGGGAGGAATTCGGTTTCAGGTATTATAGATGTGCTGTGATGAATAACATTGCAATTGAAACATTACCAGTGCAACCTGGAGGTGGGTTCAGAGATCACACACAGGCTTCTGAATGGTAGAAACGGAGCTATAGTCAAAATTCTGATGTGTTTTCTGCATGAGTCAATGCAAGATTGAGATGGTAGGTGTTTGAATATCTGCACACCTTTTATTTTATAGATAATGTAATTGTGTTCTCGCTTCAGCTCCCCTATAAAAAGAACTCAAATTTGCACTAAAAAGATCTTTACCCCTTTTCTGCTGATCATTGCTTAGCAAAGTATTTCACACAAAAGGTTTGTTATCTTTAATAGCGCTAAAATTACTTAAAGCAATTACCTGCATCATTTTAAACTCTATAGAGGTTATTAACATATTCTCATGGCAACTGTAAAGAAATATGAAAATAAGTAAAGACTAAATTGTATTTGGTCTCAAAAAGTCATTTGCCTTAAAGCATCTTTGGTCTTTAATTTCTAAATAGGCAGCTGTACTTCCTGAACTGAATACCCTCCTCTATGTTTGACCATCCGCATTCCAACATTAAAGGTGGATCTGTTCGTAAAATAACCATTTCAATTTCAGAACAAACAAACAAAAAAATGTATTGAAAAAAAACCTGCATGGCCACCTAACAATGATGTCCTTGGACAGAAATGAACCTGAGCTTTGAAAATCTATTAAGTCTTTTCTTACTTTAGTGCGAAGTATCAGAAATTAACTACTTAAAAGAAGACTCAATGTCATACCCTGCATGCGATTTTGATTATTTTTATTTCTCTTTAGGCTGGAATTTCTTAGAGCACTCAGTGACATAGGTCAGCTGAGGAAAAATGTTCCACTACTGAGGTTTATTAACTATTGGTCTAGGCTCCTGCCAGAAAGGGGGGAATTGTGTGGGAATTCATGGAATTATCAGAAAATCTTGTTGCTTAAAGACCTAGAAAATGATCCTCTGTTGGCAAGGATGCAGTCTAGTAAAACAGTCACATTGCTGCCCGTGATGCATCCCCTATACCGGTGCTTTTATGATTTCCATCTCCCGCATCAACATATTAGAGCAACGTGGAGCTGAAGGAGTGGCTTTTTATATAATAATGATGTTGAAGGAAATTAGCATAGTTCTAATTAAGGCATGAAAGGAGCAATTAATTTAGAGAATTTTGACTTGTATGCCAGAGATGTTACCCCAGCAGGCCTCCTGGAGCAGGGCAGGAACATGTTCAAAGCATAGTGCTACAGCATGACAATAGCATCAGTGAATATGAAAGGAAAAAGAATTGACATAATGGAAAAGCTAGAGCAATAATGTTACCATTTCATTTATTTTTACATGTACTATTGAGATAGCACATTTGTAATATCTGCTGCAATTAATAATCTCCTCTTGCTGCACAGTCGTTATTAAGCCAAGCAGTTTCTTATACTATTTTTCCTCCATTGAAGAGCCCAGTACTAGAAAACTTGGAGGCAACATTTCTCTTAACTTCATGCAAAGTCCAAAGTTAGGTGGCAGTTTGGTCATGATGTGGTGTTTTCCCTGTCTGAAGCTGTGACTTGAAATTATTACAATCACAGCAGAAGAGCTAAAAGTTGCTGATTTAAGCATCCCTTTTCTGGCGATTTTGCACTTAATGCTGCCTTCCTTCCCACCTCCACAGATAAAAGCTGGAATCAGAGATCAAAACTTGCTCAAGTTGTTAAGCTTCTGGCATGTGGAAAGCCGAGAGTTCAGAGACCATGTCAAAATCATTACCTGCAATTGAATGAGAAGCATTTCTTTTTGTTCACGGTCATACAGGTGAGCTCTTTTTGTATCATTTTCATATGGTTTCATAGAGTTTGAGGCCAGAAGCGGTGATTAGATTATCTAATCTGACTTGCTGTGAATTGCAAGTCATTACATCCTACTTAGATTCTCCCAGGTGACTTTGAACTCAAGCATTCATCTTCTCAGGCAACAAAACTGTTGGGAAATAGAAGCAAGGAACAGGAGAAATGGAAATAAAATTAATATCTGAGGCTCCTGCAATGGCAAGGAACTGACTTATAATGGTGGGTATGACCAGGCGAGCATCTGATTCTCTATCCCAGTACTCCAGAGAAAGCCAAAATCCAAATGAAAAAAACAACCTAACAGCTCTGAAAGTCCAGGAAGGTACAACCGAGGGGAAAGTTTTCTCCCAGGCGTCAACCTCCAGAAGCTTGTCGGTGAGGTCTGATCCCTGAGCTCTGCTGGTAATGTTGGTCAGTATCAGAAAGCAAGAAAACCTGAGTGTATTTGGCTAGCTGGCTATGCAAGGAGATTTATTCCTGGCTGATGGAGTAGCTGGACCTCTGAGGTCCTGCCTTAATATCTGGCAATATCATGAGTGTTCAGACAGTAATTTTCTTCCGTAAAAAGTGGCAACCAGGCAAATCACAATTTTTAAGCTTGGAAGAAGTTAGCACAGAGCCAGATTGCCCAAAGGTAGCTTGAAGCCTGCCTTCTCCATAAAGATATCCTTTATAAACATGGTGACACCACTTTGCCCTGTTAATCTCGCTGCTAGGAAACACCAACACTATTTCTAAGCCAAACTAATCTAATGCAGCCTTGTTACCAGCTCCAATTTTTATTTTCACCTCTCTGATTCTTCCAGCAAAAATTGCTAGATTAAGGGTGAGTTTCAGTGGGGTACTCCACAATTACATGTTTTAGGGTACCCCACACGCCCTGCAGCAACTGCTCCAGAAAAGCCAAGGTCTCCTGTAGGTCCTGTGTTGTATCTGCCAGCTCTGTGCTCTCTGACATACCCTAGAGCATTTCAGATACCTGTGTTTCAGGTAATTAGACAACTGAATACTGCTCTAGACTTCGTACTGTAAGCCCCGTACTACAGATGTATCATGTGTAAATGGTGGGAGTTTTCCAGTTTTTATAACAAATAGCACACACATAGTATTCGATATTCTTGTATATAAATCGTTAATCACATATGTAAGTGCAGGTCTAAAGGATTAAAAGAATTAAATTAGGAGACTAGTTATTCTCCATCCTGGAATGCAGACAAAACTTGCACATGAACTTGTGGGTCTAGTGTAAGCCTGACCAAGGTAATGCTATACACTTGTCAAATAACAAAACTTAAGCATTAAAAAGGCAAAAAATAGGGCTAGGCGTATACAGACTTTCTAGTGTGGCTAGGAAGGAAGACTTCAAATTTTTCAGAGGGATAGAATAATTAAAAACATGGAGATAAATGGAAAAAAATGAAAACAGGGATTTATTGCATATAATTCACTGCTATATAACTTATCTTCTTTGATAGATTTTTTTAGATCTAGGAATGATAACATTTTTAATGTGTCTAGACTTCAATGAACATTTGTAACTATCACATGGGGAAGTTGGGGATTCGTACAGAAATCATCCAGGAGATAAGGAACTGCATAAAAGAGAAATAACAGTGTGTTTGGTTGAAAACTGAACTATCAAGCAGGAGGGATGTTACTAATGGAGCTCTACAAAGACACATCTTTAGATCAAGGGCGTTTAAGTTTCAATCGCTGTCCCTAGCATAAAAAGTGAGACGATGGGGGTGAAACTTGCTGATGACATTGAGCAAGGAGGAGGACGAGGTAACATGAGGGAGCACCTGTGTGACAGCAAAGAGCGGAGCAACAGTTGAATGAAATTCAGTGCTACAAAATGCAATATCATTCACTTAAGAATGAATAACAAGAATTCCTGCTGTAGGCTTAGAAACCACCAACAGAGGAGAAGGAAGACCTGGTTGTATTTGTTGATCTTAGGATGGTTACGGGTCTTCAAGATAATAGTGAGAAAAGAAAATAGGATATGAGTGTATCTCACAGAAGGTATTTCCAGCAGAAACTGGGAATTATATGGTGTTGTAAGATCTCATTTACAATGATAACATACAGTCCTATTTACACATGTTCAAGAAGGATGAACTCAAACTTGAAATAGATGATGGAAAATCTACCTTTGTAAAAATAAAGGTAATAGCTTTGATTATTTAACCTAGAAAACTGTAATTTAAGGGGAATGAGACTATATTGACACCATGATATGAGAAAGACTTTGTAACTGCATCAGGAGCTTTAACAGAATATGTTTAAGATAAACACTTATCCTGACCGAAGTGCACCCTTTAAAGGGTGACCCTTTAAAGGGCCACAAGTACATTTCACCTGGATGTTTGAAGGAAGTTAATCTGTGGACAGTTGTAGTTCTAGAATGACTTTTCAATAGAGACAATAGAAGTAAAAGCATAGCTTAATATGGAGCCTAGTACACTTGAGGTTGTAGTTCTAGCATGCAGTTGCCTAAAATGTTTGGGGAATGGATTGATTGACTGAAGAAATTTCTCTCCATTTTATGTCCTGCATCCAAAAGTACAATTTTTTGCCTCTGATCAAACTAACCTGTGATTTGTTTGTTTGCCTTTTTTTTTTTTTAATATCTTTTCATTCCATAACACATTTAGTCCAGAATTGATTTGGTCTTTTCTATTTATATTCCTGGAGTTGATGACAATTGATGTTCTTTCATTTGGGTTTCAAAGGCATGAACCACATGATCAATTTATGCTTTGCCACAACTCACCTCAGGATACGATATATACCTGGCATCTAGCTCCTGGGTAACAGATCTTTAGGACAGCTTAATGACTGATGCAGCTGTGCAAGTGGTGGTGATGAAAAAAAAAAAAATCCATATTTCAGCTTTTGCTCAAAAGAGGGGACATTCAATCAGTAATTCCGAGGGAGGACAAAGACAGAAATGTGAAAGATTTTGGCCTCCGTTCATTTTTTATAGCTGTCAATAGAAATAGTTCATGCTGGCTCCTAGATTTACTCAAAACAGGGGTCAGATAGCATGTTTGTCATTAAAAGAGCATTTTAATGCAAGCTTGACGAGGTCTGAGTTGTCACCATTTGGAAACACAATGAAATGTCACTGACCTTTCTTTACAAAAGTTTGATGATCAGAGATAAAATGAAGATGAGAATGGCATACATGTCAGATCTGTGGCAAGGAAAACTGGGAAAGTCAGAGAAACAACTTTGAAGTTAATGGCCCCAATTCACCAAGATTTACATGCATGTCTAACTTCAAGCGTGTCAATGAGTCACGCGGATGTACATGAAATGAATCACCTGCCTAAGTTGGCCCCATTTTTAATCTCTGTCTGGGATGAGACCCAAAAAGGATAAATACAGTAATTGCCTAGAAAGAAAAAGAAAGTTTACAAAACTTGCTGTTTTCCGCTGACATCATGAAATGTCAGCAGAGGGTTCAGGTCTGCACAGAGCTCAGATCGCTGTCTCCTCTGACTCACTCAGCTTGTGTTCAGGAGGTGATGGTCATGCTGAACAAAGAAAGGCAGAGAAGTGGATTATTTTAACTATTGTTTGCAAACTCGCAATGTACTAAATTCTAGAATGGAAATATTGCTAGATTTGTAGGAAGGAGGACAGGGAGAAACAGTAGAAGTCCACCTGAGACGCAATCTGCCTCAGTATGCAAGTAGGCAACAGGGAAACTCCAATTAGATGGGAAACTCCAGTTTAATGGTCAAATGAGGGTTTGCTTTGGACTCATGCATCTAAGTTTTTCTGTGGTTCTCTGCCTGTGGTTCCGTGTTGCAGTGTAGAAGGGAGCTGGGAGATGCAGCTGAGACAAAAGCCTGTATGATAGTGCTTGGCATAATAGGGTATAAAGGTAGGACAATGAGAAGGGAAATATCCCAGATAAACAGCACTGATTGAGAGTGGTGGTAAAATAAATATTAATCTGTAACTTGGTTTGAAATAGGGAGAGGTTTCATATGTCTTTTAGGCAACAAAGTTTAGGGCAGCAGCATTCTGATGCAGATCAGAAACAAAATGGTGCTTCAGGTAGAAAGTGTGTGACCTTGAGCAGGTGCTGGAGTAAAGATGGGATAAATTGGCTTTTACCTGCTTCTCTGGCCGTGTTGCTCTGAGGAGACCTGTCACGGAACCCAGTCTCACAGGTGCCAATAGTGGTCCCATCGTGACCACGGGGGAGCAAATGAATGTGCCACTTAGCACAGTGAGCCCATTGCAATTAGCACCTGTGTGAAACCATGGGTGGCCAAAATGTTGGTGTTTCCTTGCTCTCTAGTGTACAGTATTCAACCACTACACCCTGTGGGCAGGTAATTGGACTCTGATGCCTTTTCTTTGAACTATTTGCTGGAGCACTGGAGGATTTTGTTAGATGTTTTATCTTTTATGTATCATTCACATCATTTTGGCAGTTCTCCCAACATAGCAGTGATGCTTTTTGAACCTATTTCTGATTTTTTTTTTCTTGTTCTTTTTTTAGAGAGCATACTGTCTGCTGGAACTGGATTAGGGACAGACCTTCCTTTAAGCTACTTAGAGGTGAATTTTAAGGGACAGAAAGGGAAGGAGAGGAAGGAGTTACACCTGACTTCTTGAGACAAAGTAAAGGGCAGTATTATAATTTTCCTGTTTCTCACGTAGCAGCAGCCTATTCAGGCCAGTGATCTATGCCTGGGAGGGAGACCATTTCTTTGACAAAGAGATATGGTATGTGGGAAGAATAAGACAGAATTGTTCTCATATCTTTGTGAAAAACAAAACTCATCCTGCTAAGAGGAAAGGAAAGAAAGCAGGAAAACTTGCTGTTCGCAGACAAAGAAGCCAAAAAAGTAAACTTTTTAGTAAACCCTTGCACCAAGAGGTATACAGACTGCTTCATCCTCCCAGGAGAAACATCTCCCTAGGACAAGCCCAGGGCAGCAGAGGTTTTATGGCTCTGAAAGCTTGCAGGGTAGCGCAGTCCCACAGATGATTCAAACTGCTGGGGTGTTTTGATTTCAGGAATCACTTGGAAATGAGGCTTTATATTGTAGCGTTGAAATACGTGGGGAAAATCTATTAAGGCAGAAGCTAATTCAGCTGTAGGATGGGGTCAGCAGGCAGCACAGCAAGGAGAACAGGGAACTCTAATTTACACAAACTATCTACCACAAGCAAGCACACCAGGGGTGACGTTTAAATGGTCGCTTCACTCTAGCTGTGTTACCAAAACCAGCAGCATAAAAAAAGCAATTTGTAGATGATACTAAACTAGGGGGAGAGACTGGTGTGACAAATGACAGAGCGGCTGCCCAGGGGACCTGGGTTAATTTGAAGACAGGGCTAAAAGAAAAGCCATGAGGTTTGGCAAAGGGAAGCAAAAAGGTCTGTTCTTGGGGTAGAGAAACCAGCTGGGAGCTGACTGCCTGAAAAGCAGCCCCACTGGAGAGGACCTGGGGGTAACAGGAGGTGCCAGGTAAAACAGCATCCAGAAATGCACTCTTGCTGTGATAAGTCACACCCTGCATGGCCAGCAAGCAGCGGAAATTTATTCCCCACGGCTGGTGCTGCTGAGGCTGTACCAGGAAAACTGTGTCCACAGATGGAGAGGGGCAAGGAGAGGCTTGAACGAAGGGCCACCATCCAGCCATGGCTGGAGCAGGTGTTCTGCAGGGGTGGTTGAGGGAGCTGGGCTGGCAAACCAACAGCAGCCTACAGTTCCTCGAAGGGGAGCTGGAAAGATGTGAGCGCCAAGGTCTTTCTCAGCAAGGGCAGAGGAGGTAGCAGAGGCCCAAAATGCAGGTTGGGAGGCTCCTTTCATAAACCTTTCATTACCAGACTGGCGGTGCAGCCCTGGGAAAGGTGCCCAGAGTTGCAGTGAAATCTGCCTGAGAAGGTTTCAAGACTCTGCTAGATGAAGCCATGGCTGAGCGGATCTGCGTTACTGATGGTCCTGCTTTGAGCATGAAATTGGACTAGAGATCTCCAGAGATCTCCTCTGGGTAGCATTTCCATGACATTATGAAGAAACCAGAAGAGTGATCTGTAAGTTTTATCCTGTGAATGACACCATAAAGTGTTATTATACTAACAAATTTTTATATTTAAGCTGTAATGCCAAGGCCTAGGGCTTTTTTTTTTTTTCTGGGGATTAATGATTGACTGGGAGAGTTGATGGCTTGAAGCAAGACTGCAGGGCATTAAGACAGCTGGCCATCAGTTTCACAGAAAATGCCCGAGTGAGGTAGTTAGTGCAGTTGGAAGAGCATGTTTTAAAGGGTACTAAGTTACTGGGTTTGTTGTCATTTTTTATTTCCTTTGCCATGAAATAATTTCTGAGGAACGAAGGAAGAAGCGTCAAAACAATTTCTTAAAGGTGGCAGGAAGCAGAGCAGGGAAGTGGAAATGCCTCAAATGGTTAATACCAGAGATGGATGAAAATGATTTGACAAGGATTTCAGGAGTTTTCTGCATGCTCACTGCAAGACGTCATCTAATGTGAATGATGCTTGAGCAAAATTTTTAAAAACTGGACAAATGTAGCCATTAGCAACTTCAACCCCAACCTTGAAAAGTTATTTGCAAGAATTTATCTCAGGTTTTCTGCATTTATTTGTAAGCAGATTTTGCTTGTTTGGTTTTTCAAAATTATTTTGCTCATCATTCAGAATTATTCAGTGGTGTTTTCTGTGAGAAAGTTTTCCATTGTGCACAGAAGTTTTCCTGCAATAGTGGCTTTCAAGATTTGTTCTTCTGAATTTGCCATTTATGTTTCATTCTACTTTTCCTTGAGCATTCCTGTGTGTGGACGTAAGCGCAGGAGGAAATCTGCAGAAAATCACTAACTCACTTTGTAAAACCTGTCCAGTGAATTTGTACTTTTCATTTTAACAAATGCTTGAGAAGACTTGGCATGTTGAAAAAGTAGAAGGCTTCAATGAAGGGAGACAAATAAAGTGATTACAGCCCCTATTATCTCTGTCTGGTACAATGGTTATGTTCTGGGTCAGGGGATACATGTCTACATGCTCTTTTTCTGTCCTGCCCTCCATCCCTCATTTCTGGTACAGGATTACATCTGCCCTTGTATGAAGTGTTTATTTAGGAGTAATAGGAGATGTCAATATCTTTCCAACCTCACTTACATAAATTACAGTGGTGCTTTACTCGGCGTGCCAAATAGTGTGTTTTTTTGGATCATCTTGGATTTGTTTGTGAGCTGTCTGTCTCTGGAGTCATTCAAAGATAGGCTCATGCTGGCTTTCCAGGGAGTGGCCTCGAATTTGCAAGGAGGATCCAGCTTCCCAGAGCCGTGGGGCAAAGAAGGTACAAGTCAGAGATCCTGAAACTAACCGAGACTAAAGGAAATGTAGAAATTTGGGTCTGGTTTGGGGAACCCAAGCACAGCAGCATAGCAAATGTTTGTTTCATGGTTACACTAGCTGGTGATGGAGCCCAGTGCATATTTCTTTCCAACTACGTGTGCTAAAAGAGAAATCAGTAATGCTTTAGTGAGCTGTTCCATTGGAAAGCTGGAGAAGCCCTTCCCAGCATCAGAGCTTGGTGTGGTGCTCTGTTCACAGAAAAGGGACTAAGGCAGTGCAGCTGGGAGAGCAGGAGATGCTACCAGTTAGACCTGTTTCCAAACCAGCTGTGCTAAACTAAACCCCTTTGTTCAACACTCATCTCCCCTTCCACCTCAGCAAATGGAACCTGAACCGGATTTCTGAATTTGTTCTCTATTACTGTCAGCTATGACAGAGTCTGCACAAGCCTGTGCAGCTTTCCTTCCAATTATGGCCTTACAGCATCACCAGATGCATGGTGAATGTTTTCTTTTTTTTCTCCCTTCTTTTTCAACATCAGCTGCTGATCACTTCTGGAGGCAAAGACCTGACTTGATGGACTAGTGATAAGATCTAATCTGACAAAGCCTTGGCCCCCATTATTTTTGCCTGATGATATTTCTCTGATAGAAATAAATCATTTGTCTTTTTTTTTTTTTTTTTAAATCTACACATTTGTCCCAAGAAATTTGAAACTAGCTGCAGTTCCCTTGCAGATATCTCAAAGTGATCCTTTATGTTCCCCATGGAATTTCATTTTTGCTACTAAGCTAAACTCAAGAAGACTAAACTTTCTTCTTTCCCCTTTGCCTTTTAATTCCCCAGGACAGATACAGTTGCAAAAGATTGTCTCATCCTGCTTTGTCATTTTGCTATTACCTTGTGCAAGATGAACATCCCAATAGGTACATAGTATTTGCTGTAACAAGTCAGCGTATTTGTTTATCCAGTTCCCAGAAGAATATGAAACCTTTTGAAATTCACATCCTTTTTAGTACTTCAATATGAGAGTCAAGAATAGAGTTCATGTCACTATGATCTAACTATAGGAGGTACATAAACAGGATAGTAACTCTTAAATAGCCAGTGAAGGCTCCCACAGAAAACCTCATCTCCTGTACAGTGAGAGCCACCTTAAAGTAATCAAAGAAATAATATACACAAGGATGACATATCTGTGGATATTTAATGAACATGGTTTTGGGACATAGCCTTACCATTATGCAATGTCATAAGTTTTGTAGTTTATAAAGTGTGATTAATAGACATAAGAAGGCCATAACCTGATCCACCTTAGCTGCTCTTCCACCTCTACTCAGCTGTGCAGTAAAGCCTCTGTGCTTGGCAGTCATGCACGTAACACCCAGGGCAGCCTCTGGGCTGTGGGTACAATGCCTGAGAGTGAGGGATGGGACACGTCCTTCTGTCTGCTGCAACACAAGACTCTGCACTTTGTCTCCAAGGAGCACTTTGTGTCACCTCTGCACAGGGATAATGATTTCCACGATCACTGCACTCCAGGGATGCTTTTTGCCTTGGTTATGATCAGTCTTGTACAGAGCTCCTTACACCATATCCCCTTTGCCTTCAGTATTGTATAAATGTTTTTCACCGAACATCAATGTCTTTCATGCCGATTCCAATACCTATGCGAAATAAAACATGTAACCGTTCTCTTGCCTTGCACACAGGAAAAATGTCAGACCTCTGTCTATTGTGACTATATTGCCAGTACATCTATACTGAAAGTATATTGTAACTTTGGCAGCTTGTCTTTTCCTAGAGATCTGCATTCATCTCTTCCTCTTCTAATTGATTTTGTTCTTTGCAGAATTCCTTCCTAACCATCGTTGGATGCCCTCTCTTGTCTTTGTTCATTGCCTTTTATAACATGAACACTATGAAACATAGAATCATAGAATCATTTAGGTTGGAAAAGACCCTTAAGATCATCAAGTCCAACCATTAGCCTAACACTGCCAAGTCCACCACCACTAAACCATGTCCATAAGTGCCACATCTACATGTCTTTTAAATACCTCCAGGGATAGTGACTCAACCACTTCCCTGGGCAGCCTGTTCCAATGCTTGACAACCCTTTTGGTGAAGAAATTTTCCCTAATATCCAATCTAAACCTCCCCTGGTGCAACCTGAGGCCATTTCCTCTCGTCTTATCACTTGTTACTTGGGAAAGGAGGTTGACCCCCACCTGTCTACAACCTCCTTTCAGGTAGCTGTAGAGAGCGATAAGATCTCCCCTCAGCCTTCTTTTCTCCAGACTAAACAACCGCAGTTCTCTCAGCTGCCCCTCATAAGACTTGTGCTCCAGACCCTTCACCAGCTTCGTTGCTCTTCTTTGGATGTGTTCCAGCACATCAATGTATTTCTTGTAGTGACAGCCCCAACTGAGGTATCAGGTGATGGCAATAAGTAGTGTCTCTCCATAAAACATGTTGTTAAACCATGGAGCTAATTGTCTGATGTTTGGATGTTTTGGGTACCAAAGTTTTTGATGGATTCAAAGAACAATTGGACAAAGTTATGACAAAAAATACATTGAGGACTTTGAAGTGCAAAGATATTTCTGTAAAGCAGAAGTCCACAAAGCCACTGAAGCTGGAAGAGCATGGTCAGGGCAGGATCACAACCTACCTGCCTTGCTCTTATATCCACTTGAAATACCCGTATTAGCCACTGACAGGCTCCAAGGAGTCATCCTCATGCTCTGATCCCTTACCTTGTTCTTGAAACAGCGTTCCTCTGATTGAATACCAGAAGACATCAGTCTTCTCTTTCTATTTTCTTCTTGAATTGTTCTTCTGCAAAACTTCAAGCTGTACTCTTTTTAGCTATCTTTTCTCTATTGAGCTAAAACTGTGTTTTAATAGAAATTCCACCTGCTGTTACCCAAGATGTGGATTTTTACTTTGGTAAGAGTGTGTGGCAAGTAAAATAAAACTAAACCACAACCACATACAGGCACACTCACAAATATAACACCTTGGTTCTACTCAAATTGCCATGTTTTGTTTTGGAGAATGGGGTCTGTGGACAGATTTTGGAAGGGTTAGTGCTGTGTTTCTTCTTGTGTAGTAAGCTGAACTTGCCCATCTTGGCTTTCTCTGTGGCTTGAGTATGTTTCCTTTCCAACATAAACCTTGTTTAACTGCTTCGTATATCTGCCCGTGGTAGTCAGTGTTGTGGCTATTATGTATTTCCTTTGCAGGAGAAAACAACTGCTTTAAAAAAAATGGAGAGAAAGTAAGATCCTATCAGCATGGGTAGTGCTGGTACTGAATTTTCAGTCTTCTCTATCCTTTTTAGCAGCCCTTTGGAAGCAGAGCTGCTCTTCACAAAGGCAAAAGGAACACTTCATCCTACTAGACAATCTCCTTAATACCCCCGAATAAATCTTTTTTAATGACAACAGAGGAATACCATACTTATGCATTTGAGGACTCACATTTTCACTCTCTCTACATTCTCTTCAAGTGTTTTCTAGACACTCTTGGATGACATAGACTGGGAAGCACATAGGAGGGGTCAAAATGACATGGTCCTGTCAGCTGAATGAACTTGGATTTTGTTCAAAATCCTCTTTTCTCCCCTGTGTTAGTAATTTGAATTATTACAGCTGAGTGCTGAGCAGAGATTTGGCTGATTCTTACAGTTTACAAACAGGGAGTGAAGCACATTGGTGTGTGAGTGATACACGTGTGTGGGTTCATTCATGTATTGCATGTGCATACAGATACAGTCATGTTTTGTGGATGCAAAATCCATCCACTGGCTAAAAAAGATCTGACAAGTTGATAGCTCTACTTTCTCTTTCCGAAATTGCTCTGTTATGTCATGTTGTAAGATGTCATATGAAAGACAGACATAGAAAAGTACCCTGAATACAGGCCTAGAGTAATAAATTAATGAGCTGTAGACACCAAAATAATAATGTTCTCTGTGTATGAGACTGGAAGCCTGGCTCTTTGCATCCAAAATTTCCAGCCTGAAGCTCTTGAGTTAATGGCAATCCTCTCCTGACATGTTGCAGCAGCAGGTTTCTTCTCCTTGCTTTCAGCCACATCACACTCAAGGGACACATCACGTTAGAAGCCGGGAACTCTCATAAAGTTTCAAAGGCAGTATAAACCCTGCTGTCTGGATGTATGAACTACAATGTGAGGACAGTCACCCTGCTAAAATATGGCTTGCGAGACCAGTAATTGTTGCAGACTCCTTAAGTCTTTCTCTGCTTCAGTTCCCTGTTGTGGAAAGGGGTGAGCTTTTCAACCCTATGGAGCTTTTCTGAACAAAAGTGCATTACAGGTTATGAGGATCTCATGGCCTGAGGCACTTGAGGGACATATGGATGTGCTAACACTGTACTGTTAAATATTGCCAAGAAAGGTGAGACATCCCCAGGGAATAGCACACAACCCAGTGCATGTGCTTATACCTACCTCTAAAGTGACCTGGACTTGATGCAATTACAGTGGTCATGTTAAACTAGCTGGACCGCTGACATGATCCATTAGGACATCTTTCTGTGCTTTAGCAGGTCATTTGATCACTTTTCCCTTGCGGTCTCCCACATATTGCTGCTCTGTGCCCGCCTCAGAGGCTATCAGCTGGAGTAATTAGTTCATGTTCACTCAGGAGTCTGAATAGGGAAGGGACTCTCATTCTGGTTGCTTCTGATCCATTAAGCTGAGTTTGGAAATTAAGCTTTCTTTTCTCCCCTCTCCCAAAAGTTGCCAGTGCATATAGAAATTCGTATCATGTCAACTCTTTGTATGGATGTGCAAAGGAGGCACTAAAAACTCAGTTTTTCTAAAAGGCCAGTGGCTGAGGCTTGGACATTCCCTGGCAAATATGCACATTTTCAATCGAGGCATTTGCAAAAGCGGTAGGGCAGCCAGTTTCAAAGAGACAGCACTGGTTTCATCCCAGGCAGGCAGTGCCACTGAACTTTATTTAATCTTAACCATGCCTGAAAATACAACCGTAACCTCGCAGAAGAGAGCAAACGGCACGCTCTGCCCCGGCTGCCTCAGTCAAGAGCTGGGGTTGAGAGAGCTTTTATGCATGGTGCGCTGGGAGCCTCAGTCTGGCCTGATGGGAATTTACCTTCTGGATCTTCCTCAGATTAGAAGGATGCTACTTTAATTGACAGGATCAAAAGCAAAGCTTAGGCTGGCAGTCGGCCAGCCGTTTCCTTCCTCTCCCTATAGTTACCTCCCTGTTCGTGACAGCGGTGGTGATCAGGGCACTTGCTCAAGTGAAATAGACATTTCTCTTTATTTAACGCTTTCCAGGTAGGCTTCCTCAAAGCTGTTGATTTTATTCAGAAAGGACAACGCAGCTTCTTGGAAAGCTAAAACGTTTGGCACAGTGTTGCATGGTAGGAAGGATTGTTTCTGAGGCCACGAGTGCAAAACCTCAGACGTTTAAAGCCTCTCATTGCCATCTGCAAAGAACTTGTTCTTTGAATTCCTTTTCCCCACCTTGCTTGGGCATTGTTGTCAGGAGACTCTGCAAATGTCAAAACCATTATCAGTCACAGGCAAGCAGACTCTTAATTGAACCTTTATTCTCCTGTCTAGCTTGCTGCACTCCAACGAAAAGACTGCGTTGCTGGCATGGAAATGGCCTTTGGAACAGTCACTGCTAAAAGTAAATTATCTAAAATGGAGATGTATATGTATATATATTTTCCCTGTTCAGACCTTTCTTTGACTGTTATATATACACATACAAATAAGCATCTAGATTTTGATACGTTCATAGTATCTATGTGTGTTTACTTACATATATAAAAATAAAAGATAGGTCGCCAGTGTTTGAATACACCTTCCCCCTTGCAACTTCACTCAGGCATTTAGCATCTCCAGACTCATGAAGCCTACTGTTGCCTGTGACAGGAGCCCACAGAAAATAAATAAAAAATAGTGGGGGGGAAAGTGTGAAATAACAGTCTTGTTTACTGCTTTGTGCTGTCTCCATCCTTCTTTTTTATCCTTTGTTCACATTGTTTCCCTTCTCCATTTATTTTGATCGAGACATGACAGGCAGACCTGATATTCAGCTGCCTTAGTCCATAAACGTCTCTTCGGATGATGCTATGCTCCAAACAAAATTCAGGGCAATTGGAACAAATATCCTGAGTCCATTATTAGTCTTTCTGCTTTGTTAGGATATTTTTTCCCCTTTATGTCTCCCAAAGTGGTTAGTTCAGGTCTTGTCAGATCTGCTTTGGCTTCAAGAGTCTGCTGGATTCTACTGGATGGCAAATGCTGGTTTTGCCGTTAATCACCCAAAGGACTCTGAGCCATTAGAGTTTCTTTTGATTTATTTCTGCCATAGTCCGACTGACTGTCCAGGTTCTGTGCTTTTGTATTGTGTCTTTCATTCTACAGGAATTCAAAATGCCTTGCAAAGAAATAACCTAATCCTGACTATTTAGGAACTGAACCCTGAACCCAAGGGTTTTTTGTGTCTCCTTGAATAGCCTCCCTTTCCTTTCCACACAATGTAACCTGTGTTGAATGTGTTCACAACTAAGCAGAAAAAGCTTGTGAAATACATCTCATTTTATCCTATTCAGGCATAAGGTCACATCTGTAAAAAGGCTGTTTTGGGGTACTCAGCTTCAAGCAGTCCCTGATTTGTATTGTATTTTTATTGAGCGGAGATATTTGCAGTTTCCTGTGGTTTCCAGAAATAGGACAAAGCAGACTTGTCGACTGAACGTGCGTTTCGGATAGTGTGTGCAACAAAGAGGCTGAGTCTTGCAAAGGTCTCTTGCAGAAGGTGCAAGAGGCAGAACTGACCTTACTGTTTTTAATCCCAATAAGACGTGCGAGACATGAACCATTGCTGGGTCTGTTCATCTAATCACAAGCAACTGCTCGGTCCCAGCTTATTCTCCTGTAGATTCTCTGAAATGTGTGGAGTCACAGTCAGTTTAACCCCTCAGCATCCTTTTCATGAGACCACAGTATTTCCAGTTCAGATCCTGCAGATCTACAGTAGCAGGAAGCATAGCAAAACATTGGCTGAAGATCTGCTGTTAATCAGGTTTAAGAGGAGAAAGGACACTTCTAAGACAAAGATGCCTTTTGGTACCCTATGGGAACTCCTTTCGACAAACTTTTTCCATGTGTCTGCAGTGAGGTGGTGTGTTAGGAGTTAGCACTTTCCCCTCCCTTTCACTGGCAGATGCCAAAATCACTGGGGGGGCTGGAGAGGCCATGTCAGGTAGCTCTGGTGGCAGCTGTTTTGGAGTCACCGAGGGGAGAGCGGGGCAGGCAGTAAAGTGCGAATAGAAGGACTGCAGCACAGACACCAACTTTGTGCAGAAGGTCCCAGAGAGTTGGTTTTTCTCAGTGCTGTCTCTCTCAAGAGCAAACCCTAAACTGTACAGGATGATGCCAGGAAACCTCCCAGATGTGATTCCTAGTATTTCTTAGGTTTTATCACAGTGTCCCACAGTTTTCAAGGGAACTGCTCCAGGCTTAACCTGGTCTGAACCAAATCATCAGCCCGTTCTTCAGCTTTTTCCCCTCTACTCTGCTGAAACAGCCCATATTTTGGAGTAGAGAATCATTAGCAAGCAGCCAAGGAGAGGAAAATGGCAGACAGATGGCTCCCGAGCTGTAGCAGCTTTGCTGGTAGAAACAAGAAGTTGCTCTTATTGCTCCCCGCACGTTACGTGAGGCAAGAGTTAAGAAAGGTCATGCACGGGGATTTTTTTCATCTGTGCTACCCACAAACAATAATTAAATCTTTATAGGTACTTTGATTAGGCTCTTTCTCTTTTCTCAGGTTGCAGTTCATGAAGAGTTTTTTGGTTTGCAGTGGGTAACCATAGATACCATTCATGAAGAAGAGGCAGGGGGGAATATTAAATATGCTTTGGTTCTGTGTAAGAGCTCTGTAGCTCCTGTAACTTACACAGAATCTTTTTTTTTTTTTGGGTATCTTCACCAAAAAATCTTTCTATCACTTGATGGCAGTAGAGCTATAATATAAATTTATAGACGCTGATGCTGCATGGATGCATCGAAGGAAAAAAACCTCATATTTATGTTTGTCTATATATTTTTCTATGGGCTGTGTTTTGTATTATAAGTTTTAAAAAGACATAAGGCATAGGAAAGCCTTGTATTTCCAGAAGGGATTGATGCAGAGGATATTTCATTCATTTGCAGCTGTCATAAATAACAGTTGGCACAACCAAACATCCCCTAAATTTCTTCATCTGTAGCTCCAAACTCTGCAAAAGTAAAATCAACTTTCTTACAGCATTTTCAACTTCTATGCATATAATTTTCTTTCCGCTGTGGGTGCAGTGGTAGAGGCAGCCGCCCCTACAGTTGCGAGCCCGTGAGCTTTCACGCTACTGGCAATGCTACTGCTTGCTCTTTTACAGTCAAAATACACATATTAAATGCAACAATACTGATATCAAGCTACTCTCAGCTCTCATTTCCTGAAACTGAGCTAAGTCCCTGTCAAACAGTAAGACGTTGCTATATAACCACCAAATGCCAAAGCCTCTTTGTAGTAGTGCTCCCACAATCCAGATGAAAACAACCTCGGATAAAATCAAGATGACTCCCTAAATACCCCTTCTCTCTCACCCTGGAAGATAGAGCAAGGTATACTTTAACTCATGGTGTAACAAAAATCTGGCTCCATCCCCCAGAGGCAAACCTGCAGTCCAGCTCCTGTTTAATACTGCACAGGAGATGCAGCAGTGCGAACTCATTGCCAAATAGCACTGAACTAAAATATGAGCTAGTTGCCTTGCTTATCTTTTTACACAAGCGACTGGTGTGTATTAGCAACTCTGTTACCTGTGGCACTGAATCCAGGTTCTACCTTGCCAGAACCAAGCCTGTATCTTGCTGCCTAGATGCTCTGCGAGCTCCAAAATATTTCCTCGCCTGGAGTTACGAGTGTACAATTTCATGAGCTGTCTGAGTCTCCTTGCACAAAAATGGCACTGCCGACTAGACGAAAACCGCCTCCCTATCCCACTGCTGATCACTCCTGGACACTTCGATATTTTTACCATACTTTGATGCTTCAGTTAGACCAAGCTATTTTTTTCCTCTTTTCTTAATACCCAGTCCTAAAACTCTTTGCAAAAGTATCTGGCAACATTTCACTGCGGAGGGCACTCTATTTCAGATATCCCCAGCCAGAAGTGGAGTGGCCCTGCAGAGAGCAGACAGCATTTCCCGGCAGCCTCTACCTGTAAGCCCGTAAGTGGTGTGGTCGCACATCCCCTCCTGCCTGCCTTCGAGCATTTTCCCCAGACACAACGATTTCACCATTTCTTCCTGCTGCTAGGAGGCAAAACTTTTGCTCCGCTCGCCCTTGGGGTTGTTATTTTTGCGGGGCCATACCCTACCCTAGCACCTCGCTGCGGGAGCGCACACCTGCAGGCGCGGGGATGCGGTCCCAGGTCTGGTCCCGCAGGTAGGGCATCGCCAGCCCCTGCCAGCCCTCCCTCACCCTTTCCCCACGAAGCTGTTCCAGACGATAGCATTGCTTCTGCTTTCTCTCTTTCTCACAGGTCTCGCTGGTTCAATTAATATTTAATTCTTACACTCGCTGGGACAGCCTGAAGTGGGGAGACGAAGAAAATCTTGTTCCAGGCTGCGTCGGCAGCCTGCTGAACAGCTGCCTGGGGAGGTGGAAGACAGAGTCATTTCTCCCTTCTAAATCAGGCAGAGATGGACCTGAAAATATCTCCTACTGCAGACATGTCTTAGATATAAATGGATTTAGGATTTTGCTTTCTTTCCCTCGCCTCCACAATTCAGACAGGAAGGAGACAGGTGAGTTCTGCTGACCTAGCTAGTAGATGGTCACCACCATCCGTTACCCTCTTCTGAGCCTTGTCCTGAGCTGAAAACATGCTTTAGCACAGCCCTTTACAGATCTAACCCCGAGAGTTTTCCCTTGAGGATGTGAGTTCATCCAGGGCACAGAGCCAAAGCGTGCACAACACAGCACCCACCTCGCAGAGCTTCTCTCTCAGCCCCTGTCCTTGCTCTGAGCTGCTTGTTCTGCTTCTGGACTGTAAGCAATCCCCACGTAGCAGGAACTATCCTTTATTACTCCCCGTTACTTTGTTCAATCCACTGTTAAGTGAGGCAAGCAAGGAAAAACAACCTCTCTTGATATCAGATAAACTGCCGTTATTTCACTCCAAGGTATTTTGACATTAATAATGTTGAGAACATTCAAATAACAGTGCCAAGGGAATGGAGCAATATTTAACTTTCATTTTACCTTGATCTCATTACTTGTTAGAAAGCCTATTACAGAACAACTGCTTTCTTGTTTACGAAAGAAAAAGGAGAAAAATAACCATAATTTTAAAAACTGAAATGGCTAAAGACAACACAGAGATTATTTACCCCAAAACAACAATCTCAACTTTAGCTACGGTAACTTTACAGGAGCTACTGCAGCTTTTCAGTTATCTGCATTTTATGGCTGGTGAGGACTTTCACCAAAAATTCAGACATTTGCAGTTCCTTTATTTGTCATAAGAAAGCGGTTAGTAAATGAGTGAAGTGCTCCAGCTCCCAGGGATGTTATGATCCAACATCTGCTGAAGTCCATGGAAAAACTCCCTGTTGACTTCTGCCAGTTCTGGATCAGGCATATTTGAAAAAGATGGACAAGGTGGAATATTTTTGCCTTTTTATTATTTAGCAGTAAGAGAGCTGTTAGTCTGAAGCCCCTTTCCTGTGCTGATGTAATTCCACTGCACTCTTCACTGAAATGGAGTTAGACCAAGAAATATTAGGGCTAGATATCTGGGTAATGAATTATATTTGTCCTCAGGAAATGAACTCCTGTGACGTACTTCAAATCCCTGCAGGCTGTGGGAGACAGTCTCTCCGAAACATTGCTTCATAGACAACTCTGCTGGTTCCAGTCCCTTCAGAAGGGCTGACCTTCCTCCACTAAGCTCAGACGCTATCTGAATATACTTCAAAATAATATTAATGAGTTTGTCCAATTCTTTTCCCTTTCATAGGAAAGCATCAGCCTTCTCTGTTTAGATGCCTCCTGAAATATTTTTTGCTCTGCCAAGCCCATGCTTCTTCTAGGAGAGTCCCCTGCTGCCATTTGCCATCAGCACTATTTCTGGGGTACCACTGCCGAGCTGCAGGAAGAGTCAGTCTTAGGACTGATTTCTTCCCTATGGCATTGTAAATACTCTCGCTGCCTGCATAAAACAAGTCTGACAGGAATCCACCAGCTGTCTCTGCTGAGGATAATATTGTTAAACAACTAATTTCTTCAGAGGTCTTCCATGGAGAAAAAAAATTAACTGTTGCCTCCATCCTGTTTCCTTCTAAAAGAGAGAGCAAATGCTCCAGGCTGGTGTCAGTCACCCTTCTCCATCAATTCCACTTTTCCCTCATTTTCCACGCTGAGGTTTGGGATTAAGCTGAATTCCCAATTAAAAAAAGTAATTTTCACCACTCTTTGTCCCTCTTTCTTTATTGTACCACCTTCCTCTTCAGCTCGTTTGCAGCGATGCCATCTGTTAGGATGGAGCTAACTCACTGCACTCAGAGTATCTAGCCCTGACTAGATCCAGTCTGCATTTCCTCAAGCTGTCCTACAACAACCCCAAGTTACGAAGAAATACCTTATGCCGCCTCAGCCTTGAGTACATGTCCTTATGAGGATCTTTTTTTAAGTCAGGCACCTCTAAATCAAATCCTGAGATTAATAATGCCTATTTCTGGATTCAGGTTTCTTTCATTACTGCCGGTGGACTCTTCCAGTGCCTTTCCCCCTAAAAATTACTAGAGAAGTGTCAATTTTCCAGGAAAAACGGCTTAACAGTTTGCTTATTTTCTTTCTTTTTTTAATTCCTTTTTGAAATACTTGTAACCAACTAGATTTCCTAGAAAGTAAACCAGTTTTAGCTAAAGGGAATGAAAGGGCATCACACACATCTCAGGAGGCCTGAAGATGATAGACAAAAGTGTTTGTCTCAGAATAAGGCACAAGGCTTAAAGTGCCTTTCAATAGGGAAAGAATTTAGGGGCCAAGAAAAGGAAACTACAAGGAAATTGCTGAGGGTCTATTCCCTTGCTCTGTGTATTTGGTATGTGCTGTGGTCCCTGTGAACCCATACTGGGTCAGGGCTGAGGGGCCAGATGTGTGTCTATGGACTTGGACTCACGTTTAGGATGTTGAAGCCTGGGTGGTCACAAAGGTTTCATGGACAATGGAGCAACCTCTGAATCAGCATCTGGACATAGTGTTACCTGCAAAAAAATGCACACTATAAGCTGTTGCAGTTAAACAGCTCAGTCGTAGCCTGAATTTGGGGTACATCTTTCAATGTCTGCCCCTTCTCCCTCTGCTCTCCTTACTCCCAACCAAGATCACTAACCTCTTTGGCAGATGGAAACCTCTAAGTTATTTAATAGACTGCTGCACTAGTTGCTAGTTATGCCCATGTCAGCACCCATGCGACTCTCAGTCTGGGGGATGGGAAGAAGGAGTTGCATCTCTGGACCCTGAGTATCTCTCAGATCTCTTAGGAGCCCTCTTTGCTGATACTGAAGTTCCTGGCCTCTGCTTGTTCACACAAGACTCTTAAAACACTTTTGTACTTTTCTGCTGGGCTTCAAAAAGCAGGCATGCATTTACTTTAGAAGGAAAAGCTGAAAGCCTTGATAGCAACATCATTGTTATTCCGGTGATGTGTCTTCTACATCTCCATGGACTTAGCAGGCAGAAGGTCTTCTGGCAGGCTGAGCTTTGCCTCTGGTTCAGAGTGAGCAGCTCCTTACATAAGGTCCAGTGAGAAGGGGAAAACTCAGGAGAAAAACCTTTGGGTTTTTTTTTTTTTTTTTTTTTTTTAAATAATTGGTCTTTTTCTGGTTTCCTGCCACACTAATAAAGCCTATCCTTTCACACCAACCTTTCCGTAGATATGAACAGGGATACATTGTATTCTTAGCCTTCCATCACTCCCAACTGGAGCTGTTGCAATTATGAGGGTTATTTAATGTTCAGGGGGAAGCTCACTGCTTCTAACTGTTCCAAACCCCAGAATTATGAAACAAAATCAAGGGGATCAGCTGGTTTAGTTTTCTGGGTTACATGCAATCTGAAGCAGCACCTCTGCACAGCTCTGATTGTGTATGTGCTTCTTTGCCCTGGAAAGCTCCTTTTTCACGTGTGGGATCGATTTCACCTCATTATAGACATTGAAGATTTAATTGTTCAAGCTGAAACAGCCTGTGTGGACTTTCTCTGTAGTGGTTAAGGAGAAAGTGTTTCCAGAGGGGGATTTATCTGATCTGCTCTAGGACGCTGTTTTACAGTCTCCTTAATACATCAGTCCCAGCTGTTGCAGAAAATAAGTGATCCTATTCTGCCCCCCCCCCCCCCCCCCCCTCCTATTACACCCCCCTTCTTTTGGCTATACAATCCTGCCCACTCCCTTGTGCTAAAGCTCATTTTCATGAGGAACCTGGACAGGTTGAAGAGAATTATCCCTAGTGGGTTTTTTTTGTTTGTTTTGTTTAGTTTTTTTTTTCCCCCAGTTTGATTTATGCCAGCTCAGTTTCTTGAACACTGAAGAGTCAAAGAAACTCTAGCAATGACAAAAAGACAGAGGAAGGAATAACTGGCCGAGGCAGAGGGCTGTTGAAAGAACCTTTTCCCCAGCACCCAGTGTCTTGGGAGGAATAAAGCAACTGTGGAACTGCACCCTTAAAGAAGACGAATCGCTCTTTGGGGATATGTCTCTCATACACCAAATAAGCTTAGAAGATCTTCACTTATGATGAGGCTGACTTACTTTTAGTGTAAAACCCAGCCTGAAAAGGCAGATTCTATGCATCTACCACTCCGAAGGAACAGCAATAAGTGCTGTGGATGTAAGCGCTGGAGCCATATCCATCTGGCCTGTCCTGGCATATTCACCACCTTCCTTTTGCTGTTTGTCCATCTTGGTTGCAGTGCAGCTCTCCTTTTTGCTTCTGGAGACAGCAGGCACAAGGCACTGCCAGCATCGTTGTTATATGTGGTGGACAGAGGCAGTGCCCTGTTCAAAAACTGTTTTATTTAAAATTTACATCCTCTGCTGTTGCACATCGATTTATTTCCACTGAAGTCAGCATTAGTGATGATCAGAGCTGGTTTTATGTGGAATAAGGAACAGGTCCACTAAAACTGATAAGACTTTCTATCAGGTTAACAGGCTTTGGACTGGGCACCACATTATTTGTGAGGAATTTGTGCGTTTCCCTGTGCTGTACTGACAAGAGAACAGGAATGGACCAAAACCAGGCAAAATTTAGAGCACTCACTCTCCTGGCAGCTCTGGGAGAGAAGGGTGCAGATGATGCAGGAATGCAGATGTGATGAGGGATTTCTGTGGCAGCTGAAGTTCATTGGAAAAAAGTTCACCAGAAAGCAATCCCTGTAAAGAAATTGCTGCAGGGAACTGCAACAAATAAGGATTACAATAAAGAACCAATGACAAGAAAGCAGAAATGACAGTTTTTTCTGGAAGCATTTCCTGATTTATCTCCAACCAGAGTCTCTCCGAGTAAGCATATTAGAGCTTAGACTGTATAGCAAAGAAATAGTGAAACTAGCTTAAAACACAAGCATCCGTGCTCACTGAATGATACTGGTTACTAAAAGGTACTTAAATAAGCTAACAACCCTGAAGCACAAGATGACCAGATGAACAAAATTGTTTTGATGTGCTGCCACAGATCTGTTGGCTCTTAGTAATATGCATGTGCTAATTCTATTGTTAGAGAATAGTGAGTATAAGTAATAGCAGGACCATATATTTTTCTCTCTCCCGTATCTCCTGACTGCAGTATATTAACTGAAACATTATTTAAGAATGAGCATAACATCCCGTGACTACCACACATGCAGTGTAGGCACAGATCATGTCAGTTTGGCTCCTTCTGCCCTAGGCAGTTCTTCACCACTATCCCAGCACGGACTTGTTCCCTCTCCATAAACACGCTCCCTTTGTGTCTTGGAGTGGGAACATGCAGTCTTGACTGATGTCATGCTATGAAAACCCCACTGTGAACCCAGTGTTCCATTTATTTTGGGCACTTTGAGATGAAAGCCAAATAGTAATTATTGATCAGCACTACAGGGACACGACATAGGGCTCAGAAGAGATCCTAGATGAAGCATGGACGTAGTCAGTCTACTCCAGATGATGTTACTGTGAGCAGTGTGGACATGAACCAGTCAACACCAGTTGGGTCAGGAGCCGGGGTCCATTCTCTGATGTGATTCAAAGGCAATAAGGATGTACCCACTTAGGCTATCAGATTTGGTCCAGCCACTATAGCAAGATGAAGGACTTCTCTAGTAGACTGAGCATCTTTCTCCAGCATACCTAGTTATCTCACCATACCTTGGCTGCAATTTGTATGTTGGGCAAGGCTTTCGATAACCTGGACGATTTTCCTAGAATGGGCTGGAAACTAAGGACCATAACAAAAGGAAATATTTTGCCAGTGGACCATGGCAAGTTCAGCTGGCAAAGATTAGGGCTCTTAGTGACCCTTACTCCTGTGTGAGAGCCATTGCACGCAAGGTTGAGTACAGCAGTATACAGAAGATGCTTGGGAAGGGGCTGGGAGGGATGGGGTGCTAATAGCTGCTTTTTAGGAATACTGTCCCTCTAACACAAGACCAGACCACAATGAATCAAAACCCAAAGTCAGCCATTCCACTTTAGATTCAGGCACTGTTTTTAAACAGACATTTCTGCATTTCTCCCCAAAAGGAGGAGAGACAGGATGGGGCAGGAGGTGGGAAGGAATGAATAATGTAGCATTCTCCTTTTGCTAAGTGACCTTTTAAAACCAAGAGATTGAAATCCAAATACCAGGGAGGAGCCTGGGGGAGAAATTACAGACAGCATCACCGCTCTCTGCACTCCGTTATGTGCTCTGTTCCTCTATCGAAAAGGTAGTGCAGGAGGCTGAGTTAAAGCATGAAAAATAGGGTCACTATAGTGACTTCTTTTTTTTCATTTAAACAACCAATGGAATTGTTTCACACTTGGCAGATCATTACTGAAAACCTACTCATAAATTCTGAATCAATTGGTTTAGAACATAAAATTACAGATTTAGACAGCTACGGAGTAGTAGGAAATACTGGAACAAGTTGTATTTGGTGTTTACACTAAATATGACATGGCAACCAAAAGGGTTTACTTTGGTGTTCTCTGCATGTGGGCAACATATTAAAGCCAGTATCATTCAAAATAGGCTTTTGCTCCTCTGTCTACTTTTTGAAGTTATTGTTAAAGTCAGTTGGTGCTTTGCGCGTATTTGAACTCTGGGAACTGATTTGCAGATCATTGCATGATGCCATTGATCTGTCTGAACTCTTATTTGCACCTGACTCATTGCATGTCCCTGTTAAAGCTCCTAAAGTCAGAGGTCACTACATCAGAAAATACTCCCAAGATGATGGGCAACTGGTTCTGGGTGTTGCTGCTTGAGCAAGGGGGTTGGACAAGATGACCTCCAGAAGTCCCTTCCAGCCTGGATCATTTGGTGATTCTGTGATGATAAGAATGGAGAAGTTAGGTGGTGATAGTACTTAAACTGCCCAGAACAGATCAGAATATAAGGTTCATTGCATTCCTTCCTTTTATTTCCACAGTTATACACATCTGCACTGCAAGCCTTATAGTGACCCCACCTGAGAGAGCATATTCTAGCATTCGTGGTAGTCTGTGTTATAATTTTCCAGTATACCATTAAGAAAGTAAATTTCCCCAAGAAGTTTAACCTGAGAACCATGTCCTACATTTACCAGTTGACACAAATGTTGATCCCATGAATAGGTTAAAAGATAATAAAGAATTTAGGGCTTGAAAGGACATTTTGGCCATTGAATCCATCCCATGTAATCACAGCAAATATTTTATAGACCAAAATTGTCAATATTACAACCAAATCTCCTATCATAGGTCACTAATCAATTTCTAGTCCTCTTTAGATCTCAGGCTTCAACTTTAATGTACCTCACCAAAAGTATGGGGGTGATTAGCACCTAGCTATGTCCTGGGATCAAGAAAGAGAACCTAAAGACCCTGGAGGTAATAATTTGAGTAAATATTCAAGAAAAATAAAAAAAAGAAAACCCACACGGATTATCCAGGTCAACATAAGGTGGAGAAAAACCATTCCAGCCTCCAAACTGGACAGTTGTCTAACCCAGATTTGTGCTGGGTATGTGCTGGATCTCAGTTCTAGAAAAAAAACAGTAGATTGGGCTCATTCTCCCTCTCCAGCTGTGGCTGATCTCTGATCATCCGAAGAAGGCTAAAAAGAGCAGAAAAAACAATTCAATCTCTCATGTCCAAAAACTTTACAATATTGGTGGAATTATTATTAGGATTCATAGCTATGTGTAGTAGTTCAGCTCTATTTTTAACAACACATATAAAGTTAGTTGTGTTATACCAACTCTTTTACTTGTAGAAAATCAGCAAGACACATACAGAAATTCATGAGCCACACTGTGGTTACAGCAATTTGTAATGCTGCAGTGAGACAACAACAAAGATAAATAAAAGGGTTACTCAACAGAATGACAGTTATGGGAAAAATGAAGGAAATAACAGGCTCTTTAGCCAAGAGACTGGTTCTCTTCAGCTGAGTTTTGAGTTTGGGTGGGAAAACTGTTCATCATTTCACTTCATTCAGAATCAGGAAATCATCCTGCACTGGTGAGACAAACTGTGTTGTCTGTGGCACACCAGGGCCAGGGAAAACGATTGGGATGAGTCAATCCTCCCTTCGGTAATGGTTGACCTGGGCCTCATGAATGGCCATAGCGAGTGATCCTGCATCCAGCCTGAAAAGAGGTGATCTTTCATCAAGCCTGCGAAGAGGTGCCAACGCATCATGAAACTCCAGGAGTGGCCCTGACATTTGGTGCTGCAACTTATAACAGTTGAAGTGCTAGAAAGATAATGCGTGTTCGTGTGAAACCTGTGAAATGATGAGGATGGTATGGATCAAAGAACCACTGATGCTCACAGCATTACTGCTAGGTCCAGATAGGCATTAAAGAGAAGCAAGTTTCCGGAGTATCTCTCGGATCTGGTGCATAGCATGGACTCTACTAAGTTTTACCAGATCCACAGGTCACTGAAGGCATCAGGCAGTTTCTATTTGTCGTCTCAAAAGAAGCGACTGTTGGCAGCAGGCCACGGCTGGCTGGCTCCGAAGGCTTTGAGTAGAGTCCGTCACAGTTTGTCCTGCCCTGAGTGAATAGTGACAGAAGGTGCATTTAAGCATCAGAGTGACCTGGAGACCTGATGACTGGTAATGAAAGGTTTTAAGTTTTAATTGTCCGCAGCCCCTGGCCTACTTTGAGCCTCCTGCCGAGTAGCAGAGGTCTGTAAAGACACAGTGCTGAAAATCTTAAACTATAAACCATCTGCTGGCTTTAAAATGACTTAAATAGGTTATTATCACACTGTGAAGCTGTTTGTTTCAGTTTCCTTATTTAGATTATACTGGAGAATTGCATTTGAGGGGGAGATGATGGAAGGGAGTTAGGTAAATAAGGAGAAGATGCTTCAAATCCTTCCCTTCACATGGCGGGCTCTGAAACGATACTGCCTTTTGCCTGCTGGTACAGGACTATGGAGACAGCAGGGATTCAAATGGCATTTCTCACCTTTCTGAAAGTTTGATAATTGGAGATGCACTAGATTATTGCAAAACCAGCACCATAGTCAAAAGAGTGCTGTTGCCCATAACTGCTGCAAAGACTGAACCTCTGCTACCATTGAGCGGGGTGGTGAGGCACGGATACAAGACTACAGGCAGCCTTGCTCTGATAAATCATCTCCTTCTGCAGCAGGTCAAAAGCTATCACACCCTGTTCATATGAGAAAGGTCAGGTAATCAGCATTCAGTCAGAAGGAGAGAAAAAAATGAGCCTAGAATTAATCAGTGTTAAAGCAAATGTTCTAAATTATGTATGGCAACTCATTTATCTGCATATTTCCATTCATAAAATGGCTGAGGTTGGTTTGGGAGGGAAAAAAAATAAAGCAAAACTTCTGATTTGGCTTTGTCTCCAGAAACTACCCTTTGACTTGGAAACAAAGTTGTACCAAAGAAATAAATATCTTCATACTCCTAAACAGTCCAAATGTTCCTTAGGGCAAATTTAATAAGCTAAGAGATATACTTTTTTTTTTCTCTGTAATACCATTACCCTTTGACAAGTACTTCCTCCTGATGCATAATCTCCACAATAAGATGCTGAAGAATAACCAGTTTTGATTAATCCTACCAAAAGACATAAAACCACCACACCTGTGTTTTCAGAACAGCGATTGCATACTCCTGCAAGAATGAGGCCACATTAGTTCAGGGCAACATAGATAAGGCTATGTATGAATTACATACGCGTATGTCAAAGTTAACTTTTGTCTTTGGACCTCAAATCTAGTTCCCCATGTGCTCAAGAAGTTGTATCGAACAGACCTTTTCACAAGAACCTGGACAATAGAGAAAAAGAGGAACTTTGAGAAGCTGTTCATCTCGTCACGTGATCTTTCATCAGGGTCAACCAGTCTTGTCTGGTTCCTGGCATACATTTTTCTGGTCTATCTTTAAATATCTCCAGTGTAAGAGACATTTCACACCTTATCCAGATAATGAATTCAAATGCTTCACCTATCATTAGACTATTTATCCTAATGCCTAGCCTGTATTTCTTGGTATAATTTGAGATTCATTCTCACTCGTGTGTCAGAGGCACCAAGAACAGATTATCCTCTTTGGAGCAGAATTTGTTTGCCATCTCTCCTCTCCTCTCCTCTCCTCTCCTCTCCTCTCCTCTCCTCTCCTCTCCTCTCCTCTCCTCTCCTCTCCTCTCCTCTCCTCTCCTCTCCTCTCCTCTCCTCTCCTCTCCTCTCCTCTCCTCTCCTCTCCTCTCCTCTCCTCTCCTCTCCTCTCCTCTCCTCTCCTCTTCATCAGTATGAACAGCTCCAGATCTGTCAACCCCTCTCCCAGGGAACACGATCTGTAAACCTCTATGAGTTTTTCTAGTTCCCCCTGTCTACATTTAGTCTATGTCTTTCAAGTGTGGCACTCAAACCTAGAGAATAGAGGCACTTCCAGCAGTTAAGAATAGCCAAAGAATTTGTGTCTCATTTAATAGGGTCCAGTATGGTGTTCGGCGTTTTTAACAGCTCCAGGATATTTAACTTGCATTCTGGTTGGATCTGCCAAAGTCTCCTAGAAACTATGCTGAGGAGCAATGGTTTAAGCAGTTGGATCCCATCCTCTGTGTGTCTAGCTAGATTTTTGCTGAGGGTTATTATTTTGCACTTGTCCACACTGATTTTCTCATACTTGTCCATCTCACAAAGCAGTTTTCCCACTTTTGTAATAGCTACAAGATGGGACAGGTATTCACTGATGAAAATACCGAAGAATGCAGGACCCACTACAAACCCTGTGGAAAGCTGCTCGATACATCACCTTAACAGCAAACCTTTGACAACTCCTTTCTGTATCTGATTATTCAGCTAATTTTGCACCAATTCTATGATCATTTCTTGCTGAGTCTCCTTCCATCACTTGTTTATGAGGATGTCATTTGAGGTCGTGTCAAAAGTCTTCAGTAAAAAAGGCATCTATTGTTACTCCCTTCTTCACAGGCCTGTTAACCTGACATAATAGGAGGTTATATTTGCTTTACATGATTTCTTCGTAACAAATCTATATTGACTGACACTATTTCTTTGTTATTTACCAGGAAGATTATTTGATTATTATTTACGAACTGCTCAAGT
This sequence comes from Vanellus vanellus, assembly GCF_965231255.1. NCBI lineage: Eukaryota > Metazoa > Chordata > Aves > Charadriiformes > Charadriidae > Vanellus > Vanellus vanellus. The sequence goes on along the minus strand of NC_138909.1, from coordinate 49,334,576 downwards.
ATTTATTTAAGGAAGAGAGTGTTTATTTTTTCACTGTCTTCCAAGAACTGAAGTTACCCCAGCTTCTTTCCCTTTCCTTTCCCCTTTCCTCACCCTTTAAAAATGGATGTGTACCCACTCTGCTCCACTCTTCAGTATCAATCAAGCTCTCAGTTTTCCACTGTTTGCCTGACTGAATACTCCTTCGGCACCTCACTGCTCTGGCTGGTAGAAGCCTTTCCCTCTAATTTTCAGACTGGATTTATTTCTGGGCAGTTTACACCTACTTTCTCGTTTTCTAGGTCTGTCCTTTAACTTAAGTAGTTCTTTCCTCCACCCTGCTGTTTATCCCCAGGGAGATATTTGCAATTTCATCCCTTTCAGACTTCATTTTGCTAGACTCAACAGAATATGTCACCTTTTTTTTTTTCCTTGCATGAAATAGAATATCCTATGTATTCCAGGTGTATATTTTCTGCACCTTTCCCTGTAGATTTTCCTCTTTCTTTAACATGCGTGACTTGAATCGTCCCAAGCACACCAGGCGAGGGCTCAGCGGTCACCGATGGTGACATACCTGCAGGTCACATTTGCCTCTTCCATGGCTGCATCTGGCCAGTGTCTCAGTCCAGCAGTGACTCACACCCTTCTAACACCATAGAACAGAAATCCCCATTTTTCATCCCGAGATGCATGAGATCATTTTGTGCTACAGAGCATAATCCTTTTTTTATTATTTTGACAAGCTTCAAAGGCATGTGGTTATTCCTGTGTGATTTTTCCAGTTCTATTTTTATTCATGCTGCTCTCCAACTTTGTATCACCAGCATACTCCATGACTTCAACTCTCTGTGCAAGACTTTCTCACAGAAATATTTTGCTGAGAGCACTCTCCAGAGATCTTTTGGAAGAATCATCCCTGTTCCCTTTCTACCCTACCAGTTCCTCTTGCTCCTTCCCCACCTTACTGCACCGGTACCTTCCAGCTGTGTCTGCCTTGTTGGGAAACTTCTACCATGATACCGAACCTGAAACGCAGAAAGAGGAGGGGATGTTTGCTTAATTTCTTACACCTGCAACATCAATTCTCAAATGAAATAAAGCCACCAGTCACTCTTGGTAAGACCGGGGCTGAACCAGACACCTCTCTGCTGTGCTAATGCAATTCTAGGCACAGGGTTTTGTCCCAGAGCAGCTTCCTATTTAGGACTAATATACTACATCAAGCTGTAAAATTCCCCACTATCTATTCTGAGCAGAGAGAATCAATTGCTTTCATGTAATTAAAAAAAGATGTCATGCTTTGGCCTTCCTTCCAATGCATATTCAGCCCAAGTTCAACAGAGGCATTTCTTGAAACCTGAGTTGTGGGGTGGTTTAATATTTTTTCGTTTTAGTTTGCTTTTTCTTTGGCAGCTCTTTACATTCTTCTGGTTTCTGAGTAGCATATTATAAAGCTAATCTGTGAGAATCACCATTTTAAACTTAGGTATCTTTGCAACAGTACTACGCCTTAGGGAAATATATTGGGGCTTTTTATATATGGGGCTTTTTAAAGGCAGGGAACTGAAGCACAGAAGCAAAGGGTCAAATCTGCCACTGTAGATTTATTCCAGTGCAATCCGAGGAAGCAGACAGCTGTATAAAACTGCACTTACACAGTGATTAACCAAGCTATTTGATTTGTACTTAATGGTTTATTACAGTCTTCTTTTAGTTTTGCTATATTTACTAAATCTGCCGCGGCGCAGCTTAGGGTCAGGATGCTAAATCAGTGTAATGATATTCAAATACCAGGCACTGTGCTGTTATAGAGAGACGAACATATTTTTACACGTCTAACCTGCTAAAATGAAATCTATGATTCAGCAGCAGCAGGGGTTATATGCACAGAGAGCGGTGGGTGACACAGCTACCCCGCAGCTTGCTCCCTGAGCACTAAAACCCTCTGCCGCCTTAGTGCACGGATTATCTGAGGACATGCTTTCAAGTGTCATTACTTTTAAAGGGAATTAGGCTGTCTGAAGTGTGATTTATACCTAAGAAAATATGATAATTGACTCAGAGCTGGGTGCTTTGACCCATCTGACTTTGATGTTCGTGTGCTTTCCCTGGTGCCAGGTCGCACTCGCTGGCAACAGAATTTTCCACTTTTCATCTGTGCTTTGAGTTGACTGAAATCTGCCTTTTCTCTCAAACTGGACAGCTGCCGCTGTCTCCCTGCCTGTTGCAGAAAGGCTAAGCAGGTTTTCAGCTTCAGGGGTTTGCTGGAGGGAAGGATCAGTGAAACGACAGCCAGAAAGATGCAAAATGCAGTTTTAAATAAAGAAAAATAAATCCTTTTGGCTTGCCCGCGGATAGCCCTGAAAGGATCCTCTTCAAATGGCACCCCTTGTTTACTGGGGAGGGTTGTGCAGGGTGATTCCTGCAGTCAGAAACAATCTCTTGGAGATTTCTTGACTCACTGAACAGGCTGATTTACAGTCAGTGGAAGCTGAAATGTGAAACTCTCTGTGTGGGTATTCTTGTTTTAGTGTCTGATGAGGGTTAAAGCCACTAAGCCATAAATAACGTCAATATGCTCCAAATTAAATCAGGCAGCAGCGAAGGGTCAGACACCTCTTTACAGGATAGATGCTGGAGCGTGGTAAAGTTGGCTGATTTGCACCAATTCATTTAGTCCCACTTGATACCTAATAATATTTATGAGCTATTCTATGCTGGGAGAAAGCGAGGCAGTTCCTCTACCTCACAACGCGTTTAAATTGATGCAGTGCGAAGCTCCATAACCCTGCCTTGGTGCCTCACCTTGGAGCAGGGCATGCAGATCATCCACCCGCGGTGCTTGGATGGGGACGGGCAGACGCTGGGGTTATGCGGGGCCGGTCTCTCTAATTAGACCCAGCCATTTCTCTACCACCTAGCTGTAATCCATCAAAAAACCTCTTGGGGAAAAAGACTTCCTTTGTAACAGTGTTGATTTTACCATTCATGGCAGGAGGAAGCCCTGGCTTTCAGCTCTTGAATAGACCCTGGGTGTGATTTTGGTGCAGAGTGGAAGGGGAGCCATTTTGTTAAGGAAGGCGCCGCTGAAAGCCAATGCTCAGAAATTATTGCTCTGTGCCCTTGTAGTGACCTTTTCTTTTAGTTATTCTCCTGTGCTCTAAAAGCAAAAAAGATTTTGTGTGTTTGTTTATTTGCTCTCTCCTCTTTTCATCCCTCTTTTTCCTGGGTATTAGGGCCAGCATGAAGACCTCAGTGCCATGTAGCCAACCGAGTCCCAGGAGGGACGAGGCTCAAAGAATAAAAACAAGGCTTGTAAACCCAAAGCACATCCCAGGGCAGCCAGGTTCTGACTGTCTGCGCCTATTTTCAATCAGTTGCAACATAAATGGTTTGGGATGATGACAAACCTTTGGTCACGGCTCCCCGAGAACTGGATCCCTCCTGGTGCCACAGGTGTTGGCTGTCTTACCCATATCATTATCTAGCTGGAAAACATGCAGGGATGCTAATTTAAATGTCAGCTCTGCTTAGTATTTTATCATCAAAAGGACATTGTGCAGCTAGTTTGTGACCTGCACAATTTATCTCAGGGGATGCCTCCTCTGGTGACCCAAAGTTGGTGGCAGCTCAGCACAGACTGAATGTAAAAGTGGAATTTTATTAGACCACTGTTTAAGGATGAATCCAGCTGAAAACCACCTCCAGAGCTGCCTGGACCCCCTTCCGACTGTTTAAAACAAGTGTCACTAAATCAGACAAATGCCAGTGCTGGGACACAGCAGGCACTAATTTAACCCATATGCTCTGGGAGTGCTCCTACATCTGTTTGTTCTGGGCAGAACTAAATAGTGGAATTAAATTTTTTTCTTCCCCCGTCAAGTAAAACTGTATCACAAGCTAGCCATGCAATTTTAAGCCCACTGGAAGGTAAATAAAGAGGACGATTTTTGTCTCAGGAGAGCACCAGTAGTAGCTCACTAATTGGCGTTAGCGTAGTGGAAACTGAAAAACTGCCGAGCAGTTCAGGGCTGGAAATGAGGGGTAAACTTGGCTGGGTTGGAAACAACGGCAGCATGAAGGAATTATCCTGAGACAGATGAGATATTTATAACAATCAGAATCTTTTGGTTCCTGTAGGAATTTGCCTCTCAGCATTCCTCTCTCTCCCAGTAGCCCAGGCTATCCCAGTGTGTCCAGTGGGAAGTTATTACCTCTCCAGCGAAACCTTATCTTCACAGAGCCCAGGAAGAGCATTATTGTTGCTTTTGTGGAATATTTATGCTTCCCAGAGCCTGTCCTTTCTCTAGCTCTTTCATCAAACGTCTTTGCTTTTCGCCAGCTTGTTCCTTCACTATTTCATTGTACTTACAGTCTTACTTCTCTTACTTATGACCTTGCCTTTTTCTTGAATGGGCCGACAAGTAAGAAAGGGATAAGACAAAATAAGACCACAAGCTAGTTCTTATTCTTTTAAAGCTAGTATGTAAAAAAGAAATCGATGTAATATCGATACCTGATAGGAATATACAGCTTACATAGGTATAAATGCCTTAATTATAGACAAGGTCAGCTTTCCAAATGCTCAGTGTTTAGTGTTTGTATTATCTACTTTATTATTATCATTCTGTGCCATAATGTGTTTAAAGCTTTGTCGTAGAAAATGAACATGGAATATCCACCTTAACTGAAATTTCACAATTTTATGATGAAACTGTTATGAAAACAATCTCAAAATACTTTGCAAGAAGGAATTTCAAAGTTTCTTTTTAAGTATATGAAAATGACCTTAATGGCACATTTTCTTCCAGTGATTTCAAGCTGTGTCACTTCAGTAATTCAAAAAGTGCGTATAAACAGTAAAATGGTAGTTTGATCATATAAGTGCATATTATATTAAAATAGTACCATTTCTATGATATTTGTGGTTATTTTCATGTTGCTTGCTATTATAAAGGGACATTCAAATAAACTAATCCTTATTAAGGCAGGGAATATTGTAACGAACATTTAATTTGGGTTTCTGAAAAATAACGAGTATGGATTTTCATCAATAATTCTGCTTCTCACCTAATGACTTCAAGCTGAAAGTATCTTTTTGGAAAGACATTTAGTCTTGATTTAGCAACTCCCAAATGAAAAAGAATTTACCATGAGCCTCAGTAATTTGTTCCAATGGTTAATTATCATGCCTTAAATATGTACATCTTATTTTCAGCTGCATGAGGTTTACTCATATATTAATTGTATATTTGATTGTAATTCGCCCTATCTTAGCTAGTTAAATGCATTGCACTTATTTTTTTTTTTAATTCCCTGATTGGATGACATCTTTAAATAACCAACTTAGCATGAATTATAAAGTTTTACAATCAATTATACAAATGCAAAATTCAAGAATTGAATTTCAGCTGAACCATCCGCAGATAGTTTCTTCTGCAGTAGCCCTCCAGTTTTTGATTATTTGCAGGAAGGAAATGTCAGAGAAACCTTACTACAACATGGCTCTATCCAAGCATACCTATTTCTTATTCAAAAAAACACGGCAATACCTACAACGTGTAGGGACCAGAGCCCGTGAGCACTGAGTTTTGCTCATCTGATTAAGACTGGTGGAGTCTACTGCTGGCTCATATCTCTTAAGCGTTTTGCTATACTGCTGCCCACAGGTATCATATTGTGAAATGATCATATTTTGTGATGCTCTTAAATCTTTTGGGAAGGAATCAGTGGGTTTTGGGGCATTACATTGTACCAAGTGGTGCAGAATAGGACCAAAGATGTCTATGGCAGATGTTCTGCCACCGCAATAGCCTTATCGCCTATTCCTTTTCTATGTTGTCCGCAGTTTTTCAGCTCTTCCATGGTATCTGCGTATTGGTTTTGGCAATTAGAAATTACTTCTGTGGGTCCATGCAGAAATATGCATAGCCAAAACAATCCCACTGCAGTAATGATTAATGTCCCAGATTGCACTATTTTAATATATTTTGATTGTTTGTTTTTGGTTTTGTTTTTGTTTTGTTTGTTTTGGTTTGGGTTTTGTTGTTTTTGTTTGTTTGTTTGTTTGTTTGTTTTTGTTTTTGTGTTATTTCTGCTTAGATCTTGCCTCCATAGAGGCAAATTGCTCAATGTTATATGCAGTCCTTCCTCTCTGGCTGAAAAAGATTCCTGTGAGACACATCTATGGTTTTACTGAAAAATTACTCAAATATTACAATGTCAAAAGGACAGTTAGCCGAGAAGGCTCCTCCAGCTTCAGTGAGATCTGTTTTCTTTATGGTTTTGGAGCAGAATGGTAGAAAATTTGGATTTTCTTATAGTAGATACTATACTATACAGATGCTCAGGTAGTAGGGACGCCTAAATTTGTAGATAAATTGATGAAGAGGTGGATTGCTGAGCACAAATTGTGAACTGATTCCCCTCTTACATGGGCAGTTCTCCAGAAGGTCCCTCAATCAAGGGAAAGTTATCTTTGAAGTGCTGTGATAACTGTGCACAGTTTCCAGACATTGATAACTTTGAAAACTAATGGTGACACTCTAAATATTTTGATTTCCTTTACTTTACAGGTCTTGATTGGGAAGGCAGAGAGTGAAATAATTGGGCATATGCAGAGGTTTCTACAGCTGATGTCAGTAAGACTTCAGTTCATTTGAAGTGTGTTCCTGAGTAAGCATGAAAGTATTCAGAGAACTTTTCTAACTTGGGAAATAAGCCCTGATATGGGATATGGGAAATCAGCCCTTATACAGAGAGGTAATATAGAGGTAATGTACATGTCTGAGATAAAAAACAGCATTATTTTTAGAGCCTCTTTTCATTAAGTAAAAAGGGAACCTAAGGTGAGAAACTCATATGTAAATGAAATGAGATTAATTCTTATCCATATTACATGTTCATACTTTGATTTGTACAAAAGAATCAGAGAAAGGAAAAAAAATAAATAAATGTAGATGAAATTTGAAAAATCGACTAACATATTCACTGAAATGTTAACCTTCATTGAGATGTGTATAATTCCACCAGAAATGCCCAGATTCATCTTGCTTTTCAACCACGTCTTGTGAAGCAAATGATTCACTAATCAATTTAATTCTTGTTGGTGTGACGGGATTTGGGGAGGGTTGGAAAGGATGCATGCTGTGGGGGCCAAGGTGGCACTGGAAGTGGGACAATGTTCTGTATTGCAGTTGGCAGGATCATAAAGCAGGGAATAAGAGGACAAAGATTGATCAGAGAGAAGATGGTGTCAAGGAAGACCAGAAAGACAAAGAAAGGATACCCGGCACACTGGGTGGGAGGTATCTGCTCCAGTACAAGTACCTAAAAGGTGGATCTCTAGGTTAGAGCTGACCACCTTCAACACTCTTGCGGCTGAAGGGAATAAATAAGTGACCCCAGGGAACAATGTTTTCTGCCTTTCATGTGGATATTGGTCATTGCCTTATGTGTCAGCCTGTCTCCGCTGTCTACTAAAGACAGCCTGGTTTGATTACTTTGAGTGTAGATGAATCCCCTGTCCCTGGTTTAGTCCATATTCTGTCCCAAAAGATGATGTGGAAGGAGAAGCTGATTTGTCTAATCTATTCTGAATAACCTACTTAGAAAGGAATTCTGTACTCGCAGACAGCCTGCTAGCTGCAATCTGCAGAGGGTGGGTTTTTCCTGTTATCCAATTTAAGTCTTTGCAATTTAAGTCAGTTGGATTTCACCTTGCACTGGGTTACATGAGAGGCCGGACAAAATACTGGTCACAACGTTATTACCGTCTTTATCACATGTTGCCACACCTGTTCTCTTTTCCCGTTTCCTGCCTAAATAAGATCAATCTGCTTAATCTTCCCACAAACTTTCTTTGAACTTTTTATCCTGTTTCTCTGTTCCACGATCTGGGACAGTTCATGGTCCTCAATTCATTACAAACTCAATTTCCGCACCTCTGTCAGCTTTCCAACCTCACTTGGACTCACTACAAATGAGTTCTTGCCAGAGCTGCAGCCTAGAGAAGAACAGAAAACCTGCATTTAACATTAGCATGGGAACATTTTCCATAATCCGAAATTGTGTACTTTTTGTCATGAGCTACAGTACAGGCATCCTGCTCTCACCTGCTCCCGCAGGACTATATCCTGAGATGTGCAAGGGCGTTACCATGAGAGTACACTCCATGGAGCTGCAATCTGAAGAGCATCAGGGAAAATGCCTTGGATCCTCTTCTACTAAGCAAAGCACCCAAGAGGTAAACATAACAAAGCACCGCATAGAAATGCTCGATTCTTAGTCCACGCTATGAGACACACATATATAACACAGGCAGTAAACTGGGTTAATGGCTGTAAACAAAAGGTTAATGTTCAGAGGGGAGAAAATGGCTGTAAATTGCAGGGCGAGGGGGTAATTTTATATGGCAGAATATAAATCCCCCACAGTCTCTCTGAGGAGAGGTCACTGTTGAGATCCCCAGTGATGTATTTCCTGGCCTGGATCCAAGAGAGCTGAGAGGTAGGAGAGAGCAGGTCATCCCCTTCTGTGGTCAGAAAGCTTAAGAAAATACTTAGTTTAGCTTCTGAAGACAAGCTGTACATACTCTGGAAAAGCTTGTTACTAACTGGGGGTTGTTTAGTAAGAGCCACATTACACTGATGTGTGATGGCCAGTTTTCTAAGCTGGACAAGATTTGTGTGCTTCAAGGCACCCGAGAGCTGGAAATGGGACACTGGACAGGATTTACGTGTGCCCCTAATTGCACTGAAACATGTCCAAGGTTCCTGGGTGGTTTGTCCTGCTTATGCTTTCAGGTTTATTGCGTTGCAAAGCTGGAGTCAAGAACAAGTCCCAACCAAACAAGTGTGGATTTTTGTGTGTTTTTCACCTGCTATAACATAGGGTATGGTCTGCTTGTCAAAACATTGTCTGGGCATTTCCATCTAGTGCATTTCCTTGTTCTCGTCACAAGACAAACACTCTTGATCATTTCTGTTTACCTCCTGGTGTGTTTCAGCAGCTTCGGAGACTAAATGTCTTATGCTTCGAACACCCTTAGGTGATTGCTCTTGTGAGGAAGAGGTCTCAGTGATGGGTAGGGGCTCTTCTGGTGTTCTCTTCTTATATTATTTGTTTATACTGTCATCTTTGCTTGGATGTTCAAACTGGAGGTGATCACAAACCTATCATCTCAGGACCATGCAGAAGTCTCATCCCGAGAAGTCTCCTTTAGCAGCAGATAATTCTGTGATTTGCACTTCCCACCATCAGTTTCTCAGTGTATTGAACATCCTTCTCACCTACTGTTATCTTCCAGAGTTCTGTTTTCTCCAATTGCTTGCTCTGACCTTGTTTCCAGAATCAGGGGAAAGAAGTGTGGAGGTGTCTTATGTAGTATATCTCTCTCTGTGATTGAACCAGATCACTATATTAGTTGACTGTATGCTTTCCCCAAGTTTTTGCTTTAACAAGTCCCTGTGATAACAGTGTGATGGAGTCCTTGTAAATGAGATTGGATTATTTTTTTTCAGTTCACCGTATAGCCTTTTATTAGGTCACAATGCAAGATTTCCTAAAAAGAGAGAATTGGAAACATGCAGAGGGATAAAGGAGGGATAAAGTAAAGAGTTGAGATGAATTCTGTTTACTCATATGTGGTAACTGGTACAGAATCAAGTAGATCATGACCTCATTTCTGATTTTAACAGAAATTTGTCATGAGCATATGACCTTCAGGTTCAAGGTCTAAAAAGAAGCATCTGTTTATTTTCTTTTCTATACATTTACATTTGACTGTTTTTTTTTCCTTGTGTTTAGGTTTCTATTGATTGCTGTTTGACACACATCACATTTATGTAGTTCGTGATGAATTCCTCATTTGTCTAAGTATTTGCTCACATCACAGTGTTACTTGTTCTGCTTTAATTGAATGCCTGGCGTGTTCTTGAGTCACAAGTAGATATTCATTGATGATAAGAGTAAGTGTTCTTGAGTCACAAGTAGATATTCATTGATGATAAGAGTAAAAAGACTAGATGCCCCAGGATGTTTTCTTTATTTATTACAGTGAATGCGATTTAGATGCATGGTAATACATGAAGATCCAGAAAAAAGATAGTTACAAATTAAACAGAAAGACAAACAGCAGTCTGGAGTTGTCAGCATGTTCTCTGCATGGGTCCTGTTCTTCTAAAAAGTCAGACATCAAACTGCAAGGCCTGTGCTGGCTCTTTTGGGCTTTGCTTACATGACTTTCGATATTTTCTACCTGGACCAGATCATCACAGTTGGAACAAACCATGGCCTGCACGTTTGCAAAATCCTCCCTGATTTTTTCTTCATTTTCCTGGGAGTGGGGAAATGAGAGCATAAGATTAGTTTTTGCAGCTCTTGCATAATGGAACCCACCTGAGCTGTGGTGACTTCTGAATTGTCTGGACAGAGGTCGATGCTTGCCCGTGCGCTTCCACCAGCTGCAAAGCACAGTGCTTGTCGTACAGATTCAATTGCATTAGCAAAAAGTGAGCTCACGGGATCACTTTCTTAACATGAAGGAAAGAAAACAAATATTGCCGGAAATAAACAGTCCAAAAAAAATCAGAAGAAATCATGACTGCTTCAGTTCACTCTACCGATACGGTCAGATCCAAGCTAAATACACTCTACAGTTTTCTTTTAAAATAGTGTCACAGTTCTTAATCTCCATATTCAGGTTTTCCAGCTGACTCTGCCCTGCTCTCTCAGGGCTGTCAGTGGGTCTATAACCTGGCGGCAACTCCAATGCGAACAAGAAGAGAAATAAAATTCCAGGGTAAAGACCTGAGAAATTTATTATTGCTGCACTTGCACACACCCTCCCATCTCTATCACGACTGTTCACAATAGGGGTGAGCCTCTTTAAGTTAAAATTTCACTTTAGAGCAAGACTTTGATGTTTGTAAAATCTATAGGAATGACTAGCCCTTTCCTTCAGGAAGGTCAAAGAAATAATTCTAATTGTTACAGGTTATAATACCCTTGGCCAGGCTGGGTGAATACCTAAGTATCCCACACACATTTCCTTCCATTTTTAAAGGAAATTAATTTGCCTGTTTCCAATCTTTTGTTTGCTTTCTATGAATACTCAAGTGAATAGGCTTTACCTCAAAATGCTCATTTTAATTTGAAGGGCACGTTTCAATTGCAAATTAACCACTCTGCCTCCTGTATTGATGTTGTCCCCGGGGATGGTTCAGTATGTAGGAATGTCATTGCAAGAGTTGCTGAGCACCAAGGCGCACTTGAAGACTCAGGCTCAGAGGACTGTGCAAAAACCTTCATACCTCTAGATGTAGGTGCTGTAGCTGGTTCCTCAGTGTCAGGCAGATGCAATTTTACTGATCGATTAAGGTGTAACTCAATAGTTACACAGAAGCAGCACAGGACCAGCAACAGAAGTATGCGTTGAGAATGCACCCAATGGCAAAGTCAAAGACCATAATACCATGTATTAATTGATAAATGCACCTATGAAGCACTCTGAATAATGGGTAGTTTTCAGAATATGACATGCTGAGATTGGAAACGAGGCAAACTGCTCACTACACAATATTTGTGCTTGTCTACAGAATGGGAAAATGTGAATGTTCAACTACAGAGGCAAGGAAAATTGGACATGCTCCAGGGAGCTCATGATCCATGCATTTCATGAGATGAAACAGATGGATGAAGCAGACACATGGAGTGGGTAGGAGGAGGTGGGAGGATGTGTTAAAGGAAACGGCTTTGTAGAATTAGCAGCACTTCATTTTCTAGCACAGATCTCGCTATGACATCAAAGAAGTCATTTAAGACCAGGGTTGGGATTTTTTTTAAAAAAAATCAGTGTCTGAACAGGTGTTTGGAGGAATTTTTAAAAGTGAGGAATTTGGGAACTGTAATTGAAACCATGAGGATTTGGGGATCTTTGTTCTTCTGCTGTTGCACCTAGAAATCTTGCTCACTGCCTCTGATCCAGATGTCCAAAAAGTAATGGACAGAGTCACTGATTGAAATGGGCCTTGGAATTAGGACCTACACTCTTGGTGTTATTGAGTTTGTGGAAATAAATAATTCCTTTTTAAAAAGCCTTCAAAAATCTGTGAGTCAAAAGACCTGTGTTATAAGATATTAAAGAAACAAAAAACCCCAAATCACCATCACATGTACATACTTGTCATGCGTACATGACACAAACACACCTTCACATGTCCCTCTTCACGTGACAAATGACATTGGCACCTCCAGAATTATTGCTGTGCTTAATCACAAGGGATGATTGTGCATGAAATATTTCTATTAATTCTAGCTAGAAATGTCCTAAATGTCTGATTGGATGCCCAAGGCAAGGAATTATCTTTCAACTAGTCCTGCTTGTTAGAAACTAATTACCCTTTTCCACTCCAATTCTTCCCCAACTTCTCTATCTCTGCAAAGCAGGAACTTGCCTTTTTGTACCTCTAAACCAGTGTATTGCAGAGGGTTTCTAGTGTCCGAGTGAAACAATATGTTTCTTTGGGTCCCAGGCATTGGTATTAATTGATGGTTGTTTTGAAGCAAGAAACGGGTGAAAAAAGAAGTACGTGAGCTTCTGATGTTCCCAAATCGTCAGAAGCGAGTTCACTTCTGGTTAGTCAATAAGGTAGGGTCTGGCTCAGAGAAAGACATGCCAGCTTGATTCAGGTTCATAGGTGTTGCCTAGTGTAATTTGAGAGGCCCCAGCATATCCAAGGTACCTGTGCAGGCTAATAAATATGATGTAAGATTAATGAGAGACCCGTGCCCTTCTAAAACAGGTGTTGGAGACCAGACATCATGCTCTGGAGCCTCTCAAATCACACCAGACACTTGTTTCAGCAACTAAATTGTGTCCTCGATCTCTAGTGACTGTGATGGGAATTCAGGCACCCTGTGCATGTACAAGACTATGTTTAGGTGCCTTTAATCCGTGATCAAATCATTCTTACCCTAACTATGCCCTTGCCCTGCTCCTCTTGCTCCGTCCACTTTTTCCCCGTGCTCACTAGGGACAATGTCCCTGCACAGCCCCTGTGAGCAGGGAGCTGACTGCAGAGGCAGTTTGGTTTGCAGTGCCCCTGGGAATGCAAGACCTGCGAGGCAGGACCACATCACGCCTTAGCAAATCACCGCAGCACTTTTCCATGTTCGTGCTCTGCTCACACTACGCTCATGCCACATTCCCATGTCCAGCAGGTGTGAAGCCATTTGACTTTGAGTCTGCATTCTCAGGAGTGAATCAGCTCCTACATAGGACCCCAACTTTAAGTTGGTGGAAAATAGGAGTTTGCTTGATGGTTCTTTCATATGCATTACACTGCAAACTCCCATCTTGCTCCACATCAGTTTCAACATTGTTGACTGATTTGGGGGGATTTTTCATCTTTTCCTGCCTCCACTAACAATTACCCATGAAAAGGCTTCTTTCACAAAAGTCCTTAGTTATTGACTACTTTTCATCTTCCTTTGAAACTTCAGAGAGAAAGCTCTGCTGAAATGCCTACAGAAAAATCCCCAAGAGGCAATGGTAGAGGTGGGAGAGAAGGGACAGCAGATTGTGTTTTTCTATTTCTATTAAAATATGTTTCCATGATTCAGAACAATGCACTTATGCCTACATGTGATTGAAGTAAGTTTGCAAACTCTTCGCTTTAGCTGTTGCTCTGTCTCTTCCTTTCATCTTGCTGTTTGTCATATATTCGCTTTCTACATCTTGTCTTTTTTGACATTTTAGCTATCTCAGGGGTCATTACTGGTACTTTCACACATCACCGTAATAGAAATAAAAGCTTGAAAGATCGAGATCTGAGACCTGCCTGTTCCTGGGGCATTGCAATGCAACATCATGAAAGATGTAGCTTGGCTGGATCCTCAGGAGATCACAAGAAACCTGGAACCACAGCTCCTGAGAATAACTTAGCCGATGAAGTTAGACAAACCTCTATGCACTTTTTTGTCTGGTGAAAAATCCTGTCAGCAATTGCCATTTATTCTTTGTGTGTGGTAAAGATGAAATTTTGTTTTCCAGTGGAGAAGTAATGTTTTATTTAAGTTTCTTGGATGAATAGCTCTGGCCTGTCTACATTGAACATACTTCACACAATGCAAGTGGAAACCCCTGGTGATTCTTTCCAAATTCCTAATTTAATTCATCAGCTCAGGATGAATTGAAACCTGTATATTTGGGTCAGATTCTCCACCATTCCGGACTGGCCCAACTCTGATAAAATCAGTTAAGCCATATCAGTTTACATTAGCGTAAAATTTGACCCAAAATTTCAGACCGAGACATACGAAATACAATTCCTGTCATCAGTGCTACTGAATGCACAGTTCAGAGATCGCCAGTTACCTTTGCAATTTAAACCTACTTCAGGTAGCAGACCAGCTTCTGAGCTGAAGTCCGCTCTCTGTGTCTTACTGGCAGAATAAAAAATATCCAACTGGCATAATGTATTGGGAGCAATTTCTTTCTGCTTGCATAACCCATCTGCAGGAGCTAAGGTGTTTCCCAAATATTTTATAACCAACAAATAAAGTACATCAAAACTAATCCAATGTAGCAAACATTCTGGATAGCTTTACATGAATGTTTGGCTGCTAGTTTTCAAGTACTTTAGGGGGAAAAAAAAAAAAAAGACACCGTTTAACATGTACTGAGATACTGTCATGACAGGTCATGCATGCAGCAAATACCATTCCCAAATGGAAGAGCTTCAGCAGCTGATAGCCCAGCACAGTGCCTGCTAACGCATGGCCAATCTCTGTCCTTGGAGGCAGCTGTCTCGGGATACTCGGGTTGATGAGTCTGCTAGGCTGGTTGAGTTCATGTTAGATACAAAGGATGCTCACAGCTTTAGGGCCCTGCAGCTCAGTCCCCCCAGCTTCAAGGATGACATGCTGCTGGAATCACCTTAGGGTTTTGAAAAGTACCTAAAAATACAATATGCTCACTCTCCAGTTGGCAGAAGTGATTCAGTCCCTCAGGCTTTCTTAAAAAATCCCACCAGCGCAGCTGTGGGGCTGCAGCAGGCACCAACGCCAAGGCAGGCTGCAATCATTTTTAACTTGGAGGTTGACAGTCTGATGTTAGGGCTGTGAGAACAAAGAAAGAAGCCTGAACATATCGAACCAGAGACATTCCTCCTGAGCCGTGGAAAAAAAAATAGCTTGACATTTTAAAGTGTCAACAGCCATAGCAGAGAGAGGGCTAAAGGGGAAAGCAGTAGAATACCTGGCTGATTGCTCTGCTTCGTGTATGCACAGTAACTTTCTTCTAATTCCAGCTGCACATACATTTTCTTTTGATCATAAGGTATTGAAAATGACTTGAAAGAACACACCCACCGAACCCTCCCATCCCTCCTCGATTCTGTTAATGAGGTCATTAAAAAGATGCATGAAAGACTTGCAAACAAGCCCTGAATTTTTATGCTGCAGTGGCAATATCAGAGTGGCCTGAGCATAGAGGAAGGCTATTAGGGAAACGAGTGTGCTTATTATAGCTTTGAAAGAAATTTTCACCCCTTTAGCTGCTATGGCTGAAGAGACTTGAAAGTAACATGTGCGTACTGAGGAGTGGTCTAGTGTAATGTAGCCTGGGAAATCCTTCCTGTCACAGGACAACGGTATCCTGTTTTCTGCTGATGATGTTGAAAAGAGCTAAAAATCCACAAAATTGAGCCACCATGACAGCCTGCTTTGAAACCATGGCAATTGTCCCTAAACAAAAAAGCCCATAAACATAAATAATTAAATCTTGAAGTTAGCCATTGTTCCAATTGGAACCCCAACAGAATAGAAAGCTAAACAGTAACCTAGTGGTAGCTGATGGGATGAAGGTATGGCCTCTAGTTACCTTGGGTAACTTTAATACTAAAAATCACACCTCTAGGAGGAGATTTTATATGTAAATATAACACCACCTTAATATAATGAACCAGATAGAAATTGCGACAGGTGTAATCAACTTTTCATTATATAATTACAAGTGACCAACCAGCTATTTTAATGGGATTTTTTCCTTTTTACCTTTTTGTATGAAAGACCCTATGTGTTTCCTAAGAGGTGTGCTGGCTGCGTTAGATGTCTACCACCCGATTGTGCAGAACTGAAGTAAAGACAAATATATCAACTCAGTGTGTTGATTGGCTCTTCCACACCAGGTTAAGAACTCTCATTTTTAGGAACAACACTGAGATTATCTCCTCTGTCCTACATCAGGGAGCACCTTCCCAAGAGAGAGATGATGCCTCCAGCCCTTCTCAGAGAGTGATCCTCCAGGACCTGGTGCAGTGGGACCTGGTACAGATCACAGCTTCGTGACCTGCAACCTGTGCCCCCATGACTTGTCTACCCCTGTAGTCAGGAAATGAGGAAAAAAATCTAGAAAACCTCTGGCATGGAAAGGTGGGGTCTTAGCTCTAGATCTTGAGGTTGAAACATTTTAATATTTTAAAGAACCTCTGTTTTAATATGCCCCAGCTCAGACTCTTGTAGAGAGGTGACTTTTTTTTTTTTTTTTTCTGAATTTTACAAGCATTTGCTCAGTGGGAATAATTTTTTTTTGGTTTGTCTAATTTGTGACCTATTAGTGTCCTGAAGCATGGAAACAGGAAGATTACAGCACTGTGGATACGCAGGAATCGTCACTTTCTGCAGTTTAAATTGTCTGCAATGCCACATTTTGGGCCTACAAGAGAAGGGGGTTCAGCATTAAGAAAAATGTTGTCTTGTGGGTAGACATAATGCGAACTGGAGGCACATGCTGAAGTTTTGTATGTGTCTGGGAAGATTTTTTGGTTTCACTCTTTTCCTTTCTCAGCTGTCGGCATCAAAGGCCATAGGATAAAAGGATGAACACACCTGCAGAAGCCACCACTTACAAGTCCGACTCTTGGGTGCTCTTTCCTTGCCATTTCCAGCTTGCAGCCCCTTTCCCATCACAGAGGAAGCCACATGGGCTGCACACCAGCCCTCCTCTCCGACACAGCAGCTAGGACAAATAAATAACCCTCCCTGTGTGCACAGAGGTGAAGCACGCAGGCGTTTGAACTGTCGTTGCTCTTATTTGGGGAGTTAGAATTTTTTTTAATTTTCCATTGGGAAATGAATATGTGTCATCCTGTCCTGAAGCTGCATTAAGTGCACAATAGCTCTGACATTGCTGTTGTGCACTCAGCTGCCGCATGAGTCACTGCCATCTCTTGACTCAGAGAAGTTTTCCTCATTAAAAGTTGAAAAACAAGCACAAGGGGAGAGAAGAAAGAGAGGGAAAGGTGGACTTTCTTGGCTTCTCTCAGAACTGAAATTAAAACTGTGCACTTCTGAAAGGACAGTGATCCCTCCATCCACAGTCCCTTTCTAATGATCAACACTTTCTGTAGCTCAAAGGATGCTCTCCCTCTCTCCTCCACTTCAGAAATGGAAGAAATAATCAGCTCAGGCATGATAAAAGTCATGCCTTATTGATAGATTTTCACAAATGTTTTGCCTTGTTTACTGAATTGGCTGAGTAGTTCCTCCAAATCACTGCCTTGAGGTGGTGTTTGTAAGGTCTGTTTCAAAATCTCGAACCAGGTTTTATTATACATCACATTGTAATAGCAGACTAAGTTTCAGATTTTTCTGCATCCAGAATTGGCATGGTTTTCTAAGCAAAAGCTGAACAATATGAAATTGGACCTTTGCCCTGAGGTCTGGCAAAAAAATATCAAGGTTTGAAGAACTAAGCATTTATTTCTTCTGCTGCCAAGTCTACTTTGAATGATAAATATGGGAGAATCGGGGATCCCATTTGGGATCCCATTTGCAGGGATCAAAGACTTTCTTCAATTGAATAGTCTGATCTCTTCTCATCTCTGTGCTCAACTTCCTCACATACCAAAAGAGAATAGTGACACTGATGATGGTGTTCAGTTTGCAAATTCATGGACTGTAATGAGACTTCAGACACCTACCTCACCTCCAGGTACCTTAAGAAAGACATCTGACTTCAGGTATTTTAATCTGTGAGTTGAATCCTACCCTTGTATTATTTGTTTGTCATTTATTAGGAAGCATTTGTTCAGTTTGTGCAGTGCCCAGAGCAGAAGGATCCTAATCTTGATTGAGATCCTCAGAAGCTGCAGTTGGAGACCAGCCAGACCTGATAATCAGATTATTATTCCCATATTGGCCCTCCTTCAATGAAACTGTTATTCAGGCATGTTCAGTAGCTGCAAAACTACCCTGGATAACTTCCTAACTGCCTGTGATGAGCACACTTTAATGTAGATGACAGATACTTTGCTGAGGTGTATGCATTCCATCTCTAAGTGATCGCATTTCATTGACAGTGCATCACTGTTTAACATGTCTCTGACTTTTTCTTTTTACTTGGAAGGGGATTGGGGGAAATAGTTTGGTCTTTTAGTCTTTGCTGCTTCTTATCGATAAATGTCCTCTGTATTTCTACGCTTTAAAGAAATGTTCTTGTATCATGATGAATAGCCCTTTTAGGGCCAGAATCAATTCAAACCTTTTGCATCCCAGTGCTTGAAATTCTTGGGAGGGTATTCCAATTTCCATATTCTTGTTCGTTGTTATGTGACTGCATCAGCATTAGCACTGAAATCAATCTTGATTTACATTTTCCTCTTGTCCAGGTACTCAGAGCAGCAGATTTTCAATGCTTAGTTAGTGGACTTTGCACTAAATAAATTTTTGGAAGATTCATTAGTCTAGTGACAAAATCTGGAAAGTTATCATAAACTTTGACACATATAAGCTGTGCTATATGTTAAGACTTTTAAAATACATTGACTGGGGTTCTTGGCATTATTTTCCTTCCATTTTTATTCTCTCTTCTTTGTTTCCAGATTGTAATTCTATGGCTGCTTGACAAAATAAATTCTTCCAGTTTTTCTTGACATGCACAACAAAAAGGCTCTGAAGTCTTAGAAGAAAGACAAGGAACCATACTAATAAATATTTTGAAGGAGAACGTCTTCCCTGTGCTGATAGGAAAAAAGTATTCTAGGCATTGATTAAAGAAAAGAAAATTATTTGAAAACCCGCTCAATCTAGTTATTGCCCTGCTGTGTTCAGATTGCTATTCCCAAACAAATCCACTTAGATGTTAGCAGGAAAATACATTCCAGTGATTTCTGATTATATCTAGCTTCTATTAATACCTTGAACCTTCTTTGATCTGGGCTTACCCTTGCAGCATAAGATGGAATATCTCTGGGTAAACCCAGCCATCTGTAATGTCAATGTACATGAACCAGTTCCTGAACCATTCTTCATGGTGCTGACCCTCAGCCAGGAGCTGGAAACCAAGATAATTTCAGGAATTGGCAGCAGAAGTAAAAAAAAAAAGAAGCACAAAACACCTGAATTTTGAAGAATTTATTTGAAATACAAATTAAGAAATATAGCAAAATATAGACTAATATGTAAGAGCTAATAGACCAACCTGTATGGGATGCATCTTCTCTAAGCTTTAGAGATTAAACTGTGGCGATGACAAGGTTACCTCGCCCCTGCAGAGAGGAATCGATGTATTCACACTACTCCAGTTGAAGGAAGAGTCCTTCTTTCCTTACCTCATTGCTACCTTATACATAGGGGAAGTGGCTGTGCAGAATTTGTCACCCAGTTTTGTAGCCAACCTCATTGTGCCATCTGATCATTTTTTAACTGTGGAGGTGTAAAGTCCATTGGTTCTAGTGCCTCTTGCCTACAACTTTTTCTTTTTATACTTTCTTCAGTGGGGATTTTTTTAACCTCAGCTCAGAAAGAGGAAGCATTTTAAGGGCTACTCAAGGGTTTCTACAAAAGCCTGTTAACATTATTGTATACCTTCTAGCACACATTAAATATGTATGGTTTAGATAGGAACAGTTTGTACTTTGCATACAATGTGCTGGTTCTCCATGACATTGCCTTCTATGTTCTGCTTATAGAGCTACAGTAGTGGAGAGGAATACGGATATTTAGCCATCCTTCAGTAGGTGTCTCGATGAGACAGATGGCTTAATTGCTGATTTTATTTTTTTTCATTTACTGAGGTCAGATGTGACATGGGATATGTGTGACTGGGAAAGGAGAAAGTTTGGAGAGAACAGACAGGATATGTAACCAAGTCTTTTCACAACACCTGCAACTCCTTTTAAAAAAAATGAGAGAAATTAATAGACCTCACAAGATACCCAGTCTTTTTGCAGGCATCATCCCACCCTCCCCCACAGCTTGATTTTCCTCCGTGCTGATTCCAGAATTTCCCCTTGCACCCAACTGCCTGATGCCAATATGACATCCTCATAAACCCTATTGAGAAAGCTGGAGCTCAAAATATTTGTCTAACAGACTGACAGAATGCACTATGCAGTTCTTCAGGGATCTTTTGGGGTCCCCCAGGAAAAATTAAGTAAATGCCATTCATTCTTTGAGCTGCCACTTAGCTTTTTCTCATTAGCAATTCTTCCTTCCTCTCCTTGCCGACAGACCTGTGGTGACTCCACCAAGACAACCTCCAACTAGTTTCCTTGCCTTCCTTGGTTGATCACTTTGCGTAAAGCTGAAAAAGCATTTTCTTGGTGTCCATTGCTTTAAGACATGAGATTGATTTATTCTCTATTAAAAATAAAGGATAATAAAGAAAGTACACCTGCTTGTGCTACACATCTTAAATATTCCTAGTTTTGCATTCATCATCAAGAATAAGCTTGGGAGGAGCAATCTGAGAGGGAAAATGACTGTTTTAATAATGCACATTCAATCAAATAATATTGAATAGTCTGTTTCTTTAATGGGAAGATAAGTCTTTAGACCTTTATAATTAGATCCCAAAAGAAGTCAGGTTCAAGACGCATGACTTAATCCCATCAGACACTGCTAGGGTGTGATGTTAATGGACAATGAGAACATGAGAATGAGTAACTGGTCAAAACTTGAATTTTCATTTTGGGGAAATAAGACTGTTTTCCCCTATTTTATAAAGAGGAGCTGTGGAAAAGAGGAAGAACAGTAACAGAGGCATCTAACATCCAGCAATCTCAGTGGGAGGTAGGCATCAGGATATTTTTTTCATCTGAGTCTCAAAGCCTTGTCCTACATCATGTTGAGAACCCACGGCTAAGATGGAAATTGAAGCCAAGCAATCTTAGGAGCAGCAACCTGACATTATGCTGATGTTTGCACAGCCCTTTCAATGTTTTTTCAAATGCGCATATCTGAGGTCCCTTTATGTGTGTATGTACAGTGCCCACCATTGTCTTGAGTCTGCCTGTGTTCCTGTGTCCACCTGGAGTGCAAATACTAATCAGGAATTTTTTTCTTGCCTTTTTTTTTTTTTTTTTTTAAATTAAAAAGCACATGGACAAACAAGAAGGGGAAGACTCTATGCTACATTCACACCCCAACAAGAGTCACTTGATTCTATGATTCCATGATTTGTGATATGCAATGGGTGTTTGCTTGGAAAAGTATTATGGTGTTCGGGGATGCCAGGATATAGCCAAATTGTTTGCTTGTCTCATCTCATCTTCCGTTTAGCGGAGGGCTTAAGAAGTTGTTTAGGTAAAAGAGCCCTTTAAAGTCAGTTCTGTACAACACACCACAACATGCTTAGGAAGTTTTTCAGGTACAGGCTTCGAGGCAGCGCTTTTGAAACGCCATGGAGACTGCAGCTCAGAGCCAGCTGATTCTTTGGGTTATAGAGAAATAAAAACTGCATCTGTGGTTTGAAAGTGAACACTTATTTAACATACTTTTGAAAGATCTGTACCTTCTGCAGTTCTCATTTGTTTGAAACTCTCCATTGCTATTTAATCAGCAGTCATTAAATATGTTTTAGAAGACTCGCTGAAGACTGAATACTGCTTTCTTTTCCTTTTTCTGCGATAAAAAACTGAAACATAATAATTTTGGAGTCTGCTTTAGGGACAGGTTCTTAGTGAGAAGAATCACTTGCATGTAGACTTCCAAGGCAAGAAATGATGATGCTAAAGAAACAGAGAAACCAATCACATTTTCTACAGTTCCTCACTTTGTACACTTTTGTCTCTGTTTTAGGGGGTTTTTTACTAGTGAACTGGTTAGGATTTTATTATTGTTATTTAATTCACAAGGATGAGATGCCTCATTTTAACAATTCAAAGGTCAGGTGAATTAAGGTGGTTGTTTTGCTCCCTCTGTAATCAGTAGACAGGGACATCAGCACTATTACATGTCCAGTTACATGAGATTATTCCTATGCAGATGATGATTTACCTGCATTGAAATGTCTTGCCCTCATGTATCAGTTTCAGCAAAACTTCAGTTGAAACCTTTTCTTAGATTCAAGGTGGAACTTTCCTGTCAGTGTCAAAGGGGAAAGAAAGGAGTAGCATTTCTGATCATGGGACATATAGTAGCAGCGTTGTCTGAGAACTCATGTGAGATATGAGAAATCCATGTAAAACAATCCCTACCCCAATGAATTACAAATTCCCTGAAGGCAAAGATGCCCGCCCCCAAATCAGAAGGCAGTATCCACTTTAGGACAGCTGGGGTGAAAATGAAATCTAAGTATAGGTCTCCAGAATCTTTGATAAGTTCCCCAAACAGCATGCAACAGGCTACCTTGTATTAATTTTCCTTGAGTCTTATGAAAAACTTGAATATATCTTGGTCTTGTCTCAATACACAAAGGAAAAAAGTTTTCACAACTCAAACAATGCGTGAGATGAAGAAACTCATTCCTGCCCACATCTGCAGAGGATCTTAAAAGCTATATGAGACACTGGTACATAAAGCATTAGCCCTATAGTACGAAACAGTGTCATATACATTTGATACAAGCAAATACTTCATGTAACATTTATGTTACATAAACATTAGATATTCACAGTGTAGATGTAAGCTAATCATTTCACATCTCAGCTAATAAGCCAAGGATCTCTTCACAGTTGATGGGAAGAAAAAGAGACATTTTTAGGGCACAATTAATTTGCCATATTTTGCAACGTGCTTTAGAGTGAGATGAAGTGCCTGTTTGTCTCCGGTGGCTTCATGGGAACCTATGGGGACTCATTCAAGTGTACAAATCTACATTGCAAAAGTCTACAGTTGATCTGCAAAATCGCCTCCTCAGTGTCTATAACATAGAGGAGTGCCAAGTTCTAAAGAAAGCCCGTAACTATTTTTATTTTATTTTATGAGGGAAGTTTCTCTTAATGAGTTCCCATTTCAAATCTAATCCCCCAGCTTCCTGTTTGGGAAGATTTCTTTAGATAGACTCTTTTAACATTAATGTTCTGGTCTAGGACTGCTTTCTCATAAAGTCTCTAGCTATCATCAGTATAGATATCCTTCATGTATAATGCACTCGCAGCGCTTCCCTTGTGTCCTTGCTTCTCCGCTGCTTTCTCATTTGTGTCAAGCCCCAAACGTCTGAGTGGGATGGTTGGCAGGCAAGCCTCTGTTGTCCACTGTCAACGTGGATTTTGGCTGGCTGGACCTTTGGGGTGCTTTGTCGGGTCTTCTCCCATGGGGGCTCTGCACTGCGGCCGGTGGGCCGGCTGCTTTTGCTGGCGTGCTCTGAGGGCTTATTTACACTGAAGGAAGCAGTATTCCCTCTTTTTTATGCAAGAGTAAGTTATGTAAGAGTAAGTGAGCCGAGGTTCAGCCTAGGTTTGAATAACTCGTACCGGGATAGCATCCAGGGGCTTTGGGCTGTGTGGATGCACTAGTTGCACGCACAGGCTTTGTGCTACGTGGTCTGTAGCTGAATATACACTGTGAGCTGAAAAGCCACACTCTTTAGGCCATTTTAGAAGTGGATGTATGGGAAGCTGGAGGCTTGGAGTGGGATTGAGTTGCTTAAACCTGTGAGGCTAGTGCCTGTCCAGGTGCCCCGGGATACCCGAGGTATCCACATGGGCTGGCAGCACCTAGGAATGCCTGAAGAGGCAGCAGGAGCCAGGTGAGTTACTCTAAGGTACCTAAAATGGCACCAGGCACACACCGAACCCTACCTTTGCTATAACCCCAGGCTTTTTTCATTATGCCACTTCAGTAGCATCATGGCTTGTGGCACTGCTCGCCCTTCCTTCCCCCAGCCATTTCAGTATAATAAATAAAGCTTTCTTCCTCGCCTTCTCCCTTGGAACTGGCACCAATGGACTAATGCAGCATTTCAATGCCCCTTCTGTCAGTTAATGAAAAAGCCAGTCATGATTTATGAAATTTGCTTTTCACTTTATTTGGAAGCGTACTGCCACTTGGCAGAAACCAGGCCAGGACTCTGGAAGCTTGTGGGGACAGGGACAACCCACAGCGCAAAGGGGCCTGATCCAGGCTGGGTCTTCAAGCACAGCAACGATCGGTCACTGCAGTCCTCACAGCGATGCGGTTCACGGACTTATTTTAGCCTACTTGACCATTAACCTTATTTGACCTATTCCATGCTATTTGATAATATGATAATATTGTGCATTCCTCACAAACCTTTCCCAAATACAGTCTGCTGTTTGGTGATAGTGCAGCTACAGTAGGTACTTTGGCCATACTCTTAATTAGAGATGAAAAAAAAAAGCACGTTTCTTTGATCAGACATTTCTGGCGTAGCAAATTGGTGACATAGAGTCTTGCATAATAAAAGGGTAACAAGGGTTCCTGTATTTTTAATATGTTCTTTATACCTTGTCTTTTCTGCTGCTGGTCCTGGAATGAGTATCAACTAGAGAGACAAATAATGTCCATGGCAGTGTCTGAATATTAAGTGTTTGAACTAAAAAATGAAAGCTAACCCTCCTCAGAAGCCACATTGCAAGCCCAAAGGGACATGTTCTGCCTCACCCTATGCACTTGCAGTGCAATGAGACACGTGGTATGTCTGCAGTGTACATAATTAATAGCAATGACAAGTAAGTACATGATTATTATTTAAAACAATAAAAGGCCCAGGTTGCTCGTAGTTCAAAGTCAAGCTGTTTCAATCCTGTTGTCTTTGAGGGTTTCTTTTTTAAGAAAGACATTTCCTCCAATATATGTTTCTTTGGTTCAGTGCTTTTGGTGGGAAGGGAGATGAGAACATCTCATGGGCTTTGGGAAGGAGGGCTCCCATAGCAGGAGGCAGTGGGAAGAGTCCCAGTTTGAGGAGAAGATAGATTGAGAAGCTGAGTAGAGTCCAGGAGGAGTCTGGGGATATTTTAAGATGATTGCAGGGTTGTAATCCAGGACTGGGGCAGGTAGAGGTGGGGACAACTTGCCACGGGACAGGACGGCGGGTCCAGGGAATGAGGAAATGCATTATTAAGTGCTGACTTGCCACCTTCAGGTGCCACAGGGGTAGAAGAAGGACAGAGACATGGGAGCAGAGCTACAGTAGATGGCATTAGATATAAATTATTTTGATCTTCTCATAACTGGAGGATGAAGCCATTAGATGTAGAATTAAAAGGCCTGACTCTCTGTTTGCTTGCTGCAGAAGCCCAGGAGAAGCTAATTCGAGCCTTTAGAAGGAAGAAGCATGAGAAATCTGCTTGATAAGCTGCAGCTCTTCCCCAGTGAGACAAACGGAATGGTGTTTGGGTGGTGCAGGCCTGCTTTAGGTCCTACCCTGAGATAGGAGTACTTGGAAGGACACTGGTCCTGCAGTTACTGCACAGGTGGAGCTCAGGTTCCCTCCTTCAAACTCCCCAGGGAATAATGGTAATAGATGCTGATTTTGCTCTGGGAAAATCCACTTTCTGGCAACACTTTTAAAAGCTGATTACAGCCTTGCTGCACTTCATACCCGCAGATGACCTGTAGCCACCCCATCAAGCAAGAACCACATTCATAAATATGTAGCTACGGTGTAACTTTGGACTGGCTGTCTTTAAAGATGGAAATAGTGATTGAAGATAGTGGACCAAAGGCTGAGGGGAGAATACTTTTTACTGAATTTAGGAAGCTTATATGTCGCTCCCCGGGGAAGAGGCTGCCAATCCTAATTTATTTGTCATTTAATTCCTGCTGATCTAAATTTTCTATGACAAATAGATTCATTTAATTTTGTCACCTCTGGCTTGTCTGTGCCACAAAAAGAACTTTTCATTTTAACAGTGGGTAACAAAGGAGTAAGAGTTTTGAGTGATAATGTCAGGGGAGCTTGCAAAGACACTCAAACTATGGGAGGTCATGCTTTATATTAGGGTGAAATTATACTAGATAGGATCATAGGCATGCAGTTTTAGAGAGAATTTCGTTCCAAAGAGCACTGTGCCTTTAGCATGGAATATAGCTAAGCTGCTCCAAGCCTTTACATAGTTTTCTGAACTCAAGAATATTTGCTTTCAATAAAAAGGGAAATGATAACTCTGGAGATTAATTGCTTGGTAATATGCACTGGCACATAGTGATGGCATCTGTATCTAATGGAAATACAATGAAAATGGGCCTTAGTAGATTAATTCAGCTAAAATAAACAACTGGAAAACAATCTGGATTCCTGGCTAAGGCTAAGAGAAGAAATGAAAATGAATTTACAGAGAGATTATCTCTGGCAAATTTCTCTTTCTCTTTTCTCTCTCAGAAGATTACATTTTGGCTGTTTTTTCAGAGCTAGCCTGATGTTCCTTCCACTGTAAGTGTTTGTGATGGGTGTTAGAAACGCTGTCTGCAGCAAGAACGTCCATGCAGTGCCAACGCGCTGCATCTGCTATAAACGTACTGCAGCAGCAGAAAAGGCAGTTCATGTGTTTCCAACTTCTCTCTGTGATATGCTCCCTCGGAAGTAGCATGCCCTGGTGAAAGCCTGCTCTGAGCTGACACGTCCCTCTCCCTGCATGACAGGTTTCCCCCAGCACAATGACATCGGGGCTCTCTGACTCTACGCAGCCGTTTATGCAGCCGATGCCAGGAACAGACCTGGTGCTCTACATACCAATACCATCCTCTCTGCAGGAGTAGTACTCTAAATCTGGGTTCCAAATTGGGGTCTCAGATCCAAATGGCTGCAAAGATAATTTTTCTGGATTTTTTTTCCCAACTAATTGTTGTTCAATCACAAGAATAACTGAGTTAAGGTTTCTAAGATCACATTTTATGTTTTAAATAATAATAAAAAATCATGCTGCAATAGTCATATTCTGATTTCTCCTCACAATGCAGTGTTTTTCCAGCAGAAAATGCATTTCTGGGGATGTAGAGGGGATGTAATTCAAACCATTAGACAAAACATTGCAGCATATAAGGCACAGTGCACGACTGAGCAGTGATTGGCTGGATAAAAAGAGGATTACAGAGACACTACCACAAAAGCCTTATCAAGTTCAGGGCGTGTGGCCAGTAAGAGTAGATACAGAGTGGAGATTTTGGAGCTGACAACGGCTGCATAAATACCAGAACTACAACCAGTGCAGCTCATAAATAAATGACCCTCCTTGAGAGACAGAGCTTGCCAGACCAGAGGTTCAGGCAGGCTGATGCCACATCACTGGCCTAGAAACATAAGCTCGCTTTTCGACAGGGCACCCTGTGCGATAGAACACGATGTTCCAGCATGCTTGGTGCCACCTCTGCAACCCACTGAGGGTTGCAAACCTGCCCAGTTTCCATAGGCATCTCTTGGGGAGAAACTTTGCTTTGCAGCACCACAACAATTTGCAAAGCAACTTATCGAGCATGTTAAATGCTAAAACAACATAAGCAATTTTCTGTCCTGTCATTCTGTCTGCAACATGGTATTTCCAGGTGCATTGGGAAAACGTAACTAAGGCTGTAGTCAAACAACCACTGCAGAAATGTCTGTCGTGTTTTAAGAAGTTGCTTCCTGTGGTTGCTGTTCCACTTCCCTCAGCTGGAGATTGTGTCTAACACTGATGGAACCAACCTTGTGAGTGCTCCTCAGGATTCACAGTGCAAAGTCGGCACAGCTGCCTAAAAACCTGCCCTTGAAAAGGGATACGTGTGCAACATGCTTAGCTTTCAATCCTCTTTTCTTCATAATTTGGAGAACTTGATAATTCAAACGACATGCCTGCTTAAGGACCTGGCTGGTGCATGTTGAAATTTTACTCCATTCAGGAGAGCAAGGTGAATTTGGGGGACGTGTTACCAAGACATGCTGAGTAAGGGCGCTTTGCCGAGTTCAGGACAGGAGAGACTGGAATCCCCGAAACTCAACACTTAGCCCACGATTCACAGAGGACCATCAGAGGATTTTGGAAAAAGCATGGCAAATATTAATGAATGCCAACAGAGCACAGTCCACTATTTTTTCCATCCTTCTGTCTCATTTTCTGAGTTTCTGACATCAAATCGGGCTTCAAATCATGAGTTCCCCTGGAGTAATAGTGTTCCTGGTTTTGCTGGGCTTGCTCCATGCTTACGTGTGTTGTTCCAGACTCTCAGGAGCAATATGTTTATTTTATTGTTAATAAAACAAAAAGATTGCATCATTGTTCTGCTCAGTAACATGTCTTGTTAGTCAGCCATCAGGTCAGTCTTTTATGCTTTGCCAGTGCATATATTGTCTGTAGTTGATCAAAACAAATAAGCAAACAGGAAAAAAAGAGAGAAATATTAAAAACGAGCTTTATTTAATCTGCTTCTTATAAAGTTTTAAAGTCACACTGGGAAATGAAGAAAATTTTTATGATGTGGAGAAGATAGAAGGCATATAAGATATTTTCCTTATGCTGCTCCACTCTGCCTTCCTGGTGCAACAGGAGGAAAGGCTTTAAAGCAGTTCACGTTTAAAATTTTGCCAGAAAAAACTAGGAACATAAAGCATCAGATTCAAAGGGACTTTCATGATCACAGCTTCAGATCCTGAAATCAGATCCACAGCCAAAATCTATCAAGGTTCATCTTAAAATTGGCATGTTTCTTGACTCTGCAATCCATATGCATACTTCTACTGGGCTGCTATCCCAGACCCTCATGCTGGCCATGCTTAGAAACCTGCTTTTCATTTCTAGCCTAAAAACATCTATTGATAGTGTGTGGCCTTTATGATTATTCGTTCAACCATTTAGATGATGTCTGTGAGATCCCTCACATCATTCAGGAGTTATGGTTCATTTTTCCAGGTGGAAAATTTTCCCCAAAATGTTTTAAGAGGAATCAGGTCCTTGATGCAGCATAGGTGGGCTCTGTCTGAGGAATTGCACAGGTCAGAAGAGAATCAGATGAGCTCTCATCAGGTGGATTAACTCCACCTGTGTTGAGCTGGGCTGAGACATGCTGATGCTATCAAGAAGCGCAAGAGGCCCCCCAATCTCTTTATTCTCAGTAAATCTTGTGCAATTATTTCCCAAGTAGGAGCAGGAGTTCAAGGGAGAGAGGATCTGATGAATGGCATACTCAACAATAATCTGATTTTGCAGCACTGTAGGTCGTTTGGGTTAATGAACTGACTCCCAGCTCACACACAACCCTACAGACCTGCATGTGCAATTTGATGAGTTGGCTTATTCACAAGTCCCTTGCTACTTGTATAGGTTTGGTTGTTTTTTTTTTGTTTGTTTGTTTGTTTTAAATATAGATGTCGTCTGTTGGTCTTTACAATCAGTACTTAATAAAGGGGATTATAGGCTATTTTTTCCCCACCTCATTTACAGGTACCTTTTGCTTTCATTACAACAGTTATCTTCTTTGTTACCACCCCCTCCCCCCTCCCCCCCCCCAGTGTCTTCCTCCTTTTCGTTCAATAAAAATACAGAAGAATGCCTTTGGGG
Source organism: Vanellus vanellus (assembly GCF_965231255.1). Taxonomy (NCBI): domain Eukaryota; kingdom Metazoa; phylum Chordata; class Aves; order Charadriiformes; family Charadriidae; genus Vanellus; species Vanellus vanellus. The sequence goes on along the minus strand of NC_138909.1, from coordinate 49,304,877 downwards.
ATTATCTTTATACTTGACTGAGAAACTGTATGTGTTTTTCATAGTTTAGCTTGAATATCAACTTGAATTTCCTTGAATATGAAAAGCACCACCGTGGTTTCATCCCAGAATTTTGCATACCTGTATTTCAAAATATGACTATAGCTAATCTACACAACATTTTTTTAGAAAAGACCAGATTTCTTTATCCACAGAAGATAAAAGGCTGCTGAGGCATTAGGAAACAACAGGGAAACACCTGTCGATTGCCTCAAGGGAATTAGGGCAAACTCCTTAAAAAAGGTGATGTGGCCAAGAGCCCAGCTGAAGTGCCTCTATACCAATGCATGCAGCACAGGAAACAAAAAAGAGAAGCTGGTAGCTGCTGCCCAGATAGAAAGCTACAACCAGAAACTTGATGGGGTGAATTGCATGATTGGAGCACTGTGATTGATGACTCTAAGTAACAGGCAAGGAAGGAGAGGTGGGGGAGTTGCTCTCTATGCCAAAAATGGGATTGATTGCACGCAGCTATTTTTCAAGAACAGCAATATGCAGATTGAGAATTTACATGTGAAAATTAGAGACCAAGCCAACAAAGGAAACTTTGTGGTTGGTGTCTACTACAGGCTATCCAGTCAAGGAGAGGAGGCTGATGAAGAGTTCTTTCTTCTGTTGCAGGAAGCATTATGCTTGCAGCCTGTGATCCTCATAGGGAACTTCAACCAGCTGGACATCTGCTGGAAAAGTGGCACAGGAAATGGCAAGCAGTCCAGGAAACTACTGGAGTGTGTTGAGAACAACTTCCTAGTCCAGGTGATGGAGAGCCCGATCAGACGATAGGCACTGCTGGACCTGTTGTTCACTAATGCAGAAGAATTTATCAGAGAGGTCAAGATTGAGGTAGGCTGTAGCCTGGGCTGCAGCGATCATGCCTGGGTAGAATTCCCAATCTTGAGGGGTACAGGACAGGTAAAAAGTAGAGTCAGGACCCTAAACCTCAGAAAGGGAAACTTTTGGCTATTTAGGGTACTAGTGCATGGGATCTCTTTGGAAACTGCCTTCAGAGGTAAAGGAGTGAATGAGAGTTGGGAGATCCTTAAAGGCATTTTTCTTAGGGTGCAAGAGCTCTCAATCCCGATGTGCAAAATGTTGAGCAGGGGAGGCAGGAGGCCAGCTTGGCTAAGTCAAGTCTTCTTAGCCAAACTAAAACACAAACCAAAAATGTGTATGCAGTGGAGGCAGGGATATATAACCTGGGGAGATAATAGGGATATGACCCAAGAGTGCAGGGAGGGGATCAGGATAGCCAAGGCACAGCTGGAGCTGGACTTGGCTAGGGGCGTAAAAAATAACAAGAAGGGATTCTTCAGGTACATAGGACAACAAAGGAAGATGAAAGAAACTGTACCCTCCCAATGAGTGAAACAGGAGACGCGGCTACAACCAACATGGAGAAGGCTGAGTTACTTAACAACTTTTTTTCTCCTTGGTTTTCACTGGCAAATGCTCTAGCCACATTGCCCAATTCACACAATCCAAAAGCAGGGACTGGGAGACTGAAGTACCCTCCCACCATAGCAGAAGATCCATTTCAAGACCATCTAAGGAACCTGAATGTGTACAAGTCCACAGGACCTGGTGAGATGCATTGGAGGATCCTGAGGGAACTGGCAGATGAAGTTGCTAAGCCACTATCCGTCTTACTTGAAAAGTCATGGCAGACTGATGAAGTTCCCAGTGACTGGAAAAGGGGAAGCATAACCCCCACTTTTAAAAGGGGAGAAAAGAAAGACCCAGGGAACTACAGGCCAGTCAGTCTCATCTCTGAGCTCTGCTTTGCTCTTCTCAAGATCATGGAGCAGATCCTCCTGGAAACTATGCTAAGGCACATGGAAAAAAGAGGTGACTGGGGACAGCCAACATGGCTTCACTAAGCTCAAATCTATTCTATAAAATTGTGCCTGACAAATTAGGTGGCCTGTGATGGGGTTACAGCATTGATGGATAAGGGAAGAGCACCTGACATCATCTACCTAGATTTCTGCAGTGTTTGATACTGTTCTGCACAACATCCTTGTCTCTAAAATGGAGAGACATAGATTTGATGGGTGGACAAGGAATTGGCTGGCTGGTTACGCTCAATGAGTCATGGTCAATGGCTCAATGTCCAGGTGGAGACCAGTGATGAGTGCTGTCCCTCAGGGGTCCATATTGGGACCAGTGTTATTTAACATTTTTGTTTGGGAGTATACCAGTATCACAGGATGTCTCGGGGAGGGAGGAGGTAACTTTTCCACAGCAGTATAAATTATTGAAAACCGTTTGGGGCAAAGTGCTTTAGAGAGCCACACAGACTGATTCGGACCAGGTATAAAATCAGTGGAAGTCTTTCAGTTGACGTTACTAGTCTCTGGATCAGGCATATAGCTGATTTCTTACACTTTCTCTTCTGCTGCTTCATGTGTCAGATTGAGTTATATTTGTTATGGGAACGGAGTGGCATTTCATCCGACCAAACACAGAAATCTACATCTGAACTCCAGCCTGCCAATAGGCTGTAAGTGAGGAACGAGTATTTTGGAGGCATGATTCATTTCATGCCAAAGTAGGTCAATTGTATCATTTCCTAAAAGTGCCCGTTATTTTCCAGGCAGGTGCTCAGCTCCATCAGAGGCAGTTTCATTGCAGACATTGAGAGTCTGGTGAGATGAATCACACCCATTGAGTTTTAGAGCATGTCTGTATTGCACACTGCAGAGTTACTTCTGGTGCAAACTGGTTAGTTTATATATCATGATGCAGAAAAGCTAGCTTGACTACCCAGGTCACAGCAAGCGTCTTGAGTTTCACATTTCTAGGTGAACTACTCCAATATATCTTGCCTTTTGATACTGCAGTGGATTGTATGTGCTTACTATGTCGGTGTATACAGAACATCAGTCTCATCTCTTTTGCACTTGAGGAAGCCACTTAATGGAGTTCATTTAGTTGCAAACATTGTACATGGGTTAAAAAATTAACTACATCTGGAGAAGGTCTATTGGGTCTTCTAACATGATGCTCTTAAAGTCCCTAAACCTTAGGTTGCCAGGGGATAAGAGGGCATGTTGGGGAAAGCATCACGCTACACTTCCCTTGTTTTGGTGTTCTTTCCCTCAGCATGTGCTGCTGGATGTTGTTGAAGGCGTTTTTCTTTTTAGTTGATCCTTAATATAGTTTTGCTGAACTCCGTGGGTATTGTTCCACACAAGGGCTGCAGAGAGCAGAGTGCAATTCGGGTGGAATCTGACAAAGCCCACACAACACGAAGTGACGGAGTAGGAAAAGCAACTCTATTCAGCCACATAAAATGCCACTTTGTGTGCAGGTGACGCTTTCACGTTATCAGCAGATGACTGTGCTGTTGCCTAAGACCTTTGCCCAGCTTTTATCATAGGTCAGCAGAGGTAGACAGCAGAATGTTCATACAGCTTTTGGGGAAATAATGCAAATCTAAACTGTCTGAACACCAAAAGCATTGTATTACAAATAATTCTTTATTTTGAAGTGATCCCATTTTGCTTGGGGAAATTGCCAACACATTTCTTATTTAAGTAAAATTGACGATGTATTTTCATCTAATTTCCTGATTCAAAAACTTACATTTTTGAAAGATCCAAGACCACATTAATTACTGATCTTCCACTTAAATATTTTTGGCAGGTTGGTCTTTTAGTTTTAAATAAGCCAAAATTAGCTACAGATATCCAGAGCTCTGTGTTCCTATTCTTAAAGTAAAATCTGTGAAACTAATTGAGTGAGACTGTTTAATGAGACAAACCTCATTAAGATGGTAATTCTTCCCTGCATACTGTATCCCCTTACTCCTTCTGAATATTTAGCTAGTAGTATCAAAGATTTAGAGAAACATTTTGTGAGGCTTATTTGTCAGAGTACAAAATAAGAACAAAACCTTACAAAAATTTCCAATATGTTCAGCTAATGACAAAAGTGGTCATGAATCAAATATATACATTAAGTCTGAAAGACTTTCTGAAGAAGTAGAGACATAGGCCAAATCTTCAGGAGAGCCAAACTGAGGGAAAGATTTCCAAAGCTCTTGGGGCTTACTAAAACAAGCCAACAAAGGTCAGGCTTATGCTAACGTTAGGTAATAAGCAGATTTCAGCGTTCAGAATGATTTGGTTGCAGATGGCTATCTGGATGGTATCTTTATGCTTTTGGCTGAGCTCAGTAAAAGTCTAGAGCTGATATAAATATGTATCACTGACCTTTTGGTTTCCATATTTGGAGTTCACCTCCAGTATGCCTGCGATAAAAGAACTGGTTTTGAATCATTTTTAATGCACTTCTTGCTCCAAATCTGTAGAAAGCCAAGTCCAGTTGTCTGAAACAAGTAATGTTCTTTAAAAATTGCATAATTAAAGAAAAACCCACCTGCCAAAAGGGATACAGCAATCCAAACTAAAACAGAAAGCAAGGTTCATGAATCCTTTAGTGTATTTAGCTTCAGAGTTTAGTCGTGTGAACACAAGAGTTCGGTGGCATTTGAGATGCCCTGTGATACCTCAGACAGCCACCAGTGCTGGCAGATACAACATAGGACCTATGGGAGACTCCTGGTCTTTTGGAGAAGAAGCTGAAGGCCAGGTGAGAGATGGTGGGATTGGTATCCTATGTTTAGGAAAACTTTACAAAGGCAGATATAGAAATTAAGTTAACATACGACCAGATGCTTTCGTCTGAGTTTAGAAGAATGATGCACAAAAATCCTGAGTAATCCAACCGGTATTTGTGTAGATGAAGTATCCGAAGGCTTCTTCAAAAGATCCTTAGGCACATACAGTTTTTACCGCACGTAACTGGAAGCAACCATGGCTGAAGTGTCTCTACCCACAAAAAGCCATTCAGAAAATACAGTGAGATTCACCTAGGCGCTTGTTCAAGTCACTTATGCTTTCTCCCGTGGAAAGATATAGCATGTGGGAAAATTGCGTGCAACTTCTAGATGGATGAAATATGTGAAGATCAGTCACCACCAAATGTCCTGAAAGTCCCCAGGGCAGCTGAGCTCTCCAGGCGCTTAAATGAAGGAGTGAGGTTCAAAGCCTGAATCCATTTCAAGTAAGTGCCTGAATGTTTCTTCTTATTAGCTTGTAAAGGAGACACAGGGACCATCCCCTTCTCTTTTCAGTGTTTCCTATTAGTTACCATAAGCATCTCAGCAACTTGTATGCCAGCAGCTGGGATATCCCACTATCTTTCCTGGGCAGTCCCATCTCTGGCTCCTTTCCACATGCCCCCCAGCTATAAGAGACAGGGCTGTTGAACATCCTTTTGTCCCGCCTTGGATCTGCCACCCCTTGGTTCCCTTGAAAACGTCTCTGTGTGTGTCCTCCAAGCATTAGCCTCGTTTGCCCTGATGAGTGGCGGAAAACATGTCAGGGGAAGGGGCTAAATGAGCTTTGCAGCCTGCAGTCAGACACCCCCCACAGCCCTGCACCAGCCACAAGGCACGGTTCAGGGACTGGCACCATACGACGTGCAGTCTCCCTCATGCTTTCTGAAGTCCTCCCTGCAGGGTGCTAAGAAACAAGACAGCTGCCTGTATATTTTCAGGGCTCGTTTCCAGTCTTTTACTCCAGCGGCTGCGCTGAGCTGCACACACCGTGGGGGTGTAGTGAGGAAGACCAGGGTACCACAGCCGGGACAGTCAGTCTGGGAGGATGAATCACACAAGCCAAACCCCTGCTTTAACCCATTCAGTGATACGGCTTTCCTATTCCTTTCTTACATTCAACCTATATCTGTGAAGCACTGTCTTCCTTTATTTCCAAAGAGCACACACTCACATAATTAGCATTTGCCTCAATTCAGTATACCTTACCACCTACATGCCACCCTCCAGTGGTCCATCCCCTCTCCTCCCTTTAATAAACACCATTTAAAACCCATTACAATTTTAAAAAGAAGTAGATGAACAGAGAAATAAAACGTTTTAAAAAGCCCAGCTCCCTCCCTCTTTTCCACAACTGCCATCACCTTTGAGATACAATAACAGATAGAGCATCTCTCACATTTGAATTTTTCTCAGAAAGGCCCAGGGGACATACGAGGGTGAGGTGGGAAGAGGACTGAACCCATCACGCCTGTGAGGATGCCCACGTTGACCCGGCTGGGAGATTTCTCAGCCAGCTGCTGCAGAGGCACCGAGCGACCTTTTCACCACGCAATTTCTTGTCTTGTTCAGACCGAGCGTGTGCTCAGCAGAGGTGTAACGCAGCTCGTGAAAGCAGTACAGATGGATTAGCACGGCAGCATAAATGTGTTAGCACAGCACCTCAGCTAATAACTTCTGAATCAAGCAGGTGTTTTCCTTCTGTCCTGGAGGATGTCCAGCTGGGCTTATTCTGGGAGTGCGGTTCGACTGTGTGTATTAATTTGTTCCTGGCTCATCCCTGAGCAGTCAGTGCCTCCTTTGAGACATGACACAAAAGATCACGCAGGGAGAAACGAGAAGGCAGAAAAATCAGCTCCCCCAGTTACTTATTATTATTGCAGTATTTAAATGGATCGCACCCACCACACAACACTTTAAAAAAAAGTATTTTTTAGGAAGGATGTACAATGTTACAGGTTCTCCCACGGCCAGGACTTATGAGACTAGAATATCCAGCGATTGGAAAGCACTAAATCAACTTCTTTAGCTGAAATCACTGTGCAAACACACAATTTACAGCCCCCTGTAGTAGGATGTCAACCACATAATTCCTTTTGCACAATGAACTGCTGAATGCTTTTGTAGTTACAAGAATGCATAGAGAAATCCAGAACGAGACGTGCTTTATTGCCCTGTGTGCGAGTTGTTCAGCACACCAAGGGAATTGGTTTAGTGGGCAATAAGCTGTTAAAAGACTGAGACATTGGTAGCTAATATCCAAAGAACCCAACTGCTTGGGGCTGTAATGTGAGCAGTGGGTCACATCAGTGTTAATGACTTATCCTCTAGTCTGCTCTCACATGGAGAGACAAACATGAGCCTCTGTTGAAAAAATCCCTACATTTTACTAAATATAATACAGCAGAATTATGACTGAACTCATCACAATTACTTTTTGCAACTTCTTTTCCCTAATTTTTGCAGGTCGCATGCATCAGTGAATTTAACAAAACTGTTCACACCTCTCTGGAAATGAAATGGTGCATTACCCACTTCAGTTGCAGAAGTAAAAAAAAAAATTAGGAGCCTTTTGGGTTCTTGTCCAGGATGGTTAAGTTCATAATAAATGGGTGGGACTCCTGTAGCTGTCAGCAGCACAAGTCCTGCTTGCTTAGTTCCTTCTAATAGTTATTAAATGTTCAATTTAGAAGCTGGAGGCCAATTGCCTTCTTTGTTTGATCTGTCTTGGGTGACAGCGATGTCAGTGCAGTAAAGCTTTTGCATTTCCATAAATATGGCACTTGTCAGATCTCATCAGCCTTCTGCAAGGTCATCTGAAAGCACAGCTCTCTGCTGTGGTTTGAAGTAGTTGTCAAGGAGTAATCAAGTTTATGGCTTTGAGACGCCATTCAAATGTGCATGGTTTTGAAGGGGTCCTTTTATAAATGAAATTTTGCTCCTGTTCCTCATTAGAAAGCCCACAAATTTCAAGGGATTTATCAGTACAGGCTGATACTGTAAAATTCAAATCTGCATCTACGTTATCCTCCAGTTGAAAAGTTTTCAGAAGTTTTCTGAATTCCTCCTGTCTTGAGAGTAGTTGTTGTCCTTGATTTAGACTGACTATTGTTGTTTGCTCATTTATGAAATTTCATCAAATAAAAATTAAATTAGACAGTAAGAATATATTTGATGGTCAGTATATTCAGTTTCAATAACATAGAGAAAGATCACACAGGATGGGTGCTTCCCCTGAGTACATATGATGCACTAAATAAAAATATATTTGGGAGTATACATATAATAGAAATGTGTTAAATATTAATATGTCATATTTACATATATTAATTATAATGATTGTACTCAATTTATTTTTAATAATTACATCTTTTACCTTTTTTTGGAGGTTCCCTGTGGTTGATTTGAACCTTATAAATGTCATTTATACTATAGAATTCAATTCAGGGAAAAAGATGCTGCTGGATCAGTGATGAAGAGAACAGAAGAGGAGGGGATGTTTGAAGAGATGGTTTAAAAAAATGACAGGAATGTTGTTTCCTGGGTCACTGTAGGATTTTGGAAGCAACATGATAGATGGTATAAATCACTAACTGGGAAAGAAGGAGAAAGGAGTAGAAATGGATGAGGATTAAGAAGAACAAAAGGAAATGGAGAGGGAGCAGTTGAGTGAATGCAAAATATAGGTAGTGGAAAGATTAATTAAAGTCTTATATATGAGAACAAAGAGCAAGGATGTGACAGATATGCAACTCATTTCCTTTCAGAAAAAGCTGACAAATGTAACAGAGTGCTTTTGGACACAAGACATCATCAGCGAAGTTCACTGCTGCTGGATATATTAAGGAAAATAGTCCAGGAGGGTGCAAAGAGCACTTAAATATGAATAAGAAGTTCAATAAAACTTCCTCACTACACTAGCTATTGATATTGTTTGTTGTTTTTTTTTTTTTTTTTAAATTAATTAAATGTCTCTTTATCATAAAGTTGAGTTTGGGTGGAAATAAGATGTTTTTTTCTTTCCTTTATTTCCCTTGAAAAACTGAAAGCCAATTCTCCCCAAATTCTCCTCTCCCACTTCCTGTCCAAGAATAGCATTTTGAAGAATAGCATTTTCTTTTGGGATGATTTCAGTCATTTTTATTAAAATGTTTCTGGAGGAAGAAAATGGAACATCATTGACTTCAGATAACGAAGTACAGACTAATCTTCATCATTTAACATTATGTAAGGCTTTGCCCTCCATGCTACACAAAGGACAGGAATATGATTCAACCTTCCACAGATTTGGCTGGGCAAGAATTTTTTTGCACATCTGTGATTTTCCCTCCATTTCCCCCTAAACCTGAAATAATTTAACTTGTTATTTTTTAAAAGTTTTCTTATATTTTTTTTTCTAAAAAAATCAAATGTTTCACACAAGTAGAAATGTAGGTCAGAGAGACAATCTAAATGACCAAATTTAACAGTTTCTTAGTGCAAGAAGGAATGCTTTTTCATAATCTAGCTTTGATTCATCCTCAGATAAGTTAATTCTTCCCTTTCCTCACTCTCAGAAAGCTTATTGCGGAATTAGTTGCTCCATAAGGATATTTGTACTGTTGCTAGCTGAACTCATCTGTAGTCAAATTCCACTCTTGTCTTCTTGGAGCAACATTGTCCTGTAGCTCAAATGGCTAAATTTTATTGACAAATCATTTTCAGTAGGAAAAAAAAAAAATCAGAAAGGAACGTTTCAATCCATTTCAACCATTCAAACCAATGTGAAACTTATTTGGCTGCATTGGACCACTGTAGAAAGAAGATCTAAGGTTATAGACCAAATCTCACGATTGTCTACATAAACCTGGGCCTCTCAATCCACAAAGAGCTTTTCTTGCTCAGTGAGGTTTTAGCTCATAACAGGCAGCTTTCAGAGAAGCAAAAATTTTAAGCCTAAGCAGAAGTGCAAATATGGAGCTTGCTCTTCTGTTCTGCACAAATTAAAAAGGACAGAGAAATGTCAAACTCAGGATTCATCTTTATTTTGGCAGTGATGTTAATGAAACATTTCCTTTCCTTTCTGCTTCTCTACAGGTCTGACACCAAGCCAGCTAGATCTTTTAGGAGAAATCTCACGCTGGATTTGCATGAAATTCTTATATTCTGACTTCAGTTCTTTGCATGACACTAATTTGGGCCTAATCCAGTTCAGTGCCACATCCTAGGAGATATATGAACACATTAGACTAATTTATCCATACAGAAAGCTGTTAAGGGCTGTGGATGCAAAGATCTCAGTGGTATCCAAAAGGAAGTGTGTATTGTATTTTCATTTTAAAAGTTGAATAATACTCTAAATGCACATACATAATGTTTTATCTAAAAAGACAAAAGTAGTATAAGAATTTTGAAATTTTTCAGGAGTAAATTTATTAGCTTCGTTCTTCCGATTATTTTCATAATTTATAAACATAAAGCAAAACTTAAAGATACTGGAAGAATTTTGAAGACACTTGGAAGTTTGCTGTATTTTTAGTAATTGTTTTTATTATTATTAATAGCAGTGCTTTCATGGTACTTAAAGTTTCGAAGCTAAGAGCTAGGAAAGATTGTTCTTAATTTCACCAAATAGCGAGTTGTAGATCAAACAATCCTAAATGAATAACAATTACAAATGGCCCAGAAGCTGCTCTTGAGCATAAAAAGAAACAACTCAAACAAACGTTATGTCATCAAAACCTCTGTAAGAGCTACACCTCTCTGGTAATAGCTGTGTAATTTTTCTCATCACTGTTAATAAAAAGCAAAGTTAAAATCATTACAAAGTTTTAATTAAAAATCTGTGTAATATTGATGTAATTTCTACAGCTCAATGCTCATCAAGCACTTTAAGATTTAGGCCAAAGCCACTAGAAACCATATAAAAATGAAAGCAAAAAAGAGAAGGAGAGAGAAAGAGAAACAAGAGAGAGTAGGGGTGGGTTAGAATAAAGTACAAAGATGAAGTTTCCAGTATATACGCACGGTATGACTGGTGGCCAGGATGGCTTCGTGTAGTCTTCTAGATGGGGTGGCTGTTTAGAGTGAAACAGGAGCATCAGCTATCAATCAAAAACAAGAGAGACACGTCTTGCCAACTCTTGACACAGCTGATAGTATTTCCTTTTCGGATAAATGCTTAAAATTATTTATTAAAGCGTAGGCTAAATCCCTCTGTCGGATATATGGACATGGACTCTTGGCTGCTCTCATAAACAGCAGTATAGTGCTGTCTTCCAAGGAGCTTGCTTTCCAAGCCAAATGAATATCAGGATTTTTTTTTTTTTTCCTGGTGCACTTTCCCTGTATCACCTAGTATTCAAATTTTGGGGAACAAGCTACACTCTGAAGGTGTCATGGGAGTGCTTAGCAAGTGAACCATAGGGACAGGCACAAGTAGCCAGCTGAGGACTTCAGTCAACATCTCATTGGTGGGCAAGAGATGACAGGTAGACCAGTACCTGGCCCTGGGGCTCACACAGGTGCAGGGAAGCAGCTTATGTTTGACAGGCCCAGCCTCCAGGGCACAGCCTCCTCCACCCTAAAGCAGGTGTCCAAATTGCTATTTATCACAACCTGCACGTGCCCGTTACCACCCATGGAGTATAGGTGAGCAGCTCAGGTGTGAGCCTATGTATGCCAGATGTTTAAAATTGGGCGAGATGAATAAAACACAGTGAAACAGGATTGAATGAGAGAGAAAGGTGAGAGTCTAAAAGAGAGTTCCTGCACCCAAGCTTCACAGGAGATAACATGTATGAGTGGGGTCTGAATGCACTGACCTGCAGAGCCCATATTGAAATGATAACTGGATGAGAGGGATGGTCTGGGAGGAGATCACAGATATAGGGGGAGAACTCAGTGGGAGAGGTTTGCTTTGTCAAATGGGAGTTTTGAGTAACAGCACAGGAGAAAAAAAAGTGTAGGTAACAGGGATCATGAGGATTGTACAGGCGGGGAGAGCAAACCCAGGGGAGTGAGGATATGGGCTGGTGAGGCAACAGGACATTGGGTGGGTGAGGTGGAAAGGTGGCAAGGCCCAAAGCTGTGAAAACATTTAAATGAAAGAAATGCCACCGCTCGATCAGGAAAGCGGCAAGAAGTATTTCTTTCTCAAACCTCCACTGTGCAGTACCGAATTGCTTCCTCCTCCTCGCTACCTACCAGCAGCTCAACACCATGATGCAGAGCCCAGTCCTTCCTCGACCTGCCTGTACCACCTCTTCTCTTCGGTCTTGTTGCATTTAATACCGCTCCACCTGGTTTTGGAACAAGCACGCTTATTCTGGCGATGAGTGTGAATCTCTTGTGAACAGAAATATATCTTAGAGATTGGCTTAACACAACGGCATGTTTACCTCTATAGGTGCCATAACACGTGTAGAAGAATTTATAGAGGATTATGTTCTAATGGGGTATAGCTCACAATTGCGATTGACAAAACCAATTGAGTATCAGCAGGGAATTTGTGAAAGAATAGAAAGAATAAAATATATTCCTAGCTTTGAAGAAAAAAGTTTTATATATTTTTTTAAAAATGTTAATTTCAGGGGGATAATTATAAAATGGAAGCATTCATTTAGAGAGCTCAGACTAAATCTTGATGCTGACATGCTTGTCCTGATTTTTCTCCTCTCTTAGCTCATCACCCTTTTTTATAAGATCTTTGGTGAAGTATGTAGCAAACATCACCATAAACATAATTTTGTGAATTATGTGCGATAACAGAACTATATTTTCTTCCAATTCCTTGCTGTGGAAATTCATCAATTCTTTCGTGAAGATAGGTAAAACTTGAAGCCTATCTGCAAATTAAAACCTCACTGACAGCATCACCAGATGATTTACAAAGTCAAGTGTCTAATTACACACTCTCATAAATATTCATTCTCATGTTCACAGTTATGGAGGAGAGAAAGTGAACACGTTGATTAATCAATTGATAGTATCTGATTCATCTGGCTATACAAATGGGAAAGAAAAGACAGCAGAGCAATTTCCAACAAATATAGGCTCTAGCAGATTGTATTGTTTAGGAATACTAACATGAAATGAAAAATAAATAAATGTTAAAAATTAAAGGATCCATGAGAGCAAAGGGAGCCATGCAGGCAAAGTGATCAGATTTTCCATATCAGTTGGGCCTGTCATATATTTCATGCTTTGCTTTCTGAAAATCTCCTTAAAATTTGCCTTTTCAAACTTTGCCAAACCAGGGACATTGTGGCCAATTCAAGCTGCTGTGTTTTGAACACAGCAAAAATGGCTAAGCCTTTTCCGCAAATGTAATTAGTGAGAAATGATTGCTTTGTCTGCATTAACAATAAAAAAAAAAAAAAAGAGGAAAAAAACCCCCAAACCCTCAATTGCTAATGCCAATGACTATTAAATCTAGAGTAGGAGCACAATGCTATCAGTTTTCTGTGAGAGGTTTATTCTGGAAAGGATGGGGAAGCACACCTGCCTTTGCTTGCATTATAAACCTTTGGAAAAGAGCAAGTTCACATTAGAAACTTGCCATCTCTTGGTAGATTCAGCATCAACACAGCATCCTGGGACACTTGCACCTCCCCCTGGCCACAGAAATGATCCACTTCTGGAGCCCCATTACACCTGTGTGCCCTATAATTTCTGGAAAGGAGGGGACAGAGAGCTGAGTGAAATCCCCTTGGGCAGGTCCAAATTTTTGTGACTTCTCTCTCCAACAACTCTCTATAGCCTTTGGAAAATAATTTCCTAATTTAGGCACTTCACTTGCTTACCTCCTGTTAAACTGTGAGAATCGGGCCGCAGTGAGAAGCAGTCCTGAAGAGTTTGTTACCTTAACAGATTGTTGGGGGCAGGAGGAAGCAAGGCAGGGATGGAGATAAAGATTTGTCTGAAACCAGACGCAAAGGTAAGAAAACAACACAACTCCCTGTTCCCTTCCTCCATGCCCTGTCAGCGAGACCACAGGGCTTATTTGAGGCCACCTCCTGCCAAATCCTGCTTGCACTGCTCGAATGAATCACCTCATTGACTTCATGGCTTTGTGACTATTCACGCTTTCACACTTTTTAATTATGACCTTGTAACTCCTCGATTAATACATTGCAAACTCCTTGTGCTTTTTGCTAATTACTGCTAATTCTGATAGTACTTTACCATATGCTAATATAATATCCACCAGTGGCTGATACTGAAAGACTGTCTTTATCCACACAGAGATCCGTTTTCTGGAGTTTTGATTTCTGCTCTTTGCAACCAGATTTTTTTCCTTCTGTCTTCTTCACATTTAACTCTCGTTGTGGATGGTTTATTGAAAGTACCTTCTTTTTGCAGTGCACCCAAGGGAAAGTTAGGAATGAGAATCTGCAGGAAGGAAATATACCTATCACTTTGCCAAAGAAGTCGTTAACTTATTGTTATGGTAATTAAATCACACTGATATCCCTAGCATAAGAGAGTTATCATGTGCTTAATGCAGTATTAAATGTGTACCATCCTGTATATTACAGACATTCTTGTACATTACAGGCATCTTTCCATTTTTCTTTATAGTGTAAATTAGATATCTGTATATTATCTATACAATTAAAATACCTGTGTAGGAAAAGTTATGTGAATGTGTGTGTCCGTGTCGCTGTCAATAACCAAAAATAAGTCTAACATTTCTCTACTGTACTACCAAATAAGATGTGCATAGCGTGTCACTTTTCAGGGGTTATAATGGCATACTGTCTGCTCTTTCTTTTTCTTCTTCCAGGTTTATTCAATGCCTTTAGCTGTAGCAAGATAATAAATGAAACTATTTGACATTGAAAAGTTATCTTGGATGTATACAAAGTCTGGCTCATGCTGGAGTTCTTTCCTGTTTCTACTCATATGAATTCCTTGGAATTTTTGCTTTGGGAGTCATGCTCAAATAAAGCAGTCAAAGAAAAGAGGTTTTTTTTTTCAGAGCTCCCAGGCTATATGCTAATGCAGCCAGGAATGGAGTGGTCCAGAATTCCTGGGTCCTGAGCTAAGGATCAATTTAGGATGTTTAGGATTTCCTATCTCTATTGTACATTGCACTATCAAAACTATTTTTTTTTCACATTATTTTTTCAGCTTCACAGTCCCATTGGTCTGCATGAAATAACCTTTCCCTGCAGACAAAGAGCTTTGTGGAAGTCCTCATAGTGAGTCTCACAACCTTTTCCATCCTGTACCAGCCACTCTTACTCTGCAAGCAAGAAGTCGTGTAGCGCACTCTGAGTGCCAGTCCCAGCATGCCCAATGTACTTATGGCCATAGGTTGCAGTGGCTGGCTTGCATAATTGTGGCTCTCCAGTGCCACTTTATATCTTCATTTTCAAGTCTATAGTGCAGTAAATTGGTTCCCAACAGGCTGTGAATAAAACACTATTTTCTTGGACGCTACATTTGTTTTTATGATAAAAATGCATTATGTGCGAGAATGCATAAAGCCAGCAACACAGTTATGGTTCCTGGACTCCATCTGGGGAGAGAGATGAGTATGACCATTTTCCAACATTAATGACTCACAAACTGTGGTCTGTGGAACTGCTTCTGTCCCAGCCATGGAGCTTTACTGAAAATTGGAGCCATGGACTAGACTCTTCCAGGCTTTCTGAGACCTTTTGATTTGCTAATTAACGAAGTAATGTAGCCAACATCTAAGAAGCATTCTGAAATTCTACACGGTTTTGCCCTGCTTGTGCCTCTTGCCACATTTCTTTGCTTTAGGTGCAATCCTGATCATGATGAAAATTACAGGGGTAATGAATTTAGGGTGATTTGTTCAGATTTGCTCCTTTGGTTTCACAGGAGTAGCAGCACATAGTATGATCTAAGCTTTGAATCAATTCACTGGACTTTTGCTGGTTTTACAACTGTGAACAGAATTTAGTCCATAATAAAACCTAGAAGATAAATGCCTGGAAACAAGAGCCGAATTTGTAGACATAATCAGAAAGGAAAACAACAAAAACTGTTGTTTACCTTTCTGACTATGTCCACAAATGTTAGATGACCTTAGGAGAATAATCTCCTAGGAGTGGAAAACTGAAAACTCATTACTAGTAAGAAAGGCTTTAGAGGACAGAGTTTTATTACGTTTACAGAAGTTAATGCCTCTTCAATTCTCTCTCCTTTGACCCGTTACAGTATTATCAGATTAATACATTCTGTATAGAAGAATTCTGATTCAAGTATCATCAGAAGCAAATAACATTTGGAGAAGGACTTCCTAGTACACTATTTTATTCAAGCGCTTTATTAAACTTACCTAAACCACTGATTAAGCTGACCTAATGGAGTAAAGGACAGACAAGGTGAAGATCTTAGAGCAGCCTAGCTCACAGAGTCTGGATTTGGCCATTTATGTTAATCTTCCCTAGACATAGTCAAACCAAAGTTATGTTAGTATGTGATGGGTGATTTTTTCTAGCATCTTGAAGACTAGAGCCAAAGCTTACCCTTGTAGGCGTCTAACTTTTTCTTAAATATTGTGTGAGGTGTTTGGATACCCTTTGGGCTGTCTTAATTTTCAGCATATTTTTCAACCTATTTTGAGGAAAATGCAAGAACCCTCTGAGCATTTAATTACCTAAAAAATCCCAGGTCTCCACCTTTTCTTGATTTTAGTGAAAGTTAGACAACTCAACAGAAAGCAAGTATATTTTATACTTTACTGTTTTTCTCCCTTTTATAATAGAGAAGCAACTAACCAGATGATCCAAATACCCAACGTTAGTAAAATGATGTACTCCAAATGCTGAAATGGTTAAGCATTTATACGTTTCTGTGCAACCCTCAATTATTCTATGAGCAAATATGTTTCTCTTTCCTTCACTCGTTTCCTGATTTTATTTCCACGAATGTGTGTGAACAGCAAGTTTCAGGAAGGCTGAAGGTAGCTTTCGATCTACCGAACCTTCTGAAGAACCTTCTCCAAGTGTCTGCCTGGGGGCAAGACGGTGTTTGTGAATCCAGACCTTGTAGCAGTACCTGTAACTAAGGCTGTTCTATTACATCACCGCATATATACACTGCCCAATGTCAAAGCCTCACTGAAACATGCCTAATGATAATGAGGAAGGAAAAATGCAGTATCATTCTGAGAGTGTGCCATCTAATTAAAGAGACAAGCAAAGACTGAGATAAGGGCAAAGAGTGCTGCTCAAGAGCATGCAGCAGGCAAGGGGCAGACCAAATTAGATTTGTTGAGTCTCAGTGCAAGATCATCTCTACATGATCACGCCCCTTCCCTGTCTTTGAGATTGCAGGGACAGGAAAAATCAGAGCATTAAAGTTGCCTGACTATAGCAGGGGGTTATAGGAACAAAATTCTCTTCAGAGACTTGGATAAGTTTATGTAGAAAAATTTTAATGAGGAGTTTGAGATTGTACTGAGTGATACAGGATGTCCTTTTAGATTTCTGTTCCAGTGTCCCTGTAAAATGTCTTAACTTTCCTATACATAAGTTTTACATTCATTTCTCTCCTTCCTTTTAATAATACTTGTTTATGTTGTTTCCTTTACTCTGTAGATTAATATTTGCAAAATGCCTTGCAACTGAACAAAAACAGCATTGCTGTGATTATTTATGCTTGGCTTCTCAGATGTTGATACATGAAATTTACGAGAGAGAAAAAAAAACTTAGTAATTTTAAATCCCTCTTCTTAGTTTGAGGTCTATCTGCACTTTCCTTTTTTTTTTTTTTCTTATTATGCCCAAGTAAACACGAAAGGCAGGCTTAAAAATTGGTTCTGAAGTTGCTTCCAGTTTGTATTTAGATGTACACGGCCAACAAGGCAGTTTCAAATGTGGGCAAAAGCTTCTAGACTTGAAATCTCTTAAGACTGTTTTTTTTTTTTTTTTCCGTTATTCATGGAGTCGCAGAATCATAGAATTGTCTAGGTTGGACAGGACCTTGAATATTAAGGGACCTTGAAGATCGTCTAATACAAACACAAACGAACTAAACCCAAACCAGCAAAATAAAACTAATCTGCAGCAAGCCAAAACTATTGCTTAAACTATCCTTGAGGCTACTTATTTTTGGCAAAACACCTTCTCAAATGAAGGTGTTTGCTTAAAACACAGACGTGGCCTTAGCTTTATTGCACAGAGAAGAGGGAAATCAATACCGTAACAGTGAGATTTTGAGGCTGTTGATAAGACAGTTCACAAGAAAAGGGAAATCAGAGTAAAATTTCTCTGGTAAACTAATAATGTACTTCAGTAATACAAATGAGCTTGGGGGCTTAGGACACTGGTAGAGGGTCTTCTTAATTAAATTATAAGTGTTTTTAAATAATAGGAAAGGAAGTACATTTCTCAAAATTAAATATTGTATCAAAAGTACCGGCAATATGACTAAATTGCTACAAGTTGATGTCAAGGAGGTGAGTTCAGGAGAGGGCTTTCCTGTCAGTTGGAATGAAGTGCGGGGACATCTGCATTATGCCGGAGCTCCTGCCGCTGACTGCTCCTCCGAGCCCAACGAGCGCAGCTGGGGCGTCTGGCACTTCCAAGAGAAGTGAGGGAAACGTCTCTGGAGCTGTCACAGAGGGGACAGGACTCAAGCTCCTTCTGCAGAACTCCTTGGGTTGTTGCGCCGCCACACGCGGAGGCACCTCTCATTTGCATGGGTCTGTGCTTGCTGTGGTCCCATGTGAGCCCCAGCGAGAGAGGCTGATTCTCAGTAGCTCTCCACAGAGGTGATATAACAGCAGTTCACTGTCTGAAATAGTTATTCCCACTGCTCCAGAGGAGTGCTATGTTGCTTCCTTCTACCTTTTCAATTAACCTCAATGAGTCCTGCACGCCCCAGGTGATAGCGCACGCTGCATTGTGGGGCCAGATCCTATTACTTTTTCTCAAGCAGTAGTCTTTAAGTGCTCCCTTCTTTCTTACAATATAAAGTTCAATACTATTTCTTACAATAGTAAAGATCCCTAACTGACAGAATGCAATTCATCTGTCTGCATTAGACAGTCACCCAGTATAAATTGGTGTCCTTCCACATCGTGGAAGAAAAGTGATTTATATGAGCTGAGGAATGGGCCCATGGCCTAGAAAATTATAAAACAAGAACTAGATATGAAGTAATTGGTAGGAGCTACGTATAAAAGATATGGGAATATGCTGTTAATTTGACCCACCATCTATTTCCTCTGGGGGTGGGAAGTAGCACCCACATCCCAGGTTGGGTAAGATGAGCCCACCCCAAGCTGGTATCGTGGTATATTCAGGTATATGGTATATTTTAGGATCAACACCTCAGGTAATCTGCTCATACAGAAAACAAAAAAAAGCAAGGACTCTCAGAAAGACCTAGGACTAATATCTCATCCACCAACATTTAGAAATTCAGCCCCTTAATTACGAGAACGGTAACTCTGAGTTTCCTTTGCAGTGAATATGAAAAGCGAGCACTTGGACAGGGCTGCATCTCTGCCCTAAAATCTTACTCACCCTCTGAAACGCTGTCTGGTTTTTCCCTGTTGACCATAGAAAGAAGTTAGGAAAGCTGCTCCTAATTGATGCATCTCACGTAACTGCCTGAAATGAAGTCAGACAAATCTAGGGCTTTAGTAGTTAGTGCAGGGCTGGATTTCTATACCCCTTCTTTGGCCCCTACATTTAGGCTTTTAGATCAGAGCTGAGATTTCTCTCCTTTCTTTCTTTAAGATAACGGGTATTTTAGGAAGCTATTATCACGTCTTTGACTTACGTGCATGTTAAGAAGTTGTGCTTGCCTATCTTTTCTCGGTCTCTAGTCTGAAAAAGTAAAAGCTTAGGGGGGATTAGTAGCAGGTTCCTGACAGAGTGAAAATTTTCAGTCATAGCAGAAGAGGTAAAAAATTCTAATTATTTCTAACTTGGAATCTGATATGTCCGTAAAGAGGATTTTATTATTAGATGCGCTACTGAAGGTCTCACTGACCCAGGAGGTCGCTTCTTGTCATGCTGAGGGTTCTGTTTTGTTGAGGGAAGATGGGATTTGCAGTCAGAAGTGCAATATTTCAATCATTGTCAAAACTATGCAAAATACTGTAAGCATACTGGATCATCTTGGTAAAAACGCTAAAGAGCTCGTAGTTTAGAAATACTCGGGCTCAAGGAAACAGCTTGTCCTTAAATTGAACCAGGCTCTTCCTCGGTGGAGAGAATGAATTTATTCTCATGCAAAAGCGTCTGTGGCACAGAACTGGAGATTTAATTTTACATGCAGCAGAGCAAGGAACACAAATAAAAAATGTCTGTTAGAAAGCAGTCCATTACGTTGATACGCTATCTGTACACATTCATCTTCCTCTTTATTCATCATCATTTGTAAAGCAGTATTATTGCTTGCCATCCAGTAGTGCTCATCTCATATTTATCCACAATATTAAGCAGATGTCTGTGAGTGTAATTAAAGAGATAAAAAAAGAGCATTGTTCTTTATTGATAAAAGATGCAGAATGAGAGACACAAAATTATTTTTTCAGTTTGTGAGTTGGTATTTCTTGACATTTACATGTAAGAATAAAGGGTCAGATAATAGATCTTCAAAACATACAAATTTAATTCTTTCAGTATTAAAGACATAGACAGGGAATTTGTTCTCCCTGATTTTCAAAGGAAAGAAAGTTGGGTATTTGGGCTGATCTTTTGTATTTGTGTTAATGTCAAAAGGTGTTTTAAAATTTAAAATTTTCAAAAAGTGGTTTTCAGTTGTGCAAGCTTGTTTGTAAATGTCTCCTTTAAATCACTGTTATACTTGTTTAGTTCACCCCTCACCATAGTCCCCCAGCGCATGATTTCAAGTGATTTCAAGTATCAGCAGAGAAGGTCTTCACTTCAGGATGCTCAAGATCTCTTCAGAGGCAGATTGGTAAAAGATTAGACATGTGAAAGACACAACAAATATGATTTAGGTTCTGTGTAAGTACCACATCAAGGAAGGACCTTTATGACATATCTGCCACTTTTACTTTGCTGTCTTCATGGTGTGCCCAAGTCATAGTCTGCATCTTCAGGAATACTGGTCTTCCTCTTCTAGTCCCTCAAAATTTCCTATTATGGTAAGTGTAGGGCTTGGAGATCTCTATTTGTGCTATCTTCTGTGGGAATCAAGACTTCCCTAGCTCAGGGTAATCCCTTTTTATTTCATCTCTCCTCAATGATCACAACCTGCACTTGCACCATGAACTTGCGCAGCTCAGGCAACTTATTAGAGAAAGAAAGGACCACCGCTAGCCAGAGGATGGGGAAGGGAGAAAAACATCCTCGTCTTAAAAGCATCCTTTCTTCTCCCCTGGTCATCCCAAGGGTGGGGTGCTTGGGCAGAATGGCATGTTTCAGAGAGGATATGTAGGCACTCTGGAAATTACAAGGCAAGAATAATTTCTTTCATGCTGTCTGGGCGTTTCATTTCAAACCTCAAAGTCTGCTCTGAGCAGAGGCACAGGAGGGCTGAGAGGTGCAGAGGGGGCCAGGCAGAGCGATGCAGAGCTGCTGCCGGATTCGCATTGACATTGCTTCAGAAGTATTCGTTCCGTATTGCACCTGAGACCGTCTGGTTTGCAGCTGTGACGCCCTGTGGAGTACTGGCAGTCAGCAGCCAGGTACTGTGGATCGTGCTTCCATCAGCCATGAGATATTCTTTTGGAAATATCTCTAGGGTTTGATTCATTTCTCTGCAGAACACTATAATTCAATCCCATTTTTATGATCATTCATATTACAGTAAGGCCTCAAGGTCTCAGCCAAGATCAGAACAGAAAACTTTTACCGCAAGAGGCAGTGCCAATGCTCTCGGAAGATGCTGCTTCAGTAACAGTTTCACTGCTGTGCTCACAGTAAATGCTGTTTCACATTTATGTGCAAGCTTGGATACTTGAATTCCACATTTAGAACTTTCTCACAGCAGTGGTTCAGGATTCTATCAGTGCCACCTCGAGCTCCTAATAATTTTTAAATATATTTATAGATTTTAGAGCCAGAAATGAACCATTATATCATCATCTGACCTCGTGTATCTTGCACACTCAGGCCGCAAACTTCACCCAGTTGCTCCTCTGTCGAGTGTCTGAAGAGTATCTTCTAGAAATGCCTCTGTCCTTCAGTTGAGGGACAGTTTTCCCCTTCCCCTGTAAATTTGCTTCAGCGGTTAAGCAGCCTCACTTTTCCAAGTTTGTGTCTTATTACTGAGAGGAATTGCTGTGGAGAACCATCTACAACTGATTCCTCTGAAGCTTTTCTCTACTGGATTAGAGAGCCCTTTGCTAGCTATTGTTTTCAGATTCAACTGCAAGTCACTTCACAGTTTTCTTTTTGTCAAACTGAGCAGATAACAGAAGAAAAAGACAATACTGTATCTTGTTTTATTTAGACCCAGCGATCATTTTCTACACTCACTGCAGTTGTCATTACTTTTGGTTCAAGTCAGTGACCTGAGACCCAACATTCTGAATTTTTTATACTTGTATAAACTGGAAGCACTCCAACTCCTGCACAGTATTATTGCTATTAATACTGTACGCTACCATAGCTCCTAATCTGTGAACATTTTCTTTCCAAGAGAAGCCAACCATAAACTGCATCATCTGAGTTAAGTATGGCTTTTCCTTTTCCCACTTTTTTTTTTTTTTTTGGTGTGATTTGAAGAGTTTCTGAGACTTGGGCGAAAGCTTCCAGCCAAAAATCACCAACATGAGTGGTGATCGGCCATTTCCATTACCTTAACATTGTCTGTCAGAAAAAGACAACTCTGCTCCTCAGGGAGTAAAATAAGATCAGAACGTAATAACAGTTATACTGAGCTATCCAGCCCTGTGTCCTGCCCTTGAAGCAGTCAGCTGTGGGTGTAGGAGGAAAGCATATAAAAGATCATTCTTCACATGCCCTTTCAGTTCCCACAGTTCGTGGTATACTGGTTTTCTGGGATGGAGATTGCACTGTCATATGTAATCGCCCTGGTTGGTCTCCTATGTACATTTGCCCATTTTGAACCCAACTGTACCCTGCAGCAGAGGAAGTTCCACAATTTAAGTACATATTGTATGGAAAGCGTGACAGCTCCCTTGTCAAGGTTTAAACCCATCAGCCCAAAATATGGTGTGCCTCCTCATTCCTGTTCTTTGAGGAACTACAGACAGTTTTTTCTCTTCACTTTCTTTGCAGTTTTTGTCGTTGTAGACTCTTCCTCTCAGCCCAGCAGGTGTTTAATTTCTGAACAGAAGAGACATATCTAGTTAGGGCTTTTTACAGCCAAGCAATTTCAGTCTAGCATCCTGGTTAGATGGAAGCAGAAGTCCTATGGTCACATAGAACATCAGAGTCGAGAGAGGGGACATCCATAGACAGTCATGGGTCCAGAAGGTGCGCATGCCAGAGGGTGCCTAGTTTCAAGGCTGGGGCCAATATGATTTTCAGTCTGACTGAACGGCAGCCCTACTTTAGCAGGTTGCATTTGTTCTGACTGGTTTCACACCT
The DNA here is from genome assembly GCF_965231255.1 of Vanellus vanellus. NCBI lineage: Eukaryota > Metazoa > Chordata > Aves > Charadriiformes > Charadriidae > Vanellus > Vanellus vanellus. Next base: position 49,281,720 of record NC_138909.1, on the reverse strand, counting down.
CAGTTTTCCCTGCCCAATTCATTCTGTAGATGCACATTGCACCCACCAACAATCTGCAGCGCGCCTCTGAAAATGTATCTCCAGTTATTACACAATCACCTACATAACTGAGAGGCTTTTATTGGCATCTGATGCGATTTCTTTGTCAAAGACAAACAATTTGTTTTACATTTGGAAGGGGAATGCTGGATTTTAAGTGTAGCGATCATAGATGCAGCTGCCACCACCTTATGTTCCATTTCAAATGATTAATAATATTTGTCACTTCCGATGTGTCATTGTGCTCTATTGCTGTACAGCATGCTCTAAATGATGGCACTCTCTTTCGGATTGGCCTGATTAATGATGGATGAATCTGTTTCATTTTACTGTAAGCCTCTCTAAACTGAATGGCTTAGGTTAAAAGAGAACAACCTCCACCGAATGTTATGAATTATGCCATCATTTAAAACATGTTTTCTTCTTGTTGCTAACAATCCAGTGACAATACCTGAAGAATTGAACATAATTACTTCTAATCTAGCCCTGCTCCTCCAGATATAAATATTCACTCGTTCTTTTCCTTTAATTTTATGATTTCTTTTTTTACCCAATGATGAAAGTGTCCCTCTGTCATTACAGTGCTCTGTGTTCTGCAACAGATCATTTCAACACTGCAGATGCCCATCTTGTTCCTCATGAAAATTGCTGAAAACATTACAAAACCCTTTAATGATTTATCTAGTTTCCTATTCACCCATTTGAAGAGTTAGTTTGACGCAATGGCTGCAGCACCAGCTTATAACAATAAGTTGGGTATTTAGGCTCTACATAGCTCTATTGGTATGCGACCTGAGGCTTTGTTTTCACATCAGTTGCTTGTCCTATGCCTTGTCAGTCTTGTTTAATTAGCTTGTATGGTCCTGTATGGCAAGGACTTTCTAATGTTAGTTGCTTGCCTAGTGCTTAGCACAAGGGTACCTCTGTCTTAGGTATTGTAATGCACAACATAAATAATATTAATAGTTTAACAGAAGACAGCAGGAAAATCTTCAGTTTCCTCTCTTTCCTAATTAGTATTACCTGGGTATTCTCTGTAGTTAGCACTGGCAAACATATGCTAATAATAATCACTTACAAAAAGTAACAGCAGAAGTTTAAGGGTTGACTGCTGAAATGTTAGAGACCTGAAGAACAGTTTTTATGCATTAAAACCTGTCGAAATACGCTGTTCTAGTAAGAAACATGACTTCTGACTACAAATGTTTGTCTAGGTGTCGTATTTGCCACAACCTGTAAAGGAATTTGGGGGAGGCTTTGTTGTCTCATCCTTCAGAGGGTTGCCAGGATAACAAGAAATACAAACTGCAGGAGCCCAAATCTTTATATGGAGTCAGACTTGGTTTCATCCAGAAACATATTCTCTTCTGAGACTCCGATTAAGACTTTCTTTGCTCAGTCATTCAAACCTTAAGCAGACCCAACATTTCTGGTCTTAAAAACAGACATGGGATATTCTTCTTATGATGCTAAAGATTTTGATGTTTGGACCATCCCACTGACCCCCTTCTTCCCATCCTGTCTGCAAGAAATGAAGCAGCATTTTTAACTCTCCTTAATTGAAGCAGTTAATGCAGTCACCTAAATTAAAGACTTCTTTCCTTGAGTTCCTATGCAGTTAAAGTAAACACATGGTGAATCTAGTAAAAATTAGTGAGTGCTTGCCTAGGATGTACAAAACCTATGAGCCCTACAACTGGGCCGCTCTGAGCAGCATAAACTATATTTAGATAACGTCCTCATACACCTCTGAACTTTGAAAGTTTTCTACTTGACAAAAATACTAATAAAAATGTTTCTTTTCAGGGAAAGGAAAGCCTTGCTTGGGTCACATGTTTTTTTCCAGAGCTTTGGATGACAACAATTATTGCAGTCTAGCAATCCTTTCTTTATGGCTGGCCACCTGTCTTTTAGTGTCCAAAGGCACCGCCCAAGACCACTGTGGATTCCAGTTTCATTGGTGTAAATACTCAAAAAAAGTAAATATTTTCTTTAGGTAAACACACAAGCCCAAATCCTGGGTCATTCCTAAATCTCTCAGATATAAATGATTTTATATTTGCACTAGCCTGACAAGGAGGGAAGTCCTCTCACCGTGATAAACACAATTTAAATAATAAACACAATTTATAATAATAAACACAATTTAAAAAGGGAAGTGGACCAAACAGAATCAAGATTAAAAGAAACATATGAGTTAGAGTGAACTAGAACTAGCTTCTCAATAATCAGTTCTATTTTACCCATTCTACCATTCCATCTTGCATCTTCTTATAAGGCACATATCTGTCGACTTCTAAGAGATGAAGAAAGCAAAAAATTCAAAATATTTTTTTCTCCTTGAAATCAACAGGTATGACTGACAGTGCCCATGAACCAGCTCTGTTTAGTCAGAAAGTATAATTTTAATATGTTAAACTGAGAGTACAGAAACAGCATGTTGACTCATGGTGTGTTACTCAAATATTGTAACATGTTGTTGTACTTTATATTTGTGACAAACTTCCTTCCTGAAGCTCAGTTGGGCTTAGGATGTTTCACATTCACCTCAGAAACAGCCCACAGACTTTCTGGTGAGCTCATTTTTAGCCAGGTCTGACTCACTCAAGGTTGTTCACCAAAATGCAGATGAAATTAATGGTGGTAGGAATTTCCTTTGATCAAATTTGCTTGACCCTTAAACTTCATAGGAAACCTTGGCTTAAGGAAACCAGATGCACTTCACAGAATTAAGGTATTTTTGCTTTCCTCCCACATAAAATGAACAAATTACGCACTGCATTTCTCAGTCTAGACCGCTTTTATTTTGGAGAACAAGGGTGAAGAAACATAAAATGTCTATGAATGTGAGGGAGAGTACACAGTGATTCACTGTAACAATTTGCAGAACAACATAAAAATAGTGGTTGAGTCACAGCTGACCTTTCAGAAAACATAGATCCTCATCTACATTTAAAAGGGTGCAGAATACTAAAACCAGAATGACACAGGCTTCATTATGTTACCCAAGTCTTGAATCAGAATTAAGGCAGTAGAAGGTCTTTTATTCTGTAGGGTGCCAAACTAAATTGATCTATTGTCATTCTTTCTTTGTTTACCCCAAAAATCTTATAGTCCCCTGGATAGGTGATTTCATTTTTATTCAGGTGGTTTGGGGTAGCTGCTTTAGCTTGGGTCTAATTCCAGCAGAACACCATTGTCATATCTGAGGAAATGGAGTGGACATCATAGGATTTTTGCCTATTTTTTTTCTCCAATGAGTCATATTTGATTTTGCAGTCTGGATTTGAAGATTTAGTGCCACCACCACTCCTTTCTCCCACGCGGGTGAAGTCAAACACTGCTGCTCACCCACTAAGCCAGTTGCAAAGTAGTTCACGTGCCAGCCTGGCTTTCAGTAGGGTGCCTGCCTGATGTGGTTTAAATTCACATGTCCATGTGTTTTTTACTTCCTGAGATATGGGTAAATTTGCTGTCTGGTTTTGACCCTTTTATTTTTGTATATATGGAGATCAATGATCTCAAAAGAGAGATTGGAAGAGACCTGGAAATCCTCAGCTCTCACCGGAGAGGAAACTATCTAATCGTTCACACATGATCCAATTCCAGCAAATGAAGAATGTGAACCCAGGTCTTCCACACCTTGGGAAAGTGTCCTAGATACTGACTTATCAACCAAAAAGATACAAATGATCTTCCACACCTCCATGGCATTTAGGATGGGGAACAAGATTCTCTGAGCAGGAGAAGACGTTCTGAGCAGGAGAAGACGTTCTGCCCCATACAAAAATAAGTAGAGGAGTGACTTTCTCTGTTATGCACCAGAGCAAAGAGTGACATTCCCCTGGGGAGGGCCAGCTGGAATGAATGCCTCCTTGCAGCATCATGAAGAGCTGAACAGAGGCACTCTTGGCTCAAAGGATTACCTGATGCAGCTAGATCATCTGAAATTGGAGTGGAGGACATTGGCTCTGATAAACCTAAGGTGTGATGTGCAGGTCCTTAAGAGTTTAGTCACAAATTAGGAAGAGCTAGAAGTTCCTCTCAATCAAGAATCAGATGACTCTCCATGCCTATAGATGAATTTGAAGAAGCTTGAGCGACACAGGATTTCCAGAGATAGCCTCGTCCTTCCTGAAATTGATCTTCCTTTAGCACACGAGACAAATGAAGCCTTTGTCCACTTTCTGGCTGACTCTTAATTAACTGCTTTGCACTGGAAGCAGTTTGTGAATCTAGCTGTTGGTAAGTCTCAGAGAATAATTTCAGTAACCAATTAAAAAAAAAATCCATAAAGACATGCTGTATGGCAAATTAAACATATTTGTAATGAAGAACAATAACACAGCACTAACAGTGGTGACTACACTACTTCTCTGCGTTATCCCATCATTGGAGACAATTACCGGTCTATCAAAACTAAAGGAAAAAGACAAATGAAGCAATAGTTGTACTAGTTAGGGTACATGAACAACACATGGTCACTCTGAAGGGGAGTGCTATGTAGGAGACCAAAGATATCAGACCAGCAAGGCATGAAAGTGTTTGCTATAATTTTCGCTCCTATTGCAAGGCTTTTTATTACAATTATGAGATTTCATCAGTGAACTCCAATGTAAAAGAGTATTTATCTATGCTAGTTACAGGTCGATTTTCCTTTTTGTTCAGCACTGGGAATTCTGTTTTCATTATTTCCTGTACTGGAGACATTCAGAAAAGTGTCAGTGCTTCTAAGCATGTAATATCATTTTCACATGGACGTGACAGTGAGGTGGACTGAGAGTTGGCTGCGGGACAGAACTCAGAGGGTTGTGATCAGGGGCACAGAGTCTAGTTGGAGGCCTGTAACCAGTGGGGTCCCCCAGGGATCAATACTCGGTCCAATTTTGTTTAATATATTCATTAATGACCTGGATGAGGGGACAGAGAGTATCCTCAGCAAGTTTGCTGATGATACCAAACTGGGTGGGGTGGCTGACACCCCAGAGGGCCATGCTGCCATCCAGCGTGACCTGGACAGGCTGGAGAGCTGGGCAGAGAAGAACCTAATGAGGTTCAACAAAAGCAAGTGCAAGGTCCTGCACCTGGGGAGGAAGAATGCTAGGCACCAGTATAGGTTAGGGGCGGACCTGCTGGGAAGTAGCTCGGAGGAGGGGGGGTTGTGGTAGACAGTTAATTATCCATGGCCCAGCAATGTGCCCTTGTTGCCAAAAAGGCCAATGGAATCCTGGGCTGCATAGGGAAGAGTGTGGCCAGTAGGTCGAGGCTCTACTCTGCACTGGTGAGGCCACAACTGGAATACTGTGTCCAGTTTTGGGGTCTCCAGTTCAAGAGGGACAGGGAACTGCTGGAACGAGTCCAGCGAAGGGCAACTAAGATGATTAAAGGCTTGGAGCATCTGCCTTATGAGGAAAGGCTGAGAGAGCTGGGACTCTTTAGCCTGGAGAAGAGAAGGCTGAGGGGAGACTTTATTATGGTGTACAAGTATCTAAAGGGTGGGTTGAAGGAGGATGGAGCCAGGCTCTTTTCAATGGTTCCCAGTGACAGGACAAGGGGCAATGGGCACAAGTTAGGACACAGGAAGTTCTGTTCAAATACATGGAAAAACTTCTTTACGGTGAGGGTGACAGAGCACTGGCACAGGCTGCCCAGGGAGGTTGTGGAGTCCCCTTCTCTGGAGATTTTCAAGACCCACCTGGATGCAGTCCTGAGTAATGTGCTCTAGGCAATCCTGCTTTAGCAGGGGAGTTGGACTAGATGATCTCTAGAGGTCCCTTCCAACTCTGAAAATTCTGTGATTCTGTGATGACCTTTCATTATCAAACTTGTCTTTGAGTGTTGAGGCACCTATGCACACATCATTTATTTATTTATTCATATTTTAAAAATTCATGTACTTTTTTTTTTTTAAATAACACTCATGTTTTCAGGAGAATGGATAAATTCAGGATTAGTGGAACTCTTAGGTGGCCGAAGACCTAAGGAATGATGGTTCTGCTACAGTGTGTCGTGACAGTGGTCTTGCAATACACTACATAAACGTGAACTCTAGTACCTTGGGATGGAGTGTCCTTGAGATCCAACTGTAAGAGTTAAGATCCACTCGCAAAATTTCATTGATGTCATTTTTTGTCAATGCTTAAACTGCAGCACTTTTGCAGTAAGAAACCTGTAAGTAAGCAAGTCTAAGAAGCAGTTTCCATCTTGCTTTGGAGTGGGTTGCATCTCACCGTATTCTATCTGTATAAAAAGTAGGTCTTGAAGCTAAGCTGCTCTTCTAGGCTGATAAAAGATAAACCATCCTGATATAGGTACCTCAGACTGGTAGGATGAATTTTGGTTTGGAAGCTACCTCTCCCATAAAGAGTTCAAGATGACATCTTTAGTGGCAGAGCAGACTGACAGTAAGCCATGGAGGTGTAACTACAGATTGCCAGGTGAGATAAACCTTATTCTTCCCAAATCAGCTAGTGCTAATTTCCAACACAGAGAGAGCTAGATAAGATTTTCTTCTATGCGCTCTGTTAAGATCGCCCTCTTTTTTTGATGAGAGAGCATTACTGACTGCCTTCGTTGGGCACAACAGGTTGCAGGCAGGCAGCTGACTATCAGAGAAATTATGCTGTTCATGTTCTAGCTGGATGGTGGCTACTAATTGGATGCTAGCGCAAATTACATCTTGACTGCCTGCAGCTGTGAATTTGCAATGCTGCATACTTTATATGCCCATTCAATCATATTCACTCAGATTCCTGTCCAATTTTTAACGTTCACAAAAATCCAAGCACCAAGATTCCAAGAATGAATGTGGGTGGCCTGAGTGCTCACATCATTGTCCCATGATACATTTGGTTATAAAAAACATTCCTAAAATCAACTTCCAGAGGATAATTCATCTCACCTGTTTTAGGAACCTATTTCAGAACAGCTTGTGTATGTACCAGCTGCTCAGATTTTTTTCTTTGAGAACCATTAATAATGGATCTCTCCTTGGTTTTAAAAAATAGTAATATAAACTCTTTTTAACAAGTGATCAGATCCTGCTGTCCTTTACAGTGTGCATTTATTTAATATAGTTATGCCACATGATACAAATTATAACTTGGTCTTCTTTCTCTATGTTAACATAAATCTGAATTTCCCCACTGGGTGTAATCGTAAGCCTCATGCATCAGGATTTAGATGCACCAAGAGAACAAAGGCTAATAAAACACCACTCTAAAGATGGAATATCTCATGTCTTTTATCCAATTTTCTTCCTTGTTCTTCCTCTGACTTCAGTGTTAGATGAGTTGGACCATTAGTTATTTTTATTATTCTGACAAATGCAGAGTGAGGTAGCGACACAAATTGGCTTTGATTGAGGCATAAAATCCCTGCAAAGATGGAGACTTCACTTAGATGATGGCTAAACCAGAGAAGAACGTTGTGCATTGCTGTCCACAAAGGCCAGGATACAGAGGACAGAGTTATCCTGCCTACTCTACTAGGGTAGCAAACTGGATTTCACTCCATTCTTCAATACCAAGCCTGGCAAAACCTCTCAAGACTTGGGAGTGTGTGTTATTTTCTTTTTCTTTTCTTTTTCGCCTTAAAGATTGAAATGGGAAAAGGAAAAGGTCACTGTCACCTTTGATCATGCCAATGCTTTTGTCCTTTCAAGCCTAAGGGCTTGCTGGGCCGTTCTCAAAAGGCTAATGGTGAGGAACCTGCCTGTTCAAAGACTCCTTGTTTTTATTCTTTTTAATATGAATTACCCAAATGTTACCAGTCACTGGGCTCTTTCAGATTATCCACTGCTGGTCAAAATACAGCTGGTGTCTCTGGTGCATTAAGAACTGGATGTTAAAGTCTGCAACCTCCCACTCTGCACAGAAGCTAAATTTGCAAAGAGTGAAAATATGTCAGATACAAGCTTTATTGTTACTGCACAAAAGTCACCACACATACTCCAGATGATGATTTCCATCTAAATCATGGCTTTGTGGCACAAGTGGAATAGCTTGATCTGGCAAGTCACTTCCAGTTTTCATGGATGGCTTTCCAAATGCGTTGGAAACCCTCACTCTGTGCATGTGTGGCATTCGGGACTGCATTTCTTATTGCATCCATTAATTTTGTGCCCACAAAGGAAGATTTCAGAGAGCTGAGTATCACTTCGCATTGTCTCAGGAAGGGGTTGAGTTTAGGAAAGAGCCAGAGGTCTCAGGAGGACTTTCTGGGAAAGCAGCCACTTTACAGGAGGGTCTGACATTATTCAGCAGGAGAAAGTCTGGGTAGTGGGAAATTCACCATTGCTTGTGATTTAGACTAATTTCTTTTTATGAGCCAATGATCTACAGAAGTGTTTGTGTACGTGGTTACACAGCTTGTAAGCATGGCGGGCTGCTCATTCCCATCACTTGCAACCAGAGATGGTCCCCATGGGCACGGCCCTGAGCACCTTGACCTCATTGATGGATTTAAGCCTCAGGACAGCCCTGTGAAGAAAGACAAGAAGAACCTCCTTACATTTAAATGGTTTTCACAGGGTCAGAAAGACAGGAAATGTGTGCGTTTGGGCCTACACTCCCATCATCTTCTGTGCGACATAGAGATCCACAGCAAAACCTGACCCTTCACTTGTCCCTTTGTCAGGGGACTTTAAGTGTTCCCCAGCCGCTGGATGCCTGCATGCCCTCCAGTTTCTTCTCCTCCAAAGCACAGTTTCACCTGCGTCCTTCGCTCTTCCAGGTCTGAGTTTGGGTCTCTGTGGCTTCTGCAGGCCCCTCGAGCAGTTCCTTCAGCCCTCGGAAATAAGAGTGGCAGCCGCGCTGACACGTGTGCAGCTCAGACCATGCAGCAAATCCAACAGTTTGATGAAGAAGGCCTGGCCTCAGGACTCCGCAGTGCTTTGGCAACAAGCTGGGAGGGAAAAGATGGTCATCCAACTAATTATTGCAGATATGCTCCGGTATAGCTGACCGGTCAGGCCCAGGAAAACAAACCTCCTTATGGCACCCGTTCCTCACTTAAAGCCCTTAAAATCCGCTGGCAATGTCTGCCTCTCCCTTCCCCCTTTCCTCTGACTTTCTGCTTATGTCTCCCTCGCTTAGTAGTAAGTGCAACTTGTGCAAATAGCTGAGGAGCCCGTGCCCTCTCACTTTTCTCTCTGTGATTCATTATTATTAATAACTGGGATATTTTTGGCTTTCGCTCATCAGGCAGCTTGTACCAAATAAGCAGCCTGCCTTTCAGCATTGCCAATCAAGCCTTTCGTTCTGCTTATCGGAGCAGAATGCCTCGACCTGTTAGCGGCTCCTCTGCCCTCCTGCTGCTGCCATTCCCCTTACCTAAAGCATACATTTGGACTTGAACGTATGCATGTGTGCATACACGTAGAGGGACAATAAATACAGAAGCAGCTCATATTTTCCAGTCCCCGTCCCGTCCCCCCCTTTTGGAGACAGCAACAAAGACTGCTGTGACTGCAGCACCGAGAGCAATAAACACGCTCCATATGGTGCCTGCCTTTTGACAGAGCGCTCCTTGGCTTGCGGAGTCCTGGGACTGCTGTGGCAATTTTCAGTGTGCTTTACAGTGGGTTTGTTTTTATTTCGAGTTTGAAAATCTATGCAGCTCAGAGGGGGTGGAGGGTGGCTGTTAAAATGACATAAATAGTGGTACCAAACCAGATGGGAAAAGCGGGATAGAGAAGGGAAAACAAACAGGATGATAAATGTTAACCTTCTAAAGATGTGCAATGTTATCCTTGGTGGTTTCTTTGGTGTCTTTTTTTTTTTTTTTAATGAACTGAAAGAGGTATTTTTTTCTACTGTGTGAGTTTTAACTCGAAAACCCTGACTTGTGTGGGGCACGGGCTGTGTGTGGGTTAAGTTGTGTGGCTCACCTGTTGGTATGGGATTATAAAGTTGATGCTTTAATAGGTAAGTCAACTACCGATGAACAACAATCGGTCAGACAAATACCAGTAATTTAACCAAGATACCACTAAGAGAAGCAAGTAGAAAAGTCTTTGATCACGCCTGAATCATACATGACAGTCAGGTGCAGCAGAAAACCAGCTAACAGGATAGGATATTAGTATTAGCTAAGTCTTAAGCAAATATCACGTATCTCCATGTGGGTGACCACCACTTTGCTCAGAGGCCCACAGGAATCCCTGCAATGCAAAGCAAACTTGTGATCAAATACTGGGAGTGGCAATGACCTCTGTGGATTCACTCTGGGAACTAATTTAGACTCAACTGCACTTGCGGGTTCTCAGGACTGAGCACTGGAAAAATTTGTGGTGTCACTTAATCCATCCCTTTTCTTTCCACTTTAAGAGCATCCATTTCTGCCTCTTGTGCTTTTTCCTGCTCAGCTCTAAGTGGCTCAGCGATGAGGACTCAGACCATTATTTCATGGCCCAGCACATCTCCAAGCACAGAGTGTGCTGTCACAAGTTACTGTGCATCACTGAACTGCAGTAATTTGCCATGTGCCATGTGCAATGACGTGACTGCAGTTAACCCTCTTTCCGTGTGAGCAATGCTAAATCAATTTGCCATACGTTTGCCTTGGGCTGAGGGTATACACAAGGACCATGATGGTGGTTTGGATGAAGTGTGCCAGCTTGTAAAGCCATGATAATTCTACACTTTACAATCGCTGTTATGGTAAGAGTTTTATTTTAAAATTTAGCATAATTTAAAATATATATTTTTTTTAAATTTAACATCATTTATCTAATCTACCTTCTGACATTAAAAAAAGGTAAGGCTCAAGTTCCTATTTCCAAGCCTGCTGTCTCAGTCCAGCTTTTCCATACATCCCCTGTACTGGATTGCTGACACCACAACCAGTCTCTTTTGATAAGAAATAGTGTCTGCAGAGACTCCCACATCAGTAAGTCCCACTGAGGACCTGGCTCCCTCTTTGGCCACCATCCTTTCTTTCCTTTCCTATTTTTTCTAAAAGATGGCAGAGAGAATACTTTCCCCCTCCTGAGGTCATTCTTCTCCTTCCCTTCGTTTGCAACTTTCCCTTCTTATTTTTAATCTTTTTTTTTATCCTTTATCTTCTTATCCTAACACCACAGAACGCACGCAGAAGCACAGGAGAGGGCCTTGCCCCAGCTCACTGCTCTGCTCAGTGAAGCATGACAAGTTGGCAACCTCTCCAGCAAGCAGAGTGGAAAATTTAAATATTGAGGAGGCAAAGGTGAAAGGTCCTCAAAGCTAATGGAAGCGGCAGCCTGTAAGGAAAAAGTATAGCCTCACAACCTGCTTTTCTTGCATATTGCTCAAGCTAGGGCAGCAGCATTAAATTTTGTTAGATGCTTTGTTTAGAATTTTCCTTTTAATATCATTGAGGTAAATCCAAGAACCATGACAACATTTCTCAGTAGCTCTTTGCAGTAATTGCATCTTGATGAAGGTCAAAAGCAATGTACTTTGTCTCAGGTTATTTTTAATTTTCACTTTGGGGTTTTTGTTTGTTTGTTTTTTTTTTTGTTTTTTTTTTTTTTTTTTCAGATGGGCCGGAAAGCATAAAACTTCCTCCTACAGTAGTGAGATTAATGTATTTACAACCCAAAATCTCCCCTCCCCATCATTCTCCACACATCAGTCTGCCAATTCAGATCCCTTTGCAGCACTTCCAGTCACTTGTTAAGATGTTCTGTTACTTCTTATGCAAACTGGCAGCTACAAGAGAGTGATGTGTCTGATGCCAATCTTGTTCACGTGAACTAAGCCTTGCACTCACAGTTTGTCTTATTGTAGACCTAAACTGACACTTGCAGAAAGTGACTGAACATAGGCAAAGGCAGTTTAAAAATGACAGGAAGATACTGAGTATTATTCAGATTAGTTTTGGGTCACAGTCCTTATACCCACCTTCCTTCTGCTCCCAAGAAGGAGTCAGGAAGTTGCATTTTATGGCCTGTCTTGTGCCTCAGGGAATAATAATTTGTGTTTAAGGAGAAGATAAGGAAATCTGTGGGAGGTGATGGTCTCCTGTGGAGTGGTGGGTGCTGCCTGAAATTCCAGCACATCCAGATTTGATTTAATTTGAGAATAATCTCTAAAACAAAAATGCCAATGTTCATGTAAGTGGAACTACAGCCTAGTGTAACTGAATTACTACCAGTTTTGCCATATAAGCTTCAATAACAGTGGGGCAGGTCTACATAAGTCTTGGCAGGTCTACACAGGTCATTCTTTGCCTGGCAGGTCATTGGTGGTGTCCAGAAAAATGGTGTAATGTCACAGCACCAGGCGCACTGATGTGCTTTATCACAACAGGAGAGTAGAGCGACAGATTTACATTTGAGTGGACCGAGGTGTCACGCTGCAAGCAGGGTGCTACCATGGTGTAATAGGCCTATAAAGTTATGCTTTATAGGTGAAAGTCCAAAACAGAATGAGTGGCAATACACAACTACTTGTCCATCTTGGTGGCTAGATCCTGAGCTGCTGTAAATCAGGGGCCAGATCCAGATGTGGTGTATTTATGGAACTGATTCGTTCCAGCTGAAGGTCAGACAGGTCTGCTCTGCTTCCACTGAGGACTAGCTCCCTTGCATCACCCCAGAGAGTGAAAAATAGTGATTTTAGAAATCCATTCCACAAGAAAGGAGGGATGATAGTCCCAAATCCCTCAAGTATTCTCTGAAATCTCCCCGCATCCCCAAGAGACAGCAAAATACAGATTTCACCAGCCTGTAGTATCTTGAATGAAAGTTCTCTGTACACCAGGGAAGAGGAAAGGAATGATGCATCTTAAACATGGTAGCATGTTGCAGTCCCCTGAGGCCTGAACAGAACATGGACCATCTGGATTTCTGTAATGTGAAGTTCAATTAAAATGTTTTGATGTTAACCACATGCAATTTTCGAGGATATAATTTTTTTCTCTCCAGCTTTCCATCTCTCTCTATTCTATTAAAACCAAAAATGGCAGAGAGAGGAAGTGAATAAATATTTCACATGAAAGTCCGTATGGCTTCAATCATCATATTAATACACATTTAAGATTTATTCTTTTTTAACAAATAAAAGCAATTGAAGCATGACTGTTGCCCTAATAAGCTAGGAAACTAAACTTTGGAAATATGGACGACTTTCTAGACAGCCCCATGTCGATCTGCATGTCCATTGAAATGAATATACTGGTCTGCAAACAAAAAATGCTGGAAAACCATTTCTCAAAGCACCTGCCCCTCATTGTACAGCCACACCCAGTGGAAGGTGGAGCTGGGCAACGCTGTCTTGAAAGGAGCTTTGTGAGGAGCACGTGGCACCTTCAATAAAGTTCCTTTGTTGCTAAGCATGATTGCTGTCTGTGCTGGAAACTTGGATGCTTGGAGATCTCCTGATATAAGGACAGACAAACGGGCAAAGCTTTCCAGTTGGTTGGCTGGTTTTCTATCTTGTGCGAGGATTTATTTTTGCTTTGTTGGTCTGTTGCTTGTGATCGAGAATCCACAGTGTTGTGAGTACTGGCAGGGCCAAAAATAACATTGGCCTGAGGACCCTCTCTGTTCTCTGTTGGTGTGTGCAAAGCCATTTGAATGGGGATTACTTGCATGGCATCGCTGCACGACAGATCCCACTATTGTGCTAAACAAAGTCCTAGCTCTTTAAGTAAAAGCATATGCAAAAGAGAAAGTGAGGTGGCCTCAGTCTAATTAATTCAGCCCAGGTTTCCCGACCCAGTCCGGTGACTGTGCATAGTTCACCCCATAGATCAAGTAGACAATTCGGATGCACTCTTAGAGTGTGCTGAACTTTGGATGTACTGAGTGATTTTACTGCATGCAAGCTAGAACGATTTTAAGAGCCAAATCCCCATCTCACATAAATCGGTATGGTGTTATAAATCGTTTGATAGTTTAATACTTTGAAGTTGCCTTCTTTATATTGCTGAAAAAGGACAGTCACTTTCACGCAGAACCTGATTCTGTTACTCAGTTCATTGCTGTCAACTGGGACAAACCTAATTCTTATCCAGTGTGAGAGTGAATTTCGTTTCATTGTAAAGTAGGCTGGAGAAACAGATCAGCAACCTGTTTTGAATTTAGCTCAAGCTGATACTCTGCCTAATTTTTCCCTGCTCCAAAACATCCCTAGCTGAGCTCTTTTTGGCATTCCGTGTTTGTTAGGGAACGTCTCCACGTCTTTTCTCTCTGGATATCTGGTTGGAGCTGCCAACTTTGAAATTTTCAGAGATTTGATGGGTGCCAACAGAGCATTGTAAAATAAATAAATCAATATGTACGTTAGCTGTTTTCCCTGTAGTACAGAGCATCAGTTTAATCTCTGAGAAAAGCAATACAATTCCCTTATAATTAAACATAAGTTACATTGCCCACAACACAACTTTTGAAATGTATTTAAAAATGGATTCTATGGGAAGTCTTTAAAGGTTAGTTTAAGCAGATGAGTATTGCTACTGAAATAAAGAGGATTATTCATGTGCTTACAGTTAAGTGCATGCATAAATGCTAGCAAGATTGAAGTCTGGGAGGTTATGTTAAAGTAAAAAAAAAGGAACAAATTTCACCTACTTTTTGTTTTGTTTAACTTACATTTTATGCCAAGATAATAAGTACACTGTAAAAAACTACAGGGATTGAGTCAAAGTATATGGGATTATTTATATTTTACTTCATAGGCTTTTTAATTACTCCAAATAATGCTAGGGTGCAGGTAATTCTTGGTTTAAGTTCTCAAACTAAAGAACCTTGGCAAACATTGCAATTTGAATCCCAAATGTTCTACATTCCTCAAGAAAATGTCTTCCAAGGCCACATCATAAAACATAAATTGTTTTTTTTTTTTTATGTTGACTGATCTTGGATTATTACAGAAATCCAGATTTATTTGAACTACACAGAATGTTTAAAGATACTTAGTGACCCAGATTGAGAGAAGTCAAGGAAACAATGCAGAAAGAGTTTGCTTTTTTTTTTGTTAAACATAAAAAGCATCTGTGCTGGCTCAAAATATGTGCAAAGTTTGGTTTTACACTTACCAATCGGTCAGTGAGATTTGAAATAATCTATCAGGCAATATTGCCTTTGCTTACATGTTGATGTATAAGCTATTCGCCATTGCTTATAGTCGTGTATTTGATTTAAGCTGAAGTGTCATAAGAAGGATGAAGGGAAGGAAGAAGGTGAAAGAAAGGCAGTGAAAATTATGCTCTCTTCATATATGAGCAGTGAAGTGAGTGATTTTAGTTGAATCCTTCAGGCTCTGCAATAGGCTGAAATAAGGATGAAATCACAGAAATTAGTGGTCCAAAAGTGTTTTAATGTTCCCTTGCAGGGTTTTAAATGCCTAGCAATAGAGCCAGAAGAATCAATGCTAAGGTGCAGTTTAGGGTAGGTTTTTAGTGTTAAATCCTTTGTTTTAAGGAAAAGAAAAAAAAAAGGCAAAACAAAAGAAGCCACCTTCCTAGGAGTTGGAAGACCCATGCTGCTAGAAAGCTACAACCTAGTTGCCATTACTGAAACTTGATGGGATGATTCCCATAACTGGATTGCGGCTATTGATGGCTACAGGCTGTCCAGAAGGGACAGGTGAGGAAGGAAGAGTGGAGGGGTTGCCCTCTACATCAAGAAATGGCTAGAGTGGGAAGAGCTGTCTCTGAAGACTAGCCGTGAGCAGGTTGAAAGCTTTTGGGCAAGAATTAGAGACCAAGGAAACAAAGGGAGTCTTGTTGGTGTCTGCTACAGGCCACCCAATGAAGGGAAGCCTACTGACGAAGCCTTCTTAGTCCAGCTAAAGGAGACATCACACTCACAGGCTCTCGTCCTGCTGGGGGACTTCAGCCATCCCAACGTCTGCTGGAAAAGTAGCACAGTGAGCTGTAGGCAATCCAGGAGATTCCTGGAATGCATTGAGGATAACTTCTTAAGCCAGGTAATAGACAGCCCCACCAGAGAGGATGTGATACTGCACCTGTTGGTCACCGATGCAAGTGAGCTAATTGGTGACATCAAGATTGGAGGCAACCTGGGATGCTGTGATCATGTACTGGTGGAGTTCGCAGTCCTGAGGGATATGGGTCAGGCAAAGAGTAAAGTCAGGACCCTGAATTTCAGGAAAGCAAACTTCCAGCTCTTCAAGGAGTTAGTCAACAGGACCCCCTGGGAAACTGCCCTCAGGGACAAGGGAGCAGAACAGATCTGGCAGATCTTTAAGGATGCTTTCCTTAGACCGCGAGACCTCTTCATCCCCAGGTGTAAGAAATCAGGAAAGGAAGACTTTCAAGAGTCTGTCATGGCTGCATTGAGACCTTCTAGTCAAACTAAAGGGCAAGAAAGAAATGCACAGGCAGCGGAAGCAGGGACAGGTATCCTGGGAAGAGTCTAGGGATGCTGCCCGGTTATGTAGGGATGGGGTCAGGAAGGCCAAGGCCCAGCTGGAGCTGAACTTGGCAAAGGATGCAAAGAATAATAAGAAGGGCTTCTACAGGTATGTCAGTCAGAAAAGGAAGGTCAAAGAAAGCATACGCCCCCCGATGAGCAAAACTGGCAAACTGGTTACAACAGACGAGGAGAAGGTGGAGCTAGGTACTCAACACATTTTTTGCCTCAGTCTTCACTGGCAACCTCTTTTCCCACACCTCTCCAGTGCATGGACCACAAGATGGGGACTGGGGGAGCAAAGTCCTTCCCACTGTAAGAGAAGATCAGGTTTGTGACCACCCGAAGAACCTGAACATACAAAAGTCCATGGGACCTGACAAGGTGCATCCCAGAGTCCTAAGGGAATTGGCTGCTGTAGTTGCCAAGCCACTCTCCATGATTTTGAAAAGTCATGGAAGACAGTTGAAGTCCCTGGTGACTGGAAAAAGGGAAGCATTGCACCATTTTTAAAAAGGGTATGTAGTCAGATTTCCATGGGAAGTGTGCTGTTTTCCCTTCAGAGGGCATTGATCCAGCATCTGTGAACAATAGTTGATGTCCTTCCTGTCCAGCCCCGTATTTTAGCAAAGGTGCTCTCACAGCTAAGAGTACAGCAGCCAGTTTAGACACATGCTTCCTAACTAGGCATCAGTCCACATGTAATGTATGATGTTGCGTCTGCAACCATCTCTGAGCAACTCCTCCTACCCATCCATAGATCTTGCACGTTGTATACAGACTTCTGCAGGGAAGATGGTGAAAAAGTAATGTAAATGCCTTCTAAGGTCCTCAGTTGTTTTAGGTATACAAGCTGAGGTGTTATTGATACATCAAGGAGTCCCTGGCTTCAGCCCACGGTGGTGAAGATGTACTGGTGGGTTGCTTTAAGCCGTGGCTTTGATTGTTGGTGGTCACGTAGCCAGAGGACAGATGAAGGACCTGGTGAGGTTCTCCCCCCAATGAACTCCTTTGAGAGCAATAGGGCAAAATTCTTTCATCAGGAAATTTATGTTTTGGAGGGTATCTGTGGAAGAGTTTATACTTTTCTTGCTACTGCAGTGACCTAGCAAGCTGAACCAGCTGCTTCCCAAAGCCAGAATTTGTTGGATCCTTGTGCACTGTGGAAGAGGTAAAAGGCCAATGTTTCTCTGTAGTTGTGTTGGGTCTCAAAAAGGATTTGTGGTTCCTCAGCCCAAGGGAACCTATTTTGGCAACTCTTTTATTTAATAGAGTTAGTGTGACCATTGCACCCTTATTGTGAATCCATTAGATCCTTGGAGACCACTGTGCTTGGGAAGCATCTGCCTCAAAACAGGTTTACCATGTACAAGTAAATCACCGCAAGAGGTAGGAAACCCTCAAGAAGCCTCTAATTCCTGCACTATTTAGGTTAAGATTGTCAGAAGTGGATCCTAATATCCCATAATATTGCCTTATCCCTGAAGACAGATTAAGAAAAAAATCAGACAAACAAGAAACTTTCTCAGCAGCCCCTAATAACGGAATATAGATTACAGTAATATTAGGACTTTTGAGTCTTGACCTCAAGAAAATGAACACTGAGACAGATAAATAAGTACAGAGAATTTTATTACCTAAACAACAGTTTAAAACGACTAAGTAGAAAATCCTGAACCAGGTATATTAAACCTCTCATTCCTTTACCCATGGAAATGAAGTAATAAAATCTATTTCAGACAGAGCTCGTATTAGCTATGCCATTGGGACTATTGTGGGTAAATAGGTATGTGAGTGAAAACGGCCTTAAGTCTAAATTCTGCTTCTCAGCATCATGATCTGTTGTACTGGAATGAAATGAAGCTATTGGAAAACGGAATCAAAACCCAAATGGACAGCAGCATCCCACATATTTAGCAGTGGATACAGAAAGGACAAAATACTTTAATTTTAATTTAAAAAATATACTTATTTTAATCAGTAACCAAAGGACTACAGCCTCTGTGCAGTTTTGCTTTGGTTATAGGAACTCTTTATTTGTGTCTTAAAGAGAAAGGAAAGTTCTTTGGTCTGTGCTTTGTCTGTACTATCCATCCCTACAGTGCCTAGAACAAATAGCACTTATTGAAGTTTTTGGCTTTTATTTCTGGTATCTCTTGCTGCTTTTTCAGCTCTGTGAAGGTCAGTCTGCTGGGAATGGAAGTACTATAGGTATGAAAGGCTAAAGTTGCAGAAAGCATCATAGATATTCTGAAGACCTTTAAAATCACCCAGCATCTGAAATGTCCATCTTGATGACAAAAATATTTCCCTTTATGTCTAGAATCACAAAATTGTCACAGGATATCCTTCTGCACAAGATATTTTCCATGTTTTGACACCATCTTGACGGGTAAAAACCAACAGCAATAAAAAAACCCTAGGCGACTTCTACATGATCCCTCTCGTCTGGGAGAGAGGTTTCTGACCAATGGAAAATGATACTAGAGTATGATATTGTGTTAGTAACTGGAGTAAGATTACAGAAATAATAATAGAAAAACACCTGCAAACATCTGACCACTCAGAAAACATCAGAACCCATTGGGAAGTTAAAAAAGAAATATTCACCACTGAAGAAGAAAATTCCACCCCAAAAGCTTTAAGGAAGCTGCTTCTACCATCCCAGTCCGAAAGGGTAGTCTTTTTGGGCTAGAGCTTGCAGTGGTTTGGTTGCAAGTTATGCAGTTTGCTTAGATACAATTTGGACTGGCTTATTGTTGTAAAAATACTAGTAGCTTTTTCTCCAGAAGAGCAGTCAGTGTGCGGAGGCTTACCATGCTCAAGTGCGTAAGGTACCAGGCATTAATTTGCAAATGCATTCACAGAGATGCTATTTGTCTTGTTGGGGTTCTGCATCCAACTATTCGAGACCTCTTTTCTACCTGCTGCCATAGGCAGATTCCTCCAAAGCTTGCGGGGAGGGCACCTGGAGGAAGGACTCCCTCACTCCCTCGCAAAGGTCATTGCATACACAAGGAAAAGAGTATGAAGTTTTGACTTTTTCTCTGCCTCAGATGTCGCAGCAGCTGCTTTGAGGCTGTTCTATCCTCTGAAGGAACATTCTGTCTCAGCAAGCGAAGAAAGGAAAAGAGAGATCCTACACCATTATAATTACAAGAGCAAAAATAAACACACATATGGTGTGACATTTTCCTAATGCTCGGATCTTATTTGGAAGTAAATGTATTAATTAAAGGGGGGAGTAGAAAGGGGAAAAACAAACAACAGTCCCTGAGTCATGAGAACATGACAAGCTGTCCTTTGGAAATGTTATTTTTATTTTTCAGTGACACTGGTGTTAATTTATTAGGTGTTATCATGTGTGCTTACTTATTTGTTGTTAAAAAGCAATGATTTTCTTCCTCATCCGCTTTTTCTGTTTTATGTTTCAGTTTTGTTTATTTTTATACACAGTGCTGAGCTAAGAAGAAAGTTCACCCCCAGATAAAGGGCCAAATCAACATCTTTTTGTCCTTGAAGCTCTCAAAAGCTGATGTTAAACTTTTCCTGGTCTCATAAAAGATGTGATTCAGCTTTGGAGGGCATGGTAGATGGTTTGAAATTCTCTTTGATTCTCTTTGATAGTGAAATTCTCTTTTTATTTGAGCCATGCTGCCCTTGTGCTTAGGCTTTAAATGAAAACATCTTTGACAATTGTCTTCAAGAATTACTGGTAGAAATACAGAGGGCAGTCTAAAAATGGCCATTCCAACAAATTTTCACAGTGTTGACGCTGCAGCAGCAATTAAGCAGAAACAAATTTTTAAAGATTGAAAAACTATATGTCTTTACATGGGAAAAATAAAGAGAGAAATGTATAAAAATCACATGTGTCTTCCCAACAGAGTGTATAAACTCAAGCATGGATGTAGCAGGCACTCAAGGAGGTCCCCTGGGGTTTTCTTATTGCTGCTGTTTTTCACATGATCATCTTTCTAGTTCTACGGAATTGGAAAGCTATATGCCAACCCAGGGAAAATATGGAGCTTTTACCATCTAGCTCCTTTTATATTTTGCAGGCTTTTATAATTGTGTTCATAACTGGCTGACAGATAGAGCTCAGAGGGTTGTGGCTAGTGGTGCAGAGTCTAGTTGGAGGTCAGTAACAAGTGGTGTCCCTCAAGGGTCAGTACTGGGTCCTGTCCTGTTCAATATATTCATCGATGATCTGGATGAAGGGATAGAGTGTACCATCAGCAAGTTTGCTGATGACACTAAACTGGGAGGAGTGGCTGACACGCCAGAAGGCTGTGCTGCTTTACAGCGTGACCTGGACAGGCTGGAGAGTTGGGCAGGGAGGAACCTAATGAAATTCAACAAGGGTAAATGTAGGGTACTGCATCTGGGGAGGTATAACCCCATGCATCAGTATAGGTTGGGGGCTGACCTCCTGGAGAGCAGCTCTGTGGAAAGGGACCTGGGAGTCCTGGTGGACAACAGGATGACCATGAGCCAGTGATGTGCCCTGGCGGCCAAGAGGGCCAATGGCATTCTTGGGTGCATCAAGAAGAGTGTGGCCAGCAGGTCGAGGGAGGTCATCCTCCCCCTCTACTCTGCCCTGGTGAGGCTGCATCTGGAAGTACTGCGTCCAGTTCTGGGCTCCCCAGTTCAAGAAAGACAGGGATCTGCTGGAGAGGGCCCAGCAAAGGGCTACGAAGATGATTAGGGGATTAGAACATCTTTCATATGAGGAAAGGCTGAGGAACTTGGGTCTCTTTAGTCTAGAGAAAAGAAGAATGAGGGGGGATCTTATTAATGCTTTCAAATACTTAAAGAGAGGATGCCAGAGGGATGGGAGGAGTCTTTTTTCAGTGGTGCCCATTGATAGGACGAGGGGTAATGGGCACAAGCTTGAACATAGGAAGTTCCATCTTAACATGAGGAGGAACTTCTTCACTCTGAGGGTAGTGGAGCACTGGAACAGGCTGCCCAGATAGGTTGTGGAGTCTCCCACTCTGGAGACGTTCAAAACCTGCCTGGACGCTGTCCTGTGCAACCTGTTGTAGGTGACCCTGCTCTGGCAGGGGGGTTGGACTGGATGATCTCCGGAGGTCCCTTCCAACCCTGACTATTCTGTGATTCTGGGATAACTATAGGTCCACAATATTAAAATGAAAACCTTTTGAAAGAACACGGTAATTGCTTTTTTGGTACTTTTCTACTTTCTTCTGTGAAGTTTTTTCCTCATGGAAATATTTTAATTCTCCAGAAATGTATTATATATTACATTTTCTACTTTGCTTCTCCATTTCCACCTTCTTCTTCTCTCCTTTCTCAGAAGAAAAAGAAGGAAAAAAGACAAAAATTAAACCTATAGATGCTGGAGGGAAAAAAATGTTGAGAAGCTTTTTTTGTTCTTTATTTAAACATGAAACCTCATTAGTAAATAATTACTTTCTTGTACAGAATTTTCCCTTCAGAAAGCACAACTTTTAGTTGAAAAAGATTTTAAATGCAAGCTTTAATCACTTCTTGAAAAAAACACCACATTTCAATCTAAAAGAATGTTTGTTTTATTTCCAGTCTGTTGTAATTTCAGAAAATGTACTAACTATAAGGCATCGTGAAATAAATCATGATATATTTCAGTCAATTATATGTTGTAATAAAAACCCTGTAAGTGTTTTGAATCATGGCTGTTGTTGTGTTCTTTCAGAAGATCTCTCAAACTTCTTGCCTAATCTATGGAGCTGTTCACTCCCAGCACAGTTTTCAATCTATTCACTGTTGCAGAAGCCATCTGGTTTTCAACTGAGTCTCTCTCATAAGCTCAGTTTGTTTTTGTTTTTTTCTTCTGGCAAGCTTAAGCATATAAAGACTTTTTAAAGTATGGAGTTGGGCTGGTTAAAATACAATGCATGTTCTCTGTGGAAAAAAAAAGGATTTGAAACAAATTTTCAGATTTTCAACAGTTTGTTCCCCCCTCATCTTTTAAAAAATCAAACAAAAAGTCTAGTCTTCATTTGGACCTCCCCTCCCCCCTGTTTTTTTCTTCTCTGTGATTTTTATTTTGTTTGCCCCCAGATCGAATAGATAGAAAAAGATAAAAGACAGAGAAATACTTTTAGTGCAAGTTCTCGAGCACTTGATTCTTTTCCTAGCTTGGTTCTTTCACAGTACATTAACCTCATTGACCTTCTGCCTGACATTGCCAAAAGTATCAGCATTTGCAATGAAAGAGAACAAGTTTTGTCTGTATGGAATTTGTTTGGAATTTGTTGGAACAGAAGAAAACTTTGAATATACTGAAAAAGAGAGCAGCATGCCTCCTGACAAGGAAAATGACAAAGAGGGTTGTCTCTTACTATTCAGCTCAAGATTATATGAATGGTTATTGCTGTCTGGGTGGGACTCATGGTTACTCTGGTGGATCACGGGAATACGTTCTCACAGTCTCCCATTTTTCACTTCCAACCTAAAATTTTTCCATTTTTAAACCTGAAAAGTCCTAATGGGCTGCACAGAGGTGGCATGACAGATCCTTACTGTCATACAGAAGCATCGTCAGGAGGCAACTAATGTCCTTTATGTTAAATATGCTGAGTCATCTTTATTTGATTAAAGAAGAATAAAAAAAAAAGCAGCTGAGGTGGAGATTTGGCTTTTGAATTTCTTTTATTACAGAATTAATGGGTGGGAGTAGGCTCAACATTAGGTTATCATCCTTCTACAGCAGGTCTTCCTTTCAGTGGGTCAAACATAAGCTATCTGAGACACCAGCATTGTCCTGGCAGAAATAGCATAGGAATTATGGGACACATGCCATGAAGGAAATCCTCAGTTTTATCTGGAACCTACCATAGTGTTCATCAGCGAGCTGAGAGGGTAAAAGCTGCAAATAGGAAGGGCTATTTGCCAGTTCTCGTTGCATTGTGCGTTGCGTTGTGTGTAGTTCACCTTTGAGATAGCCAACTGCTCTATAACTAAATGCCTGCAGGACTTTCTACAGTTGCTTCTCTTTCCCTGGTGTTGAATTATTTATTACTTCTCTTCCACCTAGAGGCTTTCATAGTATATTTTCTCATTTCTATTTAAAAATAGTTTAAAAAAGAAAACAAAACAAGCAATTTGAGAGGTTAACTGGGGCTCTGCCTGTTCTTTCTGATTTCTGTGCCAACTTTTAGCATACGACTGTTATGCTTTAATATATATGAAGAAGTTTTTTGAATTTCCAATAGAATTTTTAATATTTGAAACCACACTGATAACTGAGGATCAAAAATATTCTTTCAAGAGGCTTTTGCGGTCTTCTTAGTAATCCAACATAATTTTAAAGCTATTTTTTAACATAAAGACACACAGAAGAGTTTAGATTAAATCTAATGACTCCTGAAAATGGAGGATTTTGAACAATCTAACTTTTTGGAGGAAATTTATCTCAAAGCCAAAGATAAATCCAGATCTGTACATAATTAGTGGACCGACTTCTGTTTTGGCAAACTCCTGCTGGCAACAGAAGAAGAACAAGGGGGAAATATGTAAGCAAGGGCTAAGGCTGTGTAAAGGAATAACTGGCTTATACAAGCAATGGTCAGCAGGGAACGGAGAAACTGCTTTATTTTTGCCTGTAATTGAAATGTCAACTCATGGCGCTATCGGTGTGGGGTTATTAGGTTGAGGTGATTTAAACCTGCTGTCCAATTTGACCTGTTGCCATAGGGTTAGAAGTATTATGTATAAAAAACCCCACAGGACACTGATAGATTGGGAGCTGGAAATGTTAACTTAATTGGAACCCATGGCTCTGATATGACAGATAGCATCAAGTCAAAGAGGAACAGAGTTACTTGGTCAAAATGCCTGCCCTATACTCGTGCTGTTCAAGTTGGCATTCTGGCTTTACCCTTCTTTAAGAAATTAAGTTCACAAAGACTTCTGTATTTAAACTAGAAGCTTCTCACCTCAGGAGGTTGATCACACCTTATTGTATTCTTTTGCGGCGCTTAGTATCTCAAAGCAGTTTTGTTTCTGGATAAAAAAGGGTCTGTTTAACTGAAAATTGACTAAACAACAAAAGGAAAACAAATGGCAATGCCAAGTATGACAAATGATACATGAGTTGCATAACTGTAAAGATGAATAGCTTTCCCTGTAGGCAGGCCTATTATAAACGGCATCCTCTAGCTGATTTCACTGGACTTTGAAATTTCCCCTTAGATGGTTTAAGATTAATTAAGTAAGGCAATACTAAAAAACTGGTAGCTCTTTGGTATGAATAATTGTCACGACTACCAAATTAGCCACTGAAAAAGAATTAATCATCTTTAGTTCAGTTCCTTTTCATCAGCAATTGGTTTTGTTATGAATGAAGTTCATGTGTATCATTGACCTACTCTTCTCAGCGGTAATGAAACCTCCTTCATTCAGAATATCAGATTTCTCTAAAATTCAATGAGAAAGCAGTATGTTAAAATTACAGAAAGATTGATTTTTGAAGTTTTCTGGAGGTGGTGAATCCAGCTTCACTTGAATACCATCGATCATATGTAGACAGAACTTATATATGTTTGTTTGGAAAGATAAAGAGGCTTTCCAAAAAGCAGCCATAATGACACTTAATCTGAGGATCAAATCCAAGACAGAAAGCTGGATAACCTGAGTCTCTCAAGGAACAAATGCTTTAAAAGTCGCGGCATTGAACACTTGAATCAATGAACACATCTACATGTATTGTTATGCTACCTGTAAGATGAAAAGACCACCATCCTACCCAGATATGAAGTGTCTTGTCCTTAAAATTTAGAGCATGACTTTTCTCACTAGGAATATTATTCAGCCAAATTGGCTAAACAATTTTCTAAGGCCACTACTGAGAAAAAACTTGTGTCAAGAGGCTTTAGTAATATTTGTGGTAGCAGCCTTGATAAGCCAACTGTCCAGTCTTGTCATTTAATGTAGTTCACATTCGACAAATGAGAAAAAATAGGTTTTGTCAGGAAGCTGTATCTTCATCCTTGGTATTTGAGCTTTTTATAAGTCCTGACATGTGACTTTTGACTCTCTTCAAGATTCATGTTGAGATGTAATAATACTAATATTCTCGCTAGGCATATAAACATGCATTCTCTTTAGGTATCACAAATTAAGTTGCTCTTAAGGTGTCCTGCAACAGTGAGTTGCATATCTGGATTGCCTAATAGTTTAAGGGAAAGATATCTGATCTACGAAATGTCAGGTAATAGATCTGACTAACCATATTAGTATAATAAGAGCACATCTTATTCTGGAATGTGTTCATAGGAGAACCTTGTGTCAGCTCTTGGATGTTACCTTTTCCTGTGAACTCCCCTTCCCACAACACCAGAGTGACTGCAACTAGACTGCTGTGTCCACTTTTTTTTGTGTACCCCTTCAGAACTTGAACAGGAACTTCACCAAATATCATGTATAAGGGATTCTTGAAGCGTCTGATTACTGTAAGCTGAAAAGGACAGGTTCTACCTTCTACAGTAGCTAAAACAACAATCTTCCAATGTGTATAGCTTTAAATACAAAGCAGATGAGTTTTTGCTATGTCCAGTTCAAGGTAGGAAGAGAAATATTAGGATTACATTGCAGCAAAAAGGTGTGAGGAGAGATTCACTGAATATTCAGAGACCTTTTCTAACAATAGTAGTGCTGCAGCACAAAACCAGCCTTCTTGGGTGGTTGCTGCATAGTCTTCACTGAGGTCTTTCTCATCAGTTTAAACAGACACCTGTCAGGGGTAGTTTAAATATCATTATCCTGTCCAGAACAGAGGATGATTTAGATGGACACATGGAGACGCTTTCAGAGTAAACAATCTTTTTTTAGGCTGAGCAGTTCTGCTTCCTGCCAAGGATATCTAATTGGAAAGTGAGACCACTTCCCCATTGCCTGCACAGTTTACAAAATATTTCACAGAATCATAGAATCACAGAACGGTTTGGGTTGGAAGGGACCTTAAAGATCCAAGATCTAGTTCCAACATCCCTGCCATGCACAGGGACACCTCCCACTAGACCAGGTTGCCCAAAGCCCCATCCAACCTGGCCTTGAACACCTCCAGAAATGGGGCATCCACAACTTCTCTGGGCAACCTGGGCCAGTGTCTCACCACACTCACAGTGAAGAATTTCTTCTTAGTATCTAATCTAAATCTATCCTCTTTCAGTTTGAAGCCATTATGCCTTGTCATATGACTACACTCTCTGATAAAGAGTCCCTCCCCATCTTTCTTGTAGCCCCCTTTAAGTACTGGAAGGTTGCTACATGGTCTCCCTGGAGCCTCCTCTTCTCCAGGCTGAACAACCCCAACTCTCTCAGCCTGACCTCATAGGAGAGGTGCTCCAGCCTTCTGATCACCTTTGCGGTCCTCCTCTGAACTCAGTCCAACAAGACCGTCGCCTTCTGACGTTGGGGGCCCCAGAGCTGGATGCAGTACTCTGGGTGGGATCTCATAATTTCTAAAATGATGTGGAATGTTACATTTCAAAATGCACTTTCCATAAAGAGAGCCATGACCACCTCCCTTTCTCTGTTGTGTGCCACATGCATTACTATATTGCCTGGGAGATAGGACTGAAAAGACTTCCAGAATTAACACACATCTCACATTGAAATCCATGTTGCTCCAGCACCAGAGCCAGCTGGTTTGAAGCCAGCACGGTCACGTTTCCAGAAGTTTCTGCCTTAGGCTGCTGGTGCTTTCTGACTCTTCCCTGCTCTGAGCACCTTGAGAGCTGTCATGCTCTTTCCCTATGCTAAGCAAAAGCTTTGCTCCCTTTGATACAAATCTCAGCTTTCTTGTTTAGTTATATAAAATCTTATCATAAGTGCTCAGAAAATGTGTAACAGGAATGAGGGGGAAAGTAACCATCTCTGATGTGGCACTCTTCAAAGAATAAGCTGCTTTTTAATTAACCCTATGGAGTTTTAGCAAGACGAGCCAATTTGTCTATGCTACCATTAGAGTCTTGTTTCCATAGGACACTTTGGGCGGCAGATAGCAGGTCAGGTTTATTTTAATTAACTTTGGGTAACTAAAAAAGACACACATTTCTATCTCGTCCGTCATCTCTAATCTTAACATCTTTCTCAAGCAGATTTGAACAATAATAACGTGGTAGGCTCTTTAATTCCATTCATTAGTTGTCCATGAAAGAGAGAAAGAAAAAAAAAAAAAAGGAATTAGGTTTCTTGTAGCCTACAAAGAACATTTTAGTCCTTTATAATAAATTGTTTAATCTGCTCTCAATTAAATAAAAAGTGTTGAAAATACTTTCTTTTCTGAAATGCAATTAATTTCAGATTAAACCTGTTTCTGTTCCTAGCACCTTATCCTTTGGGGAGCATGCACTGGGTGATCAGTGCAGGATAGAGCGAGGCATGTAAGGCTCTGAGCGGTGGAGAAAGGATAATAGTAAAACGGCAAGGAGATGGGCACTTAAACCTAGGAAGCTGGAAGAAAAGTCACCCTGTTTTCTGTTTGCTTTGTTATTTCACA
Source organism: Vanellus vanellus (assembly GCF_965231255.1). Lineage (NCBI taxonomy): Eukaryota > Metazoa > Chordata > Aves > Charadriiformes > Charadriidae > Vanellus > Vanellus vanellus. The sequence goes on along the minus strand of NC_138909.1, from coordinate 49,253,812 downwards.
GACAAGTGTTATAGCCATAAAATTTCTGTGACTAGGAATTTCTTTTCGGTCCTTGGCATATGGCATTTAGCACGACGGTATTCTGACCTGCACACGAAGCTCTTGGGTCTATTGCTGCTGCCATTGCATTAGACATTTTTTCCAGCATAATGTCAACCAGATCCCTGAAACACAGAGCCTGTGCAGCAGTGGTGTGCATTATCATTAGGGAAAACACCGTGTCTTACAGCTGCCACCACACAGGGTAAAATCATTAAGAGAGACTACTGTAAGAGAAAGTTTTCTCAGCAGTTTGCAGCCTGAGCCACCGACGTGGTGATGCCCTGAGTCCCCCTGGACCTTTCATCTCAGCTCCAGCAGATGCTGGTTGGAAAACAAACTCATCTGGATCTGGACTTACCAGATCGAACTACATGTCTGCATACTGAAGCTGTGAGGGTTTTCCATGTAAGGGTCATCTGCTTGAGAAACAATTTATAAATCATTAATCAGCTTACTAACAAGAGCTCATTGTAATTTTATTTTGCCAGTGAACTCTTTGCCATACTTATTGGGTGTACTGGATTAAGCCAAGATGAGTATTTGCTATACAGTGATTATCTTATTTTTCTCATTATGTTAACACTCAGCTTCCTTCAACACCCTGTTTGAATCCAGAGCCTTTTTCCCAGCGTTACCTGCCAGTCTCAACATTTGTCATTTCTCACCTTTAAAATTGTGCACTACTGTTGCAGTTGTAGGTAGGTTTTACTATATGAAACTCATTTTTCCTCCTTTATGAATAAAAGAAAGAAGTTTTAAGAAACACTTGAGTCCCATTGCTTGAATTATTCATGTTTTTTTCTAGTAATTTATCTACTAGCTCTGTGATTTTCTTCTCGCTGTATCTTTAGTTTATACTTTTGGTAATACATAAACAATTCCACAAGTAATAAAGAAACAATCAGTTGGCTGAGTGCTTTACTTAAGAAAAAACCCACAAACACCACAAATATGTCCTTTTCAATAAACCGAGACAATTGGAGCTGGGTGCAACTCTGACACAGAGGTGAGCACAGCACTGTGGGCTTGCTTCTAATTTTCACACAATACGAATCGCGTGCCATGGTGGGTCTTTCCTTCCCTCGGTTTATCTGACCCCTCACCCCGCTTCTCCCCATCGGAAATCACAGGAATTAGAGAAGCGGTCTCTGCTGTCAAACCCAGATGATGAAAAATAAACATATAAATCAGTGCTTAGTGGTTTTGGGAGTGAGGCTTTTGAAGTCAGAGGAAAGGCTTGAATTGATTTCAGCGCGCTCTTGAGGGGCTGCCAGCCTTGTTTCCTCAAGCGGCAATAGATGCTTCAACCCTTGTTTGCATGAGCATTTTCCATGTAAGTCACTGGGAATTGCTCACCTAATTTGTGGAAAAGACGGCTTAGCTTTTTAAGGAGCTAAAAGAGTTACTTCAAGATGTGAGGGCCTGACCCTGAATGCACGTCCATTTTGTCCAAGACAGTTCTGGGACCAATGACTAAATTATAGTTTGGTTTTTGTTTGGTTGGTTTTGGGTTGTTTTGGTTTTGGTTTTGGTTTGGTTTGGTTTGGGGTTTTTTTTGTCTGTTTTGTTTTGTTTTAATTAAAGCTCACATATGTGCAAATCTCTCCTTTTAATGCTAAAGGATGAAGCAAAAAAGGTATAGAGAATGTAGTCTGTAACAGGCCTGAACTGCAGAAGCAGGAATGTGTCACCTTTCCATCTGGAGACGTAATAGAGACCATTTTAATTATTTAGTTCATAAACGCACCACCCTTGACATTGCAGTCAACATTTTAATTTCACATGCAATACAGTGCAATTATGACCTACTGAAAGAAGTGACAGCACTGTTTATGTCACTCAGTAGAGAATTAGAATCAGATGAAACAATTACTGGGGCTTTATTTTTGTTTATAAAGAGAATTATGCTCATGCCTTCTTTCACGCACTGGGTATCTGACAGGCAGCTCATGACAGTAACACAATCCTGTGAAGTAACTCGGAGTTATTAAGATAATTTCTCAAAACTACTTCCCTAAGGCAAATGCTAAACTTTTCCCCACCTTTTTTTTTTTCAATCTTAACATGCCTTTTGGTGGAAACTAGAATGAAAAATGAATGATAATTTACATACTTCAAGCCAAATTTGGCACTGGCTGGGGAAAACCTCCATTAGACTCTGGGTTCAACACTTTCAGTTATCTAGAGTTTTAGATAGAGGGTTTTGATCATTTTTAAAAGGAAAAAAAATTACGCAGAAACTGAAGCAATCACAAAAATGTGAACCAATTAAACGGGTAAATCTTCCTAGAAATCTGTTCAAAGCTGAACCCTTAAAATCATTAGACACTGGAAATCATTAGACATCCCACTGGGCTGTGGGACCAGAGCTTCACCAGAACAAGAGATGTGCCTGAGCGTGCCGCGTACATGCCGATCCAGTTATACTGCTTCCCATTTCGGATCTGGCTGATTTACTGCTACTTGCAGGAACCATGTGCAGATGTTTCCCTCATCTCCTCTGATAAAATAGGGTCTCACTTCCACTTGTCCTTTGCTCTAACTGCTCCAGTTTGAAGTCCTTGAGCACTCAGGATGGGAAAGTTACACATCGTTCCAGAGGACTTATTATTATAATATTATTATTATGCATTATATTATATATTATACAGATGCTTTATGCAATGCCGATCACCCAAGTGCTTTGCCTGGGGCTCCATTTCACTTTTCACCCATCACATCACCGGCTTGTAGACTCTCATCAAAGACATGAGGGTCTTTGTCATGGCATTGACAGTGTTCTTGCTTGTAACATAAACCTCTCAGGCATTTTAGAAAAATTTTCCTAGCTTTTTTGATACAGGTCTAGGAATCAGGAATCCCAGAGAACAAACACTAATTTTACGTTGATTATCTTTTTGCACTTGAACAAGAGCTGCTCGATGCCTATTCATCAAAGGTTTTTGAGCAATTTAAGTGGTTCTCCATAGTTCATCTGCTTAACTTTTCTTTATCACAGTTTTTCTACCTGTTAATTTACAAAAAGAAGCAGGCAAATAAAATACCAGTAGTACAGCCTGATAAACACTTGTTTTCTCAAGAGTTTGTGGAGATTTATTACTAAACAATTTGAGGTGTAAATATGAACGGAATATTAAATATGAAGAATATTAATACTGTGCAGACTGTTGGTCTCCAAATATTAGAGCTCTTACAGCTTGTGTTGTTTGTCTACACTGGTCTACTTCAAAAGAGTCCCTGTGATTGATGCTGATGCACTGCAAGAGACTTATTCTTGCTAAGGGTTTTGGAGATATCTGAGGAACTATCCTGAAGCAGCATAAATAGTAAAGCTCCTCTTCTGCTTTAGTATTTCAATATTCCTTGTGGTATTGTTTGCTTAGGGATAGTCAATGATTATCTTGGTTTTAGCCTAGGACTTGGGACACTTGGTATCCAGCCTCTGTTTCCCTCCCCAGAGTGCTTGGGAGATGACAACCTTCTTAAATGTTCAGAATTCACGTGCTAACATGGACTTGCAGAAGCACCTTTTTAATCATCTTTACTTTAACGTTCATTTTAGCATTATCAATCCATTTTAATCACTTCATGTTTTCAGAATTCATTTTTTCTGTGGATCTTGGTATTTCTTTCGAGTATTTCTGCGTGTCTTTGGCTGAATTGTCCCCTTCTTAGCTCTCTGCACAGATAACGCTGAGCTGTGAAGGAGTCAGAGCAAAGATAAACTGGCAGGATGAAGCATAGAGGTATAGAGCCCAGCATGCATATCGATTGATGTGTTTTTAATGTACCTAATTGAAATTCAAATTTCAGATCTAGGCAAAAAATTACCTGGTGTGCAAGATCAGAGGTGTTCATTGTAAAGTTGACCTCTGTGTTGTTTAAAGTAGAAAAAATCACATACATGTGATGAAAGAAATTGTCCCTCAGAGATGCAATCTGTGAAGGGCTCCAAATGACCTAATTAGTAATCTCTTCGAAGAGTATGCTGCCTGAAGGCAGTAACGAACCTTAATTCTTCACACCCAAACCCTGAGTGTTTATCATCTAGGGAAGATGAACTATATTGTGGAGAGATAGGATGAAAATAAGGATATGAAAGGAAACTCTGGAAACATGTGTAGACATCTTTTATTAAGTGAGTTTACATAAGTTCCTTTTATGGCAAGCTGTTCTGTGATAGCACTATCATGTGCTGGGTACATCCTGGCAAAATGAACCTCAAGCCTATTAACTGTATAATTTGCTTTTTACGTTGAGATTTCTCCTGTACACCACTGGGGTAGTTTCTCGTTATGTATGAATTGTTTTTTCTTAAAGCACAGGTGAGATTACGGTACTGACAGCCACCCTGAACAGTCGTCTTTGAAAATGCTTTACTGTTATTACATTATCATGGTTACTTTAAAGAATAATAATAATCCCATTAACCTCATTAAAATGTCTACTGATGTATGATCGTATTTTCTGGCTATGAACTGCAAGGCAGCCTGTGCTGTACTAATGAGTCCTTTGAATGCTGAAGTTGTACAGCAGGTACCCCCTTGTGCCTCTTGCAGAATTTCTCCAAGAAATCTTCATTTTCAATCCCATCTCCTTGGATACTTGGTTGTCTCATTTAACAAGATGTTGTGAAACTTAACACAGAATTCTTTCCTCCATAAAACACATGCAGAGTTATGTTATTCCTTGTTGAATGTAAAAATTTTATTTTAAAAGGCTATTCTCTAAAGCTTTGTTCTGTGTAATTCACCTCATATTTGTGGCAAATATTCCCTTGGACAGACAAAATGAGTTGAAAAATTTGTAGGTTTTGATTTACATGAAGCTTGCCAGAAGATGGAATTTGGAACAACACATCCTCCTGTAATACATTTCTTGGGAACCAAATGCCTTCTCATCATTCACCTGCACTTTTAAAAAATTCATTTAGTGCTGTTGAAATGCCTTACCTTAGCAGCTTTGGAAAGAAACATCATGTATCTACCCCCAGAAAGTGGTCTGCCTTAGGCAAAGCAATCCCAGTGATTTATTGAGTCCACATTCGTAGAGATGCCTGTTAGGCTCCTTCCCTCGTAAAATTGCTACTTTTGTGGCCTTAATTCACCATCCAGTGATACCATGGGAATCCTTCCATCCTGCTTTGAGAAGAATTTTGCCAACAAAGGTCAGACCAGATGATCTTTGAGGTTGTTGCCAGTTCTGCAGTCTGCAGTCCGCAGCCTTGAGACATCCTGTGTTTCTTTATCTCATGGCAGCCTTGCATTCTGTTGTCAGAGATAAGTTCCACTTAAAGAATTACACAGCTTATATATACATTTCACAATACAACTGTTTGTTACATAGTTCATTGCTGCTGCTTGTTTAATGCTTTAGGAAATCAGGCTCTCACATCAAGGTCCCTTCCAACCTGGTATTCTATGATTCTATGAAGCTGTAGGAGGTCACCTTTATTCCTTTAGAAAACAGAAGCTTCCAAGGTTAGGGGTTCCTGCTGAGGGAATTATTTTGGTAGAAGTTTTTTCAAGTCCTGAGTGTTGAATAAAGGCAGCACACAAAACAGCCTGATGGAGCAGTGGAGCCAGAGGAGGTTAATGCAACACAGCTCAGAGATGGTAGAAGTATGTTGGCCACGGCACAGGTCTGCACACTTTCAGACCAAAGTTGCATGGTGGAATTGGCACACAAGCTGGAAGTTGAAGTCTTTGGAGAAGAGATGCCAGAGAAGCATGCACCAGTTATCAGTGTGATCCCATTTCAAAATAATCTCACTGTCGTGTTCTCCATAGGCCACACCAGAAGGTAGGATTTAAATACCGGGTGGGGTATGGGTCTCGATGGGTGAGGAGAGAAAAGAAGCTTTCCTTAAAGAAGGCTGATACCCCAAAATTTGTTTGTTTGTTTGTTTGTTTTTTCAAGGGAAGGAAAACTGATGAGTCCTACTGGAAAGAAGCACACTGTGGCTTTTGCGTTGCTTCCTGAGAGCCTGTTTCCTACTTCCCATGCTGCCTGGCTCCCTGGGAAGCGGGGGAAATCAGTGAGCACCAGCTGTCATACTGAGCAGGAGCATCACAGGCAGCAGCCCATGAACCAGCAGCAGCCAGGTGGCCGGGGAACCTGGCAAACCCTGACCCCAGCTTCCCGGTCCATGAGCCAAGGAGCTGTGGACCCCGGTTCTGATGCAGACCAATAGCCAAAGAGCAGGGAAATCCTCAGGCAATGTGCATAAAACCCCAGATGACTATGAAACCTGGGGGTTTGCCTTCCAGCCAGCAAAGAAGGTGGTGAGCAGGTGGGTTGGCAGAAGACCAGGATCATGAGGATGATAAAGTGATGCAAGTTATGTTTAATATTTTAGAGAAACCATGGAGAACAGTGCAGCAGCAGCAGAGTGGCAGAGAAATTCAGTATGAATAGGATGTTTGTTAACTTTTAATTGAACTTTGGGACAGAAGCCAAGGATCTGACAGAAACAGTGATATGAGTCATAAAAGAAAGGCCACAGGTACTGGGGCATAAAGTTTGAACTCCAAGATGGGTGATAAGCTCTTTGACAACAACAGAAAATGTGAGGCAGATACATGAGAAAGTTACTGTCTGAAAAGAGACATAATAGTGTTTGAACAAAGGGTAGACATCATCATGTTAAAGATATGCTATGATGTCCTTGATGGCATCAGAAGACGCACTCAGTGGAGCAGTGGTGGAAAAATATTTGAGGCATAGCTGGAGTACCCTTTTAAATTGCAAACAAATGAACGTATTTGAAAGAGCCACTTGTCCCTGTTTCCCATTAGGACAGTCCCTCTCAACATGAGAGACCTGTAAAGAACAAAGTGGATACTGACGTTTTCAAAGTCAGGCTGTGAATAGAAAAAAATAAGAGAATGAATTGACTTATTTCACTGGTACCAGCAGACAGATAAAAACAGACTCAAGTTTGTACTCATGAATAATTCCTGAGCTACTCAACAGGTATGTAAAGGAGGAACACTTGTGATGTCTGCAGCACTGGGGAAGATGGGTATGAGCTTGTGCTCATGCAGTGATCTGCTTGAGAAATGTCGTTTTTGTAGTTTGCTGCTGAGGTTGTGTTTTGTACCCAAAGTGTTCCGGCCATAAATATCACCACTGGACAGCAGACAGTGGAAGGGAATATCATAAGTAGATTTTAGATATGTAATAAGAGAATTTTTTGTCTGGGGGATGATCGTAGAAGTACACCCACCTCTTCTTGTGGGATTTGGGAAGAATCAGAGCTAATGGACTGAAACCAACAGGCTGCATGTAACAAAGGAGAAAAGCTAACACAGCAAGGTAAATGGGTTGAACGAGGTAAGTGTGGTGACATTCATATTGTGTTCATACCAGCAGAGATAAAATGGGTATAAAAATGTCTTGGAACAATGATCTATATACCTAATTTATCGTCTGAAACCAGTTATCTGAGAGCACTGCAGTGCTAAGATACTTAATGACAGTGAGGTATAAATCTTTATAGGAGTTTGAAAAATCTGGAAAAAGTAAATTCCAGAAACCTTTGTCCAAAAGAACTCCTGATGTGATTCTACTCTATTAACTTTACCTGCCTGAAAATAGTGTGTCTTGTCAAGTCAGTGTAGATCAGGTTACTTTAGTAACTCCTAGGTTGCTTCCAAGATAATTCACATTGTCCAATTTTTGCATCTGTTTTGGAAAAGGATGAATTTCTCTCTGTAACTGCCTGTCTTCCTCCACAGATGGTAAGCAAGTCAAACGCCAGTACACTGTAATATAAAAGCAGTGTTTTATTTTAGACCAAAGTAGCAGTATTTTCCAGAATTTAATCAGGGGACGATTTGTTAATCTGAATTGGCCATAAGCCATTTATCACTGTTGACAGGAGACACTGGCAAACACCCCCCCCACTCACCTTAGAATACAAAGATTGTCCCCCCACCCCACCAGCCACAAGAGTATGCCTTGCAAATTGAATGCAAACCCGGGCTGCTGGTTTTAGTCGGGCTCTCTGGAGGATTTGACGAAATGCAGTGAAGTGAAGTCCAGAGCAAGACTGGAAACAGTGATTAACAGACGCTAGCATAGGGTGAAACAGAGAATATGTTCCCTGGGCCCATTAGATTTTAAGGAGTCATTTAATAATAAAGGGACTTTTCTCTCTAAGGCTATTAACCTCTAAACTGATACAGAAGAATTTTAAAAGATAAATGAAAATAATGTAGACGTTGAATGATCTAAGTGCAAGCCTAGACACATTTTCTTCTGGCCTCACCAACTATTTCTTCTGAACAACTGTAACATCAAGGAAGCTATTAGGGAATGCATATTCTGAAAATTCAGGTCAGCTTAAAAGACCACGCTAAAGGCCTCCTGGAGGAAAGCACGCAGACATTTTTATATAGCCTGAGTAGACAACTCACGTTTATAGACTTGACTAAGCTAAACAGGCAATTATTGCAATCAAAAATATGTTTTTGTTTAACAGTTTAACATGAAATGTTTATTAGAACATGCCTAACACGGGGTTGCATTTTAGCAGGCATGGAATTAAATAAGGAGTCTGCATAGGCAAAAGCTGTGTGAATCCCATTTGTCTCCAGGTAAGACTGTGCTTATGAGCAGTTGACATGCAGTCACGTGTTAAATCATAGTAACTGAGTTATGGAAGACTTGAGTGTAGAGTTGGAGGATTTCAGTATCAGATCGTAGCAGCAGAAGCCTGTTCTGAGTTGCTTTCTGATGCATTAACCACTGTAAATGTCTCTCATTTAAAGGAAATTATTATCTAATATTTTTAACATCACTGCAGTTGCGCTGTTTCATACTCTGTTGCTGATTCAGATTCACTACTCTATTTTAAAGTTTTGATAGTGTGGCTGTTAAACTAAAGAGTATACACTTTGTTAAAAAAAAAAGATACAAGCTTTGTAAGGGCACTCTGAAAATTAGCTGTCTGAGAACCAAGTTCATAGCTTAAGGCGATATTTCTCACTATTCATTTTGTGAAAAAGAACAATCTGAGCTATTATTCCAGGAACTGAAAACAGTCTGTGCCATGGCCAGGTGAAAGCACCTGGTATTAACACAATTTTGACTTGTTCACTGCTTTAAAGAACTTACAATTGCTGACTATTTATAGTACAGGGTATGAGAAATTTAGTGGTATTTCACTGCTTTTGGTTGTAAAGCTCAGCTGTTGTTGACTTACCAGCCATATTTCTTCGCATAATTGTATTAATTAATGCAGAAACGTTACGTTAATTAACTGAAAAAGAGAGAGGCATCTTATGGGTTGCCAGCAGTAAACCAAGGGTAGCATCACAGCCAGATCCATCAGCCCATCATGTTGCATTTCTTCCACTGTGACCAATGGTCACCATAAGCCATCTCCAGTCTCCATGTTGTTACAACAGTAACATGGTGCCACCTCCTGCTACCATCAAAAGCCTCATTATTCTTGCCTCCATCCCTTATCACGGAATCACAGAATCACGGAGTTTTCAGAGTTGGAAGGGACCTCTAGAGATCATCTAGCCCAACTCCCCTGCTAAAGCAGGATTGCCCAGAGCACATTACTCAGGACTGCATCCAGGCGGGTCTTGAAAATCTCCAGAGAAGGGGACTCCACAACCTCCCTGGGCAGCCTGTGCCAGTGCTCTGTCACCCTCACCGTAAAGAAGTTTTTCCATGTATTTGAACAGAACTTCCTGTGTTCTAACTTGTGCCCATTGCCCCATCTGACTTCTAGGATGCAAGCAGACCTACCTGCTCATAGGAACTGACTCCTTAAGGATTTCATACTGTGTAAGCCAATAACAGTCTTAAAGAGTGGCAGACAGTGAACTTAATTACCCATTGATTTTGACACTGAAAAGAAGAGTGGAAATTTAAAGGAAAGGAAATGAGAAATCTGAAATACTTTCAGGATTAATTAAAACCCCCCGTTCTTCTATTATTATTATTAAACTGTAAAAATAGCCTTTCACATGTCTTTTATAAGATAAGATCGTGGTAGCTGTAGGAAAATCCTCTGAATGCATCAACTGATGCATAGAATTGACTGTGAAAATGGTACTTTCCAGGAAGAATTACAAAGGATCCCAAAAAAGAAAAGAAATATCAAGACAAATGTCAGTGGCATGAACAGGTATGCCGCCTGCAACCTGTTATTTAGTAATGGAAGATGAAAGTTCTGCATAAATCTGGACAACACAGAAGGTGTTGAAGAAGAAGAAAGAATGTGAATGTGCACAAAGTAGGCTAGTGGTAGAGATTTAATAGGGCAGAAATTAAGACATCTGGGTGGTCTTTTGAAACCAGTTTTTAAACCAATGCAAATTAGCAACATAATGCAGGCCTACTATTTGATACAGGATAAGGTATCGATTGCAATCATCCACTTTCAGACATTAACGCAGGAAAAATGATCCCATCTGCCTTTACCCATTGCTTATATCACGTCATTAGAGATCTGAGCAAGCCATGCCATCATGTTGCTGAGTTTAGACTCATTAGACCCGCTTAGAGGAAACAGATTAAGGTAGGAACAGAAGTGTACTGAGAGTGCTCTGATTTCCAAAGCTCAAGTTAACAACGCTGCGTGGCGTTTCTAATATATCACATAGCTTATCTGGAGATAACATGGGTATCTCCAAACTATCCTGCGTCTGGGATTATCAGGAGCAAGTCTCTACCCTGGAGACCACTGGTGGACAGAATCCCATGCCCATGCAGAAGCAGATGTGTTGGAAGGGTGGTTTTCTCAGTGTGCTCACGCATGCTCGTGCATCAGACGCCTCTTGGGCCTTTGCTTTGTTCGTTTCTAGGTCATGTCTTCCAACGAAGAAGTCATGCTTCTGGTTAGCAATGAGCTCATAACTGGGCTCACTGTAAGTGGAATGCATCTCATCTATCTTCAGCTGTTTAATAATGGCTGTTGAGATGGACCTGTGATGAAGCACAGGATATGGATTCACTTTGAAAAAGCTTCTGCAATGCTGTAAGTATTGAGTTCAGGCTCATGCAGAGTGAAGCTAAATAAGCAGCAACAATTTTCTGAGATAGGATGAAATACCGTTATTCCCTCTTGATAAGATTTTTTTCTCTCATTATGTAAAACTAAACATGGCTAAAACAATATAAACTATGATTTTCACGATGGTATATATAGTGATATAATAAAGTTTAATTTGTATATTTTTCGGGAAGCCTTTATTGAGTAATTATTGCAATGTGGGCTTTTAAATATACTAAATGCAGAATTAGGCTTTATTAAGGGTTTTTTTTTCACTCTGAACAAGCTCTAGATGGAGTCATTTATCCATAAAATTATTTTCTTTAACAAAGATTGCGAGATGAACAAACCAGTATAATTGAAAAAAATGCTTTGAGAATTCATTTTCAGACTCAAACTTACTAAAAAATAATATAATTTATTAAAGGATAATATTTTATACAAATGCCAATGAGAAAATAGTTTGTAAATGTTAAACTGAAGCTGTAAATAAATGATGTGATATTATGCTATACATTTTAAAAATATATATAGATATATGCAGATTAAAAGTTACTTTATATATTCCTTTTTGATTTAAATGTAACTACTGGTAGGATTAAATGAGTACTTAGTTCTCTTTCTTAAAATAATTGTTAAATGGCTGTCCTTAAAACGTTGGGGAGGCATATCACATTTCATTTCTGAGGGAGACCTCCATAGTTATTTAATGAACAGTGAGATCATTCTCTTTAGTATATCATATGTGTCTTATATTCATTTAAATATATCTATCTGTCTTAGAGTGCTGGGTAAAAATAACCAGATATTAATAATGTTTCATAATTATGCTAATGACATAGGTTGTTATGAATATAGTGAAACTTACAGACAGATAGATAGATACACAGACTGACAGACCTGTTTATTAGTATTCAGTTTATAGCAATCATTACTCTTTCCATTAAGTGCAATAGTAAATCTCCTGTTGGATTCTGTGCAACCAGAAAACAGAATCAATTCCTCTATAATTTCATGCATGGCAGGAGAATTGCCTTAGTTCTGCTGAGTACCATTTTAAACCCTAATCTCACAACATTTAGGCCTCTGCGTATTTCCAACAGCTTGATCAGTCTTTGGTGCAAGACACATTGCCTTGCAGTTAAGTATGTGCCTAATTATTTGCAGGGTTTGCTTTTTCCTAAACCAGAAGATAACAAGGGAATGAAAAACGAAACGTGAAACATTCTGTATTTACACATTTAAGTTGTTAGATCAGATCAGTTCAGAGCAAGAGCCCAACTCCTCCAGCACGCTGTCTCCACCGCGGCCAGAACCAGCTGCTTCAAGAGAGGTTGGTAGAAACTCTCAGACATGTTGACATGCAATAACCTGTGCTCAATGTTATGTTTGCACACTTCCTCTAAAGAGTTGTGATCTGTGAAGCACTACATTTAATTTATCTTCCAGCACTTGTGTTGTCGTTAAATAGACAACTCTGGATACCCTTGTTGTCCTTACAAATGTCCCTGCTACTTTGTCTATTGCAAGTCTTCACTAGAAATGAGCTTCTTGGTTTTAGAAGGTGTTGTGTGCGAATACAGCGTTTTGTCTGGTTTGACTTTCCCAACATTTAATTTTATTTAGTGGTCCTGTGTAGTGAAAAGAACAAATCATCATTGATTAAATTATCATAATTCCCTTTTGCATAATTTTCTACATTACATCTTCACTTATACATAGGATTTTTAAGGAGAGAATGATTCTCACTCCCTTTTTTATTGACTTAAGCTCTTCCCCTTTTTCCCCAAATTAAAGGCAGCCAGGACCACGAAAACCTAAAAAAGCCTGATAAATCATTGAAAATTCAGAGTGTGACAGATTTTTGCCTGCTGGGACCATTTCAGATCTTTTAACACCTTTCCACAAACCTTCCTCTTGCCACAGTGAACTAGACTGCCGCTTGGTTCTCCCAGTGATATTCACCTGCGTTGCTCAATTTTCTCCCCCCCCAGCAGCAGACTGCAGGTACCAGCTCAGGCACTGAGGTAGGTCAGCCACGTTTGTACAGTGTCCTGTCTGGGAGTTGGTACTCTTCCTCTCACCGTGCCGAATTAGCCCTAAAAGTGCCACGTTAACACCTCTCCCTTGCTTCCAGGGCAAGGAGAACTTGCTCACGCCTGATTTGGCTGCCTCTAGAGAGCACTGCGACTCTGCTTTGTAAGAATACACAGCGTTCGCTCTCCAGAAGCCAACGGTGAAAATTCAGGATTCTAATAATAGGAATCTTAAAATCCGTCATGCTGAAGAGGAGTGAAATGAAGGGCTACCTTAATCAATCTCCGGGGGTGGTGGTGGGGGAAATCTGTATCAGGAATGTCATCCTTCTTATGGTCTTAGTCACCTATGTGTAGGAATTAGGCACCTCTGCACCTTTTTTAATTTCCTAGTCTGAAACCTTTACTGTGCCTATGGACCTTTTCTGGAATGAATGACATCTAAGTTATTAAATGAGCACTGTGTGGGTTACTCACATTAATGTACCTACACAAATTCTTTATAAAAAGATCACTTATGCAGCTAATTCTCTTTGCCACTCAAACACTTGTAAGAAACATTTACAAAGATGGCAGAAGTTCATAAAACCTGGCAGGGGTAAAGTTTCAGCGAAAAGTTTAAGGTAGTCATTTTGTTTTATAGAAAATCCTCAGTCATTATTTTAACCTGACCTTTCCTGTTACAAAAAAAAAAAAAAAGAAAAGAAAAGAAAAAGTAACGCCTAAACCAATCCACGGCTTTAAGTTCAATGTGGACAGGGCAGGTCTTGCATGTTTTCAGCTCCCTGAAAATTGTTCACGATAGCTGGTAATGAGCAGCAATTTGCACTGACTCCGATTAGGACTATAATCTGCAATGTCTCCACCCCAGCACCTCACACAATCACTCAGGCCCCAAAGTGATCAAACTGTGTAATTGGAATACAGTGAATTTAGAAAAGGTACAACCAAATTCCATTCTCAGAATGTTGGTGACTTCCCAACTATGGGGGAATAAAGTTTTAAAAATCACTTCCGTAAAGTCCTAACATCCTTCAGGCAAGTTGTTTTCATTCCTGTTTGCTGTACTTAGCATTTTACAAGTAGGTTGAGCTGTGGTTTCAAGACATTTGATAAAAGGTCTTTATAATTTGAAAAGCTTCCCTTTACTAGCTTTTCTCTCACCTTCACCTGGACACAATATTGTCAAGTGTCCTGCATTCAGTGCACACACGTGCTCCATGCTGTTGCATGGGGCTCTCATCAGACTGTTAATTAGTTCTGATATATTAACCCAGTAGGCTGTGAAACAAGTCTTGTAGAGAAAGCATGATTTACTTTCTTCTTTATGTTATTTTATAGCAGTAGAACTCCATCAGTTTCTGTGGTGTTACTCCCAAATTACACAGAGGCAAGCAGCAAAAGAGCTGAGGGTTGTGAAGTGGAGAGAGCAGCCAGGACAACTTGAGAAGCAAGCAGATAGAAGAATGAAAGTTATTGTTATCACCTTGGCCAGTGATAAATACAGACGAGTTCAGCGAGATGCTGAGCTTCTCATCTTCCTCGGAAGAGCTCAGTTTCTTCAGATTTCTCCTCTGTGTTGCAAATAAACCTAATTTTTAAATCCCCATATTAAATAAAAGTAGAGCTCTGTTCCCAATAGCAATGCATATATTTCACTTACTGTAGGCTTCATCTTTTCCTAACTCTTAATTAGAGCTGACGGATGCTTCTTGCCCAACTGATTTTGATCTCCAGTGCGCTCACATCACTATGCATGTTTATACAAACACTTAATCACCAATGTTACTTGAAAATGCATCTCTCTGCCATGCATATGGGTAGGAAGACTCTGCGACTTCATTCAGCGGTTCCTTTGTTCAGGCATGGACCCTGGTGCTAAATGGAGTATGTCAGTGTTGCCATGGAAACCAATCAAAATTCATGAAAGGACTGATTTGACTGGCTCCAGCTAGCAATGTTTTATTTCATTTGAGTGCACAATTGCAAAAGATATTGCTTTCATCTACTTTAAAAACAGAGTGGATTAAATTGTTGCATCAGAGTTTGATGGTAGCAAGAAAAACAATGTTATTCAGCTGATTGCAGGAAGGTTGTCTGTTTATCCTTGATTGTGACAACCAGCTCCGCAGCTCTGTGCACATCCCAGTGCCACAGAAGCAGCTGCAGCAAAGCAGCGCAGTGGAGGCAGTCCCAGGTCCTTCCCTCTCCTTCCTCTTTGCCCACTCTACAAAGCAGGGAGATCCTGCTCCAGGGTCCTGCTCAGCCGCAGCCCGTCTCACAGTTCCCTGCTCCCCACCTGCCCGCAGGCACGAGCTCCTGGGCTGACTTCTGGATCCAGCTGCAGTGCAGGGGATGCTAGTCATATGTTTAGAGGGTGACTTGCCCTCAGGAGAAGACTTTTGGGCAATAGAGACAGCAAGACTGCGGCTGTGGCATAGCTCCTCCATCTGAATGCAGGGGCACCCTGTACAGCACATAGAGTCCCACAGGGCCAAATGCTCATATTGGTTTGTAAGGCATAGGGTCACTTTCTATGATATCAACTACATAGTACAACCACTAACATAAGCTGTCCCCAGCCTGCCCACGGGAATCTGTGCAGGTGGATTGGAAGAACAGGAGCATTACTCTTCACCCATGAAGAAGAGTGCAATTTTTGCATTGTGTAAAGTCTCAGAATATTCTGATCACAGCTTTGTTTCAACAGCTATACTCTCCAGCGAACAGAACAAACATGATTCTAGTGCTTTCATTGACTTTAGTAGCAAAATATATTACAAATTCTTAGTCATGGGATCATAATATTCCAGCTGGGGGAATCTGATATATAGAGTAATTATTCAGTTGTTACTTAACCTCACTTTACCAGTCATTTAACACAGAGTCTTGATTTGTATAATTTTTTCAACTGGAAGAAGAAACTGCATAAAGTTTTATGCCAGACTTTATTTACTGTCTTGTACGTTGTTACAGTAATAAACTCAGCATGATTGAATGCATAAGTTAATTTAAAGCATTGAAATTTTACCATTTACATGTATGATGTATCTCCAGTTTGAAAGTTCTTAGAGCCAATTCTGTTTGACCCGGAGCAAAACTGTTTTGTGCAATCATTCTCATGAACCACATCCCAAAATTCAGTATAGAGTTCTATTACTGCCTTGCACGTTACAATGAGAAATAACAGCAGAGGGAAATGAAGAAGAATGGAGAAGAGAGGATAGAATAGGCTTGTATTCAGCAAAGGTTTCATAGTTGCTGCTGCTGCATAATCCATTTAGACACATACTGCAATAGGAAACACAGGTTATGTCATGTGAAGCTGTACAATTGTTCTATATGGAGCACTGAGGTGCCATATTTAGTAACATTGGAAACCTCCTCTCACATTAGGTTCTTTAAAAGATAATTATAAATTTCGGGAAATGAATAGTTCCATCGGGAAGTCTATTATCAGTAGTTGTTTCACCTATTATATGACTGAATTGAAAAGGCTTTGATCAAGCATTGTCAAAGTATTTGAAAAGAGAATGGAAGCGCATAGGAAAGAGGGAGAGGAGGTGAGGAAGGAAATACCATCTTAAATCCTCAGTGAGGAACCTTCAACCTAAACTGAGTGGAAATTCAGTGTCACCCTCTGAGTCAGCTTTGTAGAACCGGATCCCACAGACGATGTGATACTGACACAGTGGGCTATGCCATCCCTAACTTTTGAACACTCTCTCATACAAAATAAAGAACCAGCCAGACACAAAGGGATCCCTGCTTAGTGGGAGGAGAAAGTTAAGTATTTGTAGAAGATAAGGAAAACACCTGAATGCTCCTTTAGAAGTTGACTACAAGTCATATTAAGCTCAAGGCTGTACTTCCAAACTTTGCCCCTCTTCAGCATCTGACAGTCCAGGACAGAACTACAGGGAGTGACCCTTCCTGCCTTGAGAGCCCTTGAGAGCCCTGCCTTTTCTTCTGGAAAAGACCCCCCTCTACTCATACTCTCCTGCCCACTGCCTTTTCCTTGAGAGATGGAGAAGGGCTTTCTACTGTCTTTGTTTTCAAAACAAAGCAAAAGCAATTTGCATGTTATGAGGCACCCAGTCTGCCAGTATGTGGTAGAGGTTCTTTGAGCGCACTTGCTAAGAGAAGCCTTCCCTGAGTACCAGCAATCTTGCTGCTCAGCACTGCTGGCCACAGTGCATCCCAGTCAGGAGGTAGACCTGGGCATCTCTGGGTATGTACACAAGATCTGTAGGCACTTACAGGGCATACAGGTTCAACAGAAAGCTCCTCATCCTGCCATAGGGAAAGGTTACCTCATTGGGACTGTGGAGAACCAGACCCAGTGAGGAGAATCAGTTCTCCTCTGAACCGGCTTGATAATTGCCTCTTCTTTCCACGTGCAAGTCATTCCATCCCCACACAGCTCTGAAGAGTTAGAGGTACACTGTTGCTTTGACTAAGATGTTGGAAATAAGCAGCAGAAGTCCATTTAAATCTAGCTTACACGCCCAAATCCTGTTTTTTACCTGTGCTATTAGTCATCCTAACATCAGGTGAAGAGCTATTTGTTATTTTAAATAGCTCAAATTCCTCATAAAATAGCATGTCTGCCTCTATATTTCTTTCTCTTAATCTGCTGCTCTCACCTTTACAATTATGATTTCTTAGCTATAAAAGGAGCTGCACACAAACATCACTTTAAAGTTTGGGAAAGTTTGCACATCAGTCCCACTGTGATGCAACATACTTTCAAAGAATATGCCTTCTCTTCCACAACAAAGGCATATCCATTTTTTTGTGTTCAAAGGACCTTAAAAGAAATTTGAATGGAGTTACTTCTCTTTCCTTTTAATAAAGGAATACACTATGGAGCTCAGAGAGGAAGAAAGGGACCCCGAGGACACCTTATCACTGGAATTATGGGAAAATATCAAGACTAACTCCCCCATAAGATAAAAAAATGCCACCTTTGGCCAAGTTCTGCAAACATATAGGTGAATATCTTTGTATGTGGAAATGACTCCACTCGCGGCACTGGGATAAAACTGATGTTTGAAGAATTAAGCCCTGCTCTAAGGACTTGGAGAGTCAGAAGCACATTGCACAGTACCTGCCTTTATGGAGTTATAGCAACATAGCAATGGCTAAAGAGGGACCGGTTGTTTTGTTATGTTGCAAAACAAAACACCTACTCAGTAGCTTTAAAGATACTGCTAAACCAGGGGGAATACAACTGCAGGTTTTCAAGCATGGGCCAGACTTCTTGGTACATAGGGGGAATCAGTACAGAACACGTGGATTTACTGGGGTGGGCAATGGGCTTGGGCCATGGACCACTCTGCCCAGCTCAAAACATCTGTCTCCATCACTAACATGGCAACTGAACAACTATCATAAATCTAGGAGAAAATCTCACAAATGCACACCTGTTATGCCTCAATCAGTTCTTGATAGACACTTAAAATCAAGTCAGCACTTTATACATTTTCAAAATGCATAAAAAAATGCAGCCCAAAATTGCTCCATACCTCTAGTTGTTGTTATGCACATTATGTTCTCTTGTTTATATATTGTAAGTCATAGAGTAAATACAAAACAATACTTACTGGTCAGTGGGCACACATTTTTTTAAATTTGTTTCTTTGGCTTGTGTATTGTTGTTTGAGGTTTTGTTTTAAAAATTTGTGTTAAGATGATAGTAATCACTTGCAGAAATACAGATGGTTAAAGTTGCTAGCTTTCGGAACAGCAATGAAACAAGAAAAAAGGAATGGTAATTTCAGAGGAAAAAAACATTCACTTTGGAAGCAAAGGCAGTCAATGCTAATGGCTTTAAATTCTTTTCCTTATACAATTAATAACCCAGTGACATGGATCTTTTTGGGCTATTACTGAAGAGCTGTGTGTTTGATACCATTGTCGACACTTTAACAAATTGTTGTATGAAATAGCCCTTCAGAGCTTTTCTTGATTGATAACTGAGTTAAAGAAACTTCCCTTTGTGGAAAAAAAGAGTAAGGTGGAGGGATGCAAATGACTTCTAACTGCAGATCAAAAAAGGGGCACTCCATCATCCTGTCTGCAACTTGTCAACATAAATTTCAGTAAGTGTTGTTTCAAAAAAAAAAAAAAAGAAAAAGGACTGAGAGTGCCATTTTAAACATCAATATTTCAAATAGGTTCCTGCATAGTTTACACAACCAGCTTAACTTTTGCATAAATAAGGAGATAGAACTGTTTTCAAACTCTAGATAGCATTGACTGAGCTTCTCTTACAATTGCTGTGTATCATTTCTACTTTAAAGATTCTCCTAATGTGAAAAACGCGATAGCAACTTTTTATTTTTAATGTCGTGCTTTTTCTCCCCCTTGTAACACTAGGACTCAGCTGTTGCTTCACAGACTTATAGTAGGGCAAAGATTTATATGCTCACAGAAAGTTCAGCTATACAAACCTGTTCTGAAGAGCAGAACGTATAAATGCTGACCCACACAGATGACTGTTTGCTATGCTTCTGTCGTATTTACTGGGTAAAACAAGGTTATGCCAGACTGCAGTTTGGAGATGACTCCTCAAAGCAAGGTCTGTAGGTAAAGGAAGAAGTGGTATAACAGGTGCAGTAAGCATTATGCTTCCTTTTATTAATCAGTACTTTAAAAAAGCCATGTGCTGTTTGAATGGCACCTCTTCTCTGACAGAGGCTGTAATCTAGAGTTTCAGCAGTTAAGGTCATCAGTGTAACAGAGAGTGAATTGCTTATGATAAGTTTTGGGGTTGTGAGCCTGGTAACCTGAAACGAATGTGAATGCGAGATAGAGTTACAATACCGACCAAATGTTCATTAAAAGACATGTAGTAATTTTTACAAATGTTGAAGTGCCCTGGCTAAAACCAAATAGGTGAAACCATCATATGTACCTTCAGGCTCTCCCGCAGTTATTGCAGAGTGGTGTCAATCAGCACTGACAATCTGCTGCCCTCTGCGTATAGCAACGATGCGTGCAAATGTCTTCCGAACCTCTAGGAGGGAAAGGGCGGCTCACCTGAAGCAAGATTAAATCAATACAGAAGGTTTCACCTCTGAAATAATGTCAGAATTTAGGGCCTAATACAGCACGCTTTGATATTCTTTGCTCTAATTTAGAACACATTTACGAGATGCTAAAATTATTTAATTTCCAGACGATGAAAAATGTCCAAGTCAGAGTAACAGCCTTTGAAAAATGTTGCTATTATTTAACTCTAAAAACAGAGAGCAAGCTGTAAATATATGCATTATCCGGCATTTATGTAGCATGAGAATTCATTTTCGGTCCTTCTTATTGGGTAGGTCATCCCTGACAGCAGGAAAGGAAAGCAAGCAAGACAGGAGAACTTGAAAAAAAGCTAATTTAAATCACCTCAGTGTATAACTTGAGCCAGTAGAAGAGACATATTCAAGATTTCTCTTGCCCTGGACAAAGCTATTACCAAAGAAAACTCCTGGATTTGTGTATTTCTGTCCTCTAACACTTCACAATTTCGTAATTATGAGACGTATAAAGTTGAAATAAAGAACTGTGTTTACAACAGATATCACCTAAGGCTAAAGCACAAAAACTGTCGGTCTGGAAGATTGGAAGTGAGTTTTACAGTCAACACAGGCTGCATTTTTTAATTGGTGTGATGAAATAGTTATTTAATTTCACAACTGGGCAGTTAATTGTGGGCAGTTAATTGTGGGCAGGCCAATAGGTCTGCGTACTTAAGGCTGCCTGACACTCCCCATTACAACAACCTGTTTTCAGAAACTCATGCCTTTGACAAATGTGAACTGCTTGGACTGAAATATCTCATGCCAGGTGTCTACCTCAGAATTAATTCTGCCAGGAAATTTTTTCAAGGACAGTTTTTTTTTTTTTTTTTTTTGAGAAAAAGGCAAGGAAAAAATACTGCGTTTTCCTAGTGAAAACATGGACATTTGTTTTTCATTCTTAAGCAGAAACACATCCGTCTTGCAGAAGAGTTACTCAAAGTTTGTTGGGAGGTCTTGTCTATTTATCAGTGTTTTGCCATCATCCACATAAAAATGGTTATGGTGCCTTTTTAAAGTCACAGTTTGGGACGGACTTGCAAAAAAGCAGTTAACCACCACAAACATCCATGTAGTGCATGCACCCACTGAGAGTTGCTGTTGGCTAAGAAATAATATCCTGAAATTTTAGTCCTAGATTGATCTTGTGTGGAGCAGGACAGGGAAAGTATCTTTCCTGCCTAGTTCTGACACTATACTGAGATCCAGGAGGATAGTGGAAAAAATAAAGGCTAAAAAAAGTATGAAAAATTGGGCTTGCTTTAATTCTGGTATTTCTTAATATTTGGAGGTTGTCTTTGTACTATTAACATTCTTTAAATACAGTTATGTGAATATGTTGTGCAGCATCTATCCTTCCATCCATCCGCCCATCCGTGTACATGAAGTGCCTTCTGTTTGCAAGCAGTTTCTAGCCTATTTCCAATTACTTGTGTTGCAATACAGTGTTAGTTTGATATTAATGAAATATTTTGTTCTTCTACCAAGCCCAAATAGCATGTATATTAGGGAAAGGATGACTTCTCTAAAGGGTTTTCCCAATTCCTTTTCCCAACACAACACTGGGAAGGCAACAGTGGATGGGGTCAGTTCAGAGGGATGCGGATGCACTAGGGGTCACATTGAAATGGGCCTTGTACCACTCAGTGGGCCAAGTGACACAACACGGTGAAAAGCACTTCAATTATCATGTCTTTCTCCTGCAATTGCTCCGCAATCTGCTTCTGCAGTGGTGTTGTGACATGACAAACATGGCACCTGTGACCCCATGGAGCCTCCCCTCCACGGCCCTCTGCCAAGTCTGAGTAGAAAAAGGCATCTTAAGTTGGTGAACCATGCCTTCAGATCACAACAGACTTCTGTACAAAAAAAGCTTTTGGGAACTTATTCTCACATTTGGTGTTTTTTAATAAGAGGTTGGCTAAACATCAGTGAAAAATACTGCACGCAGAATCGATCCCATCTTACAGGGGAAGGATAGGTTCATTCATCTTTCAAGAGCTCTTAAAGCCCTAGTTCATGTGATTTTCAGGTCCAGTGATTTTCTTGAATGGTATTCACATTGAACTTATGTGCTGCTCGGTGCTATAGGACTGCGGTTTTCAAGAACAGACGAGTCTCCTTGCGTGGAGTTAGGTCAACCTTAAGACACAGATGTCCGTAGCTAAGCTATTTGCCTCAGCTCTCGTTATAACTGACAGAGCCCTGGAGATGGATTCCGATGCCTAAATATAAGTGCCTAGTGCCATTTTAGACACCTTAAAGTATTTAGTGACTCATTTTGCAGTCCAGTGGATGTACAGGTATCATTTTGGCATTGCAATTTCAAAAGTGCAGTTTTAACTGTTTTAATTCTGCTGTGGTATTATGGTAATAGTCGATCTAGCCCATTCAGGCAAGGACTTTTTCCTCATGCTTTTAACTTACAAATATTTTGTTCCCAAGAGGAAAACCTTTACTCAGGAAAGAAATTATATCCTTACTCTTTGGCCATTTTTGTGGTAAAGTTTACAGAGAATTTGTCTTGGGAATTTTTTCTTTGTAGGGCTAAAGTACTTTGAAATCTTTCTGTTTCACTTTTCTATTACTTTCATCTTTCTATTAAGCAGTATTAATGGAATGATTGCTTTGTTCCTTTTTTTTTTTTTTTTTTTTTTTCTGGAAAACAGGACAAGAAACTTTCTATTCCCTTCTTTCTAAAATGTAAATAGCCTGAAAAAAATAAGAAGCACATTGTCATTGCAGACTGGCCTTTTCAAGTTAAAATGTCCCAATTAAAACCTAGTGCTTGCTTCAAAACATCTGGTGAGTTTATGAGAATTCATATATTCTAGAGATATGACAATTCATACGTACATATTTTATTGCACTGTTCTGGTGAAATACAATGTAGACAGAAATATGGTCCCTTTGGCTCAGCATGCTTGACAAAAGAGAAAAATAGGGCCACAAAATTTTGAACAGGTTTGGAAATTTATCTGATTTGTGGAAGGTAGTTCTAAGAGGAAGACAGACATCCTGTGAGGTGATTTAGATTCAGATTTTTAAAGGCATATAGATATTGGTCTGCTATGTAGGGTAAGTGAAGCTGAATGCTAATTCCCGGTGTCTAAACTACCATAAGCATTTTGACCTGGAGGCATGAAAAGAGATCACTTAGTGGTTAGAGTTGGTGTTAAGAGGTGGGACACGTGGACTGGTGCCTCTCCAGGATGAGGACAGCTGTGAACTTTGTCCCCTGCCTGCTGTTCAGGGTTCCCAGTTAAAGATGGGTCCTACTGCTTTCTCCTCCAGTCATGTTCAAGTGGTGGGGCTGCAGCCTTTGTTGAACTTAAAGTTGTCTGTGTTGTGCAAGTACCCAGGTTGAGATTTTAGGTAATGTGAGAAGATTCTTAAACTGCTGGAAAAAAAACTCTGGAAATACAAGGCAGGAGAACGTTAGGACCACCACCAACCTGTGCATGTGGCCTCTCAGCAGCGGAGGTCTGGGGAGGCTGGGGCAGCTCTCCGTGCTTATGTGGGCGCAGTCTATTCACATTTTGTGATGAACACCTAAGCACTTCCGTGAATTTCCCCCCAGGCTACTAACTCCTCATGGAGGAGATTTTCTGGTCACAATCAGACTCTTAAGATTAGGCACTTGGGAACTTTCACGAAGGCTGAGGAGACCCTTTGTGAATTTTAGGCAATCTCTAAATGGTCACTGCAGTGTGGGCAGTCTTAGCTGTGAAATCCAAGTGCCTTAGGTGTGGGTGCTAACTTTAATCTCAGTCACGTTTCACATGGTTTGGAGCCCATTCGCTGTTACTTTCTTTCCCTATGACTATAAACAAGTAAATTCACTATCCTGGGTCTCTTTCTCCGCGGACCTTTTGTTTCCCTTGTAATAACTCTTTTGGGAAGGAGTCAGCATGTCACTATATGTTATACATGCTCTTGCGAGTTGTGGAAAAGAAGGGAAAGGGGTCTTTTGGTGTTACAGGAACACAACTATTAAAAAGGGAATCCCAGTCCCTCATGGCTGCATAGATATCTGTGAATTACCATGTTTGATGAAAAATGCTTGAGTATTAGGATTGGACAGAAAACATTTGGGAAACCACATGATGCTTTGGGATTCTTGTAGTCAATCTCTGCAGTCTCATAAGTATCCATTTGCTCTAAATTTCATGAAAACTGTGTTGCATATCCAAAAACCAAAGTATTTTTTCCTGCACTTAATTCTGCCATGATTCAAGGCTCTAAAATGTAATACATTATAATTAGTGATTCCCACATCCTCGAAATGTAAAACAAACTTCCTTCTTTAAAAAAATATTATTGCACTATCTTTCCAGTAGGCCTAGAGAACTTAGAATGATGAATTAGTAAAAATGTTCCTATGTATACATCTTTATCCCAGCTTATAAATAGATTGTATTATAAAAAAAAAAAAACAAACAACCCCCAAAGTACATTTTACCAAGTAAAATAAAACTGTTCAGACTTATTACAGCTTAAGAAAAAAAAAAAGCCAAAAAATAAAAACTTCTACAATGTAATGAATGTCAAGGTAGAAGCTATTATTTGTATGAATCTTGTTTAAAAATCAGCATGCTGTTAGCAAAATATACATTTTTCTACAATGTACTACTTACCAATTTTTTTTTTTTTTTTTAATGAATGGGGGAATTGCTGCTATTTCCTGGAGCACTTTGATCATGAATTGTTATATTGAGACATCCAGCTAACTTACTATATTGAAAACCAGAATGTGTAAAAGGGAAGGGAAAGCAAAAAGAAATCAATAGGCGCTAAATGACCCCAGCTGAAAAGAAAGCGCATGTCACAGATGTACTTACGCATGGCATGTCCAGGAGTAGTAAAAATTAGCATAACTCTGCTGCCATGGAAATCAGCAGGAGTTTAATCATAGAGTTCAATGGGTGATGACTCAGAAAAACGCTGAGTGCTTTTGAAAAATCTCACTCCAATAATTTGACTTTTCTTTTTTTTTCTACAACTTGGTAGTATTAAGAGAAGAAAAAAGAATAATAGACTCTACTCCATTTTGTCACATCCAGCAAAGTGATAAATCTGGTTGTGCAGAGATCATTGTGAGTACCATTAGAGAATCGGAATTTGCTGACTGAAAACACCAAATATTTGAGGTGTTACAGATATGAGCTGTATGAATCACTGTCATTTTTGATTTGGTGAGTGAACTGTTTTGAGACTTCTGAAATGCACTGTCATTTATATTTCATTCAAACTGACATGGATATATCAGCCCTAAATCGTAAATAGTTTAGGCTGTCCCGAAGCTGCATTTTCAATGCATAAGTGACTTGTCTCTCCCAAAATACCCACATTTGCAGCTTGTACTAAGAAATGGAAGAAACAGGCTGCTCCATAGCTTGTGTTAGCCAAATGGAAGCCAAATGGCAAATCACTGCCTTTTGCCTTTTGATCAACCCTGGCTGACAGGGATGGCAAAGCTGACAGTGAATGCTGACAGAATAAGTCAGCGCATGGCATGTTTTAAACTGAGTGTATGAGCAAAGGAGTAAACTGAACTGAGAGAAAAAAATCTTTTTTTTTTTTCACAGACTTTGTAATATGAAGCTGCATCTTGTCAAAACCATAAAAAAAATCTGATTTTTTCCTGCTCTCTGAAAAAGAAGTATCAAATTCTTTAATGAAAAAAATATTATAATATTACTACATTCCGTAAAACATTTTCAAACAAATGGAAAAGAAAGTCAATTCTTTGTAAAATGCATTGATTTAAAACATGAAAGGAATATGTGGAGGCAGAGGAAAGAAACATGTCTTGTCTTTAATTACTGAAACAACTTTGAATTATGTAGCCAATAAACCAGAATAAAATAGAGGATATGTGTTTAGATAATGTAAGACAGGAATGATCTTTATACTCAGGCAGCAGACCAAAAAAAGTGATATTGAAATTAAGAATTTCTATTTGAGGCAGCATTTCTGTCTCTAATGCTTTCCAATTGTTTATTTCTATTCATAAGTTAAGGGATTTAATTCAGGAAACTTGTGTATACTTTACAAAGTAGGTAAATAAAATTAATAACTTGTTGCACACTCCTACAGGAAAAACATCTGACATTTGGATTGGGAATGCAATCTCTGTCATCCCATTTATGCATTTCAGCACAAAAGAAAATGGCTTCTTTCAGTCTCTTTCATTTCATCTCCAAAACTTGGACCCAATATAGTCCAAAGATTTATTTTTCTTCTTGTTCTGTTAAGTTTCTCTGCTTTGCAATATGTTTTTTGTTCTAGTGGAAAGAGAACAACAGTGATTTTGACCTTCCACTTAACTCTGATAAATGTAGAAAGCATCAGATATGATCTGCTATACCAACTTCTGAACTATACATGTTGTAGAGGTAACTAAGTAGTCTTCCAGAAAGGATGTGAAGTCAGCATCCTTCAAACTGTAGACAAAGTAGCTATTACAGGATAAATAAGTACTCTCACCTTGCTTTCAAAGTCCCTGGTATCTTGTTCTGCCTTGTGTGTCTCAGATAAGAAAAAGACAAGACTTGAGATGTTTGTTCAACATCAACATTAAAAAGACAGGGAAAAAACCCTTTGATTTCAGCTAGTAAATGCAGACTTTCACTTCTCCTTTTTGCAAAGTGAAAAGTCACTGTCAACTTTTACATTAGAGGTTTGTTTGTAACAAAAGCTTGGGTAACCTGGCATCTCTTTCTTTTCTTTTTTTAGTGACAGTTTAAAAATAAATTCCTAGAAGCAGATTGCGCTTTCTCCTTAGGGTACATCAAACTCAGCAGGTGGGAATATAAACTTCACCAGATAACACAATGATTCTCACCCATACCACTTGGAAGAACAATTTTTGAGGAGAAAAATGAAGTTAAGTTATAAAAATATCATTTTCCGATACATGATCAGAGAAGAGAACATTCAGAAAACTGAAGTCTACATTTGCACAAGTACTTTAAGGCATTTATTCCATACATCTATCTTAGAAAAATAATTTCTCATTTCCCACTGTAGTTAGTGAATAAAGGAATATTTCATCAGATGGTCTTTTGTGTTCAGATCTTGTGCTTCTCTTCATCCATGATACAAAGATCTCAGCCGTGACCAGGTCTCCACGAGGCACCTCCAGTCGAACAACTAAAAGTCTAGAGTGATTCTTCATCTATTACTACTTCCTCTTCCACCTTTGCTCACAACCACATCTTTTATGAGGGAACATATGAGATGGGCCAGGCAAATGTTTGTGTGACCTTTGTGTTTATTACAGGTGTCATTAAGCAACTTTAAAATGTTAGTGAAAACTTTCTGGTCTGCTCCCTACTTTGGCCTCATGTTATTCTCATTCTAAATCCCCATTATTCTCTTCCCAGCTTTTTTTTTTTTTTTACTTTTTTTCTCTACACTCTGCCTCATCCAACATACTCTCTATCCTTCTCTTCACGTTCTCTTCGTTCACTTCTCACATCCTCACTGCACTTAAAGCATGTGTTGCAATTACTATATTAAATAAAAACAAGTAATAACTAAAAACTGAAATTAAGTTACATTAAAGAAATAAATTTGGATTCCCAATATCAACACCCTGTAGCTTACTCATGATTTTAAATCCCTGCCCCTGCCAGTTTTGCTTGCATGACAGCTCTTTCCTGTCTGTGGCTTGTCCCTGTAGGTTATGAAATAATTCAGGCATGGAGAATCTCTTGTTGCATATTTGTGCAATTGGGGCTTGAAGCCTGGCTGCTGCCAAATGTCACATTTACAATAATCCTCATGACATTTTGTTCCAGCAATAGGCATGCCAGGTTTCAAGGACACCTGCAAAGAAGTCAACACATGTTCATAGAATCATAGAATCATAGAATCATAGAATCATAGAATCATAGAATCATAGAATCATAGAATCATAGAATCATAGAATCATAGAATGGCTTGGGTAGGAAGCGACCTTAAAGATCATTGAGTTCCAACCCCCCTGCCATGGGCAGGGACACCTTCCACTAGACCAGGTTGTCCAAAGTTCCATCCAACCTGGCCTTGAACACTTCCAGGGATGGGGCATCCACAACTTCTCTGGGCAGCCCGGTCCAGTGTCTCACCACCCTTAGAGTGAAAATTCTCTTCCTTACATGTAATGTAAATCTACCCTCTTTCTTTTTAAAACCATTACCCCTCGTCCTATCACTACACTCCTTGATAAAGAGTCCCTCCCCATCTTTGCTGTAGGCCCCTTTTAAGTACTGGAAAGCTGCTATAAGGTCTCCCCAGAGCCTTCTCTTCTCCAGGCTGAACAGCCCCAACTCTCTCAGCCTGTCCTCATAGGAGAGGTGCTCCAGCCCTCTGCTCATCTTTGTGGCCCTCCTCTTGACCCAGTCCAACAGGTCCATGTCCTTCTTATGTTGGGGGCCCCAGAGCTGGATGCAGTACTCCAGGTGGGGTCTCACGAGAGTGGAGCAGAGGTGCAGAATCCCCTCCCTCAACCTGCTGGCCGTGTTTATTTTGATGCAGCCCAGGATGCAGTTGGTCTTCTGGGCTGTGAGTGCACAATGATGGCTCATGATGATCTTATCAACCAACCAACACCCTCAAGTTCTTCTTGGCAGGGCTGCTCATTCTCTGCTCAGCCTGTATTTGTGCTTGGGATTGCCCTGACCCATGTGCAGGATCTTGCACTTGGCCTTATTGAACTTCATGAGGTTGGCTTGTTAGGTGAGCGGTGGTAACGGCTCCTATATACACTCTTATCTGACGGCAATAATTTAGTATAATCCCCTTTTGTAATAGGCTAAGATAAGTTCAATGTCAGATTTGGTGCAGGTAACAAGTATTCAGACAAAAAGTTGCACAGCTCCATTGACACATGGTAGCTTGTAAAACTGTTGTAATTTCATTCTGTGCAAGTCCAGTTTGTTGTTTATTTTTGTGTGTGTTTTGTTTGTTTGTTTTTTCTAAAACTGTTACCAGATAAGGAATTAAATAGTCAATAGTCTAGACAGGGAATTTAGAAGCTTGAGTTTGATTCCTGAACAGGCATTTCTTGAGTGACCTTGCATAAATTACAAATAAATTGACCTGTTCTGTTTTTTATTGCTAGACCTGCTATGGGGGTAAAGTCTATGAATGATTATGAAATAGTAGGATACTGTAACAAGGAAGACTGCATGAATACTTCAAAGAGAAATGAAGTTGCAGAACATGATGTTTTCATTTGTATGGTGTCAATTTTGTATTACCTCAAAATATTCCCTACACTGGGGAGGGAATCCTGGTGATCCATATTGTATCATCCCATGCAAAATAAATTCCCGGTTAAAGGGTATTAAGTCCTACCTCATTTTTCACGCAACATCACTTTTGTGTAAACATTTAGGAATATAACTTTAATATCACCTCAATGGAAGGCAAATAATGCGCCCTTTCCATTCAACGGAAGATTAACCCTGAAAAAAAGAATTTACCACCCATTGTTTTTGCCTTTTAAGTTAATGGAGCTTTTCAATTAATAAAAATAAAGTAGGCTTTTACACAGTGTATTAATTTTATACAGGCAATATCCTCACCTTTTTGTCCAGTCCAGTGTCATAATATCCTTCTGATTCTCTTCTAACTCAGGGATATTATTAGAAAGAACTGATAGTATGGCTATTGCTCATCTGTTGTAACTACAGGGAGCCACAGAACTTTGTTATAAAATGCCTAATGGATTTGCAAGTGCTCTCTGGAGCAGAAAAAAAAACAGTACAAATTGCAAATCCGTGTATTTCCCAAGTGTCTTTGCACTTACAATACTTGTAGTAGATACAGTAGGTTTACTAGAGACAAGAGGACTTCAGCAGGCATTGGTTGTTTACGCTGTCTCTGTGGCACTGAGTTTAGCCTATTTCTAATTTAATGCAGCCTGATCTCCCCAGCAGCTTTATTTCATGTACCGGAGGTGTAGAGCAAAAGTGACCCCACTTCCAAGAAAAGATGCATCTCTCCCCACTAATTCCTGACATAAAATGATGCAAAGAAGGGAGATTAGATTTCCCTGTTCTGTTCCACCCACCACTGTTGAGGCAGTCTCTTCCCCTACCTTTGGCTTTCAAGTCACGCAATAAAAAAAAGTCTTTGCACAATACCATGAACCCATTTCTAGGTTTTGAATACAGTTGGCTCTCAAAGGGAATGTCAGTCAGTGAGTCCTCCCACTGAAGAAATATTTAATTCTGTAGTCCAGCATAATCATGAGCATATGGTATTGAGCCATACTAACCACACTACAAGAAGGGACCTGACATACATTGACTGCAGGGTCTGGTGTACTCCTAATCCACTTTACTGCTCTGTCTCATGGCTTGCAAGACCAGAAGTCTTACTGTGGTGCACCACACCTTTCTCCTTGTCTATGTGCTTAGGTTTTCTTGCAAAGGAGTAGGTGAAAAGGGAATGATATCTATTGAAGATTGACCCTGATATTATGTCAGGACCTAACCCAATTGTGTTTCCTAACTCAGGAACTGCTGGAAGCATTGTGGATAACAACTACTCTGCAATGAAGACAACCATTGCACAGTAGCCCCACTCAATTGTTTATTATGTCTTTGTTCCTGAACGCCAAGCTACCTACTGCTAGTCTATTTTAATTTCCATGTCCTGATTTAGCTGCACTGTCTTGTCTCCTGCCAGTTCATTTGCTTCAGGATGCCAGTAAATTGCCATGTAGCAAACACCTCCGTGCATGTCAGCACAAGGGCTGAGGTTCATCTGAACTTAAGCCAGAAGAGATTTGGAAGTTTATTTTAAGCTGCTCATCTCCATAGTCATTGAGAGGGGATTCACTTACAGAAGATGACTCATTCCAGCTGTCTTAGGTATTCATTTTTGGGCATATTGAACTGCCCTGTGGAAACCTCTAACTTCCATTGTCCACAGAGGGCATCTACTTAAATAGGACCACCTGGGGACTTGAGGCAGTTGCCTAGATCCCCACAGGAGATATGATACTCATCTCCTGTGGAGCCATAAGGCAGACAAATCAACCCCCTAGCTCACATGGAGAAATCTATGAGCAGGTTTAATTTCAAGCCAAATCTCACCCTCATGTCTTAATTATCAGGGGACTGAAGGTAGGAGAGCTACGCAATGTCTAGGTCACTTTTACAGGAATTTAGAGTTATTACCCTCCTTTATTTTGGGACATGCTGCAAGTCAAAACCTGGTGATAACAGAAACAAGATGATTTGCCCACAGTTCTAACACATCCTTACTCATGTGTACAGTCCCCAGGAAGAGTAAAGTTGATAATGCAGAGCATAGAAACTATTTGCAAGGAAATTTCAGATTCTACTGTATTGAGAGTAGGTGATACAGTTTTGGTAATGAGAGGCTTCAGGGGACACCTCTGTGAGAAGAGGTCAGCGGCTGCCCTGTGCCAGACACCACAGCCAGCTCTGCAATGGATCCACTGCAGGCCAAAGCTGAGCCCGTCAGTGAAGTTTGTGGTGCCTCCATGAAAACATATTTAAATAAGAGATAAAGATGCTGGAAAGATGGGCAGAGAATCAGAGAGAAACAACAGAAGGAACACCATGGTCAGGGAGTAGGAGATGCTTCATGGTGGGGCAGATACCCCTGAAGAGACTGCAGCCTGTGGAGGACTCATGACAGAGCAGAGCAGATATCTTCGAAGGGACTGCAGCCCTTGGAGTACCCATGCCAGGGCAGAATAAGAGTGAGAAGGAAGGAGCGGCAGAGAGAAACTGTTATGTCCTGACTGCAGTGCCCGCATGCTGCTTGTTGCCTCACTAAAGGGACAGAGAGTAACCTGTGGCAATAACAAGGAGGGAGGAGACGTGCCTGGAGTGAGGTTATGCCTGGGAAAGGAGGGAGGGGTGTGTTTTCCGTAAGTGTTTTAAAGTTTTTTCTTTTTCTTTCTTGTTTTGTTTTGTTTTGCTTTGTTTTGTTTTGTTTTGTTTTATTTCACAATACCCAATTCAGTAATTATATATTTATATTAACTGGCAATAAATTAATTTTCTCAAGTTGACTCTGTTTTGCCTGCTTGACCCACAAGTTTTCTCACTCTCGTTCTTCCTATTCCCTCCCTGCTACTGCTGAGGCAGGGGAGCGAGCGAAGGGCTGCAGGGATGCTTGGCTGCCAGCTGGTGCCAACCCACCACACCCAGGCACTCTGCTTTTGGTGCAAAACACATTGGGAAACTCTAGCAATATATATTAAATCTCTAGTTAATGCTAGTAGTGATACTTTCCACAACTTAGGAAGGATGTAGCAAAGGCTTGATTAAATTGTTCACATGTCGAGGTCAAATGTTATCTGAGAAGCCATAAGGTATCTGAGACATCTGCAGAGGTTTCAGGACATAGTAAAGCACTTTAAGCCCTTTGGCATGACAGTTGAAGGACCAACAAGATACCCTAGGACATTTCAAATGCCACTAGATGCTTTTCAATGTGCACATGAATTGAGTATTGATAATCTATATGCAGGAGTCTTAAGAATCAGACAGGGACTAATTGAAAGTAGCAACAGTGGCTCCCATGGGACTAGACGAAAATACGCTAAAGATTTGTCTCTTTTTAAAAAAAAAACACATTACTGTGGAGTCTGACCTTTGAATGTTTTAATAAGCAGAGGTATCAAGTGTAACAGCAAATTAATAAAACCAGAATCTAACTCAAATCTGAAAGGACTTACACTGATACAGTTGCCGTAGCAACTTTGCTGTTGACAAGCAAATATTTAAAAAAATTTCTGTGAATTCAAACCACTGTTTGATGCTGCTGAGAAGTATACAATGAAATGATCCCATTAAATTTCCCCTGGAGGAAACACTCAAGTGCTCAGATGCATCTCAATTATGAGCACACAATCCACAATCAGGTGTATGACTGTCCTTTCCCATATCAGGGGAGATTAAGGCATGTGTCAATCCATGACTACTTTCAAAGAATTTTATTAAAAAACAAGTGTGAGCTGGGATCATTAACTCCTGCAATGTATTAGGGCTATAATCACTTTATCTTACAGTGGTCAAATATATAACGCGAATTACTACTGTTGCTAATCAGATAGCTCTACTCCATGATCTGTTAAAAGAATTTGTTTTTTACCTGGTTTTCTCGTACATCAACAAGCTCAGAGATTTTTTTTTCTTTTCCTTCCTTTAGATGTAAAGGTTTTCTGCAAAAATCAATTTTGCCTGCTGCATGAATGATGTGGTGGCACTTCTGCAGACACGCTATCAGAAATCTATGATAGTGTTCTTCAAAAAAGGCTGTCTTGTGTGACTTGTCTGCGAGGCATAGTAATTAGCCTGCAGCAAGTCCAGGTTTTCTGATTCACAGAGCCCTTCCTTTCAGCACTACAGAAGACACAGTAGTTTCTTTTAATTTTTTATTTGGCCAAGGAAAAATAATTCATGATGCTTTTAAAATAAAACTACAGATAATGTCTTCCTGACCTTTTTCTGGGAAAACATATAGTGTATGCAATCTTAAAAAAAACTACTCACACTTATTTAGAATAACACAGAAATAATGTTATAGCTCTTAAACATGTGACATGGTCCTTCTCTGCCCTTGTTCATATACATTAAAGACTTGGAAAAACACTCTTTATGTAAATGGAGGATCCAGTATATGAAGGCACATGTAAGAAAATATATCCTCTCATATTGATGTATTCACAGTTCTCATTAAAGATTCAGAGTAGTACAACACTGTCAAGACAGGATATAGTAGTATACAACTTACATTTAAATTAGTATAGGTCAAGTAATTTATACTAAAGTCATATTGATAATTCTTACAGAATGAACACCTCAAGTATTTCAAACTGTGGAGCAGAAATACTCAGTCAACATTGGTATGAGTTGGCCTGTTACTGGAACACTCCTGAGATCTAGGTAGGTGTCTTGAAAGTACAACTTCCTCTAGACATGATCCTTCATTTGAAAGAATTTTGCTGTTTCATAATCAATAAGGATATTATTGAATACAAGGACTGTAAAATCAGCTTCATTTGTTCCAGGAGGGCCCTTGCAAAGTGCTTTCTTTTGAAAGACATTGGGCTTTATGTCATACATATAGTCTGGCTTCAGTCATCACTAGTATAATAGTTTGAATTTTAGAAAAAACACTTTTACTATCTTCTTTAGGTTCTGCTCATGTCCTAGACTAGCAATTAAGTCAGCATGGTTCAAACTTTAAGATCTGTTCAACCAGCTTTTATCAAATAAAAGCTTCAAGTTACTGAACACTTCTGGTGTTACACAGAAGTGCATCTGTTCTCACAGACAACAGGATTTAGAATCAAATACCTACACATTCTTTTTATACAGGAGTTTGATCACTGTTAGATGTTCAGTATCTGTATCAAAGTCCTTTGTTATCTTAGGTCTATTTCTCCAGATTTCTGTTCTGATCTCACTTTCTCAGAGTAGCTAGTACGAACACTTGTCCTTAAAATACTCAGACACACAGATGAAATACTCAATATATAAAAAGACATTTCTAATAGCCATATAACACAGCTAGCAGCAGTTAAAATGCCGAAAATATGATAAGGATTAGAACCAAGTTCAAAGTCATGCAGCTGGCTGCTTTGAACCTCTTCCACTCTCTATATATCATCTGGTATAAACTGGGAAATCTCCTGCTGAAGCTAGGAAAGCTACACTTATTTATACCAGCAAAGCATTATGGGGCAATGAACTGTTTAGACAATTTTATCTACAGCACTTGGTTGTCAAATAAACAGCTGAAACTTCACTTACTTAAATAAAGTCTTCCTTGATTTATACTAGTGCAGTGACAGTAGAATTTCATTCATGTTCCACTCCATGTTGCATGCAGTGGCAGCTACATTTAAAAAGAAGAAAAGTTTCATTGCATTTAATGAAATTGCCCCTAGCAAAAAGCTACTTTTTTTTTTTTTTTTACAAGAAAACAGTACTGAGTTACTTATTTTTGTGGTGCTTTCAATTCTGCAGAGCTCTCCATTAGACACCACATTGTGCCAGCTTAGGACTTGAAGCCTGTGATCATCTCTGTATTTCTTTCTAGTTAAATTCAGAGCAATTGCACACTGGTTAGCTCAAGTGAATCATTATTTTGTCAAATCACAGAGACCATCTGCACTGAACTGTTTCTGTTTCAAAAGTCACACCATGGATTGGCTGTCTCCAAAAGCCTTGAACCAAGCAAAACATTTCTTGCTGCTCATGGGAAATGAGATGCTTATAATTAGATTGAGCTGGTCTTTGCGGTACAAGCCTTATTCAACAAACACTGTCTGCTGGTTGATTGCTTTAAAGAAAATGTTTTTCTCTTTCCCCACTGCAGATTTGACTCCGCACAACTGTAGTCTGTGGGTAGGCATATAAATGCAAATTAAAATATCCTGTAGGCAAGCAACAGGGGACAAACGGTCCTTTAAATAAATGAATATGAAAGCAAACAGGCCAAAGATTTGACCTTTATATCAAGCTGACTTGAAAATGTTTTACATCTGCCCTTAACATCAATCTTCTCCCATGTGTCCGTCCACATGCACTTCTGTAGCATCTTTCCTGGATGGGTGAACAGATTTTCATCAGTGAGATGTCAGTCCGAAGCCTGTGACCCAGGGGGTAATTTATCAGGTTCCATTTCGAGGTTGAAGGTTTAAAAGGTATTTAGAGGACTTATGGCTTCTGACAACTCAAAGATTTTCCAGAGGGTGAGTTCTTCAAATGCATGTACAAGACTTTGCTCTATGGAAAGAAAATAAGTGTTTAGGTAAGCATTCATCTGTTGTATTAGTTTGTTTCAACTCATTTTTCTTTGTGAGGTGGATGTCTTCAGTAGATGTACCATTGACTGATATGATTCCCTTTCACTGAGTTAAAAAAGTCAAAACAAGCTCCTCCTCCCCATAATGCCCCTGGGTAGGTTTAAGAACAACAAGGCACTGACAAACCCAAACTCAATAATTGCAAGATCAGATTTACTAGTTCATGTTACAGCAAAAAGTTGGAGGAAGAAAACATCAACAGTTTATTCTTCTTAACGATAAAAAGAAAAAATACTGATGCAGTAGCAAGTAAGAAATCCACATGCTTAATTACAGGTATTTCTCTTTGCAGTGTGCAGAAGCCAACAAGTTTCTACATATATTATTAATAGACTCAGCATGATGTGTATCAGAATACCATGCTGATTGCAGAAAATCCAAATCAGTAAAATCCTAAAATATTTGTATTTCTTTACTGTCAAATAAAAAATCCTAAAAATAACTTTCAGCATCTCTTCTAATCCTATGCATGTAAATACACAACTTACATTCTCATTATTTCATTGCATGCTATCATTCAAGAGTGATAAATAATCACATAAAACCTCTTTCTCAATACATCCACTACGTGGATAGCTCTGAGAACCTAAAAGCTCTTTTTACCTGCGTAAGATATCTAGCTCGTTCCATCTCTTCCTCTGAATCTGGCTCTACTTACTGTATGTGTGCACTGCTGAATGTGTCATAAAGGTTAAGTTTATAATTTGCTGGTTTCAACTGCCTATGTATGTCCAGCACTATAGGCATATTTACCTTCTAGAGAAGAAATAACTAAAAAACGAAACGTCATAAATTACATCTACTGTATCTCCTCTACTAATAGTAGATACCCCAGAAAACTTATGACCCACAGGTTAGGTCCTTGGCTAGTCTCTATGAGAGCCATATCCACATTACATGACATTTAGCCCTGGTCTCTTCCAAATCTTATGTTGTACCTCTGTAGACAAAATTATTTTGTGGGTATGTTTGTGTTTATTTTTCAAGTGCTTGAAATAGTCTTAAAGGCTGTATCACAGCCTACCAAAGTAATATTTTTATAGTATATGTATCTCATGTCGTAGCTTGTGACATGAGGAAAACAGGAACTGTTTGAGAGGGCAAGGTCATATGAGGTAGGTTTTATAAGGCATAGGAAATTAGACATAGCATGATTTTGTCTATATTGTTTGCATTTAGTTGTCCTGGAAATAAATGATCCTCGTGACTACACTTCCATTTTGTTTTAGCCATACCTAGCTGGTTCTCTCCAGAAAAAAAACCCCATTGCTGAAGTCATGTACATGCAGTTTGGATGACTGGAGTGTCACAACCTGGAAATGTGTTGGTAAGCTCAGTTATTTTACAGCATATACACCTAGACAAACCAGAGCAAGAATGACAGTAAACAAAGAGAAATTGAATCTCATGTGTGTCCTTCAACCTCTTCATACATAGTGTCAAAACTATCAGCATCTTGAATTTAGTTAAATAAAGGTCATTAGCAAGGTAAAAATGGAAATAAAACTCTTAGCAAAATGCAATTGCTGATCAGCCTGTCCATACCAAAATCTGGACACTGGCAGAGAAGCGCACACTGCAAATGAGAGAAGGTATTTAATTCTATCAGGAAGCAGACAAGTGGAATCACAAAGGCTGGGTTACATGGTCACATGATTTTGACTTAAATTTGTACTCTTGATGGGAACCCCACATTCTGGACAATCATTTTCGATCCATCCTTTGTCTTTGAGCCATATGATGAGCCAATATAATAAAATGGTTCCACTGGAAATAATTCCTTTTCCTCTCTTCTCCTTTTCATTTTCAGCCAGGTTAGTCTCTGCACCTATTTAAACAATAGTCCTGTTCCTCAAGAGGGTGTGCAACCAAGTAGTTGAAGGCAGAAGAAAAGCTACGACTGGATAGCTATAGTGGCTGTACAGATTTCCTTTGACTTAAAGTCACAATGTTACAAAGAGAGACCAGGACGAAAAGGGAAAAGTGAGAAGAAAAACTGAAATCTAGATGGAAAAGCAGAGAAAACTCATATTAAAAGGCAGGAGAGGAAAAAAAAGAAAAATAAGTTTTAGAATTAAAAATTAATTGGTTTTAATTTATGATTTAGGCTAACAGTAATATTTTTTACTGGAATACTGCCTAAGATTCTCTATGAAATATAAGAAGAGCATTGATAAGGCCTTATAAAGGCAGGAGGGAGAACTGTGTTAAACCATTTCTAGATACTTAAATACCCTTTCTCTATTTCAGCTAGTTGTCTGGATTCTTCCACACACCTCCTGGAAAAGTGGCAAGTGTCTCCACAGTGGAGCTTACCTTACTTAAGTCAGGTGTCTACAGCTGGTGGCATAAGTCACCCTCTGAGGTGACTGCCTCTTTCTCGTAGCTATAAAAGAAACCTAGAAAATGAGTTTATCATAAAGCTAGCTTTCCATGTAGTTCAGATAAGAAGAGATTAATTGTACCCAGAAGTCAATGGCTCTAGTTATGGGCAAAGGTAGCAGATGTGTGGTCACAGTCTGTAATCCTGAGGGTCAAGGAATACAGTCACCATCCTAAGGGAGGGGAAAATTGCTCTGGATATGGAAAGAACAGCACGGCAATACAGCTAATACACAAATGTCTCAATTTGCCTAACCACGTAAAATTTAGTGTGCTCACACATGACCACCAAGTATTTATTATCTTGTCATTCAAATAAATAAATAAAAAGCTGCTAGGTCAGGTTTTTGTTCTGTATAACATGAGGTTTTGTGATTCATTAGTGCTCATTAAGCTGAATTTTTCCTCTGAGTACTGTAACTGAGAATCATGCAGCAATATGGGAAATAGTCCCGGGGCAACATTAACTTACCTCCTAGCACGCTACACAAACTTTAAGACACTTACATTCCTTTAGTCAGTGAAAATACACATTTATTGGAGAAGGTTCCAGCTGATTCTGCAAGGGTCCCAGCACCTTTGAACTCCAGGGACAGAAGCCAATATGTGGAGCAGCTGCATTTGCTAAGTGAGTGAAATGCCAGTTAAAAACCAAGGTAGGCATTCAAGTTCAGTTATAGGAAGTAAAGGATTCAGGTTGTAGAGCAATGTACTCCAGAAGTACCAGAAGGAAACATTACTACTCCTATCTGCTTGTCTTCATACATCTGCTGACAGCCAGTTCTCATCATGGACCTCTAATCACATGGATAAATCAACCAGTTTGTCACAGGCAAATGATCTGAACTTAGGTTTAACCTAATCCGACTGCATTTGCTTAATACATTTTGGAGACTAACTCACACAAACAGAGTGGTAAATTGAAATGTCCCAGAAGAGTTTAACACTCATTAATGGGTAGGGGGAATTATCCTTTTCGGTGTCACTGCTGGGTTTGAAATGCTAAGTCTTCATGGAAAAGGAGGTAGAGCTCTAACAGTACCTCTGCTATAGTGTGGACACAGTAAGCACTATAAAAGTGCCTGCAACTATGCTTGTATGAAAGAAGATATGACCTATACTGATACAAGAAACGCATAATGTTAGCAAAAACGTGTATATGGAAGTCTTTTAACTTGGGTTAATATTTCAGTACAAATTAAAGCAACTGTTTTTTCATTCCTTTTTCCCTTTAATGGACAGAAGGCAAAAAGAGATAAAAATAAGGGAAAAGAACATTCACAGAAAGGAAAGAAAAAATGAAAGATGAAAGGAAAAATAATACTAATTGATGATTTAAAATAATGCCAAAACCTGAACTTAACTCATTCCCTCTCAGGTAGAGCGGCATCTCCAGTTCCCTTTAGAAGAAATCTAGGTTCCCTTCTATGTGCTTTGCCAAAAACAAGCTAGGCTTTAGTCAGGCACAAAGTCAAGCATGAAGTACTAGATTAAAATTCACAGGAACTGGTTGAAATTACAGGGAAAGAAAATGAACTTTTTGAGCTATTGGTCTTTTTGTCCCTATACCTTATGAAGTTTGAGCATTGTGTGGTTTGAAGCAAACTACTTCAGAAGATTGCATCCTGACAGCTGGCATGGAGCGAGCTAAGTAGTGACAAGGAACTGTACCCTAGCTTCAAAAATTGACAGTAACTTGAATAACACACTTTTTAACTACCATTGAAGCTGCAATCCTGCCAGATCCTCGGTACTTTACAAGTGCTGCTTGATGCACTTTCAGCTACAGTGGCTTATTAAGAGCCATCAAAATGACTACCCAGTTATTACAATGTTAATGTGTTTTTAATAATAATTATTTATTGCATCTGTAATTTTGAGTCAATTACATACCAGGCTGCCCATGTCAAATAATGTAATTTCCTCCAATGCTGAAAACCTCCAGAGGAGGTGCACTTATAATAGCCTATCGTATGCAAAGCATATGGCAGGTCTTAATAGGGCTTAATTAAATGCTTGTTTAAATCAAAATGTTGCAAAAATATTTATTCTATTTTTATGTATAATTAAAGTGCATTTGCAAAATTATGTTAATAGCTAGACACAGGGGGAAAAAGACCCCCCCTCCAAATTCATTAAATAAGCCTAAAAACACTGTGCATTTACCTTACTTAATGTTAATGAGATAACATTTGCAAAGTATTTTGAAGCCCTGAAGGGCTACATTTTCTCTTAGTCATTATTGCTATTCCAATTGCTTTAAAAAAAAATATTGTTTATTCATTTAATTTTATTTAATTTTACAAGGCAACGTTTTTCACACATCTGGTAGATGTGGTGTCAGGCATAGGAATTAAAAGCACTACAGGATCTTATTTTCCCAAGACATTATGGCCAAAGAAGAGTCCTCTAGATACAGTGATAGAAGCATTGCTTGTTGGTATTGCAGTCAATTCACAGAAAATTTGCTGCTGATATCCAACCGTTGCTGTTGTTTTTTCAGCAAAAGTCTCCCTACAGTCTCTCTAAATAAAGGAATATGGTGATAGCTTCCACAAGGGTCATTGCATGCATCTAAGTTAGGTTTTTGCTGAGCCACCCTTTGCAGAAACCTCTCCCTGTTAATCTCATAGACAAACCAAGGAATACACCACTGAGCAGTGTGAATTCTCCTGTCACTGGGTACACACCGGGACCTGTTTTAAACCCATAGCATTGTGTTTTGCTTGATATTTTTAAAAGCACTGAAAGACATGGAGTCCTTTGACTTTAAAGTGAACTAACTAACATTAATTAACCTCCATGTAAGACAGAACAAATCAGACTTCATATGGGGTTGTAGTCACAGTGTCTAACTCCTGCTGAACTCCATTGCTTTTATTCAAGTTGCTCACATCAGGAAGGTTATTCGAGCTTGACCCCGCTTGCAGAAAATCAATGAAAAGTCTGTCTCGGGGGTTAATAAGGCCAAAAGTAGAGCTTGTATTTGAGGTTAAGATTTATCAAGATATTTTACTCTGGAGTTGTTTTACTTTTGGATTGAGTTTTGTTCAGCAAACACAGTTAAAGGTTTCTGTTAAATAAAACACAACTGAAAAATGCATATATAAATTATCTTTGTTCCAAATTATGAAGTCAGATCCTTGGGAAGAATAAATAGGAGGCAGTGGAGTTGAATCCAGATAAGGTTTAGCTTCAAGGACTCTCTTTTTTTCCTATCTGTTTGAGAATACAAAGGAAAACATTTGGGAGGACCCTCTCTCGCAATATTTTATTTTCGTGAGAGGCTTAAATTTTTCCATTTCACTGATTTTAGTGAGTACAAGGATTTGGTCTTCTCTCTTTGTCCTTATCTTCTGTCCTCCTCCCTGTATTACTTCTTTCCCTCTATGTTACTGGGCTTTTATTCCTTTCCTCCCAATTCTCTTGTACTCCCAGTCTATGCTGTTTCTGTTTGCAATAGAAGGTCATTAGACTACATAGTGTCCTTCATAGCCATATCTACTGACTATATCAAACGACCTCTCCTTGACTGTGCAGCACCAATCTATATCAATCCTGCAA
Organism: Vanellus vanellus; assembly: GCF_965231255.1. Taxonomy (NCBI): domain Eukaryota; kingdom Metazoa; phylum Chordata; class Aves; order Charadriiformes; family Charadriidae; genus Vanellus; species Vanellus vanellus. The sequence goes on along the minus strand of NC_138909.1, from coordinate 49,211,851 downwards.
ATGCTCCTGAACTTCCAAGAACACAGACAATCTTGTTTGGTCTCCCTGGGAACTGATGCCGACATCAGGTCTCAAGAATGGGAAACTCACCCAAACAGTTCACAATTCACCTGCTTCAAACTAGAGATGGAGGAAGGCTAAGTCATATGCGGAGTGACTTTTTGAAGGACTTGGCCTCAAAAAGAAGTTTAAAATATGGACAGGGCAGTTACTAAACCTTTTGTGGAACACTGCAATGAGAAAAGGGAGTAGGGCAGTTTGGTATCTCTAAACAACCTCCCCATTCTGCTCCCTTACTTCTCAAAGCCTCCTACAGGATTTAGAGTTGTTGAGATTGCCATCTGTTGTTGCTCTGTCGTTTCACCTACCCTCTTGTAGGCTTTGTTGCTGCCTGCCAGGCTATGGCCTAAAGGGGCTCTCAGGAGCGGAGCGCAGAGGAGAGCAGACAGATATCAGCAGGAACTCCATTCTTTCTCCATCTGCTCACCCTGCTGACATTCTGTATGTTACAAACATTATGCTGGGTCACCATGTCTATATATTGTGTGTACAGACCAGGGAAGACACAACTGCTGCCTGTTACCTCCTTGTAGCAACGAGACTCTCAGTGAGAGGTCCCACAGAATGCCTATTTTCCAAGATACTGCAAGATCAGAAATAGGGAAAGAGTTACTGCAAAACATTTTCCTTTTCTCTGTCCTCCACACTGTACTTCAAAACGCACCTGATGTCCACGAATGCCCTCCTTTAAATGTTAGGTACAAGTAAATCAGTCTCTGTACAGCAGTGTACAGAATTTCAATGTGCTGAATTCAAAAGGCTGAAATCTCTTATTTTGTCAGGAGAATGTCAACTTTATGATTTGAGGAGAGCAAGGGAGAGGAGAGACAATTCCCCCCTCCCCCCCTCAACCCCTGTAAAACACGTTGCACTGCAGAAAGCTTTTTGATATGTTTTTACATATCTCTGACAGCACCACATGTCTGTCTTGGCCAGTCAATATGATGTAACTGTGCTTTGAGTTTCTATCTCCCATTAACAGTGCTCTCTCTGTACCAGGGCTGGATTGCCACAGCAGATGTAATGGTCTACTGTCTTTTCAGATTGCCCCCCAAAAGATGGATAATTTCATCAGTGGATGGACATTTACTATCTACTTTTAGGCCAGGAGGTTGATGCAGTGTGGGGTCATATCTGTATTTACCTTGTTTAGCTGGAAGTACAGCAGTATTTTCTTTGACTTGAATAAATGACTGACCTATAACTCATAACAAGGTAGCTGCTCTACCGTTTTGCCTCAAAGTTTCCATCCATAAATGAGAATGGGTTTGAATTTGATTGCTTTTATTGATGTGCAGTATAAAACAAATGCATAAACTGTATACAGGGATCATTAATTCACCCTGGAATTGCAGGTAACTAGAGTGGGTGCAGCAATTCTTTAAAAATTGTTTTAAGTTATAAAATAATAGAAATACATATACATATGTATGTGTCACTGATCTATCCACATTTATATAACCAAATGGATATGCAGTACAGCTTTCTTTTGTTTCTTCTTATTTTTGGAATGGTTTCTTCTAGCCTCTCAGAAGACATTCCATACTCAGGAAAATCAGTTAGAGAAAATGGCAGCTGTAGAGTCCCTACACCACATAATCAACAACAACAACAACAAAACAACAAGAGAAAGAGGTAAAGAAAAAGGATAAAAAATCTGAAGTTGGAGAGATCACTGGGTAAGGCAATCAAATCAAATAAGGAAATTCAGTTTAATCAAGACATGCATATTAAAGTACCCAGTCAAAAATAAACTCTTCAGCTGATGGGAAGTAACACAGGTATATAGGGGCTAGGAGAGTCGCGAGACGCACATTAATTACTGAAATCAATGAATCTGACATCCAGCTCTAAAAAAGATACAAAAAAAAGCACCATGCATTCTGGATACAGACAGGATTATGTAATTCCACTAAGCTCCTGCTGTGAACCTGTATTCTATATTTAGTAACTCCACGGACATCTGAGGGTTGGAGTAGGTTATAGTATCAAGAGAGTTTCTGTACTTAGGTGTAGAGGAGTAACATGACATCTACTGACAACGTGGCCACTGTGTTTCAAGAAATCAAATATCTAATGGCAAAGATGAGAAGAAAATGATCTTGCAGTGCTACTCTGGCCAGTGAGATATGCTTTGTGTGTTCCTCTGTGGGTGAGATGCAGCATTTGTTTATGTACCCTTCCACTCCGCAGGGGCCCATGATCTGACAATTTTCCAATCTTTCATCTTCAGTATTATCCGCCTTTTGATTTCTCTGATGAGAATAAGGATGATGAGTGGCGGAAAACCCTTAAAAAGAATCAAAATTCCTTAATCGATGTATGACTAAGATGGTGGGGCTTACACTGTATTCAGCCTTTGGTTTGGATTTGAATCCAAGAGAGCATTTGCAGTTTCCTAACTTGGGAGCTCTTCATCTTCTGTCAAGGTTTAACCTGCTCTCAGCTAGCTCTGCCACTCCTGATGGTGATGTGCATTCAGCAGCAGGTTTGGGTATGATGACTGCACCTACTACTGTCCCCAGCTACCCACACCAACCACCCCCACACCTCCTGAAAGCCCGCAGTCTTTTCAGTTGAGACACTGAATTTCCACTACTTGCATTTCAATGGACTTGTGCCTCATTCTGGGAGATGATAATGCCATTTTGAGTAAGCTGTAAATATCAGCCAGGGGATGCCAGTTACTTCAAACACAAAATACATCCTTTCCCACACAAGCCTGCACATCAGTGCACATTAAACTCAGTGCTGATTTGCATTAATAAGACAGTCTGCAAACAGTTCAGGCACTGTTCCACCACTTTTTCAGCTGTTCCTGATTGTCAACCCACCACAAGATACCAACTTCTTGTACACAAGTGAGACAGACAACTGGATTTAACCTCAGCAATTCCAGTTTATCCATTTGTGATGTGTGTGCGAAGACATGTAAAACAGCTGCAGCTCCCTGGGCATTACCCACTCAAAAGACCAGTGGAGGAAAAAATGCTTTGGTTATGTCTCCTCATTCATACACATCTCATATCTGCCTGCAAGTCTCAGCACAGCAGCTATATTTACTCTCAAGTTTCATTATATCTTCTTTTCCCTACAACACCTGCATCTATAATGCCCAGTTCTTTGGTTCTTCTTTTGTCTGGAGTTGTAAACTGGCTCTCTACTCCAAGGGGGTTTGGGTTGGTTCATGCTCCAGCTCAAAATGAATGAAGAAATGGTGAGGAAACTTCATGACATGAAAGCAGTAAACGCCTTTTTCCACCCTCAGACAGCATGAATACAAGCCATCCTAGACTTGCAAGCACAAGGCTCGCAGCTGAGTAGCAACTATAAAGCCTCTGCAGACCTAGAGGGTCAGTAAAGGAAATAACCTGGGGGATCTCCATGTTCTCTGCAGGAACTACTGAAATTGCTTAGATATGTGCCAAGAGCTGTAGGCTATGAACAACTAATAGTAATTCTTTAACTTAGGCCCAGGAAATACCTAAATATTATTGCCTGCAGCAAAATAACAGGTGTGTATAACTTGGCAGTTGTGGATTTGTTATACTGTGTTGTTATAAATAGGCCCCATCTCCAGTTATCGCTCAGATCAAGCTATATGTTCCATTTCCTGGGTTTGATGTTTACTTCTAGCTTGATAACTAATTAAATATTGTCAAAATAAAACCATTACTGATGCCATGTGTTAATGTAAGCACTGTGTTTAGTCTGTTTGCTAATTTGGTGGGTTTAGATTAAGATGCAAACTGCACACTGAGAAAAAAAAAAAAAAAAAACAACAAACTAGAGAACCCTTGGGTGAGAATTACAATACACCAATTCTTTACCCTAGGTTAGTATTTTTCTAACTGTGACTCAGAAACAGGCTCTTTTCCACTACTTGCATTTCAATGGACTTGTGCCTCATTCTGTGAGATGATAATGCCATTCTGAGTAAGCTGTAAATATCAGCCAGGGGATGCCAGTTACTTCAAAATGTCTGTGGATGTTCATGTATTCAAGGCAAAGGATAAATGTTTGGGGGCTAGTTAGGACACTGTCAACACTTCATTAGGACTGTACTTCCTCGTTAGCTGGCATTTTCCTTATTCCCATAGTATATATATTGCACCAGTAATAACAGCCATGCATTTTAATATTTTGGTATTCATTAATAGTTCTTTCTTCCTTCTGCATGAAAGCTACTTGATCTCCAAGACTACCAGGATTGTCTAAAGCCATTAAAATAACAGATTCTGCCAGGGGATTGAAAAACATACGAGTATATTTTTTTTGAAACTCCCATTTCATAACATTTTCTTTCAGTTTAGCCACCCAAATGTGTCTGTCATGCAGTCACCTTTCCTTAGCCAGTCTGAAACTACTGGGACTTCCTAGACACAGCCTTGTTTTGCAGAAGCATCTACAAGCATAGATTGGAAGTCTAACTTTCTGATGACAGTCAATCTTTTTGATAAGGATACCTTTAACAGCAGTTACAAGATGAACACATACTTCAATTCTAACTTTTGCTTCTGCTCCCCTCCAAACTTCAGTATCACCAGAAATGGAATTTTCAAAGGAATGTTCTAGAGATTTTAGGACATCTACTCATGTCTTCATTGTAGTTTTTGAATCACAGGTAATGGAAGGGAAGATGAAATCGCTATACAGATAGACAAGAATGCATTGGCTGAAGGCAGCTTTTACTTACAATTAATAATTTTACCTACAATTTTTTATCAAAATTTTCTACTGTATGACAGGAAAAGTGCTTTGGCAATGTGATACCCTGTGTTGATTTTTCTGTCACATCATAAGCTTGATTTACCCAGCACTGTCTTTGAAGAAGACCTGGAGTAACAAGGTCATAATTGGTCTACTCTGTTACAGATATCCCTAAACAGTCTTACTACCTGTCCCACAATCCTTATTACACGGAAGGAGATGGGCTGTTTGAAGAAAGAGACAACTGTGTGGAAAAAACGCTGTTTTGCAAGAAGTACCAAGTGCACTCCAGGGCTGAGATCCTTATCACATGTCTAGATATTTTCACTGCATTAGAACTGGTCAGCCTGAGCTCCCTATTTCTAAAGTGTGATTTATCTGCCTTGTTTTAGATGTCTGTTTTAGCACAAGATGAATTGCATTGTCAAAGTGTCTCCTCCTCCTCTCCATTGACTATTAAGGGAATTCAGGACAACAAGGTACAGTGCAGTTATCTACAGAAGGAATGTCTGCATTTGGTCAGATTAATCCCATTCCTGATATCTGCTTTCAAGTCACCAACATACTCTTCAGACTGACATCATCAGTGCCATGAAGCACAAAATTGGGCCTAAGGCTAACACAAATGGTGGATATTGTGTCTTGATTTTCTGAAATAAATCAAGAGAATTGTGCTTACAACTAAAGGACTTGTTGCTTACCTGGAGTATATCAGAAGCACACTATTTCTTTCCGTGTCATGTGTTTGGTAATAGTTCTAGAGCAGGGAGCAAAGCAACATAAACGTGGTGAAAAAGAAATTCACATGGATACGTATAGATCCAAACACACAATTTTCTCTATAACAAGCTAAAATATGACTCAGTTCCTCTTCTGCATTTTTCCTTATTTAAGGCTAAGAAGAAGTAAATAAAACCCAGAAGAAACAGTTGGAGTTCTAAATGCTACCCTGTCCTACACTGTAAGAACAGTCAACATATGAACTACCAGATAAAACTGATCATTAAATGTGGGTTCTAGCTATCACGGATTTTCTATTGACATCAGCTTTTCCATTTGTAAAATAAGGATAACGATATCCACCACAAGTCATAGGAAATTTGGGGGTTTTTATCAGAAAGTGACAACGCATCAATACAGAAACATCCATGGAATTGCTGTAATTACAGTGGTCAGATACAAGAGAAGAAGGAATTAAAAGCTATCACTTAAATTGCTATGCAACCACAGACTAGTATGGCATATCTATTCATACTAATGAACATTACTGTTTTGATAGGAAGACATATCCTTAAACTCAGTCTGGACCTTAACAGCTACAAAAGCAGATTATCATGAGCTGCAGCATAACAGAATCTATGTCATTTTAATGGGTTGAAAGAGCCACACATCTGTCTAAAACTGTCTCCTTGAATTTCTCCAATATAAGAGGATTTGTTATAAATATGAAACTTCACTCCCTCTTGAGGAATATGGCAGTGGGTGAGACATGGCTGGGAAGCAACGTGACTTCGCAGGCAAGATACTTTGACCACTCTTGGCAGCCGGATTCATTCTTGGTTACAGCTGTAGTTTAGAACAGAAAAATATCACTGATCATACTAACTGTAGCAACTCATGGTGAGAGTGCTGGAAGGTTATTAGAAATGTGAAATAAAATATATTCTTTTTGAAGTAAATACTTCTTTTGAAGTAAATGCATTTTAATTTCCTCCTAGGTGGCATGCACCCAGAAATGTGCTAATTACCTGAACAAGCAATAACTCAATATACTGTAGGACCTGATGTCTTGTGATTGTTTAAGCAGACTACGACCCAAGCAAGACATGCGCAACTGAGGTCTACAATGCAGTAGCATGTTTAGGCATACCTGAGCTAACTGGAATAGAGCTATGTCATGACTGATAACTGAACACAAGGGCTTCAGCACCATTCAAAATCCTACATGCATACCCCAGCAGCTACACTGAACTGAAGTTTGTGTCTCAAGTCCTCTACAGTATCACTATTCATACCACCCAGGTTACAGTTAGCTCAGCTATACTTATTGCAGTCACTTCCTAAGTAGCAGCATAGATATACCCAAAGTTCGTAGAGGGGGCTCATTTATGGCAAAGCATAGTATCAGAATAAAGCCCTGTCCGTATGCCCACCTATCTTCTAAATAACAATCTCTGCAGGCTTCGCATTTTCAAATTCAGCAAGAAAAACTGACCTGTCTGATTAGCCTGATGTGCAGGTAAAGCTCTGTATGAGTAATACCCTCCAAATAACAAGCTTTGAGGCCTTTGATTAGCAAGAAGGTCATTGGTGGTTTAATGCCCAATTCCCAGATGACACATTAATGAGTATAAACTCATTTAAAAGATTTGTGATAAGTAATTAGGCTACTGTACAACTGCTTCAGCATATTTCCCATCACTCCAAGGACAAGTAAGGAAGAAGGACTGATTTCCTGTGTGAGCAATAATGAGAGAGAAAGGAGACTTGTTATTGTTTTCCGCCAGGGTGTATTGGTGTGCTGGTTCCTTCCCCTGCCTTACCTGCTATGCTGTTTTTCAAACTCTAGTGCACTGTAAATGAGAATAAACCTTTATGAATGACTGTTATGGAGGAATTCAGGGCCATTGTGCCTTGTTAGTTGTATATCATACAGGGAAACTGAGTACGAGTCACAGGAAGCCAGGAAAGCTTTGTGTCACCCATGTCTGCAAGGAGCAAGGACATCTGGGTCACAGAGTGACTCTGACAGGCATGGGTACTCCTTAACAAATTAAATCACAGTCAATGGAACAGCACATTTAGCCAAAGGAAGCAACACAGTACCTCTGTTTCTCCAGCTACTATATGTTCTGAGGAAGCACCAGGTACTCTTCTGTTCTTTGACCCATACCAGCCCTTGGACAGTGGTATATTGTATAATATAATGAATTTGTATTAGTGCACTAATTAGCAGTCCTAGCCAGGACTCCCCACTTGGTAAATACTGTACCTTCTGAGAGTGGGATGCCGTTTTTAGTTGTTAAATGGGTGAGTGCACAGACTGTGCTTGTCTCCTAGGGTCTCTCTGTAGTCACTTAAGGATAGCAATCCATCCTGTCCTATGTGTCAAAGTGAGGCATGATGAACTGCCCTTGAGAAAAGCCTCTCACTATTACGTAAAAAGGGAATCCCAGTGACAAACATTTAAATGGCTAGAAGGAAGAAAGATAAACAAAAGCAATCCCTTCACTAGAGACTTAGAAATATAAAGGAAGGAAGAAAGAAAAAGAGGCAGATAGAGAGAACTTGGCTTGACTCGGACCCTAAAGATGAACAGCAAAAAATGATGGTTGGAGTTCAGGTTTACCAATTCCCATCAAGTTTTTTTTCTAGTGGAACTCATTACACAAAGCCTACATAGTAAACCAGTATAACTCACTAAAATTTCTCCCTTTTTGACATCCATCCTCCTGTTTCTTTCACATTTTTAGTTTTCCATTTTATTCTATTTAGAAACCACAGACTTTAATGACTCTTCCCCTCTTCCCCTGCAAAAACATGCAGGAACTAAAGAAGTAAGTGAGAGTAGCAAAGTCCACATATCTTATATTTTCCTGTCTTCCTATTGTACATCAGAAGTGTTTTAGCAGATAAAGAATGAAGACAAAATTCAAATTCAGCCAATAATTTTGATTCTGAAAGGTCATTTGAAATCTAAGTCATTTAAATAAGTTAAATTTGTGTCTTTGTAGATATTTTCCTTCGGGAGCAGTGTTTCACAAAGATCACTTTTCCCATCTGTTTTGGGTGAAAAAAGGCCAAGAAGCTCTACTATTTCCACATATAAAGCACCAGCATAACATAATTTACATTCTCTCTTGGCCCAATAAGTTGTGGATCAAAATAGGCAATGGTTTCCTAGAATCCCAGACTGCATGAATGTGAGTTTTGCTTCATAAAAGCAATCACCTGTTCAGCCAGTACTTTCTAAATACAACTAAGAACTGTGTGGATTTTCTTGATGATAAAAGACAATGAAAACGTGCTGATGTATTAAGTTACTTGAAATATATGAGACAAATTTACTGAGTTGTCTTCACCTGATTTGGTGATACCTATGTAGGATAACTATCCAGCCAAGTGAGATTTAAGCCTGCTTTGCATTATAGCTGACTGGAGGCAGCTGCTGGTGAATTTGGGCAGTTGAACTTCAGCTGAAGTATTTACAGCCTGCAGAAAAATGGTTGACATTTGGAAGTGATGTGCAGTGTTTAAAGATTTCTGATGTAATGTGTTTTAAGAGATCCCTAGATGTAGATGCTTGCAAGTTAAAATTCTGGGAGTTTTTAAGTCATCGGATTTGTTTAGTGACTGGAGTTCTTTTTGGTTAACATATGGGAACTTTTCAGCCTAATTGGTTTGCAGCTGTACATTACTTTCATGGTGGAGAGAGATCTGATAAGGGTTCCAGGAGGCTATTTATTATACTTTCCCAAAAGCTTTATCTGTAATGGGAAAACCAAAAATATCAGTGGTTAAGATGCTAGTGTGACACTGAGTTCTAAATTAATTTATTCTTCGAAAGGCTGGATGGATGCTTCTCCAGTAAGTCACATAGTCTCCATGTGTGTCAATTCGGCTAACAGAACTGTGATCATTAAAGACATTATGCAATGTTTGGATACACCATGGAAATAAGGGTTGCATCAGTCATAACTGAATCCACAAAATATGCCTCCGACAGTTTTTGGTCTCACTTTATTCTCAGGCCATGCTTATTAAAATAACATGCCCATTGTTGTCATTCTGACATTTTAAACTCCAGTGTTTGGACTGGTTGACTCAGGGAATGCATTGGAATGTCCTTGTTGTTGAGTAATCCATGGGACTTTTCAAGCACTAGATATATTTCAAAAATCATATGTATGTTAGCATATGTAATGCAAATATTACATCGATACTTTAATTAGTACTAGCACTAATTGAGACATTGTGAACATTCTTGAGCAAGGCAATGTATGTTACTTCTACTGTGCCACCTTCTCTCACTTGCTGTTCCTCTCTCTCCTGCTCTGTTCTATGTAGGCGTTCTAACATACAGTGACCAAAGGTGTTTGAAACAATTTTCAGATCTATTTACATAAATAATTTTAGATGTATATGGAAATAATATTACAAACAAGGTATGCAGTTTCTTCTTCATACCTTCTTTCTTATTGGTAATTGCTGTTAATGTTCTCTTTAGCCAGAGGTTGCATTAGGACCACTGTACTATTTAACAGTTATCCAACTTTCATTCTTTTCAATAATCACTTCATGAACCCTGTCATAATGTTGACCACTATGATTGGAAGTGGGAATGCTCTGACAAGAAAAGTAATTCTTTTTGTTTGCTTTTATAGTAGGTCCCATGTTTTTGAGATTTGAGAGTGAGTAATTATTCCTTACTGACATTCTCGATTTCTTCCATAATTTGTAGAACTCCGCTATAGCTTATTTTAGGTGATGCATTCTATGCTGAGTATTCTTATACTATTGAGTCTCCTGTCACGTAATGTCACTCTAAGATCCTGGTTGCCATTGTTGCTCACACTAGATGATGTCCCAAATGTTAGAGGTACACATGTATTAAACTGAGTGAAAAAAATGTGATAAAGAAATTCAGAGGGAAACTATATAGATATAAATTAACTATATTTTAGTTACAAAGTTTCTGAGATGAAAATAATGCATAAACAGCAAAGTTCTAGAAGAAAATTGCATGGTTTTGTTTTCATTTACTCTTGTAGATGGGCACTATGGACAATCTTGGGAACAGGATGCTGGCTTGATGGACCATAGATCTGATCCCATATGGCTATTCTTATGTTCTCTCTGGACTTTTTTCTAACTTCTTGGTTTAGTATCTCTCTCTGCCTCTTCGTGTGCAATTTGTGAAATATAATTTCCCTCTATGCACTTTGTTCCACCCCCCCACACTCCACCTCCCTTCTTTACATAGCAAAAACAATCAGAAGAATGGCAGGGCATTTGTGTCCCATATAGCTTCATTTACAGAATAAGACAGTCTATTACCTTGCTTGAAGAACAATATTTCTCTGAAGTATTTCAGGAAGCTTTTGAAATATGGATAAAGTGGACACCATAAAAGACAGAGAAGACTTAAAGATCCACCATTGTATTTGTATACTTTTTCCCAGGGTTTATTCTTAATCGTCCAAATTATTATTCTTGCTTTCCTTCACTCTCTGCTTATCCTCTATCACTTACTCTCTGTTTCCTCTACTTTTGCTCTTTGTTGTCTACAAGTTTTTTAACTTGCTGATTGATGTTTTATTCTATTCACAGTTGAATCAAGAATTCTGACATCTTCTATATAAATAAGCAGCAGAACAACACAGAATGCAGCACAAAACACTTTCTTTTGCAGTAAATATAAAAAAAAAAAATGATTGGTGTCAATAACAAAGAGCAAGAATGATAGGAAGAGGCTGAGGATTTTCACAGACATTTTCCCTTTCTGTACTTTCACAGATTCATTCCTTCTCTTTCTCATTTGTTCTGGGTGGGTTTTTTCTTGTGTCTTTTTTTCTGACAACATTGGTGGTTGGTGTTCTTCTGTTTCCACCTGAGGGGATGAAGGCCCCAAAGCCATTTGTTTCTGTCAGGCATCTCTGTAACCATGTAGAGATGAGTATGTTAGACTGGAAATAGTCCCAGCACAAAATATATAGTAAATATGCTGGGATTTAGAAATAAACATTTGGAAAATAGAGGCACTTGCCCTGGTCAGTGGACATACTTTGGCAGGGGTGGCATAAACTTACTGGCTGAAGAAAGCATCTTGAAAGCAGAATGTTTGAGAATTCAGGTGGAAGAAATGACCACAGAGTTCAAAATTACTAAAGCATACACCTTCAAAACTAGTATGTACTTGTGATACCATTATAAAGTTGTCAGACTGTTTTCAGCAGCTAAGTAACTTAAAGAGCTCCTGGTCCCCACATAATGAATGGAAAATACAGAAAATTCAGACTACTGAATTTAGAAGCCTGAAGTAGAAGGCAATATAGAGTGCCTCACAGTCAAAGACCAAGACAGGTATAAAAGACATTAGGCATTGCACAATAAAACAGATTTGTTTAGCAAAATGGCTTCTTTCTTCCTTAAAACCCATGAGTCTATTACCCTGTTCATGGAAGGATATCAACTATTGTTCACAGATGCTGGGTCAATGCCCTCTGAAGGGAAAACAGCACACTTCCCATGGAAATCTGACTACATACCCTTTTTAAAAATGGTGCAATGTTTCCCTTTTTCCAGTCACCAGGGACTTCAACTGTCTTCCATGACTTTTCAAAATCATGGAGAGTGGCTTGGCAACTACAGCAGCCAATTCCCTTAGGACTCTGGGATGCACCTTGTCAGGTCCCATGGACTTCTGTATGTTCAGGTTCTTCGGGTGGTCACAAACCTGATCTTCTCTTACAGTGGGAGGGACTTTGCTCCCCCAGTCCCCATCTTGTGGTCCATGCACTGGAGAGGTGTGGGAAAAGAGGTTGCCAGTGAAGACTGAGGCAAAAAATGTGTTGAGTACCTAGCTCCACCTTCTCCTCGTCTGTTGTAACCAGTTTGCCAGTTTTGCTCATCGGGGGGCGTATGCTTTCTTTGACCTTCCTTTTCTGACTGACATACCTGTAGAAGCCCTTCTTATTATTCTTTGCATCCTTTGCCAAGTTCAGCTCCAGCTGCGCCTTGGCCTTCCTGACCCCATCCCTACATAACCGGGCAGCATCCCTAGACTCTTCCCAGGATACCTGTCCCTGCTTCCGCTGCCTGTGCATTTCTTTCTTGCCCTTTAGTTTGACTAGAAGGTCTCAATGCAGCCATGACAGACTCTTGAAAGTCTTCCTTTCCTGATTTCTTACAGCTCGGGATTGAGAGATCTTGTGCTTTATGGAAAGCATCCTTAAAGATCTGCCAGATCTGTTCTGCTCCCTTGTCCCTGAGGGCAGTTTCCCAGGGGGTCCTGTTGACTAACTCCTTGAAGAGCTGGAAGTTTGCTTTCCTGAAATTCAGGGTCCTGACTTTACTCTTTGCCTGACCCATATCCCTCAGGACAGCGAACTCCACCAGTACATGATCACAGCAGCCCAGGTTGCCTCCAATCTTGATGTCACCAATTAGCTCACTTGCATTGGTGACCAACAGGTGCAGTATCACATCCTCTCTGGTGGGGCTGTCTATTACCTGGCTTAAGAAGTTATCCTCAGTGCATTCCAGGAGTCTCCTGGACTGCCTACAGCTCACTGTGCTACTTTTCCAGCTGACGTTGGGATGGCTGAAGTCCCCCAGCAGGATGAGAGCCTGCGAGTGCAATGTCTCCTTTAGCTGGACTAAGAAGGCTTCGTCAGTAGGCTTCCCTTGATTGGGTGGCCTGTAAGAGACACCAACCACAAGGCTCCCTTTGTTTCCTTGGTCTCTAATTCTTGCCCAAAAGCTTTCAACCTGCTCACGGCTAGTCTTCAGAGACAGCTCTTCCCACTCTAGCCATTTCTTGATGTAGAGGGCAACCCCTCCACTCTTCCTTCCTCACCTGTCCCTTCTGGACAGCCTGTAGCCATCAATAGCCTCAATCATCCCATCAAGTTTCAGTAACGGCAACTAGGTTGCAGCTTTCTAGCAGCACAGTGGCTTCCAGCTCCTCCTGTTTATTGCCCATACTGTCTGCATTGCTGTAGAGGCACTTCAGCTGGGCATACCACCATCTTAGAGGAACACCCCTAAATTCCTTTGAGGTATTTTACTGGTGTTTCCCTCTTGGCTCCTATTACCTCAGAAGCCCCTGGCTCATCTCTGTAAGACTTCAGGTGCGCTGCAGTGTAGCCAGCATGTCTCAGAGCAACAGGCTGAGGGCCCTCACTAGCACCCTGTCCCTCTAGCTAGGCCCTGCTACCACCCTCCCACCAAAATTGTGATGGTGACACCAGCCAGTGTCCTAACTTAAGAAGTATGAAAAATGAGCTACCTCTGTTTCCCTTCTTTTCTGTTATACTAACAGAGAAGGGAACAATCACTGAGATTATGCAAAGTGAGGTAACTTCACAAGCCACTTCTGAAAGCAAAGTTAGAAGAGTAGTCACCCCAAATGGAAGCTCCTCCATACCTCCAAAAGCAAAAGCCTCTAAACTGAGCCTAGCAGTCCTGGCTCCTTTCAACATAAAGAAATAGCTGGAGGCTGGAATGTCAACTAGCTTTTCTATCTGAAATCCATGACAATGCTGTCTCTCACATGCATTCGCTTTCCAGACTTCTTTCCTCTTATATTCCTGTTCTGGTTCAAGAGCTTTCATGGGGCATCCCAACCTCTACACACTCTGCCTCTAGTTTTCTAGAAAATTTGGAACAATGTAAAAACGGAAAAGAAAAGAGAAGAATGTCTTTTTCCAATGTATGATGAATTGGAGCTAATGTATGTGCAGAGACTATTGTCAGGTGGAATTCTGAAGTACATCAGGATTCAAAGAAAAGGGTCTGAAGATAAGGCTCATAGAATATGTTTGTGATTCTTTCAAAAAAACTCTTTGTGATTCTTGACCATTGTACCTAATGGAACTTTTATTTGTCTTGGTTCAGACACCATACCCAGATTGTGAGAAACAAGTGTCTGTGTGACTGCTGCCATTTTGGACAATTACAAATACTGAGCAGATTAGAACCTAAAACTATGCATTTCTGTGAAAGGAGCTGAAAAATGTATATGCTACATTGCAATCTGTAGCAACCCCCCTAAAGCTTCTTCGAATGAACACAACAAAAAGATCAAGCAGATCTTTCTCCTTCTCCTGTGATCAAATCTAATGATGCTCATTTCGGAAACAGTATAATGCTGTTCACTGGCAGCAAAGGATTCCACCTGTTTCTAGTTTCTACCTTCTAGTTTCTCTCATTACATTAGGCCACTTGTCATTTCACTTAAATGCTTACATTAGATTTCCTGATTTTTTATTCATCACTGTCACAGAAGACAAGGACTGCTGGATCTAGTAACAGATAGACACACATATGCTGGTTCAGAGCTGCTAATCAAGGCGTGAAGGAGCAACTACCTGTAAGAAGTCTCACTGTAAATATAGCATGAATTTGAGCTATTGCATTTGGAGAGTAAGACTGACTGCAACTGGTGCTGCAGACATAAACTCTTTAGCTTGTAGATCCAAATTCAAAACTTTGCTTAACTGAAAGTTAACTGAAAGTTAAGCAACTGAACTGCTCTACAGCCAACCATCTTGTAGCTGTAAGCAATGTCCAACCAACTACATGCAATCCCTTTTGATCTTGCAGGATCAACATACTGTGAAATGACTTTGCACAGTAATGATAAGTATCCCATATCATAGCTCTTCATGCAGGGCATAGTAAACAATATTAAAGTTCTTCTGCTTTTAAGCTTCCTGCTGCTGTAGTTTAAATAGTCCCATTTATTCACAAGCAAGTGAAAAGTCCAATCTCTTTCTACTTGTTTCTGCACTTCTTCAATTTCGAGAGGCATCCACTCTGTGTGCAGAAATGCAATTATGGTGATCAAGCTTTTTGCAAAGCAATAGCACGGGGCTTTAATGACAGTAAGAACTTTTCTGATGAAGGGGCAGGAAGCGAATGAGACTTTTGCAACAGATCATGCCTGTCTGGAGGAAAGCTGGAGTGGAAGTTGAGTCATCCTTGTGTTCTCTAATTAAAGTTTTTCAATTGCTGATGAAAATTTCCCTCATGGATTTGTTTAGCATTGGAGAGTGGTGCACACTGTGCAGAGAAATAAGGAGCAGAAATTTACTTTACTCAGCTTCAGATAAGATCCTGATATCTACTCACCCATTTTCTCTTTTCTAATGGACAGAGAAACAGGCACTTCTAGGATTCAGATGTCTAAAATAGGTGAGATAAATGGCTTCAGAGGAGGACCCATTTCTCTCCACTGATTAGAAAGGGAGTTCAGAGAGCAGGGTCAGTTGCAGAGGTTTACCCTGAGACATCTGTGCTAAGACAGGTGAATCCCAATCTCGTTTGTGAGTTCTATGAGAACACCTGCTTCTCATGACTGCATCAGCACACAAGGCAAAGTGAAATGGATCAAATATTCTCTCTCCTATATGTGGGCTCTTTGTCTTAGTTGCTTTCCCTGTATCTTGTCCCATATATAGATGTTATAAGTGTCCTTTTTCAAGGTTTGTTTCAAAGCATTTTTCTAGTCAAAGGATTTTCATCATCCTCTACAAATTTCAGAACCAACAGATTTTCTGTTTAAGGGAGTTCCTTCTGCCAATAACTTCTGCGATGGATGTAACATTGAGCTTCACTTTGTACAGCATATTGATACCAAAAGTCTAGTCTAGAACTTTCTTTTTAAATAATTTACTGTTCATTTACATAAAAAAGTTTGTGTTATAAGTTAACAGCGTTGGCACGGAGCACAGAAGTATCATTAAACATCCAAGATGAAGTTGGCTTGTCAAGTTTAACTTTGTTCCTTGTATACACTGGTGAGTCTTTAAATGCAGCTGATGTCTTAAGGAAGGGAGGAAGAGGGAGTGAATCAAAGCAAATCATACCTTATCTGAACATTTTCTTAAGGTGTTTCATGTGTTTGGACAGTTTTCTGTTACACATCAAATTATGACCAAGCCCCAGGCACATCAATTACAGCAGGACTTGAGAAGCATCCTGAAGGATCTAAGTCAGTGGGGTCAGGCTGTAGAGGTTGCAGAAACTTTGGAAGGTATTGAGCATTCCCTAGGAACTCCAACACAGTCATGTATTAAATAAGGATTAGCTCTGAAGTGTGGATGTTTCCCTTTGGTAATTACCATCTGCAGCTCCAGCTACTCTAATGTGGAGTGAACCTCTTCCCATTTTGTAGGGAAGTCAGGATAAGAGCCGGGCAGTTTAAAAGGTACAACAAAACTGCACCATTTTCAAAGGCTTCCTGAGAAAAGCGTAACAAGCAGCTGGGATATCTTACCTTTCTCTATGGCATTATAAAAATGAAACACACAGAATTAACATTGGGGCACACTGGAATGATTATAATTTTTTGACTGTATTAGACCTTATGCCACCTTTACGTGCCTCCTCCTGAAGTTTCTGCCACACTGTGTGGGTGTGGAAGACTTTGGAAACACAGCCACTTCACGGAACCCGTGACAAAAAAAAAACATATTCCCACTCAAACCCCCCACTTCTACCGCACCTCAGTATTTCATGAGCTGCAAAATCATAGATTAAACACCGACCTACCAACGGCCCCTCTCGCCTAAACTGCCCCACCAATGCCGGCGGCGGCTGCTGCCGCTGCCCCCTCCCCCCTTTTAACTGCCCCGCCAACGGTCGCTCGCATTTTGAATTGCCCCACCAACGGTCGCTCGCCGTTTTAACTGCCCCGCCGGCGGCCGCTCCTCCCTCAGAAGTACCTCAGCAGCCACGCGGCGTGGCGGCACCGCGGCGAGGACCCCCCCTCCACTCTCCTCCCCACCTCTCTGGGCTCGGCTGGTGCCCCCCCAATGCCTTAAGCCCTCGCCGTCCCCCGCCAGCCCCCTCTCGCCACCCCGCTGCCGCGCCGGGTGTTCCCGCCGCCCGCGGGGAGCGTGGCGGCCGCCCCCCAGTGCGCGGTGCGGTGCGGGGGTTTCATGCGGTGGCCCTGCGCGCCCAGGCGCTGCTTTTGCGGCATGAGCTGATAGGTGAGTCAAGCCTGGGGAAGGTGGGGGGGAAATTCTCGAGTGCTTGGAAAGAAGTTAACGTTCTGGCCCCCTGCCTCACCCCCCGTTTCTCTGGTTACTCTCTGACTTGATGGAAAGGCTGTGGCAGCAGTAGTGGACTGTGGCAAGAGGTTCTGCAGCTCAGCTGTGAATCGTGTGGTTTCGTTTTTGTGTTGACCCAGGAAGCGTTCCTTGTTTCTGCCTTTGGTAACTTAAGGTCATGTCCTCTGACACGTGACACACTTTATTTTATGGACCAGCAACACATTGTATAGTGGGGGCGCTCCATCCGCAGCCTCTGACTGATTAAAAGACATCTGCACCTCCTTCCCATATTACAGACACAGTAAATCAAGTACAATACAGGAGCAGAAGGCTAACAGTAGAGGGGTATTAGTCTCCCCCAATGTCATGAGGTTGACAGGAGGATAATGCTGATTATTGTGAGATGCTAAACTTTGATGATGGGAAGGTCTGTCCACCAGCAATGGTTGATCTGCAGCCATTGCCAAGATGTCCACTGCCAAATGCATCCCTGTTACCTGAAATCCTCAGTCAATGTAGCCCAGATTGACTGGAAACGTTCCAAAAGCTGCCTTTGCCCTTATCAGCCACAGAGCAGTGGCGATGCTAGAGCTGTTTCTGATCGAGCCCCCTTCCAGACTCTGCAAGTGAAATGAAAGGGAGACAAAATGATGTCATCACTAAAATGTTAGGATGCTGGTTATGCTAAACAGATTAATATTGTTTCAGTGAATAGTTGTTGTTTTTTTTTTTCCCATTATTTTTTGGAAGGAAAATCAAAGGGCATAAAGGTGAGTGTTAGTAGAACCTCATCATGCTCACATAGAAAGCATGGTTTTACATTTGGAGCATAGGATCTGAAAACTGATTATGTCTTTGAAGACAATTGCCATTAGAACTTGATTAAGCTTTTATTAAAAATATTTGAATTGTAGCACATACATTTACAGTAAAAACCATAAATTCCTCTGAAATTTAAGTGTCCTTCACCCTCTTTTCCTGGCAGAAAGCCCTTAAAACAATAGGGAAAATAAGTATTGGAAATTGCACAAATTAATTAGACATAATGATAACTTTTTGGGTTGCTGAGGAATTGAAGAAGTGGATTGAAGCTGTTGATATATAATGATGTTACTGCGAATAGAAATAATTCTAAAAGTGTTAAGCAAGGATAATTTATATTATCATTTTATTTGTATGTGACTATCATATCTATTAAATGTATTCCTTTCATAGTATCGTTATCTGTTGGGTTGATTTTTTTTTTTTATAATAGGAAGAGAGTACACATATTATGAAAACTGAGGCTGTCCCTCTGTGTTGGGTAATCGGACCCAAGGGCGGACAACCAAGTGTCAGGGCTTGTTCATGGTGTTCCCACTTACCTGTTCCCAGGTCTAAAGCTGGAGAGTTCCTAGGGCCATGCCTTGAGAGATATATATGTGTGTGTGTGTATTTGTGAGGTGGGGGTTGTAACGCATAGAAATCCCAGACAAAAATCACTAGGAAACTGTCCTAAAAACTTCTGCCAAGTTGCTGAGAGGGCTGCTGTGTTCTAAGAGTGTCCTAACCAAACTTGGAACTCAATGAACTCAATTCATATTGAGTGATTTTACATAACTCTGTCCCTAGATCTGACAAGTCCCTCTGCCACATAATCTACCTTCAAGGCAAAACCATCAGAAAGGAGGGTGGATCCATTACTCAGCTGCTATGGTTTATTGCCCAAAACATCTGCGTACATAGGGAAATTGGTGTCCAGGCATCAGAAACGCAGTACACATGGTGTCGTGGTTTTTCTGAAGTTAATAGAAATACAGAATGGGAAGCATCAGAGAAATTAGCAGAGACTAGTGTTTCCAGTAAGAAGTGGTTCAGTTGCAGCACAAATAAAGGGATTTTGCCATGTATCCGTAGCCAGTCTGTGTCAGAATTGGACATGAGAATCTCAGATTCTCACTTGTATAGTCTACTTGATAGTACACACTTTACAATATTTGTTGTTTAAGAAGGTACATGTCATGTTTAGCATAAATGCTAATTTTGGTATTCAGAATTGGGTTTTAATCTATATAAATGATTAGTTTTTTGAGTTGTTATTTGCATTTACCTACCTCCCATTTATCACAAGCAATACATGTTTGTAATACCCCTCATCTACTGTATCTTAATTTTTTTTTTGTGCTTTACAGATATTCATATGAGTCATTGTAACAAAAATCAGCTATGTTTGCTGATACTTTTGTCTTCAAATGCATCACCCCATGTTGTAATGTGTTAGCATTATTGGCCAAGACCATTAGATATATTATTATATAATTAATTTATTTATTATAAAATCAAAGTTGGGGCTTTTTAGAAGAAAATGAATGAGATTAGAAACGGGGTAAGATGGAGGATTTGTAAAGGCCTTTAGAATATGTTGTAATCACAGAAAAAAGCAGACTTGAAGCTGCTTGCTTATTCCTCCTAGGTGTTCCCTCAGTCAAACCTGTATGAAATTTGCAAATAATGAAACTTACAGGATACAGAATTAGGAAAATTAACATCTAAGTTGCTGGAAACTGGTCTGATCTTATTTTTCTGGTATTTCCCTGCTATAATAAGCTTCCATATATTTAACTCTTTTAGCTTATGTCTTTCTGTGTTTTCCATTTCCTTGAGAGTTTTAGACTTCAAAGGAAATTAAATGAGCAACTGGTTAATATAAAGTGAAGGAGACATTTCTGAGTCTCTTAGAAACAGTGGCTGAAGAATGAAGGTGGGATAGATCTGCAGATGATATAATGTGTAGGTTATAACTGTTGTCATTTGAGAGAGCTCTACAGAATACATGGACCTTTTTAGCAAAAATCTTCCATTGCCTGTTTGATTTATTTGCATTTTCCCTATGGATTGTTCCAACACCTTTTCTCTTAAGTCCAAATTTACTAACCAGAAGCTCCCACTTTTCTCCTTTGAAAATTAATGGTATTATTCTGGATCAGGCTATATGAGGTTCAAGTACCTCTTAGTAGTTTCTGAACTTGTTAGCTAACTGAAAACAAATTTGAATTAACGGTAGTATTTTCAAAGACATTGTATTTCTGAAACTTTTCTAAAAATGGATGCCTGGGTTAGAGGAATGAGTTTCTATTAGCAACTCCACTGAAAGAAACGGTATAATACATTACTACTCTTTGGAGAATGGAGAAGCTACATCACAGAAACAACAGTTCTGCCTGAGAGAGCTGTGGATAGAAAGTTCACTTTGTGATACTTTTGAGGGTCCGGTGATGACTTTAATGTTTAGGAAAAAGGCTTCATTAGTTGTGTTTCTTAGAACTGGTTTTCCCCTTCAGCTCTTTTTCAGCATAAAGTTCCTGCAGAGGTTACAGGTAGGGGTCTGTGAACTGAATTGTATTTTTAATTTTTTCCTCTAGGTTTTATTTGGGAATTTATCTGATCTGTGGCTGAGAGCTTTGTGCGAGGTAGGGTCCCATAGAAGCCTTCTGTTGAGGATTCCCTTATTCACCAACCATAGGGGTGAAGTAGAACTGAGTTATTTGTGCATGCTGCAATTAATTTCTGACACTAATAAGAGAGACTAATATGAAGTATAATGCATTGGTTTTCTCACTATGTTCCTTTTTGTATTGACTTGCAGATGATGTGAGTATAAACTTGGTAAAAAATGCTTTCAAACTAATACAAACACACAATTCATTATAATACTTCAGCTATAATATGTTTGTCATATTAACACAGCATATAACCAATAAAAATGTTACATGAAAACAAAGGTTTAATTTCTGTGCAGCTGGTAGTCAGATGTTGTTTTTCATCTGGCAGAAACAAAGTGGAACTGACTGCTTCAAAGATTCTGCATTAGAACACAAAGGGTGAGATAAAAGTCTGTGTAGAAGTCCTCATTTTAAGTTAATACTAATTCCCTTATCTCTGAGTTAAAAGCGTTTTGATATTTTAGTATCGGAAACATTCATCTTGACAACACAGATAGCTCATTCTTTCAGGCAAGCTTCTAAACAAGGTGCAGCATGTGATTGTATGTGAAGAAGTGATGTGTGAGGGGTGCAATATGTTCTGTGTATAAGGAAACAGAGACTTATCCTGACATATTGCTAAAAAAGAGAAATATTGCTCTGCATGTAGATTGAAAAGGGTAGAAAATATTTTTGTTTAAAATAGTTCATATCTGAAGACACTTTCATAGGACTGGGGTTCAGGAAAGAGGATAATTGCAGAAGTAATCATTCTTTCCACAGGAAAGGAGCCTCCAAAAATTAGGTTTTTTGCTTTCTGGAAGTTTTAGGAGTCTTTGAAAAAATGTCAGCCTAAATGTTGTTTTTCTTGTGTTGTTCTAGAAGAAGAGTATGTTAAAGGTTCATAGTTGTTAGGATCCAGTTATTATTCCTTCCTGGTTATTTTGCCAGGAGTAGGATAAAATAAACACTAGTATTAAGCATTTTGTCAAGAACTAATGAAAAATCTATGTATTAGCACAGAAATGGGACTTCAGAGGCATGTACTTTTGGAATAAATTTCACTTGAAAGAGTAAGAACAGGCTAGTGAGATAATAGTGTTTTCATCTTGTGGTTAGAGAGAGAAGAAAGTGTTAAATCTCCAGGGTTTGTCTATTGCTGTACTTACTGACTCATCTTGGACAAATCACTTAAACTCCTTTTGTTAGGTTTACCGACTCTGAAATTGCTGTAGCTGCATTTTAATGACTTGTAAAGCATTTCATATTTTCTGAAGAAAAGTGTTGCTGAAGTCTTAAGCACACAGGATAAGTATAGCTAAATTGAAATGCTACTAAAATAATGTAATACAGAGAAGCACAAAAGCTGTACTGAAGTAATTAACAGTGTCCTTACTGGCACTGGAGAAGTTAATACTTCTCATAGAAAAGGTGAGCTGGTGCAAAGGATAGAGCATGTGTCGAGAGAGGAGCAAGAGAGTTATGAGCTCTAAAAATGCTATACTTGGTGGAACAAAGTATAGACTTAGCAAACAGGCCTGCTCTGTAGTTGAAAGAAACTAGCCATGTTCTTGCTACACTGGTTGTTATATGGCAGTGACACCACTATGCTATTTCCATACCTGAGATAGTCTTTCTGTTTTGATACATTGTCCTGACAAGATTAAAAACAGGTTATTGTTAATATTCCATAGAAATAGCACCACAAAACTAACAGACTATTTCTCTTCAGAAACATCTTTCAGAAAAGTTAGGCTTATCTGCAGTTTTTCCAAGTTGTGTGTTGAAGAAAAAAGTTGATGGCCATTAGAATGTTGGCAGTATGTGAAAGATGAAGGAAATGGATGATAATGTGCCTTAGAATAAGGTTGGGTAAAAATTGCTAAAATAGAGCAGAATTGCTCTGTGTCCAGGAACCCAAAAGTAAGAAAATTGCCTTCACTGAGTAAATGACCTTCACTGAGAGCAGAAGGAAAGGTACAGTCAGGTTGTCTGAAGATCCACCAAGACTCCAGAAACAACTCAGGTTCCGTCATGCTTTTTTTTTTTTTTCCCCTTTTAGTCCAAGTTTACATAGTCTAAGTGTTGAGCATCTCTCCACTGCCACCCAAACAGATATTACAAAGTCCTGCTGAGAGCCTCAGAGCCAAGAATTAACTAGAGTTGATCACCAATTTTGTAGTGCTAGGGAAAATTACATTTTAAGAGTTGGAACAGAGAAGATGTAATATTGGAGAACTTGCAGAGTATTAGGAGTAGCTTAGCTTTCCCCTGCTTCTAGGTGTGTTTCCTTTTCTATTGCAGAAACCTTCAGTAGAAACACGTCTGTGTGCACAGCTGTATCTCTATGTTGGCAGGAACCTAGCTATGTTCAAACAATTCCCTCAAATCCATGTTGTACAGTGCACGTGAACAATTTAATTCTCATCTAACAACACTGAGTCAAGTTCATTCTCTGACCAAGTGCATAATAATACAAAAATAACAAAACAGTTCAGGCACTGTATGTGTTTAATTCAGTGACAGAATTATGTAATGAGCACTCAACAACCAGATCTGACCAATAAGAATCAGTTTTAACATAAAGAGGCTTATTACTTCCGCATAGGTCTAGAAGATGGCAAGGACATGTCATGGATGTTAAAAAATGTGGGGGTTTTGAATTATTTTTGTTATAGCTCTTGAAATCACCATAAGACTAAACTCTAATAGTTCAGATGGAGTGAAAACAAACTACCAGAATGAAATCTTACTGCCATTCATTATGCACAGGCCACTCTGAAGGTCTGTAAATCCCTAAAATTCAGAGTTTTACCCACTGACTATATCGAGAGGGTAATAACAAAAAGGAGACTCTGAGATCCACCTGAGCCTAGATTTCTCTCAAGGGTAACATTGCCCCAGAATGCTGGTTTATTTTTCTAACATCACCCAAGGAGTTTAGGGTACGGATTCAATAGTAATCATGGAATCACGGAATTTTCAGAGTTGGAAGGGACCTCTAGAGATCATCTAGTCCAACTCCCCTGCTAAAGCAGGATTGCCTAGAGCACATTACTCAGGACTGCATCCAGGTGGGTCTTGAAAATCTCCAGAGAAGGGGACCCCACAACCTCCCTGGGCAGCCTGTGCCAGTGCTCTGTCACCCTCATCGTAAAGAACTGTTTGAACGGAACTTCCTGTGTTCTAACTTGTGCCCATTGCCCCTCGTCCTGTCACTTGGAACCAATGAAAAGAGCCTGGCTCCATCCTCCTTCAACCCACCCTTTAGATACTTGTACACCATAATAAGGTCTCCCCTCAGCCTTCTCTTCTCCAGGCTAAAGAGTCCCAGCTCTCTCCGCCTTTCCTCATAAGGGAGATGCTCCAATCCCTTAATCATCTTAGTTGCCCTTTGCTGGACTCGTTCCAGCAGTTCCCTGTCCCTCTTGAACTGGAGACCCCAATACTGGACACAGTATTCCAGTTGTGGCCTCACCAGTGCAGAGTAGAGCCTCGACCTACTGGCCACACTCTTCCCTATGCAGCCCAGGATTCCATTGGCCTTTTTGGCAACAAGGGCACATTGCTGGGCCATGGATAATTAACTGTCTACCATGACCCCCAGATCCTTCTCCTCCGAGCTGCTTCCCAGCAGGTCCGCCCCTAACCTATACTGGTGCCTAGCATTCTTCCTCCCCAGGTGCAGGACCTTGCACTTGCTTTTGTTGAACCTCATTAGGTTCTTCTCTGCCCAGCTCTCCAGCCTGTCCAGGTTACGCTGGATGGCAGCACGGCCCTCTGGGGTGTCAGCCACCCCACCCAGTTTGGTATCATCAGCAAACTTGCTGAGGATACTCTCTGTCCCCTCATCCAGGTCATTAATGAATATATTAAACAAGATTGGACCGAGTATTGACCCCGGGGGAACCACTGGTTACAGGCCTCCAATTAGACTCTGTGCCGCTGATCACAACCCTCTGAGTTCTGTCCTGCAGCCAACTCTCAATCCACTTTTATCACTTTTATCTCAAAAATTTAGATTAATTTCTACAAGTAGCAGGCACAATTATACGCTTGTTTATCAATAGCTGTCTCAAGAACATATCTGTTCTCTAGAGCTTGCTGAAGCCATGTATAGCTCTGTACTTCACTTCACTGTACAGCGTAAGTGTGCTCCCAGGTCTCCATCCCAGAACAGACAGTTGTAGAGTCGCAGTGATGACCTTATCAGGATCCACTGAACTATTATGTTCTATTATGTTTATATGTCAATTCATTTTTTTCATTTTCTGAGCTCCTTCATTGCCCCTCCACTGACCATTCCAAGCCCTTCTTATGCTGACCATCCCTTTTCCCTGGAGTTTCTCTCATTTCTAGACTTATGGCTCTCTGAAGAGTAACAGGTAGGAATCAAAGTTGTCACTTGATTGCTGAGTCCTAGTGTACTGAAGTTCAGAACATCTTCCCTAAGTTCTGGGGTGCAGAAACCCACCCCGGTCTGTTGACAGGAGTTATTGTTGGTCAGAGTCTGTTTTCTGCTGTGGTGAAATGATAGTACCTCTTAGAAAAGTGGGATTTTTTCCTGATTAGGAGTGGCCCAAAATTGGAAAAAATTATCTTATGCTTAGGTAGCAGAATTGCCATTTAAATTTGTGTTGGTTTTTTTTGCTGTTGTTGTTGGGGTTTTTTTTTTTTTTTTTTTTTTTTTTTTTTTTTTTTTTCCCAATAACTGAAGAAACCAGATAGGCAGCCTGCAATTAACATGACAGAGATGAGAGCTTAATTTCTATAGTTGCCTCCTCATTCTTTTCAAAGAGCAACCTATAAAGCATGGTTGTGATGCAGCATATTGCAAAGTAAAACTTATTTTACCATAAATGGGCGAATTTTTATCTTTATAAAACAATCCAGAAACCTGAAGAAATACTGATTTCAGTTGTGACACTGGAGGAAGAAAAGACATAAGACAAATGTTTTTTGAAGAAAGTGGATCAGATCGTTTGCTTTCATTTTGCAAATGTTGGTCAAGAGAGTTTTTCTCTGATCTGCTCTTGTTTACCTGGTAGTCTTTTGTCAGAAATACCTTTTAACTGTGTTCTAAAGTGATCCAGAAATACTGGCAGTGGAGGAGCGTGATTAGTCTGTGCAATTGGAAATGACTGGTCCCAACATAGGGTGAAATGTCTCACGTACAATTAGTCAGTCAGGTACTTAACAAGCCCCAAAAAATGCCTGTGCAAAATAGACATAGAAAAATTATTAAAGGTTAAGCAGAAAACTGGATTTGGTTGTAATAATATTGTGCATGTGTGTCTCAACAAGAATGAAACCTTTTGGCCCTGATAGTGCCCAACAGCAGATAATGATGAAAAAGCATAAGAATAGAGTGGGTATTCCCCAATATCTTCATATGCATTTGTAGTTCATAGCCTTCTTAGGTTGGATGTGGTTTCTGTGTAATGCTCAGTGTATTTCTTTTCTGTAAACATGACTGGGCTTCCCTCGAACCAATATAGCATCGATAGCATCTGTAACTGTTGATGGGAACTAGTTCCTGAAACTATCTCTATTTAGCGTGAGGAGCTACTTCCCGCTGTATGTTCTGAGCTTGCCACTAGCAGGGTTGTTTTGATGTCATCTGGCTCTTCTCTTGGAAGAGGGAGTGAACAAGTGACTGTCTGCTGTGTTTGATCAGATAAATTCCAGCGTAAAAGATTATCTGATACAGAGGTCAACACACTGAATATGTCACCTGGTCTAATAAAGTTCTGTGATGGAGTAAAAGACACTTAGATGAGATAGTCAGTTCATAGACGGAACAAACATAGAAGGAACAAACGCCTGTGCAGAATGGTTCCATTCTGACATTTTAAATAAGAAAATACTATTTTCTCTACTTTTCTCTACAGTATGAAGTAGCATTGTAGCTGATTTATGTTAGTTTTATCAGTTGTTTAACAAACACAATGGTCATTGGCAGTTTTGCTTTCCCAAGAAACCTGATTATTTTGGAGAAGCTACTGGTGGAAAATACCAATTATGTGGAGTTTCAAGATCTGACTTTGTTGTTTCATTCAGTTCTCACTTAAGGCTACATTTTGAGCTCATCTCAGGTTTTAAAAGGATTGGTTTTCATGATGATGATTTGCTTCTGCCAGATCTGGTGACATTCAGACACAGAAATGTTTGGACAAGCGGTCCTTTTTGAATACAGAAAATATTTCTTTACTCTTTGCAGGCAACTAGCAGACAGAGAAAAATATGGTCTTTATTTTGGGTTTTCCCATCTTATGTCAGAAAACAGAATTTTTGCATAGGACAAAACAAGCTCCTGTGTCAACAAGAGAAGCTCAGATTTAAGTTTAATTGATGGATTTCTCCGAGAGGTAGTATCTTAATATGCAGGTGATAGTTTACTGAAAATACCTGTGTATACTGGTTCTTTGCTTTTCCTTGAAGACTTTGTGGTATTGCATTGTTCTTGCCTGAATTTGTTAATCTGCCATTAAAGGAGAGAATAGGGTCAAAAATATTAAGATTGAATTCAAGGATGCGTAAATAATTTGCTACAAATCAATTACCAAATGTAGAGTCTTGTTATTCTTGTACAATGTCAAATCAGTGTCTCAAATATCTTTGCTACGTTTGCTATTTTCTCAGTGAAGTACACATTTGCGCTTCGCTTCCTTGTTGTTTGCCTCTTCTTATCCCCTGTGTTCATAAAGTCTGTGTTTTCCAAGGAGCATTTTATATGAGATACTGCATATGTAAGCGGGTTTTCTTAAGTGTATTTGACCAGGTAAATTTTATAGTGCAGACATTAATCAAAAGAGGAATAAAAGTTATGATTTTCATGCCCTGAAAATCTGGCATGCTACGAATTTCCATCCTTTGGAAATCAAGACCATTAAATTATTTTAAATAATAATCTCACTAATAGAGAAAACAATGTACAGGTATACAAAATCACTGGCCATTTTTTTTTGAAATCTGCAATAGCATACCGGTGCTTTTTTTAGGACCATTAGCTTCTGTCATGTGTGGCATTTCTTTTTGTTTAGGGTTTAATTTTTCTGTGTTCTGAAGACCAGATAGATTTGTAATTGCTGATATTTCAGGGGAAATTAAAGAACTTTTTTCATACTGTACTTAGTGGTGGTTTACATTGCAGCCATTTACAGATGTATCTTTTAATCATCATTAACAGCTGTCAGTGTTCCATGTAAGTGAAATCAGGTAGAAGACAGCATTGCTGCAGCTTTCTCAGTGTGAAGGTTACACAATTAAAGGAGTTAAGGCATTGATATATACCTTGGTAGTAGGGAAGGAGATTGAGTTGCTCCTTGCTATGCATGGGTACCCTCTATATCGCTTGCTATATGACCAACCTCCTTTTCATCTAAATATTCCTTTTGCAGTAATGAATAAGGTTATGACTTGCTAAAGATCAGACAGTGAAGGGACTTATCCTACTATTACTTGATCTTTTTACTTGGCTCTGCTTTTTTAATGTTGCTGAGTTTTTTGTAATGAAGTCTCAAAGGTACTAAATAGGTGGTTGTCCTCATAATTTTTTTCCTGTGAATTAAGGAAAAATACATTTTCTTGTGGGGCTATTATTGTGAAAGGCAGTGATATTTGAAGTCTAGTCAATTCTGACTGTGTCCAAAATGTAACAAGATTGGTTATAGGTTTTACTTCCAAATTTCTGATTACAGGGCTGTATGCATCTATTAACGTACGTTGGTGCTGTTCACATACAGCGTGTTTTATAACACTTCTCTATCATGGATTTTGCTGTTTTTCTTTATTAGATACATGTTTGGAAGGTGTAAAGAAAATGTTTTATTTCGAGGAGACTGTGTTGACCTAAGGGCAGATGACTTTGTTCATTCTTTTTCAGTATGATTGTGGTGGCTTATTAGTGACTTTAGGCTTTCATTAATACTACCTGCAGTATTTTGTTGATTGGCTGCAAAGCGAAATCCTTGGGGCTGGTTTCAATAAAATAATCTTAAATTTAATCTTAAAATAACCTTAAATTTTCACTGAGTGAACAGACTGTAACAAAAATTTCTTGGTTACCAACAGCTAACACTACCCCCCCCCCCCCCCCCCAAAGCTTCAGGTCAAAAGAGTCGAGTTCCTTTAGACATCTTGTGTAGATCCCATGATCATACACCTTAATACAGAGTGGCCTTTTTGACAGGTTTTTCAAGTAGAAATTGAACCTATTATGTAAAACAAATATATTTTTTAGAAAAGAATTCACTTCTGAGGATACTTTGATGGTATTTCCTAAATACAGTTGTTATTTTTAATTTACGCAGTGGGGTGTCTCTGACATGTAAGTGTCATGGAAGGTTACCAGTAGTAGCAAAGCTGACATAAGCTGGACTTCCATATTTTTTTAACTGGAAACCAAGGCAGGATTCAGTTTTGAGATAAGATGTGCATGTAAATGTGTATGATTACCAGTTTGTCTGATGATTACTACATATACTACATACATATATGTGATGACTGTTGAGTTTCCTTCAGCAGTGGGAACTCCTATGGGGTTATCTTTTGAGCTTTAGATCAGTGCAGAATGATTGACAATGCATAAGTGTGCAAGGCATGGACTGCTGCTGTTCAGACATTTGGAGAAAGGCCTCAGAACTTCAGTTTTCCGTACTGCCTTACACGGCTTTTATTGCCTACATATGTCTTTTTTCCTTGTTAGCACTGTCTCTTTGTCCTCTTCCTCCCACACAAACTGACCATCAAATATATGTGAGCTGTGTTAACAACAATCAAAACCTAATTGCCCCGTTTGAAGAACTAGAAAGTGTTTTTAAGAGTGGGATTTGAGTTTGCATCCTTTAATGTCTAAGAGGTGTCATTATCATTGACTTTAGCAGAAAAAAAAACACACTGCATGTGCCATGGCACCATAAGAACTTTTTTTTTTCCAAGTAGCTCATCTCTGTTTCCCGGTCTCCTTCCAGCTCACCTTCAAACTCTTTATACCTTTGCTTATACTTCTTACCCTTTATCTTTTAAGCCTGTAAACTTCTGTACACTCTATAACACCATGCTGCTAGTGCCATAGAGCATCAGTTGCAGTTGGAATGGTTGAAATCAGCCAGTATTTGATTCTGTGCATTCCCAGTATTGCAGTACTGGTATGTTGATACTCTTCAGACATGGTTGCAACTAGTTTTAATTGTTAGAGTGAGATTTCTGCACCTTCAGACAAAGACTTTTAGTTTCTAAGTTAAGTTTCTGTTTTGACAACCAGTTACAGTAATACCAGTCTGAGTGACTAGTTTCTTCATGCGCAAAGGTCTTTAGTGTTCCCAATCTATTTTGGGGAATCATAGTTGCAGTCAAGACTGTAAAGTTTCTTTCTGTTATCAAAAATATAGCTGACCATAAATGGGAACACAACCAGGCCTACAAGAGCTCTGCTCTTCCAGCTTGGCCTACAAGTTAGTGTTTCTAGGACCGAGGCAAAACTGCATGCAGAGCAGATACTGCCAACCTCCTTCTCATATCATTAGAAATGTTGAAAGGAAAAAAAAAAG
This sequence comes from Vanellus vanellus, assembly GCF_965231255.1. Taxonomy (NCBI): domain Eukaryota; kingdom Metazoa; phylum Chordata; class Aves; order Charadriiformes; family Charadriidae; genus Vanellus; species Vanellus vanellus. The sequence continues at coordinate 49,181,290 of NC_138909.1, read as the reverse complement.
GCAAAAGCGGGAAATTAATAATAACATTCTAACAAATATTGGCTGTTTATCCGGAGTTATTATCCTGTGTAATTATAATGTAAATAATATACATGATATATGTACTACTAACATCCACCAAAGATGAAGCTCCTGAGATACACTGAAAACTTCTCAGCTGGGTTTAGTGTAATTACAAGATGAAATAAATTGTGTTCATAAGAGGCCAGAGCACCACCACAGAGCTTAATGAATTATTGATGATAATCTCCACGATGACCCATTGCCTTTGATTTTTCTCTCATTCTTTCCCATTGCAGTGATGAAGCTTCTAGAGAGAAAGCCATCATTTAAATTATTAAGGAATTAAAAATAGAAATCCTTATCTTTATTTTTGAAAAAATGTTCCATTTAGGAAGCAAGCAACTAAAAGCAGTTTTGCCAGTCTGCATTTCTCCTGTATGTCATATAGAATTAGGGGGTTTTGTCACATTTATTTTTTCAGAAATAAAGTCTATATCATTACTTTATGACTTTCTATGACGTTTGAAGGTTGTAGTTTTCCAAAGGCTGGTTTCTCATCTAACAGCCCAGCAACTCAAGTCTGGTTGATACAAATATGGTCTGTAAAATTAGTAGGAGAAAGTAACGAAAGAGGGGGATATGTATTACACCTTAACCTTAACACAGAAGTGTCTGTGACTGGCTGATGATGACTGTGACTGAATACAGTTGATTCTTCGAAAGTAGGGAAAAAAAAAAAAAAAAGAAAAAAATTAAGGTAATAACCAGTTGGGCTCTTCAGAGTCTCTCAAACAATGACTGTAAATTACTATTGATTAGTTTAAAATATAAGCACATTATTACTATGTAAGAAGGAAAGTAAGACCAAATACCTGGAAGTACTCCCAAGCAGAAAGTAGATAGGGACAATAGAAACTGTTCTTAAGGTTAGAAATATTTAAATAGCATATTTGAATGGAACACCTGATGGTTTTGTGTACATCAGTAAAGACTAAATACAAACATAAACATTGCAAGATAATGTCTCCTGTCAGAGTTCCTTACTATTCTTGTTTTAATCACAGACCAGATCAGACTTAGAGTAGTATTACTGTAATGAATAGCAACCAGATGTAAATGTTATTTTTAGTCTTTTTACTACTCCTAATCCATTAACTGCTCCCTGAAAGCACAAGGGCAAAGCATTAGCCAAAGTAGTATTAGTTCCTGTTTTTGAGAGGGAGAAACTGAAGGATAAATCCATTACTTAAGCAGAACTAAGAATAAGATTTGATCTATGCTTGAATTTTCCCTACTGATTTCAATGACAGAAGTGTTAGGACATTTGTAAGAGTTTTTAGACTCCCTACTCTAGGTGTATATTATTAACAGTTGTAGCTGAAGCATGCATCAGGGACAAATTTAGAATTTCATGATTAGCTCCATTTACCCATTTTTTTCTTTGTCTGGAAGTTTTTTCAGCCATTTTATAGGCTCTACCTCATTCAATGTGTGAATTCCACATTAAAGCAACTCATTCATTCCTCGGTTCTTTTGAGACAGTTCTGTTCCTGAGACATATGGGATGGATTGTTTAGAGGATTTATTTTTTTTTAGCATTCCCTTCTCTTGATTTGAAAGTGGAAATAGCTGTTTGTTTACACAAACACAAAATAAATGCCATTAATTAACACCTGGAAGTTTTAAGACACTTTTGTTTGTTCTGTATGTCCATTAATGTGGTAGCATGAATAAAGCATATAGGAGCAGCAGAATTACCACAGTAGACCTTTCAAAAACCCTAATGCTAGAAACAGGTTTTGTAACATAGGAATTCAGTATTTGGGTGTCGTCCCCCCTCCCCCCCCCCCCAACAGGGTCCAACACTTAAAGCCCAGCAAAAGCTAGGAGGCTTTGAAACTGCTATGCTAAGCTACCATGAGCTGGTGAGGAAGTCTCGTGTCCTGGGCAACCCCATACTCCATGAGGTCTATATCATCCTGTAGATTTTCTCTTCCTAAGGTGGTAAAGAACTTGTTAACGTGTTTCTTCTTGCCTGCTGCATCCAATGTCTGGGCAACAGCACTGACACGATTTAGACATGGTTACTTCTGCTCATTTAAAGCATTTCTCTCCAATGAGCCCACCTGTGGCTCTGCTATTTCTCATTATTCATGAAGCCTGGACAAAGATATGAAGATGCTCACTAAAGAACCACAGGCAGAATGATTTGTGACCCCTTTATTCCACTAGTTGTTCACAAGATGATTTACAGAGTTGGATTCTACGTAGCCTGAGTAAAGGTGGGGAGATGCAGGCTTACTTATCTAAGGCGATACTAAATGAAGGCTGCCCAAGGAGTGTGTGAACCAGGCTATTAGTGTGTAGCCTCACAAAGAATAGAATTGCAATTAATTCCTGGTGACCTGTCTGCTGCCAGGGAATAGTTATTAAAGATTTACAGACAGTCCAAATCCTTCCCCCAGGATATTTCAAGCTATCTTGAGCTGAGCCTAGACCATTCACGAAGTTACCCCTTGTTCTTGCAGATTGCAGATGCACATCCATTTAAGGAAGGAAACCTAACTTTTCTTTCCTTCACCAATGTGTATAGTTTGCTCAGGTGACAGTCTAGTTGTTTGGCATAGTTGGTTTATTCTTTTGAAGCCAGGTGAAAGATCTGTGTTTGCTACTGTTTGTGTATATGATTTTCACCTTGAAGAGCAATCTGTTATGTGTGCCTTGTCTTTATTCAGCTCAAGAGTCTTCTTTTTGTAATGGGTCAGGCTGACTTTGTTGTTTTGACTGCATCTTGTAGGCATGTTCTTTCCACCCACTGGACAGCACTTTTATGACTAGTAGTTAATGTAACATCAGTACAGCCAGCGCTCTAATGTATTAATAAAAATGACAGTGTCATCAGCGAAGAATGTTTTAAAGGTAAACGGGTCTTGTAACTTGTTCAAAGACATCCTGGTACTGTTTTGCTGTGGTAACACATGCATTGAAGGGCTTTAAAAGAGAAGATAGATAGAAAAAGTATTTTAAAAAGAAGGAAAAGTTTCATGATACATTAGAAAAAATGGATACTGTTCTCATCCTGTATCGACAGTGCAGAACAGCAGCAGTGTCCTGGAGGAGAAGCTATGTGTGCATCAGAGGTACTTGCATGACGTTCCCTGGCAGGGTCTTGAGCTACTGCCACGAGAGCATCTGCTGAGAGAAGGGAAGGGAAGCCTATCTTATGTCTACTGTCCAGAACCTCCAACTCCCCTTTGCTGATGCAAGTAAGGGTGATGACCTGCTCCCTGCTGGCACTGAGGACTACATCCATATAAGGATCCAGCAGTGGAATAGCACGAAGACCATCACCACAGTCCAGGGCATCACAGATGATTCCAATAAAAAGAAACTGGTGAAGGCATTAAAAAACAAATTTCACTGCAATGGTACCACAATTGAATACCCCAAATAGGGAGAAGTGATTAAGTGGCCAGCACAAGAACATATGCCAGTTACCTGTAGAGACCGGCTAAAGAGTCCTTGTAGGTCTGGCTAAAGATGACCAGCTGAAAGTCCATGGGTTTTAAGTGCCTGTGAGTCACTGAAGCTTTATGCAAAAAGATTTCTTTACTATGAAATTCCCATCTGTCCCATGTCATAAGTTTAAAACCAGGCGATTTGTGTAATGTAATGACACTGTTCAGTCTGGACTAGTATAATTCAGTGATGTAATAAACTGACAAGAGCTCTTAAAAAGTTAATAATAAAAAAAAAACCCACCAAAACCAAACCCAAGAAAAAGCCATTTAAAGAACCTGAAGATACACAGGTCCATGGGACCTGATGAAATCCATCCACGGGTCTTGGGGGAACTGGCAGATGAAGTTGCTAAGCTGCTTTCCATTGTATTTGAAAAGGCGTGGCAGTCTGGTGAAGTTCCCACTGACTGGAAAAGGGGAAATGTAACCCCCACTTTCAAAAAGCGGAAAAAAAGGAAGACCACGGGAACTACAGGGCAGTCAGTCTCACCTCTGTGCCTTGCAAGATCATGAAGCAGATCTTCCTGAAAATTCTGCTAAGGTACCTTGAAAATAAGGAGGTGATCAGCGATAGCCAACATGGCTTCACCAAGGGCAAGTCGTGCCTGACAAATTTGGTGGCATTCTGTGATGGGGTTACAGCATTGGTGGATAAGGGGAGAGCAACTGGCATCATCTACCTGGACTTATGCAAAAGCGTTTGACACTGTCCTGCGTGGCATCCTGGTCTCTGAATTGGAGAGATGCGGATTTGATGGATGGACCAGTCAGCGGATAAGGAATTGGCTGGATGGTCACATTCAAGGAGTTAGAGTCAATGACTTGAGGTCCAAGTGGAAACCAGCGACAAGTGGCATTCTTCAGGGACCGGTGCTGTTCAACATCTTTGGTGACATGGACAGTGAGATTGAGTGCACCCTCAGCAAGTTTGCTGGTGACACCAAGCTATGTGGTGCAGTCAACACACTGGAGGGTAGGGATGCCATCCAAAGGGACCTTGATAGGCTTGACTTATGAAGTTCAACAAGGCCAAGTGCAAGGTTGCGCACCTGGGTCGGGACAATCCCAAGCACAAATACAGGCTGGGCAGAGAATGGCTGGAGAACAGCCCTGAGGAGAAGGATTTGGAGGTGTTGGTGGATGAGAATCTCAACATGAGTCAGCAATGTGTGCTTGCAGCTCAGAAGGCCAACCGTATCCAGGGCTTCCTCAAAAGAAGCATGTCCAGCCAGTCGAGGAAGGTGATTCTCCCTCTCTACTCTGCTCTTGTGAGACTCCACCTGGAGTACTGCTTCCAGCTCTGGGGCCCCAACAAAAGAAAGACACGGACCTGTTGGAATGAATCCAGAGGAATCCCATGAAGATTATCAGAGGGCTGGAGCAGCTCTCCTATGAAGACAGTATGATAGAGTTGGGATTGTTCTTCCTGGAGAAGAGAGACCTTATAGCAGCTTTCCAGTATCTGAAGGGAGCCTACAAGAAAACTGGAGAGGGACTTTTTACAAGGTGATAGTGATAGGATGATGGGTAATGGCTTCAAACTGGAAGAGGGTGGATTCAATGTACATATGTACCCCATGTTTTCTGGCACATGGTCTTACCATGACGTCACATGGGCAAAGCTCTTCCTCAATAGGAAGCTGAACTTTGTGTGAAGGAACATGAAGGCACAAGAAATTGTCTTTTTTTTTTTTTTATTCCATGCTGTTGTAGTTTAACCCCAACCAGCAGCTAGGACCACGCAGCTGCTCGCACAGTTCTCTGCCCTCCCCTCGAGAAGGGGGAGGAAGAGGGAGAAGAGGGAGAAAAGGAGGGGAAAGAAAAAGAACTCCTGGGTTAGGATAAAGACAGTTTAATAGAACAATAATAGAAAAAGGAAAATAACATTAATAAGAATGGTAAAAGACTACACAAGATAGATAAAGTAATACAACACAAGTCACTCTCACCACCCAGTCAATTGGTTGCCCCACCTGACCCAACCAGTGATTGCGGATTCATCCCCCACTGGCCAACCCTCATTTATATTCTGAGCATAGAATCATAGAATCAGTGAGGTTGGAAGGGACCTTTAAGATCATCAAGTCCAACCATTAACCTACCCTGATAAAAAGACCACCACTTCTAAACCATGTCCCTAAGCACCTCATCTACCCTTTTCTTAAACACCTCCAGGGATGGTGAATCCACCACCTCTCTGGGCAGCTTATTCCAATGTTTAATAACACTTTCAGTGAAAAAATGCTTCCTAATATCCAATCTAAACCCGCCCTGACATAACTTGAACCCGTTTCCTCTTGTCCTATCACTTGTCGCCAGGGAGAAGAGGTCAGCTCCCATCTCTCTAAAACCTCCTTTCAGGTAGTTGTAGAGGGTGATAAGGTCTCCCCTCAGCCTCCTCTTCTCCAGGCTAAACAACCCTAGATCCCTCAGTCGTTCCTTATAAGGTTTGTCCTCCAGACCCTTCACCAGCTTTGTAGCCCTTCTCTGGACACGCTCCAACACCTCAATGTCCTTCTTGTAGTGAGGGGCCCAAAACTGAACACAGTACTCGAGGTGAGGCCTCACCAGTGCCGAGTACAGGGGGATGATTACTTCCCTAGTCCGGCTCACCACACTATTCCTGATGCAGGCCAGGATGGTGTTGGCCTTCTTGGCTGCCTGGGCACACTGCTGGCTTATGCTCAGCCGGCTGTCCACCAACACCCCCAGGTCCTTTTCTGCCAGGCAGCTTTCGAGCCACTCCGCCCCCAGTCTGTAGCGCTGCATGGGGTTGTTGTGACCCAAGTGCAGGACCTGACACTTGGCCTTGTTGAACCTCATACCATTGGCCTCAGCCCATCTGTCCAGATCCTTCTGCAGAGCCAATCTACCCTCAAGCAGATCAACACGCCCCCCTAGTTTAGTGTTGTCTGCGAACTTACTGAGGGTGCATTCGATCCCCTCATCCAGATCATTGATAAAGATATTAAAGAGAATGGGCCCCAGCACCGATCCCTGGGGGACACCACTTGTGACTGGACACCAACTGGATTTAACTCCATTTACCACCACTCTCTGGACACGGCCATCCAGCCAGTTTTTTACCCAGCGAAGAGTATACCTGTCCAGGCCATGAGCGACCAGTTTCTCCAGGAGAATGCTATGGGAAACGGTGTCAAAAGCCTTGCAAAAATCCAGGTAGATAACATCCACAGCTTTTCCCTCGTCCACCAAGTGGGTCACCTTGTCATAGAAGGAGATCAGGTTTGACAGGCATGACCTGCCTTTCACAAAGCCATGCTGACTGGGCCTGATCACCCTGTTCTCTTGCATGTGCCGTGTGATGGCACTGAGGATGATCTGCTCCATGACCTTCCCAGGCACCGATGTCAGACTGACTGGCCTGTAGTTCCCTGGATCCTCCTTCCGGCCCTTCTTATGGATGGGTGTCACATTTGCCAACCTCCAGTCAGCTGGGACCTCCCCGGTTATCCAGGACTGTTCATAAATGATGCACAGTGGGCCGGTGAGCACTTCCGCCAGCTCCTTCAGTACCCTTGGATGGATCCCGTCCGGCCCCATAGATTTGTGCACCTCCAGGTGCTGAAGCAGGTCCCTCACCATTTCCCTTTGGATTACAGGGGCTTCATTCTGCTCCCCATCCCTGTATTCTAGCTCAGGGGTCGGGGAATTCAAGGAACAACTGGTCCTACTGCTGAAGACTGAGGCAAAGACGGCATTAAGTACCTCAGACTTTTCCTCATCCTTGGTTACTACGTTACCAGCCCTATCTACTAGAGGACAGATATTATACTTGGTCCTCTTTTTATCGCTAATATATTTATAGAAACTTTTTTTGTTGTCCTTGACAACAGAAGCCAGGTTTAGCTCTAGCTGAGCTTTGGCCCTTCTGATTTTTTCCCTACATCGCTTCACTACCTCTTTGTAGTCCTCCTGGGTGGCCTGCCCTTCCTTCCAAAGGCCGTATATCCTCTTTTTTTCCCTAAGCTGCAACACTAGCTCCCTGCTTAGCCAGGCCGGTCTTTTTCCCTGACGGCTTGTCTTACGGCACACGGGGACAGCCTGCTCCTGCGCCTTTAGGACTTCTGTCTTGAAAGACATCCAGGCTTCCTGGGCTCCTTTGCCCTGGAGGACTGCCTCCCAGGGGACTTTGTCAACCAGGCTCCTGAAGAGCCCAAAGTCCGCTTTCCGGAAGTCCAAGGTGGCAGTTCTGCTGACCCCCTTCCTTGCTTCTCCCAGAATTGAGAACTCTATCATTTCATGGTCACATGCATCAGAGCATGATGTCTATGGTATGGAATATTCTATTGGCCATTCTGTTGTTCCCTCTATGCTCCTTCTCAGTTTCTATCAGAAGCTGGAAAAAGTCCTTGAATAGTATAAAAAACACCTAGCAACAAGTAAAACAATATGCATTATTGACAATTTTTTCATACCAAATCTGAAACACAACAACCACTACAAAGAAAATTAACTCTATCTCAGGTGAAACCAGGACACATGCTTACTGCTTTGGTAGTGTGAATCCTAGCCCATAATATTTCTTCCACTGACAGACCAATGCCTGACACCTTTGAAATGAATTTGCACCCTCTTCAAGTTTGGAGGTGTTACTGTTCTTCAGGTACAACATACAACCTGGCTTTTTAAAGGCCTAAGGGTAAAAATTACGTAATGCTACTTCTCCCCCTTCCCTCTAACAATGAAAAGTTATTTGTGAATGTGGAGAGGCTGGCTTGTATATTTATGTTGATGACAAGTGTTATAAGTTGATCCCACAAATTGATGCGAGACAGAGTCAATTAAAATTTGGAATATTTATTTAGCAAGCGGCAGCAAGCAAAACAGCGCTGGGCGGCCCGGGAGTCTCACTCCGCCGACGGCTCGCGCCCGGTTCCCGAAAGTCCCTGTTTTTATACTCTTCTTTTTCCGGTAGAGAGGTACTCTGCATCTGCACGACACGACTTGTTGCTAGGGGGTCGTTTTCTGCTTTCCTTTTCCTCCTGGTTGTCGCAGGGATGAAAGATTCATGTCTTCCTCACATCATGTACTCTTCGTCTTCATGAGCCCCCCTCCCCTCCTCCAAGTCTTTTTCACATCCTACTTTGTTTGCATAACCTGACCTTTGCAGTTTTAGCCTTGCCCGCTCACAGGATGCTGGCTATCTTGCAACAGCAGGTTCAGCAATTGCCTTTTTGTAAAACAATGTGACAATGCGAGTTTCTAGGTTTGGTGAACAAACAGCGCTGAGCTTATCACAATTCCCCCCTTTTACTTTTTACTATTTTGTTCATCAAACCGCTTGAGCTTTTATTGTGCTTGAGATAACCTACTGTCCAGACGGTCCTTGAGCGACTGGTTGGATCAGCAAATGATCTTCTGTTACTTATTACAATCCTTCCCCTCTTTTTCTTTTATTTACAAGAAATTTGCTGATCAAACCTGGACAGTACTTCACAAGCTGCATTTAACTCAGAGTTTTCATCTGGTATAATATTCATTTCTAGTTTTGATTGCTTTATTACCATTAGTTGCACTGTTTTTAACTTGTTCTTAACAAAAGCTACAAATTTGTTAACAATAACAAGGCCCGAAGGTTAAAACTAACCACAGTATTATGAGGGGCCCCGCCAGGGTGGAAATTAAGGTAGTTAACTATGGTGCCAATTGAAGGGTTGGTGTTCATTTTTTTTTTTTTTTTTGAGGCCGTGGTAGTGAAAGGATACCAGCTTTCATTTCCCCACTGTTTAATACCTCTCTGCCTGTCCTCGTCTACTCTCTTGCAGAGAGCAACGGGATATCAATATCTTCTCGGCAGCAGCAGGTAGTCTTCAGGGGAATTTTCTGGCTTTTCTTTTACCACGCCTTTCTCACTTTAGTAACTCTGCTGTTAATTTATCAATAATTCTTAAATATATTTCCACCTGTTTTGTTGCTGGACCTGTTTCCAGAGGAATCTTACAGCACACTGTCTTAAGGCTCAATACCAGTTCATTTCATATACCTCCCAGGGTTCAGATATTGATAGTTCCCACCCCCAAAATAATTTACAGATTTTTGCTTGACTTTCTGATTCTTGATATGTCAGATTTTTGCGACAATTCATACAGCAAGATTGCATGTTAAACGAGACACATGACCACTTCTTACCAAACTTTGCACACTTGCAAACAACGTAACATAGGTATCCAGAAGTATGGTGCTTTATACATGGTTAAACTATCCGTTACTTCTCTTCTGGAAAAGTGCATTTACCAGTCTTGTTCCTTAATCTTACTCAAAGGTCTCTCGGTTCTGACATCATAGTCCACCTTTCTGGGAAGATAGGTCCTTTTATTCTGCTAGTGTGAGTCTATCCTTTCTCCGCTGTCCATACTGCTGTATCTGTGGTAAGTAAAACAACAAAAAGGTCCCTCCCAGCGGGGCGTTAATGATGTTTCTTTCCTGGTTTTGATCAACACCTGATCTCCAGGTTGGATTCGGTGTATGGAAATGTCCAAGGGAGGTCTCTTCTTTTAGTGAGTTCTAAAATATACTCCATTAAGATTTCATCTTCGACTTTCAGGTGTTTTACTAATATTCTGAAATTGTAAGGCATCCCATACAACAATTTAAAGGGGGATATACCAGTATCTGTTCTTGGTTGAGTTCTAATATGTAGTAAGGCTAATGGCAAACATTTAACTCAATTCATTCTCGTCTCTACCTTTAGCTTGGTTAGATGTTTCTTTATCTCCTCATTCATTCTTTCTACTTTCCCAGAACTTTGAGGATACCAGGGAGTGTGGTATTCCTATTTTGTCCCAAATAATTTAGTTGCTTCTTGATTATTTTGGAAGTAAAATGTGGGCCTCTCTTCCAAGAGAACTTTAATAACTGTTTTCGCCGTAGTTCTTACCACCGAGAAGGCTTCTACAAAGACGATCAACCAAGACTAATAGATACTGATATCTTTCAACCTTCGGTAATTCAGTAAAATCTACTTGTATTTTTTTTTTTTTTTCAAATGGTCTTTTAGCCAATTCACGCCCTTCTTGTACTTTTTCTTTAAGTTGTCTTTTATTCACTTTGTGACAGGTTAAACATCTTTCTAAGATCCTTTTTGCTAAACCGTATATCTCGACACAGGCGTAGTTAGTTTCAAATTGATATACAAGGGCTTGAATTCCTCAATGGGTTCTGCTGTGTAATTTGTTAAGTATGCCCCGGGCTAATTCTTTTGGTAGGATTTCCAAAGGTATGTACCACCTCAAAGGCATACTTGGAATCCATATAAATAGTCCCAATTTTATTTTCTAAAAGTTTTTGGTGCTTTCAACATAGCATATGATTCACAGGCTTTTGCAGACCCAGCCGTATTCAATGGCCCCGATTCTCTTATTCGAAAAGTGTACTTATCCATGATGGCATATCCCGATTTTTGTTTCCCTTCCACTACTCATGAGGAGCCGTCCACAAAGAATTTTTCTCTTTCATCTAATTCTTCTTTTTCTAAATCTTCTCTTATTTTGGTCTGTAGATTTATTAACTGGAGACAGTAGTCTTTCTTTGGGCTCTCCGTATAAAAATTGGGCCGGATTTTGAATGGAAGTCATTTCCATTTCTAATCTAGGGGAGTTAATCAGAATTTTCTCATACTTCGACAACCGACTGTCAGTAAGCCATTTATCAGCTCGTTGTTGCAACACTCCCCGGATGTTATGGGGGGTATATACTTTCAGTTCACCTCCTAAGGTGACTTTTCCAACCTCCTTTATTAATAATGCGGTTGTCACTACCACTTGCAGGCAAGTGGTCCACCCCTGGCTTACAGGATCTAAGATTTTAGAATAATATCTTACAGGTTTTCTCTGCCCTGCCCATCCCTGGGTCAAATCCACATATGTTGTTCTATTATCCACATTGATGAAAATTTGAAAGGGTTTATGGATATCAGGTAAGTTGAGGACAGGTGCTTCTATCAATTTTCTTTTTATCTCTTCCCAACGCCTCTTTTCCTCAGAGGTCTACTTTACTAGTTCATTTTTAGTTAATTTCATTCATACAAATATTTTACTTTATTACTATAATCTTTTATCCATTGTCGACAGTACTCTAACAATTCTAATTGTCTTGTTTGCCTTTTATTAGTAGGTATTGTTAGAGGCAAGATTCCCTTTACTCTTTTGGGATTTAATTTCTAATGCCCCTTTGTAAGCCAGTGCTCTAGATATTTTACTACTACTTCTGTAAACTGTAATTTAGATCTTGAAACTTTTAGTCTTTGGAGACTTAGAAAATTTAGCAACTTAATGTTTTCAGTTCTAACATCTTCTTGAGTTTTTCCAGCAATTAGTAAATTATCTACATATTGTATCAGAATCAACTCGTGATTTAATTTATAGGATTCTAATAATTGCTCTAAAGCTTGTCCAAACATATTTGGGGATTCTGTAAACCCCTGGGGCAAGACGGTCCACCGTAATTGTTGTTTTCTATGTGTTTTGGGATTTTCCCATTTGAAGGCGAAATAATCCCTGCAATCTTCCTCTAAGGAGGAGGCCCAAAAGGCATCTTTTAAATTTATGACACTATACCATTTGTAATCTGGGCTTAATTGATTAAGTATAGTGTTATACCAGACAATAGGACCCATCCGGCTGCTTTACGGGCAGGATTGGGAGTATTGTGAGGAGACATACAGGGTTTTAAAAGTCTTTGGGTCAAAAATCTCTAGATTATTGGTTGCAACTCTTCTCTCCCTTCTCTGGAGATGGGATATTATTTTATCTTAATTGGTTGGTCTGGGTCTCTTATGGAGACTGTGATCGGTTTAATTTTTTTTTTTTTTTTTTTTTTTTTTTTTTTTCACCGATCTTGGGCTATACTAGGTTTCTGGATTAATTGTGGCTTCATGTTCCGCAGTTAATAAGCATAATTTTACTTTTAGTTTCTCCTGATCTACTCTCAAATTAATTCCTAATTTTACTATCAGGTCTCATCTCAAAAAGTTATATTCAGCTTCTGGAACTAATAAAAATGTTCTCACTCCATATTTATTTGGAGTTTCTATTGTTACACTTTTTATCAGGGGCACTTTAAAAGTTTTCCTCTTTGCAGCAATTACTCGGAGTTTTTCCTTTGATTCAACACATCCAGATGGTAACCTTTGGACGGTTGATCTTTTGGCGCCCAAGTTCACAAGGAACTCGGACACTTCGTGTTGGGGACTCAATTTTAACTTCATTTAGGGCTCGGTGACTTTACGAGTCCCCAGTAAATAGAAACTTTGACCCCTCTAATCTTCATTAAAATCTTTTTGTCTTATATTCCTTTTCAACAATGTTTTTATAAATGTCGGGGGGGTTATCTTTCCTTTGATATTCACTAAGAGTTTTATTTATATTCTGTCTTTGAGGAACAGATTCTTTAATTTCTTGATCAACTCTGGTGCGCAGATCCACCATATGAGTTTTATGTTCAGTGTCTTGATTAGTCCAGTTTGGCCGCTGTAGTAGCCATTTAATGTCTGCGCCTGGACTATGTTGATGTTCACTCTCCTCTATTATAAAAATTCTTTTTTGCTTAGGGCGAACACACAAACTCTGCACCTCACTCACTCAAACACTCACTCAGTCATATAAAAGAGCCTATTACACTTCTCACTCACACCAAAAGATTTTCTAATTAAAACAATAGCTAGTTACGTGTAACTTAAATCTTAAACTATTTGCCGTTTGCCACTAATCTGCACCAAGATAGTCAGACTGATCACAAATCTAAATTGGCCAATATAAACATTTTCTTATTTGTTTCTTTCTCTCCATATTTCCATACAATAGTGAATCAATTTCACTTTGTCCTTACCCCGCCTAGAAGGGGTAATCATCCTAATATTTGATCATTAAACTCAATGGACTGTCTGGTGGTATTTGGGGAAGTCTCACATGAGGTCCCAATCCACCCATGGGATCAGAGGGCTTGCTCTTCCTCTGTCCCATCTTCCGGAGTGCCTTCTTACACACACACACACGCTCCCCCTATTCGTGGCCCAGTCCCTCGCGGGAGATGGGAACCGCACTACTAAGGGGTCCGCACTCGCTTCATCCGGTGGACTACTAAGTCCGGTGGACGTCTCACATTATCACACTCCGGGATACCCAACCCCAACCGAACGGATAACCGGCCTATACTCACGCGTTCCTGCGTCTTCGTTCGGGGCTTCGTGCACAAAGATTACAGGGTTTGCCGGCTTTCTTTTGCTTGTTGCCGAATTTAGGGTTCGTCGGTAGAGGATGTGATGCGATAGCACCCAGCCAGGGCCGCTGAATTTCAGCGGGGCGCCTCCCCGTATGGGGCTTCTCACCAGATTGCCTCTATCCGAGTCACGGCACCAAAATTGTTATAAGTTGATCCCACAAATTGATGCGAGACAGAGTCAATTAAAATTTGGAATATTTATTTAGCAAGCGGCAGCAAGCAAAACAGCGCTGGGCGGCCCGGGAGTCTCACTCCGCCGACGGCTCGCGCCCGGTTCCCGAAAGTCCCTGTTTTTATACTCTTCTTTTTCCGGTAGAGAGGTACTCTGCATCTGCACGACACGACTTGTTGCTAGGGGGTCGTTTTCTGCTTTCCTTTTCCTCCTGGTTGTCGCAGGGATGAAAGATTCATGTCTTCCTCACATCATGTACTCTTCGTCTTCATGAGCCCCCCTCCCCTCCTCCAAGTCTTTTTCACATCCTACTTTGTTTGCATAACCTGACCTTTGCAGTTTTAGCCTTGCCCGCTCACAGGATGCTGGCTATCTTGCAACAGCAGGTTCAGCAATTGCCTTTTTGTAAAACAATGTGACAATGCGAGTTTCTAGGTTTGGTGAACAAACAGCGCTGAGCTTATCACAATTCCCCCCTTTTACTTTTTACTATTTTGTTCATCAAACCGCTTAAGCGCTTGTGCTTGAGCTTTTATTGTGCTTGAGATAACCTACTGTCCAGACGGTCCTTGAGCGACTGGTTGGATCAGCAAATGATCTTCTGTTACTTATTACAACAAGCAATCCTATTACACTGCTTAAAAGAAAGGTCCCCAATATCAGTCTAGAAATAGTAAGGTGAGTTTTAATACAATTCTGAGTGTAATTTAGACCCCAGAGTCATTGTTAGAAGCTACTGGTGTTGTAGAAAGAACATTTTTTTTTTCCTTTTGGCAAACTTTGTAAATTCAAACACTTTGTCTTACAAATCATAGTTGTACAGGCTGGCTGAGGGCTAGCAAACACAAAGCTTAGTATTATACCAAACAGCACTGCTTTGACAATGTTGTGCTTGCAATTAGGCCTACAAATGCTGCTGCCTGCGAACTTTTGTGCTCTGAACAGGAGCATGTGTTGTATGGGAAATACTGCTACCAGACTTTAACCCCATGTTTACTATTTATTTTTAACCTGCAGTATCTTTTTCAAAAATCTTGTCTCAATCTTCTTTTCTAGTTTTAGTCGTAAGTATCAAATCATGAGATACTGGTAATCTGCTGATGTCAGTCATTGGTGACAATATGAAGTAGTGGGCTTAATTTGGGAGCTTGATTATTATGTAAGAATGACTATACAGGTCAGAGAAAAAGGCCCATCTAACCCAGCAAACCTGTCAGTGGCCCTAAGGGGACACCTACAGAAAGGCAGGAATAGTCTCTGAGAAGTCATAAAATTTTTCCAGCCTTGAATATTTGTTTCATTTTTCACTTCATTTTTGTATCATTGAATAATCTGGGTTTATTCTTTACAAATCTTAATTCCTTCAATGAAAACCACTTCAGGCCTGTGATTGTACTTTTTCTCTGAGCTGCTTACAGTTTTGTTATACACTTCCCAAGGTGAGGAAATCAGAGCAGTATAGTTTCCAGGTTATACGTGAAACACAGAAACTCCCCTCCCTGCCACGTCCGTTCTCTTCCCTTCATTAGACTTGATTTCTTAAGTTCTGCTAAACACTCAGCCGATGCTTGCAAGGAAAGCTAGGATATTTTTGTAAAACCAAGTCTGTTTTTCCTCCATGAACATTGCTTTGCAGTTATCTGCATTGGGTTTCGCCTGCCATTCTATTTTTGAGTTACTTTGTCTAATAAAGCTCTTCTGGAATTCTCTGTAGTTGCCCCCATCCTTACTATGTTAAATAACTCTGGCAAACTTTAGCATATTGCTACTTAACTCCTTTTCCATGTTCTTTACAAATAAGCTAAATAGGACTTGTCTAAAACAGACCCTGCAGAACTCCACTTGAGACCTACCTATTGTAGGAACTAACCACTTACTCATACTTGCTGTGTTTGTCTTTTATTCAATTATGTGTCTGTAGCAGGACCTTTTGTCTTAGTCCCGGTTCCTTTGTTTCCTTAAAAGCATTTGGTGACAAACTTTCTCAAAAGGCTTTTCAAAATCCCAAAAGAGTATATCAACCAGATCTTTTGTTATCGGTGAATTTGTTGACCCCATTTAAGAAACTCTAAAAGGTTTGCATGGCAGAACTTCGATTTGCAGATGTCACAGTCACTGTTCCAAAGTGGATCACATTTATCCAAATGTTCACTTGACCTATTCCTTACTACCGTTTCCATTAATTTGGCTTGTCCCTTCAGTGTCCCTTAGAAACTTTTTCAGATTTGTTTTTAATTGATGTCACTTTTTCTATTTTCTAGTCCTCCAGTAAAAAGCAAGACATTACACACTGGTAATGTCTGTAGCAAAACATATTGTTCATCCTTGATTTTTCTTAGGTTTTCGTGGTGAATAGCTATAATTTTTTGTGTTGTTTCGTGTTGGTTACCACTAGCAATTCTTGAGATTTGTTACCATTCACTTTGCCAATCTATCCATTATGTCTTTTGAAGTCACTTCAATTTCAGAAAAAGAAGGGTGAAACTATCAGAATCTTTCCACTTTGTTCTGCAGTTAATACTAATAAAAATAACTACTTTAGTTTCTCTGCGGTACTCGTGTCTTCTCCTGAACTTTACATTTATAGTCCTATCTTCATTTGATGCTGGCAGTACTGCTGTTTCTGATGTATTTGAGGAAATACTCTATTTTTAAATTATTTTTTTTTTTTACTCCTTTCACTTGTTGTTTGTCTAACTGTTTTGGGGAGTCCTCTATTACTGTATTTTCACATTTAATGTGCCAGAATTTGTCTGTTCTTGGTTTCTTCCTTTGGATACAACTTCAGCTTTCTACAGATGCCTCCTCATGTATAATAACCTCTTTTGCTTTGTTTCTAGGCCAGGTTAGTTTTCTTTTGTCCTTTCTCAACCCTGTCTTCAGACCTGATATGTACTGGCTCCGTCTAGTATCACCTGAAAGGTTTTCATTCTTTTATACAGCCTGAAATACTTCTTACGGGCTTTCTCTTTCTTTCTGGAGCTCCTGTTTTTGAAGCTGAAACTCCTGTAGATTTATTGTACTTTGTTTACTTCCTTGGGAGTATGTTACTGTAATGAAGTGCTTTACTGAGACCAAAGTATGATATACTTGCTTCAGTGGAATACTTTAGGATGAGATCCTGTACAACTAATGAATTGCACCTTCTCTTTTGGGTTCCCTAACTGTCTGATCTGTGTGTCATTGATTGCTCATGTTATGTCCTGATACAGTCTTTCCCATGTCTGAACATGGGTCATTAAAATTTCAGTTCCTGCTACATTTTCAGCTCTCAGTTTCTGTGTGATTTCTCACATAACATATTTCATTAGATGTTAGCATCCTGGCTGGATGTTTGCTTGTATAGGTAATGTTGGTTTAAATTGAAGGTCGCTTTAGCATACGGCTTTATTCCCTCCACCCAACCCTGGCAAAGTCTGCTTCCTTTCTTGTGAATTTTGTAGCCTGGCATTACAATGTCTTTCTTCTACTAAGTTTCCAGCATGCCTAGGATATTGAAGTTATCTAAGGCAAAAAAATAAATGAAAGTAGGTGAGGCTCCCCAGCAATTCACCCTCTTATTTCTTAGTCTTCTAGCATTTATGTAGGAACATGTGTCCTGTGAGTTTGATTCTCTTCTTACCATCTGAGTGAGATGTCACACTTTGTTTTCCACTTCCTATGTGACTATACCTATTCTGTGACCTATCCTTTATTTGGAAATACAGAATTTCCACATTTTCATTCATTATTATGTTGTTATCACAAATGTGTGTTCTGTGGCACCTATTTGCTTCCCCCACAGTTCACTCTAACATGTCATACAGACCTCCTTAAATGCCAGTATTTGGATTCCTGTGGTTCTGGTGAAGACTGTTACTCTTACAGAGACTGTCCTTATTCTAGAGGATGTATTCTCAATTCCAAAACCATGTGATCCATCCCAAGATCAACCCCCCAGCTGTTGATATGGCCGATGATAGATTTCACAGCCACAGTGACCTACATCATTGTTCTGTCTTGGATTCAGAGCGTACATGTTTTCAGAAGATTATGCTAGAGAAAAGAGAAAATATGTCCGCCTTCCGCTGGAGAGGACCCCAGTGTGATAATTTTCTCTTTATTGGCCTTTCAGACTTGCTCTGGTATATAATAATCCTGGCATAATTCCTCTGAACTTGTATGCCTCTCATTTTCTTTTGGAGCAGGATGGGTTTCATTTGCTTGGAGGCAAAACTACTCAGTGGAGCCTCTCAGGTGGTTGTTCTTATCTATCTGTCTCCCCCAATTTCACTCAGTTTAGCTGCTTAAGACACCAGTGGGAAATACAAGCAGTTTGCACTGTGAGCTTGCAAGTACTACTCTCATGAGGAGCCCATTCATACGTTGTCCATTTCATGTAGTTAACTGGGTAACTCTCTGCTTCTAGCTTGATTCCCATCTTCATTTTCAATAGATGATGGGTATAGCCCTTATTCACCACTGCATCTAGCTAATCCATCCAAGCTCCTCATCTGTTGTCTTCAAGCACAAAGGCTGGATAACCTGCTGACTTTCTCTCCCCGTTGCTGAATTCCAACAGCAGCCAAAGTTAGAAGAATCTTTGTAGCCACGAGAAGAGAGAAGCCCTGGGATACATTTAGGAGGGTGCGGGATCTCTGTCAATATAGATTTGAGAGAAGACTAAAGATAATCTCCCAGCAGTGGTTAGTCCTGTGAGACAGGAAGACAGGCGGAAGTTAACTTCTAAGTTCCTACACTGTTGGATCTGTAAAGGCTCAGATAATTGCTGAAAAGAAGCTATTTCTCCCTTGTAATGCAGCTATTCATTTCAATATATCAAAACCTTTGAAGCAGAAAGAATATCTTCCTCCTTTGTGAGTAAGCGATGGTGTATGTTCAACTGGAGAACGCAGCACCTAACTCCAAATTAATTTGGGAGGCTGATGCTGATGGAAAACTATATAGCAGCAAGATGTAAGGAAGAGTTTATTAAGCTACATTGTAAAGATAACCCGTAGAACTCCTTACCAGAAAATGTGGATGCACAGGTTTACAGAGTTAAAAGTTCAAGGGGAAACTAGAAAAATTAGTTAAAGGGAAATCCAACAAGAATTATTACATGCATAAAATACAACCCTGGCTCTGAGCTACAAATATTTGTGGGTTGAGACAGTAGCAGTGATGGGGGGCAATATCATATATGCTTGTCGTGTATATATTTTTCCCCAATGACCAATAGAAAAAGCATATTTGAGACAAGTTACTGGGCTGGATGGGGCTTTCACCTGGACAGTCGCTGTCATATAATGTTGAGATGCTAGAGAAAAAAATGGAATTAGAGGGCATGCAGAAGTATTGATAAGAGTAATCCTCTTGTTAGACTTTCTTACACCTTAGTTACTTAAATTGCATAGCCTTCAGTTACTGTAAGTCACCTTGATATGCAATTGTAGGTCAATTATCTATTTTTTGACACTTATTAAAGATTTTTCAGAGTAAGGACTCAGGTATTTTTTATTTTCTTCATATACTTTTCCAGGCTCATGTATCGGATTGGCTATATAGCATCCTGGCTTTCCTTCTGAAAAAGTGCAAATGGGACTATTGATAACTCTAAAAGCAGGGTGCGAGATGGCTGGGAACACTTTAGTCTCAGAAATGTTACTTTTGCTGTGCTAAGAATAGTCAGTGAACTGAGAAAATTTGTCCTTTTGGGATTTTAGTCTCTCTGCCTGCCTCATCCTGCACACCTGTAGAAATGTTCTGATCATTTTATCTGCAATGCTTTATAAATGTGTTATAAAAAGACATTGGTGATTTTGGCAGATGCTGTTTTGAAAAGAACAACACAAATGAAATCATGAAGAGTTTCACAGTTGCCATATTGTGTGAAGTACTTTCCTGGATGCTTCTGTTTGGATATTCCTTTGTGTTTATGGGAGGGGATTTGTATCATGTTAATTTCCTTCCAAACATAGCTTGGGAAAGCAACAGGTTAAAGCAAACTATAAAGTAGGAAAATAGCGTGAACAACAAAAAACAACAGAAAAGCAATGCTAAACCGGTGCCTAGAGTTAGTCCCAGGGGTGTCTGTGCTTGGCTGCGTGCTTAACTTGCAAGCTCTGCCAAAGCATAAGTTGCCAAAACTCAGATAAAACTCAAATTGAAAGTCTGTGGTTCAATTGATTTATTTTACTGAAGTTTCCTCACTCATTGTTATTTAAATATTTTGAGCTTAGTTTTGGGAAAAGATGGAGCAGAAAGAATTGGGATTTTGGTCGCTTTCTGGATGGAAATGTGATGTCAGTTTGTGTGTGCATAGGGCTAGAGTTAATAAATTCTCTGTGCCCATCTATATTCTTTAACATTGATAAGCACTGAGATTTTCTGTTGGTTCCCAGGTCACATTTGCAATTTGATACAATTTTTAGTCCACTGCATACTTTTTTGGGGGGGGAGGGGGTGGACACACACACTACCAACCCCCCAAAAAACCAAACCCCCCACAAAACCCCAAAGCAAAACCCCGAAACAAAACCCTTAAACCCCTCCCTCCCGCCTCCCACGCCCCGTCTTCCCTCACAGCTATCATTGTCATTGACTAGACAAAGCAGGATTAAGAAGAGGAGGAATATCATAGGAGGTTGGTGCTGCTCCTCGGGTACCTATTAATGTACTGAAAACCAGGCTTTCTATTCCCGTTCTGATGATCATACCTGACAGAAACAGGTTCAGAAATGCCTCCCTTCCCCCCCCCTCCTCTTATTGATTCTTCTGTGAATAGAAAACTTTAGTCTTACCTGCTGTTTCAAAAAGCAGTCTCACAAATTTTTAGAGTATGTGTGTAGCATTCATAACTTAGAAACTTGATTCCTGATCTGAAAATTTATTTATGCTGTAAATACACAGGGTGGAAGTTTCAGAAGGCTGTGTTTCATCTTCGAAAGGAAGTGGGAACAGATATGAGAGAAACAGCCATAGTTAGACTGCGTTGTGTTATACTGTAATCATTTGTTCCGTGGCAAATATAGTTTTACTGAAAAGAAGTTTTTCACCCATTTTTAAATGCAGTGGTAACTTAAAATTCATACATCTTGCAAGGTTCTCAATTGTTCGGCTGAGATTTTAACTACTGGTATGAGAACAACACAAAAAACCAGAATTCGTGATACAGCTATACATTACCAAAGGTAGAACAAGTATGCATAATACCCAGCATATCAGCTGTGCTTGGTTCCGTGGTGGATGGTGTGGTAAGCATATGCAGTAAGGTTCTTTGTCTCAAAGAACTGTCATTTTACATAAAGAAAATGTAAAGTAAGGTTATCCTATTTTACTGATGCAAAACAAAAGATCAGAGAAGCTGACTCCCAGGTATGCAAGTGTTGATTACTAAGTCCAAAAACTGAGTTCCTGAAAAGTTTTAGGTATTTAATTCCTGGTGAAACCTTGGGTATTCTGTGCCTAAATCCTGGCAAAGGTTCACATGTAAGTAAGAGAGACTAATAACTTCCTCTTTCTAAAGAAATTTAGGAATGTTGTTCCTAAGAACCGCCTCCAAACCCTTTGTGTTGTCTGTGTATTTTGGACTCAGAACCTTAAAACATATCTAGGTCCCCATTTCTTCCAATTCCAGAACTTAAATGTCTTTCAAAGAGTTTTACAAATCTGTGCTGAACTAACTTGTCAGAAGGTGGATTAGGGACAAGAATCCAACTCAGGGTTTTGGAAGCTTGGTGCAACTGAAATCATCATAAGGTCATTGTTCACAAAGCAAAAATAAAATTAAATGTAGGGTCAAAGCCAAATGCCTCATTTTAAGTGTGGATCTAACTGTTCTCCCTGAGAGTGAAGATTACACTCATAAGAATGCTTTATACTAGCTAATTACCCCAGCACAGGCAAGAGATGCTGTGTGTGAAGTGGAGGGGACATCTGTCAGGAAGGGCGTCTATCAGGATGAAATAAAGCCTACAGATTACGGCCTCTTCTATATGGAGTTATGAAGATATGGATGCTGGCAAGAGGTAACATGAATAGGAGCTGGATAGAAACATATTTAAAAGTAGGTACTGTGAAAGCACAGAAGAAAATTTACTTTGCACAAGTGGGTATTTCTGACCCAGTGAGAAAGCAAATAGCTCTTGTATTATGGCTTTCCTGAGAAATGTTCTCCCAAACTCCCTGCTTCATTTGGTAGACTGAGGAAGACTGAGTAGTTTGAGTTTAGCATTTTGACAAGAATCTCTACTGAGGGTTTGAAATCCTAACAGATTTTAAGAACTGTCTGTTCTTGGTGCTTTGGTTGATTACCCAACAGCACCTAAACTATAATTTTTATGATGGGTATAAATGGGGCAACATGAGTTTGTCATTTTCCTTATGGACTTGGGGTAGAATGAGCTGTGTAGTAGCAATAAGCCATCAGTGGGAATATTGGCTGTTTTTACTGTAATATTCATGAAATTAGTTTAGAAAGCTATCTCTTATCTGGCAGAAGAAATAAATGAAAAAAGAAATAAACATAAATAAAGAATAAAATTAAATGCAGGCTTGAGATTGCTGTGATGTTCCCTGTGTTGGTCACATTTGTAACATGACCTGGAAACTTACAGTAGGTGCTTGAGGTGTGTGAAAAATAAAGTGGGCAGCAAGCAAGCAAAGCATTGAGAATGATTTTTTTTTTTTCTTTAAACATATACATTAAATTCTAAGTTTATTGCTGATATTTGGCTTGTGATTTATTTGTAGTTAGTGCCATCTTTTTTTTTTCTTCTGGGGATGTGGCAGCAATCTAGCAATGGATTAGCCTAGAACATAGACAGAAGGTCCTCTAAGAAAAAGGTGCCTGAGAGAATCTGCAGGCTTTATGTTGGACTCGCCTGAAACTTCACAATATTCCTTTTCACTGCAAGAGCATCAAATGATGTCAAGTTCATCTCTATCCAGTTTTATTCCATTTAATGAGATTTTGCTGGTATAACAAGGTCTGTAAGGTTTAAGCATGTATAAGAACGAGGCCTTTCTAGATATTGTCAGGTATGGGTGTTCCATCCAAATAAGATTGTCTAATCTATTTAGTGTCTTTTGTATCATGCAATAGTTTTATCTGGCACTGAGCAAGTAGTATAGGAACCGGGTGCAAACTCATCAAAATTCTTCTGGATTCATTGCTGTTTATGAATCTTTAGTGCTCACGTCTCCTCCTGACTCTACTACTTTTCTGCTGAATCCATTTGAAACAGGTTCTTTCCTCTGCTTCCCCTAAAATATTTTCTATTTTTATGAAGTGACAACTTCATGGATAAGCTACCTCTGCTAGCAAGAATTTAGGAATAGCAACAGAACCAATCCAGAAATGCAAATAATTCATTTGCATTCCTTTCCTTTTAAAATCTGGCAAAGGGATGAGTGATTCTTTTAGTATATCACTGGGGAGCAAAACTAGTTTTGGCCTTTTCCACACTTCTCAATAATGGCATCTATAAATAGATGTTTGCTATTTAGATTATAAATACTGTGTAATCAGGTCTTCTTCATTTGAACAGTTGTGCAGTGTCTAAGCACAACAAGTTATTGATCTCAGCATGGGGTGCAATGCAAATAGTAACAATATTAAATAAACAGTCTGAAAAACTTGATGCAGAAACACAAATGCTACTATTTATTTGAGAACAATATTCCAAATCCAGATTCTTCTAACATCTATGTGAACTTATAAGTACCTTATTTACATGTAAATGGCCCTACAAAAGACTGCAAGGAGTTGATCTCTGAGGACATTATCATCTTCCCCCCTGGCCTCTGCCAGAAGCCATAGAATTTTTATTAGCCTAGTTTCCATTACTCAGCAATGAATGTCTGATCTTTGATCAAACTAATTTGAAGTAGTTGCACTTTGCACTTACAGATTTATCAAATTTATTAATTAAAATTATGTATGTGCACACATAGCAAATAGATAGACACATTAAATAGTAAATGTTATGTTTATACGACTTCTTGGAGTGAAGAAATCTTCTGATTAGGTGGTGACTATTCTACAGGAGTAGCAGACTTTTTTCTTCTCTGTATTGTGCAGGGAAACCCATATTGTTTCCCCACATATTTAAGCATTTGAAACTCTAAATGCACAGTTACATGAAGTTACAAGCAGTTTTATTTTGTTTTCTTTGTATATATCAAGGACTCATCCCATTCTAGTCTCTACCATATCCTTATTCTTCTCTACTTCCCCACTGGGTTTGCTCAAAGACATTCAGCTGCGCAAAATATCAGAAGATTAGGATCATTTTTATAATGTTAGATCAGCCTAATTGGTATATGCTTTGTCTGTTCAATTAAAGGAAAAACCCAGCATGAAAATCTTCTTTGATCTAAATGGAGTTTATAAAAGCTTCTCTGTGAAAATGAAAGTCATGTTTCAGGTTTTCAGCTGGAATAATTCATACAGGGCATGCCACTCCAGTGGGGAACATGTCCACATACTTAGGAAGAAGGTTTTATCTTTTTAACTGTTGCACAGAATATTCCAGCTTCCTTCAGAGTATTTGTAAGGTAAATGTTTGGATTCAAGACTAGTCCAGATTTAAATTCATACAGGCTTCTTATCAGCTCCTCTAGTGTTCTTCACTCTGAATTAACCTTTAATTTTCAAATATCAGTATAATTAGTCCTTCATTCTTGCAAAATGGAGTAGTCAGTTTGTGACTCCTGAGACACTATTTAACCACAATCCAGGTTTCTGGCAGGAGGTAAGCTGTCAGAGTATGACAAGGCCAATGTGACTGAAATAGCCAAAGAATCTAATTGCATTCCTGGCCCTATCCCCCCCTCCCCCCTCCCCCCTCCAAAGTGCTGCTGAAGGACTCTTGGGAAGCTACTGTCATTCCCAAACTGAAGCAACTCCCAGAGTTTCCTGTCTCCTCAAGTCTGTGTTGTCAATGCTGCTGTTATTGTCTAATGAGTTTTTAGATAGTGCTTTTGGATAGGTGATAAAAGAATTGTATTTCAATGCCAGAATAAACCATCTCAGATATAAGAGATGAAGAGATAGTTAAATTCAAGGTTCTAGTTTAACTGAAACGTAGGCAGAATTCAAAAATCCGTAGTGCTCAGGGAGCCATAGGTGGGCAGGGCATCTGAATTTTGGTGTAGGCTGCCAATTTCCAATGTCTAGTGAGTGTGTTTCTTAGTTTACTGGAATCATTATATGAAGGAAGTATGCTGGTTTTGACTGGGATAGAGCTAATTTTCTTCATAGTAGCTAGTACAGGGATGTGTTTTGGATTTGTGCTGAAAACAAGAGTTGATAATACAGAGATGTTTTCATTATTGCTGAGCAGTTCTTACACAGAGTCAAGGCCTTTTCTGCTCTTCACACCACTCAGCCAGTGAGTAGGGTGAGGTGCATAAGAAGTTGGGAGGGAACACAGGTGGGACAGCTGACCCCTACTGACCAAAGGGATATTCCATACCATATGACAACAAGCTCAGTATATAAAGACAAGGGAAGAAGGAAGAGGGGATGTTTGGAGTTACGGCGTTTGTCTTCCCAAGTAACCATTAACGTGTGATGGATCCCTGCTTTCCTGGAGATCGCTGAACACCTGCCTGCCGATGGGAAGCAGTGAATGAATTCCTTGTTTTGCTTTGCTTGCGTGTGGGGCTTTTGTTCTATCTATTAAACTGTCTTTATCTCAACCCATGGGTTTTCTCACTTTTACTCTTCTGATTCTCTCCCGCATCCCACCGGGGGAGACTGTGTGAGTGGCTGTGTGGTGCTTAGTTGCTGGCTGGGGTTAAACCATGACAGGAAGCAATGTGCCTTGTTTTTGTTTCAGCAGGTGATTTTTGTCTGAGTGTATTGTATTTAAAAATTAATTAAGAGTCTTGCTCAGATAGTGAAAATGTATTTTGAAATCTGAATTTGAATCACTTTTATCCCAGAGCTTCTGCAGGGCCTCCGAAGTTTGGTCTGTTCTGGATTCAAAACCCACCATCTTCTGAGCACTACTGCTAAGGGATTTGGACTTTGGGAATGGGTCACAATCCACTTGTGACAGATATTGCAGAATAAGTTATTGCACATTGTCTTGTGCTCATCAGCTGATTCATTACTATAAGAGGCAAATAAGACACCCAAGGAAGAGAGTTTGGGAGAGAATTTAAAAAAAAAAAAACCACAACAAAACACCCAAACAAAAAACAACAACAAAACAACCCCCAACCAAAACAAAACTCAACAGAAACAAACAGATATCCCCCCCCCCCCTTCTTCCCAGAAGACGTCTTTTTTACAGATGGAAGACTTCTGTAAGGAGTCTGACGGAGGCAGTGTGCGTTTCTGAGTCTGGCAGATCAGAAGAGGTTAAGGGCATCCATTTTAAAATATAAAGAGAATTCTAAAAATTATTTCTTTGTATGGTTCTCCACAGCTGAATGTCTTGGTGAGATTTCTCTTCTGGATAGGAGATAGAAACAAAGACTTGTTTTTCCTAGAAAGTCAAGCAACACAATCTGTAAAATGACTAATATGAAGAGAAACAGAACAAATGGGATTTGTTTGTTATCAAGATGGAATAAGACATGACCTGATAAAATTGTATAAAATAATGAATAATCCAGGAAAGAAATTTGGAATTTAAGTCCTGTGTGATTCCTAATGAGAGAGGTGATATTGAACGAAACTGAAAAACAACACATTCAGAACTGGCAAAATGAAGTGTTTTTTCATATGGCATGATGGATATGGATTTCACTATGTAACTAAATGCCAAGAAAGTTGCTAAGGTAAGAACTCAGGATGAGAGATGGGGAAGAGAATTATAGAACCAGCCAGAGTTCAAGGACTTGTCATTATTTGCTACTACAAAATACAGAAAAAAAACCAAAAACAAAAACAACCAAACAATTGTTGGAAGAGGGCTATTCTATAATTTTATGATTGTGATGAAAACTGTAAGGTACAAGCTTAGCCTAACTCAGTTTCATGGACTCTCAGACTTGTACTACTGATCAAAAGCAATCACATTTTTCCATTTTTTCAGCTGCCTGATATTTATATTGCAGATGAATGAATGATTTTGGCATCGGTCTTTGTGTGAACTGCCTATAGGTAGCAGGACAACTGCCCGTGCCTGCAGTCCCTTTGATGCTATTGTTCTCACAGGTACTGCTGTTCACGCTGCCCAGAGTAATGCCTGATGTCAATGAGGTACTTTAAAAGATGATGCTTGTCAGTGTGACGCAAGCTACCAGGGTCTGGCTATAATCAGAGAGGTGGAGGCCTGTTGAGGATCTATTGCTAGCGCTGTGACAACAGTCAGATACTCCATTGGCTAGACAGGTGGACTTTGTATTCCAGCACTTGTACGAGCAGCTGGGGAAAGAAATGCTGTTCACTGAGATGCACAGACCTCCAGCTAAAGATGCTGTAGTTTCTGAGGCAGAGTGATAGTTTGAATTCTCTCATCCTCTGGCACTGTGAAGAGAACTAACTGTTATGCTACCAGCTTTTCTTGATGCAGTTGTGTTCTCCAGAGCTTCTGTAACACCCAGAGATTTTTTTTGGTGTGTATTTCTGATGCAAAGAAAGAAATAAAATCTTTGAAATCCGAAATTATTTCCCCTCCATCTCATCCAGGTGCTACAATGAGCAGCCAGGTCATAAGAAAGCACACTTCTGTAAGACACAGTAACAGGTATTTTGTGATCATATTTATTGAATTAATCTTCTGAGTGCTGAATTTGGAGCATTAAAGGCCAAAATCTGTCAAGAATTGTGCACCTACATTCATTATATACTTTGAAAAAATCACTCTCCAAACTCATTGTGAAGAAGTGTAAAGATTGTATTGGCATTTCATTACTTTGATGACTTTGTTGTAACTTCTGTTGCAAAGGGGAACAAAAATGCATTGTTCCTCGTATTGACTTTGTGTTCTTCAAGTTGAGCCATTTTAAAGATTTTTTTTTTTTTGAGACTGTCCCACCCATGCATGTGTTTCTTCCATCCTGTAATCTGCACCTACCAGGATGCCGTGTTGAAGACTGTAGCGCCCACCTTATGCAGAGCTCCAGTTCTGCCATGAAATGAGCTTTCTATAATTGATCAAGCTTTATTACTTGGTTCTGTCAGTGGTCAGTTTGGTATACGAATTGCCTGTGATGGATGGGTCTGTTTTTATTATTCTTGAAATGATACGTTATTAGAGGAGCCAAGTTTGGGGTTGTAGAGGCTTACAGGACTATGGTGGGTTGGCCCTGTCCCACAACTAAGCACTCACCAGCTGCTTGCTCATTTTCCCCTGCAGCAGATAGAGGAGAGAATCAAAAGAACAGGTCAGAATTAAAATTGGGTGTTGAGATAAAGACAGTTTAATAAAGCAGAGAAAAAAAAAAGGGGAGGGGAACAAGAAAAAGTGATGCAAAGCACACACTCACCACCTCCCACCAGCAGACTGATGCCCAGCTGGGCTCTGAACAGGGGCTATTTTGGAAAGACTTCCCTCCAGTTTTATTGCTGAGCATGATGTTGTGTGGCATGGAATATCCTTTCAGGCAGTTTGGGTCAGCTGTCTCTTCTATGTCCCTTCCCAGCCTCTTGCCCACCCCCAGCCTACTTGCTGAGGGGAAAGAGTGGAAACAGCAAAAATCTTGAAGCTGTGTGAGCACTGTTTGGCAATAGCTGAAACATGGGTGTGATATCAGCACTGTTTTAGTCACAAATCCAAACCACAGCACCATATGGGCTGCTATGAAGAAAATTAACTCTATCCCAGCCAGATCCAGTACAAAGACTTAGCAGCAACTCAAACTGCTGGTAACCTTATAAATGCAAGTAGATTTTCTGATTTCATGTCTGTTGTTGTGCCTTAACTCACCAATGCTTAGTACTTTACTGGAACTTGGACTATGCATTAGCATAGGGGAAACAGGGAAATCAGAACTTCTCTGCATATTTACTTGCTGAGTTCAGTGGCATTGGGGCCATTCTCTTCAGTAGGCCCAGAATTCACTTTGGATTCACAAAGTACAAAGGCAACTACAGGTCCAGATAGGAAGGATACAGAAGGAATTGAATTCTGTAGACTGTTGTTCAGTGCAAGGTATCAATTGCCTCATAGCATTTGCAATCTTTTGGAAGTTCTTTAGCTCAGAACAGTCATTAAACTGATGGAGAAAGTCATTAATGAAATGATGAATGTATGCATCACCATATTTTGCTTCTGCTTCATAAAGCCTTTCTGTGGTCACATACAGATCCTTGGATTTTATTGTAGGAGTTGCAATACATATTTCAGAGATTTATTTCTGGTCAGTAGGATTGAGATTTATCTCAGGTTCTTTAAACCAACAAGGTCTACATCTGAGCCAGTCACCCTCAACTCTACTTATTATCAGTGGAAAGTAATAGACAGCATTAGGGTGGGCCATCTGTGTAATTCTGTCTGCTTTGAGGTGGGATGGAGGGACCAGAAGTGTTCTGCTGACTTCACTGGGAGCTCAAGGTTACCGGATCAGATGTGGACTATATTTTGAATGGTAAATGTTGGATGAGGGCAGTCCTGCACTGTCTAACTTCCATGTTAACTATACAACCAAGTGTCTGGGCTAAGATTATCACCCCACTTCCCTCTGTAGTGATAAATTGTGGCATTGAATTTAAGGAGAGATCTTGAAGGCATGCATCTCCCTATGAAGATAGCTGTAGACCAAGTGTGAGTGGATGTCTAGACAATGTTTTTTGAACAGATTAAATTTGGAGGTGAGTCTTTCAGGTGAGAGGAATTCTAGTTCTCCCTTGGATTAAAAGAGAGCAGCTATAAACAATATGTTACTCTGAATTTTATATATATTAACAGTATGTCCAGTTTTCAGTGTAAGGAAGCACAATACTTTTTATGGTTAAAATGCGAACCTCTACCACTTTCTCTGTCACCATATTAATTCCTGCTTGAGAAGCTGGCCCATGCATGAAGGGCCTCATGGGAACTGTGGCTATTTTTGTCTGCTTTTCTGCTCCATATTGATACAAGTGAAATTCTCATTTAACTTATGAGACCAGAGAGATCTCATGTTACTCATTTCCAGAATTCATGTATTTTGACAGACTCTCTGTGGGATAACACCCTGTATAAGTAGTAGAGGACAGACAATACTAAAGTTATTTCATTAGAGAAATTTCACACAACAGTGTGCAATTCTTCTGAATGCCTTTGAAGACTGTAGTAGACTTGACTACATTGGAAACTGATAAAACGGTTCATTTGTCCCGTTCTTCTGTTTGTCATAAGTCACTTATTTTAACAGCCTGTTATTAGTAGTGCTTCTGAACTTTATGTAAGACTTCTTAAAAATCTTTTTGCTTTTGATATATATAAGCAAATCAGAAAGGGCTATTCAACAGGAGGCTCAAAAACAAGAGGTGCGTAAAGAAAGATAAAACAAAGACTAAGACGATGCTCATATGGACAATTGTTTGTTGTTCGTAGGCCAATTGTGCTCTATGATATGATGTAAGGTAATAATGCCTTACAAGTTAAGACTGAAAAACAAACTACATAGGGATGGGAACTAGAAACAGATAGCCCCTTACGTCGTAGTTATAATGGGAACAGGAGGACTGTACCACTGCAACCATATTATGTGACCTTGGGTGAATCACCTTATGAGGTGTTAAGTAGAGACTGGAGTCTTTTCCCTTTAGTGTCTTCTGGAAACCCTGTCTCTGATCTTTGCCATAAAATATGTTTGCAGTTTGGCTACACAATAAAACAATTATTTTATTCCATGCTTTACAGATGGGGACCTGAGTGATACCACAATATGGTTTGTAACCTTACAAGGTTAGTACAGACATTTGTGTGTCTCAAAGAGTTCAGCTCAGAACAGTTAACCTGAGTGATTTACAGAGGGTGACTGAAAGTTGCAGTGCAAAGAATTGTACATAGACTTCCTGAACCCAGGTTCTATGCCAGAACCAAAAATACATCTTTTCATGTCAAAGAGGGACTGTATAATCCTTGAGAAGGAATGTGTGAGACTGGGATGTTGCACTGTTTCCCTGGATTTAAAGTTTTGGCTGTTTCCCTGTGAAATTTCCCTGAAAGCAAGATAAAAATAGGGATCCTGAAGCTAATAATTTAAGTGAAACTGGATGCTTTTGTAGGCAGATAAACAGATTGGTAGGCATCCGGATGTACGCAGTATAAAAATAAATTTTATGTATCTATATATACAGAAATCTATTTATATCTTATACAGATATAAAATATATTTCATATATAAAATCGCTTTGGGCTAAGGAGGAGGTAATACAGAAATGACAAGGTTTTTGATTTACAGTGATTAAAAAACCTTTATGCAGTTACTTTGATGTGATGGGGTGAAATGCGATTTGTGATTATCAAGAGTTGTATTTTGGAAACAGATTTTGAATTAAATTGATTTTACTTAATAATGTTTTGCAGCTTTAAAGTTCTGTGTTTCTGACAAAGATTTTTACATTGTTCAGGGTCTACTTCATTAATTATTATGAATTTTACTGGGGGGGGAAACACTTTGAAATCTTTGTTTTTACAAAGCAGATGGGCCTTTAAGTCTTACGTTATGACATTATCCCTACATCCTGCACAGCAAAGTAGGAGCTTCAGTCTTATTTACTTCAGTGGTGTGTTTGACAATGCTATTACAGAGCCAGATTCATCTGGGATGTTTTTATGAGCTGCTTCATCACTAGGCCTGACTACCTGCAAAAAAGTTTGAGAAGTCCAGCTGTTTCTATCTGTACTGGCATTGCTACTTCAATAGCTGCAAGATACGCCTAAGAGAACTCCAGAAAGAAAGGAGGACGCTGGCTGGAGAGCATGTTCGGTGCTAGGACTTTGTTGTGAACCTTGCAATTAATTCAGCCTGGGAAAAGGCTGCCCTGGACTTACTGGACCCAGGCCAGCTTGACAGCTGCAATTATCAAGGAACTGGATATGAAGGGGCAATGAAACTCTAAAAAAGGTTCTCTGCACCATATGTTTTGGGATTGCTCAAGGCCTCAGACTTTATGTAAAAAAGCAATTCAATGACAAGATGCTATTTAACCATATTTTCTCCTTTGTTGCTCATTGGGTAGGACTGGGCTTTTGTAGGAGGTATTTTCAATGATCATGGAGGGTGGTTTGCCCAGTCACTGCGAATTACCAAGATCTTAATTTGCTAGCACTAGGAATTCCCCTCAGGCCTTGAACAGTATTGAATTAAGTCCTGGCCAAAGACAATTAGCTACTCTTGAAAAGGTCTGTTACAGTCTCTGGAAAATGTGGGAATGCTCTTTATTTGAGTTGAGGAACTTTTTTTCCAGTTGCTCTGAATTTTGTGCAGTCTATTCAAAGGGATTTATTTCATTTTGTAGGACTAGTCATTGCTGTGGGGAAGGTTTCATTGCTTTTTTGTTTGTCTTTTCCTTCACAAACAGTCTATACATGTCATTCTGTTACCTAAGCCTGTTCAAAATGTTCTACTAAGCCTCTCTGCATGCAATCCATTTGCTAAATCTTTGTTGAGATTATAGGCAGCTTAACTGCTTTGTGTTATGTGCTTGTCCATTTAAATTCTCTGAGGTACAGAGATGGGAGGGTGGTATCTAAATTGTACATAGTAGGAGAGGAGGCACTCATCCCTGGCTGCGGGGAGAGAGTCTGGAAGACATTCTTGAGGCATTTCTTCATTTAAACAGTCTAGTGTCCATGCAGACGGAGTGGGAAAGCACAGGAAGATTGCCTTCATTGCACAGAAGGTATAGAGATGTTTGTTTTCTTGGAGGAAGGAGATCTGATTAACAATATCTGAGTGTCCAAGGCAGCAGAGAAATTATTTTAAATTTAACTACGCTCATTTTGCCTGGAAAAGAGAAAGCTTGGGGAGTGATGTTTTTGGCTTATTTTTCCTTGGATGGAAAATCTAGAGGCATATATATCAGACTAAAATGCAATAATCAAAATAATGTTGACCTGTCCGCATTTGCACTGAATAGTGCTGCACAATAGGACCACTTTACTTTGTCCCAAAAGACAAGAGCCTCTGTGAAAGTGTCCGGTGGTTGGACATAAGTAAAGAATACAAATGCTTTTTTTGAAGGCTCAGACAAACAAGGTCTAGAGAATCTTGTTGAAGCAGCTAATGTTGTTTCCATGTTGTCCTCCCATTGAGCTGGCAATTGGGAATATATGCCTTCACTTCAGCATAAGCCCCTAAGAGTGAGCATAAACTACTGATGGAAACAAGTTTGTGCTAAAATGCTGGACTAGCATTGGTCTGAGACCCAATTCTATCTTATCTTTGGTTGCCTGTGTACAGAAGCTTTATCTTCCAGCAATCGGTCACAGCCAGTCTGTTTCAGTGTCAACTGTTTCCTCAGCCTATGTGTATCAGGGTTCACAGATGTTCCCCCAAGCTGAGGGGTAGGAGCTGCAGTATTATACAATCCCTGGGGAAGGCATGGTCTATGTGAAGATTCCCCCTTATGGAAGATATAATGAAAAAAACGATGTCCTGATTCTTGAGTATTTTGCAGATTGGGAACTTCCTATCTTGGGCTGGTATTTTAAAATCAAAGAATATCAAATGCTTCTGATTTTAATTTTTGAGTACTAGTAATATAAGATTCACGATCTCTCATATAATTCAAAGTATTCACTGAGGTCTTGAATCAGTATTTCTTAGGCTAGATAAAGCATTCCTACTTTTTTCCAAATAATTTTTTTTTCTATGAAAGCTGGAAAATTTAGAGATGAGTTTTAGCATGGTAGTAGTATCACTTAACTTATCTTGTTCAGAGCTTACATAACATTGGTGCATTCACTGATCTCTCAGGGTCTCTTCTAGTGGAATTCTGTAATTGTTGAGTCTTTGAACTAAAGGATGTTTGAGGGAGGTGTAGTGCTTTATGGCTCTTCACATTCTTATCTTTTCATTTTAGAAGCAATAATTGTAACAGTTCCAACATCCACTGGGTCCTAATTCTGTGTTCTACGCACTGGTCTTATAAGAAGGGAATGAATCTAGGTTGCTAGGTCAATTGATGGTTTATCTGCAGGACCAACTCATTGCTCAAATCTAAGGGGAGTTTAGACCCATCTCTTAAAACAGATATTTATCTCAATCATTAACAGCCAGAGGGCTTTAATTGACAAATTCTGGCTTTATTCCAGTGCATTTCCATTGTGGTCTAGTGTTGTCCATGAGTTATACCTGAAGTAATAGCACTGAGCCATCTTGAAAATTTGCCTCTGGGCTATGCTCTCTGAAATATATTATCCGTTCTTACATGAGAACTACTCCAGACTGCTTCAACTTCAACCATAATAAAGCTGAGCTGTGTCAAACGTCATGAGGAAACAAACTATTTAGATTCCCTTGTAGCAGGACGCAGTGTTAAGTGAAATATTACAGATTTTAAGGCCAGAAAGGAGGATAGTCATCATTCTATTGATCTAGAGCATTAAAATCCAGAGTTTTCTCCTCAGGCATTTCTGCACCCCATCCAAGAACTTCATGAATAAACAGAAGTGGTTGCTTTGAAAGGGTCTACAGACTTGATTGAAGGACTAAAAGTAGTTTTGATTTACTTCCTTCCTTTCTCTTCCTCTTCAACCGTTTCTAATGGTTGATTATTGTATAAATTTTTAAAACAATGTCTGTTAATTAATTAACAGATTACTATTAATTAAAAACTTTGCCTTTTCAAAGAATGGTACTATTTTCCTGACAGTTCTGAAAGGCCTTCTATGATTTTTAGGAAGCCCATGCAGAATTTATTCTTTTGATAAAACAAATAAATAAATTAGTACAAATACAAGTATTTCTTACTGAATTAATCTTAAATGAAATATTTTAATGCAAGGAAGTGTTTAGTTCCTACCACACAAGGAATGACACACATAAAAATATTATAAGCAGGCCCAGATTGACAGATGCTAGTGAACTGGGGAAGTACTTTTTGATCTGCTTACATTAGTGAGAAAAATTAGTTTTATCTCTTTCTTTTTCTCCTATCAGACCTACCCGGGAAGCAAAACAATGAGATTGAATTGAGATAATTTTATTTCTCATGAAATATCAGCAGAACCACTCAATTCCAATCTGATAGACAAATTCTCCTTTGTGTTATTCCCCTTTAAATCTGTTGTAGGCATGATGGTTGCGTGAATGAAAACAAGAATGAAATTCTTCCAGTAGAATATTTATTATTGATGATGATGCACACATAAGAAGGAACAGGACTTGGCTTTCTGATAGGGAGTGAGACCAGGAATCATAAATACGCGCTTTCACATACAGTTTGGTGGTTTGGGGGAGAGGTAATTTTTCAGAGCTTGATGAATTTTTAAGAGGGTGGAAAGAGAGATTTACTCGGGAAAGGCAAAATATACAGCTTGGCAAAGCTAACCCTCCAGTTTCTCAAAAACAGGTTAGTTGTATTAATTTTGATATTAATTTCAGTTAGATGTCAGTTGTTGTTTTCTTTTTAATCTATTTCTCCTAAGCATTTGACAAACAATCACAGTGGCAAGTTTTGATGAAAATATGTAACCCATCCTTTTTAAATTTTTCTTCCCCTGTTTTGAA
Source organism: Vanellus vanellus (assembly GCF_965231255.1). NCBI lineage: Eukaryota > Metazoa > Chordata > Aves > Charadriiformes > Charadriidae > Vanellus > Vanellus vanellus. Next base: position 49,145,746 of record NC_138909.1, on the reverse strand, counting down.
GTTAGGTTTTGAAATTAAAAATGTAACTGATTTTAAAACATTATCTTATTTAAAAATTCACTGTGAGTGACTGATAGGATATATGGAATAAACTGGGGTTAGACTTGTAAAGACAATTCCAATGGCATTTGAACTGATACAATGGAATAAAATGAAGAAAAGTCTTTGTTGTTGATTCTGTATTTTATAGCAACATACACTTTGTGAAACTTTTAAAAGCCTGGATATCTACAGCGTTACCACAATACAAATAATTTGTAAGAAAAAGAATACTATAAGGTAGAACATAAAAAACCTTTATCACAGATGGCACTTAGCCTACTTTTCAAAGATTTTGTAGAGGTTTTTTTTTCTTCTGTAGTCTATCTTGTTCATTAAAAACTGGACTGTAGTGCGAAGGATCATAAGTGTTAGGAGATGATCATGTCATTGAGCTATGCTGCTGTGTACTAAAAAGGTAAAGAGACGAGTTTAATCAGGTTCTATTTTCTTCACACTGATAATACTATTGTATTCTGCTGGTGCTGCTAACTGTTTCAATGGAGTAGCTATGTTTCGTTATTTCAGTGTTCATGAGCCCATGCTATATTTTCAGTTGTTTGTTATTTAAATTGTATAAAAGCCTACAACAAATGTTTTGTAGATGCCAGAAACTGCTTTTTGTCGTGTAATACACACGCCTTTCTCCAAAGATAAAACTGCACAGTGCCCAGGAAACAATTTTCTGCTTCATTATTAATTGACTACAGTTTTGTTCTCTACAACTTGATGTCAGGGTAGGATTTTAAATCTCCATTCAGACTATTAAAGACTGGGATTTGCTAAAACACTATGACCTCTTTGAACACTGGATCTTTGAAACCAGTACCTGAAGGCAATAAGGTAAAAACAAGATGAGAAAGTAAGTTCCACTGATGGAAACATAAAGGGAAATTTGCATTGGTGTTAATTTGTACTGATAGTAATGAAAAACTACTATATGCTATAAAGGATACTGCTTCTAATGATCTACACAACAGTAATATCAGAGTTAATATGAGAGAAGAGGAATAGTATCAGGAGAAAAGATGAATTATTCTTGTAAAGATGGTACAAAATGTGAAAGCAAGAGGTTCTTGTATGACATGGATCAACATGGGAGAAGCAGCTGTAATGAAAGCTGAAACTTTAAAATTTACAGGTGCATATCAAAAAAGGAGCATATTGGAGCAGACAGCTCAAGTGTGGCAGTGACTGGACTAAAATGAATAATGCATTGAGTGTATGAATACCTCTTGCTTAAAGCATGTGTTATTACAGAACAAATTGTAGCAAATCGATGTAGAATTTTTATTCTTTGAAAGAATGAATTACAGAACTGTTCTCAAATGCAGGAGCTGCCAGTGAATGTTCCAGTGAAACAGGGAACTCTCAGTAGCTTTTGTGTAATACGTTGCTTTTATGTCATAGTGAAATTGATCAAGATACGGTCATTCAGGCTCTTTCCTCATCTTACCTGTTTCAAGTGCTTGCTTCAAAACCCTTCACGATCCTTGCTATCTACATTCATGTTTTGAATTTGTGCCCCGTATAGAAGTTTCTTTTTTTCTGGATAGTTACTGGAAGTAGTGCAAGGAAATACGACTTTTGGGCATGGGAGTCCAGTTGCAAGTGAGCTGCACTGTTGTAGACTGTATTGTACTCGGAAGATAAGAATGAAAGGAATGGAGGAATTGGTTGTGTCACTGACTTCTGCATTGATTTATATATATTTGTATTTTTTTTTTATTTTGTTTTGAAGGATCCTAGAAGGCTGGTCATATTTTTTTATTGTTAATTTATATCACTATTGTTTATGAGCATTCTAGGAATGATCCAGGATGTTTTTGATGCATTATACATCTGTCAACATTCCTTTTATTTGGATTATGGTAATTTATGAGAGTCCTGATGTGTTGGATATGTTTCTGATTGTTACAGAATAGAGTAAACAATAAGGAATGGTGAATGAAGTGACAAAGAGGTAGAAACATGATTTGTTTAATTAAAAACAAATTGGAAAGTGAATTCCAAGTTGGAGGATGTCGTAAATAACATTAAAAGCATGTCGTAATGGACAGAAACTTACAAATGTGGTTACAACATTCACAGGCTGTCCTAGACAGACATGAACTGTCTCTGAAACAGACACCATATTAAAACATTTAGAGGGATGTCACGCACTTCTTGTAGTTCATACATGGTGATACAAACGTGGATGAGACAGCTATGTATCTGTGTGCACGTGTCAGCCTAAGTGTACAAAGATAAAATATGATCCAGAGCAGGCAAGACACTGTATATACCATTAACTTACTCAACAGGTAGAGTATTTTCCTTGATGACTTCTTGGCTTAATGTTCGTTCTTGCCACCTAGCCTGATGGCTTTATTCATACTGTAAATGCCCTAGAAGAAGGCTGAAAGAAGGACTACTGGTTAAAGTGTGATGAGAAAATACTGATATTTACTATGTACGGGCCAGTGGAGCATTTTTTTCTAGTGCAGAATTCTGTATAATGGATAAATTTTCTGTTAATGTAACTTAATAATAAATTTGTTCCTTTATTCTTGCCAAGATCTAGTCTGTGCTTTTACATTCTCTGCATAGTTCTGTCTTGCATCTTTTTAATTTGTTTTCTCTCTTGTGTTAATATCCTACTTTCACCCCCTGCTATTCTCTTCTCACCTCATCCCATCTCTCTGTGTTTCCTGCTTGACAATTGTCTCTGTACAGCCCTTCCTGGATCTGCTACCCTTTCTAAATGGTACTGCAATATCAGTTTTCTGTGCTAATAATGCTCAGGGGTCCTGTTTGCTAACTTGGTTCTGTTTTCTTTACCACCTCTTACTCCTTTGGTTTTTATGTGCATTGATGAAACCGTTTTTGTTGCCCTTCACTGGACTTGCTCCAGTATGCCCATATATTCCTTATACTAGGGAGCTGTACAGAGTGTTCCAGGTGTGCTCTTACCAGTGCTGAATAGAGGGGAATAATCACCTCCCTTGATCAGTGGACAACACTCTTCCTAATGCAGCAGATTTACTCAGGAAAGGCAAAATATACAACTTTGCAAAGCTAACCCTCCAGTTTCTCAAAACCAGGTTAGTTCTTTTAATTTCCCATCTGTCATTGCTGAAGGTATTAAACAGTATTGGCCACCAGCATTCACTCCTGGGATGCATTGCTACTGATTGGCCTCTAGCTGGACTTCATGCCACTGATCACGATCCTTTAAGCGCAGCAGTTCAGCCAGTTTTCAATCCACCTCACTGACTGTTTCATCAGTTTGTCTATGAGGATGTTATGAGAGGGAGTGTCAAAGGTTTGCTTAAAGTCGAGATTACGCTAAGAGCTTAGGACAGGCTGTGCTAGGTGCTATACAAGGTCCATGTAGCCCAGCAGCCTATCTGACAGCGATCAGTAATGGATATCTGCAAAAGAGTATGCGGGAACATGGTAAACAGAAAAGCATGCTTCTCTGCTACATTCTTCAGCATCCAGAAACTTGTCCCTTGGCTTTCCTGAGCTGTATGTTACGTCCTTGTGTTCGAAATCACAGAGGCATATGAAGTGTTTTGTTTTCCTAAGGCAAGTCAAGGGCTAATGGCTGTTACCTCTTCCCGTTGTAAAAGCAGGTATCTGGAGCTATGCATTTCAATTTGTTTTGCAGGATGATCTTTTTAATTCTTTCTCTAAAAAAATGGAAAAAAAACCCCAACACTATAGAACATGCCCCATTGTTGAGGGTGATTTATGAGAAGAGGTAAGGAGATGAGAGTTCTCTCTGATAGCAGGGTCCTGGATAAAAGTTGGTACATTACAGAGTTGTAACATGCTGGACTGAGACAAGCTCAAGGAGAAACTTTGGGTTAAAATTAGACTAGTTTCCTGAGTTATATGTGAAGTCTGTATGTAAACTAAGTTCTAATTAAATAGATAATCAGAAAGTTGCCCAGGGCAGATTCTTTCGAGGACAAGAGATTGACACAGCTTGCTCACTTTTCTGTTAGGTCAAAGCATACAAAGAGCCAGAAAAATGTCAAATATGTGTTGAACAGTGGTTAAAATTCACAGTCCTGTCAAACTTACATGGCAATCTTTTCTGTCCTGTCCCCAAGACATATTCTCTTAGATTCCTCATTTTAGTTCTGTTCCAATTCACATTGCTCTTTCTATAGCAGAATCCACATTTCCTGCTCCATTTTTTCCTAATTTAACCTTGCTAGAAAATTCTAGCACTTACCATACATGACTATATGTGGAAACCTGGTGAATTTGTTTGATATCCTATAACTTATTAGGAAAATATGCCTCTTAGTTACTAAAAGAGATTCCATTAAGATCCAAAATGAAAGTTGTGATTTATAGGTTCATTCCTCTGTGGGATAGAAGTGTCTACTCCAAATTTAATGCTTATTTATTTAGAAGCCTGTTGGCTGCTGAAAAGGATCTAGGTATTGTCTTCATACCACATACCTTGTAAAGCTTCTCTAAGCATAAACTGACTACCAATTCTGACTGACCTGTCAATTCTGAAATTGATACTTGTGCGCAGGGGACCGCTTTGGTCACCTGTAGAGTTGGATGTAGCCATTGTGGTGGTGTGAGATGTGGATAGGTTCTGGGAATGGAGAGGACTCATGTATTTAAGAATATATTTTAAGCCAAACTGAAAAGATCCAGGTAGATAAACATTTTGTTTCTCATCATTGCCCATTGTGGTGGATGAGGGGAAGACTATACGAAGTAGATACACAGCATTTCTCCCTCCTTATAGTTTCCTAACCTGCAGCAGTCAGAGAAGAAGTGACCTCTGCATGATTTCTTTTTTCTTTAGATCATCAGCCTAATAATATTAATGGATTATCCTTGATGAGTCTGTCTAATCCCTTTTTAAAAATCCATTGGCTTCCAACTCTAGTCCAGTGATTACACAATTGAATTACATTTCCTTTCTCACATTTTTGACTTGCACCCTGATACATAAAACTGGTTCTTACACTGTGAGAAACTGAACAGTCATCTAATATTCATTTTCTATACACTAGTCTTGATTTCTGCAGGACTTTATCATATTCACTTTGCGAGGAAATAGCAATTTCTTTGTGAATGAAGTGATGCTGTTTTATGTAGGCAAACTCCATTTTGGTGTAATTAACAGGTTACATCCTGCATTCTCTTTCTGTCTTACTCCTTTTTCCATATCCATAAGGAGATAAGTAAATTGGATCAGTATCTTGAGTAGTGAAATACTGTAAGCAAGTAGATGTGAGACAAAGTAATTGGAATGAGTGATCCTATGGTATACTAGAAAAAAAATATGGCAGATGCAAATTTATTTAGATATAAAAAGGAAACATAAAATAGTTTTGACTTTTTTTCTGTGATAAAGAATTTGGATAAAGTGGCTTAGAATTTAACAACTGTGTTTTGATTTGGAAGCAAAAACTTAGTGAAAAAGAAACTGAGCACAAGCAAAGGGGGAATTGAGGACTTAGTAACAACTGGGAAAGTCACAGAAATCCCATTGTCTTGTGAATGGAAGCTGAACCAGCAACGTGCTGATGAGGAAGGACCTACTACCTATGCTGTATGTAACATACGTTGTTTTGTTACACTGTAGAAAAGTTACCTTAGCATAAACTCCTGGACAGAAAACAGCATCTATAATTCCATTCTTAATGTTAATTGTTCCAAATAAAAATGCTTGTAAATACGTAATTATCACTTATTTCCTGATTCGAGAAGTATGCTTATTTTGTAATCACTCAGCAAGATTTAACAGAAAAAAGAGAGGATCTTTAAAAAGAAACAATAGTTAATTTATATAACAGAAATATGTAAACCTCAGACTTCTACTGGAGCATACTTTATATCTGAAAAAGTTTTGTTTCATTTGCTTGCTTTTTTTTTATGGGACATCAGATATGCGAGAGCGTCCTACACTAGTTTTTCAGAGATCCACTTCATAGATCTTGTCCTGATTTAGAGCACTAGCATTTTTTAAAATGGAAGAATGTTATGCAGAGTAAAAATCTTCATTTTCTTCACTCAGTTTTACTTGATCTTAGCATCGCATATGCTTCCATATGCATTGTGCTAGGCAGTCTTTAGTCAAAAGAATGAAAGCTGATCTTTGAGAAGAACGTGTTGTCCAAGCAGCTGTAATATGTAATACTGGACAGTTACTGGCCCCTGCCTAACACCATCATCTCAGAAGGGTTAAAAATGCAAGTTAGAATCCTGAAGGAAACTGTGCTGAGTGTTAAATAGTTCCCATGTCTTTACAGAGGGGAACAGGGTTGTTTTTGTTCACTTTTATCTGTTCTTTGTTGATATTCTCTACTTCCAATCACTCATGTTAGATACTTACTATTTTAAAAATATTTGTATGTGGCTAGCTCGTAGTTTTGTCTCAGAATAAGTTGCTACTAAATTGCTTGTAAGGTATAGGAAGTTCAATATTCCATGTATCAGAAGGAAAATTAAAGCCGTATCAGGAGCAACAGTGTTAGAGGGGCTCTTGCAGCTTTTTTTTTCTTTCTTTCTTTCTAAACATCCAATCACAAATTTTTTTATTCTCTAAATATTTTTTGCATTCACTATGCTTGTTTAAAGTAGCTCCCTTTGTACTGTAGCCTCTCTGCCACACAAAGTCACTTTTGCTGTTTTAAGTCACTGTTTCACATTATTCCTTTATTTATTTGGACTTTGCTTTCTCCGGCTTTTCCTTCAGGCTTATTAGCACTACTACATGAAACTTGGTAGACTGCAATCCCATTCCCTGCTACCTGTGGTGACAGCAGTTTCCTCTCTCCCTCACCTTCTCCCTCAATGCTGGTGAAAAACAGCACACTGAAGATTATATGGAGCATGAAATAGCCCAAGAATGGCTTTTCTCGCGCTACTTAAACTTCATTTAATGAAGCTGAAATACAATGCCATCAGCTAAAAAATGTGATGGCAATTCACCTCATCTGCTCAGGAAAGCATCTGTTGTGGTGATCTGAAGCTGTCTTAGCTAAAGGCTAAACAATGCTATTTTTAAAGCACATTCACATGATGGAAACAAGGAAATGGAGTCGGTGGATCAGAGCACAAAGGAATGATCTGAACTTCGAGATGTATGTTGTAAGGGAGAGTTCAGTGCAGCGAGTCAGTGAAGCTAATGTCTAGGTCATATCAAACTCTTAGCAAAATTGTTTTTTCAGTTGTTTTAAACAGAATGATGAGGGTAACATACTTTTGATTAAAAGGTGCTGGAATTGTTTGGATTTTTTTGACTATTTCTGAATCTTCTCCATCTCCTATTTTGCAGTAATATCTTGCCAGGTTGAACAGTGTACTTAAATAACGATCATTGTTCCAGGCAAAATAAGAGTCAGACTGTTTGTTCATAATACAGACCTATTCCAAACCAGTTTGTAACCAACCCCAAATGAGTATTTCATATCTGGGTCTAGGTCTTAAGTTTGCTGATGCACCACAGGAAGGAAAACAATTAGAAATGTACTGAGCCACTGAAATAACCAATCGCCTGTACATTAGGAAGGAGTAGAGCTGGTGTATAATCATGAGATGGTTTTCTCCTCGTGTTCCTAATTTGGGAACACTTAGAACTGAGGTTGGCCCAGTGTGTCTCTGTGACCCATGTGGGTGTGTTCATCTCACTTTTATCAAGCAGGATTCTATACCTGCTAGTCACATGACAGAGAGAAAGATCTATTTTTTAGGACACAATTCATTTGAATAAAAATAAATATCCACTTTAGGATGAACTGCTCCTCGCAAAAATCTCATTGCACTGGTCATGGAGAGAGCCCAGCTGTTAGCTCAGGTTGAGACGTCTATGCTTCAGGTGGCTAAGGAGCATTGTGAGTTCTAACAGTGTAGGAAATAAAGAGCATGGCAGGAAAGGGGCAGAGAGAGATGGAGCACAATCCTAATACATTAAAGGGATCTATTTTAATGCCTTTAAATGGCTTGGTGATATCATGCACAGCTTTATAGCTCAGCAATCAGCTTCGGTATACCGAATAGTCTCTTTTGTGAAGGCCATTAGCTTAAGGTTAGGGTCAGTGGAAAATGCTGGGTCCCATCAGAAAGCTCAGAAACTTTCCTTTCTCAGCTGTATGGAGGTTCTCTTTCTACACCTGCACAGACATGAGATAGCAGTCTTTAAAGCAAAATGTACAGAAAATTTTCACTGGTGAAAGACTGTCTTATATATCTTGGCCCCCAGGCTAAACTCATTCTTTTTATAGCTGAAAGGAGGAACAATTCTGTGTTTGGCTAAAAAAGGAGAATTTTTTTATTTAGGGTGTTACTTTTAGAATGCCAGCTATTTAATGCCTCTCGTATTTCCAGTCCTGGAAACTGCTTGTTTGTTGAAACCTTAGAATAGTCCATGATGAAATGAATTAGGCCCTGAAATGGTGAGTTGGTAAATTCAATTTTAGGGTGTTAGTCTTGGACCAAAACAACTATGGCTGCATGCTGGAAAATACTGACCTGGTGTAGACTTGCTCTCCTGGCTCAGATGTGGTCAGTAGACTTTAAAAAGATAACTTTTTCCCTTTAGACTTTAGACTTTATGTCTTTAGACTTCATGGACACCAAGTTGATCGTGAGCAAGCAATGTGCCCTTGTGGCGAAGGCCAATGGTATCCTGAGCTGTGTTAGGAACAGTGTTTCTAGGAGGTTGAGGGAGTTTACTCAGCATTGGTGAGGCCTGGAGTACTGTGTCCAGTTCTAGGCTCACCAGTACAAGAGAGATATGGACATACTGGAAAGAGTCCAGCGAAGGGCTACGACGATGATGAAGGGACTGGAGCGTCCCTTCTGTGAGGAAAGGCTGAGAGAACTGGGACTGTTCAGCCTGGAGAAGAGAAGGCTGGGGGCAGGGGGAATCTTATTAATGTGTATCCCTCCCCATGAAGGGAGGGCACAAAGAGGAGAGAGCCAGGCTCTTTTCAGTGGTGCCTGGTGACAGGACCAGAGGCAATGGGCACAAACTGAACCACAGGAGGTTACATCAGGAAACACTTTTTTATTGTGAGGGTGATTGAGCAATGGCACAGGTTGCCCAGGGAGGTTGTGGAGTCTCCCACCTTGGAGATACTCAAAAGCTGTCTGGACATGGTCCTGGGCAACTGTTTGAGCAGAGAGGCTGGACCAGATGACCTCCAGAGGTCCCTTCCAACCTCAACCATTCCGCTATTCTGTGATTTGTAATGAAAGTAGGAGTGAATACATTGTAATGTGTGTTCTTACTAATTTTGCAGAAACACAAATTCTTGTCCTCAGATGAAATCTGTTCTGTTGGGTGATCCAGTAGGGAACAGGTCTGTATTAACCATTATGAATCCACCTTTTCTATCATAGAGGCATAAGACCTTAAGGATAGACAGGTCTTCAATATCTCAGTTGTTTCTGCAAATGATGGCAAAGGTATGATCTCCTAATTTGGGTTTTAACTGAACATCTGCTGAAATCAAAAGAGCTGGACTCACTGTATTTGATAGGCACTGGATTTATAAATTAACTTTAGAGGAGAGTCTTGATTGAAGTGCTGTTTGGTTATACCACACATTTGACATGTTGTGTGTTGTCTCTGATGTACACATTTACTATTAGAAATCTCCATATCTGACAGTGTTTATTTGTGTACAAATATTAAAACTGTCATGTGTGTTTCTGTCCAATCAGCCATCCAGCTTGCTTTAAAGCAGTGATAAATTATTGCTAAAATCTCAGGGGAATAATGTACAGAAGAAATGAATGCATCACATTTATTGGACAACTGTATCTATGAGTTACTTTCTAAATTCTGACACTGAAGAATCCGCTGTTCAAGCAACACTGATGTGCAGAATTGAAAGGACTCTACTCTTGTACAGAGAAGTTATTATGAATTCACAACTATTCTATAGCAGAAGCTGTTTGTTTGAGATGAAAAGACACTATTACACTGTCACACTGAAAGATGGGTTCTTTCAGCTAACTCTGTCAGAGAGATGTTTTGTCTGAAATTTATGAAAAACGGGATGTTTTTATAGCTTTCAAATGAAAAGATGTGTGTAATAATGGCAAGTGGTTAGAAACAATGCAACCAGTTCACCTTAAACACCTTTCTTCAGAGTAGGCAATTTGTATGTTACCTGAGGGGAAGGGCATCCTCCTATGTATTTCTCAAGATTGTAGTGTCATTTGTATTGTATTTATGGTTTCTATTGTTGAATAGAAGTATGAAGCATGAATGAAGACATGACGGTTGAATGGCTGTAGACAGCCACAGGACCCGTAGGAAAACAAGCAGCACCATCATGATGTTCTGTGCTTTTCTTACTCCTTCTTCTGACAGCTTCCTGGGTGAGGCTGAGCATGATTCTGCCAGGGTGGATTGGTTCCTGTGTTTTAATACAAGAGCCTTGAGATTCGTGTTCTTGGAGTTGTTTTGCTAGGCTCATCTCAGAGAGGACTGCATCTCAGTGTTTAGAGCTAGGCTGATTTTCAAGGACTAATCAGATTATAAACAAGATAGCAAATTATATCCATACTATAACAGTTTTACTCTCTGATACAAGAATATAAATTCACAAGCCTCATGGAAGTATTTGTATATAGTGTAGAAATACCTGATATTATCGATGAGCAACTTAAGGTACTAAGAAGCAGTCTAATGACAGAAGCCAAGAGCTCACAGAGAGCTGCTTTCACCAGCTGAGGAATTTGTGATAGAGACTCCCCCTCACTTCAGAGGAAATCAAACCTCCAAATTGCACGTAAAGATAAAGGAATCATGAGATGTGGTACAATTCTTAATGTTGTACAGATTTTCTTTTGTGAGGGAGAGCCATGTCCACAAAAATGGGGATTGTAACACTACTGGTTTCATACCATGCATTGTTCTATCATTTAGCTTGTAAACTTTCTGGGGGCAGATAATATTTCTGAATGTATGAGCACAGGAGCAAGTTACTGGGACTGAATTTGTGGCACAACAGCTATTCAACAGAACTCCCCATGTGAACACCTTAATGTTGCATGCTACATCAGGAAGCATGTTGTGCATTGCACGTTTGTAGCCTACCTTTCTTTCTTGTGGGCATCTGTTCACAGCTGTGCTGGAAGTGGTTCTCTTTGTTTTGGACAAAGCAGTTGTCACAATTACAGCTGGCTACAGAACTGATGGTTAATTCTCACTACAGAGAGGTAGGTATTTCCCTCCCTTCTCCTTTTGCTTTTACAACTGTTCTTTGTGCAGGGGTGTGAATTTCAGTGGAGAAATACAGGAAGGCAGGGTATAGGTATATAGAGCAGGTTCCATGATGGCTTTCAATTCTTGCTCCTCCTTTCTGCCTCGTCAACCCATCCTCATCCCTGGAAATATGCTCTTGTCAAAGGGAAGAAATATGGCAATATCTCATCACTTATAATTTCTCTCTGGTACCCAGCAATGTTTCTCTCATGCCCAGTCATGTTGGCAGTAAAAAAGCATCAGGGAATTGCATGTATTTAGCAAGCTAAACCAAACAGGATCTGGTCTGAATGTCACACTGAGAGCACTGAGACATTTTGCTCAGCTGACGCTTTACCAAAAGAATCCTTTAATCCACACTTGGAATACAAAAGCAAACCAATTAATAAATCTTTTAAGCTCATATCTCTTTCTCTTATGAAAAACATCCTCTCTGTGCTTAAAATGCATCAAGACAATTGCAAAAAGAAATCCAAGCTGTTTTCCTTTGTGGTTGTGTCCTAACTGAAGTGCAGGATTATGGCATAGCTTGCACGATATCAATGGACCTCAATGTGCTATGAGAACAGTAGTCAAAGCATAATGGTGAAAAGATTCATGGCAGCTCAGTTGTGTTCAAAACACAGGAGGGATAAAAGACAGGAGGGAGTCCTGTCACAGGAGTTTGTTTTCTATGTGAAACACTTTTGGCCTGTTATAATGCAAGTTGCAATAGCAATAGTGCCAGGGAAGTGGAAATAAAACATTAAATCTGTTGTTTTAATTATGAAAAAGAAACATACTAGAATGCTGGCTTAGCATCAACACATATACCTATGTGAGAACTTTTACTGCAAGATGTATATTATGTTGGTATTTCCCATTTTCAATCATCTAAGGCTTGATTTTTTGGCAGCTCTCTTGTACCTGCTGGTTATTTTAAATTACATTGTCGCTGATTCCCTCCTGTAGCTGGTCTGACTATCTTCTGGATGTGTTCATCTTTCTTAGTTTATTTCTAAGATGTGGCTGCCAAGAGTGCTTTGAGTCTTCCATCTCCACGTACACAACCTGTTTTTATCCTGACTCCCTGTCAGCAATGAAACCCATCCAGTGGAAAGGCAGTAGGTAGTGAAGAGCTGTAGCACCTTTCCAGTTAAGTGTCCTGTCTGGCCAATTAAGAAAGCAGGACCTTGGGTCTATACCTTCCCTGCAGCTATACAAACTCTCTATTTGGTAGTGTTGCAGGCAAAACAGTCTCAACTTGGGGAATTTTACTTAATTTAATTTATTGCCCATAAACTTTTAATTAGTGATTTAATTATTGAGAAAAAAGAAGAAAACATAAACAATTAAACAAGCGCATGGGGAGACACATTACCCCCTACTCCAGGCTAAGTTCCAACCCAGCACCTCTCCTCTCTGCTTCTTAGTCTCAACCACTTGTTTTCACTACAGGTTATACTCAGTCCATCCCAATCCCTTTGGTTAGGCAATGAGCAGCAGAGTAGGTTGGGGTTGTGTGTGTAATGGTTTCTGTCTGCCACTCCTTGCTTCTTACTTATTTTCCTTTGCTCAGGTTGCCCATGGCCTGCAGTCTCTTTAGGGGTGTCTATGCTCTGGCATGGGTTGCCTGCAGGCCACAGTCTATTCAGGGGTGTCTCTGCTCTAGTGTGTGTCATCCATGGTGCAGTGTCTTTACGGATGTAACTGCCCCAGCATAAGTCTCCCATGGGCTGCATTCATCCTCAGAGACCTTCTGGCCCTGGCATAGAGCACCTCTTTCCAAAAGGACTCTCCAGCCATGCCCCTAACAGTGCCTCCTTCCATGTGTTCCTTCCATTCCACCCATCTGGCTCCTCCATTTCTCCTTCCCTAAGCAGCCGCCACACTTTCTAAACTATGAACAGAGGTGCCCTGTTCTCCTCTGGCTGGCTGGGGTTTTGGTGTGCAGTGGGCTGTTTACATTGGTTTTAGAGCTGTCTGGAAGCAGCTGTGAGGGGCTCAGAGCAGTTCATGGCCTCTTCCCACACGGATCACCTCTGCAGCTCCCTGCCACTGAAATCCTGCAGGTTTTGCCAAATACAACTAGAAAAAGGAGAACTGGATCTGGACTACAGCGTTCCTGCTTACTCCCCAAACTTAGGTGTGATGAATTCCCACAGAAAAATGAAGGAGAAAAAAAAATTACGTGTGTCTTTACTACTGTCATATTAGCAATGGCTTCACATGCTATGAAACTACAGCATATAAGTGAGTGCAAAAAAAAAAAAGTCCATGTCACAGATGATGACTATATACCTTGTGAAAGAATGGTACAGATAATCACAAAAGCTTTAAAGCTGCCCATTCTAACTTAGTTCCAACAGCATTTATAAATGAAATAATTTGTTTTTGTCATTTAAAAGGAGCTAACTCTGGAACCCAAAACAAAGCATACATTTTGTTATATCTCAAGAAAATGTCTCGTTCTATTGGCCATTAGTAACCTAAAGTCCATAAGTACCTCAAATCATCCATATAAATCTGTACTTTTATGAGAATTGAAACTGCCGGATCAGTTAAGTTGTCACGATGGAGGGCACAGAGGCTTGTCAGATGGAAACTGATATTTTGCAAACTGTTTTGCTTTATTTAAGCTGAATGCCATTGTAAACTTGGAAAGAGCTACAAGGAGACTTAATTTGAAAACGTAAAGGTCACCGAAGGCCTAACAAATGGGAAGCCTTTGGTGAAAATGTACTTGCTGAATTTGAGAACTACCTCTGAAAATGAAAACAAGCCAATATATGTTATAATCAATTTGAACACACAGAAAGACTCTAGGTGTATTTCCCTTCCTAAAGTGGCTAAGCAGACACAATCTTAGTACTGTTTCAGTCAGCCAAGTCTATTTTCTCGTTTATTGTGTGGTGTTAATAGTAAATAGTGATAGCAAATGCTGATACTGTTGAGCTCCTGATTAGTGGAGGTGGGCTCTTCAGCTCACACAGCAATAGGTCACGTTGATATTCGCATGGTTGCATGGCAATGACTCTTTTCTGTAACTGACCTAAAGGATTACAGATGGTACAGAGATTCTCAAGGTACTGATGGCCACAAGCTCCAAAACTAGGGTACAGATCTGTCATCTAACATTAATGCATTTTATTTTATGAAAAAAAACCATGGTATTAAAGCACAAGCAAATAGATGCTAGTAAGAAGAATCAAAAGTGAAAATAAACCATGTCTTTTCATGAGTGGAAGTCAGAAAACGGGTCTGACCACAAACAAGCAATGGAGATGTACAGTGATATATATATGCATATGCATATAGATATATGTGCTTATACACTCAAATATGTGCACATATAGGTTATAGAATATGTTTAGATATTTACACAGGTTAGGACAAGTTTTTTTAGTAGTATCTGATATCATTAGGACAATTTTGGATTGATAATACAATAAAGAGTGGTTCCTTGATGAGGATATTTTCTCGCCCTGCAGTTTCATTCCTGAAGCCATATCTAACCTGAGAGTCCCTCAGACCTTCTTTGAAAACTCCCATCTGAACATAGATAAGGTAGGTGGAATTTTTTTCCCACTAGACTGGCCATCTGCTCGTCATCTTCAATGTAAGATATATATTTGTGATTACTAACAGTTATTTCCTTTTATGTTTAATAGATACATATTCATTGTGTATTGATTTCATGTATTGAGTCATGTATTGATTTTCTGTGTTATTTCCATTGCATTGTTAGTCACATACCTATCATGTTTGTACTTATGATTATAGGTAAAGGATTTTTTGTGTTATGGCCATGACTAAGGCCGTGGCCTGATTTTCAGAGACATCAACCAGCAACTAATTCTCGCTTATTAGCTTTGGAATAACGTCATTTTTTAATTTTTAACTTTCACCATGTGTGTGCAACCGGTGAATACAGCTTCTGTCATATTGTTTTCTCAGATTTACGTTTGCCAGCAAATACCTTAGAACATGCTGGATCACCTTTGAATCTATAACATCATTCTTCAAAGTGTCCCAGTTGTCTGTTTTCAGGCTATCACAAAAAGGAAGCATGATTGACATGTTATTTGGGAATTTGAGGGTGCAGTGAGGAGGTGTCATATGGCAAAACAGTGTACAAATGGGCCCCACATTCTGCTGGAATGGATCGGTTTTGTACTATCTGTGCAGTCGCATTTATGTTTTTGTGAAGGGATTTTAATTTTGTTGTTGTTGTTTTGTTTTCTAACCCAGAGACATTGAACTTACTATTATGAAAAATTAACGTCTAAAGAGTAAAGACAGCTTTAATGATTATATTTTAACTAAGTGCATGTGCAGTTATCCATAGATCCTAAGATCAAAAAGTATAATGGTGTATGATGCAGCACTGACTAGAAAAATAAGCCTGTTGTTTTTTTTTAGCAAGAAAGTGTTTTTCCCTATTATGTGCCTGGTAGGTAATTACAGACACAGCATTGATACTACAATTACACACTGCCAACCCAGACATGCTGTACTGGCTTCTGGTCTTCTAATATGCTGGAACAGGGCTGGTTCAGTTACAGGCCATAATGAGCCTGTTGGAACAAAAAGCATTCATGTGAGGAAAGTGGCTTCACCTCAAACATCATCCTTGCTTTTAAACAAGTTGTATTGGATTTGCATGGCCAGGTTTTGGTAGCGGAGGGGCTACAGGGGTGGCTTCTGTGAGAAGCTGCTAGAAGCTTCCCCTATGTCCGATAGAGCCAATGCCAGCTGGCTCCAAGACAGACCCACAGCTCGCCAAGGCCAAGCCCATCAGTGACGGTGGTAGTGCTGCCGTTAGAACATATTTAAGAGGGAGAAAAAAACTACCCAACTGCAGCTGAAGAGAGGAGTGAGAATATATGAGACAAACAACTCTGCAGACACCAAGGTCAGTGAAGAAGGAGGGGGCAGAGGTGTAGAGGGCAGAGCTGAGATTGCCCTACAGCCCACGTTGAAGACCGTAGTGAGGCAGGCTGTCCCCCTGCAGCCCATGCAGGTCCATGGTGGAGCAGATATCCACCTGCAGGCCACAGAGGACCCCATGCTGGAGTAGGTGGATGCTCAAAAGAGGCTGTGACCTTGTGGGAAGTCTGCACTGGAGCAGGCTCCTGGCAAAACCTGTGTCCCCGTGGAGAGAGGAGCCCACATTGGAGCAGATTTGCTGGCAGGACTTGTGACCCTGCAGGGGACCCACGCTGGAGCAGTCTGTGAAAAACTGCAGCCCATAGGAAGCACTCACATTGGAGAAGTTCATGGAGGACTGTCTCCCCAGGGAGGGACCCCACACTGAAGCAGGGGAAGAGTGTGAGGAGTCCTTCCCCTGAGATGGAAGGAGTAGCGGAAACAACATGTGGTGAACTGACCACAACCCCCATTCCCCATCTCCCTGTGCTGCTTGGGGGAAGGAGGTAGAGAAATCGGGAGTGAAGTTCAGCCCAGGAAGAAGGGAGGGCTGGGGGAAAGGTGTTTTAAGATTTGGGTTTTATTTTTCATTACCCTACTCTGCCTTCTAACTGGCAATAAATTAAATTGTTTTCCCCAAATTGAGTCTGTTTTGCCCATAATGGTAATAGCTGAATGATCTGTCCCTGTCCTTATCTTGACCTGTGAGCTTTTTGTTGTATTTTCTCTCCCCTTGTCCAGTTGAGGGGAGTACTAGAGCAGCTTTGGTGGGCACCTGGCGTCCAGCCAGGGTCAACCCACCACACAAATGTAAGCAATATGATATGCGCGTGGTATTAATACAACCTCCCCATCAACTGGGTATTTGGAAGCATGGGGAAGTGTAAGTGTTCAGTTACTGCTCACAACTCTTCTGAAGCCCATCATGGAAAATCAGAATGTTTATGAATACAAATCCTATTCCATATTATTTTCCTAGTGGAAAAGCCAAGGTTATTGTTTAAATACTAACACATAGGAAAGAAATCTGATAGTAAAAGGCTTCTTGTTCTTGCAAAAGGAGAGGTAATGTTTATATGCAGGAGCACATGAAGTAAGATGAGTTCAGCCTAGAAATAAGATTTGGTTTCGTAGCGCTGAGGGAAATTAAACATGGAAACAACATTCTTCAGGAGGCAAGAAGGTCTTCAAGTGTTGTGTGCGTACTCTTCACCACAAGATTAAATATATTTCCAAAAGACAGGCTTTAATTCAGTATTTTAGAAGAACTCTATGGCTTGTATTTACAGAAGACTATGTAATTGCTGTCTCTTGAGAATATAAAGACCCTACATCTACAAGCTAGCTTCAAAAAAGCCAGCCACTAAATATAGACATTGAAAGGAGGGGCAAAAGGGAGGAGATATCAATAGGCAAAGGAAAAAAAGGTCTTAACAGATTCAGTTTGCCTGAATGGATGTTATTTCAGAAAGCTGTTCTTGAAAACCAGTCCTGGAAAGGTAGAAGTTCCCATAGTGAGTCCCTGTACTGTGAAGCCTAAAGTCTGGTCCTAGCCTGTGCTTTTCAAGGATTTGGTCAGCTGTGTGGAGCTAAAGATGTGTGACACTGTTAGCAAAGCTCAGATACAAGAGAGATTTATTTTAATGTGAAAGAGCAGAAAGGGAGGTGATACTGTATGAACAAAAATAAACAGGGGAAAGAGTGGAAGAAATGGGAACAAAATGCCATGATGTTTCAAAACCTAAAAAGCTTAGTTTTGCAAGTGAGATGTATTTACTATAAAGCACCCTACTTGCTCTAAGTTCTTGACCTCTTTGAGCTCAAACCAAGAGTAAATAAATACCTTTCTGTAGTCTCATATCAAGATTCATTGGGCACTATTGTCCTGTGAGGGACATAAAACCACTACAGACTGGACTTCTCTCTTTGGAAATGATGGCTACCCTGTATTCCTCCATACAAATATCAGATGGATATATATGGCAGTCACATTTTAACAACTGGTGTTCAGAATGCTTATTTAGGGCTTCCATTGAACAGAATGAATGCTATAGCACAACTGTACTTTTTTATCCAGGTTTAGCAGGTGATGGTCTCTCATATGAATCGGTGCAAATAAAGTGACTCTGTTGCCACTGTTCACTGAAAATAATAAAAAAAAATCAGTATGGAAATATAGTTGTGATTAATTTAATTGACTTTTAACACCTTCCTCCCCCCCTCTTTTGTTAACTAAAGACCACTGATTTTGTATCTGTTGAAGCTGAACCGAAACACTGCAGTTAAGGCTTAGGCACTTTTTCTAGTTTTCACGAAACAAGACAATACATTTTGAAGGAAATTTTGACCTGGAATACTACTTTAAATATCTGTCTCAAGGGATTATCCTGCCAAACATTAGCTACCTGCATGCCTAAATTAAGCCATAAATTAATAGAGAGACACCAGCTAACCTAACTACAATATGCGTTCTATTCCCAGAGGTGATTTTCCTTCCTATGGCACGCCTTTCTGTGGGTGGAAATAACACATAATGAATTAGGGACTTGCTGTATGAACAGCATTACTGATTGTGAAATTCAAAGATATATTTTTCTGTCTTAATTTTAGTTTAATACATTTGTAGTATTGCAAACATGCATCTCTGATAGTCCATAATGAGCAAGTCTAAATCCTGCCTTACTTACTGTGGACACAAAATGACCTTCATTGATGACAGGTTCTGTGTGCAACGCTATGTATCATTTATGAATATAAAAAAGTCAGGAAGCAAGCTGAGAGGAAATCATATATCAAGTCAAAGTCTAAGACAAAAAAGTGCTCTGTCCATCTCATAAACTATCTTTGCCATAAAAGAACTCTGTCATTGAACTTCAGTTTTGTAGACCTAGTTCAACCAACTTTAACAATGTGAATTTGGGTACATTTTTCAAAATGGCCATCCCCTACAATCAGTACAAGTTACAGATGTTTCTTGTTAGCTGTGTTTCAAAAAAATTATATTGCTGTACTAAGGGAAAAGCTGGAAGTTCCCATTACAGGTTTGTGAGGTTTTTTTATGAATTGAAAAAAGAGGTAAAAGTATCAGTTTCATAAAATTAAAAATTTGAATTAATTATGGTTCAGAAGGGTCTAAAAGCCTTCTATTGGCTTGGCGCTAAATTCATAATGTGCCTACACTGTAGTTTGGAGCCTTGTCTGCTTCCGGTCTCTCAGCTGGTTCCTGGCTACAGGTCAGACTTTGTTTCCCATCATACATTTCAGACACTTGCTTGGTAGCTGATGATCATGGCCAGAGACTCATACAAAGGAGTAAAAAAAAGCCATGAAAAGAGAGATCATCATACATCATGGGTAATGGTGTCTGGTTAAATAATTTTCTATGAAAAGTACCAGTGAAAGCATGTTCCACTCTAAAATTTTTGACCCCTCTGAACTGGGAAGAATGTTTCTATTTCTTCATTTGATTTCTGTTTCTAATGAATTCCAGTAAAATTAAACTTTTTTTTTTTTTTTTGATGTCATGATACTGCAAAGTAATTTTGTAGATCAGTTAATTTTTGGTGTGACTATTAAGTGTTACAGTTGTTCTGTCTCAGAACATTGAAGTTTAGAGAAGGGAACTCTATCTGTAAAAACAGAAAAGACCCTAACATATTGAATGCTCAAGCTGTCAAGGCACACCTTACAAACACTGCTCGTAGTATCGTAATAGAGCATTGCAGTTTGGTGTGGTTCATATTCAGTTCTTATACTAGGGTCAGCATTTATCTGGAGAGTCTATTCAAAGGGGAAAGACTGTTAGGTTTTGACCATTTGCTTCTATGCGGAGTCAGGAAAACTGATCCCTTAAGAAGTGTCCATTGAGTATCCATTAAAATTCTGAGCAAAGTTGACTGCTGCCACTCCTTACCTACCTTGAGCTTTTCAAAGCTGCAGTGACAGATTTTGACAAATTTGGGACAGCAGAGGGTATCTTGTCACTCAGGAATGCATGGCACCCCCATTTTACTCCTGTTGTATGTCTCAGCTTTGTGCAGGTGTCTCATATACCCTAAGCATTAGAGGTCATTAGATGCCAAAGTCTGTGAAGCTGAATGCAGCCTAAATGTACTGTGAGATAAATTTCCTCTTGAGATGCTTTTCTCTTCATCGACGACAAAAAGTGTTAGAAGTTTCCTAAATGTAGTTGACTGATTATTTCAGTCACAATGTTACTGTGATGAATCTCAATATGTTGATACTTTTCAAGCCAACAACAGGCTTGTATAAGCACTGCATGCTTATATAACGAAATAGAGAAAGATACCCTGAAGAGTTTATAGTCCGTGTAAAGGGCGAGATGCAGCTTGAGGATCCAGCAAAGTATCAGTGAGGGGTAGAAGATGACGGACAGTTACGGTCTGTGTTGTAAACAGTGAGCACAGTGCATACATCCACTGTGCATTGCACTGTGCGTTTATTCTCCTTGGATAACATGGTTTTGTGAGTGAAAGCAAGCTGTTGAAAGGCAAGCCTTGACTCTTTGATTGTGACCTCTGTCAAGTGTATCTAAAGGCAGACCCAGACTCTATTTCTCTGCATAGCTTTATTGTCCTGCCATTCTGGAGATTAAAAAAGTAGCCTCTTTAAAATCTAAAGGAGAATGATGTATATCTTTTTATAGAAAATACTGATCACAAAGGGATGCACCTTCATTATTGTATCTTAAATCTCTGCTATGCATTTTGACAACATATATTTCAAGACTATCAGTTTTTTTTCTTGTTAGTTTTTCTTCCCCCTGTGGTAAGGTAGGTTTTATTGTTACAACTGTCAAAGCGTGGGTTTTTTTTTGCCGAAATACTTGTGGAGAAGGAAAAAGAAAAAATGGTACACAGGCAGTAATAGAGATTGAGAAAACCTGATATGCTGCTGTGGTGAGGAAAACATTTTACTTTCGTTTTCTCGCCCTCCCTATTTTGTTTTTTTTTTACCTTTCCCTGAACTTTCCGAATATGTTGTTAGCCTTTTTTTGTAAGGGGACTATTACAAATAGATACAGAAGAGGAGGTACGGGACAATTGTTAGTCCTTCCCTGCCGTACCCAATCTTTTCCTGGCCCTGAAGGTAAACTGGTGTACTTCATGGTGACTTTTTACTCCTTCTCAGTATTTAATATAGAAAAAAAGTCTTTAAAAAACCCAACACTTTCTGTGTAGTAGAAGAGACTGATTCAAATACATAGAGACAGAGACAAAAATCTGCAAGGTCTCCCTAGCAGAATGTGAATGCCATTGCTTAGAGAGATACAACTGTTCAGGTTTTACACAAAAAAGCATTGAGTCCCAAGGGCAGAATAATGAAAGGCAGTGTGATGGCTCAGATTTTGGTCTGTGAGCCAGGAGACCCAGGTGATACTCCAAGGACTGACAAACACCTGTGTACATGCTGTGGTTGTGTTTGGTTTTCTTTTTGTTTGTTCATATATATGATAGGCCCCATGGGTGGAATTTGTCTGACCCTATTTAACTATCTAGAACTCAGCTAATTATCTTAAATTCTCTTTATAGTTGTGGAGAGACATTCATGGGTGATTCATCTCTTCCTAGATGTGTGAATGCTCTAAAATAGGTCAGAGGAATGGCATCTTGACTCTAAAGACAACCTGAGATACTGGCTCAGATGCCAACACCTGTTCTAGAGCTAGGTCTCCCTCCCCTCTGGGTCAGAGAACAGATCCTGTTGCGGATATTTACCATGTCTTCTAGGATTGTCTTTTTGGCTTTTATGGGTGGATTCATCCAACTGAAGTGAGGTACCCAGGGAAAAAAGAAAGACTAGGATTTAGTCATACATAGAGAAAATTTATATTCAGTGAGACAGCAAAAGTTTTCCATTCCCTTTCTTCCTGTTGGACTCCTCCTTCCTAGTATGTTACTTGTGATGTCCTTTATTGCAATAACAGAAGTTTGGGGTTGGTCTTTCATGCTGTCATTTGTTTGTAATACTCGTGTGTCCTATTCTGGAGTGCAGAATAAAGTATTGCTATTTTTAGAGGTTTGCTATAAATAGAGCCACGTAAACAGTTCGTTTCCTGGACTAGCTTCTGAAAAGAATTGTTTTAAAGCATTCTCTTTGTTTTTCCAAAATAATTTTAGAGAAGTGGGAAAAAAAAAAAAGCCCTAAATTTCTTTTTAGCTCAAAGTAGTCATTTTTCAATACTCTTTTGAGTGACTCAACCACTAACATAAATTTATGCTCAATCTTACTTATTGGAGATGCAGAACTCAGCAAGGAATCGACAAGTGCTTAGCAAGGATTACCTGAATAAGCTACAGCAAGAAAGAGAGAAAACACTGTTGCAATGGGAGATACCAGCCTTAGAATACTATATGATTGTTTGGGTATTTTTTCTGATGGGTTGGGAAAAAGTGCCAAAAACTTCCTGGTAAAAGCAGTGTTTGCACCCCAGCCTTCTGGTTTTTTGGATTGTTTGCTTTGCATGAATGTAGTTCTGCAACGAAAAGGTCAAACACAGTATTAATGTTCTAACTTTTAATATTTTGAACTACATTTCTTAGTGAACAGTGAATTTTTGGGGTGGGAGTGAATTCAAGTCTAATCCATTGGTTGTTGGTTCTGGGATAAAATAACTGGTACAAAGCAATTTTATCTTTATTTCTGCAGCTCATATTTTTGATCTTGGCAAGTATAAGTCTTAATTTTCCTATTGTTTAGGGGAGGGGAAGGAGCAGATGGCTCTTATCTCTGAAAATTTCTCTCTGACCTTTAAAAACAACATACCTGATATATTTGCCACATCCTCCCTTCAGCAAAACCGGACTAATGATAACTCCTTCTGGGCTGAGCTTGCAGATCTATGTATTCAAGTTTCAGCTGACAAGTAATGTAAAACAAAGTGGACTGAGTTATCTGAATAGTAGTAGTCATGACTGCTGGTAAAGTGGAATGATAGGAATTCTTTCAGGCTGCATGACTTCCTTATACTTAGCTGCCCCAGATAAGGCTTTTATGGTTCTTCTCTTCGTAAGAGTGAGTTCACAGCTGGAGACACTTAACCAGCTTTAGCAACTGGCATTGATGCTGGAGAGTCTCTGCAATTTCAGTATGTCAGAATACCCTACTAAATCTTCTGGGATGAAATCAGTGCTCTCACTTTTGGCCTTCCCACTGCTTGTTTAGACTCTCAAGCACTTTCAGCACGTGAGCCATGTGAAGAGTTAAAGGTCAGAGAGAAATTTTCAGAGATAAGAGCCATCTTATGCAAGGGACAACGGGGAGAAGTTAAAACACGTTACCAGCGATGGCAGCCACCTCATCGCATCCTGTTCCTCAACTGAGTCAAAGGTTATGTCAGGCTTCATTTGCTGCTTAATTAAAAAATCTCGCACAGGTCCTATCTGTGACAGTAAGAGCAATGTAGCATAAGTACTAATTCTAATTGAATTTTCAGGCTTGTGAAGTTGAAAGAGGAGTGAAATGTGTAGAGACTGCTATCGGCTCTTATTAGCTGAAAGACCCTGTCACTGGGGAATCACCGTTGTGCAGAGGAGGGCAGTGCAGCTTCTGCTGGTGCCTCACTGTCAGGTTTGTGAGATACAACCATCTGAACCAAATGAGACCATGCTAAATCATGCTAATGAAAGACTAAATTAATAATCTATTTCAAGGCCTAAGACCCATCAGTAATTTATTTACACTTTAGAAACATTTTGTCAAGATTCCAATAAAGAAAATATGTGGCATCCTGGAAGAATAGTCTGCTTTCCTCTCCTCATTTTTCTTCATGTTAACTGGGGTGAAATCTTGAGCTTTGAATATATATATTTAAGTATGTATCAATTCTAATCCATTCAATGTTGAATAGTTCAACACTCGAGTTCTGACAGTTAAACTCACTAACTTTCCATTATGACTGTGTACATAATTTTATCACAGAAAAATTAATTCGGTGTTTCTCTACAATGTGTAGATAGCTTGACAAAGTGCCCGCCTGAACACGGCTGTGTAAAAATAAAAATAATCAGTTTTGTGCAAATTTCATGAGCCAAGCTGCCAAACCAGATTTTTGAAATGCGTAGATTGCTTAACTTTATTCATATATCGTATGATAATTCCCCTTTCCTAAAGTATAAAAATGACAGATAGGAGTGTTTTGTGGTCTTTTTTCCCTCCTTAGATCTTTGATTTGGAAATGAATTTAAGCTATAGAAATTAGTAAGGGCTTAAGGATAACTTGAAGTGCTTTGCAGAACAGAGAATGCATAATTTGCATCTGAATCAGGCTGTAGAGTAAGAACATGGAAGTGTTGCTACAGACAAAATTCAAAGATCCTATTTCTACCTCGCCTTTCCATGTCATTTAGAAATTTTGCTCTGCTGCTGCAATGGCCTCAACAGGGTCATACATGGAAGATCAGACATATGGAAAAACCTGTGCGGTTGTGGCTTTGATGAAAAGAGAGACTCTAGATGTAAAAATCTCAGAGCTCATTGAATTATTTCATTCTGTGTGTTTCTGTCTTCATCTTTGTAATTCCTATATGCTGCTTTACTTGTGGAATCTGTAGAACAGTCTCAGTGAAAATAAGACATGATCTCTAGCTTGTTAGTGATTATCTGGAAAAAGAATACAGAGAATCTGGAAACCATCCAATCAAAACAAATAATGAAAAAGATGACTTGAAAAATAAGCTACACCCTTTTTTTACAGCACTAGAAACTAACTATTTACTGATAACTTTATTATGCTTGTTTACTGCTCCCTAGTGCTTAATCATTATTTTTAGGGATTTAGGCTTTATTTCATCATTTTAACATAACAACTGTCGCTTGAGTTGAAGAAACAGAAAGGATAGAATATGCAATACACAGCGTACAGCTGGTTGAACTGTTCACAGCAAATAATTTAGTGGCTCAGTTAAGCCTTATTATCTCTTTGAAAATTGTCCAGAAACAGACTTTGATTATTATGAAATTGTTAATTACTCAAAATTGTTTGACAAACATTTTATAGAAACAGAGTCCAACTTTTGGGCTGGTCTCAAGCTGTCTCTTATTCACCACCCTGAGCTCCTGTTCTGTGCTGGTGGGACAAATACAATCCCTAGTTCTTTAGATGTAAGAAGTCAGCAGATGAGAAGCCAGTAGATGGTGCTCAAGGATGTGAAGCCAACTTCTGTGGTTTTAGGGAGGAAGAAAACATGTTGCTAAGCAGTGCAAATATCTTTATTTGGCTGCATTTTGCATCTATGCTTAGCAGGTAAGTCCCCTAGTTCTTTGGCTTCCCACCCACCCGGTCTGAAATATTTGAAATATTTGAGGAGTGGGAGCTGAGAGGTTGCTGGAGAGTAAACTGCCTCTCTGAGTTTATGTTGCCAGGAATATTCACAGCACTTCTCTGGAGAGAAAAATCCCGGTGTGGAGGAGTTCTCAGGGAGAAGGGCAAACTACATCCAAAGATCATAGTGCTTCCTTCGTTCCTTTCCTTCTGCAGCACTACTTTGTTATAGAAATTCTCCGTATTTGTATGATGGCAGCAGCATCAATCTCTTCAGTCCTTGCTATATACACTTCACTTAGTTCCTTCAAAACACTACTTCCAGTGATCATCGTCTAGGACTGATGTTCATGCTATGTTACTCTTGTTTTTCTAAAAGAATTTTCCTTTTTGAAAATTAGCGTAACCAAATCTTCAGACATTTGTGCTAAGAACTCCCTCAGCTGTATGAGTTCTTAATTGCCTCATTGTTAGCCTGAAAGGTTTGGATTTGCTTAGTCTGAGATAGAGAAATGCAAAGGGAGATTTGGTAATAATCCTCCAGTACATAAGAGGCTGCTGCAAAGTGGGAGGCCATAGATTCTCCATGTCTACTCCACATAGTGCAAGTTTTAATAGGCTTAGGTTAATGCAGGGGATATTTAGTCTGAACATTAAGAAAAACCTTTATAACTGTAAGAGTAATGAAGCATTGGACTAGATTTCTGAGACATTATCAACAGTGATTTTTAAGCATAGACTAGAAAAACTGTGTGCATTTTCTGTTCTGGAGAATGTGTGTGCATATGTGTGTAGGTGATCTGGATGAGTTCTCAAAATCTCTTCCATCCTAAACTCTGGTTTGCTTACCAAAGGTAGATTCTGCTGTCTGTTTTTCATAGTTCTGCAAATAGATTTTTTGATTATAAAATGTGGGCCAAAGACTGTACCTATCCATAGCCTTTTTACCTGATACACCTCTATTTATCAGTTTTCTTTTTAGTCCTATAAATATTCTGATTTCCAGCTTTTGATAGGTAGGCAGGAGGCCTGCTTGTATGCCTCAGTACTCTCTGCTTTTTGTGGAAAGAAGATAAAAGACATATAAAACAATAAGCCTGCAATTTGGTCACGTGTATATTTCATAAAGGCAACTTACTGAGTAATATATAGAAGGTTTTTGCAGGCTATCTTTATGATAGAAACTCCATTTTGTGAGTGAAGTACTTGCATTATTGATTTTAATAGAATTTTGCACAGTAAGGATAAATTGTGGTAATACTGCATGATGCCGCATAAGAAGATGCAGCAGACTAAGACTAAAATGACTGTTGGTATATATTCTGTGACGAGAACACTGTTTTATGACCAATGGAGGCAGCAGTTCCATAATACACAAGGTCCAAGTGCAATAAACAGGGTCTTGGTATCATAGATTTCACCAGGACTTTGAGCAATAAAAATGTTTATGATGTTGAGTATTATAGTGGTATATTGCTTAGAAAACATGCAACAATAAGAAGAGGATTTTGTGTGCAGCAGCATTTTAGGGAAGTTGTGTTTTGCTCAGAGAAGCATACATCCACATTTTAATGTATGTCTAAATAACTTTGTGTTCCTATTACTGTTAACAGCTTCTTCCATATAATTTGTCCTGTTTTCTCCTTATAATGTGTTTTCCAAATTTAGGCATGTGTAGGAGGCAGCGAATGCATCTTCCTGTGTATTTGAATATGGATGATGCATACCTCAAAAAAACCACCTGTTTTCTTTGGGTATCTACAAGTGATTCTTTGTGAATTAAATAATAACCTATTGCTTCTGCATACTTATTGTGGATTTGCATACTCTCCACTCTCACCGTAAGCAAGATTCTTTGATTCAGCCCTTAACAAAACTGAACTTAGCCCACAATGACAGAAAATTCTGGTGGTAACCCTCTAGCTGTAGGTGTCTCTAAATGATGCAGTATCTTGTAGTATACTACGACAATAACATTAGACTTGGTTTTCATTTATGACCCTTCCAATGTTCTCAGTTGGAGCCAGATTAATACACTTAATGTTCAAATTTAAACCACCTGTTGGTATTTGATTATAGTTCATTCAAAGTCAAAATCCACAAAGCAGCTGTCGTCTTAACAAATGGGCATTTTCTGTGCAGTGTTGAGCTGCAGATAAATTCTGGGGTAACTTTGTATGTGAGTATGGAGAGGAAACCTGCACTTATCACATCGTGAAGCATGACAGCAGCACAGGCAAAAAGGACAATGCATCTTCAGTTGTATTCTGGCTTTTGGACAAGGTGAGGAAAAGACTAAATGCTGTTTAAAATACTGGTTTGCAGATATGTGTGTATATTTGTATGTTTTTACATATGTATGCACACAAATGTTTGTGTGTATTAAAAAAAAAGCTATGTTGGGACCTGTGTATTCAATTTAGTTTTACTGGAGTGCTAGATGAAGGCTGGTAGAGTAAAGGTGTCATGCCAGATAGAACAAAAGATTTGTAAGACTCTCTAGATGAAAGGGAGTGGAGTGCGCAGATGTGTATATTCACTCTTGTGTTATGTTCTAAAGCAAGCACAGTTAAATGAAAGAATAGGTTGAATAAATTGCATAAGACAGATGAAGGAAGAACAGAAAATCAGACTCAGAGAAGTGAAGTGATTTATGCAAACTGATGCAAAATTTAGTGGCTAGGTATTTACAAGAACCCAGGTTTCCTAAATCTTCAGGCCACTGTCTTGTAACTGAGAAACAGCAATAGAAATTAAACAGTCTTGAGTGCCAAAGGATTTCTAATTCTGAACTGCTAGTCTATTAAAACAATTTTGCACATCGAGCAGACATATGGCAAAAAACATTCAAAGGAAAAGAATTTTGCAGTAAAATTTGATTGAACCAGTCTTCTGTTTTCTTGGGTGTTAACTATAAATCTGTTTTGTTTTGGTTTGTTTTGGTTTTAATCATTTATGAGAAAAAAGGTGGGGAGAGAAAGAAAGAAAATTCTGAAGAAATAAACACTGAATTGATAGAACATAAAATTCGCATGTATTTCAGCATGACTTGCTCATAGTGACAAAGTCTTCTGCATTGCTGTTGTAAACCTTATTTTTGTTTAATAGAGTTTGTACAATCTGTCAGCTTTTAAATTAACTGCATGACTGGCTCAGACTTGAGTCACGACACTTAAGACCACATAACATAATCACTGCCTGTGAATGAAATACAGGGATGTGGAACTGGCAGAGCCTGCAGGAAATGTGGAGGAAAAACTTGTCATTTTACTGATGAAACAAGACAGCAAAAATATATTCCTAAATAATTTCCCTACTGCTTTTTTTTTTTTTTTATGGTTATTTACCTCCTTTTCCTTTTTGTCTTCCCATGAAGATATGGCTGTTTATCTTTAGTCTGAGTTTTTGATAGTAAACTTTCACATTTATTCCAAATTGGTTTTCAATATTGTATGATAATGCTGAAAAATGAGATCATAAAATCAGATGTCACTCCATTTTCTGATTAAAAGAAAGCAAAATATAGGCCTATTTCTTCAGATAAGGTTGGTAGATTTACAACCCTGGTTTGTTTAAAAAAATCTGCAATTAGGTGTAAAAATAAAGTAACTAAAATAGTAGAGAGTTGCCACATTCTTCTTTTCCTTATGTAATTGATGTTACTTTCCTCACTGACCATATTTGAATGGTTCAACAATAGCGTAATACAAATGCACGTGGACAGCACTGGTTTGAGAAACCACAGCATATCACAGGCTCTATGTTACTAGGTTTTGAGGTGGCAACAGATGTTTTGCAACAACTTTTATAAATGTTAGGATTGCCTAAAGAGTTATCTGTTGATTCATTTGATTATAGACTATTGTCTTCACTGTACTCGCTCAGCAGTCTGACAAGAATGTGGAATAAATTCTCTGAGAAATTACAGATCATTGCATTCCTTGCTACTTTCTGCTTCAAATGACAAGTGCACTTCTTTTTGTATATATATATTCCAGTCTGAAATACTCCAATGCTGACAATTTTCACCCTGGGGAGAGGATGAGAGAACCAACCTGATAGATCTTAATAGTGTTGCCTAATGCAGCACTGGAACACGCTCAGACACAGCTGTGGATAACCTAGCAAAAAATCTGTGTGGGTCAAATTAAGCTAGAAAACGCACTGTTGAATGAAACACAAACACAGTCTTTATGTGACCAGCTGGGAAGCTTTCTGAATGGAATTTGGTGGGCTACAGGTTTCCTATTAGAATGTTTGGTCCTGTTCATCATACAGGATCCCGCAATACCAAAGTGTCTCTTCAGAAACCATTGCTCCAAGTTATGTATTGCATTTTCTCCTTCTTAGGCTTTAATGCATGAAGGCTATACTTAAAGAAAGGAAAAAAAAAAACCAAACCAACAACCAAACCAAGAACACAGAAACTATGGAATATGGTCTTAGAATTACAGTGATAAATAATTTTGAAAGAGTATTTGTAGACTTTACTCTCTTCTCATTGGTGTTGGTATAATTCAGGAATCACTTAACTTCATTGAGAAGGAATAAGAACTTTTATTTTTTTGGAAAATGGAAACCTTTTTCATTCACCTTTCAGCACATTAGCAGGATTAACGTTTTGAAAGTATCTTGAAACTACAGTTTATGAGAACTGATGGGCTAAATCCTCAGATGACATAAATCAGCTTACCTTCAGTGATTTCAGTAAATACTGTGTTAATAAAAATGATACCAGATCACTGTGGAAGATAAGACAAGAAAACGCAAAGCAAAATATAAGACCACCGCCCAATGTTTGTAGGAAAAACAATATGAGATTACAGAACAGACATCTGTGGTTTAAGTGTTTCTTATACAGAGATCTCATCTTCAGACTGGAAGGAGTATATACACAAGACACTCTGGGATTAGTTCAAAATATCTTATGGATTCCTACTGGGAATTAACAATAAACCTTTTAAAAGACACAGCTAAGTCTTATTAGTAACAGAAGTAAGAAACTATCAAGATGAGAACAGTTAAAATTACCCTGGGGAGTTAGACAGGATGCTGGATTTTGCTAAGATGCTGAAGCTAGAGAGGTAAGAGCATATCCTACGCTACACAAGAACATATGTTACATGGAAACAATTTTGAAGAAGGTAACTTATTTTAGTTACATATGGCACAATTGATTTGTCTAAATGTAGGCATCTTATGCCATTTCAGATGTCCTTGGACATTAAACATATTTGTATTAGGCTATTAGATAGGACAAAGCAAGAGGAGAGCTACTTTGAGTGGCAGCTGCAGTCTGGGCAGGATGTCTATAGCATCTCAAATAACATTAGAATCCTGTGTTTATGCAACAGAATTAATGCTCCAGGAACTCAGCTGTTTTCTTCACTGCAAATTAAAATGAGAAAAATGAATGCCACAGAAAATTATGTCATAGCCATCTATTTGTCCTCTTATCTTTCATGAGTTTAAGGTCTTTGTTATATGATAAAACTTTCCTTTTAGGTTTCATCATGTACATGTTTGTTCCAGCAGACCAAAAAATGTGTTGATCTGTTTATAGATACCTTTTTCCTAGTCTAAGGATCCTTGACTATCATGAGGACATTTAATCTCTCTAGAATTAGACTAGGTCATAAGGAAGGTGATGGATGTTAGTGCCTTTGAGAATCAGTAAAGACATCAGACGTGAGGATAGTTAGTGTAATTTGAAAAGCCTTTAGACTGCATTGACTTCTCCCAAAGGATCAAAAATAGTTCCATAATCAGCCCACTTTACCTTAGATTTGCTTAGTTTGGGTTAGTTATATCCCTGGAAAACAATGACAGAAGAATCAAGCGATACCCTGGTTCTTCAGCCTGAAGAAGAGAAGGCTCTGGGGAGACCAACTCTAACCATTCTGCGATTCTGTGAAGGCAAACAGAAGAAATCCTAATCTAGGCAGAATGCAGAAAGACCACCTCCTGGTCCTAAAGTCAGGGTTTGCTGTAGACTTTTGCTTTGGTAATAGGAAGGCTGTGACCAGCCAAAGGCTTACTCTGCATTTACCTTATTTCTTATGCTTTCCCAAAGCACTCATTACACCCTGAGCTGCTGCCAGAAAGAAGATAAGGTGAAGCACAGAGCAGCAGCCTGAGCAAGATGACAGGTCTGTTCCACAATACTGAAACAGAAAAGAATAGACAGCCTCTCCTGATTAGCAGAGACTAAGAGCCTTCCCTTATTTCTGCTTCTGGCTCCTCCCCTTCAGTGACATGGCACGCCCCAAACCTTGCCTGTTCCCAATTACTCAGCGCTTCCTGATTGGTTGCATGAATGAACGAATTTGCTACAGAGTTTACTCCAACACAGCTTTGTTGAGACTTTTGCAAATGCAAAGTGCACGTCCTTTTGTGTGTACGACTGATGACGCACATAGTATAGATTAGTGGGGCAGACAACAGTTGTAGTTTGTAAGGCCGTACTGTTAAATATTGCAGTATCCCCTGACTTTACACTGTATGAGAAGTTATCATGTAGCCCCCCAAATAGCCTGTCCTGATAACCATCAGACATAGCCCAGGAAAGGAAAGCTGTTTCTTCGTGAAAAAGCATACCTTGTGTATCCCAGTATTGACATATATCTGGTTAAGACAGTTTGAAAATGCAAAAAAGCAGACTGATGGAGCAAGCAGTGTGATGGTTAATGCCACTGAAAGAGACACGTGAGGGTTGATGCTACGGAGGATGTGACAAAGTCTCTGTTTCAACCATGTTAATTTTTCATAGCAGTTAGGAGCCTATAAGCCTTGAATAGTAAGGGTAGAAGAATGAAGATGAAAGAGGACAGAGAACCATGATCAAACAAAGCTGAGTATCAGAGGCAACACAAAGACCTGGAGTCCCCATGAGTAAAGTGTGAGATCCGATCAATCCCATTTGACTGTAGCTTTACCTGCTTGTAGCAGATGCAAATAAATTTAGTGTATCCTATATCAGGTTACAATGCATCTTTGATTCTAAAGCTGTGCTTTAGTATTATTTCTGCCAGTGTGTGTGAAACTAAACTGGAAAAGCATTCATAGAATTTGATGGTCTCCAAAGGTGAATCCAGTACACGGCACCAGGCTGGAGATAGTGTGAATGGAACCGCTTTAAAACGCGAACACTGTTATGATACACTGTCCTTAGTACCATATGGTTCCACCCTTACTGGACTGCACTATTGGCTAGACATACGTGTTGTTTACTCGCAGGATATCAGCTGGGGAGAAGCAATTAATCCCTTCCGAAAACAGCTTAGGTACAGTTTGGAAGCTACTTCATTCCAGAGATTGCTTTTTGTAGGCAATATAGTCAAATTGCAAGTTTGGTTTCTCTCATCCTGCAGAGTTCTATTACCCTGTTGAGTTTTGCACCTCCTGCCATGCCTCGAGGCTCTACAACCCATACCTGTATTTCAATACGCTATTGAAATAACACTCCGATGGAATGGGGCAAAGCCCATACATTATTCCAGGCACTGGGACCTGAAAATAACACAGGCAAAAAGCAAGCCTACCTTACAACTATAAGGTTGCAACATGGAGGATTAGAGGAGACCCACTTGAACCTCTGTACCTCATGCATGTGGCCAGCGTATTCTAGAGACCTGAAAATGCCATGTGAGCTATTCTGCACCAGGACTGGCCGGAGGTTACTCTCTGGGAAGATGTCTTTCAATAGGTGCATGTAGCCCAGCTGTACCTATCTGTATAAACATTTGTATGCCCTGTTGGGACAATATCCAGCTCAATGGTTTCAGTAAGAAATTCAGACATGAAAGGACTTCTCAGTGCTTTCAATTGTATTAAATCTTACTGGATGTTATATCAAAAAATATCTCTTTTGTGATAGGTTCTTCTGATATCTGATGTGCAGGAATTACCATCTTTTCATATGTTTTAAAAAGAAAATCAGATGTTGCAAATAAAAGATCTGGAAATGGAAATTCTCTTCAGGATTGCCAAAATTTTCCAAAAGGTAGATAGAGAGGTAGTGAAGAGCTCCAGGAATAGTAAAAGGCTGGAAATATAATAAATGACTGCAGCTGGTTCAATTCATATTCTGACTTCTCTATATTGAATAAGCTCTAAATAAAGCTTTTAAGTCCTCCTCCCCCCCCTTTTTTTTTACCTCACTCTCTGTAATTTTTATTTAAACTCCTAAGACTAGCTGGATCTAAGAAAATAAAAACAAGCGTAAGGGCTTTGTTCTTAAAGCATTGAGATTGGAGTAAATTGTGAGCAGCTCAATGTATGCGAGATTAGCATGAAGTACTTCTTGCTTTTTGTGGAGGATTCATGTACTCATAATATTGAGAATTCAAACAAGTTAATAAACATAGTTCAGGTTATGAAAAAATTGTCTTTTATAGAAATGTTTCATTTTCTTCCCTTTACAGAACTTTCATAATTATGAATATTAGTAAAACTAAAGAAAACAGGGAAACAAAATTGTTTTATCTATTCAAACTTTTCCTCCAACTGCAAGAATTTTCTTACATAATTGCTAATACTCAATTCATTAAAGTGGCTAAGCTATTAATTTATCTGTCTTGTCTATGTATTAGGTTAATGTTTGTTTTATTTAATTTTCCAAAGCAAAGAATAGTTCCAATCAGCCTTTTTTTATTAAAATGAGAAAAATATGAATAACTATTTCTGCAATTTAGTTATCTAGCTCATATTGTAACCTTCGCTTGTAGCTGCTTAGAGACAGGGATATATTTAAAAGCATTACAGTATTATCTTGTCTCTCATTCATCAGAAAATCAGTTGAATGCAAAAGCTAATAGTTTCCAGGACACATTCTGGGGTGTTTGATGCATCTTCAAGCTCAGATAACTCTGAACTTCAATGAGTTGAACATTAAACTAGATGTTCACGAGGTGAACTATTTTTTGAGCACATACTTACTTTGGAAACAAGACTGTAATTTGGATACTGTGTTCTTTTGCATTTTGCTTGGGCACTTTATGTGTTCAGTTCAACACACTCCATGTCTACATAAATTATTGATCTCTGTGCAAAGGTATTTTCGGTGAAGAAAAACCCAGATCTCTAGTACTAGATAAAGCTTTGTGGCAGGCTGATGTTCCATATGGTGTAGCTGGATACCCAATAATTGTGTAGATGCAACCTGTAAAGATAAATACAATTACACTACCGTTTGGTTTTTTACTAGAAAATCAAATGGTTTTGTTTTCATGGAGTTCATATGCTCCCTGCTGCATAGCAGTAACAGGTTTTTCTTTTATGTGAAGCAGGTGGCTAATATTGAAAAACCTGTTTTCATGGTGTGAAAGATTTATTGCCCTCCAAACTCATCTCAGAATCTTTGCAATTGGCTAGCAACTGCTGTTTGAAAACCATTGTAGATATGCAATGCAAGCACATAAGGAAGAATGCATAGAGGGAATGGGAAGAATAGCTTAGCTTTTTTGTTTTGGGAATTTGTTTTTATAAAAAGACTGTACCAATTCCCTACAAGGCAACCTAACGCATAAAAATAAAGCTTGGAAGTTTCTAGTGATATCTTAGAAATATTGTGAATTCTTAATTATTTTAAATTAACTATAAAAATGGAAGATTACAATAATCTTGTGTGGTCTCCTGCAAGTCCTTATTACTACATGACGTAATATTATGCTGTATTTTAAAATAAGATTATTTTTGTGTGCTCATGGCTCCTATTGAAAGGCCTTCTTCGCCAGTTATGTCTTCAATTATGCTTTTCCATGCCTTTTTTATATCCTACCTTCTCACTTGAACTGGAAGAAAGAGAAAGACGCTGAGACAGGAGACACTGAGACACCTTCCTATTCTTCTTAGCCTAGAAAAGGAACTTCTTCATATTTCATGGTGCTTTGATTCAAAATACTAGGTCTGAGTTAAAATGTGTTGGCAGGATTTGACTGATTTCCTTGAAGTGTCACACACTTGTGTTAGCTATTTGGTTGATGATAATACAAAATATGGCAAAAAAGGAAAAGGTAGGCTATAATTAATTTATCTAAAACAGATTTATCATTAGTTTAAGTACAATTGATGTGATAGACAAAAGAATTTTTTGAGCTTTTCTTCCTAAATTTAGCCAAACCCTGCACTAGGCGTTTGTTCTAAGAAGGTTCTCTAAGCTCCATCTGTAATCAATGGAGAAAGGCAGCACTTAGATTCATGTACCAGTTGTAGGTAATTATGTCTACCTGCTCTCTTTTAAGCGTATTTACAGCTTGACATGGGCACTTGCTGATAATTAACTTGATCCAAAACTATAGAGTTTAAGGGAAGAAACACATTCTCCTTACTCAATGAGAAGCTAATCTTGAACAACAGGAGGAAAACTCAAGCAGATCTCAACCCTTTGTGGGATTACCTGCTTTGAAGTTTCCTGCGCCTTCATTGGAAGCCTTTGTGCTGAAGCAAGGTTGCAAAAGATAGCTCACATGGTTCTGATAGCAAAGGACTGGCATTTAGCTGTCTAAAATTATACTTCCTACTTCTGAAATAAATCACAGAATCACTGAATGGTAGGGGTTGGAAGGGACCTTCAGAGATCATTTAGTCTGACCCCCATGCCAAAGCGGGGGCACCCAAAGCAGGTTGGACAGGAACACATCCAGGTGGGTTTTGAATATCTCCAGAAAAGGAGACTCTACCGCCTCTCTGGACAGCCTGTTCCAGTGTTCTGCCACCCTCAGAGTAAAGAAATTTTTCCTCATGTTGAGACAGAATTTATGTGTTCCAGTTTGTGCCCATTGCCCCTTGTCCTGTTGCTGGGTACCTCTGAAATGAGTCTGGCTCCATCCTCTTACATTATTATTCATTCAGTTTTAATCCTACGTAGTGTCTAGAACAAAAGACCTAAAGCAGGAAGGCACATGGTTAAGTTCCAGAGAAGAAACTGAGGTTGTGAAGTGGAATATGAATGTAATACATGATTGAACAAGGTCTAGATCTCACAGAAAAGACAATAAACAAAGCTAAGCTTGTCATGGGTTTCTTGGGGTGTTTTTTTTTTTTTTTTTCCAGGGTGTGACTTAAGTTTCCATCAGAGGTTCTGCACACTTCCATTTCCTTGTGTGAAAAGGCATATCCTTCCCATCTTTGTCTATATTCAAACACTAATAAACAGATGGTCAAATTAAAGAGACCCCATCAGCCAGAAAATTAAATGAATTAGAAATTCACCAGAGCTTGCTTTTCCAAACCATTCCTTCTTCCATTAAAATAAACAAACCAGCTTAGTTTTCCCTCTGCTTTTCTTCCAAACACTTTCAGAACCATGAGATCAAATAATTAAGCTGGTGGAAAATCCCTTGTTGGTATTAGAAACAACCTCTACTGGGAGGAAGACTAAGATAACAGCTGGTTATTACAGAACAAGATATTTCATTACATTGAGCATATCTGCTTAAGAAAAAAGAAAAGTCAGACTTTGAACTTATTGGATCAGTGATTACAATGGAATTGGAACACACTTGAATAGATATATTTTGCATTGTGAGGAGAATAAGGAGATATTCTAATGGGATTTACATGTTATCCAAAATGCAGGTTATAAAACAATTTACAAAGGAGGGTGAATCTTCCAACACTCGAAGCAAAAGGCAAGCAATGCGGAAATTATATCAGGGCATCAATTAGTCCCAGCCCATCATGGCAGACTGATGACTGTACTAACTTCACTTCTGCCAGTCAGTGCTGTTAATGACATTGGTTTGCTCAAGCTAGATAACAGCTACAGTATAAAAGGTCCTTCAGGTTGCACCTACATTAATGTATTGATTCAGAGCAGCAGTCCAGTTTTGAACAGTCCCCTAATTGTCACTGCTTGCCATGTGGTGGCACAGTTTTCTTAGTGATTAGGGTCAGCGGACTCAACTAAACTGTCAACACCACTCCAGGGAAGCACAGGCACTCTGACTACTGATGAGCCACAGAAATCTCAGTCTTTGAGCCATGGTCATAGTGGAGACTTTTGCTCTATGGGATCAGATTAAATTTAGTCTGAAATAGTTTTCGTGAATGACATAGAGTGAAGATGTAGGGGCATCAGCACCAATGGCTTAAGTCTACTAATCTATTCCCTGTACTGTACCAAATAGCCTAACACATCATCTATGTGAGCTGTAATTCAACTGTCTTTTTAAAGATAGTCAGATCTTACAACTATAGTATTTGGTTCACCACTTGGTGTGGAAGATCTCAGTGTTGCAGTTAGAGATAAAAGCCCTGTGGGGTTAGGCTTTCTGGTCCTGCTGTGGAGATTAGAAGTCATTCCAACACATGAGATATTTCCTCTCCACACATTTCAACTCTCCCTTATAGCAGCAACAAGAGAAACCACTGCCAGCCTGCACCACAAAGGCTGCTAGCTATGCCCACTTTGTCATTCCCTGGTAATCTACAGCCCTTGGTGAGCAGTCTCTCTTGTACCTAGATTCTACTTGTACCTAGATTCCACCTGCACCTAGAACAGGTTGAGATAAAAAATGCAGGCAAATTGTTTACTTTAGAGGTTTAGAAAAACTTGCTTTTGCCCAGAGCTACCTTGCCCTAAGTCTTTTGTCATCCAATTACTTGTAAGCAGTGTGTGGAGGAAGCTGACACTTCACGGGACATGGGAACTGCATCTGAGGGGCTTCTGTCACCTCAGTGGCAGCAGGCGAGGAAAGGCAAGGGCCAGGAAAGGCACTGTGAGATTATCAAAAGAAACCTGTGGAGGTGCTAATGAAAGAGAATGATTCCTGCAACACCGCCACTGCCAGCCAATACTCACAGGCTCTAAAGATGGGAAATCTGGTTAGTTGGACACTTAGAGAATGAATTCTAGTGATTCTAAGGAGCGAAGCTTACTTTGATGGTAGGTACTGAGAGCAGCAGCAACATGTGGATAATCCCTCTGCATCCTTCAGCAACATATGACTTGCCAAACATGAGCTTTACTAGGTAACATTTATTTAAGCATTTTCTATTACCATCCTCTGTGCGCCTACTAGTAGGGGTATGTGGGGCTCTCCCTAACCATTTTTAGATGCCCTTTTCATCTCAGTCTTCAGTATTTCAGATATACTTTTGGAAAAGATAGCATGTTTTCTTTTCTCCTTTTGCACATTATTTTGCTTTTCCTGCTGCTGACTACTAGACCATGTGATTTCTGAAAGGGAGAGAGTCGTGAACATATACACACTTAGTAAAAACAGTGAGTTTATCTGTTAACTAATGTTTGAACATCACAGTGTTTGCCTCCCTATTGAAACATCCTTTGCACCACAGTCCTCACTTCTTCCTCTCGTTTGTATCAGCCTCTTATATCTGTTGTTTGGTTTGCAGTGTTCTGAAGTGAGGCTGGTGGGAATCAGTTTCAGTAATCCTCTGATTAGGCTCTGTGAGCTCAAACTTCATTCTAGGTGATAGGACATCAGTTTCCTCTCATGCTCCCTTGGTTTTTTTTAGGCACTGCCAACACCTGTATTGGGGATGAGCAGGAAAATATGCTGCATCCTGATATTCCATACTGTGCCAAGGACATGGCCACACAGTGAGAGGCAGAGATGCAAAACTGACTGAACTAAGTAAGTTCAGGTACTGAAAGCACTATCACCACATAAGTGAATTCCTGCCTGGATCAGAAGTATCTTGCATAGTCCTGTGCTGTGCCATATATACATACTCATAGTTAAGCAGAAAGTTCACAGAGGGGAATGGCTGCTTGTGTCTGTACAACGCCTCTGTTGCTTCTGTCAGTTAGCCAAGCTGAGGGATAGTAAATATACTGCTCAACCAGTCTTCCTATTACCATCACAACTACAACTGCTGTTACTCCTCTTAACAGCTTCTACACCTGCTACGTGGGATAGTTAATTCCACATGTACACTTATCATGCAGTTTTCAGAAAAGAGCCAGTGGTCTTTCACGCTGTCATCACCTTCCTCTAAGATCATACAATGGCTGCTCTTGAACTCAGTGGGTCAGACTCCCTCAGAGGAAAGTTGTGCCAGGACATTTGCTTTAGCCGGTCTCCCCTCCTACCCTCCTGTTTAACAGGTGCACTTCTGCTGAGAAAGAGATGCTTAGACTACTTAAAATACTGAGTGGCCTTTTACTCTCTTAAAAATATCCATGCTTGTGCTTTCATACTGCTGAGGTGCTCAAGGAGACATAAATTCTCTGTGTCTATATTTCTGTTCCTCTTGTCAATATTTAAAAATTCCACGATGCAATGAATCTAGAAAACCCTGATTTTTTTTTCTTTTTTTTTTTTCCAGAAGGCAAGAGGTGAAATTGCTTTTATTATCTCACATATGATAAAGAGCTTGTTTTATAAATCAAAGACTGTAAAATAGCCCTGTGGCTGCATGAAGCAACTACTGGATTTCTTTGTCTAGACTGTTCAACCTGAAACGATCTACATCTTTTCATGACTTTTCCTCTTTAACCTCTTACTTGAGCCCCTGTAACTTACATTAGTAAATAAAATTAGGCATCTGCTTTAAATCAAAAAATTCCACAGTGACCTGGAAAATCAGAAGGCTTGTTCTGGAAATGTCAATGCAAAACATTTCAGCATTTCTGAAGTGACAGGTTTTATTTCAGCATTTATAAACCAGAAAGTTTTATTTCAGAAAAAGTTAACTGCTGCTTTCAAAAAGCTAGTGTTTTCACATGTTTTTTCCAGTTAAATTTATTTATTAAATCCAATGCATGTTCATGAGTAATTTTGTTCTTTATGAGTGAATTTTTAAAGTGATTTTACTTTTCTCAAAAGAAAAAAACATTATCTCAGCTATGCTTTCTGAATTACTGCTTTTCCCTTCTTTCTTGCAATTTGCTTGGGAAGTTTGAAATAATTAGATACAATGTATTTCTAAAAACACCCCTCAGTAAATTATGTCTTAAAAGCTGCCATACTGTGTATGAGCTAAAGGTACTTCAGCTGCTGGGCACATGAAGGGACAAGACATTGAAATAAATCCAACACCAAAATGAACAATTGTTTTTTAAGTATGGCACAAGGCTTTCCACAAAGTGGTATTATGGTTTGTCCGTTATTGGTAAGGAAAGGTAGTGATTCAGCTCTCCATGTGGAGCGTAAGGCAAGCTGGCATCTTTAGTAGTTTGCTAAGAGCAACTAGTACCTTTTATATCCCTTTACAGGTAAATCCTCAACATCTATGCTAAATCAAGACATCTGTTAGTTAATCTGTCTTTACCCTTCAACAGCCAGGTTTGGCTTGGCCAGGTCAGCAGCAGATTTCCTTAACAGAACGAGATACGGACCTTGTGAACTGTCTCAATTAATACTGAGAAAGCAATGTGTTGCTGTTGTTCTAAAGAAGGAAGGATTTGTGTTAGACCTGCGTATTTTTCTAGAATACAGTCCTGAACTCTCACTTCTACCAACATACCACAAGGTAAATAAATTTCTCCCTCAGAAGCACCCCTCTTTGAACACTCAGGAGACTTCCTGAGCTTCGTTTTCTGTTTGGATGCAGTGAAAGTAAGGATGTCAAATCCCTTTAAGCATTTTCTTTGTGAAATATAGGACTTCAGTAAAGTAAAAAATTGCTTTTGCTAGCTACTTGCTTTCTCATACTTTTTTACAAACAGCTTCCTGGCCAAACCACAAGATGATCAATGTGGCCTTTCAAAATCATTCTTCAATGGCAGACAGTTTGCATAAATGAAAGTTAAGGACACAAGAACCCAAAGCAATTTAATTTTTTATGCATCAAATGAAACATAATTGCTTTTCTACATCTACTGTATTAGATTTTGCTATTCACTTAAAAAAGAAAAACTCATGGAAATTAATTTCTTGAAAACACTTATTTACCTTTATAGGAATTTTTAACCAATAGTTACACTTATTATTTTAAATAGACCAGCACAATGTAGGCTATTGATATCTCAAACTGACACTACATTTTCAACTGATTTCAGTCTTTTTCATAATCTAACTCAAACTTAACATTTCTTATTAAGAAATTTTTGAAGTAGAGAGACTTTTTCGTTTTTTATAGAACCAGTATCTTAGTAGAAAGTATTGTTTGAAAGAAGATGATAGTTTTCTAACTCTGAAGCACTTTGAAAAACAGAGTATTTGGGGACTTTTTCCAAAACTCTGAAGCTTGATAATATTCTCCAGAAACAAGCACCAAATAAAGGGTCTGCAGCTGAAGTACAATGGCATTTTTGTTTTTTGGTGGTGGAATAAGGCACCGGAGGAAAAACAAAAAAAAATGAAAAATCATTCTGCGTGCGTTTTTCAAAGTAGAGATTCAAGAAATATAAATACTTGTATTTGTTGGCTCATCCAAATGCTTGATTCATGACCTGGAAGATGACTTTAAATGTTTTTGAGTCTTTCTCCAGTTACATGACCAGATAAATTGATTAAAGGAGTACCTGGGTGGGTAGTGGCAGTGGGAAGAAGGTCTGTCTCTCAACATTGGCAGAACATACTGGAATAAAGAGGATATTGTGTCTTCCATGAGGGCCTCTAAATGTGTGTTGGTTTAAGAAATTTTTAGGGTGCAAGACAAGATATTTTAAACCAGAATAAGTTAGCATGTTCACTGAAACAAACAGACATGTCTTTCTCTTTGGCCATCTATTCCCACTCCCAGGTTGCCCTTTTCACTGTCTCACTGGTAAACTATTACGGGGAAATGATCCCTCATAATAAATTTTAATGAGATTTCTCACCCATATTTGTTCCATACTCTGGTTCACCTCACAGCTAGAGAAATCCTTCAAAACATAAAGGAAAGAGTAATATGGCATTAGGAATGCGCAGTAGCATATAGAAAGAGCAGAGACTGACTCCTTTCAGGAGAAATGAACTTACAGTGGCATAATGTCTTTCCCAAACCATGACCAGAGAGTTGTAGAAACAGGCAGACTGTAGCACTTGGAAAGAACAGGGGAATCCCAAAGGAAGCAAGGGCTTGCTCCCTGCAAAGCGCAGTCCCCAGAGCTGAGCCTTGGGCAATGTAGAAAAGAAACCTTTTTTACAGTCAGAGGATGTGTTGAATTTTTTCCCCTGCATGAAGCCAAGGAAAGCTGCTGGGCTGTAAAACAAGAGGGGGAAGGATGAGTTTAGTCTTCAAGTTATCTGCTGGATGGGAAGGAGCTGGGTGTCTTCAAAACCTGTGTTTTATTTTGAACCAACAGATCGCAATTTTACAGGAGATATGTTTCTCTAGTAGATTTAGAGATGGATAAACATTTAATGACTTGAAAGAAAAGGTGGAATAAATCCTCCTCAAGAATTTCATCATACAAAGTTTAAGAAAACTCTGCCTATGTTAGTGATGCATTAATCTTGTCTTATAGATGGAGTTCATCTTGAAGGGTGAGTGAAACCAATGAAACTACTCCCATCCAGAGCAACTGAGGATCTAGGATACATATACTAGCTTTTAAAAAACATGCTTGGCAAACCTGTTCTTTATTACAAAATGCCAAACTACAACTCAAAAAGCACATGAATTCATGGCTTTGGAAACTGTAAAAGATCTCAAGAAAAATTGAAAAGGAACAGTATTTTCCTGCAGTGGAAGCTTTGTTAGGTGATGTCAGGGCACATGGCAGGAGCGTAAAGAGGACTATTCCTAAAGGTAGTGTAAAAATGACTGATATTCCTCTGAATCACACAGCTTGTAATTAATAGAAAATTTATTTTGTGATTTGTCCCTTTTGTATTGACTTCCCTTTTTTTAATTTTTATTTTTTCTCCAGTATGTTGAAAGACAGACCTAATGGGATGATTTATATGCTGACCTCAGTTGTTTTTCGGTTACCTCAGTCTGCACATGTTGCAATTTTATTCTTCTAATGAAGGACTACTATAAGAGGGGCAAGCTAAGACCAACCTCTCTTATAAAGGGCTGGAAGGTGTCTCTGATTAAGCCACGTTAATTTTATAAGGAGAGATAGTATACCATGTTAGATCAAGTTACATAGCAGAGAAAACCAAAATCACAACCAAACTGAAACAGAAAAGCCTTCTGACACACAAGCTTTCTCAGAAATCTGTGTGTTATTAAAAAGAAGTCAATGGGCTGCATATTCAAATTTCACTTATTTCAGTATAATACATTTGTGTCCTGATGTTGTGAGGCATATGATGGTTAATGTAGGGTTAATAGTCACCTTTTTCGATTGTGGTTTCTTGTAACGATTTCCTCCTACACAAACTCATAAATTTATGCATTTCTTTAAGCAATGAGTGAAACAAATACTCACCTGCCTAAAAGTAATTTTATGATGTGTTAGGGGGCTTATTACCTAATGATTGTAAAGCATTTTGAGGCTCAAAACTGCCATGTAAGTATTATCATTATTGACAGCAGAAACAATTCTAGTGATGAATCCTACCTTTTCTTACTGCAAATGGGCTCTAATTTAGATTAATTGAAGCATCTTTTGCACGTTAACAAGAATTCATGAATCTGATAAGGATGGAAAAGAAATATTTTAATGTTTTATAATATTCATTGGTAAACTGCTTAGGAGTGTGACTGCACGCTACATGTTCATCTATTGCCCAGCATTGTGAAATGCTATCAGAGCCCCCTGGTTGCAACCATAGCTGAAATTGTAAATAATATTATCTAGTAATTATCAAAAAAATGTTTGCAATAATTCCTCTATATTGACTTGACCCCCATAGCTTTTCTAACCTAAATTAAAAATGTATTTAGTAATAGTCACCATGGAGTGTCACCATGAACTTTTTTGATACTATAAATATATGATACCATGATTAATTATCTCTATGCATTTGATACACTGTAATTTGTTTAGGATTAATGGACTCAGCTCATCAGTAAACTTAGAGTTCCTCCATATTTCAGTAATGGCTAATCCATTAGCTGCACTGAAGTTTATCTGTAAGACTAAATCAATGAGCTGATGCTTATCAGACATTGCACTGTTCAAATAGTTTACACATAATAACATCTATTAAAAAACCTACTGTGCAGCTTGACACAATTTAAAGGAGAGTTGAATTGCCTGGGATTATGTACCAGGGGAATTGTTTTCTGGTATACTGTCCCAACAGTATGGATAAACTGTCTGTATGTAGCTGCATTCTTCATTGATCATTTGTAATATTGTCTTTATGTCTGCAGATACTCATTATTTGGGAAAAAATACAGAGAAGGCCACATTTTAATTTTTTTTTTTTTTTAAACTCTACAGAGGAATCTGGACAGGCTGGATTGATGGGCCAAGGCCAATGGTATGAGGTTCAACAAGGCCAAGTGCCCGGTCCTGCTCTTGGGTCACAACAACTCCATGCAGTGCTACAGGCTTGGGGAAGAGTGGCTGGAAAGCTGCCGGGCGGAAAAGGGCCTGGCGGTGTTGATCGATAGCCGGCTGAATATGGGCCAGCAGTGTACCCAGGTTACCAAGAAGGCCAATAACAT
Organism: Vanellus vanellus; assembly: GCF_965231255.1. Lineage (NCBI taxonomy): Eukaryota > Metazoa > Chordata > Aves > Charadriiformes > Charadriidae > Vanellus > Vanellus vanellus. The sequence continues at coordinate 49,100,813 of NC_138909.1, read as the reverse complement.
CCTGGCTTGTATCAGAAAAAGTGTGGCCATCTGGGCTAGGGAAGAGATTGTCCCCCTGTACTCAGCACTGGTGAGGCTGCACCTTGAGTGCTGTGTTCAGTGTTGGGCCCCTCACTACAAGAAAGACATTGAGGTGCTGGAGCATCTCCAGAGAAGGGCAACAAAGCTGGTGAGGGGTCTAGAGAGCAAGTCTTATGAGGAGCACCTGAGGGAACTGAGGTTGTTTAGCCTGGAGAAAAGGAGGCTCAGGGCAGACCTTATTGCTGCCTACAACTACCTGAAAGGAGGTTGTAATGAGGTGGGGGTCAGACTCTTCTCCCAAGTAACAGGCAATAGGACAAGAGGAGAGGTTTAGATTAGATATTAGGAAAAATTTCTTCACTGAAAAGGCTATCAGGCATTGGAATGGGCTGCCCAGGGAAGTGGTTGAGTCACCATACCTGGAGGTATTTAAAAGATGTGTAGATGTGCTGATTAGGGACATGGTTTAGTAGTGGACTTGACATTCCTAGGTTAATGGTTGGACTTACTGATCTTAAAGGTCTTTTCCAACCTAGATGATTCTGTGATTCTATATTTTAGAAACAATATCTCTCAGGTTTAAGTAAGTCTAGAGTTAGCATATCATATGGGAAAAAATCACATATATAAAATTTATATGAATGGTTAATGTCTAAAAATATATAGAAGAGATGAAAGTTGGATTACTTTCAGTGCACTAGGGAAAGCATTCATACTTTATATCAAATAATATAACAGATGCTGGTATTGAGTGGTACCTATTCAATATATTATGTGCCTGTTATGTTTATTTGCTATGTGTCACCCATATGAACATGTTAAATATCAGAACCTTGTCCCAAAGAACAAGTGAGCTAAAGAGAGGAAATAATGAAACGAGAAGGTCATGAGATACTCTACATTTATTGTAGTATTCTCTCGGCATAAGCTTGAGCCCTGGCTTGCCAATTTTTGATGGCAGCATCTGAATATTTTATTTTGAATTAAAGATTACTGTAGCTTGAAAAACAGTTCCTATGAAACCCCACTCTTAAAACAGGGACAGGTGTGTGAGAAATGGTATGGGAATGTGGAGACAAGTAAGGTATCATGACTTTTAATGTTATTTCTTATTTGTGGTAGCTCTTATTATGTAGCTGACAGTCACAAACTTTTTAGGACAGGTTTCTGCTTGAATCACTTTTCTCCACAATGCTTTGCTATGCTTTTTCAGACTTGCATTCTGCAAATGGATCTAGCAAAAACATATACTGATGAATTCCCGGGTATATCAGGGTTGGTGTTTTTTGTCCAGCGTGGCAGAATCAGTTTTGGAAAAGGGAGACATCGTACAGTGACAGCTGCTAGTCAGCTTGTATTTGCTGACCGCTTCTTTTAGCATCTGCAGAGCAGCATTACAGGGCCTTGAGTGGAAACTGAAAGTAGATACTGATGCCTGTCCGATGCTGGCTATAACTTCATAGACAGCAATAACTACCCTGAAGCACAAAATTTATTTTATCACCTGCCTTTTATTGAATTTGGCCCAACTGCTTTGTAATTTAAATGCATAGGCTGATGATCAGAACAGCTCCTAAACCAATGAAATGCTGGCAGTGACATAAATCCAGTACATATCCATTGGTTCACAGCTTTACAGAGGTATAAAAAGAGCCTCAGAAAGACTAAGATAACGTGAAAAAATGTGGAGTCACTGCTCATATCCAGGTCTTCCTAACAGAGTGTCTTTCACAAAGATAAGAAAAGCAGAACGACTCAGAGAATTTTTTTCTCTGAGCTACAAAACACTTAATTGAGAATAAGAAGGAGAATTGAAAGTTTCCATTTGTATAAAAGAAGAATTTAAGGTGTTCTTTATGGTCCCTTGAAAAGCGGAGGAACAGAAATAACTTTTCATTCCCTCATGGACTGCTCTCTTTGCAGTGTAGGAGGCAGAGCTGGCTACTCAGGGTTGTTACTTTCTGTCATAGGCGGGTGAATGAAGAAAAGCATGAAGTAAACAGGTCCTTGGTTCTTACATCACTCCATACAAGAGTCAGAACCATCAATGTGGAGTTTTGGGGTGAGATTCATCTGATCAAATACAAGTAGGCGTCTGATTGAGGGTAAGATGGATTACGTGCTCGATTCTATTGAGTGTGCTAATAAAATCTTCATGGAGTCTAAAGGGAGTTTAGGGTGAATTGCTCGGGCATTGATCTTACCTTTATCAGGATGAAGCTAAGCCTTGGTGTGAAGTTTAAGTAGCCATTTGGATTCTCTCTATAGTCTTAGACACATGTTAAGATGAGATGTATCTTGCTTTCCAGGGACTGACTGTCAAGCTGTTGGGTGGCTGTAGGGGTACTTTATTCTGCCATAAACTGCAGCTGATGAGATGTTTAAAAAATCCCAGGTTTAGATCTATTTTCAGTAATTCATACTTCTGTTCTGGGAGCTTAAGGCTTTTCTTTTATGACAGTGAAGTTACTGTTTCTTATAATGTACTCATGCTTGGCCTTGATTTTACATACCAAGGAAGGACTATAAGTGTCAAAAATGCTAGGATCTGGCTTCCAGAAAAATATAAAAATATCCAGCCCATCCATCAAACTGGGCATAGCAAAACTCAGTTTGTCATGACAACAAAGTAATCTGAGAGCTCTCTTATAATGACGCTAATAAATGCCTTGGTGCATGAGAGGCATATCAGCAAAATGACAAATTGATAAAAGACAAGGTTACACAGGAATGCAAATAAAAAGCTTTCATTCTGTGTCAAGTATTTCTTCTTGCCTAGTAATAGCTGAATAGAAAGGAAATGAAAGAAATTCTCTTGACTGCAGGATCAAACACACACACACACACAAAGAAAACTCTTGCATCATGTGCAAAAAGTGCTTGACATGAGTACATTTATGGCACTGTTTGAGGAATAAAAGAGGGGTTCACATTTACTAACATGAGGTACCTAACCTTGGCTACAGAACTAGGAGTCATATATACAGTCGGTAAAGCTTTCAGAAACCTATACAGACTGATGCTTGAAAGGGAAGAGTGTGACTACCCCACACCATGTTCAACTGTCATTGAAAGTACTGCAGCAACTTAAGGGTACGAATAAGGTTAAACTGAGCCAAACGTGGTATTCCAACTAGTCTCAAGAATCCTGAAAGAATTACTATTTCAATATTGTCATATTTTCTGCTGCTTCAGATTCAAAAGAAATGGTGTTACTAAAACCCCCTCTGTCCTAACGTCGGGTTATTTAGACAAAGCTTTGGTGGTGCTTGAGATGTTATGAGACAGTAAGATGTACTATTCATAAGGTTGTCACGAGGTTGATCTCATCAATGCACTGTGTTATGAGGAAAGAAAATGTTTTAGCATCCAAAAGATACATGCCAAGATGGTCTTGAGCAAGGAAATAAAAATACAATGTCAGACCTCTAAATTTTTTTAGGAGATCTGAAGTTTGAGTATGGAGTGAAGCTCCTCTTTTACTTTGTATTCCTTTCCTTCATGGAATACAAATGTGGTTTTAGCAACAGAGAACACTGATTTTGTCTTTTTTTTTTTTTTCTTTCAGTAGAGCTGTGATATTCCTGTAAAATTTCAGTGCGACACAGGTGTTTAATTTGGCTTACCTACACTTATAGTCTCTGAAATGGCACTTTTGTTCCCCAAAATTTCTAAGGTTATATATACTACTTCTTTAGAGGCCTTTAGTAATCTTCCCTTTAGCTTCTAAGTCTCTTGCAGACAAGGGCAGACTACTATCCACCTCTTTTGCACATTAATCCTTCTTCCCTAAGCAAATGAGTCTCCTGAGAAGTTACCCTAACTATGAATGATACTATGTGGAATCCACCAACCTGTCCTTAGCGTGCACTTAGCCTTAAGGGAACTGAGACTTCAATGTCTCAAAAGATTCTGCAACATTTGTTTTTGGTGAGGGTTATTCGGTTCCCCTCCCTGCCCTGCATTTTTCTTCCATGTTTTGTTGTGCAAAGTTAGTAATTCATTTCAAATTACTGAAATGTCTGCATAATCTCTGATATTGTAGGAAAGTACTGTATAGGAACAACTTCTTGGATTTAATACACATTGCATTGATTTACTCAAATGCTCCAGAGAGCCAGTAAAAACTATTTAAAACTTTTAAAGCCTCACTGCATCTTTCTCATTCCAGATTTCATATGGGCTCAGTTTTATTAGCAGAAACGCCACTTGTATTGTCCCATCTTCCTGCCACACTAAAGAGAAAGCAAAGAATTATTACATGCAGTATTCTGCCTCTGTATGATTACTCCATTTTCAAATACAATTAAAAATAATCGAATATTTGGTTAGTTTTAATGAACATCTGGGATGGTTCTTCCTTCTGAGATTCCAGAATCTGTGACTTTTTGTTACCTAACATCAGGGAGACAAGACATAAGGTGGTAATTTAATTAGGTGGGATAGTTCAACAGATGTTACTCCAGGAGTATGAATGATCCTGTAGCATACTCATGCATAGCTTTATTCACACCCCTGCCCCTTTTTGCAACTGTACCTGCTCTGTCAGCATCCAGATGTCATACCTGCACCCTATTCAGCTGAGCCGTGTCCTCACTAGGATTTTCCTCTATGCAATGTATATATATATTTCTCTATGCAGGAAATGTGGGATGAACAAATGAGATACATAGTTATGATAAGCTGGGGAGAGCACATAATTCAGCTCAGTGTTGCTGTACTTACCAGAATTTTCTTTCCTGTTTTTCCTACTTATCCCCATCTCACAAGAAGGGTAAGGACATGTGCAGTCCTCTATGTTTAGCCTTAGTTACCACCTCTCCTTCCCTCTCTGCAGATTGGCAAAAAAAAGCTGATGTGTGAGACTGTGAGATCTTGTGGACCCAAAGACGTTAGCAGAGGTATTCATTTTTGCTGGGTCTGGAGTCCTGTGAGATGCACCACATTTCATTCTTATCCCAAGTCAAGGCAGTGACCTACTCCCAGCCAGTAACACAAGTTAGCCAAGAGCAGAGCATTACCGTGCATTGACAGGCTAACAGAACATGGCTTGTTTCTTCAAATGGGACCATCTTAAGAACATCAAAATAGCTATGCTAAGTCCAACCAGAAGCCCATCTTGAAGTGTAAAATAAGATACTGGCTTGTGGGCTTTTCTTTTCTCTTTTGTTCTTTTGGGGCTTTTGGGGTTCTCAGTTTTGTTGATGTTTAGTGTTCTTTCGAATGGTTAGATGGTCTCAGCTTTTGGCCAGCCACACATTTAGCAGATACTACTAATAGCATCTTATTGCTGAGCAAGAAAGCGGAACATTACTGGGAATGAATTTACAGATGGATGTCTAACTAATAATTAATTTTTGAACGAGCAATAAAGTCCATAAATAAAGAGGCAGCTTTGCATTTCCTGAAGTCCTGGAGCCCAAAGAGAGACCAGCACTTTGTCTGAGGGGACTTTCAATCAAGTAGGATAATCCTTCAGACAACTGTGATTGATTTTTGTTGCCCAGAGCCTATGCTTGTTGTGTTAAATAGTGTATCTGCCCTGAGAGACAGACTGTAATTCTCTTTCTGCTGGGGCTAAAAGTGTTGTATCTATCTCCCAACTGGGAGTAACACCCTTTTTATAACAGGGTCAAACACAGAAGTCTGAGGCAGATTATAAGAAAAATGTGAGCTCACAACAATTCCTTTGTGCATCCTCCCACCTTTCAGCAGTCTACAGCTTGGTCTTTAATGACTTTTTTTTTCTTGCATGAATATATCTAATGTTTTTTTAACTTCCTTAGGCTCTCCATAGCCTCCTGAAGCAGTGAGTTGCACAGTTTAACTGAATGACATAGAAATAAGGCTAAAAAACAGAGAAAATTGTGTGCCAATGCATACAGCAAAGAATCCTGCAGGCAAACCATTTTGGTGCCCTTGCTGAAGGACACTTTATTCAGTAATGCTAAATGGAGCTATATGTGGAAAAGGATGGGATTTAGCACTGTTAGAGCATCTTACTCTGTTCCCCTTTGGGTATTAGCCCAAAGTTTATGGGGAAAATGTATTCGCCAGGTATGGTAAAAAAAAATCTTGACTTTTCTCCTCACTCACTACTGTAAAGTACAACAATGTAAAACTTCTGCTTTAGTGTCTATAGTCTTTTATTTTTCTTTTCTTTAAAGTGGAAGTGAAAACAGGGAAGTACCTCACAGATAGTTTCATGATCAAAATTACTTTCTGTGCACAAACAGCAAAGTACACTAATATCAATTCTAAGCTTAGACTGAATGGTTCACTGAGAAACAGTTTAATTTATCACATTAATTATGTAATTAAAACTTGAAGAAGCAATGGTTTAATTGAATACAGGCAATGTTTATTTGTTTACACAGGTATTTTGCATCCTTGTAAATTCATCAAATGAGGAAAATGTTTGCAACACTATAATTGGAGGGCCTAATTTATCCTTTTTCTACCTACCTCCAAATATATAAAAGTTTTTTGTTTATTCATGCATGGATAATGAATAATTTCCTTTTTAGAAAAAGGTAGAGTGCAGCAAAGTTAATTCTTGCTGTATAAATTTGTACAGAAATACAGAACATACATTAATTCATCTCCCTCTTTAACTGTGCCTTAAAGTAACACGTGCTTTATTACAATTCTAAAAGAAAATCTTATCTGCAAGCCATATGCTCCATGATGCCCTCATGCAAATTGTTATTTTTATCTGACAATATTCAACTTTTTTTTCTAAAAAAAGACAAAATAGTGTAACATTTTTCTTGTTGCTTTCATCTCTCATGCATCCATATCCAGATATTTAGCATTGTTGGCCAATAGTGGGATGCATGAACTTTTGTGAGATATGGAATATGTTTTTTTTTTTACTTCATTTATACTGTTATTATTTTCAGTCATACTAATCAGGCTGATATTACCTTGCAGTGCTGTTCTTTTATTCTTTCTAGAGATATATTACATAAATCAAATGAAATCACTTTGCAGCAGGAGAGGTTTGGTTGGTTTTGGTTTTTTTTTTGTTTTGCATTTTTGCATTCATTATTATTTTGATTGATTGTTTTGAACTCCTGCGGAGATAGTGCAATATTTTAAGGGACCAGTTATGAAATTGACAGGCAGTCTATTCATCGATCCCTTTGGTCCTTCCTCCACTCCAGAACCCAACCTGCAAAATACGGTGTGAACAAGTAACTTTATGCTTATGATTTACCGCACATATTCCTGCTTTCAGTGGAGCTAATGGTCTAAGTGACTTACATAAATCAGTGTTGTCACGATGCAAGTCATAACATGTAGGCAGGTGAGAAGGCCACCTTCAGCTGCAGGGGGATAACAGAGATAGATGAATTCCTGAACTGTTAGCTGATTATCCCAGCATTCATGTGCAAGCTTTTCCTTGAAAGCAGGGGGATGGGAGAAACAGTGCAAGACGAGGAACAAGATCAGCTTCAAGAAAGACTACCATGCATGTTGCCAGGTCCAATAATGACAAATTGTGCCTTGCTTTTTCTGTTCCTGCTTTTTCTTTCCCTGGCTCTCCCTTCCTCATATCACATTCCACTTTCATTTTTCTGTCTCATTTCCTCCCTATTCTCTGCTAGTCACATCTGTGTCACTTCTGGAGTTAGCACTTCAGGTTAGGTGGTAGCAGCTTTCCAACTTCAAGACTTCTGAAACTCTCTTAACTGATACTGAGGAAGAATGAAACAAAGCAATTATTAGAGGAACTGAAACACCATAGAGTCTAAAGAAATCAGGACAGGTACTTTAGAAAATGATCGGTAAGTACTATCGCCTCTGTTCAGATAATAGTACCTACCTTTCATGCTAGTCACTTCTTAGCCTTTGGAATGGAATAAACTTGCCAGAGAGAGATTGCATAGGTAGACTAGGCTTTTAGCAGTCTTCATACTCAGTGCTCCATGTTCTCCTTAGCATTTGAAAATCTTGATAGAGGTCATGTTTGCCAACTGAGTAATTAATAGCTAAATAAGAAGTGGCATTTTTATTGTAGGAGTGCTTGTCTGGGATTTTTATGAAGAGTGGTTATCAGCTTGACAGAATTCAAGTTTTTTCATCAGTGATTCGATAATAAGTATGAATTATGTGACAAAGTCACATAGCCTGCAGTCACCTCTTAAGAGGTACCTGTTCAAAGAAAATGAGTTTTAATACCAATGAAAAGCCATGTCTTTCAGAATAAGGGATGAAAAGCATACTGCCTTATTGGGGGACCATTTTCAAGAAATCAAGCAGACTGAAAAATGGCTTAGGAGATGATGTGGTCAAGTAGCTCTGCCTCAGCTGTCCACAAAATGGTGTGGCAAAAAAGGACCATGAAAAATCCTTGGCTCTGTAAAGAGAGAATTATATAAGAAATAAGTTTACCTTGTAAAACTGCTGAGAATGAAAATACAATATTGCATCCAGTTCTAATACCTTTGTATTTTGTGTGTGTGTATGTGTGGTCTTACGTCATGTCCTGTTCCAGTCCTAGCTATGAAATGAGATCTTAAGATTGCCTATCTTCCCAGAATGCACAATTTTATTTTATTAAAAGTACATTTTAACCCAGACCTAAAATCAGGGCCAGATTCAGAGATGTTCTTACTTTTTCTGAAGTGTTTCACTAATCACTCCCAGATGGCAATAAAACAATTGCCAGGGAAAACAGAAAAGTAATAATATTGTCACATAAATGAAAAGATGCCACAAATGAATGCATTTACAGATTATTTGCATACCGAAAATACTTGAGAACAGACAAGTGGCAATTGGTTTGCAATGTCTCTGCTGGGAAACTCCATACAATTATAATTAGTGCTCTGCCTCTTATTATTCTAACTTTGGTTGCGAGATAGACTGCAAATGATTTTTTAATGGCTTTGGATGTGTATTTTTCCTTTGTTATCAGACCATAACAGCAACAAGAACAGTATTCTCACTCTACTCAATCTGCCAAAGTGCCCTTTGTACCAGATGCTTTTGGCTTCACTAAACTAAATTTAAATCATTAAATGATTGTACTGTATCCCATGTTACCATCTTGACAGACCTGGCAGCTAGAAGTTGGTTTCCATCGGTAGATTTTGGTCCAAGATAAAAACTTAGTCAATAGGGAATGATTTAAGTTTATCCAGTTATTTACTTTATTGGCACTTCCCGCCACCACTCATTCATATTCCTAACTTCATCCAGGCCTCCTACAATGCAAGATTGATGATTATTGTTTTTATTGGGTAGAGAAGGTTGGTGGTGTCAAAACATAGGATCAATAAAAATTGTAGGTGCTAATTTCTGTATTGTTCTCATGTTCCTTAATGTTTGCCAGAGTGAGGGCACCTGGGGAAATAGTGGAGCTAAACAAAAGATTAAGGTAGTTAGGAAAAATGAGGAGTGTAATGAAATTCTAGTCATTTGACAGATATGAGTGGATCATCAATAATGAGTAAATGCATTTGCAGTGTACTCTGTAATAATCTAAATAACATAATGAGGTCTCCTGTTAATAAAAAGTATTGGAAAGTATTAAAGACACCTTATCGTCATAAAAATGAGTGATTTCATTTCATTTTCTTGTATTTGTTGTAATATGTTAGTCACTATAAGAAAAGTAGAAGGGTTTGAAGAAAGGGATTTTGCTGGGCTTTTTTCCTTTGCTGCTTGATAAGGAAACCATTGTACATATTTACTAATTGTAAGGATTTTTTGTTAAGAAAATGGAGGAAAACAAAGAATGAAAAATCTTACATACTGAGTTAATTTAAATTAAATGTTTGCCAAGTATAAGAATATAGTAATGTTTCAACAGTAATACAATGTCATTTGTTAATTGGATTTATTGGATCAGACTAAAAAAATGGATGACATTTCAGTGAAGAGCATTTCAAATATCCTTTTATACACAAAATGGAGAAAAACAATTATTGATGCAGGCTCTAAATTCAGATATTAAGGGGATAAAATAAAGGGACAGAGATAAGCAGTTGTGAGGGGAACTAAGATGTGGATCAGTGCAGCAAATGAGTGAGATTATTGGTTAATGATGCGATAGACTAAAGAAACTAAGGGGTAAAATGGGGAAGACAATCTGAGAAAAACTCATTTTGTGAAGAATGATGAAAAGGTTCTAATAGAGTGACCTGTAGTTCAGATATTGGCTGGAGAAGACTGGAGCATATTGATCACCAATATGCTTCATCATTGACTAAGTACTAAAATCAGAAAGTGATGCTCTTTTGGATTTGGTTGGACAAGGACTGAGAACATTCTGGAGACTGTAGTAGTACAAATTAAACTCTGCTGACCATGAGTTCGGTTTATGCTATATAGTACTAGGTAAAATTTTGGTGTGCACGCAAGATCTTTGATTGGAAAGCAATTAATTTGTAGACATTAAGAAAACCTTCCAGTTAAACTTACTAGCCTGAAGAGAAACATTTTTTAATCCAACTTTTAACTAGCCAAAATGGCAAACAGTTAATGACAATCATATCATACTCCTCACTATGCCATTACTGCATGTGATCTCTTTGAATTTAGCATCCTTATTTTTATTGCTGTGTCATGATATTCCAGAATCCCAAAGGTCACACTTCTAACTCCCTTCACCTTAATTTGCTGTATCTTGAAGTCAGGAGTTCACTGGGCCACTCTTGGCTAATGTGAATGTCAATCATCTCTAACATGGAAAGAGTAAAAAAGATTGTGTGGGAAATTAAGGCGAGAAGAGATGAATGAAAATGCAAGTCGTAGCAGTAATGAAAGCCTCTGTCTTTTTAAAGATACTCAATGTCCCTATTCACTTCTTGGATCATATTGCCTGCCCCCTTCCATGGCATGTGACCATATGCTTGACAATTAACTCAGAACAGATTTTTCTGCACAATTTTTATTGCCCTTATGTCAATCCCAGGCTATATTTTGCATAAAATTAGTCTAAAAATCAGTGGGAAAAGAAATTACAATTTTAATTGCAAATTTAAGGGCTGTGATCAATATTCCAAACATGCTGTGCTATAATATCAGAAGCCTTACTAAGAATAACATTTATATGCAGCCATTCCTTTCTGACAGATTTTCTGCCTAAATACTGCGCCCAATAAGAAAAAGAAGACAAATCATGAAAAGTCTCATTCTGGCAACACACTGTGTGATCAGGAGAACAATGTAGAAATCAAAGATGTCCCTGAGGGATATGTTTGCCTGAGTCAGTTCGAAACCCTTTAAACTGGTCTTTCAAAAGAACGCGATGCTCTTATTTGTTCTGTTTTGCAGCAGTGTGCTGATTAATGCTTGTGCAAATTTTGAGAAGACTAGTCTGGCGTAGGGATTTGCTTGCTTTCACCCCTTCTGCTCCCTCATTTTTTTGTGGACTCACAAGCTGACTAAGCCTAGATCAAACTTAAAAATGACAAAAACTTTGGTGCAAAGGGAGACAGCAAATATCGAAGCCTCTGTTGCTGTTCCTTGGTGGCTGGAGGCAGAAGTGTACAGCTGTATCATAGCCCCATATTTACAAAAAAGTACATTGTAACCCATCTTTCACTGACACAAGAGATTTGCAGATCTGGAAGGGAACCCTGGGGACATCAAATCTTCCCTAGCAATGTAGGCAACTGTGTCATAGAATCCTATCCCTTAATTCTTTGAGGAACACCCTAAAAACATTTGCACAGTAGATATTACAGAAAAAGAATGTGCTCTTTTTGAGTATTAACCTCACCGTCTCTGCTGACCAGGATGTTTGTTATAAGTACTATAGTGATGATCGCATATAAAAAATCTCTACGGAGCAGCAAACACCTAACAGCAGAAGTGAGAATAGTGATTTCAAGCTTTCTTCACACAGGGTCCTTCTCGTTCAAAATATCACAGATATTTTTAGTTGAAAACTCACTTTACTGGAGGACTGGTGCTACAGCCAGGAAACTTGCTTCTTCACTTTTTCTTTGCCCTGATCTTTTCAATGTAAGCAACGAGGTTCACAAAACACCTTCTTATATCACAGCAGGAGGGGGAAAAAACTGGCTTTAAAATACAGCATGTCATATCATCTCCGTGTGAGTCAGAACACTAGGAAACTCACTTTCCTGTAGAATATTTACCTGCCTTAGACAGAGTTGCGAGTTTTAAGGCAGTTCTGGAGAATAAAAGCTGCAGTCTGACTTCTCTTATAGTGGAGTCCTCTAAGAACCCATTCTGAATCACTTTGAAGGGGAACAGAGTAAAAGTGTCATTAAAAAAAAACTAGCAAAAAAAGGTGCCAGGAAAACTCAGCAGGAAAAGGTAGGTAATATGTTGGGTGGGATGGAAAATAGACACAAGAAAGTGATACAGTTTCGAATTTACCGGTGGGACACAGGAGGACTAACTGTGCTCACAGGTTATGGGTCTCTGTTCCTGTGGTGGCTAGATCGCATAGAAATTTGAGTCGAATATATAGTTGGGGGTATCTTAATTGAAGCAGTATGCCAGCTCCCAAGATGCCACATTCAAACCCGCTGGGGACCCATCCAGAGGTGCTGACTGTCTGACTACTGGAGAGATTTAAGCTTGCTGGGGGTGAACAGGCTGACTGGCTAGGACTGTGCTAAAGTCAAGTATACGGACTGAAGCCTACATCTATGGAAGGAATTAAGCGGGAAAATGCTGTCATTTTCACGCTGTAAGACTTGCTAGGTCTAAGCAAGAAGTTGCTCAGATACCTGGACCAGAGTGAACTAGTGCAGTCAAGAAGCCAGCCAAACAAGAGAGTGGAGTGAGAGCATGTTCAGAGGCTGCTGTGAAAGTCAGGAAGCCTGAAAGACTGCACAGCAGGCTTGGGTATGACAAATGAGAAATGTTTCACTCTGCCCATCCATTTTTCTACCCCTGAGAGCAGTGTTTTGCAAAACATCTGCCAGCGTGAAGAGTGGCTCTGTTCTCCCCTCCCCGGTTCCTGGCTCTGCACCTCTGCGGCTTTCCTTGTACTGTCAAGGACAGATTGAGTCTAAAGACATGCTTTCTCAAGACATAGTGAGACAAATTAATAAGGTGTCCTTTTTTTCCAGAAGTCCAGGTCTTGTTGTGCACTCCCATCTTCACTGTCCCCCTCCTTATCTGCTCTCCCACTGCTTAACCCGTGCCTGATGAAGAGGCTTTTCTGTAAGTCAATATACCTTATCGAAACAGAGCAATATAAACCTAGCGAAATACTGGATATTCTTTTGCCTTTTTAGTGAGTTACATCAGTTCAGTAAAGGGTCTGACAGGTGCTAGAGGCAACACAAATGGTTGAAAGTTAAAATTATGTGTCCAGGAGGGGAGGACTGAGGTTAGTTAGGGCTGAGGGAAAAGAGGAACAGGGCAAGAGGAAAGAGGGAGTCACAACATGTATAAGGTGTTTGGTTGGTCCAGCAGTGTGTGCAGCCAGAGCCAGACAAATATGTGGCCTGGGGAAGAGCAGGAGGCAGCTCGTGATGTGGCCCTGAACAGCAGGCTGGTAAAGACAGCAAGGTGCTAAGTCACAGCTGAAGGATCCCTTTCAGTTATGGGACTGAGCAAGGAGCTGAAAACATCAGATATAAAAGATTTCAGTGACTGGCAGAATTAGAAGGGGACTATGGATTTAAAAGGACAACTGAGCCTTGAGACTGCACTAAACTGATTAAGTTGAGCCTGAGTTTATTGAGGCTAAAATTTAGTCTGTTTGTCTGCCAATATCTAATAAAAATCAACAAGTGTTAGGATGAAGGTGGCCCACAAGGAAATCTCAACATCTAGATGTTGCAGTTGCTGAGCCTCAACAAATCTGGTAAATTATGCTGTTACACCATGATAGCTTGTTCACTTGACTGTCTAGATGTACTGTTACGGTGAGCAAAGTTGCTGCTGTGCCCTGAAATGTACTGTTTATTCACAACTCTCAGTGCAGAATTAGTACACGGCTGCTGGCATAGGTCTTCCCTTTTGACTTTGACTTGGGTCAAGTTTGAGGTCTCTGATATTCCGCTTAACATTAAGCTGAGGCTTAGGGCATTCTCTGTCCAGTTTCCCATACTGAAGGATGTCTGAGGCATGCTTTTATATATTTTTATTTTAGGTGAGTAGTCCACCTTTTCAATTAATTTTTCAGAGTTCCACTTAGAGAAATAATTTATTCTCACTGTTCTTCATGCACAGCATTAACCTAGGGGGTTGGCAGCCCTGCAAACACCTGTCAGACCTCAGTAGGATGGCTGCCAGTGGAAGCAGGAGCCAGGGAAATGTCAATTTTAATTACAAACTTTATTTTCACATGCAGTTCTCACTGTTTATGTGATAAGACTTTCTTGTTTTTGTTTTGTTTTTAACAGCCATACTGTGCCTGGCAAAATGAGTGTCTCTGTCTTTTTAAAAGCAATGGCTGCTTCTTAATGCGTTATTGCTTAACAACAACACAGCGCATAATCCTGAAAGCCTGAGGGTACAGTTTAAGCATTTGGAAAAATGACCTTTTGTACTATTAAGAGAACTAGCAAGCAGGCTTTGATGCCCGAATTTTGTTAACTCTGTGCCATAGTAAAGAATTCAAAACCTGTTGCTCGGTTATGCCTGAATTGGAGATCTTCCTCTACATCTTCTAAACCTTAAGCAGAGCTACCCAACCCTTTCATGCAGACAGCCTTGCATGGAATGAATTCAGGAAGCTGATGCCATCTTCCTCACCCAAGAATGCAACAGAACTTCAAGTGGCACTTGGAAAAGGGATAAAGAAAGTCTCAGAGCACACCATGTTACCCTGTCTGTGATATTTATAGTCAAGCCAATCCAACGAGATTTTAATTCTTCCACAGGAGAGAATCCAGTTAGATTTAGCCTGAGATTTGGAGAGTAATTTACCAGCTGAGACTGGTATTAAAGTTTGCACTTAGTAGGGTAGAAATCCCACAGGTGACCCTGGGAGCAGAATCACTTTTCTCAATAGTCTCTCTCCCCATTCTTAAGGTCTTTATAGCAGTTTACCAAGGAGGAACAATTTGTCTACACCTTTGTAGCCCTGATTTCTGGATAAAAGCGGTGACAGCAACATCAGAAGCAATAAAGCTTAAACACCGGTGCTGAAAAGAGGACTTGAGACACCATTTCCTTGGTAGGGCTTTGCTCACATACACTTCTTGCAAGATTTATTTTCCAAAACAGTAAGGAAAATACACCCTTCTTTTCCATGGGGCAAAATTTCAAAGTACTGTGAAAGTCCAGGACTGTGTGCCTCCCTAGGAAAATATTCATATTGTCAGTTTGAATGTGGGTAGCTGATTTTGAATTTAACTTGCCCCCTCTTTAAATAATCCCCATAGGTTGATGGTGAAGTTATAAGGGCCAGAGGAAGAGTAAAAGGTCAAATTTCAGTGAATCTGGATTCTATCTCAGAATAAGGGTCCCAAAATATTTCACAAACTGGAGGTCTAAGCAGTAATTGCAGCACTGGGAGCTGTATAGCTTAGCTGGTCTGAGGCTCTAAGTGGCAGATAGCTGTAAGAGCAGTATATGTGAGCATTTGGACCAAGAGACATGTTCCGTCAACCAAATCTGTACTGCCTTCTTAGTTTGTGAGGAGAAGTTCTGGGAAAAAGAAAAAAAAAAAGAAATCCGCAAGCTTGTTTTCTTCTGGTGGCCATTTTCTTCCAGTTATCTAATTTAACTCAGAAAATGTTATCTTTATAAAAGGATCCCCTCTATCTTTAGGTTTTTTCTCAAATCAGATTAACCTAGCACAATGTTTAATAATGAATTCCACTCAGCATGCCAGTAGAACAGAAAAATTCTTTTGTCTGATCTCAGACAAGTTCTCTAATAGGTAAAAATGAGATCCACAGGGCAGAATATGCTAATGTTTTATGAAAAGAATTTATTAGAATTTCTGAAAGCTATTTGACTTATCTCATGGCACATTTACTGCAGTTTCATGATTATCAGCCCTTTTCAGCTTGTTGCATTAGAAATGCATGAGAGGCCGAGAAAAACATTTGCAAAACTTTTTTGCTTCTTAACAGACTGTTCTCATAAAACTGTTACTGTACTTTGGCTTTGCACTTCGCTGTTCGTCCTTATTAGGAGAACAGCAAAACATTTAGGTATGGGCTCTAAACCCTTTAAACTCTTTTAGGACTGTGACGAAGCTCAGCTTTGTGGGTAGCATCAATCTTTATGGTACCTTGAAACAAACCCCTGAAATTTCTGGATTTTAACTCGGTTCTCTTTTGTTCAGCGACTTATTTTTTCTGGTTGATTGGGAGATTACACATGATACGAGTCTCTCAGGAACTTCATTCTGTGAGTAATAAATAAGTCTTCAGCATCTGTTGATCAAGATCTCAGGATCAATAGCCAGTCTTATGATTGACACTTATGTAAATCACAGCAAACATTAGGAGGTATACTAAGAGTAGGATTAATGTCACCTAAAATTAAAGTTAGGTGTGTAGTTATTTGTTATGATTGCTTTTTGTTATATTTTGTTTCTTTTTTCTAAAATGCAAATTATAAATAGGAATGGAAGATGTCTAAATTTAGGCACATTTGCATCTAATCTACAGTTTTAATGTGGTAAATTGTAAACTCTGAGAACATTTGGATGAACTTTTAGGTGTGAACATCCCCCCAAAAAGGGGCTCTTGAGCGTTGTTGTTGTGCTGCTCTGAGTTGTTGTTTAAGGCTCCTTGGGAATTGTAAAAATATTTCTCATTATGGAGCAGAGGAGCCTTGATGAGCTAACTTTCTGCAGTGCTTGGATAATCATAGATACAGATGCCATATGACCGTAAAATGTGTTTGTCAACGCAAATGAATATTTACATATCTCTATTTGTACAGAGGCCTGAATGAATAAATATACCTTATTAGGCAGTGTGATCTCTTCTTTACATTGTTAATAATAACAGTTCTGGAGTTCCCTTGTACAGTCTATAAGTTGCAGTATCAGAACCAGCAAAAAGTACTTGTCTGCTGCCTTCTGTTCTGACAGTCGTTCTCTGTCTCTCCTGGTGCCCTGTGGAAAAACTGAGTGGCATGAAGTCCTCTAGAAAAACAGCCTGAGGAAATCATGTTGAATAAAGCAATATTTAGAAGTTTATGTGGTCCTGCAGAAGTGGTGGTTGAGCAAAAAAATCCTTCTAACAGAAGAATAAAATTTTAGCCTTATTAGAGACAAAGTGCGACTAAGAACTACATTTCTGAAGGTGTTTAATAATTAAATAGAGTAGGACTTAAGTCGTTACTGAATGGAAGGAGTTAGCTCGCTCTGCTCTGGATATCATTGCCTGAAAGTCCGTTCGAGTAAACAGCATTGAACTGAGATATCTTGAGATCAATGTAATCTCAGGTAGTGACTTCTTCCTTCTGATATTTGTGGATTAAAGACACATGACTTCTCCAGTGTTTCTTCCACTCTAGTGACTGACTTCAGTGATACAAAAATCATCAGATTTGCCTGAATGTATTTCTTCATGTGCTGCAAATCTTTCTGTAAAGAAAACACTTACTGTGACACAAAACCACATAGATGACTGGAATTCTATAGTATTTCTTACCCAGTCCTGAATGGGCAGAAGTTCTTGCCATAGCAGTGCTCTGAAAGACTTGTTGCTCACGTCTGAATCCAAATTAAATTAAAATGGCAAAGCCATTGGGGAACAATTCATAGCAGATGACAAAGGGGAAAGAAACAGGAAAAATAAATTTAGAACTGACATTTTCCTTAATATCTGCCTCTTTGAACTTCTCTTGGAAGCAGCTCATTCTGCTGCCAGGGACTCATTTTTTCCAGGAGTCTGTTATGAAACTCAGCTGTATTTTGCAGCTGTTTTCAAGCATTAAAACCACAGGGCCTAAATTTATAGGCATACGTGGTTGTACCTCCTCATAAGTGATAATGATGAACAAATAGTGCTAATGACTCTACTGTTCTTCTCCCAGTAGGTATTTGAGTTCACTGAGAAGATAGCACATGTTCTTAATTTTTATTTACTTTTACTAGCCTGGAGTATTTTTCCTATTAATGTTTGCTCCAGAATCCTCCGATCCCATATAATAATTTCAGGAAGGTTCTGTAAAAACTGTTCCCTATACAGCGACATTTGATTATCTCAGTCACCTCTTTATGCTCTGTCCTACCCACATTATCTTATTGTGGCACATTAGTGAAAATTTACACATTCACTCTGTTATACCTGAGACTTCTATAATAACAGTCTATATTCTGAGGTGTCCAATGATCCAGATATTTTTGAACTTTTCAAACAAAAAAGTATAGAAAAGGGGTTTGCAGGAAAATTATGTTCTTATAGGGAAAGGCTGAATGCTTATCACTATGGGTGCAGAAAAACCTCAGAAGAAAATGAACTTCCATTGCTTGTCCCAAGCCAGTCTAGCCTCTTATCTTTCCGTAGACAGACCCTTACCAAGCTATCCTATTTGTCTGTGTCAAAGCACAGAAATTGTAATCCTAAATTCTTGCCCCACCTGAGAATCTCGAGGAGACTTCTTGCCTAAATTATTCACTATGGAGTGTGCGTGCTCTAGGCATTTCTTATGTGCCACTCTTTTTTTACTCTGGAACAATTATTATTATTTGTACTGGGCTTTTTGGTAGTATCTTATCTTCATTAAAGAAAACAATGCATAAATTGGGGGACCTGGACAAATTGAAAGTTAGACCCACTGGCATTTGCTAAAGAGAGGGCTTTTTTATATACCCTGCTCATAGACTTTCAAACAGAGTACTTTATTGACTTCAGTCTTCCTCCTCTTACGCATCCTGCAGAACATGTTTACCGTTGATAACCACAGTAAGAGTGAGGTGTCTCTGGGCGACAGACATGCTAGTTCACTTAACTCCTGTGTTCTGCTCAGTAAAATGTAATGTCTTTGAAGATTACTAGTCTTAGCAGTGTCATCTTTGCCTTTTCAAATTGACTTCAGAGAGGTACATTAGCAGATCAGGACACGTTTAATGGAGGTTCACACTCTTAAGGCCTGCATATGAAATTGCTGAGACACAAGAACTGAAAGATTGGTCTTGCGTCATCTCAATTAGCAATAGGAAACAAAACTTAGGCTCCCAGGCTCATTTCAGATAACCTTACAGAAGTGTAATAGTTTGTATGAAACTTACCCAAAGCGTATGAACCCAGTCTGCAAAACTCAGCTGAAAATCACATCAGAACACCTCTCTATATTGCAGTTTTCCTCCCTTCTAGTCTATTGGTAATACTATGAAAATAACTTTTCCACTATTTGGTATGTCTTTTTGGGGGCCTGAATCCTGTGGGCTACATGATTGGCAGTGGTCTCAATGAGACTAAAGTGAGAAAATCAGATGGCTTCTACTTGCAGGAAAGACTGAGATGTGAAGGCTTCAAAAGCTCAATAGGGAAATGAGTTCGAGGAAAATATTTGAAACCTGGAAATATTTGAATTTAATGACAAGGGGTTTTTTGCTATGATTTGACTGGAATGATTTTATCTGACTTCTTATCTCAAACCCATAGCGACTCTTTAATACACTACCCACAACGCTTTTTATGCAGCAGAACCATTAGCTCAGCTGCATGATTACAGTGTCTGACCCACGCTCTGATTTTTCAATGATAAATACAGCTACTGGATTTGGGCTTTAAAAAGGGCATTGTGGAAAATGTCAGAACTGGGAACAGAACTTAGCCTTTGCTACCCTAAGTAGTTTGGAGAAAACTGGGTGAAAGTGGGATGGCTTTTGTAAGGATGACTTTCTTCATTTTTTCTGTACTATTTGCTTTGCATGTACACAGTAATAGGTAATTCTGAAAGACTATAAAAGGTACAGTTTAAAAACTTTTAAAGCAATGACTGTGCATTATTGAGTTGAAGAGGATTTTTGTTCAGCACTCTTTAAATTAGCTTTCTGTACATAAGCTTGGATTTTTGCTCTTTGTGCTCTGTGCAGAATTGTGCATCTCGTGGTTTCGATCTGAAAAGAAAAAATTAGAATATTTTCAACACAGGGGCACATTTTGAACACAAAAGTTCCTTTTGATTAGGATCTTCTTGGAAGTAGTTTGTGTTGAAACTCCTTGAGGCTCAGAAAGGTATTGAACTTCCTTTCCCATGTCTCAGAGGAATACCCTAACTAGGAGAACGTTACATGTAAAAGAAAGCTCTCTCTCTCTCTCTTACCATATCTCTAAAATTTTGACCTTGACAATGATTAGCTCAAGAATTTAAATAATTTGGTAAATCCAGTTGGGTTCATACAGAAGACTGATTTGGATTTACTGAAATCTGGAAATAGATGCAGGCAGTTCTAGGGAGGATTTCTGGGGACGACACCACGTACCTGAAGAATTTTAGAATCTAGAATGATGTTTTAATGCTAAGTGCAAGAATTGAGCTTAAGATCCATTTCTTAAGTTGCTAGATCCTTTTCTGGCTCTGAGTGTTCTTGATTTCCAGTTTCCTTCCCTTTTTTCTTTGTCCTGTCCATGATCCAGTTGTCCTGTATTAGCACTTCAGTTCTTCTTCCATATTAGATGACTTGAAATCTTTTTATTTCATTTTTCTTTTAGCTAGTTGCATCCATTTAAGTTTCTGGTGCAAGTTTTTGAGTGGTTTGTAAATAATTTATTCCATTGTTCTACAAAGTACAAGGAAGTGGCCTGTACATGTTTTGTTTTCTGGAAGGTTTCATTTGTTGTTTGTTTGTTTCTTTTTCTTATTATAACTGGACATTATTTATGTTCAGTGAGATTCCTCTAGGATGAGAAGACCTGTAGTTTTAATAGTATCAAGTTTGAGAATCATAATATCATATAATCAGGAGGCCTTCACATAGCATGGAGGAAGAGGGAGGTCATGTGCATAAGAGAAAAAAAAAATTCTTGTAGTTTTGTATTCTTCATTTCCTTTCTTGTGCCTTGGCATTGTGTGAAAAAAAAAAACAACAAAACCACACAGAACTAGTTTTGCAATCTGCAGTACCTCTTTCTGCCAGGTAGGCTTTATCTTAATTCTAAATCTATATTGTTCAAAATGTCAGTGTCTGCTGGCTACAAAATAAGGCTTGCATCCATATCCATTTTAATCTTGAAAAGGGAAACAAGAAAAAATATTCTCTTTATTATATACTACAGCACAAAGTGTTCTGGTTGAGGGGTAGGTGAGGCAAGAATACGTTATGATACCCGAGACACAGAAGATCTGTCTTTCTGAGGATAACCAGTTGATCCACTTTTGTCTGGAAGCAGGACATGCCGTAAGTCTATCAATAGTACAAAATGTGACATTGCCATTTAATCAAGAAAGTAACCTCTCATCCTTAATCCATGGCTATCTGGATGCCCTCTTATCTTAGTGCTTCTGGAGAGAGCAATGCAGATTAAACAATAAAGTCACTGGAATTATCTTGATGCAAATTCTATAGACTTGATAACGAGAACTTAAATTTGTCATCTACAATGGTGCATAAATAGTTCATACCTTGCTATAGTCTGTAGGATATTGTGGCTGGCATTCAGTTCGAGATTGTAGTCACTTAAATGTCAGTACCTGCATTTTAAGGTGGATGTATAAATTCCTTTTATTGTCAGTGAGATTTAGGGAATAAAATTAATGAAGGTTTAGAGCTATTTAGCTTACCCTGGGTTAACATGCACACTTTGTCACCTGAATAGGTCCTTAGACTCCAGACTTGTTGAACTCTTACCAGGTCTCTACTGAGTGTAATCAGAGATTAGGCACCTAGCCCATTTGCAAATATTTATATTTTGTTTCTAACTTGTACTAAAATCCTACCTTTGTTCAGTTCACTTGCCCAACCGTAACTTTCCAGTGCCACTTGAGATGCCCTACATTATCTGAGACACTGGGACAAGCCTGTCAGATGTAACACAGGACCCAGAGGAACCCTGAGCCCTTTCATAGCTGGAGAGCAGGTGTCTTCTGAAAGGCACTCAGAACTCTTGCTAATAGCATTTAGATCTGCATTTCTATGAAAAGTTGTATAACCATTTTTCATAATCTTTTTTAACCTCCAACTGTAATCTTTTCTTTGTAGAACATTTCAGGCTGATGTATCATCAGTTATTAAATACTGCTTAGGAAATGTTAAAAGAAGAAAGGAAAATGCAAGATGAAATAAATGAAAGTGGGAATAAAAAGATAAGATAAAAAAAGAGGGAAAATAATCTCCAGTGATAACAACAGAATAAACTCTCTCTGTTACTTTATTGTTATTTTTGGAAGGATTACTTGAAGGGGATTCCACATTCTCCAAATTGCCAAAATTCTCAACAAATTGCTTTTAACAACTGAATGATAGAACAAGCAGAAATAATGTTTGAAGGATGTGGGGGTAAGGGTCTTCTCTCACACTTGTCTGATAAACAGATTGCAAGGAGATATATCATCAAAAGGCTTACATTGATTATGAAATATAACCCTAGTACAAGTCTCTGAAATAATCCTCTTAAAATAAGAGAATTTATTACATACCTATCTCCCCAGATTTTATCAATATTGAAACCTTTTAAACAGAGTATGTGATGAAATAAACCCCACTCACCAATGTGGTAAAATATAATAGATAGGAAAGCAACTAAAAGCTCTCCTAAATCAATGTAGTAGCTCTGCAGTAATTTCTAGAACAGAAGGTGAAAATCCCCTTAATATTTGATAAATGAAGGAAAATGTATAGAAGCAGATTTATAGGACACCACATTTACACTCTTAAAAGACCTTCATTATGTCATTAACACCACAGTGATAAAAAGCACTTCCATCATTCATCAACTACATTGTGTCTGTCCTGCCGTTAAACAGATGGAATAGTCCCTGATCCAAATTCCCAAAACTTTTAGAGTACACTTAGTTTCATTTTCTTGCCCTAGGCCAATCCATTTAACAACGCATTATAGCCAAGTTGGCCAGGTCTTCAAGTTGAACATTATGAATAAGAAACAGATTGAAAGTGAGTTTTATTCTCTCTCCTCCTTGTTCTACTGAAGCCTTGCATATAGTATCAAAGAAAATATAAAGCCTGGGTTTTTATTCTTTGAAGGACATTCAGGAATTTGCCAGATTTGGTAAGTAAAAGAAATCACTTCTATTTCAGGATTCATTCTTTCTTTATTTCCATGGTTTATAATGTGCTGATTACTGACATTTAGTAGATACACATACATATTTGTTTACAGTTGTGTATCAATGCTCCCAATCATTGCTTGAGCCATTCTTTCAACCATTTATTAACTACTTCAGAGCTTCAGAGTCTCTAAGTTCCACCCTCTTTCAGGAATATATTTTGTACTGTAACATGCAGAACAAGAGGACGCTTTCCAAAGAAGGAAGCCTGAGTTAAAAAAACCCTCAAAAGACCAGTTTTTCTTCTGTTTTTAAATATCTACTTGCTTCTTTACTCACAGCTGTTCCTCAGCACTGCCTAATGACATATTTTTATCCTTCAGGTGCTGAGTTTCTATCAGCTGCCATTTAACAAACTGTCTCTGCTTGGATACCACCTAAAATAAAAAAAAAAAAAGGTGCTAAGCCATAGATTGAGTTAGTGCCAGATGCTCCCAAACATCTCAAATCCTCAAATTATGCAACAAAAAAACCCTTACCGGTCATATTTTAAGCAGAAGGGCCCAGAGACAAGATAAGTCTCATACAGTTCACATAAGTGCAACCAGTAGTACAGAAAATATTTTATAGACGTCCCCAGTATTCAGGCAGTTAGCTAGGATATAGGCAACCCATGCTCTGCTGCTTGCTCTGCTTGCGTTGTCTTTCACGTTTTAAACAAGCACCATTGCGGATCAGACTGTTGGCTGTGCTAGAACAGTAAATCTTCTATCTCCTGTCTGAAAACTGCTCCAATTTAAAGATGAATAATTGCATATTCATTAGAGTACAAACTAGAACAGAGTTTTAACTCCTCCTAGGAAAGATTTCTATGCATTACACTATAAAATAAATTATTTTTTCTAAGCCCATGATTGTTCATTTAGTTTTCTAAACTAAATGTTCAAATGAGGAGGCTGTGCATGGGCATTATCAATTGGACACCAACGTGTGAGAAGCAAGAGAGCTTATTCTGAATGTAGTTGAGCTTTGATGCCCTCTGTGAGCTGTTCACAATGCTCGTCTCCTGCAGACAACGTTCTCGATTTAAGAATATCCTCGTCATTTTCCCTCCCCATCCTTCTCTTCTGTTTTAGAAATAGCTACATAAGGAAATGGTGTAGTTAGGTGTAAAAACAAAAAAAAAAAGAACAACCAGGAGAAAGTTAATGCTAGCTGAAAAACCACGGTAAAAGAAGAGGGAGGAACATGTCTACCTATCTCAGAGACCTATCAAACTTTATGACAGTCTGTGTAAATGGAATGGGTTTTGAACAAAGAAACAGCAGTCACCCAGAGCATACTGTGCTTTCAAGCCTCAGCTCTGTGGATTTTTAAACAACAGGTGATCTTGGTTGTCTGATCAAATAAGAAGGCCATCTGTTTTAGTGCATAGACATCCTCCCTATGTTCTTTTAACTGCTAGCTGCTTTAGATGACCCATTCAGCTGATTTTGGAGTATTACTTCATTTAGTACCAAACTGTACCCCTTCGTTTTATGGGAAACCTTGCAATCTACTATAGATTAAAGTACAGTGGACTGCAGATTATCTGAACATGAAGTGCTGTGCTAAGATGTTTTTTATATGGTAAATCCAACATTTATCTAGCAACCAAGACCTGCTGTCTCAATCAGGTGTTTACTACGTCTTTATGCATCTCATTGATTACCTCTTTCTCTTTTCCCAAGCGGGCAGAGAACCATAGAGCTGATGAGATGGAGGAGAGTTACTGTTCATCCTGTGATCTGTGTTAAACATTAAGCTTGAAATGGCTGATTAGTATGATGTCCATTAATGATGCAGATGAATATGCATCTTGTGGCTGGAATAACAATACAATATTAAAATTCTTGGAGACTTGTAGGTCCTTCTGGTGGACAAATGTCCCTTGCTGTCTTTTTTGCTTTAGGGAAATTTTCCATCTTCTGTTTCAAGGGACTTGATTCTCTGTTGATTTATTTCTATTTCAGGGTCCCTTAACTCTCTCACTTCTTCTGTTTCTGTTTTCAGAACCTCTCTCTTTCTTTCCTTCAGGGGCCTATTTCTCTTTGTTCTGTCTCTCATTTTCTGTGTCTGACACATCTGCTTCCCCTTCCCTAAACGTACAGTGTGATAGATGGAACATGACTGGAGAAAAAAAGAAAGTTTCAGTTCTCCCAGTGAGTGGAAAGGTGACCTGCAAATATCTGAACAAAAAGGAGAAGAAAGTTCATTTTTATGTGCTGAATATTCTGCACAGCAAGAGGCACAGCACATTTAGAGACTACACAGGAGAAAGTTTAAACGCCATCTACTCCATAGTCCATCCCATTAAATTTGTGCTCAGTTTATCTCTTGGTCTGTGTCTGTATATACATACATAATCATCTCTGCTAATAGAGGACCTTATTCAAAACATGTGGAAGTTTTTCCACTGTTTTCAAAGGGATTTAGATCCTCAAATTAATTTGCCTTTCCTGCTATGAATTCAGTTATACACTACTCCGACAAAGAAGGAAGCAAGGAATCTGATCCTTTCATATTTCAAATTTCAGATTTTCAGTCCCCTAAAAACATTTACAGCAGCTTTTTTATGTCTATGTTTTAAAAATTCCGAGTCTGCTTTTGGAAAATTTTAATTATTTTAAACTATTTTAGGACAAAATAAATACAATAAAGCTAAGGCAAAATATTTTTATCCCTAGATGAAAAAAAAAAGTTTTCCTAACCAGATCTGCTTTTAGAAGTTGGAAATTACTGTGGGCTTGCCAAGAAATCTTTCTTTTCTCTAGTAATATGTATATGTCATTATTAGTTTTGCATATCATGTTTTATGTGAGGAGGGTTTGAGGATGACATCTTGACAGCCTGGAAGCCAGGGCTGCAAGGTCCTGGCTGCCTATTTGATAGCACAGACTTTGGAAGTTTTGAGATTCAAGCTACAGACAAATGGCAGGAGGCTATTGCTACGGAGCCAGGAGGTGACCTTTGACAAGAGATGTATTTCCCAAGCTTCTGAGCTTCTTGTTCCACAACAGGGTTTTTGGAGACATCAGTGCAGAGACTGTTTCAGAGTTGACCTAGAGTGGCATGACCTGAAGGCACTGAGACCCTGGTTCTGAAAAACGTTGCACAATAAGATTTTGCCAGATTAGAGCCATGTGGGGACTGCTCCTATGGTGGATCTATTCTGGAGCACCCAGAAATCACCCATGCGATCTTCCTGGATATTTGGAAACTACTTCCCATAAAAACCTGTCCAAGTTTTGTCAGATCATCTGAAAAAATATTTTTTCTACAAAGCATTGCTTTCTTTATTAATGGGTCTTTTTTTTTATTGAAAAAGTGTTTCACTGGAAAATTTCAACTCGCTGTAATAGAAACTGCAATTTCATTACACATATGCTATCTCAGAGTCACCAACTGGCATGGTAAATAAACATTCCCCAGCAGTTAACACATGGAAGGCATGAATATGCATGAACGATTTGCAGGTTGTTATGTTACACATTTTCATTCTGAAACAATTATAAAAAATATTATTAGAGAGATGTTAAATGTGTGAGAGAAGCATTTGGCATAGCCATTTTCCCAGGGCTGTTTATTTTTGGGTTTTTCTGTTTTCTTGTGTATGGACTTTTAAAAACAATAAAATAGTATTCAGCAGAAATTTTATCAGTAATAATAAGTTGATTTCCGATGGGGGGATTCAACTGAAACTCCATCAGGCTTTTTCCATTTAAAGTCTTGTTCAAGAAATCAATGCCTATGTTTTCAGAAGGCACGACCAAAGGTTTGAACATGGTTTGTTCTGTCCTGCACTGGTTCCACTTAAAGTGAAATGTGCTCAGTTGAGCTAGAGGACTGAGAATGGCAGAATAGCCATTCAGTAGTGAAAAGAAAAAAATAAAATAGTTTGAATAGTCATAAACTCTGGGAGTCCCTAACCCCAGACACAGCACTCAGCTGCCCAGCCTGCAGGGATGTTAGCATCACTTTCGAAGGTCAGAGTGGTCGCTGTAAGCACTTAAAATCATAGCATCATTTAGGTTGGAAAAGACCATTAACACTTGCTCCGTTGAGTACTAGCAGAGATGGCCTAAGATTTCTCAGCTGGCCAAATATAGATTTTGCTGCTTTATTCCCCCACCCCCCATTTTTGCAACCACAGGGATGGTGGTTAACATGCCTCTCTGCTGCAGGTGAAATGGTTATGGATAATTTGCTGCACGGACACCAGCTGCCTTCTTTGTCT
Source organism: Vanellus vanellus (assembly GCF_965231255.1). NCBI lineage: Eukaryota > Metazoa > Chordata > Aves > Charadriiformes > Charadriidae > Vanellus > Vanellus vanellus. The sequence continues at coordinate 49,073,431 of NC_138909.1, read as the reverse complement.
ATGCCTAGTGCCAGCCCTGGTGTCGTGCCCAGTATCCTAACCCAGGAAGGGGGTTAGGTAGATGCCTTATCCATTTTGTCTTTCAAATAGAGAGAATCCCTCTCCTTCCCTCCCACTTCCCTAAAGTCTTCTTCCCAGAGTGGGTCTGTACTTTTTCCAAGGACCTGGGAAATATTTTGATTGTGATCCTCATGACCTTGCAATAGTTCCTTTATTGCATTGCTGAGATGGGACATATTGAACCCATCACTAACTTGTTTCCTACTGATTAACTTTCTTATGTCCTCAGGACTGAATCCAGATCCTTGCTGTAACAGTCTAGCATGTCATGTAATCCCTGTCATGGCACTAACAGGCACTGTTTTACACTATGTAAATCCTCCCACTGCTTCTGAGAAACTATCTCATAATCTCACTTCAGATTATCAGACACATTCTCTTAATCTCTAGTCTAAATTTATTTTGGTCGTTTACCTCACCTTTTTCTCACGTGTCACTTCTTATCTGTCCTCATAGATCACTTACAAAGGGCAGTCATGTCCCTTCTTCATCTCCATTTTGGTAAAACAGTGATGCAGCAAGCAGGTACTTCTCCAGTTCGTGTTGTACAGTAAATCTTCTGTTCCCAATTATCCTTTTCTTGCCCCTGTTATGGTTATGTTTCCAAACAACCTGACCAGAACTGTGTTATATACTTATTGACACTTCACCGCAGTCATGTGTAACAGAATGAATAATTCCTTATCTCGACAGTAAAAAAAAAGTAAAAAAAAATAATCTAGGATTATATTAGCTTTTTCATAGCTTCCTGATCTTTCTCATCTCCTGTCATTTCCAGTTAATAAACTTCCAGGATATAGCTATAATTTTTCTTAGTAGATGTACATGACTTGGCACTTTGCATGACTACACTTTGTTTCATTTCTGTTATCTCAGTAGCCAAGCAGGTCTGTTTCTTCCTGTCTGACATTTTTCCCCTCATTTTATTGACAGTGCTTCCCTACTTGCTGCCAAACCAAATGATCAATTTCCTACTTTTTGTGCCAGGGTCACTGATGAAAATATCAAGTAAAATTAGTCCCAAGGCTGATTGCCGAAAAATGCATCTGAAGTATGCTTCCAGGCAGGAAGCTCTTCCTATCATATGATCCATTTCCATACGCCTTTTAACAGTATCTTTTGGACCTGACAGCTTTTTAGCAATCCCATCTTATTCTGTTTCTGTAAAAATTCTCCATGTGGCTCATTATATGAAATGCTTTACTCAAGTCCAAAGAGATGAGAGCCTGAGCGCTGCCTGTCTGCAGAAAGTAATTTCTGTTGCAAGAATAAAAGCACACTGGCTTAGTTTGGCTTAGTCTACATTTGGTAAATTCATGAATCATTTTATCCCATAATCCATTTAGCTTCATGTCTTTCATTAATTTTTCACTTGAAAATGTGTTCTACATCCTAAACACATTATTGAGGTCAGCTTAATTGGCCTGATCTTTTTGAATTCCTTTTTCTTCCTTCTTGTAAGTAGAAATACTGTACTTGCTAATCTGTAGCCAATGTCCCACATTTGTTAGGTAGTTTTGAGAATCTGATGGACATGTCTGTCAATTCTGTCACATTTTGAACTTTAGCCAGCTCCGCCTCTCTTAGCGGAGATTTGCTTACATCCTTAGATAAAATCTGTTCCAAACTTTCATCCCCTTCATCCATTCTACCTTTAACCCCAGAGTTCAACCTTTGTCATTTGTATCCTTGTAACAAGGTGTTCTGATCATCATCATCAAAGTGAGAAAAATGCCATTCAGCCAAATCTCAAAAGTATCATTAAATCTACTGAAAACAAGTAGTTCCTGGGTGGGGAAAAAAAAAAACGTAACATTGGCATGTTAAGACTGAAAACAGTTGCTTTTGGAGATGAGTTGAGGCTTCCCAACACCTCAGGCAAAATAGCATTCTGCTGCCCAGGAATGAGGGATGGAGACTGGCATCTGCTGTGGGAATGGGAGGAGGAAAAGAAAAGGGCAGAGTTTTGACATCACTCAGCTGTGTCCCCTGGAGAGCCAAATTGACCAGCAAGAAAGACAAGTGCTCAATAAGTGTACTGCAATTCTTCCAGTGCCCCAAGGTTTCTTTGGGAACCATAGCAGAGATGGAGATGGAGACTGGTATTTTCTCAGATCTCTGAGATCTCAGATCTCTGACTCTCTGAGTCAGGAGTTGTCTTGGACATCCCCAGAGCCCAGGAGTCCCACCACTTTACATCTTTTACATCCCCACATCCTTGAAGTTCTCTGAGATCCAGAAAGAGAAGTATTTCTATAAGTATAAAGGAAGAAATTCTGTTTAAAATATATTTCAAATTTTAGATAATTTAGTAAGCCTTCCAGATATGCAAACTACATTAAAGACCAGGAGTACTGCAATGGAGTAGAAAGGAGTGATGGGAACTTTAGCTTCCCTTTTACCACTGGCAGCATGCATCCCTCTAGCAGCCAGATTAGGAAACATCTTGCCCTTGCATTTGTTCACACTTATTTTCATAAACATTCCCCACATCCTCATCATAAATGCTAAGACAGGTGAAGAGAATATTTTATATTCTTATTCTGGAAGACAGTTCAGGAAATGTGTTCCTCTCTTTGCCCTGTATTTCTTTTGTGAGCTTCTTTTACCCTCTTCTGTTTTCCTTATAAAACCGGGAGACTAGGATCCCACTCCTCCTGTTTTGTTAGACTTGCCTAAACAGATGGCAAATTCTCTGGGGCAAAATTTGCCTCTAGCTATGTGCCTCAGCTGGGTCTATTATTTGCTAGTGATAGTAATCAAAGATAAAAATGTTAATCCCGCTTCCTTTTTTGTTTACTGAAAGAGGTGAACTGATATCAGGAAATAGTAGAAGTAGATTTTTAAGTATAAATCAGCATGAAATTAGCACAAAGCCAATGTACGAGTAAGAACTAGGGCTTTATAATCATTTTGCTAAGGTTTTTGTCCGCATAATGTGCATAGGAAAACTTGAGAAGTATTTAACAGCAATGAAATGGTATTATTTTGTTAAGAGATTTGTTTGTTTGTTTGTTTGTTTTAAATCCCAGTCGTGGATGTAGACAATGCAGCATCACATCCAAAGATTCAGGGGAGGAACAAACTGTAATTTTAGTATGTTATGAAGAAGATGAACTACATCTTCCAAAACACCACAAAAATCACTTCCTTGCATTTGAGTCTGTGGCTTATATCACTTAAACGACCCAGACTCTATTTTGTAGCATCCTTGATGTTTCCTTCTACCTCATAAATGCCCAGTAAAATGGAAGCAGCTTGTATTTTCAATTCAGAGAAGTGCAGTTATGTGCTTTACTCTGGGATCAGATTGCAAATCAGTCATATTTTTGTGGCATACTTCTGTAGGTTGATGTTTTAGCTTATTTCTTTCACTTACAAAAACTTCTGAATCTCCATCCTCATATCCTCTTTAAAAATTAATCTGAAACTTTAAAAGAGCCACTTAATCCACAAACAAGTGAGTATATTAATGCTACTCTGAATGATCTGAATTACCTGTTCATGCTGGCATAGAGAGATTTCTTTAGCACAAAAGAGGATTTTTTTTATAAATAAGGATAATTTCTAGTTACTTACTGACCACTCATCTGGAAAAGCAATGGAAAACAATTGTCTTAAAAAGCTAAAAAACAAACATGAGCATAATTTATGGAACCATGCTAAATAATTTGCCTGAAAAAATACCACTTTTGAATTGATCTGCCTTCACTTCTCATAGGTTTTCTTACAGGCAGTCTCAGAAATCTGATTCCACAGGAAGCTCCCTAATTTTCAGCTGTAACAGTGGGCATAATCCATTCTAGATCTGGGTGAAAAAACAGCTTCTGAGTCAGTCATCATGCTGAAAAATGAGGATCAGTGAGAAGAGATGTGGACATGATCTGGGTATAACTGGAATAGATGTTGGGAGTAGGAAAGATGAAATGGATATGCATCAAGTGAAAATATCAACAACATTAAAGGGAACATTTGGAGTAACCTTGAAGTGATCTGCTTTACTTCAAGTGAAGTGTTTCATTTTTGGATTATTTGATCCAATTAACTTTCTGTTAATTTGCCAATTTAAAAATTAAAATGCCATTCTGAGTTGGAAAATGGAAAAATATTCACTGGACAATGTCAAGAAAGAAAGACTATTCCTTCTTTTTCAGATGATCTCTATGTGCCATAAATTTATTAGACTCAGAAATGCGTATATGTCTTTACCTTAATTCTGAGTGCTTTGGTATGGTACAAACAGAAGATTCTGAAAATTGCATGTAAAAGTAAACTACAAAATAGAGGGAATTTAAGTTTTTGAATCTAAAGGTCGTTATTCAGAAATCCCTCTTGGCCAATTCAATACCTGACAGAAGGTGATGATTTAGATCGCAGATTCAAACACCTGATAGTGGACCATCTGTGTGCAGTGGGTGCTTATGCTCCTGTTCTGGTCACTAGGGATTTAATCAACACATTCACTACAGTCTAGAAAATTAGCTGGCAGACCATATACTGGTGTCTTCCCTGGTGTGAGCCAAATGCGTCTCTCAATTCCACTGGGTGGGCACAATTCAGAAGCCTAAATATAGGAACTTAGTGTTGTTTGAGATGTTGTGGAGTGTCCAAGGAATCTGCATAGGGCTGGTAAAAATTACACAGAATCTGGAGGTGACTCATACACTTCTGGAGCAGCAGCTGGAGTCTAGAGGAGCTATTTTAAGTCTTCTCAAAGAGTAGCAGATGCCTATGTATGGGTAATGAAGATGCTCCTCTTGACTGTTATCTATAACATAAACTTAGATGCTCAGCTCATACATGTCTGGTGTCTTTAGGTGAGCTGAACACTGCCCAAAGTGACTATAGGTTTGCTATATACACTTAGGTACCTACAATTCGGATGCAATGCCTACAGGCGGCCTTGCTGTCTTGCTTTCCTTAATCATCTTTTTCCTACCTAATGCCATTTTTGATCCATAAAGTAGGTGGTGTTCAACCTGAATCGGGTCTTTAAGCACAGGTTTTCAGTACCAATGGAGATGCTTTAAGGTATCTTGCCTGGCCTCAAGGTCTGCCATGTAACCTTCCATCGATGGTAGCCATGGTCTTATATCTTGTAAAACCCAGCTGAAAGAGAGGATAATTTAATCATTCTTTTACATTACATCATTACTTATTTTTCCTTCAAGGGATTCAGACTTGCATTCTCCATTTTGTTGAATAATCTTCACAATGAGGCTATCAAATAGATTGAGGGGGGAGCAGGACTACAGCGGACTCAACTTTCTGTTGAGCTGAATCACTGTACAGCTAAGTGATCACATTTGATAGGGCTGAAGGAGATGAAACAAAGCAGGGTTTAGCTTTGGAGCCCTCAGAGGATAAGACAACCAGACGGGAGATTCTGCTGGTTTGGATTAATTCTGTTTTCTTTTTTAATAACTTCCCACTTTAAACAGCATATAAACAAGCCAGAAGGCAGGATGGGGGACCTTGTCTTCTCAATTTTCCCAAATCATGGATTTCTGTTCCTATAGGCAAAAAACTTAAAAAGAAAGCCTTGATGCTACAGATGCAAACACACATAGCCACATGAACACAAGCATCTGCGTGCACATTCGTGTGTTCATATGTGAACTGAAAATCCTGCATTGTGTGGCACAGTATGCTGACAAAAAATGGGAAAAAAATACAGATTCAAATGTTCATGTTGCAGAAACTGGATGGAGCATGACATCTCTGCCAGCTCTCTGCTGTCAGTATGCAACACAGTCAGCAAGCTGGATGTCTGATCTCTTTTACAAGCTGCTGGGACAGCTGATAAAAGTTTGAAAGTACCTGTTTTTTTTTTTCATTTTCACGGTGAAATGTATGTCTTGCACAGATTACTTCCAATGCCAAAGAAATGTAAAATGTGCAAAAATAACCCATCAAACAGCACAAGCAGATCTGCCTGCTTTTAGCAATTTTTAAGCTCTGTAGCTGCACCTTGTACATTTTGCTGCATGCATGATGCATAATTAGGCTCTATATTAACCACTGCTTTTTTTCAGAGCTGGTTTAAACTGCATTAAAGCATCCATCATGTCATTTACATCCTCACCTTTACTGCTATATTGCAAGAGTTTCATATTCAAAATCTCCTGTGTCATATACAGTTTGCATGCAGCCTTTGTGACAGATATCAGACCAAGAGGTGTCACAGACATCAAGACACACGTTCTGGTGCAGTCATACTGTTCAGTAAGGTCTTATTTTAATGTCTCCATCACTCCTAGCCCACAGCAGAATTGGAGAATTGCATTTTATTTGCATTTTTTCCATTCCTCTAACTTTCTTGGGGAAAAATGCTGGGGAAGGTTATCAAGCTTTAGCCGTTTTATCGTTTTGCCTTCATTATTTGCCATCGATAAAAGGTTTCATTATTTTGACAGCTTCATATTCACCCTGATGGAGAGCAGTACTAACTTGCTTATTCACATTGGTGAACTTGAAAAATTACTTTGTTAAAACAATCTTTCCTCCTGCTGGGTTTTGAGCATTAGGCATTGACTGCAAACTGCCACTTGGATATTTATTCTTATTGGTAAAATGTTTTCTTTTCTTTTTTTTTTTTTTCCTATAAACTCCAGAGTTTACAAAGTTGGGGGGTAAAAAAATCATGACTACTTGCTTTTTGTTTGTCTTTCTCCCTCATATACTTGCACATCCAGAACCATGTACAGGCAGAGCATATCTTGCTAAAATATATGTATTAACTTTAGTAGCCCTGAATTCACAAGACAGGCTTAATAAGGTTTTTGCAGCCTGTCATGGTTTCAGCTGGGATAGTTCCCTCCTTTCCTTCTTCTTCCCCCAGCTTTACATACTGAGCATGACATCATATGGCATGGAATATTCCTTTGGTCAGTTGGCGTCAGCTGTCCCACCTGGGTCCCCTCCCAGCTTCTTGGGTGTCCCCTGCCTTCTTGTTGGCAGGCCATAGTATAAGAAGCTGAAAAGTCCTTGACTGCATAGCAAAACCTAAAATATTAATGTGTTATCAACCTTATTCTCATCCTAAATCCAAAACACAGCACTATATATACTGTGGGGTCCCAGTTGTCTGGGATTAAACCATGACAGTCCTTAATGGCGCTCAACATGGGGCTCAAAGAGTTCAAGGTAATGACAGATTTGATCAGAACGTGTTAGATGGAATTTATAGCTGTTATTGCTGTTTGGCTATTAATTGTCAGGCTTCTGTTCTTGCCATGGGGCTGTATATTCTTACATTACTGTATATTAGAGTCTAGTGCTTGTTAGTGGCTGCTTTTTGCTTTTGTTGCTTGCTGTACTGCTGTACTGCTTATCATTTTACTCTGCTTTGCCCGGGAACATTTTGATAACAGTGATGGTGAGGTGCCTGTGCTGGCAGATGGCCAGGGCATCACTGCTGTTTCTCTGCTGTGGTACTGGACAGACAGGAGCTCCAGTGTGAACTCTATTCAAAACAACTGTGTAGACACTAAGGTCAGTGAAGAAGGAGGGTGAGGAGGTGCTTTAGGCACCAGAGCAGAGATTCCCTTGCATCCTGTAGTGAAGACCTGGGCTGCATCAAAAGAAGTGTGGCCAGCAATTTGAGGGAGGTGATTCTGCCCCTCTACTCCAATCTGGTGAGATCCCACCTGGTGTACTGCATCCAGCTTTGGAGTCTTCAGCACAAGAAAGTCGCGGACCTGTTGAAGCGGGTCCAGAGTAGGGCCACGAAGATGATCAGAGGGATGGAGCAGCCCTCCTCTGAGGAAAGGTTGAGAGAGTTGGGGACCCAGGTGGGAAGTTACGGCATTTGTCTTTCCAAGTTACCATTTTGCATGATGAAGCCCTGGTTTCCTGGCGATGGCTGAACATCTGCCTGATGATGAGTAGTGAATGAGTTCCTTGTTTTGCTTTGCTTGCATGCACAGCTTTTGCTTTACTGTCTTTACCTCAGCCCACGAGTTTTCTTAATTTTTCCTGATTCTTTTCCCCATCCCACTGGCGAGGGAGAGGGAAATGAGTGAGTGGTTGTGTGGTCCTAGTTGCTGGCTGAGTTTAAGCCACGACACAGCCCTGTAAATATGTCAGGAGGACTGGCTGCAGACATTGTCTCTGAGGGCTACATGCTTCTTGAGTCAAGGACACTAGCAATTATTTTCCAACACAGTAAGAAAGTTCCAACATTTTCTTTTCTCCTTTGCATGGGAATGAAAACAAGACTTTTTTATGTGTGACATTTATGAATGGTTCTCCCTTTATCTCTCCCCTTCCAAGGTTCAAAACGGTTGAAAATCTGTTTCTTCTACACCATGATCAGGGCACATGTAATACATCAGAGATGTAAGAGGTGCAAGTTCAGGTCTCCTGTCAGTGCAGTGTTTTTAGTCTGGGCTTTTGACATCTCAGGAAGGCCTCTTTCTGGTTTTGCTCAGAAAATCTGCAAAGGATTTAAGGATATTTTACAAATGAAAGTTTCAACAAAACTGGTGCATAAAAAAGTTTTCTTGTCAAGCAATCAGTGTTTTGTCACAATTCTCTTGAGTTTAATGAGGTATCCAAGCATCTAAACAGAAGCGTAAGTTTTCCTTGCCATTTTCCAGCAGTGATATCATCCATCATGTCACCAAGAACTGTAAATGACCAAAGAACAGAAATTAAAGATGAAAGAAGCCTATGATTTATTTATTTCAATTTTTACAAGCTGTAATAAAAGAGAGCCTAAGCAATGCCCCTTTGCCCTTGGGAAAAAAAATCCCTGCAGGGAAAGAACCAACTAAAATAAACCCCACAAAGGAAGATACAGACCTCTCAGTTCTGACAGAACCAGTGACCTGATCCTGTAAGAGATATATGAAAAGAATTCATTGATTTTCCTCCCCTGACCACAAACATACACATGATCTTCCATAACAACACCTTTCAACCCCATTAAGTACCACTGTGTCTTGAAAAGTGGTAATTTGGAGGAAGACCTGTGGACTATGGTAGAAATATCTCTCAGTATAAACTACAATTTTTTTTTTTAAAAGAAAAGTAAAATGCTAACCTGGTCCTTAGATGTATGAAAAAGATACCAAAAATCCAGATGTGGAAGTGGTCAGTGGTCTTTCCTTCAGGTCTAGTACTACAGGAAGTAACACTGCATAAAGCTCTCAGCCTGCATTAGATGTTCCATAAATGCTGAAGGAGTGTGGCAGTAAACCTTTTGATCCATAGATCCAAAGATCACTTCTCTGAAAAGTTATCTAAGAACTTACTTTATCATTGAAGGTTGGCATCTGTTTTTGGAAAGTGGGTCTGCTGTTGAATAAGGATAGGAAAAAATTTAATCCGTTCAGTTTACAGATTAAAGAACTATAAAATATAATGGTTTGTGATATCAATTAGGTGTATTTCTCAGTAGAGGATGAAAAGAAAATAGTTCCCAGAATGAAACTCTGGAAAAACTCACTGAGATTCTAGACTCTAGAATTTCTGGGATCCCTTCAAACAAGATTATATTGTCAAATATGAGCCTTTGGTTTGTTCTTGTGAGACTTTCCAGCTGTTAGGGAGAGAAGGGGCTAGACTGCTTTATCACAGCAAGCTCTTCTAATCTTGGAAGTTGGGAATCTGTGAATTTCTTGCAGCATATTTATGACACCTATAAATCAGCATTAACAGGACAGTTTCAGCTAAATTTCCCATTTCAAGGCTTGTCCCGGTTCCAGCAAGGATGGTGTTAATTTCCCCAAGGAGCCGGCAGGGGAGGCAGGTATCCCATCCCACGTGACCCGTGCCCGGCTATAAGAGGCGCTAGCCGGGGAGGGGGGGGCAGTCGCCACTCAAGGGCGTGCAGTGGTGGTGTGGGTCCGGTCGGCGCGCTGCGCGGCGGTGGTACGGTAATTGCGTTCTTATACTCCTTTATCGGTGTTATTGTTTTTCTTTCTTCTTCACGTTGGCTCTTCTGTTAAATTACACTATAACCCACGAGTTTTTCCTTTTTCTGCGATTTTTCCCACGGCTGTGGCAGTCGAGTGAGCGGCTGCGTGGGTCTTCGTTGCTGGCTGAAGCCAAACCACTGTTGGGATGCTGTTCATTAATTGTCCTCACTGCATTAACAGCAGCACTATCTGATCTCATTAGTAAAGGTACAGAAGCTAGGACCTTAATGTATAGGGAGAGAGTGTATCCCTGTACCTAAGGTGTGATTCTGGCTTTAGTTTCTGGTCCTTCTTTGTGAATTAGTTTTGCTGCTGAACAATTATAGTAGAGAGATATCCAAAGAAGCTGATTAGAGACCGTCCTAATAACCTAGTAATCCTGCGGGCATCAAAACTAATATAACCTGCTTTACTGTGGATTTCTGTCTTTTGCTTGATTCACTAGCTCACCAAATTATACCAAGGTATAAACTTACAAAGCCTCCCTCTTACTGAGTTTCTAGGTTTTTAGTGACTTCTGAGACATTTACTGTTATTTGAAATTCAGCTGAAATCTGCCGCTGTGGTCAGAATTAGGGGCTAAGAGAAATTAATAGTAGTAAAAAATAATAATCAAAAAATAATTACAATCAGACTTTCATTTTATAAGTAAACTTCATGTCAGTCCCTACCAGGTATTCAGACTGTCATCTTTGTTCACTTAATTTACACTCAAGCATAGATTTCATGACCAGCTCTGCAGTTTCCCCCTGCGGAGGACCAGGTGGAGCATATAGCTGAGGTAATGAGGACTCGCAGTCCTTAAAATGAAGGCAGGATTGTCACCCACTATTTGCATAATTCCTCTTTAGAAGACCTAGGTTTGATTTCTGGATCAGTGTGAATGGGTTTAAGCTGACATCTGCCCTTGGACTGCCCTGTCCACCAGACTACATGATGTGATGGAAGAGTCACCATTTTTCTGGAAAATGAGACGGAAGAATACAACTTTTGGCATCAGACACAAGTGAACAAAAATGCGTGTGTGAATTTGGCCCTTTAATTAAATACTTATCCTAAGAAGTATCCTGGGGTTCACTCCTTGGGTTTTGTGGTGTTCTCAAATTATAGAAAGTCATTGATCTGAACAAACATTAGACAGAAAGTCTGAGAGTGTGGATTTCATTCAGCATTTCCTTTCTGAGCATCTCAATGGCACTAGTCTCCACAATCCAGCTTTCTTCCTTTCTTGGATGCATATTACCAGGTCTACAATGAGATCAATCATGGTTTGATGAAGGGGGAGAGAATTAATTAGTTCTACTGAAGTGCCTCCTACTGAGACTGAATATTTGATCCAGAGATCACATTTTTTAGATGAAGATTAAGCACCAACAGTAGCTGCAATTCATTGGAAAAAAAAAAATGGTGAGAAAATAAAAGGGCATGAAAAGCACACCCCAGTCAGAGTCATGTAACTACCAGAACATCATGTAATCCATTTAATGGATTTATGAAGCCCTGAATTAATGTAAGTGAGGTTGAGTGAGATTTTGACAGTGCTAAGAATTTTACAAAATGCCCCCAGAGGATAAAAGGAAGATGAGTTGAATCTAAATTCAGGACTAGAGAAAAATTTAGGAAGAACCTCAGGATGTGGCCATGTGTACTGTGGAGTGAGTGCTGTCCTATGAACTCTGTAAGCGAAATAGATAACAGTCAAATAACCTGTTATCCATTCTGCTTCTTCAGTGCTAGAAGTAGGATGGACAGCTGTGTGTTGATTTTTATAAACCCATTTATCACAAGCCTGGAGCTTGTGCTTAACTCTTTAACTACCTGGATAGTTGATTTACCAAAGGTAAGCATGTACTCCAGTTCTCTGCTGAGCCAGGCACAATGCTGCAAATGACCTAATTTGTCATATCAGTATTGCAAACAAACACACTGACACTTTTTCCCTTACTTGCACACTATATGAATGGATTACATAGCACCACTTTTTCCCTTTAAAGCCATAGAATATAAACCCATGAATCAGTCCAGCATGTGTTTCTTTCTCCGTACTGTGGAGTTATTGAAGTTTATAAGAATATTGAGTTGGTTCTTTCCAAGCAAGCAGCTATATCAGCAGAAATCTTTCAAGTCCTGATTCTTCTGTCTGAAAAGTTTTGTTGGGGAAGTTCTTATTTTAGGTTGGCATAAAGTCAGCTTAGAGGAAAGTGACAAGAGTTTCACTGTTTAAACAGTTCATGTGCATGTTTTGTTTATTCCTCACTCAAAAATGCTGTCATAGCAGTACAAACCTTTAGTTGTATGAAGAACAAGACAGTTAAACTAACCTTTTGAAATTATATTGATTTGTATTAAATACATCCCCCAGATGAAAGAAAGGAAGAAGATAGAAATTAGGCAGTGAAGTCTTTATACAAATTTGACATGAGGGCAAAACTGTTTCACCAGAGTTTTACAAGGATATTTCTACTGTTTTCTTGTTTGTGCTGCAGACAAAAAGATAAGTCAAAACTTACTGAAAGAGCAAAATATTAGGTATATGCTCCTTCATAGTCAGAAGAAGAAAAGAAGAAAAATCCTTCTTGCAGTGTAAGTCCACTGGGAGGATCCAACATCTTTAGGAGAACAAAATTCACATATAGTGTTTTAATGAAAGGAACAGCAAATAAGAATGGTGACCTTGATTGTGAATTAAATTTAAATAGAGTTAAATTCCTTGGGAATTCTGTGACCCTCCCCTCATCATGCTGCCAGCAGCATACCTTTTATGTTTAAGACATCCATTTCCAGTAAACTTGTAGTACTTTCATGTTTGCAGCACTTTCCTGCTTGCAGCTATGTACAGGTTTTTTAGATAACTACAGTTGGGCTGAACTGAATCAAAGTGAGCATTATGGGGTAGGTGGGACAACAAAGTATATCTGAAAATATAGAAATGGCTGAATCTCTTAGGTGTTCACTTTGGAATGCAGGTTTATTGGGGGTTTTGGTCTAAAGGTGATACAGCTTCCTTCCTTCAAGAACTTCTTTTGTATTTTCTCACTAGTTTTTATTTGTTGGTTTCGGCACAAAGAAAAGAGCATGAGAGGGTTCTCCAGGAATGCATAACAGCTTTGCCCTTTTGATCTTGATGCTTTTTGTTGCTGCAAAAGTTATTTTCTGTGATGGCCCCTACATGAACATGTCTCCTAACAGAAGTTTCAGCACTAGATTATAGAGGGCACTGGGTACATTCTTGATCCCTTTTATAGTGAATCGTAAAACTCTCACTGGTCTTATGTGGGCTAAAACTTAATCATTTGTTCGGTTTATTTTTCTCCAGTTTTTCACAATGAAACATTAATTTCTATTTCAATCTTCTCTCTGTGGAAGCAGAGGAGAGTGAATCTGTTACAAATGAACTCAAAGTTGATTATCCTGTCTCGTCCTTAACGGACTCGTACAACCACTAGAAAATAGGTAGAAAATTCTGTTCTCCCTCAATAGCACTTTATACCTTTGTCGGGTACTTATTACATTACAGAGGCAAGAGAGGGAGAAAACGTGGAATGTTTGTCTGAATGGAGAAACTCAAATCTCACTATGGTCCAATGTTCTGCTTCTGTTTAGTGGTAGAGGTTGAGACAGTGACTAACAAAAAAATTCATAGAAGGTACACTGTAAATTGGGCATATTCATCTTTTTCTTTAAGGGATCTTCAACTATCACTGTGAGCACTTTGCTACTTACAGTATTCTCATACTTACACTGAAAAGAATCTTTTGCCATTTCAATTTTTACTGTAAAATTATGAAAAACAGTATTTCAGAGCCCAATGCTGGGATAGTACTGTCTCATGTCATAGTAGTTCACAGTCTATGCCACCACTGTTTTTCATCCCAAAGAATCTGGACATTTTTATTTTTTTATTTCGGTATAACTTCCAAGAGAATTTCTCCCTGGATAAGACAAATGTTTAACTGATATATATTTTTTTTTTTTTTTTGCAGTGTAGAATGGCACTAAGACCCCCTTTGAAAAAAAAAAAAAATGCAGCACAAAGACTATCATGCTTTTAAGAATAAAATGAAAAATGAAAAATCGGGCATAGAAACAAACCAAATTCACTAAAACTATCTAATGGCATTTCATCCTATAACCAGGTTACCAACATTGACTAATTAATCCTTTTGATGTTGAAGTTAGTTCCTGCGGATGAAGACACATTAATCACCTGAAACTGTGCTGAGAAGGTTGTTTCTCCATGCTCATGTTTGTTAGATGTGCCTTGAAATGTCAGGCAGAGTCATTACCATTGGGGCTGCATAAGTAACCTTTTCTTATATGGCATAAAGGAAATGGAGGTTATAAAGGCAGTCAAGTCCTCCACTGAGCTGACTAATGCATTGCTTATTTCTTATGACTGTAAGATAGCCCTATATTGTTTCAAATTTAGATTCAGAAATTTAAAATCTCCACATAGCTCATACACAGAAAAACCTCTTGTTTTTCTCTGTATGAGGCTGAATACATTTGATCCCATGTCCAACAACAAATAACTAAGATATTTCAAAACAAAGAAATAAAAATACTTGCTAAACCAAAGGCTTACATTTCTGTAAAAGAATTATATAATTTTGTACTGATATTTTTTCTGCAAAAATTTTTTAAAATAAGTTGTTTTTTTTTTCCAGTAGAACATGTCAGTTTTCACAACTCATTTTTTAAGAAAAAAATTTACTCAGACATATGCCGTATAATTCTAGTATCGAGCCATCTCACATGCTTTTTATAAACCCAACAACCTGTACCCAGATGATTCCCACAGGAGCGCAAGTTCAAGAAACAGAAGTAAACAGCCTGATGACACGAATGTCCAGCATACGCAGAACTCCTTTCCAATAGCTTGTCTTCCTTCCTTAATGCGATGTTGGCATATTATCTGACATGTCTTCCATGGTTCTCAATCCATATGTTTAATGGACCAGGACATAGGCCTGTGTCCATACTATCAAACACCTCACTTAGGGTCTGTATTAGGGATATACTGTCTCTTCCTGCACAGTTGATAAAGGGACCTACAAAGGCCTATGCCTATTTAGGGAGGCCAAATATTGCTCTGCAAATCTCTGTCTCTTAGGAGAACAGAGTAAAGTAGGGAGGAGTATGCATCCAAGTTAGAGCGGGGAGGCTGGATCACTGTCACCAAGGAGCATCAGGGAGCTTAGCCTTCCTGTGACCTTTGCAATGCAACTGGAGAGGAGAAATCAAAAGCAAGTCCCTTCAGCCAAATCTAGTCTATCTCAATAGGATTTTTCTGTGTCTCCCTGTGTCTTGGAAAACAATCATCAATGCAACAGAGTAGACAGTAAAAGAAAATAATACAGAAGTGCAGTTGCAACTCTCTTGGGAGAGGGTGAGATTTAATAAAACAGAGTTCAGCTCAGGAAAATAATTTGAGGATGTCTTTGCACTCTTAGAAGAGCTGGGAGAAGAATGGAATGTATTCTATTCTTTTCCTGCATGGCAAATAAGATGCATATGCTCCTGGGTAAAAATAAGGAGCATACTGAGTATACAGAGATATCCAATAGGTAGTTTGAAAAAAAAAAAAAAAAAAAAAAAAAAAGGCATCAAGATGAAATTAAAGTAATGGTCTGCATGCCCACTAGTGGTAGAAACAGATGTCTCAGTGAGTATGGAATATCTGCCTATATGGGAAGAAAAATAGATGAATCTGGTAGGAATAAGTGATGTTTCAGAGCACCAGACAAGAATCACTTGGGTGTAGGATGAAGCGAAGTATGGAGTTCTTATGCATAAAAAAATGAACATATATTTCACTCTTGTTTGGTGGGAGTCGATTGACTCATGAATTTTTGTGGCTGTTATAAATGGAAAAACGTGTACATTTTTTGCTACCTTAAAATACTTAAACACATATATTTAAATTTGTGGCATGTTGTCTTCTTTCAGTACAAGAATCTTTGGTTACAGCCAATGTTATTTCCTAATAAAAGCCTCCATGGCCTGCCATTTTGTTGGGTTAAAGTTGCAGAAGGTCTCTGCTTTACCGGTTTAATTGATTGGGAAGGGTTGAATACATGAGTTACCTCACACACACAATTAGACCTCAGATGTTTTTTGTCAATATATCTGCCTTTGCCTCAAAGTCCAACAAATGAAACTATGTCTACTGAGAACTAATCCTGTATTTAGTTGCTTGGCTGAATATTACAATGTAAACTCTATGTATATGTTTCATTCACACACTTTGACTTTCACATTTAGTTTTTTTCTCAAAACTTGGCAGCTGGCTGTGTCTGTATGAGTCAGGAGCAGGCAGACAAAAGCCCAACTAGCTCCCACGCTTGCTTCCTTTCAGTCATGCTGGAACCTTACAAATTATTCTCAACTGGTGCGAAGTCTCCAAGCTTTCGAATTATGAACTGGCGGCCTTTCAAGCTGCTGAGCGTGCTTGGGATATGCTTGGCCCTGTAAGCCAGGTTCCAGCTCTGCAGGAGACCGTGCTTCCTTCCCTATTTAGTGTTTAGATGGCTGGAGTGCTGAAAGGGGATATATCTAAGATGTTGGTATCACTGCTTAGGTCCCCATGTGACTTCTTATTTTTCAATGAGCTGGCCACCTTCCAGTAGGTTATTTCCAAGATGATTATTTAGCGCTTGGCACTTGTGTGAAAGTCCCTTGTTTTGGACTTGAAATCCCTGATATTTGTGCCCAGATGCAAACCATTTTTTCCTAAGTTAGACATTAATTCTGATCTGGTGTCCTGAGTAGAGCTAATGCAGATGGCATCATTTCAGCCTGGGTCTTTGTAAACTACATAAACATCCTTGCAGAAAGCAAACACACATTTACCCATGAAAACTGTGTAGAATAGAATGGCACTTTTCTCTCATGAAAAAAAATATGCAAAAAGATTTTTGTACACTGTTTCCATTCCTAATGTCTTTCAGAATGCCTTAAGACTGAATAATGAAAGGAGCGACTAACTGCTAAAGAGAAAAGATAGAGAGAAGACTGATCGAATGCAGTATTCAGTTTTCTTTTGCAGTATCCATAAACTGCTTCTGAACTAAAACTTGGAAATGCTGTTTCTCTACATCTTCCCCCTCCACTCTCTCCTTCTTCCCAAATAACAGAAAATTTCCTTGTCAGAATCCCAAGGGCACCAAGGGACAGGTAGCAATGCTAAAATTGATGACTTAATTAGTTGCTATAATTTATTGAGTATAGGCAAAACAATATAATGAGTAACTGGGGGATGTGCAAGGTACAACTTAAATACAGAATGATTGAAATACTGTGAAATTTTACTACATTCTTCCAATGCGAACAATGAAGAATGATTTGTGTACATCAATAGGAGAGCCAAAAAAAATCTTTCACCCACTTCTCAAAATGTTTTCCTTATGTTCTTCACCTTCATATCAATCCTCACTGTCCACGTTTATCACATAATATTCAGCCTCCACTGCTACAAGAGGTGCCAGTTCTTTTCACTACACAAATGTTGATTATATATTCAGAGGTATGAATCAAGAAACTGTTCCAATAGTAATATGACCTTTAGGGCTTGAAATAAAGAAGTGAATAGATGACATCTTACTTCCAAGGGATTGGGCTCAAGCTTCTTAAATGGTTTTCATATGAAACAACGTTCAATAAAATCTACAAGCAGAGCTCACTGACACTTCTATGTAAAGTATCCCAAGTATGTAACAAGCACTGAATATTTCTTTGAAATGTTTTGGTAAATAACTTCTTTTCCAGATCATGGAAATACTTTACTAAAATATTTCTCTCTGATTTTACAGATGAGGAAATAGGTACAGAAGAATGAACTCCAGATTACACAGCACGTTAGGCTAAAAAAAAAAATAAAAAGGAACCAGGAAGCCTGATATTCTTTAGTTCTGATAGTCACTTATGTTTGGACAAACAAACCAAACTGGAGGAGAAAAAATAGTGAAAAAGAATAACTTTGAGCCATCTCTTATCTCCTATAGAAAGAAATAAGGATATGCTTTCATAGGCATCAGTAGTGAAATTCACAGAATCTCTTTATGAAAATGTCAGGATTCATTTCTTCAGTTTCTTCCAAAAAAAGCTTTTCAAACTCGACAGTGTAGTGTACTTAATGGTCTCTTTCCATTAGATAGCAGAAACAGCCTGTGGCCCAGTAGCTCCATAAATGTAAATGGCCATTGCTCACACCAGCCCACAGGCTCTGTATTCCCTGAACTCTGCAGGCCCCTGGAACAGTCAGGTTTTGCCTGGACTTGCTTTAGTTTTCTTGGACCTTTGTTTTACTTTGGTTGTAGCAGCAAGTGTCTAACAAAAAGATGGCTTTTAGCTAATGTCGTTTAGCTTTGTACATGTGTTTTGTTTTAGTTTGGTTTAGCTTTGTACACAGTATTTATCATACCTGATATGAATTCACCTCATATGTGATATGAGGATCATATTTCTCCCACTGAAGACCGTCACTCTCCCCCCCCCAATCCAGACTACTGGACTCAGAGGTGCTGATAGGACCCTCTCTAAATTTTAGCTTTCTTAATTCTATTTTTTAAGGGGATTATTTAGTTTTGGATCTTGCTGATATTGTACATCTCCATATGTCAAGTCTCTTGGTATAATTAGCAGGTAATCTACAATCCCTAGAACAATCAATACACTGTTTCAATTGTTAATAGATTAATTAACTGAATCAACTAATAAAGTCATTAGTTATTTACAGTCCTTCTCTGCCCTGAAGTCTCAACATCTAGGGCCTGAAACAATCCCCATTAAAATATATCCAAATTTAGCAGTGTATTTCAATAGAAGCTGGATTGGTGCCATGAAGAACAAACAGAAAAAGAAGGGATCATGTCCCGTTTTTTTTTGCCCCTAAATTGTGGATGTTAAAGAAGGGTGGTGAACAGGGCATCAGGAGGGAATGTAGGCTGGGAGGATGGTGCTCTTGTATGTTGGATATAACCCAGTGAGTACATTTCTGTCAGTCTTCTGACATCCATTTGGCAAGTATGAACTGTTTCTTTTTGTGCTCTGCATTTCTTGTGAATACAGTTAACTACTCAATTTTTATTTTATTTTTTCATTTTTTCCAAATGTACAAATGTATAAATGCATAAGTCCTACATACACCTCAACTCTAATTTGAATGGGATCTAACCTTAGGTAGCTAATATATAGACATCTACACCTAAGCTACTTATCCAGTGATGCTTTAATAACCAGTGGAGAGGAACTGGCCTAGGAGAGCACAATCCATATGACTTATTTTCGACATCTACTTTAGAGTGAGATGAGCCATATCGTAAAAGTTTCTGCTTCTCGTCACTGCCTATAAAGTGAATTTGGACAACTGACTTAAATGGAAGCAGAGACCTTAAAATGGAGGAATGATTGTGCTGGAACAGGCTAAAACCCATTCTGACCCAGTCTCCAACAGGGACTTAAAGTAGATGTTTTGAAAAGCATAAGAGCACAAAAATATATAGTCCTTTCTCCTGCTGCTCTCCCACTATTTGAGTACTGTCTCTTCAGGGATTTCCTGAGCTGGGTATTTCTACATATTTTAAAAACTGCAATGGAGTTATCTTCCATTAATTTGTCCGGTTTGTCCCTGAACACATATCACTATATGACCATTATAGCCAATGATCTGGGTATACTTAAATGGTTTATTTCTCGTTGTTTGTTGTGTGTGTGGTTTTTTTTTTTTTTTTTTTAATGTTTCAGAAAGACTTAGCCAAGCCTAGCCATCTAAAAGTTAGGCACCTGATCTAGCCTAGTAGTATAGGACTCCTTCACCATTAGTAGTAGAAAAATAATTTATGCCAGCTATGTTATGTCTATCTTTGGATGTGAAGAATCACCTTCTGGATATATGCAAAGATCCACTTTGGAGGATGCTTTTAGAAGGGGGAATTCAGTTCCCAGAATAAAACACACACTCATGTTTGTGTGCAGTTGTCCACGTGTGGTGTAGCCATTGGCGAGGGAGCTGTCACCACCACAGACTTTGGGACTTAAAGAGCTACTCCAGTTGTCCCAGAGAGATATCTGCATCTGGACAACTGAATATCTGTCTGTTCGGTTGCCTGAACATAGTTGCCTAGTACTATCTGAGACACCTTAGGATATACAAGACATCCACATAGGGTTGACAGATATTGCAAGTCTTACAGAAACCTATGTCCTTCTGGTCTGGCAGAGAGCTAGGGGCTATAGGGATAACCTGATACCTAAATTGTTGGTTTGCTAACATTCAGGAAAGACGACAGATCCTAGAAATGGCTTCTAAAAATGGAAGAACTTCTCATTTTACTTTTCATTTTCATGGCTAAAAAGTTCAAGAAAAAAAGACATTGTAAATGGAGTTAGTATGTTGAAATATAATGTACTGAATATCAGTGTAACATGAATACATTTAGTCCTGTTACCTTGAATGCCTTATTCATTGTTGTGAGACTTAAATGTCTTACTTATTTTGCAGAACAAAAAAAATCACTACAAGAGATTTAGTAATATTCTGCACTCCTGTGTAGTACTGAGCTGTAGTTTTGATAAGTATTTTTTTACTGGGATGAGCTCTTCTGCCTTTTCTTCTATGCCATTATGATATGGTTATCCCACTGAAGTCAGTTGAAGTTATAAAGGTGTTATTCTTTTATTCTATTTGGATTAAAAAAAAAAGTGAAACATATATGATGCTGAACAATCCACAGCCAGTAGAGAAGCAGCATAGTTTCCTGTACAAAGCATTGGAAATCTATTATCTCCTTCCATGGACCCGCCCTTGCCAAGGTGAAGGCCTGCTTGTATGTAGGAACAAAGTCTTACAAAGTTCTGCTCATTTTTTGAAAGCCAGGTGAGGACTGACAGACAAGAGCTGTACAATAAATTGCTTAGTTTAAATTTTTTTTTTTTTTTTCAAAAATCCCCCATTTCAAACTGAATTATTACAAAAAGGAGTCTGCAGACTAGAAGATAAAAATGCAGCAGTAAATTTAAGTAAAATGGAAGTAAGAGAAGTACCATTACAGCGGTAATGGACAGTGGACAGCGAGCAGTTAGCATGGTCATTTTATGCCATTGTATTATTTTAGAAACATAATGGGAAGGAGAAATTGACGGAAAAAAAATACATGTCACTAATTCCCATGCTTCTGTCTGAAGATATAGTAAATACCCAACTCATTTTGAAATTTTAATGTCTAAGGGCAGATGGAAAAAGGTACAATGTGGTTGTAGAAGAGGATATTAAGAGAGAGAAGTAAGAGAGAATGAAGAACAGTGAAAACAAGTGAAAGGATTTCAGATTAATAGATTAAATTAAATCTGATAAAAAAAAAAAAAAGAAAAACAAGGAGTTCAGATGGGAGCTTTACACTACTATGCTAACCCAATCATTTCAGTTGTGAGCTGAGATACATCCTGGGTCAACACTGTGCCTGCATTACCTGACTGAAGGAATCATTAGTACCTCGGCAATCAGATAAAATCTGATCCAGTGTTTTTATGGGACTTTGGGGGTAAAAGCTGCAGAAAGAAAACTATTTTATCCAGTGTTTGTAACTGTACCCAGTTAAAGTAGTGCAATTTTGTAGAAATTAAACCAGATTGCAATGGAATTCAATTACACATACTGTGTAAGGAGATGGTTGTGCTGCAAAGACCAAATTTGTAGGAGTATGGTATGTGGCTGATCTGGTGTAGGATGCCTCCAGGGTAGGTCACAATTCCTTCCCATGTCCCCACTGTTACAAGAATTAGTATCTTATTCCTTGCTAGCACCCAGATCTTTATGAACCTCACTGCTCCCTAGCCTCATTTGTATGCATTTATATTAGACAATGGAATAACATTCTGCTTATAGGCCATGGGGTGAAGAAATGTTGAACTATTTGAGCCACCAGACATGTAGAAGATAGAACAGCACAATCCACTTTTCACTCAAGAGCTTTATCCCTTCCAGTCTTTCCTTCATGTGCAAATAGGCCTTGGTTGTCTTAATAGCACAGCTACTCCATCGTGGTTATGTTGGAGTTCCCTTTATAAATAGACTCAGTAGGTGACAATAGAAGTAGGTTGTTTGGTTGGTTGTTTTTTAGTGAGTGTTGTTATTCCATGACTCCATGACCACAGAGTCATCTAGAAGATTGTGAGAATGGATTGATTTCTTCCAATCACATTCAATCTTGTATAATTATAATGTTGATAATTATAATGTTGGCTTCAAAGAACCTCTAAACTGATGTCGGTCCTTGGCAGGTAGTCAGGATTGATAGAATGAGTTTCATCTGACTAGTCATCTTCTTTGACGCATCTCCATCTCAGCTAGACACGAGGAGCTCCTTTCATCATCAAATAGAAAGGTAAACAGTAGAGCTGATGGACCCTAAATAACAATTTAATTTACCGTGAAGTAGATATCTTTGAGTGAATGAATTGTGTCTTGTTTCTCCATAGTGGAGTAAGGAGGATAAGGGCAATCAAATAAAAGAAAGTTTGCAGTAATGATGTGTTGTCTCCTGAAATATACACTGCTGCTCTTCCCCCAGATTTATTTAATGGTTTTCTGCTATGGAATTTATCTTCATTGTGTATTCTCATCTAATTTTTCCATAGTCTCAAACAACTTTTTCAGCGATATGAAAAGGCACAAGGGCTTTAACCAGAACTTAGCCCAGTTATTTCATTCTTGTTTGATACTTGTTTTGTTGTTCCCATGAACTGTTCTCTTGAGAAGACAAAACAAAAAATGCAACAAATGATGTCTTTAGCATGATGTGCACCCTAAGCTGGAACAGGATATTTACTCCATCTCATCATTATATTAGCAGATTCAATTTACAGTGGGTATTCAATGGGAAAATCCCTCTATTCCCCTAAAAGTGCTAACATTTTATGATCTTTGTCCAGTCTACTACTGCATCTGTCAAAGCAATGACATAAGTGGAAATATTATATTATCTTCCACCTTATAGTATCTCAGAACGATTTTTTACTTTCACAGTCTTTTTTTCACCCTGGTTTCCACTTTATTTAAAAAAACAAACAAACAAACAAAAAACCCAACCCTATTTCTGACTGCATTGAAGTTTCTTGAAGATTATTTGAAATGTCAGACTTCCCCTAGTCCCCAACCTGGCAATTCTTTCCTGTTCCCTCCCTATGGGTTGGAAAATCTTGTTAAGAGTACGAGCTGACACTGAATTTAAACAGCTGCACCTTACTTCTCTGACCAGCTAATCAGGTGATACGTATTCAAGTGTGAAATACATAGTACACAGAGACACGACATGTTTGAAATGCAAGGAGGAGAGGGAGGTAGAATAATCAATACAGATATTTGTATTCTGCAATCGATTTATTCTGCAGTTCAAATCGACACAACATTGATTCTTGGATTGTGTTTTCCTAAAAAAGAAAACACATATATTTAAAAAAAAAAAAAAGGCTGCATAATTTGACTTCCTTTTCTATGCTTAGCTGCTATCTGGTGAGCGAGCTGCTTTGGGAGCTCATCCTAAGCTATAGTACGACGAAACACTCCTGTAGCACATTGGTCTATGTATATTGCTTTTTCCTTTCTCTAGCATATCCAGATGACATGAGTCATCAGTTACAGTTCAAAATCCAATCCATTAGCACAGGCTATGATTTTATTTAACATTGGCTCTGTGAGTCCTTGGAACATGTTTTTGGAAGACAGCTGTTACACATGCAGCTCTGTTTTCTAAATACATGATTATGTTTACAGCTGTTGAAAACCAATTCAGCGTTAGCATAAAGAGAGTGCATACACCTAGGTCATCTTTGAATCATCCTTTAATTTCCCCTGAATCTCTTCATTCTAATTTTTCTGTTTTATATCTAGCTTGATACTTTCATTTGGCTGTTTGCTTCTTATTGCTTGGTTATTTTCTTTTTGGAAGGAATACTTGGAGACTATGCCATTAATTTCAAGCAATTAGCTCTCATCACTTGCTTGGGGTAATGTCTCAATGGCGTATCTACAGTGACCCAATCAACTGGGTATTTTTTTTTTTTTTTGTCATCCAAGGTTCTGTACCAGTTTTCAAATAGATGCTGCAGTGTAGTCACAGTTTTCAGCTTTTTCTTTCCATTACCCTCAACATGGTATAACCCCAAAGGTCTTTGTACTATTTGTTGTGTAATACTGCACATAACAAAAATCATTGCAGAGAAAGTAGGAATTACCTAGGATAAGAAATAATAGGCTTAAGTTCATTGCACCAAGGAATACTGCAGTTCATAAGGAGTTTTTGCTGATGACAAATGCAGTTGAACACTGGTGTAGATTGCCTAGAGAGAGTGAGAGACTCCCATTGCTTGAGCTTTACAGAACATGTTAAACAAAAATCTGACTAACGTGCCATGAGTGTATTTGATCCTGCCATGGGTAAAGAAATGACCTTTTCAGCAGCCTGTTTTCTATGTCTGTGAAAAGGGTTTCAAGATACTTGAAGAGTGCTGGCTTGATGGGAACGAAGCCTGCTCAGGGGCCTTTCAACACACCCTGGGATCAAACTCCTTGTTCAAAGAAGTTTTACAGTTAGCTAGCAGATCTCATTAAGGTGATGTCTGTAGACTTCTATGTCCTGACATACTTCTCAACCCTGTAGATCAGAGGCAAGTACTGATTTATGATTTCAAGTCACAGATTTTTTGCTAATTGCTCATCAGGGAACATCTGCCTCACAGCTTGAATGTAACTGAATATCATGAAGTTTGGATTAAAGAACACTCTTCCTCCCTTTCTGCAAGACAGGAGACACTTGGCTTTTGTGATCATTTGGCTTCAGCTATTTCCTGTCTTATTTAGTTATTTTTATTGATAGAAAAATGGCCATAGTTATTTATTTTTATTAGAAGAAAAATACCAACAGAATTATTGTGGGTGGAAGAAGGAGCAGGATCTCCTGCAAGAGTAATAGAAAGTTTGGACTCCAAGTCAAATAAAGGAAGCACAGTGGAGACAGCACATGGACAAGGTCTGATGAACCTGAAAGTTAGCTCTGGATGGAGCTAAAATGACCAGCTAAAGAGAAAACTGCTTTTTTTCCCAGCCATTAGTGCACAAAATGTGTAGGAGGTATATTACAAGCTGATCTCAGTTTCCAAAGGGAAGGTAGTACAATAAAATCAATCTTGGAGTAAATTTTTTCTAGGAACATCATATAGTGGCTTTATAAGAAAAATCTCAGAATGGCTATGCAATTCATTAGCATAGCAAAGAAATGCAAATTTAATGGGAATTACCAAAGACCAACCTCTTGTCTTCCTCTCCTGTCCCTCTACTCCCCTATCCTCTCCTTTTCTCTCCCCTTCTTTCCTCCTGAGACTATGATGGACCTGAGGTTGCCAACAGAATGAAGGAATAACAGCTGTGTTGTAAAAGGCTATATACTGTCACTTATCAGAAAACTTTGAAAAGCTTTGCTTAGTTGGCCTGTCAGATGACTTCTTAGTGATTTAGATTTTCAGCTCTTGTAAATGAAGTACTTTCTTTCCGTACCTGATTGCAGTAGGGCTGCACTTGTCCACATGCAAGCTCTGTATAAGGTGAGATGAAACTGTAGTCAATCAGCTTTGCAAAAAGAACATAAATTTATTTTTTGGGGGGGGATCTGGAAGCATTTAACATGTGCCTCATAGGTGCAATGTCCTGAATTTGTCAACAAGATGATTAAAAATGGGAATATCTGATTGAATATTACAAGCCTAGAAATGCCTGACAGCTTACAGATGTCTATGTGGTGCAAGTGTTAGATGGAAATAGATGCATGGTTACAGCTGTGTTTGTAGTCTGCCTCACCTGGCTGGTCCCAGGATTGATGTAATGCCCTATGTGAAACTTGCATCCACAACGTCTTTACCAGCAATGTAACTTTACCATAACTTTACCCTAGCTTTGGGCTTCCTACATGTCCTCCCTGCCCCCGTGGCTAGGAATACTCGTAGAAGCCCCGTGCAGATGCCTGGTGTTGAGCAAGATGAATACCCATGTCCATGCCACTGCAAGGACAGATAGGATTAAGGTGGTAAACAGTAACTGTCTTCCCTCCAGTAACATGAATTAGGTGTCTGCAGATCCAGTCTGTGACTTTTCGCAAAAGGAAGAACTATGGTTAATCAGCAAATCAGGCCTCAGTACCAATCTCCTGTGGAGTTGAAGCCTCAAGTGAACCCCCAGTGTAGGTTAAGTTTTTGCTGTTGAAAACATTTGTGTCAGTTGAACAGGAGCTTTTCACTACTCAAAAAGTGAGTACTCTTACTCTGCATGAAATTTGTTCATGTCCTATTACCCACGTACTTTTGGGGAGAAATTCATAGCTCCGAAGCAATTCCTCCATTCTAACCAAGTACTAACCTTAGTAACTGCTTCAGCTGATGTCAAAACAACCTCTCCACTGTAATCAGATCAGCTTTTGTGTTTATTTACCACGATTTTCTGATTTCCTGACTATCGTGTGTTTAAATTGGATGGTATCATGGCATGAGAGACTTCAGTACTTTAGTTAATAATCCATTTGATTCACTCACTACAAGATTTTCTATTGCTTTGAGAATGTTAACGGTCTGATTCAGTCCATTTTTGTGCTTACTACAGTCGCGGTCATGCTCCTGGTTTAGTCACTTCATGTAGCATCACACATCGCGTTCTTTAGGTCTTCAAATTACCCATAAGTGTACAAGCTTTTCTAGTGCTTTTCTCTTCCTCATAAACATCTCATTAGTTATTACCCTTAAGGGCCCTGATGTCTGAAGTTGTCCTCATTGAAATTTCATTTTAACTCTTCTCTAATTTTCTTTTGAAGTTGCAGTTCCAATGTAGGACTAATGTTTTTAACACTGTTAATTGTGTTAGCTGTCTTGGAAAAAGAATACTTTCTTGATCATCCTCCATGGCTAGTTTTTTTATCTGGCATTTAAGCTACTTGGTTGTCATATTAGGATGGAAGTAGTCCAAATTAGAGGTGTGTTACCACTGTGATATGATCACCTAGTTAATTGCAGACAGGCCCATAGAAATTACTTGCTTTTGTACTCTAATTATTTCTGAGGAAAATATTCCTCTCCTCTTCAAGCTATGTATATATTAGCTATAACAAAGAAGTATTTCAAAACTGGACAATAAACCCAATTTTACTTTCTCAATAATATTGATGTAATGCATAGACAGAACTAAATTTTCTCGCTCACCCATATACCTTGTAATTTATACTTGCTTAGAAAAACTATGCTTTTTCATTAGTTCTTCATTCATTATGAACATATGCACATAGCAATTGTGGTTGAATCTTGTGTTACATCTGATTAAAGCTCATTAGCACAATTCTTTACAGATCTTCAAATCCCAGGTTCTCTGCTTGCTGTTCTGATGTCATCCAAGCAACTTCAGATAACACTTGTCCTTGAAGGAGGTCACCGGATGACTTACTGACAACAGAGATGTTTAATTCCTCAATCATTTGAATGATGAACTTAACCAAAGCACATCACATTTCCCCTTTAGACATGTGTTCTGATTTCCTTTCTCTGCAAATCATGATGCAGGGTGAAGGAGCAAAGGGAAAGGAAAAGGCCTTGTCAGTTCCCTTAATCTTCATAAGATTAGATCAAGAAGACTGAGGAAAGTCAGAAATGTCCTTAGTTCCTGTCTCAGTCAAACATAGTCGGTGTTATAATTTATAATTAATTCTTTACAGTTCAGTGTACAAGAGCCTAAAAATACTTGGAGAGAATTCCTGGCAGTGTGTTAGATTGCTGCATTGTTTTGGACTACAATTCCATAGGACCTGCTCTGCAGATCACTTGGGATTCACAGGGATTCTTTTCCAAACTTAAGTTATGTAGCTGGCTTCATCTTATTGGTAAGTATCAATGACTTGGCAATTCACTCATTTTCCCTGTTTACAGGCAGCAGAAATATGGTAGTCATTATAGTTAATGGAATCTGGGGCTTAATTCGTCTCAATCAGAAGTGTACATCTAAACTAGGTCAGATAAACTGTACTCTAAAAATAGCTATTTCTCTCCTTTGATCATAACGGAAGGTTGAGTAACTATCTCAGAAACAGACATCCATATAGTGCTTTTTAAATTTGGGTAGGATGAGTCACAAGAAGTTGTAGATGGAACAGTAAGATGTGCTATGCTTCACCCTTCTCAAAAAATACCCATTTTAAATTGATGCTGTGATTCCCAGTAAAAAAGATCTTCCAGTGGCATCATAGAGGAGACCATTCGCTCCTGGCTTTTGGGAAAGCTTTATAGTTGTATAGCTTGAGGATTTCCCCCAAATTCACCATTAACCCTATGCTCACCATGGTTTGAAGTAAAAAGTCATCTAAGAAAAATCCTTAATGATCTCAGAGAACCCTGTATTGTGTATAATCTCCCCAGAAACTCTGACTTTCCATCCTCAACGTGGTTGTCCTTTAATAGCGTGTTTTGCAGTTAGAGTTGGTATGGATTTTACTTGATTCAAGCAGGAGGTTTTCAATATTGATGCTTTGAAAGCAACAGCTCTTCTGACTTGTCCGCCAGCTGAGGAGCTTTTTTGATAAAAGGACTTTTTCCCTCTGAAAATGCCAGTCACAAAAGCCTAAATATTTTTTAGTGTACTGACTTCAGCAAAACTGTGTTGAAATGATCTTTTAGCGCAAAATGGGATGAAAGTTAAAATGAAGGCCAAATGAGAGTCATGTAAAAATAGCTCAATAATCTGAATACTTTTCTGGAATATGGGGTTGTAGCTTCAAAACCCAGGGTGTGTGAGACCGAATAAGTATGTGAACTTTCAAACTGTTTACAGCTTAGGTGTGTGTTTGCTTCTTTCAACTATAAATTATTCTTAAATAGAAAATAAATTCTCCTTTCACAACAACAGTTAGTAGCATTTTTTTTTTCTCTGTTTTCCCTTTTACTGGCCCTACAGGCAGTGGGATTCTGTACTTTATCAATTGTCTGGTATGGTGTACCAAATATGAACAATATACAATTATATATCAGTCTCCCCCCCCCTCTACTTTTATCACCCTTCAAATGTCATTTAAGATAGAAAGGTCTTTTAAACAGTTGAAGTATGGAAAGTTGACAGTGCTTAGGAAGCGCTAGGGAGAGTGAGAAATAATTTACCAGGCTCAAATCCTGATAAATGGTGAATGCTTGTTCTGTTTGACCAAAATATAGCTTTGATATGAGGGGTTATGGCATCTTACTGCCTTGTGAGAAACATTACACAGCTTCAGGTTTTATTTGACTCAAGCAGATGCTCTGTGCCGTATAGAGCTTTGTGTTTTATGAGCTCCAGCCCTCATTCTGTCTTTACTATGCCGCTGTCTGATTTCAGCTAGTTTCAATAATAATGAGAAACAATTCCCAAATAAAAGAAGAAAAAAAGAAAGAAAAGGAAGTCCAAATCATCCAGTTATTGACTTTTAAAGAAGTCTATTTTGACCTTTAAAATAATGTGAACAGAATGGCTTTAGTAGAATGTCACACTGTAATAAACAGACAAACGCTACAATTCTGGAAAGTCAGGGACTGTAAAGTGAAGTTTCCCATAACAGACTTCCCTCTGCATCACTGTCTACTAGCCATAACTACCATCAGAGGAGGGAGAGATGGATCTCTGGGTCTGAAAATAGAGGAGAGAGGTCACTGTCACTGGAAGTGAAACCAAGCTGTGCAAAACTTGTCTTTCAGATGTAAATTTCCAACAGTGACCAAGATGCCTTCTCACGGCATTATATCTTCCCTAGTAGGGAAGATGTGGAGTATTTCAGCTCACACCATCCCTCCCTAACATGTAAACCACCATCACAGTTTTTCAAGCAACCCACATAATTCTGTATGATTATGTTCATAAAGCAATTGTGGGATAAGCATGTGTCATTTTCTCCGTGATAATGGAAGTCTTGGGGACCCAAAGTCCAGAAAGACAGTCTCAAAAGGTTATGAGTCCCCAAAATTGGGTTTAGATTTTAATCAAGTCCAAGCTATCCTTTGCTTTTTAAGGTTTTTAGCTTCGTTGATTTTGATTGTCAAAATTAAGGCACATGAAAGGTAACCTATTTTCATAATGCCATGAGCTTGTTCTTTCTGGAAGCCATATTCATTAAAGGCTACAGATGGACACCCAGACAGTACCCAGGGCTGAGGGGAAAAACAGTAAGCAGTATCCATTTGGCTCTTGTTTCATATACCTGTTTAGTTTTAAAAACATTCATTTCCTTTCTTTGAGTGGCCTCTTCACAGGAGTGTCCCTCCAAATCTTTCCCCTTTTATGGAATTTCCCAATTAGTTTTAGCTCGCACCATCTTGAAAAGAAGACAAAAACCCCTATACCAATTACAATTCAAAAGAACAAGTGATTAAAGTACTTTTAATTGAGGCTTTTCAGGAATTGCCACTGCCACTATTGTTTCCTATATTTCTTGATGTTTCTCCATTTATCTAAACAGATAGAATTTAAAATTTCCATCTTCTGACTTCACTGTGTCTCAAACTTGACTAGAGAATTTTTCTTCCAGAAGTGTTATAACCATATTTGCTGCATCTGCCTCTGCTTATACCACCTGTAGGGAAGTACTGCAGGATATGTAGGAGTTTCCTATGGAAGTTCTCCTCGTGGAGCATTTGCCAAGTAAATAATTGGACTAGACTGTCAAAGATTATATTCTAGATCTAGTAATTAATAACTTGTTAATCTTATTATCACTAACAAGAAGAAAACCTGTCTTTCCTAATCAAAAATGTGCACCTAATTTGAATGCCTTGAAGTCATGCATGTTTCCTGGAAATGGCTTGGCTTAAATAATCACTCATACTTTACAAACATATTCAATGATCTTGTTTTTGAAGAACTTGTTGATGTGTAAAAAAACGTATTCCAACTGGAGATTGCCCTCTAAATCACTAATTGCCTTCGTAAAGTCCAGGCTCAACTGCTTATATGAATGTGGAAGTACTTGAACTGTATATGCAAACACTGTAACTGTATTTAGAAAAAAAGGCTTTACCTTATTTTTTACCATCCGGATACGTGCATAACCCTTTAGAAGATTTATGAACAAATTAATACTTATGGAGAAGTTATATTTAGAAACAAGGCTCAACTGTTTTGGTTTGCTGTCTTCCCTGTGTTCAGTTCTGATAACAGCAAATACTCAGAGTACTTTGCATCAGAAAATGAGAAAATGCTTTTTTGGCCTTTGTTCTATAATGACATTGAAACATCAGGGTTCATAGTGATGGGTTGCCTGTTCTCTTCTCTTCTCTCATGTTTATACTTGCTGTTTTTATCAGTACAACACTATTTCCCTGTACTTTCCTTTTACACAGAGCAGTAGCTTTTTCTTGTGACTTTCATCCTGTGACTGCTTTGCCCTTTCTGTTTTTTCATCCAATCTAATCATACTAATTTCTAACTGTGGTTTTTGGTGCTTGATGCTTATGTGGGCATTTCTGTATGTGAAGAAGGAACTGGGCTGGCAGCTTGCTGAATACAAGGGTGCCTAGTTTCATCTTCAGAGACATCTTAATTCAAATAGGGAAGAAATTGGATTTTTGTAATTCCACCTAGAAATCATGGAAAGCTATTTCCCATCTAAAAAAGAGATGGAAAAACAACCAACAAAAGTTAAGAAATTAAAACCATATTGATTGTGTCAGTGTCCACAAAAAGTAATAATCACATGAATTTTGGTTTATATGCATATAAAACATGTTTATACATATTCA
Source organism: Vanellus vanellus (assembly GCF_965231255.1). NCBI lineage: Eukaryota > Metazoa > Chordata > Aves > Charadriiformes > Charadriidae > Vanellus > Vanellus vanellus. The sequence goes on along the minus strand of NC_138909.1, from coordinate 49,041,665 downwards.
TGTATATGTTCTTAAGACTATACTAATCTTTGACATATTCAGCAATTAGTAAACTTTAACCAGAGTTCTAATCATTAACAAGCGCACATGGAAAGAAATTTTCCTCAATGCTTTTCACCTCTGTTTTTAAACAATATACCCAGTTGGAGGAAGCTTGTCTGTAAAACACTGCTATTTAATAGTTTCTTGTCAATATTCTTTTGCAGAAGATACATTTATGGAAAATTCAATGAACTGGTTGACAAATACAGCCAAAAAGACTTCCATATTTTATATACACACAACACTGTACACCTTTACTGCTTGGTTTATATTCAATAATTTAGAAGAAGCAACTTGAACTATGTATTTTTTCAGACATTGTGACAGAGAATATGTCTCATTTAAAGAAAAATGAGGTTTTTTCACCTGTGTAACACAGAAATGAGTATTGATGCATTTAGATTGCAGTCCAGAGATGTGTCCCTGTTAAATTTAACTGAAAATAATATGGTTAGAAATAAAAAGGTTTTAAGTAGGCCCAACTGATCTGTCCTGTCACGATTCCTAGCAAGAAAAAGAAAGAAAGAAAAAAGGGCTACTAAGTCAATATACTATTTTTTTTGGGGGGGGGAAGGAAGACTGCAATGCTCAAAGTCTCATCCCTTAAGGCTTCCCTAGGAAAAAGGAGCTTGGAAATGGGAAAAAAAGTGAAAAACTAAAATATCCCATGGGAAAATAACTCTCACCAGCACTAATAATAAGTGAAGATGATGAGCTACTTCCATGGAAGAGTCTTACCTTTTGGATGCGATAAGAGTCTGAGCTGCTACATGTGGGGACAATTCTTGCTGGTGTTTTGTTTTGCTTGGGTTTTTTTGTGTCAGTTCTCCATCAACCATGTTCAGTTTTTCTCCCATGTTCCCCTCATTTAGGGGAACAAAAGATGCTCCCTAGAATCCTTCCAACCTGCCTAATCTATATGGATAAGATTTGCATTACTGTAAAAGGGCTCTTCAGGTGAAGTTGTTGAAAGGCCTATGGGGCCTTTCCCATCCAGCTACTCAGAGGCAGGTAAACCCAGGTTAACTTCCTGGGTAGACAAAGCAAAGGAAATGTGAATAGGGCTGATGTCAAGTCTTTTAAAGATGCATGTAAGTGTTTTTCTAATAGGATCCATCCTGGTTGAATTCCAGCTGAATCTACAGAAGAAGATAGTTTATAGAAAATTGTTGTGCAGTCAAGCAAGAAATTACAGTTGGAGAGAATTGTTTTCCTATCCTTATTTTAGACCAACTTTTCTTAAAATATTTAAGTTCCTTATTTCTGAACAATTGTGGAATCCAATTGATTTTATTATCAGACATAAAAAAATAGTGTGGAGTTTCTCAGCTGGCACCACTGGCAGAGGCAAGCAAACAGAATTAATATTTCTCACATAGAACACCACACAGATGATTGTATTCCAAACTGGGTGATGATGATAATGATTTACCTGCAATATTTGCATGAAATGGAAGCAACTGCTAAAACTCTGAGCTATCAGCTATCCATAAGCATTTAGAAATCAGAGTTTATTTTCTTTTCAGTCTCTGGAATTGCTTTTTCATGAAATATAACCCTGAGGGTGCCTCCTACTCCAGTACTCATATTCTACTGACTGAAGTTGCTTTGTTTCTCACCCAAGCTCTGAGCCTGCAAGAGGCATCCTCGTTCATGTTGGCTCTCTACTTTTGCTTTATCATGCTTGATCTTGTTGGTTAGCCATGCACTCCCTCTTTAAAAACTCCTTTGTATTGTCTGGCCAAAGATGCCTGGTGGGAGGTTTGGTCCGCATCAGGCTGAAATTGCTGCTGATTCTGTAACCTCTTACTAAAACATTCCTCCTTCATGCCTTGCCCCTTGCTTTTTCTGCCCCCTTCTCTGGAGAAAAGAACGCCTTCTGTGCTCAGTTCAGGGATGGCTAATGTTCAAATGGTAACCTTTCTGTCCATTCCCAACATCTGTTTTACTTTGCCACAAACATCCTACATGCAACTACACCACGTCTTGTGGCCAGATATAGTTTTGTAAGGAAAATCATGACACACCTCAGTTCTTTCGTATTCCAAGTTAGAGATGTTATTACTCAAATGAGAAATGCTGGGAGAAGACCTCAGTCACAAATTACTACTGCTGAGTGGTTACAATTAGAATTTCCCCTTCAACAGCCTTTGGGCATTGGCAAGCAAGCAGCTGTCTGGGGAGACATGCTATCAAAGGACAGCTACAGGTAGCCGTGGCCCTGATACCTCCTTTACTGATGCCCATATTTCTGTTGAGAGGGAAGTGACTCATGAGGTAAAACCTCCTGTCCTGTTTGGAGAAATCATAAGTCATCTCAGGTGGCTTTCAATATAAAGCCCATGATACACAGAATGGTTTTAATATGCGCCTGCAGAAGATGAAGAGAAAGAAATGAAAGATTTTGAAGTGCTTAGCAGGATGATAGAATTGTATAAATAAAGCTGGTATGTAGCTGGCAGTTTAGAATCTGTCAGTCAGGGGCTCTTTCAGTTAAGTTTTTCCCTTACCTTCAGCACTGGAAAAAGACATCTTTTTTGGCTAAAATGCTACATTTTGCTGTTAAAAAGAAAGTAAAGTTTTTTTTTTTTTTTCTTCCCCAAAACTGCAGTTAAAAAAAATGTCATCAGGGTATAAAGTCAAAAGGAAGCTCCAGTCAGACGTTAGGATGAGACCCTCTTGTATCATATGTGATACAAGGTGAGAAATCATACGTGGAAGTAAAAGACCAGGTAACAGCACTGAAAAGGATCCAATCCTTCTCAGTGTCTGGGACTAAGGATTAACATTCCCTCCATGTCATCTCCGAGGAACTCAGCTGTCACCAAAATACTTTCTCAAGCTCCTTAAGGTCTAGTTCTGGGTACTGTCACATGAGTGTGTGAGGTTTGGCATCGCTGTGTCTAAGCTCATACGTGGATTTAGCACCTGGGCTCTTTATTCCTGATCTGCTTAGTGACCTTTTGTTATTCCTACCTATCTGTTTTTGCCTTTATTCAGCAGTGCAATGTTAAGACTTCTAAAGCTTAATTTGTGTTTGCTCATGATATAGAACAGCAGACCTCTGATCTAATCTTGTGCTTCTAGGAGTTTTTTCTATTATTTGCATTGTGGAAGAAGAGAGTCTGAACTCTTAAGAGTAAAAAAACCCCAAACCTCTTTTAATACTTACAGGGAAGTGTCATTATTTCCTCTCTCTTTTTATAATACGCTATCCAGCACGGGTTTGCAAATGAGATGGTGACAGGATCTTCGCTCTAGATAGTCGTAACTTTTATCAATAGTGTCTTTATGAACAGAATAATAATTTAGGTGAGACTTTGGAGTGGTTGGTTGCTTGTTTTTTTTTTTTTTTTTTTGTTTTTCTTTTGCATCTAACCTATAGACTTCTAGTTTTCTTCTATTCTTGTGCATGGCAAATTATATCAAGATAGACAACGTAGGATGTGTATATTTATTGGCAGCAGTTGGGTAGACTTGCATCTTTTTCTCTCTTTTGTTCTCATTTTAATAAGGAAACACTAGGCTGGGTAATAAATGCCTTAACCTGCTGCACTTGTTCATCAGTGTACAATGGTCTGTGATGGCACCTTGGAGATTTACTGCTGATCTCAATGCTATCCTACATAGTACAGATAAATATAGAAGACTGTTCCTACCTTGTTTTGCCCTTGGAGTGTTAGGCTGGCCTCATTCCTTCTTTAGAATGAGCAGGACTCAGCGCCAGACTGGAGACACCTGAGTTTGAACACAAGTTAGGTGGGTAAGCAAGCTGTTATAGTCAGTAGAGTTTTAAATCAATACAAAGGAACCTAACAAGGTATTTGCCTCACCCTGAAGTGGCCTGCACATAGATGCCTAATGGCATTTGAGAACCCTTTGTCAATCCAACCTGGATGCCAGCTGCCAGTCATGTTGTCTGATAGGAACGTATCTGCCTGGGTGTCAGGCAGGGTGTCATCTGAGATGACATTAGACACCCCTGTATGGATATCTGAATCAATTCCGTTCCATTCCTTCTTCTTCTTAGACAGAAGAGGCATGATTTTGCATTGAGTCAAATAATTGCAGAAAACACAAAGACAAGTGTAACATTTGTCTTGGCACAATATTTTATCACAAAGTCATATGCAAGATCTTTTTACTCTGTTTTCTTGCTACAGTCTGTTTACCAATAATAGTGTCTGTTTCTTTATCTTTTTTTTTTCATTCAGTATTAATGACCAAAATAACTAAGAGCTATTGTTTCCTTTTTTTTTTTTAATTTTTCATGGAATTGTAAACGTTAAGCATTTCATTAAGATGATAAATAAGAGTTGGCTATCAAGACTGTTTGACATACAGCACTGCACTGCCAAATTGAAACCAGAAAACCACAAAAAATCAAACTTTAAAAAAAAAAGAAAACACCAACCTTTATTGGAAAATAAACCAAATGCAGATACAATAAAAGAGCTGCTGCTTTCTGTGTTGGGATATCCTTGACTAAAACAGGTGATAAAGTGGTGCCTAATATTGAGAAGGAAAGGCAGAGTTTATTGGATTTTTACTACTCACACATTATATTATACAGCCAAAACGTGGTTGTTGGCTGAATATAGAATCTATCACACAGGGACTGTAATCCATTTTTCAAGAAATAAACCGGTTCCTTTTTTCAACCCTGAAACTCTTTATTTAATCTTGGTCCAGCAAACCTTATCTGGATTTTTTCTTATTACTTACTAATTGCAAAAAAGCAATTATTAGTATTAGTGACATACTAGTTGCAAATTAATGTCCAAATAAGCAGGAACCTTTTATTTACCACAGACAAAGAAACAAACTAAATATATCCCAAATTCAGAGAATCCTGAAATACGGCCTTAACTTACATGGTTAAACTTCAGAAGGATGGAATCCAGAACATTGAATATCAGCTTTCATCGGCATAGGAGTCATCAGACACTTTTCGAGTGGCTTGCTGTAAAAGGCAAACCTAGTAAGAAGTGCTACTCACCAGCTAGCCTATTTTCAGCCAAACATTTTTAAGTTATCCTCAGTAAAGAGATGCACCACATGATGGTCACTGGCCATCATTTGTCCTGGCAGGCTTTGCATGGTTTATAGGATGCAGGTCAAGACCCCCATCCTAGCTAATGAACCGGACCCTGTATACACATACACTAGAATATCATGGAATAGTAAACATAATTTCAGGTCAAGAAAGTCCAGTGGAACACTGGACCACAACAGAAGAAAGTTTCCATTACTTTTTGGGTCTGCAGTAGACTTTTTCCATGCAAGGTGAGTGGCTGTCTCTTTACACTCCTCAGCAGTTCTAATTGATCTTCAGAACTTGAGACTGAACTGCCTCAAGGTTACTCTGCTAAGAAGACTTTTTTGCCAGGATTTTAGCCACTGGCCTGAAAAATGAAAGGACCACCCAGCCCATCTCTTTATCTCTTTGGGGGACCTCTTTCTGCTTAATTTCATGTTTAGCCTAACTAAAAATAATTGCTTAATTTACACATGATTTAACACTGACAACCTAGTAAAAGAATTCAGATCTACTATTTAATCAGTAAAAGCCCAGGCAAGTAACGCTTACACCATTTATATTGCCCTTTGTACATTTGTAAATGTCCTGAAAGAAAAATGTAGGAATTCAAATCTGAATTATTTAGTTCAACTGTAGGTCTGTTTTGACTGAGTTTGAATACAAAAGATAAATTTTTCATTTAAATTAATACATTTTTCTCAAAATTACTGTCTAAAGTGTGTGTACTTGAAGATGGGCTATTGGTCCCTATGAAAACTATGTCAAAGCTGCTATTAACTTTATTGGCACAAGAGTTTTCACTGACTCATTACATCCAGCTGTTCCACTATATGTTAACTTACTGGTTGCTTTGTTCCATATATTCTTATCTGTGATTTTGTTTAAGAAACCTGGTATGCACCAGGAGTTCAAGAGTTTGTATACTTACCTGTTCTCAGGGGCAGTACTCTCTAGGATTCCTGTCATATCATCAGTCTTAAGACAGTTTTTATCCAGTCAAAGTAAAATAGGGAAGGAGTAGAAGGAAGTACTTATAAGTATTATATTTCGTATACTTCAGGCTTAATTCTTGCTACATCTGTCTGAATGAATTTGGGATTTATTTACTTTGTTTTCCTGTTACATTTTTTTCCTCCTTTTCTTCAGAGAAGGCTATCAAAATCCTTCTCTCCCTGCTCTCTAACAAACCAATACAGCTCTCCTTGTGGGTCCACACATCTGTTTCTTTGAAAAAAAATTGTCCCTTCTGATGTTTATAATGATGAAATAATGAAGATCTGCCCCTATTGTACGGAAGGTATATGCACATTCCCTGTTTCTTAGTGTGCACCCATAGCGTCAAAACAGACTGCTGTATACGGGATGACATACTTCATTGCATTTGCTAGCACTCTGGCAGAGAAAAGAGAATCTGAATGGAAAACATAATTTTGCATTCTAAATTTTAATTCCAAAAATTATATGTAAATGCAGTCATAAATATGTATCAAATGGGAAACTGGTCATCTATAAGATGCAAGGAAACCGGACAGTATGAACACATTGAGTTATCCTGTAGTAGATAAACACAGGTAAATTTAATAACAGGTAGCAATTCAGAAAGTTAAAAATAAAAAGTCATCCAAAGCTTAAACCTCTTGAGAAGACTTTGAAAAAGCTAACAAAAGAGCTCCTGTGAAACATAACAAAAATAAAAATAGATGCTGTAGTTGCTGGGTAAAAATAGTGTAGATTTAATGCCTTTTTCAAACAGATGGCTCTAAAAACTTGAGATGACAAATTATGATTTTTTCAGCCCAAAAAGAAGTCTTTCCAAAGAGTCTGTGAATTGTGGTAGCACTGTTAGAGATGACCTTGAGGTGGGTTTAGTTGTCTTCAAATGAAAACTTTTTTTGTGAATTGAAAACAAGTATTGAGAGGAAAATAAAATAGGGAAAACAAAATTAGATATTGGAATTCTGGATAACCTAAGAATTTTACTAAGATTCAACTTTTTATTCTGTGAACAAACCAAAAGTAGTGGTAGAGGATATAGAATTGTTGACTTTGATGAATTTTACTGCTTTCAATGTAATGTCTACTGTTGTGGCTAACCAGATGGTCACCTGAAAATTCAGCATTCTCCATAGTCAACAGCCCTTAGGAAGCTCCGCTCCATCAGAAAGGGGCTTTAAGTTTATTTTCTGCTGGTATGGGACTTTTGTTTCAAATACAGAGGCAGAGGAAGGAATTAAGTACACATCCATATTTATTTTTATTTTCAGATGTTGCTGTATTTAAAAGTGCAAACTATTTTCTGAACATAAAGAAAAAATACATCAACCACTTTTGAAGCTTTTCAGGAATGGATTTTCCAAGCAAAAGGATCTGATATTAGGCTAGTAGATATAAATATTTCCTAGCAAAGTACTTAATACTCCCTGGCACCTGTACTTCGCTAATGGCCTCACCTTGTTCATGGATGCAAACAGAACACTGAAATGCAGCCACATTTCCCTAAGGAACTGTAAGAATTATGGATGTGATTCACTTCTGCGTTGCTCCAGCCCTGTTCTGCTGCAAACCCAGGCTGATACAATAGCTGTATGAGACTGGAATAATTCAGTGATGAAGGTAGCCTGTTATCTACAACTTAATAAGTAAAGAAAGTACTTTCAGGTGTCTGTTTTATAAAAAACCACACTTGTATTATTAACCTGTGCTACGTATGGATTTTCTTATTTTCACTTTCAAATTAAATAAGCTGCAGTAATAGTTGTACATATAAACAGCTTAATGTTTCTATGGCAACTATCTTTTTGCAAAAAGCTTTACAAACATTAATTATTATTAATCATATTTATTATTCTTGTGCCTAAGGAATCACCCAGTTTCATTGTGTCCAAAACTTAACAAACTAAATTATTGAGACTCTGCTAGGATGAGGGCCAGGAAATCTTTAACCACTCTATACGGATGCTCTGTATTATTCCTGAATTTTATCTTTTTTGGTGGAGGGTGGAATGGGGAGGAGTTTAATTAACTGGGGAAATTATTTAGCTCCTGTCCTCCACTAGGCAACAAGGCTCTCTTGCCCTCCTACTGTAGCAAGCTCTGATAGCGTGCCGCCGTGAGCAGCTGAAATCACAGCAGCACCTCTCCTTCTGCCCTCTTTGCGCTGAGCATTGCTCTCCCTGTTCAGGTGGAATATAACAAAGGAATCAGCTGCTGTAATATATCACACAGGCCTGAATTTAGTGCAAAGGGAAGAGACAAGGTAAGAAGCGAAGAGTAAGTTAGATGGAATAAATGGATGTGTGAGACAAGAGGAGGGACAGGTCTGTAACAAACCATCATTCAGCACAGGACACACAAAGTCCCAAGAAAATTGTTCCTTATCAACTTACCATTTGCCTTTCCTTGGTTGTGACATTTGACTCTGCTTTCTGAGTCACATCTAGTAAATAACTTGATGCCCTTTTCCTATTTGTTCACACCACTAACTGGAATGAAAAAGGCGTCATGGTAGAAAATGAATTGCCAGTGGGACAAAATGCATGCTATAGTATATTAGAGATGTGCCTTTCCTTGCTCACTAAGCTGCAGCGTTGCCCTGAAATCCATATATCTGAAATTAAAGGCAGAGAAAATCTCTGGCAATGCATACTATTCTTTTCCTATTTAAAGAGCATGTGGAGAAATAATTCTCATAAGCAACTGCTTGTTAGTGCCAGCCACCCAGCTGCCATAAAAAGTGGGAGACAATCTATTTTCAGTACATGAAAATGACTGTACTAATAAGTCAGGCACAAGTTCCATGCTTGGATCAGTATCTTCTCTGGTGGTGGTCAAAATCAGATTCCAAAGGAACATTATAACAGGGAATTATGTGATATTGTTCTCATAATGCTAAATGGTTCGGTACATGTGAGAAAATTCTCTGGATGTTTTATCATAGAATAGTTTGGTTTGGAAAGGACCTTTATTGGTCATCTAGTCCAACCCCCCTGCAATGAGCAGGGACATCTTCAACTACATCAGGTCACTCAGAGTTTTACATATCTGTCTGATGAGAGCTCAAGGAAGGTGTCAGCCTCACATGGTCATAGTAGTAGTTTCAACATCCAGTTCTTCAAAATCCCCTTACTAGTGTTTCAGTCAGATCTTTTGTGAAAAGGTATCCACATGATCCATTTAAATGTACTCTCTGTCCGGGCAGCCCCATAAAAGCAGGATTCCTGAGTAAAACCTGCTACATGAATGAGTGTTCAGTATGAGACATGCTTTCTAAGAGGGCAATTTGTTCTAACTATCCTGAGATTAGTGCATTTATTTTATGAATAAATGTATAGTCAAGTGTTGAGGAGAAAAGGCACCCTTTCAGATGGTTTATTAGTGTTGGGCTAACTTGTACAGCCTAATTTCAAATCAATTCTAGCTTTACTGTCTAGCTCATATTTTGTTTAATATATACTGTAAAGGAATAGATAGAAAGGTGGTGAGCTGAATCATGCCTGGTCACTAAGTTTGCTCACCTGTGGGGGCAAGGATAAGACATAGGTCAGGTCCCCCGAGTCCGCTGACTCCTATATCTGCCCTGTGCTTGATGGTTGGGTAAAAAAGTAGCTGCTATGGCAGCCAAAATTTGCCTGGTTATAAAACAAGGCATTGACATTCTGCTCGCTTTGTCCTCAATCATATCACTGGGATAAAGCAGTAAAGTTCAGGGAAGAAAATGTGATCTAGAGGAATCAGTGGGAGCTTCATCACTAACTTAAACGGTGACTGAATTTCACCCCATTTTCTTTGCAGGACTCATGTCTGCGTGTAGCCTTTATGCAAATATAAAGCCTGGCATACGGATTTGAGATGTTAGTTATACCGGAGTCTGAGTTTGGCTAAGCAAAACCTGGAATAAAGAGAGCAGTGGGAGTCTCTTTGTTTCCCTCCCCATGAACAGTTATGCATTCCCTAACAAACGTCACAGTGTTTGGTATGCTCAGGGCATTGCTCCTACTCTTCCAAGCCCTGGACACAACTTTTGTGTGTGCCTGTGTATAACTATACAAACTCTATTTGACTAATTGCTCTGTTATTGAAGGATCTAAGGAGTTCCATCACAATCTAGGCAACCTATATGAAATTATACCTTAAGTTCGAAAAGTGACTAGTGAACACGGGTTATATATTTTGGTTGCTTTATTCATACATTAAATACATAGTCATACAGAAATCATGGCCAGTGTAACACTTAAAGTGACATTTCTTTGCATCAGCAATATAGCTATATTTTCTTTATGGTCCAAGAGCCACAGGTGTATTTGTATGGTTTTGCAAAGGAAAAGGAATTAGCAAGTGGAAGCTACAGCATCTTATGTGTTCCCTTGGGTCACTGACAACACAGCTGGTGATCCTAAATGCAGTCACTCCCAGCTCCTCTGCTCACTCTCAAATCTCATGGGTGGTATTATAAATTCTTCACGTGGTACGATTCATCGTGCCCATACTCAGAGCTTGTTAATCACTAATGCATTTGCTGACTGAGCTCCACTTGCTCTCAGACCAGGGTCACTCTCAAGCTCACAGATGGGAAACAGCAAGTGAAATTCAGCCAAACATGAGGAAAAACACTATGTAAGAAATCAAATGTGCAAAGGCAAATGGAGGTATGTAGGCAGGAGACATCACTACAGAAAAAGGTCTGGCTGTTTAGGCAGCGACATTGAAATCTATAAATTATCTTGGGTAGATAGCACGGTGTTACACACTGTTTTAACTCACACCTTCTTCTATGTACAAAAATAAGGAATAATTTTCATATAACAACAGTTTCCATTAGCACTCAGTAGGTCAGTGTTCTCGTCTCCCTTCATGCACTGTGATATTTCCCCTGCTACATGACCTGCATGTAGGCCATGTCTCCTTCCATCTTGTGAGTCAACATCACATTTCATCTGAAAAAAATGTGAAGAGTTCTGCAATACAGAACTTCCATCTTAACTTTGTGTGTTCAGACTTTTGTTCCATACTGCCAGAACCAATAGCTCATTCTGTTATGTATGGATTTTATTTATGTGCAATTCTGGCATTATTAGCTGTGCCAGACTACCAGCTTAAAAACAAACAAAAAGAACCAAAAGCAAGGACGGAGAGCCTGAGCTATGAAAGGAAAACATACCCCCCAGTAGCAGCACAAAGATAGGGTTTTTGTATAAAGAGATTGTTATAGGAATGGAAAATCCATCACGAAAGAATACTGACGTGAACACAGCTTGACTGTTCCAGAACCAGTTAGAGGGTATCAGGGAGCAAAACAGATCAGTGAAAGAAGAGGATAAGATTTATTTAATGGAGTTATTGTGATTTGTACCACCAGGATTGTTATCCCCCCATAATAAAGCCTTTAATCTTCATATTAAAAGGTTTCTTTTGTGTTCTGGGCATTGCATTTTCCCTCCTCTCTCTATTCTACTCCCAACACACAGGTGACAGTCAGATCATCACTTGAATCCTGAATATGTAAAGGAGGAGCTGCAAAGCATTTGAAACATCTCTTCTTGTTTAATAAATCTTCTAAAATTTCAATATTATCCTTTTTTCTTTTGTTCAGATGAAGCACCTGAAAACTACTCTTGTGAGTAGTGTCAGCTCATTAATTAGCAAGCTAATCCCTTCCTGATAATTTGGGGATGATGTTTTATTTGCAAAAGAGTAATGTATCATAAAAAAGAAAAACGAAAGAAGAGACTGTTTCAGGAGATGAGCAAAGCTAAATCCATTCTTGTTAAAACCTTCCTGTGTGACTTTAATAATTCTTATTTCAAGTTATCCTGTTGTTCTGATGTTCTGCCTCACTTCACTGGCTTCTGGACACGGTTGGCTACAATGAATATCTGCAGTAATCTTTCCTTAAAGTTACAGAATAAGCAAGATTACTGGAATGGTAGGCTCTAATCCACAGACTGCCAGTAATTTTTTTCTGAGGTGTCATCAAATGTATGATTTCTCCCATATACCTACAGAAGATCCATATCTTTTACCAGTTTTCTAGGACACTGAGGTTAATTTCCTGAAATAGTAAAGGTTCCTTTAGCTCAAGTTTCTGCTAGGGATAGTGATTCCATCCTTTCTTACTGCAGTCGCGTTTTTTTCATTATTTACATTGTGTCCGGTCAAGTGTAAGAATATGATCATATGCGAACGTTCAGAAAAGGGGTGCCAGCATCTTTGCTGATTTTTATATCAGTTACCAGTAGATCACATCCTGAATTGATGTAATGTGGCATTGTTCCACGGAAGCCACTGAAGCTAATCTGATTGTACCAGCTGAAGAACTGTTCATTTAGTATCCAAGTCTGAGAAATACCATTCAGTTAAACCACCGTGATTTGAACACAGCATACTCCAGATCTAAAAGCAGCATCTTGGCCTAGAAAGTTAAGGTTAAACAGAACCTATTCAGCAACACGCTTGCTGTGAGATGTCATAGGGTACCTGAGTCACCCACATAGGGCCGGCTAATATAACAGATGATCTACAACAGTGTCCTGGTTTGAGGTAAAACAGAACCAGTTTTCTTTTTGTAATTTTACATTTCAGCTCAGCCTCTTCTAACTAACTGAACTCCCTGAAATTAACCATGTATTTTTAAGACAGTAGTCCACTTCCAGAGTAATAAGACCTGATGTTTATAATTTATGCCAAGGGATGGTATGCAGAGAGGCTCTTGCTTATACTTATTGCTATAACAGCCAAGGTCGGCTAACTTTGTTATTTGCCCCATTGGAAGGTTGGAAGCAGAAAAGCATAGAGGGGTTGCGGAGAGGAGCGGACAGGACAGGTGACCCAAAAGTGACCAACAGGGTATTCCATCCCATCTACACCATGCTCAGTATAAAAGCTGAGGGATGACAGGGTCAGCCCTCTCTCTTTAATGGCCGACATCTGAGGAGGACTCTGTCTGCTCATCTGCCTTTCATCCCAATCTGTGTGTTCCTGAATCCAGATCCAGAATCCAGCTCCCGTCCATCGCAGAGTCCAGTCTGGGACTTTCCCTCTGCCTGGCAGTGATGTGATCGTCATCCTGGGAGCTTGATAGGGTTTTGTATATATTGTATATATTTCATTATTTTCTTTTTACTGTTATTATCTTTTCTGTTTATTATTTAATATGTATTATCTCTCTTTGTCTCATTCTTCTCTCACTTGGGAGAGAAGTTGGAGAGCATCTGTCCTTTGTTTTAGTGGCCCGTCCAGCCCAAATGACAACAAACAGATATCCATGCAGCTTGGAAGTGGCAGTATGAGGCTACACACGATATCCTACAAAGTCCAAAATGGCATGAGTTGTCCACATGTGAGCAGCTGAATCAAGCCCGTAGCTTTTGGGAACTGGAGTTAGAAGGAGACCTAGGATATGCAGCGCAACACTTACTACTCCAGACACTGCTGTTGGTCAGCCAAGATCCCCTGACTACGCTAGAGTTTGGCTGCTTTTCATAAGCTGAGAAAAGGGCCAAACACTTAGGGAACACATGCAGTGCAGAACAGGGCCCCCTGCATTGATACTGAGATTGGCACTAACTCCTGACCATTAGTCAGTGTGGTTCCAGTAGGAGGAAATGTGTCCAGGTGGATATATAGAATCAAACTCACTTTTTCTCTTGTCCCTAGTCCAGTTAATTGTTATGCATTTGGCGCAGAGTGAAGTAACTTCACCAAGAGGTCTGCAAAAATTCTGCTGTAAAGGCTGCCAGCTATTTCAGTGGCTAGAAAACTCATGCTGATTAACTGGGGTTCAAATTTTCTCAACCAAAGTATTCCCACATCTGAGATGAGTAGTCCAGCTATTCAGTTATTGAACTGAAATGCACCACATAGTTTGTGGTGCTTCAAAGCACGCTTATTTTGGGCAGTTAATCTTATTCTTATTTATCTGCATTGTGGCAGTCTGAGAGGGAGATCTGCAGTCAGTTCGGCAGTTGTAAGGATCAAAAGTTACTAAAGAAAAAGAAATGTTTTGAATGTGTCTGTAATCTGGGAACCTAAAATGGCAATTAAGCATTAAATTTGAGGAAGATTGAAGCACTTCATAATCAAATAAGCAGCAACCTGGTTCTAAAAGGCCATTGTCTCAGTTTCCAAATGTATTCAACTAATGCAGTTTCTCCTCATGAAAAGGATACAGCTGAGAGGCAAGGGGGTTGGTCCTGTACTTTGCTTCTCACTGGCTGTGCACCCATGTAAAAATCACTTTTCCTCTACATCTATTTTCTTTATCACTGTTCTTAACCAGTCTTTAGGCACTGTGAGGCATAGATTTTAATGTGCAATACCGCACATTGTGTAAGGAGGTATTGGTCTGGAACAGGTCTCTGCAATTCACTAAAACATGTCTTGTGGCTATAATAAATGCCACTAATTTTCCTGTATCTGTCTGGGAAAATTTGCCTTGGCAGTTTAGACTAGTCACACATATGATGGGAAAATTTAAAGCAGTGCAAAAAATATTGAAGATGTTCAAGGCCAGGCTGGATGGGACTTTGAGTAACCTGGTCTAGTGGAAGGTGTCCCTGTCTGTGGCAGGGAGGTTGGAACCAGATGATCTTTAAGGTCCTTTCAAACCCAAACCATTCTATGATTCTATATATGTAAACACTGTTTCTTGTATTAGGGTCTTACATATTAAAAATTAAGTCATAACTATCAAGAAGAGTTAATAGTAAAAAGTGAGAAGAATTAATAGTAATAAGTGTGGATCTATGCAGAGACATATATACATATATCACAGGAACAGATTGCAATATCTCTTTCCACTTTTTCAAATTAAGAGCTCAATTTGATTTCGATTGTCTGTATTTTTGATCTCCATCGAGCGATTTGGAGGAATCCATCAAGTTCTTGAGAGCAAAACTTCAAAATACAACTCCAAAATACAACTTTAGTTTGAACTACTCACAGTGATGCATTTTGAAAACTAAAACCCACCCTTTTTTGGCCTTTCACTGTTATGTTTGTGTTCTGTGCTATCACATATGTATGTAAACCAGATGGGCAGAAGCTTCTTCTGTCATAATGTACCGATGTGCTAATGTACCTACTTATAAAGAAGCCAGTCAACCAGAGGACGCTGCAGCTAGATCTTAGGATAAATCAATATTCCTGGGAAATCTAAATTACAATCTAAATAAAAGTTGCTTGTTCCTGGCCTAATTGAAAGATTATTTGAATGACAAAATAAAAAAAAAACCACAACAAAAAACAAACAACAAAACCCACGAAAAACCTCCAAAACAGCTTTCCAGCATAAACAGAATCCTAGATGTAAGAACCCTGAAGAAGTTTGAAAAAGATCAGATCTTGAGGCACAGGAACATACATAGCTGGTGAGATCAAATATTCATGTTTCCTCTCTCTGACAGTAGCCAACAACAAATCCTGGGGATTTGCACATAAGAAAAAAATGGTATTCCCCGAAGCGCTCTCTTGCCCTTCTCCTTTTTAGGCTTTAATTTGTGGAGCCACAGTTGATGCTTTTATACTAAAAATGATTACCTATTACCATCAGGAGAAAAGATACCACGGAGGAGCACATAGTTAATCTTGAGGGGCTCATATCAACCTCTGTATAGTCGGGGTGAACCGTTAATTTCAGTCTCAATCTAATCTGGCACATGAGCTCTTCAGTGACTATTCCCTCTCTAAAAAGGTCCTTAGTGTGCAAATAGGAATGTCACATTCTAAGGGGATGTCTCTCCTACAAATAATGTGAAGAACAGGGTTACTTTCTTTGGACAGTGATCCAAGCAGGGATTCATTTGGCCAGATATCTAGAACTCTGCTTGTCACTCTAGGCTTTCTACTTATAGGGTTAGACGAAGTTGCCAGGGCTGTCTATAGATTGGTTTAACTTTTTCTAATGTATATCTCCAAAAGAGGTTTGGCAAATTGCACCTCTAAGCACTCGTTCTCCACCTACTCTTGGGAGACTAGCTTAGAGGTAATATTATGCAGATAAAGGAATGTTGCTGCCTTAGTCAGAAAACCCCAATGTCCAAAATGTGTGATTACTAGCCTGTGTTGCAGAGGATTTGCAGACCAGAAGTAAAACATGAAGCTGCTTTATTCAAATGAAATTGTCCCTGGAGAGTCAAAACCCTTTTTCTCATCATATTATTGTGATTTCTTCCCTGTATTGCAATCAGTTCACTGAGGTACTCTTTCAAATGACGCGAAAGTCCAGGTTAATGGAAATTAAATGTTTGAGTCCACTGAACGTAATCTGTATCACTTTCATACTTTCTCAACATCACAAAACAATGCTTTTCTGCATTTCAGTCATATTGTGCCAGTTTTTGCATCTTATAAAGTTTCTTTTCTTATGTTCTTCTAAACTTGCACTACTTTAGGGTGTCTGAGCAGAGGGTGTTTTATGGTCAATCATCAAATGAGGTTATTTTTTTCCCATTTAGACTTTGAAAGTACTGTTACAAATACACCATTTTAACATATATTTGGTCATTGTTTGTGAAGATTTAGTTTTATGCATAGATTGTATATCCAGCTACACTTCAAGCAAAATTGTAATAATACTGTCTCGCATGTAGAAATAATAGAAAGATGAAAATGGGTTTGAAGTAGAAACAATCAAGCAGAACAAATATCTTTCAACGTGTATATTCAGACGAAAAGTGATGAGTTCAGCTAACTGGCCTTCTTTAGGGTCAGTCCAAATTTCTTCAGGGAGAAGTGATCCCCGTGATACAATTTCAATAACTACTAAATAAAATGATATGGCAAATATAAAGCAAGTTAACATCTTTGATGCGTAAGAGGTCATTACTTTTTTTTAAAAACCCTCACATGCAATATATGTTTTTTGGCATTTTTTCATCCTTTAGGGTTTTCACTCAATATTTTTTCTTATGTCACCGATGTGCCATAGAATGTCATAATGTTATTGATCTAATGTCAGGTCAATGGCATAAGAAAGCTTTGGAATGACAACTTGAGTAGAGGGATTGTTAAATTTAAACTGATATGTTTGCCTTCCTGTCAAAACTGCATAGTCCTTCAGCTCATCCAGCCACCTGCCTGACTGAACCAAGCTGATTTCAAAAGGCAATGCATCAATCAATATTTTTGGAAACAAGCTATATTGTTCCTTTGAGGCTTTTGATTTTGTTTTCTCCCTGTCACACTCTCTTCAATTCTAAATATCAGGTTATAAAGATACTTATTTCACCTTAACATTGCCTTTGAGCATAGAAAGTACATGTTGACAATCAATCTGTAGGTCAACTCACCAGCAAATAAACTGAATAGCTAAAGCTGCTAAGAAGATTCATTTGCTTAGAGATTGCATTGCATTTCTTCCCACTGTATCAGTTTCTACGAAATTAATCGCATTTACACGATATTTGCTTGTGATCCTCTAAAACTGTTCTGCATGGCACAGGTCTCTGTTCTCTTCGAGTTTCTCTGTTCTTGTTGCACCAAAATCTAGGAGGCTTGGACGCTTCTGGAAAGGCTATCTCCATCTCACTGGACGCCATGTGAGATTCAATAAAGTATCTCAAGTGATGGTAGTTCTTAATAAATGGGCAACTGAATCAAACCTAAATAATAAGAGCAAGATTTCCTTAACTTTCTTTAATATATTTTTCAGGATAAAAAGCTTCTAAAGGAAACACTTAAATATGTTAGATGTATTGTTTCCTATTTAACTTAATTGATTAGAAAGACAGTTTAAGATGACCTTCTCAGGAAGCAGGTGTCTGTTCTATAGAGATTTATATTTGATCAAGAAGAACCTGACCCCTCTTACCAGGTGAGGGTGCTTCTCACATGAATTTTGTACCAGTGCAGGTAGTCAGATGCTTTCTTTTTTTTCTTTGTTAGTAAAATCTTGTGTCATCCAGTGGTATACTAGCTAAGAAAGCAGAGTTCATTTCCCAGATTTCTTTTTCCTTTGTCATCAAAGAAAAAAGGAATAAAAAATAAATATCTTCATTTTGACATTTTTAACTGAAGCATTTTCATTAGTATCTAAAAATGATTTTGTCTGAAAATGTATTGACATTAATTTTAAAAAGATGTCCAAAGAAGAGAAAATATTTAACTTCAATTTGAAAAAAAAAGAAAAAAATGTTCAAACTTACTTCCCATTTGCTAAGAAAACAAAGAAAAAAATCAACAGATTAACTCATATTTTGCTTAATTTTTCAAGGCAGCTGATAAAAAAATAAAATTATACACACTTGCCATATGCCTGAACATCAAGAAAAACTCTGCTCTTTCCCAAGCTCTTCCTACACCTCTGTAGCTCAGCACAATCTCCTTTGAGACAGTCTACCTCATTACCTTTGGATGTACTTCTTTCACCAAGGCATCTAAACTGTCTTCAAGAACCAGCTCACCTTGTGAAAAAGCTACGCAAATAGCTTTTCCAGAGAACAATCACCATATTTCAGGCTTGAGTCTATTGTACTCTTTGGAGTGCAGAAAATAGCTACAAGACATGTGAGCCGCTGAACTGATGATTCCTTGTTTCTGTGAAACTCCATCTGGCAGATTTTGTTGTGTCTGGTAATGTGGTTGAGCTTCAGGTTTTCCCTCTAACTTTCTGTCACAGTGATCCAGAAACACAAGGATAGAATAAGTTCCGTATTCTTAGGAAACCTGACTAAAAATCTTCATTAGGTTAAGAGAAGGCATAGAAATGGTATTAAATATTGGGGACTGTCCAGAGGGAGAAAACTGAAGCATCTTCTGAAATTATCTTTTTTAATTCCTTCATTTCCAAATGGGATAACAAAAGAAAAAAGTCTCTAGGGCTATACCGATTCTAAATGTTTTGTTAATAACTCCAGACAAATGGGGAGAAAACACCTTCTTCCAGGCAGCAATACTTTTGAATAGATGCAAGGTCAATGAAGGAACCGGTTCTAACAAGAGGCATCACAGAAACCGGTTACCCTGCGCCAGCTGCTCCATGCTAACTGTGGGCATGCACGAGATATGAGAAAGCAATAAGCTACCTTGAATACTCCATAGAGTAAGACTGAATATTAATATGTACCAGGCAGCAGCTGGCACAGTAATTTGTTCTTCTGTCAGAGAGGCTGCTGCTGTCTGCTCCATGTGTGCTACTGCATTTGTCCTCTGCTGTAGATGATCCAACACGGTGATTTCCACTTCTGGGTGAGGAAGCAGGTAGCAGCTTGGATGATAATGGATGTGTAGTAGATAATGGACATGTAATGATAATGTAGTAGTAAAGCGAGAAGCTGGCATTGTGGGGCTTGTGATAGGACTAGGCAGAAATCTGGATGAATTTTGGAAGAGAAGTAACTCTTCTGTACTTGTACCTTTTGACTTCCAAAGCTGTAAATTAATATTTCCAAGTCTTATTTTTGAAGAACTACTTGACAGAGTGCCAGCATTTAGATTTGCATCCAGCACCACCTAATCTCTCCTATATGAGAATCAGAAAAGCTTGTATCTTAGCAAGGTATATGTTGTATTTCTGGTTGAAAGAGATCTTGCTGTTATTTATAACATTGCTGTTATTTATAACATTGAACCGCCAGAACAAAACCAGACCCAATAAATCACTTGTCCTAAACCAAATAGATCCCTTACTATTTTGATGGATTATATAAGATATTTTCCTCAATTTCTAATTCTAAAACTGAATCCACATGTACTTGTATTCTTTTATTTTCTTTCTTGTCTTCCCCAGTCATTCCCTGTTTGCTTGACATATTTTCTAAAGGCTTAAGAGGACAGGCACTTAACAGCAAGAGTATTGCGCATCCAAGAAAAAAAAGCGTAGCTGAATTCTTCAGCCCAATATTGGGCACATGGCAACCCGAACACCGTAGTACCTATGTATGGGAACTGAACTGAGACACCAAGCTCTTTTAAGTCTGGTGACAAGATCTTCACTGCATGCAGCGAGGAGCTTGGGCCACTGGTTCAGATGTAGACCTCTACAGAGTATGAGAAACAAGTCAGATCAGATGAAGCTCATGTATGTATGAACATTTTATTCACTACTACTCAGTATTATCTAGGGGTTTCTGCCTCATGCAGAAGCTACAATACCATCCTTTTATGCCAGGGAACCTCACAAGTCATCATCAACTTTGACACAACTGAGTTACTGCGACTTAATGAGGTAGGACTCATCAACTGGACTGCAGTAATTGACTGACTGCATGCTCTCAACACAGAGAAAACAAATAAAATGCATTAGCCTGAGTTAGTGACAGAGGTTTAAGTGTACATGTCTTATTTTGCATTTGTGAAAGGAAAAAAAAGGTGCAGAAAGGTGAGCTACTACCATTCACCTGATAAGCATCCACTTATAAATCCACAGTAGCTCACCCTACGTCTGAAGTACAGCTCATGCTTTCAGGGGAGTACATTCATTTAACTCTTTAAAATAAATGAATCTTTGAAAATTTATACAAAATGAAGGTTTGGCCCTTTGCATCTTCTTGATGCATTTCCCTTGTGCACTGTACTCTCAGGAATAAAGTGATTTAAATGCTTGCAGGAATAAGGCTTTGGAGCACATTTTTAAAAGATTGAAGGTCAAATTTTTGGATGGTTCATATAAACATTAAAGTTATATTTAAAAAAAACAACCTTAAGACCAGGATACTTCCCTCCTATTCCGTCCACGTAAATGTGATGAGATTTGGTAAACCAAACATAAAGATGGCAAGGCAAAGACAAAGAGTTCTAGGTGCTGTTGTACACTAGGTTTTTTTCCTGTGTTTTTCTTGGCAGCCTCCCCCCTCACCTTCTGCCTTAAATTTTGGTGATTAACCAGGTCCTGCAATGCAGAATTGCATGTTTTAGGCAGCAGAAATGTACTTGGTTCTGTTATTAGATTTCACAGAAATGGACTGAGGTTACAGAGATCCTCTAAATACTTAAAGTCAAAGGAGAGAATGTTTAGAGCAAGTTCTGCCTTTCACTGATCACTACTCATTTTAAGCTTCTTACCATCACCCTCACCTTTGTAACCCTTTCAGATCAAGCTGATAGCAATAACTTCTGGAATCTCTGGTGTTCATCATTTCTAGGGGTCTGACCATTACTTACAGTAGTCTGCCATTTTCTTCTAAGCAGCTTGGAGAAGATCTGTGCTTTAGAGCAAGAGGTAACAGGCAAAACTTGAACATAGGAAGTTCCATCGAAACATGAGGAGGAACTTCTTTACTTTGAGGGCGGCAGAGCACTGGAACAGACTGCCCAGAGAGGCTGTGGAGTCTCCGACATTGGAGACATTCAAAACCCACCTGGACGCCGTCCTGTGCAACTTGCTGTAGGTGGCCCTGCTCTGGTGGGGGGGTTGGACTGGATGATCTCCAGAGGTCCCTTCCAACCCTGACCATTCTGTGATTCTGTGAGAGCCAGCCAGAGGATGGAAAGGCCCTCTATGGGGCTGTTTGAGGGGTAAGGAAATGTGCTCTTGAAAAATGGAAAATAATACAGGAAAATTAAAACATGTGCTTCTGAAATGGTATAATCAGAACTGTATCCTTGAAAGGTTTCCCAGGCTGAAGCTACAACCAGTGCTGCTGCCATCCCATCCCACCTCAGCTGCTTCCAGGCTAATTGAGCCACCCATCCGCGCAAATGGGCTGCAGCCAGGCTCTTTGTTGCTTTTGCAGAACCATCCTTAATTTATTTGTGCTCACAGCCTCCTGTTAATGTCGTGGTCCCTTACACAGCTCTTGGGGATGTGACTCTCAGAGAGCTGGTCACTGCATGGCTTGATAATGTCCACTTACTCTACAGGACCAGTTCCCACTCGGAGTTTGTGACAGCTGAGATTTTTTTTGCAGCAGGCTTCTTTGTGTCTCCACATGCTGTTTTGCTGTGTGCCAAAGCTGTGCAGAGAGAACTGCCAGAGGAGCAGCCTTTCCTTTTAGTGTTTATGGCAAAAGGGTTTAGAGCACAATGAACTGGTTATAGGAAATGGCAACAGAAACAAGTGAAGGGGCCTTTTTCAGTTATACAGTCTTTATTGGTCTATTGGGGGTTGAACTAGATGACCTTTAAAGGTCCCTTCCTACTCAAACTATTCTATGATTCTATGATTTCTTATTAGAGAAAAACAGGAGTGGTTCCAGAGATCTCACAAATTAAACATGACCTGCCTTTCAGAAGTTTCCAGTCTTGAGTCTCATCAGATATATGAGAATTCAAAGGATGTATTATGCTGCAAATTATTGATGATGATGATGATGGTGATACACGGACATTTACCTGCTTTACATATGATATGATAGTTTTGTATTATGAGATCTGTAGGATATGCCTTGGTAGATGGTTCCTGTGATGTGCTCTGACACTATCCTGATGACTATGACCAATACCAGATGCCTGTGAGGAAAACATTATAAAAACTATGGAAACAAGCTGACCATGGGAGATGTCCCCCTGCGTACTTGTTAGGGAGAAGTTTGCTTGCAGCCTGCAATGTGAGAGTTTACATCCCTTTTAAAATGCTTTAGACTCCTTGTTTCAATCACTGACATTCACCTTTTTCCAAATAAATGTTCAGTTTCTTCATCTTAGCTTGGGGGATTCTAATGTTTTCAGGTTTCTTAATACAATATTTTAAAAGGACAGGAGGAAAACAGGAGCTCAGAAGGCAATAATGAAAGGAGTATTTAAAGAATGTTCTTACTCATGGACAATTGCTTATAGTTTTCAAGATCATATGGATATTTTCTAAGACTCATGGTGTATGCCATCAAAAATTTGTTTATAGCACAGTTGTGCTAAAAATAATTTTAAGTCCTAGTTTATTTACAAAACGTCACCTTGCAGATATCCATTGTTGAGCACAGAAGAATGTACATCAACAGGAGAAATATGCTGTTATATTTGGAAAATGGCAATGCATATAGATTTAAAATGTATGCTGGGACTAGATTTATTTTGAAGAATTACCTCTAGATTATGGGGTCTTCAGTGTGTGTAGAATTATATACATTTTTCAGCCACTGTTTCTGAGTTATTGAGCACTGAGCAATTTTTTTTTAATTTTTACAGAAATCTATATGTGTATGTATGTATATGTGTACGTAATTTTTCTGTACAAAAATACAATACTGTTTTCCAGTCCTATTGGAAAATACAAGTTTTGACAAGCACTAATACAGTTAAGTTTTAGAAACAGGAGATTCCCCTGCAGTACCATGAAGTCAAAGACAAGAGAATAATGTTCCACATGGCATTATAAAATAAATAATCAGGTTGCCCTTGATTAAGATTACAAAAGAATGAGGCAGTTGAAAATATGGAAACAAAGACTGAACATACAGCCAAGAGCTGTTTCTTGGGTTGGACAGTTCAATAGACCAATACAGTATGGAATGAAATAATACAAATAGAATATTACACTCTTTTTAACATTAACTGTCAGTGCTTAACGTCCTGTAATTTCTTTTCATAAGAAATGCATGCAACACAATGAACTATTAAAGTACACCAACTGTTGAGTGCAGTCCAGCTCTGCCAGACTGACACAAGATTAGATGAGCTATTTGGATCTTAAGTCAGTATGAAGCACTCAAATAAGCCACCTATAGAGAAACTGATGCTTGTTAAAACTAAAATAATTGGAAATGCCAATTAAAACTAATCATTGAAATACTGGATCTGAACGAAGATGGGAAGAAATACTTGGAAAAGGTGACTCTTTCCCTCTATTGTAGCTGGAATGTGAAAAGGAAATAAACATAACTCAGGAACGTCTGAACACAATCTGGGGTCCTGCATGAGCAGAAAACCCAACAGCATTTCTTTAAGGAATCAGTATTTCTTTCACTATTGGTATCTGTCCCAAATCACGCCTGTAAAGCGTGCAGGTTTTGTGTGGAGACATTCATAGCAGCTGGGCTACTATGCTCAGTGATGCAAGATTCATGAGGGCGGAGAGAGAGAGAGGGGAAAAAGCAGCTTGATTTTGTAGCCCAGTGATACAGTCACTCACATGGGGGTTGAGTCTATGTTCCTGATGTTGTTCACATGTTTTATTCAAAGACTGTTTAATTCAGCCCTGGTAACAGAGTTTGACATTGCCATCCCCAGAAAGGGAGCACTAGCCACAAGGTTCCAGAGTTACATTGTGTTGTTTAGAAACCCTCTATCTTTTCTCCTTTAATTTTGCATTTTTGGTAGTGCTGTGGTACAGGAGGGGTGAAACGTGCCTTTGATCCAGCCTGGAGCCTGTGCAGGCAATTGGTGCATTCTCCTTGCTGGGAGAAGATGTGCATTTAAATGTTTTCAGCCTCAGGGAAATCCTCAACTTCGTGTCCTGGGATTTGTAATCACTGGGGTGGCAGAGAGAGGTGGTGGCACCATCCCTGCCCGGCTTTGAGAGAAAAGAGGGGGCCAGCCAATCCTGTGCTGAAGGAAGATCATCCGTCTTCCAGAAGGAGATTTAGATCCCTGAGGCTAGGAAGGGGATTCAGACTGGAAATGCTCATGCCAAAGCTACATGGGTTTTTAACTCAAAGCAATGATAAATCCTTGCTTAATCAGTAGGTGCTTCTGTCGATTAATATAGGTGCTAACTCTGCAACTGGCTGTTACAGGTTTCATCCCTCAGTCCCAAATCTGTCTAACATTGCATTGTCCCCTCTACACCATTTTCAAGAAATCCTAATGTGCCTTTATGTCCTTGTCATCAGAAGTATTGGTCTTCCTCTGGGATGAAGTATTTTCAAATGGTACACTAGAGTCCCATCCAGATAGATTGTACCCTAACAGTTCCTTGCAAAGTGTCATGCAAAGGACCAAACCAAATCAAACCAAACCAAAACTGTGGCCACTGTTGCGTTGACATCCCCACCAACATGAATCTCGTGTGCAGAAGCATCACAGGTGATACTTCACAGACCAGCTGTATCCCAGCACAATCCCACATTCCTGATTAACGCAGCCCGTGAGCCTGCAATCATCCTTTTTGCTTCTCAGCTGCCGGCTCTGCTGTCAGTCGAGTGGTGCTGCGCGATTCGGCAGCAGGAGCGCAGGAGTGATTTAAAGCCCAGGTGCAATGCAACATGCGTAAGCACACTGCAGTAAGGCAATTTATACCCTTTGAGCTATTACAATTCTTGTCTTACCTTGACTTCTTTTAAACAAACTTCACAGTCTTCACCTCAGCAAACTCAAAGGCTACAAATAACTATTCGGTGATCAGCATTCTGAATTCGATTAGACAATAAGAACAACAAAACCAAATCTAGTTTAGTGAGTATAAAATCCAAACACATTTTAAGCAGTAACTACATTACAGACTGTTAACTCATTCCTTTGTGAAAGGAAAAGTCACTTTCCAAGTTGTTACAAAAATACCTCTCAATTTATTTATCCATCTGAGAAGAAGAACAACTATTGTTAGTGACACTAAGTTGTAAAGGAACTGTTCAGCTTGTTTACCCTGTGTCCTCTAGCCCTGAAAGGCATTCAGGTTATAAGATTTTGAGTCAGAGGAAAACTCCGCTGACATAAATCTACCTGGCTCCATTGATTTTTGGTGGCGTGGATGCATCTGAATCACACACAGTACCTGAGCAGGACTCCAGATGCTGTTAAATGACATGTGCCGTTAACTTCTGTAAAGGATCAAAAGACTTGCTTTGTTCTGGAAGGAAAGTCAAACTCCAGATTCTGGTCCAAAAACATGGGAAGAAATGGGAAAAGTCTTAAAAAAGAAATTAAACAAATAAATAGAAAATCAGCCTTTTTGATTTAATGTAAGTGGAAGTTGTTACTCTCTGATGGTTAATAGGTAGAAAAAAACAACACAGGAAATAACCTTAGCTGGAAAAAAAACTGGAAGCTCCAGTTTTTTAAAGCTGGGTTAATGGGAGAGCCTGTAAAGCTACTGTCTTCACTGTAGCAGCTCTGCAGGCCCCATAAAGGGATTGGCTGTCGGAAGACGACACTCCAGTACTTCCTATTTTTTTCTAAATGCATTTTCAAAACAAGTTAAAAAACAGTGGGATGATATTTTTAAGGTTTAACTACTGTGGATTTGGGGAAACTGATCTTATTGAACATATCTGTGTAATTTTCCATATTAGAATAACGATACAAATGAGTAAGTTCTTCTCCCTGAAAATGAGAGTAAATGAAAGCTGAATGAAATGCACAGTTATTATAAAGACTATTTGCTAAGGCAGCACGGAGACAGGATTTACAGTTACATGCTGAATATAAGGATCCTTTCAAACTTGTTCCTTTTGCTACCAAAGTGAATTAAAGATCAAATCCCCAGCTGGTGCAAATTAACATAGCTTCAGCAGCCCGCTGCTTTTTGAAATACTATACTGTATCGCACAATTTGTATTTGTGCTTTCTGCTGATCAGTTGTGCTTGCTTAATTTTTTGTCTGAAAGAAGTATGGCTTTTTTTACAAGCAGCATCTGAGAATCAAGAGTATGTTCACCCAGTCCTTAGTTTACTCAAGCAAAAGTCCAGCTTGTCAGGTACCTGTCTTTCCTACTGACATTATACATGCCAGTCAACAAAGACGTCTCCTGTTGCTAAATAGGAGCTTATTAATAAGCATATATGAAGAAGGGAAACTCTGAGAGGACTAAAGAAAAGCCATACTCCCCACCCCAAAACCCACCGTTGGCTTAGTTGGTTCAGCTTGTTTCTCTGCAGCATTTGCAGCAATTCTTTGCAATAAGAATAAGAGCAAGTTCTTCTATTCACAACCATGTGAAAATACTACTGGAAGTCTTGAGTCTCTGTTAGGATTTCCTAGGTGAGTTTTAATAATGAAAAACCTCTGATTTTTATATCAGGATCTCACTGGACATAGCGCCAAACGGTACCCTCTCTCTATGCTGATTCAAAGTCAAAATTTGGTTGGTGTTGCAAGAATAGGAATCGGCAGCATTCACACTTATCTTCTAGTGTGTGTAAAACTATTAAGGCCAAAATAAATATTTATGCATTGAAGATAAACCAATTTTAAGCATGTTCATAGAGATATGTGGATGGAAGGAATCTTCACTGCTCAGCTAAGCATTCCTGCTGTTCCACTGAAAAGATATTTGTCTGAAATCCTGAACTGATCTTTAAAAGTTAGTTAACCTTTTCTTCAACCTTTAAATTTTTTGCATCTTTTAATCAATTCAGTTGTTTCATGGAAGTATTATTTGGACCCTTTTTAACAAATTTCCCTCAAGAGGGTGAAAAGAATGATTAAGATATGTGCATACATCCATACATGTATGTATCCCCCTAATAAAGTATATTTTTTTATTCGTAAATCACAAAAAGAAAAACTTCGTCTGACTGAAGAGACAGCTTTGAAAGATTGTCCATACAGCTACTGATACCCAATTTTTCCTACTTTTATTAGAAGTTTCTTCCTTTTAATTGTTCAGTATTTAAAAAAATAACATTGTGTGTTAGTTTAAGTGTCGATATCTTACTTGAGTTGGCTTTCCATGTTCAGAAGGAATGTTTCATGGTCTGAAATCAAAACTGATTTAACATGGGTTAATGTGGGATGAAAAAGGAGCCTGTTGCCTCCCCACATCTTTATTGATGCTGCGTGCAGTGTGGGCTCCGTGTTATGTGATAGGGATGCCAAAGTGTTTCCTCCTCTCCTCCACATAGCACTTTTACTGTGATGGTCTATCTTTCCAATGTGTTTGACCTGCATTATAACGGTCCGGATGAACTAGTGATCCTTTCTTGGAGCTGTGTTGCTGGATCAATAGTGTCCTTTCTGCAGTATGGTAGCTTTCCTGCTGCTTCTGCATATTTTCCCTCTTTCTGAAAGAAGGACTTTTCCTCCCAGGGAAGAAAGAGTCCAGGCACGCAGTAAAACACATCTTTAACCTTAATATATATTGGAATTTAATTCAAGTCAAGGACAAATTTTCCTCTCAAATCCTCTTTCTCACACTAGGAGGGATATCAGGGTGGATATGTGTCCCACAACAGGATGTTTGTCCCTAATGGTCCTTTCCAGACCTTGGGACCCCCTGGATCTGGCATCCCCTCCTTCTCTCGTCTTTCTGTCAGATACTCTCCAACCTCCCATATCTTCCCTTAGGCTTTTGCCTCTTCATAGACTTTTTTTTCTTTTTCTTTTTTTTTTTTCCCCCATAAATAGTTCTGTGTGCTGTATTATTTAATTTTAGCTACATATTACCAATAAGCCCAGGCCATAATTTCTTTAGGGCAGTATTTCTTCCTATCCATGGTACTTCATGGTGCTATCCTGTGTTACCAGTTATTATGATTAATATTTTATTCACAGTTATAACGGCCCATCTCCTATTCTAAGACTTTCTATTTTCCTTTCTAATTCATCATGATTTAGCACTAGTTATTTTGAATATATATTCTCAAACAAACT
Source organism: Vanellus vanellus (assembly GCF_965231255.1). Lineage (NCBI taxonomy): Eukaryota > Metazoa > Chordata > Aves > Charadriiformes > Charadriidae > Vanellus > Vanellus vanellus. The sequence goes on along the minus strand of NC_138909.1, from coordinate 49,013,184 downwards.
ATCTATCCAGCTGGAGTTGTCATTCCCATTTAATTTTTATTTCAGAGCAGTGTCACTGTCATCTGTACTCTGGGTCATCTCTGATACACTGAAAATGACAACTACAACAAGCAAAGCTGTCATGATCCAACAGGGAGGGACGCTATCGATGATTCAATTTTAAAAAATAGAAAGAATTTGGCGGGCAGAAGGGATGTGGCAAATAGGGAGACTGTATACTTTAAAAAAAATAAAGTTTGTATACACTGTAAGGAAGTAAACTAATTAAAAGAGCAGGCATGCCTGACAAGGAACAAATCACTTTGGACAGCTCAGCTAACAGGACAGTCTTAGTCTATATACACTGTAGATGTTAAGAAGCAAATTGGTATTTTGAAGTATGGCAGCAGAGAATTAGAATTGAAAAATAGGAGAATAACATCAATATTATGCAATTACTGTGTGTCTTTGGTGGGAAAACCAGAGTCTGCAGGGAGTTAGGGGAGCCAAACTATGCAAATGTAAAAAGTTTACAGATGTAATTTAATTCCTGTGGAAAGTTGGAAGTTGAAAGGCACGCATACCGGAGACACACGTACACACAGAAAACCAGAAAAATGACGGTTCTCTATGAACTGTGAACAGAAAACAGGAAAGAATGGAAGGAGAAATGTAAGGATCTGTATTTGATGGGAATATAATTTCCTCCAGATATCAGGATGTAATATTTTTCCAAAGAATTTTTGTACTGTTCAAATGGGAAATAGAGGGTCCCCATTATCCTTACATCCAAAAGGGGTCTGTTGCTGTACACAACCTCAAAGGAAGAGATTGAGCAAAAATTTTAGTTACTAGTGAATCCTGTTGCTGTTATGCCAGAATATGTTGTCAAGAATTACATAAAACTGTTTGTGTTGGTTTGGGCACAGAGTTTTCAGGTAAATTTTAGAAGTTATATTAAACTGGAGCCATGAATGTACTTTGAGATTTAAAACCAAATCCACTTCTGTCATGCTTAGGAATGGAAAACTCCTCAAGTACTTGCACCAGCAGCAAAATAATAATTTTGTTTTTACATCAGAAAAGAGAAATCTGAAGGAAAGGATGTCACAGAAGTAAATACAAGCGTGTTTCTGAAAAATAGCCATTCAAAGCAATGGAAACACCCAACTTCAAAAACTTGCTCCTTGAATCATAGAATCACTAATTCTATGATTCTATGATTCAAGGAGCAAGTTTTTGTGTACCAGAAATCACTGGGTTTATGTAGGTGTTTTTCAGATATTCATATTGTAAGAGGCATTGAATCAACTGATAATTCCATAAGCAGTCTTGTACAAAGTGAATGAAAATATTTTTTAACGATCTTCCTTTTTAAATGATATTAATTTTTGGTATTTTTCTTTTTTTGAGACTCAATAAGATTTTTTAAAAACTCTTTTTACACTTATTTTTAAATGAGAAAAAAAACTGAGGGAAAAGAAGATGAAGGAACCACAAGGCAAACAAATTGACATCAGAATAAGTGAGAAAAACATACAAAAAATTTCAAAATCAAATATGTTGAGTCTGTAAAAGGATTTTTACTTTTATTTTGTTAATGAAAATTTTGCTTTTTCCTTTTAACTAGCTATGATTCTTTGCAATGATTTCCTAAACTTGGGAGTTTTATATAAGACATATGAAACTCAGGGGTGCAGTTTGAATTACCCTGTGCCCCTCAGTGCCTGAGTCTGTCTACCTGCGGAGTTATTTGTCTTGTTCCCAGTAAGAGCTGAAGATTGAGCCAACGGGTAGGCGCTGCAGATGATCAGGGAGTTTGGGGATGGGCATGAACTCACGCTGAGCTAAAGTGACAGCAGGGATATAACCTCTTTCATCTAACATTAAAATAGCCCAAATTTTCCAGCGCTACGTGTTGGCACATTTCATTGGCATATAAAAGAATGTGATGAAATACCTTATATGAAATTCTGGCCTAGACACAAGTGACTATGGTAATAAAATATCCTGAGGCAGATTAGAATGGAAAAGTCTCGTTTTAGAATCCAGGAAATAGGAAGAAATGGGTGTAGTGTTAAACACAAGGGTTTTTTTTTGCATGTAGTCACCTAGGGATGCACAAAAAATCTAAATCAAAACTATTTAGGAGTTAATACTCTGCATAAAAATAAAGATAACTAAGTAAAGTTATGAGGCCGACCCTCCACAGCCACTGTTTGAAAAAACGCGCTATGTGGTAGGAATTTTTCTCTTAAATAAAAGCCCTTATAGAGGAATAATATAGATTGATCCTTATACGAAACTGAGAAAGAGGGAAGAAAAATACAAGATGAAGCCTTGACATGGGCAATGTAAAACCAGGTACAAGGCAAAACTTACCAGAAGAGCAACAATAGTTATCCCAAAAGGACTGAAATCTAGCAAGTGAACAAGGTATCTTATTCTAAAGAAGATAGGAGGGAAAGCCTGAAGAACTCTGAGATCATATCATGTTGTGGCAGCAACACAAACATTCCAATTTTCTTCATTTTTTTTTAACCCTTTAAGGATCTCTGTTTTTTTCTCTTTTAGAGGATACTCTCCCCAGGCTTTATAACATATCTTTATGTTTTCTGATTCTGCTTTATTAATGAAATGAATGTTAGTCGATATTTTATTTTCCAGCAACAATTTTTGTGTATTTGAGAAAATATATTTCCGATCCATAATAGCCAGGACAGTCTCAAAATTATAAAGCATGAGTGGACTAAGGCTAAAAGCAAAGCAACATGGAAAAATCACACCTTTCGGTCTAGGTCCTGAGTCTATAAAAATCAGGAGAGCTTCATTTATGCCCACTGGGGCACTAGGATATCTGACTCTGGGAAATGTCTCCTATGTTCTGTGGGTAAGCTTCAAAAGTTATGTCAATGCTGACTTTCAAACCGGCAGCCAGCTGTTACTTTATCCTTAATTCTGATTTATATTGCTTCAAAATGGAAAGAAGGAGTATGGTAACAAAATCAATGAGGGCTTAGAAGAGACTAGAGGCTATTTCCTCTTGCTTACCCTTATTCCTGTTCGCATGCCCCTTCTGGCAGAGAAATAGCTTCTTCATGTTTGTGTCTTTTATAAATTCATCTTGTGAGTCTTGATCCACTGGCCAGTTACCTTAATATGAAATCTAAAAGGATGAATACAGTTCTACAGAGACATTTCATAAAAATAAATATGTTAAATAATATCTTTTTTTAAATAGACACATACAAATCCTTCCCTGCTGGAGCTATAAAACTTCCCAGTAAATGTCAACACCAGTGCTGGCCAGGTGTGCTCAGAAGCTGAAAGTCAGGCCTCCAGAAACACCTTTATTGGAAACTCTCCCAAAGGAAGCATTTACCAGGGAAATGCCTTTCCTTAATAGGAAAAAAACCCTCTTCAGGAGAATTACTGCATTCCTCTACTGATGAAATAGATTCTTCCTTCGGTGGCACACTAAAATTCAAGGCTGACTGATAAAGTTAATGCAATAAATATGGATGTGGGGAGGAAGGAGGAGAGACAGGGAGGGTGGAGGGAGAACAGATAAACAAAATTCAATTTCACGAATACATATATATATTGGCATATACACATATACCAAATAAAAATAGAAAATGAAATGAGTTTTGCATTTTGTGGAGACTATTAGGGAAAAGTCTTAACTGCATTAAGCACCAAAATAGAAAAAAAAGAGGAGGGGATTTTTCATAGGGCTGAGTCTGAGGGAGCTACAGGTCACACAATACCACCTGCTGGAAACATCATTGCCATAGAGTTTTTGTGCCTCAGGTGCTAATCCAGTCAGTATTTATAATTATAAAATCTAAATGGGACAAAACTGAGAGTGAGAGTGCTCTCGTTACTGTGAAGTTGAAAGGACTGGACAGAGTAGATAAATCATGAAGGAAGGCTTGGTCAAAACAAGGAGCAAGGTGCTCCATTTAGATACCCCTCTGAACATTTTGGCCTGAGCCATTCTGACTTGGATAATGTAGATGAATGGTAGATGACAATAAACCAATGGCCCCTTTCTCATGCATAAGTAATAAAGTTATCTCCTGCCATAGCCATAATTACCACCATAATCGGTGTAATCCGTCCATTTAAGATCCCTGATCTGTATTTCAGACACAGCCGAAGAAAATACAATTGTGTTGGTTTTAAACGGTTTTGAGATGGCAGCAGCTTTAAAAACTAAACACCAAAGCTGTAAATCTCCATGTGCATTAGCAATTCTTTTTCATGTATACTAGAAAAGGTTTAGGTTTGATTGATTTAGTTTACATTAGGTGCTGATTTGCCTTGTTTGATCCTACGTACAAGCAGAACACCTGTCTACGACATTGCTTTTTCAGTCTTTGTGGTTGTAAGAGATGAACAAGATCTATAAGGTCTGCTCCAGAAAATAATTGAATTGTAAAACTAAACAAATTTATACGTGAGACTACACATATACATCCAAGCAAATGAATGTAAAGGGAGAAATATATTAATATTCTTCAAATAGAAAAATATTTGCTTAGTTGTTAATGAATATAAAAGTAAATAAAAGACAGACTAGAAGTGATCTTATAACTGGATCTCTGATTTTATAAACTGTTCAGCCATTAACTCATTCTGTTTCTGTTTTGCACTTCTCAAAGTAGGTATCTCCTAAACAAACTATTTTAGTGCTTACAGAGGAACACAGATGTGAGCCAGTCAATGCTACATTTTTTTGAAACTGTTCTCTGTTCCCCTTTTGTTTATTAGCATAGACATAATCAACCACAACAACAACGAATTAGGAATATCCTTAATGGGACAGATATTTTTTTATTCAGTTACAAGAGTATGAGCAGTGTCACAAAGTATCTCATTTTCTGTCCCTGATATAGTTAACATCCCTATGAAATTCCCGTAGCAACGCCATTACAAAATATTTGTATCTTCTTTTATAGTTTTGATGTAATAAAACTAAATAAAATTTACTAAAAAAATCTCAGAGAGAGCTAAAGTGCTCCTGCCTTCTCAGGGGGATGAAAGAATGTTTTTATTGAGCTTGAAAGGAAACAATATAAGAAAAAGCACTGAACAGAGGTAATCATGGCCTTTTTAAAGTTTGGTAAACATGGTTTTTACTGAGCATACTGTACATTTTAAATTGTTCTCCTTCTGTCTGCGTCTCCCCTATAGATTCTGCTACATCATTTTCTTTTAGCTAGGTCTTTTATTGATCATAACAGAGAAGAATCGATTTAAAACATAGTTATATGGCAAAAGCTTAAAAAACTTACTTTCTGCATCTCTTCCAAGTTTATCCAGTGAGATTTTAGAAGCTTTTTGACATGCATTGTGTGAGTTTTGATGTAGTGTTCTTCAAGAAAAAAAATAAATTACTTAAACAGGTGTTTCTTGTCTTTGCAATATGCTAGCTGGTCTTTTCAAAAAGAAAAGAAAACAAAATTAAATGAACAAAATTTATTGAAGTGATTCTTTTCCCTCTGGCAAAGGCAAGAATTTTAGCATTTTTATGAAACATTTGAAATGCATTGACTTCTATAGGCCAAAACAGATCTTTGTGCTCGGTGCTGTGCAAAAATATAGAGTTGACATCTGCATTAATATTTTTACTCTCTAAATACACTGCTAATTGACAAAGAGTTAAGTTCTAGTTGGGATTTTTCTTCAGTTCAGCGTGAAGACTGAATTGTGCTTCATAGTGCAATGACGTGGTGATTGCCAGTTTCTGCCTTATTGGTATCTAACTTTATGGGAGCTTGCAGGTGATCTTACCATTACAGAGGGAACACCTCAATTACAGGAAAATCATCTGTGAATATTTGCTTCACACGTTAGTCTAGAAATGAACAGTGAGCAGAATCTCAATCAGTGCATGTGGGACAAGCAGCTGAGCGTTCATTGCAGTTCTTTCCCTGTGCTGATGGGCAAAGCACCTTTTGCTCTAGTCACCAAGAATATAGTTGTGGTTCAACTGCCCCAGTTAAAGTCTTCTCCATGGGGCAGCTGTTGGTTATTTCTGAGAATGAGTGTATTAGCATGTGTAATTTCACCCATTCCAAAGACGAAGTAAGACCTAGACATCCCAGGGAGAATTAGGGGTGTAACACCTATTGGTAGCACTGGAACATCTCCGTACCCATTGCGAGCGCACACTGGCATGCTCAAGTAATGTCCTGACCTGGGGGAGTGAGTTGCCTGCCTGGGGAGATACAAATGTCTGGAGAAATTCTGCGATATCACAATGTAGGTTTTGGAATACTGGGCAGGAAATGTGAAACACATCACAGCTGACAGATTTCCAATACCCATTGCCGTGGTCAGGCCCAAAATAGCATCATTGTGAAGTCCAAGTCCATCATTTGTCAAACACAGTATTTCTGTAGTGGCTATTGCGATGTGGTTCAGATTACAAAATCACTAGTGCCAATTTGAGCCAGAAGTTTGGTGCAGAACAGAAAATACGATGTGGGAGAACTGCTTGTGGTTCAACACCATCCAACAAACATTCTCCAGCTAGCTTTAAAAGAGTGGTTGAAGTGAGACTGTGCTTCATTTTAGCAAAATAATTGTAAGCAAAGACTCACATACCTACTTAACTGCTGGCAACCACTGGATAGAAAAGAAAAATCAGTTAATTTCTATCATACTGCTTGCTAGAACCTCTTCTCCAGATACATATTTTTCTCCAGTTTACGTAAACCAGCCCTTAATTTTTGATAATTCAACGATATGATTGTTCTTCAACACGCCGACATGCTTTTTTGTTTAGAAGTCTGTATCAGTGTCTTTCTATGAATGTCCCAGAACATCATCCACACAAATGCTAGAATATATATCAATAAAAAAGTGAGAAAATGAAAAAAAAATAAGCAGGTTATCAGTCTAAGAAGGAAAAATTGAGGGATACTCATGAAATTTTTCATTTGCCTGCAGTTAAAAATAAAAAAAAAAGCAGCCTTGTTGAGAAGAGGAGGAGAATGCATTATTGCTCTAGTCCCTGCAGTCAGAGAGAACAAGTGATGGGCTTCCCTTCTATTAAATGTGTCACAAGTCAGAATGAAGTATGATCATATTTATCCATCAGTAGCAGATGAACAACTCAACCTTGGCAGTCATGGGGTCCAAATTCCTAATTTCTATCTTGGAGCAACAACAACTTCTGTGAGACAAAATATGCGTCCACACAAAGGCCAGTGCTTCCAGCCTGTCCTGTGGATCCAGCCATGAGCAGGTGTTCCCTTTCTGTGCTGCATGGGCATTCAGCTACTGGGACAGCAGTATTGCCCAGAGGCTTTTCTAAATCTTCATGACGTGACAAGAAACGGGTCTGACAGAAGCTTCCAGGCTATGGTATCTGCCCGTAAATCACCGGTTGACCTGTGACAAACAAAACATCTGTAAATATCTGTCAAAAAGAAAGGGTAAAGGTGATTCAGCTATGGTGCAGATGAAAGAGTAGATGACCTGTCAAGCTGTCTTCTATTCTCTTATAAATTGAAATAAAAGTGAACTACACTGTGGGTATGTAGTGAAGGGTTTGCTTTACACTTCTCTTTGTTATGAGCATGGGCATTCTGTCTTATGTGAACTGGTTATCACAGTCTTCAGGGAGTTCTTTGATTAGAAAAAAAAAGAATAAAAATAATCCATTTGCATTTTTCTTTATTATTATGTAAAGAACCAGGCATTGTTTCAAAAAGCACTGAGCATAAAGCCAAATGTGAAACATACTGGGAATCCTTTCATAAAATTCATGAGAAAGAAAAAGACATTTATTTCTGTAATCCACGGATTTCTCCAAACCCAGTGACAGAAAATACATGTAACATTTTTTATTGTGATGCATCTGACTGTTGCAGAGTTTGCTGTGAAAAGGTACACCTGTGTTTTAGAGAAGGGAAAATATTAATGAGGTTTCAAATACTGATGCATTAATTCCTTCATTCGTGTTCTTTTGCCAGTCACCTACGTAGCATTCAGTAGAAAACTATTGTTTTCCACATCTCAAGGAATAAAGGTAAACAGCAATTGCTTCTTAAAGAGACCTGAAGAAAATGTTTACCTATCATTTCTTTGTAGGAAACAACAGCAACAACCTAGCACCAATGAAAAGACTGCCAGTTTTCTAAGGAGAGCCCTTTCCACCTATAACACTTCGCATAATGGTGAGTCATATAATCGCAATTCAGAGCTGACCTACAGAGCTTATTAAAAATATATTTCAGTCTAGCTAAGACTGTAAAGGTGCATATAAATCATGTCTTCCATGTTCTTTAAATTGATAAAAACATTTCATTAGTTATTTATTCTCTAAATTTGTAATGCTAGCACCACGGGGATAGAAGTGGAGGCTAGTGCCATCTGAAAATCCCCGTTCTGGCTGACAGTATTTAAATAATGATCTACTATATTCATGCAAATGTTATCTGGGGACATTAAATCTCTTAGCCAGTCTTGCTTATGGTTTGCATGTCAGTTGTTTTCTGAAACACAAAATTAGGGGGGTGGTGTGGGGTGGACATGACGTATTTGCTAGGAAGTATGCTCAGATCAGACAATTACATTTGGAACAAAATTACACATCTCTCATTTCATTGAGACCTCGTCAGTGAACATAATCGCTGTTTTTCTATTGTCACAGTTGAATTATGTTCATATTGCCCTCTGGAGAATGCAAGGAATTATGTTTCTTAAAAGTTTAGATTTTTATTAGATAGACAAACCGAGTCATATAGGAAGTAGGTGAGTAATAAAAATTCTAACAGCAGTTGAGCTGTAAAGTCAGGAATTTCACCTGCTTCATTCTCTGGCCTCTGTTAATTATACAGAACTTTGGAGATAAGGTGGAAAAGGGTAGGCAGGAAAATATAAGGACAAGTATACCACAGGGAAGGAATCTGGTGCTAACTGCTTTTTATGGCACTTACCAACCATCAAGGATCCATGAAGGAAAATTTTCTGGACAAAAGGAATATAAAAAGTTTAGTATAGACTGGCTGCCCAGAAATATGGACTCTGGGTCAAAACCTGAAAGAAATCAAGCCCAAAGTCATCCATTCTTAATTCTATCTCAGTCCTTGGGACTAATGTTCCTCACTAATTATGTCCATCTGGAATCCTGGAGCTAGTTGATAAGAAACACTAAGCACAGGGATTTAGGCCAGACAAATTTGGGCATCAGAAGGAGTGCTGACTGACTGTGGGCCAGCAGTCTGGGAATATGGCCTGACCTGGATTTCATGGTTTTCTGTTTTGGCCACCTAACACAGTCAAGCGTCAAGAAAAGGAGTGAACTGCAATAGTCTTCAGGTTTTTACACTGATGAGAAAAAGGTCACGCGGTGTAGCATAGGAAAGAGTGTTTTGGCATGTTTTTTGTTTGTTTGTTTTTAATAAAAATACAAGAAAAGTGCATAAGCCCTGGTAAGGCAGGTGCCTGTGTTAACATTTGTAGAAGGTTTCATAGAACTAAGAACGATGCAAACCATTTTAGTTACAGCTAGTGCATTCTGGTGGGACGTTCGTTTTACATTGTGAAACTCACCATCACATTCAAAGCTGTGAGGTTACTAAAACATTATTTTTCTGTTCGATTGTCATTGCCAAGTGTGATGTGAATTTCCCCTACTAATGTAATTTTGTGCACCTTTAGGGCAGCATCTATATGAAAATTGACCTATAATTTGTGTGGAATATTATTGTAATATCCATGTTGGAAATGGAGCATAAAATTATACTAGTATGTACACACAGGCCACATTTGCTTATTTTCAGGGCCTTGTTTCAAGACTGTTAATTTATCTAGCAGGTTGTTTTCAACATGAATCTTTTTGAATCATTTAATAAAGATCTGGAGTGTTAATTTTGATCTGTCAAAATTCAAATCACTATCACTCCATTGCCTTTCTTGTATCAAAGCAAATGTCATAAGAATGAGGCTGAGGTTATTAACTCTGGAGATGCAATTTAAAGTCACAACTGGATTCCTCCATTTTAGCTGTGACATCTGCAAGCACCAGGTTTTAAATGTGTTACATACTGTCCCTTTGAGGATGTCTTCTCTTTCACTTATGAGACTGAAACACTTTGTTAAATATTGAACAATGGGATTCTAGGACAAACCCTTTGTGCTTTTATTTGCATTTCGTTTTTTACTTACATCCCAGTTGTAACTGCAGCCTAAAACCAGAAAGTTAGAAATCTCAAATGTCTCAGTAATCAGTGAAGAGAGACTGTTGCTCCTGTAGGAACCCTCATCTCTCCATCCCCAAGCTGCATGGGAAAAATATTCTCTAGGTTCTGAGCAAGCTCTGAATGAGTAACTTTTATTCCTAATGTTTAGCGAGCTAAAGTTGTGTGAGATGAAGCCAACCACTAGTGTTCAGATCTAAAAAAGTGTATAGATGCTTCAGTCTAGCTGAATCTGAAAGAATATACTCATAAATTCCAGAGACTTTGGGATTTATTTTGTTCCTATGTAACTTTTTGGGAGAAGGCTCCTAGTGATTCCTAGCATGCCAGAATTATAGAGTACAAATGAAAGAACTGAGCAACAGAGAAGAAAGTTTTGTGCCCAAACCATAAGCCTTAACATTGAACAACTTCTTTTAAAAAAAAAACTGGTGGGAAAATTCAATTCAGTCTGAGCAATATTTGCAGATATTAGAGATGATATTAATTTGTGCATGCTTGTATTACCTAAAGCTTGTAGTTGCTTATATTCCTAAATATTCAACAAAAATAGAGACCCAGTGAATTCTTGAATGGCCACAATTTCCAGGGCCTTTTTCTGCCTTCTGAGAAAGTTTCTACATGTCATAGTAGGGCTGCAATTACTCCATCACTGCAGAAATGTACTCTTGCTAAAGAAAGAGCTTAATTATCCTCCTATTTCCAGCTTGTCTTTCTTGGTACGGCATTTGAAAGGTTTGTGTCAGAGCATTGCCTGTAATCATACATGATCAATTTGGGTCTATCTTTAGGTCTTGGCATAGCACCTGTATTGTGTGACTGAATGAATTTGACGGGGTGTTTTATGATTCAGATATCTGCAGCAGTGCGTGTTGGACTTAAAAGAGTCAAGGGAGAGAATGAAAGACCTCCACATTCAGTCAGACTGGGTAGAAAGTAAACAATTACAGGAAGATGGAAATAGTTGGATTAAGAAGAAATAATGTGAATTATAACAGGAAAATAAATTCCATTAAATCTATAGGTTTAAAACAAGCTGTGATTTTAAGAACATGATACCGCCTCATACTCTGTTTTTATGTGCCTGTGTGTGGATGTGGATGGGTGGGTGGATGGAAAAGGGGAAGTAAGCAGATGGGAATAATCTTTGTTAGTTAGGAAAAAGACCACAAAAGATACAAAAAAATTTAAAATTCTGGCTTGTATCACGGTAGATTCAAAGCCCTAGGCATTTTTTTTTTCAAGGGAAAGAAAAGCTCTTCTGTATTTTGGTGCTTGAGATGCATAGCTTGATCAGGACTTCCTACATGCATCTGACCCCAGATGAATACCATGGACTGGACAGGTCAGTGCAACCTTCACAATTTTGACCAAAAATGCAACTAAACACGAGCAAAACTTCTAAATTGAAACTTTGCTCCAGTCAAGACTTGTCTGCAAAATAAGCTGATACCTTTCAGTAAAACCTTCCAAATGACATGTAAAAGGTCAGATTTACAAGCAAATCTATAGTGGAAAAACCTACTTTGGGAGGAGACAAAGTTTTTAAGGCAGAACTGTGGATGAATAAATTACATTGGGAGTAGTGCTGGAAAGTAGTATAGAAATAGTCTTCATTTTTTCCAGAGGGCTAATAAGCAGAGCTTTTTCAGAAAGTTTTTGACTGTGCACTGAACATTACCAGCTCCACTAATAACGTTTCTTATGGAAAATTCTTACTTAATATAACCTACTCCTGAAATCTTCACAAAGTAATGCAATAAGTAAAGTTATTCATTCTTTTGTACTTTGAAAGAAATAAAAAAGAATTAAATGGTAATCCTCAGTTCTTTTAATTGAAAACATTTTTGCAATTCAAAGGCAAGAATAGTAATTCTAAATAAATAATAGTATTCAAAGGCAAGATCTTAGTAAGATGGCACTGTGGTATCTTACATTTATTCTCTGCAAGATAGGTCTGTTTGAAATTTAGTCAACTTGCTGAAACTGATACTGCTTCAAACTTACTCTACAATCTGAAAATCAGGCTGTTTTGTTCTGCATTTTATATCATCTCCAGTAGCAGAGAATAAGAAATTAGAGTTCTGCAGGCAGTTTTACTGATGAATGATGCACAAGACAATGCATTTCACTCTTCAGTCTGTGTCCCAGGAAACTATACACAGGGGAAAAAAATTATGCAAGGCCAAAAAAGAAAATTACTTTTGGCAAATCAAATACCAAATGATACTATTAATGTAACTAGTTAAGAAATATGTGGTTGGTAGTTTTCATAAATGTTGCATTTATAGAGCATATTTTCTCACAAAATTTATAAAAATGCTTATCAGCTATCTAGAGAAGCTTAAATGATATAATGTGTGCAGAACTAAGCATTGCTGTTAAATAATAATAATAATGTTAAATATAATGGCTTTTTGTAGTAAATTTTTACCAAAAACTTACCTTATCACAGGCAGAGGTAGAAAAATAAAAAGAATATTAAATAAAGTGATATATAAGTGCGTCTCCTATACACATATACCCCTAGCTCTTAAATAATGGTGTAGATAACCCATACTGATTCTTACTGTTTGTTTGAAGTGTCTAAATTAGGTAGCAAATCTTAGACTGTGAAATCCCTATGTAGTCAAAGGAAGAAAAAAAATTGTCCCTTTCAAGGGCATTTATAATCACTAAAAATACCAAATAGCCTTCTTTTCTCTGCTGTGTGTCTAATGTGGCAAGAGTGTTTTCTAAAAATCTAAACTGTATGACTAAACTAAATGCTCTAAGTGGCATAATACTGTCTTTTAAATCAGGTATGAAAACATAGGTAGAAAAACTTAAAACAAATAATTGCAAAGTTAGAAAAAAGGGAAAAACCATAACACCACGTGCTCCTAAATCCCAAGACTACCCTAAATGAACATGAAATCATTCAGCATGCCTTCTGCAAGAAAATCCTTTTAGCCGACCCAAATAAGATGATTCACTGTATTTAAGTGCTCAGCTTTTGAAGACCATGAGAGATCTTTGGCTGTACTCCCTGATGGTAGCACACTCGGGGGGGCATTGGGTAGCCCCTTGTCAATGAAAAAGACGAACTCCTCTGTCCAGTTGTCCCTGCGATCTGAGATTGTAGTCTAATACTCCTTAAGGTGAAAATCCCGAAGGTTTGGACATTACTGTCTGTGTAAGAAGGTTATCTACGCTCAGTGTCACCAAAATATTTGAGCAATGTGGTACTCAACACATTTGTTCCTGTTTCAACAAGATTTTAGTGTTGACTTGGGATGATTTTTGAGACACTTTAAACAAAGGAACTTTCTTCTCTGTTCAAAGCAAAACTGTCACTGTGAGATTGGAAAGTGGCTCAAACACTGCCCCAAAGACATGGAGTGATGCTCTGAGAGAGAATTAATACCAGTGTATTTTTTCTCATACTTCCTTCCTCATAAGATTTTAGGATTATCTCTAAATTTGCTTATTACCAAATGGCTTGTCACTAACTAACATAAAAACAAAGCAAAATTCTCTGGCTGCTTTTACGCGCAGACTGACCAACTGCTGCACACTTTCAATCTTGGACCATAATTGGCAAGTATTATGAGAACTGAAAGGAGTTCTTTTGTGCAATTAAGAAACTGGCCTTCCTATATACTTAATCTCTAGCATGAAGATCATTTCACCTGCTCTGGTTTTAACTGTTGTCATCCTTCCCCATCTCAGCATTCTTACCCAATATGCAATGCATATTTACAGAAACAAACAAAAAATACTGAAATCAGAAGTCATTTATAAGTTTCATTACCTACCAAAACAGTCTTCATGGAAATACCCACTATGGTAGATCTGAGAGCCCTGAACCTCATCCAAATAGATGTCCACCATACAAGAATTCAGTGGACCTTTCTGAGGAGCAATATGATTTAAAATTTTACTAGTAACAAATTGATCTTATCTCAAGTGCTTTAAATTCTTCACTACTAAATGTCATGTGCCTGTCGAATAGCAAGTGGGATCTTTAACAGGAGTCAGTTAATCTTTGTGATGAATGGTTGTTTATATAATGCTCAGAAACTGTTAGCCTCTACGTAGACAAGTATGGTGAGGACAAGTACTTGCCTCACAGAGTTCAGACTGAGAATCTGATTCTGCAAAAACACTCTCACATGAATTTATTGGATCAAGCAGCCTCATCGAGCTCAGTGATAAAATTCTTCTATGTATTTAAGCACGTACACAATTTTTGTATGATAAGTATCGAAAAATATCAGTTGAATCGATTTTTTATTCCATGACTCTGTTTAAAATGCCCAAACAAGATTTTGGAACACAATCAACAAAGTTGTACCTTGTGAGCCTGATAATATCATCTTTTTTTTTATCATTGAAAAGGCAAAATGGGAAGAAGCTTCCTATGTTCAAGAGAAATAACAATCATTGATGTGCTATCATCACTTCACCTTGAGGGTGTTTGCACTTTAAAGAATAAAAGACATTTCTTTGGCATTCAAATAACAAAGGTGGATCCAACAAACTACTAAATGACTGAAATCCTTGATTCTTCCCCTTCCTGCTTCTATCCTACCCTGTATTTCTGCCTGTCATTAAAGGACTACATTTCTAGTTTGATGGCTGAAAACAAATCCCTTGAAATCAATATGATCTTTGCCATGGAATTTAAGAGGAATAGGCTTTGGCCTTGAAATTTTCAAGATAGGAATATATCACCATTTAAAGTCATCTCTGCAAAGAAAGTGGTTCAGGTGTTTTGATGTGCCTGCAGCAGACATTGAACCTCAGTACTCTGGACCTTAATGCACGAGCTCTCCTGCTTTAGGTAAGGAAAGCCTCCTCTATTTTCTCATTGACCTTTATATCTGGGCCAGCCAATATTAGCATGGGAAAAAAAAGCACCAGAGCAGATAGGTTACAAAGGCCAGTACCAGCTCGGAGACTCTGAGTGAGACATGTTATATCAACCAGAAGAATTTCGTTTTGAGAGGCAGACAAGAAATGAGCACCCTGAGAACAAACAGTGCCAAAGCCACTGCAGATGAAGGGGAGAAAGAAGGGGCAGAAAGAATTGCTATGGGCTGCATTTTCCCATTCACTGCAGCACTTGTCTTCAAGGTCCTTTCCAATCCAAACCATTCTATGATTCTGTGATTCTGTGATCTGTTTCCTAGTGGGATAGGAGCGGTCATGCTGCCCTGCTCCCCTACGTTTACAGCAGCTTCAAGGTTCCCCAGTTTTTGAGGTCCTTCCTCCAGGTCTTACTGGTTGGCTGGAAACTGTTAACTCAAAGAAGTAACCATGGTTTCCAAGGGCACAGCATAAATGGGGGTGGTCTGGGAGGAATGGGTATCTCCAAAACTACCACTACTCAAATCTGTACCCAAAGTAACAATCCAGCCATCTCTAGCTATTTCAGCTAAGGTAATTTTTTTTTCTTTATCAGTATTAAGGGAAATATATGATAAAGACATGAAGCCATCTAAGACACTTTGGAGGCATCAAGTCCACTTTGAGAATCTTTTATGTAAATTATTTGAAGAGAAACGTCATGGGTATTAGCTAGATAATGTGTACATGTATGCTGGAGTATGTGAGTTTATATATGTTCGGATATATCCACACACACTTATATGAACATACATAGAGTTCTGGACCTTTTTATCAGGCTTTCATATGCAACAGATTCAAACGAGTTATTCCCAGAGAATCTCATTAAAAAATAATTTAAATTATAGTACTTAATGGCCATTTTAAATTTTTGGTTGACAGCCTGCTTTCAGTAGAAGATATTAATATAATTAAGTGTAACCAAAGCAGAAGAAGAGAATACTGGAGATATTAGAAAAGAGCAATTTTTGTGCCATCACTGCAAGGCAAATAAAAATAACATTTCCTTTTCATTTATGAACAAAGAAAAGCATAGCTTCCCCCACTTCTGGCAAGTCTGAAACTTATTTTATTCTTCAGTCTACCTCTTGTGTTCGTTTCCTTCTTTCTTTACTATTTTGGCTTTGTGTTTTCAGCTGGGAGCCATCGTACCCAGTAGACCACTCACATATTTATAGCCTGGCAAATTGATTCATTCAGGAATCTGAAGTGTTGCCTGAGAGGCAGTATGACTGAGCACTGACGAAAGGCACCCAGACTAAGCTACTGCGCATAAACCAGCCTGCTGCTAAGGTGGACTTGACAAGCCGAAAAGGCAGAGTACTACTTGTGTGTGTGTGTTATGATGAGAGCGAATATTAATTCCATGGCTACCTTCATCTTTTTATGCATTTATTTTCTTTCTTTTATTAGCTGTTTATTCTTGACTATTAAAACTCTTGTGTCTTTGATTTGCTCATGTTAGACTCCGTGCGTCTTCTGTTTACACATATCATGAAATGTTCTGCTGGTCTCTGAGATTTAATGCAAAAAAAAAAAAAAAAAAAAAAGCACAATCAAAGAGAAACCAAAAGACTTGCTTCTCATTCTGATTGCTGGCTGTAATTTACTGCAATTCATAGGGCAAAGGTAGGGATAGTCTTTTAAGAAATGTTCACTAATTGAAATAAATCAGGAGCATTGGAATTGTTAAAAAAAAATGGCATTCCGGGTTTCTACTGGTTCCTTTGTTACCTAACTGGGATTGATCCTCCAGGAGGAAAGGTCAAGGCTATGGTGAGAGTCTTAGTCAGAGAGCTGAAATTACAAGGGCTTCATGTGAATGTGAATAGCTTATCATTTTTTCCCCGGTACTAATGGTTTCCATTTCCAGCTGTCTGCCCTGCAGAGATGAGCCAGCTGTTTGTGAAGCCATTGCTTGAAATTACTGCCCCAAATATAAAGATAAACCAGCACTTAGGTTATGTTAAAAGTCTGAACTCTAGTGGGTTCAGCAGTTGCCATACAAGTAAATTAGTTTTCTCAGCAGCAGAAATGGGGTCAGTGAAGGCTAAGGGGGAGAGCCGAAAAGGAAGCCGCTACAGATGTTTCACAGTGTATTGTCATTAACATGGGTGATATATGCAGAATAGAGATGAGACAGATGAATGAGATGAAACATTATGAATATTAACGAAAGAGATAAGGACACATTTATATATATTATAAAGCAGTCAGTATCACCCATTTCTAAAGGGTGTCAAAGGCTGTAATCAAGTAGTTAAAAAGTTGCTGCTTTCCTTCCTTCTTGGTGAGATATATTTGCATACTTATTTTGCAAAATCTCATGCAAAATAATTTAGCTCTACCAGACAAAACAGAGAAAATGATGAAGTTTGATAACACTGGATGAAATGAAACAATGAAATGTAACACAGACACACACTTGCATAAATATATTTATATAAAGCATATTGCAATGATTCTTAAGCTACCTCATCCACTTAGACAAATTAGAAATGAGATTTGATAGCTAATGAGTTTGCACGTAAGCGTGCCTACTAGAGTGCGAAACTGGTTTTGCAGAGGACTGTTTTCCCTCCTTTCACCAAGAACCATACAAATTTGGTTAATAAACAAGTCTTCAACAATCTTGAGAAGTTCCTCTCTCCTAACTTTGTCCATTCATAGTTAACATTTACTCTAAACTAGAGTTGCCAAACCATTTAACTAGTCAAATAAGTTTCAGTACTTCCAAACGATGAGTCATCTCCCTATGAGACAGGTGCCCATAGGTCTGTCTGGAGCTTTGGTTAGTATGTTTATTAATATAAAGTCTTTGCTAAAGGATTAGCCAAAGTGTATCCCATAGAAACATAGACAGATGAACTGTCCGAGCAAGAACATGATAATGAATTCTGGCAGCTGGTACAAGATATTTTTTGATTCAGAGAGGGAATAAAAGGGATATGTTTATGAAGTCTAAAGTGGACTTGTATTTCTGTGGTTTCTATGATGGTGATGGAATGTGTCCATCCAGATTATGTGAAATTAATCATTGTTTTGTATCATTGTTTTGGGTGCTCTATAAGGAAGGA
Source organism: Vanellus vanellus (assembly GCF_965231255.1). Classification (NCBI taxonomy): domain Eukaryota; kingdom Metazoa; phylum Chordata; class Aves; order Charadriiformes; family Charadriidae; genus Vanellus; species Vanellus vanellus. Next base: position 48,995,021 of record NC_138909.1, on the reverse strand, counting down.
GTCAAAAATATGTAAGTCTGGCATTATCCTTGTGGTTGTACCTTTGTGGCAATGTCTGCTACACAGTGCTCACACATTTTTGGAACAAATGTTAGTGCTGTGTCTTGTAGGCAATAAATATCACTGAGTCTTTAGCACTAGACTAAACCTTTGCTTATTTTCTGTGAAACAAGATTAGCATCAACATCAGCGAACGGCCGGCACAACAGCAGTGATGCTTCTGTTGTTGCAATCCTGACAGTTCCCATGTACTGCAGACAGCAGCAGTCTCTGTGAGAACAGCGCTGAACATAAATAAAGTGAATCAATGTATGGAAGCCTCTGTATTAAGGGTGGTGTATTTTCTATGTTCTGCCATTTTACACAAAGAGACTATGGTGTATATAAGGAATATATGTAAAGAGTACTGGGAAATGTAATGTGACTGAACAAAAGGGTTGAACCGAGGAACTCTGAAAGGGAGAAGGGATCTGACTGGGGAATGGTCGTGACGTTCACCTACATGTGGGTAAGAGATCAGACCAGGGCAGGAACAGGCTGCTTGAGACAAGGCAAACAGGGACTCCTGCATAAAGTTCATCTCTGCTTTGCTATAGTCTCCAAAATGGAAACCACATCTCCCCTTTTGTTTAGGCAGGCTATACTAATGTTTACAACCTATTATCGGCATGAAAAAATTGAATCAGAGCGCCCTGGGTGACACCTCTAAATGATTCAACCTTTCCAGTGCCACATGATGGAATTAAAAAAAAAAAAAACACAAAACAACCAACAGCTCGTTGCTTTGTAATTAGACCCTTTTCCTGCCACATTTACATATAGAAATATATATGTACACAAGTTCAAAAACATAGAGTAATGTAAAGGATATAAATTTAGTTTTGTGAATGTCCTTCTGATTTTAAAGTGTTACTATGATATACTCTAATTTTGAAATTCTGTTGTGAAAGTATATTTATTGTTCCATTGGTTTTGTCATTCATACTTTGTCTTGTATATTATCAGACATGATAGAAAAAAAAAGTCACACGAAAAGTTTAACTTTGAAAAAGTGAAAATGGGATGAAATATATTTCCCTCCCCCCTCCAACCCAAAAATGTCAGGAAAATCAACACTTCTTTGTGATCATTTCCATTTTGATGGAATTGTGGTTTCAAAAAGCAAATGGTTCTGTCAACGAAATTCACACTGGCTCTATTGCTAAATCAATCATTTGAAATTAGAAACTGCATTATGAAGCAGCCTTTCAATAGGATCACACAATAATTCTGTTTATGTTTCTGAGTTGTTTTTTTTTCCCCACAGAATCCCTGCCTCTTTGAAGGTGCAAAGTGGAAAGTGGCTATTTCAGATGCCTTCTCTTTCTTCATTGTTTAAATGCATTTTCTGCCTGCCTGGCTTTGAAGGCAGAACTATTAATTACTCACTAGCCTTTCATTTTTTTTCATCCATCTCACATCTGTGTTTCCCCAACATGAAAGAAAGTACCTTCATGACTTCCCCAAGAAATGAGCAATGGACTGTTTTCCCATCATAAAGCTAAAGAACTGAGAGACAGATGAAAATAAAACTATCTGATCATTTCAGATGTCTAATTTAAGGAACAGAGTTTTAAAGTTATAGCACTTTGGAGACTTGAAGCAGAACACTTACTTTCTCTCAAGTCATGACTTAGAGTGCACAATTCTTCTGAAAATCAGATACTGAGTTATCAAATTAGGCACCAGAAAATGAATCTCAGAGTACCGTGAAATTTTAGTTTAAGTATTTTGATAAGCTGCACAACTGGTTTCAGGAGAGAGCTCAGCATCAAAAGGAACTCCCTGCCCAAACTTCCTTTCTCTCTGCTCCTCAACATGGGTGATCAGTCCTCAGGACAATCAGGAAACAGCAGAGCAAAAGCACCTCCTTGCACCACCGACATGTTACTGATTTGCAGCATTTTATGAATGGCCTCAAACATTTTGTGCAGTAACCTGCCTTCACATCAAAGTACTGTGAAGTGAACTTAAACTTTATCTTATCACATCTTTTCTCCAGGGATATTTGGTAAAGAAATCTGTGTTTAATAACAATAGTTAAGCTACTAATTCCAGTATCAATTTGTATCTCATCTTCATTCCAAGTTTTCTTGAATGTATGTGCGGCTTTGGAAGAACGTTGGCAGACTGTTGTGTCAGTGATACATGTCATCTTACAGCCTCCGAGGACAGAACACACTGGCATGCTGTCAGCTGTGACTGGTGCCTTTCTGAACGTCATATTTTTGATACATAAGAATAAAACCCACAGCTCATACTATGTTCATTAGAAATGAGGGGAACTTCAAAAGTGGATAGGCATTTAGTGTACAAGCAAGATGTCACACTTCTGGACAGTGTGAAGGCAAATGGGCTTTCAGTAAAATCAGTAGGATATTAATTCTAGGTCTTCCTTATTCAGCAGGTAGTGAACTTCCAAAAATTTTTTGCCCCAGGAAGTTGTGAAGACAGTCTGTTCAGATTAAGGGAAAGATTACATGGCAGTGTGTGGGAACTAGATGATCTTCCAACCTTAACCATTCTATGATTCTATGAACAGCAGGTCTGTAAACAGAGGCTGAAAGGAACAGACTTGGGTGTAGTTTCTAACATTCCTAACCAGTTGGAGAAGAAAGTGTCAGAAGTAGCCAGACCATTTTGTCCTTAAGCAGTCTATCATTGCATAGTCCTGGACCAGATGGATTGTCCTGACAGACAGACTATCTGGTCTTATCCAGAAACACTTTTCTCATATTCTCAAAGATAAACTGTTGTACTTATCTTCTGGGTTATCTAAGCCACTGTGTCTGCATGGACTTTTATATCAACAAAAAAGGCAAAGTCCCACGATTTAGTCCAACCATCTTTCATTACAGAGTTATCTAAATTATATCACCTCACCTCTTCTGAGGGTTTAAGAGGGCAGACAGAAAATTACCACCACTCAGAGGACAACAATACCTTATTGTATCGAGGTAAATTGAATGGAGGTGAATTCTAGCAGGAAAGATGCCATTTGTGGTCTCCAGGTGCATTCACACTGGTGAATAATAGCTCCTTCATGTTCTGGGGCACCATGTTGCTGTGCATTTTGTGCATCTCGGCAATGATAAATTCTTACTGTAGCACAGCATTGAGAGATTCTTAGATTTTTTCCCAAGATTAAGTAATGAGTACTAGCTTTTTTGCAGTGCCCCTTTTCAGTGCACTGAAATTTGTCCATCTACTCTTGAAATAGATAGAATAAGTCTTTTAGGAACCAAAGGAGGGAGCTGTTATCCTAGCCTTAGTCATCTATCCTAGTTAGTCATTATAAATGCAGTTAAAATGCTGTAGATTTTTTATGGTTTTATAGCAAATCTTTTCCGTAATGACTCAAAAAATTTCTGTATCTACAAGCTAAATACTCCAAATTTATCTGAATTAACCTTATTCTGTTTTGATTTGATTTATCCACTTCTCTCATTTATTTATATACAGTTGCAATTCAACCTTGTTTTCTGGAGTTGCTATTGCTATATTAGTTCAAGAAGTCAACCAAAGTACTTTTTTATTCTTTCTTGTAGATGACATATAAATAAAGATGTGTAGTTATATATGCAGATGATCACAGTTCTCGTACCAAAGATTTATAAGGAGGAGTCAAATGTGTCTGTGAAAAAATAATAGATTTTTCCCAGAGGAGTTTATAGCGTATGGAAGATAGTACAAAAATTTTATGAAAAGAAAATGGAATTATTTCTCCCCCTAAGTAAATATTTCCATGGGAAATGTTTGAAATAGCTTCTTCCTCTTTTTTTCAATTCCTCCTCCACTTACCCCAACCTAGGTTTTGAAGTACTTTAGCATTTGTTGTTCTATTACTTTATGCGATGGTTGAGAAACAATCCATGGCAATTCCTTGCCTTGCCTTTTGATATAACTCTGTATTACCAGTTTTTAAGAAATGAATATACAAAGAGTTTTCTGGACAGCTCCTGTGGTTAGTAGTCTTCAAATCCAATGGAACATGCAGAAACAAGCATTGTAGTGGTGAGCACTATAACAAAACCTGTAGCATCTAATTTCTCTAACTCCACGTCTCTGTTACTCTTTTTTTATTTTTTGAAGGTTTCCTGAGCAAATGCGTTGTGTCAGCCACCTGCAATCTAAATTCAATAACTGTCCCATTAAAATAAGACCTGGTGCTAAGATTTTTTGGACAATCTAGAAGAATGGGCTTTTTGTGCGAGAGAGAGGATGAGGACAAGAGCGAGGAGGAAGGTGTCTTAGCTTTTGCTCAGCAGGGTAATTGTTTTCTGAACATCCATTGAATACCATGCAAAAGAGCCCTGGGAGACATAAATCTGACTTCCTACCTCAGCTTGTCTGTGATTCTGTGATATGTGTTGATACGAAGAACTCTCTTCCCTAGAGGGTCATGGGTCTGCTTTCCCCTGAGCTAATAGAAATGCCTAAGAGGTAAACATCTTTTTGTGCTGGTTTCTCCACCTTTTTTCACAGATAACCTCATTTATTGGTTCATTACTCACTGATTCTGCTCTTTCCATGGTTAATAAAAATTGATCTCTTCTTGGAGAACACTCATTGCTGGAATGTCCTCTTGGTTGTTTAAAGCCATTACTGTGTCTTTTCTCATTGTGATGTTGAGTCATGATCTTCAGGTTCCTAAATACAGTTCTAGTCAACAAGCCAGCTATGCCATTCACGTTATCACACTGATCTGGTACTTCTGGAAATACCGTCTTTTTTAGAAATTCTTTATTCCAAAACTTGGGATTTTGCCCTCTTTTCATTTGACTGGAGCTACTTTTATTCTCTTTTGTTATCCACCGTCTGTTACCAGGCAGTTGATTACAGTAAACCGGTTATTCTAAGCAGAGATCATGATATGAGAAAGATGATATAATTTTGTTTCTCCCTCCACTGAAAACTCAATGAATTGTAATGAAAATAACCAAATTGCTCTCAGTGATGTAGGGGTTCAGTCTGTCTCATGCAGGGGCGCATCAGCAGAGTGTGGTGGAGACTGCTTTGAAGACTGCAGGGAGGGAATTGTCTGCTGAGTGCAAGCGAGGAGGAGTGCATGGCTTCACCCTCCATGAGTTAAATTCACTGTTGATCGTGAAGCAAAGGGATTTGAGGGGATGTTGGATGATACTTGTCATGCAATGCAGTCTACTTAGCTCTCCAAGAGCTAACTTTACAGATGCGTACTATAATTTCTCCCATGCCACAGGGGGGGAAAAGATGACAGTGGAAGTCCTCTATTGATTAAAAAATGACCTACAGAATTTCTTTCCTAGGGATCAAGACACATGAGAGGTAAAATGTACATACTGTATCCAGATTCAAGTGCTGCCCAGGGTGTATTTAAAGTATTCTCTATTTTCATTCCACTACTAGCAGACCTAATCGGCCCTGAGAAGTCAAGGACCAGCCATCAGCTTTGTCACAGCTCTGTCCATACCACTGTACTGCTTACTCTATCTTCCTGCTGTATCTCATCCTACCTATTCCTGGAGCAGACTCTACCCGAGATCTGTAACGTTAGCTCTTGTAAAGCAGTATGGGCACCCTGCATGGAAACTCTTCTCTGATACACCTTCATATTCCTTGATTTGAGTGGGATCCTGGGACACGGATGAAAGGAGTCTGGCAAGTACAGTATGATGAAGCCTTCTCCTTCATACACTTTTCATTTCAGTTTCAGAAGAACAGAAGTGAGGAATTATAAAGACATAACACAAATCGCTCTTTACTTTAGCCTCAGTAAATTCACATGACAACCCGACTGCATTTGATCTCCAGCCTTTTATGGAAGCAGCTGGGCTTTGAAACTACACTGTAACTTCCAACTTGATTTTCCTCACGAATAAGCAACTGTCATCAAATCCACGACTGAAAGCAAATTTCCTGTGTGGCAGTTCTTAGGGCCTTGAGTAAGTGAATGCTCCTGGAGAATTTTCAGGCATGTCCTCATGAAGGCATTACTGAGTGTCTGTAGCTGCAAAACACTTGAATGGTCATAACATCAGTTATGTGAAATAACTGAAATATGTGAAATAACACCAGCAAATTATGAAATAAAATCAGGTTAAAGCAAAACAACCAAAAGAACTTAAAGGATTTATCGACACAACTCTCACCGAATGTAAGCTCTTGATGCTTTTGTAATCTTATTTCTCATCTCTGGTTGAGTACAGACAACACATCCACGTGCAGGTGTTGTCTTTGCAACAAAACAACTTTTTCAGAGATTTCACCATCCTGTATCCTCTTCTAGTTCAGTGTCAGACCACCACTCAAGAAAGCTAAAACTCAAGTTGTCAGCTGGCTTCAATTGTGCCATGCTCAGTTTAATTGTGCAGTCCTCAGTTTCTGGCATCAGAAGAGTCAAGATAGTTCAGCAGTTTTGGGGAGATGAGTTCTCTGTGTGGGTGTAAAGCCCTCAGCTGAATTGTAGCATACCAAATTTTAAATGCCTGGGATTGTGAATGTCATGATACAAAAAAGGCATGGAGACTCTTTGAACAACTTAAAATCTACCACAGCTTGAGTAAGCCAAGGGGAGCTACAGAAAGAGCTACTACAAAATATACTTTTTTCTAATAGCCTGAAATTGTTTTAAAAAACCTGCAAAGTTCAAATACATTAGTTTATTCTGTTTAAATTACATCTCAATAGAAATGTTAACTGCAACTTTAGAGAGAAGTATTTAACACCACAATTGCCAGTCCTTTCATGCAATGAGTTGCAAGCTCTAATGAATACATCAGGAAATCAACAGAGCAGATGGTTCAAATTTAAGGAAGTAATCCATGCAGACAGACTCGTATTTCCCTTCATCTTTCTATTTCCTTCTACCTTCTCACTACATCCCTTCTGACTTCAAGGTCTGATATTTTTGGTAGTAAAATCTTCAATGCTCACCTTTTATACCTCTGGTATATGAACTGTGAAACACATCTGTCAGGATATTATAATACAAGAGGAAGTAGATTTAGGGCTGCTATAAGTCACCCTAACTCTATCAAAACAGTTAAAACTACTACAGAAATTTTAAGTTAGTGACAATATAGCCCTTCAATTTTGATATTCAGCTTTCCTTCATCTAAAATAAAATAATGAAACAGGCTGTTCATAGCAATATTGAAAAAGTGTCTATCTGTGACCTATGGAAAGTAATTGATCTAAATTATTGTGGATTCAAGTTTCTGCACTGGGTCTACCTGGCACAGAAGGAATTTGAATGGTTGAATATATTCAACCTTCACCAGTCCAAGGCTCAGAATGCAAGAGGTTCTTACCTGAGCTGGTTCAAATTGCCTGCAATGCTGTACAGTTTGCTGCTACTGCACCGTGTAGGTGGTTATAACTTTCTTCTCCCCCCCTCACTTGCCCTCTCACTTCTCTCCCTCCCCCTCATTTTATTTTGAAAGTATTAATAGGAAAGAGAGAATACATGTAAAACTTTGCCTGTGTGAAGCTCAGGAAGAAAATGTCCATAGTTCATTTTCCAAACCAGTTTAAGATCTAATCTGAGATTCTAGTTTACTGTCGGAGTGACAGTTTTATCTGTCTGCTATTCAGTCAGCATTTTACATCACTGCACTTGATTTACACAGCTATCTAAGTCAATTAAATGAAGTAGTAGGTAAACTTTCTTCCTCCTCCTGCCCCCCAAACAACTCTTTAAGGCAGGATTTTGATTTTGTTGTGTTTCAGTTATCTTCATCTGACACATGCAGAGTACCGGGGCATGATGACTTTGTAGGAGGTCAAACAGTAGCAAAGAAGGAAAGAAAAGGGAAAAGGAAAGCAAAGAAAAAAAATATGCTGAGGAATAAATTGCATTAGTGTGTGTACTGTAATTATTCTTGGCACATGAGAATTTACACTGAGGAAATGCTTGATATAATGCATCTTTTCATGTAGTAAGCAGCAAGTGAAGGATGAAGGCAGGGATAGATCTTGTTAATAAATAGCTTTCAAATGCTGCTGCCCATGAAGCTGCTGCATTGACAAAGTGTATTAGTTAGGACAATTGTTAAGTGAAGCAGTTCACATTTATTCTCCAAAGCTCATCCCCTCACAAGAGCCTTGATGGATATAGAGATTATGAGTGCATTTTCGAAAATACAGAATAGTACAGAATTAGGTGTAGGATATCTAATGAAGGGATTTGGAATAAATGTAAAAGGACAGCAAAAAATGAAGGGGATAATTGTCTCTCTGAGCTGAAGTTTTAAGAGAACCTATAGCAAGGTCAACACAGGACAAAGATGGAATATGACTGGGCAATGTGAGTACTTCTCTGGCATTTGTGAAATTTGGGTTATTCTCCTGGATTTGCTACTGAATATAGTCTTGCACAAGTTACTTCATTTCCATAAGTATTTTTCTTTATCTGTGTAGATTATAAATGGCAATTCCCCCTTTATGCATTCATATAGCATCTTGCTCAATGTGGCCAGTGTGATTCTAATAACAATATCCTACTCACAACACAGGTCTGGTCAACTCAATAACAGTAGCCAAGCAAATCATTATTTCAAGTGTTTTCCATGCTTAGTTTGTTTCTTTAGCATATTTGCCTCGTTTAAATCACATTTTTTAAAAATTTCCTTCAGAGTTTCAGGAGTTTTTTTATTGTTATGCTTATAGACTGCTTCTGTGGCTGGAGTTCAATATTGTATACATCTAATTAAAGGAAAAGTAGCAATGTGAAAAACGTGAAGTACATTTTGAAATCGTATACTTTTTTTTTCTTCCTTCCTTTGGCATTTTAAAGTTTTGCAATAAAAACCTCAGCAGAGAAGGCTGTCAGTTTTTCCCTACTTTAAATTTTTGTTGTTTTGAGCTCAGACTCTTTCCCCACATTTGTATTAGCCCTCTCTTTTCACAATGATGCAGTCAGTGCCAAAGTCATTGTACTGGGAGTCTTTATATCAGCAAAATAATAATCCCACCATTTGCCCTAATTAAATGTCTGTCTTCTGTGAATTTGTTTCCACTCCATTCACAGATGCGATGGCCATCTGTACTGAGCTCCTCATGTTGGCTTTGACATAGCTGTCACAGTGTAAACATGACAAAAAAAGTATTTAGTACAAAGTGTTTAAAACCTCGGGGTTCTGAGGAAATCTCTGAGAAGACAGGCTTTAAATCCTTACCAAGGTGACTTCAGCTCACTTGTGTTTGCAGTTGGGTGTGTCCCACTTGTACCAAATCCACATCCTGATTTCTGTGTAGTCAGGCAAGTCTAGAAGATGTAGAAAAAAAATGCAGTGTTGTATAACAGAGGAGCAAGGCCTGGGCTTTAGCATTCAAGAACATACACAAGTTCACTAGTGGGATACCTCAGGAACTTTAGCTTGTGTTTTGGCACTAACCAGAGCCAGCCGAGAGGGGAGCAGTGAGGTGACTGGTGCCCACTGCACCCACCTCATCCACCCGTGCAGTCCCCCAGTGCTGCCCAGTAGCCCCGCACAGGTGAGCGCCACAAAAATGGGTTGAGAAATACTGATGGTTTGGGTATTTTCTGCTCTGCACGTGTGTTAGGGATGAGTACTTTTACCTCGGGTGTTCAGGGAGTAGAAATAAATGTCACAGCTTTGTAACAGATGGGCCATTTGAAAACTGCTGGAGGCAGCAGCACCAGGCCGGAGATTATTATTCCTTTTAACTTGTTCAAAATTGCAATGATATCAAATAGACTAATTGCAATTATTTTTTTTTTTCCCCTCAAAAAGGGAATTTTTCCTTTGGATGTTTCTCTCATGAAGGAAACGGGAAGGAGATAGGATCCAAAAAAACCCAGACTATTGTTCCTATTGAACTACTTGCAGCCAATATGGTCCTTATTTAGTTCCTCCTTCAAGCTGAATGCAGGGGACAGGATTGATCCCATCCTTGATCTTGATGTATGGAAACTTTTCTACTACAACCAACAAATAACTAGCAATCAATCTGTGGCAATAATACTTTATGAGGTATCCAGAAAACGTCATTAAAAACCTCTTCAAGGAGTTATAGTAAAACAACTGTCAAATCTGTAATCCAAAACACTCTGAATGTCTCCACATGCCCATTGAGCCTGATGCATTCACAGAAGGCTCTGTGCCATTTGAAGTCAGACTTCAGGTGAAGTGTGCCTTTGTGCTATTGAAACAACCCATTTTAAGCCTACTTCAAATATAGAAATGCTCCTCTTTCTGATTAGTAAGTCTTAAAATGAAATGGGGCAGTTGGAGAAGGTTTCAAGAACAGCAGAAGGCTGATAAAAAACTTCCTTCTCCTGCCTTTGGTTACAAAGCACTAAAAATCATTTGACATTGTACCTCAGAGTCAAGCCCTGCTATGTACATAAAAGGAGGAGGAGGAGGAGATAAAGATGAAGAAATGTAAGACTTGAAAGTACTTTGTCTCTTAGGAACTCACTAAGGAGCTCTGGATGACAGTTTAAAAAAAAATATATATTTTTTTCTTTCCTTCCTACACTTAGTGAATTCAGTCCTTTTAGTTGCTTACTTTACACCCTCTATAGAGCTGCAGATGACTCGGATAGTTTTGTGAGGGAGGTTAGGACACTCCATATGCAGCCACACTCAGAAACTCTCTGACTTCCCCTTGAAGAAGGATCCCATATTTTAGTCAGCCTTGGCTGCCCAGATTATTCTACTGTGCTATCCTTGAAATGGGGAAAGGATAATTTGCCGCATGCGGGCAAGATTATTGCTCCACTGAAGACATAAGAGCTCCATCAGTTTGTGCCTGCAGAAGATTTGTATCTATATCTCTGTAGTAGTAACTTTACAAATAATTTAGCTGCAGCTTTTTGTTTTCAATTTCATGCCTTGTACGTCATAATTCTTTTGTGTCTGAAAATTTCTTAGAGTGTAAGGCATAGTAGAAAGCTGGAGCACTCAGCGTAAATTGTGCTTTCTCCTTCACCGTGAGGCTATTAAACACATATACAGAGAGTAGTTGTAAAGGACTGGTATGTGATCTTAGAACATAGGGGTACTTCAGACACATATATTGCATTTTCTGCACCCAGGAAACAAGGTAGATAAAGCCATTCCCTTCTGCCCCTCCATACCATATCTTTCAAATGGTCATGCTGCAAATGTTCCATGTACTTCTAAAGCCTCATTGAAACATTCCAATTAAATCTAAACATAAAGTGAAGCCAGTAATGGAAGATTCTCATAGTAAGGTACCAAATATGGAGATGGAGATGGACCTTCAGAAGATTTGCAGCTTAAGACTTTCTGTTCCACACTTCACCACTCATAGAAGAAAATTCCTTTAGATAGAAGACAGTAGGAGTCATTAAGCTTGTGGTTGAACAGGCATGGGGACAATGGTATATTTTATTTATTTAGAGAAATCTGTTCAGTCCCCTGTGTGTGTCTTTTGGTAAAAAGAATAAAGACTCAAACACTGTCAGGAATCCTAAATTCTCTTGAGTTCTGCCTTGTAGATGTAGATTACTTGTGAAAGAGCAAACAATCCCATTTCAAAAAGCCATTACTTATCTTCAGATAATTACAATATTGCTTAGTCATCAATCCTTCCTTTTCCATACCTGTGCATTTGATCAACTCAGCCTATGCAGCATCTACATGTTTGTCTTCATTGCTGTGGATTTGATTGATTTCGACACATTTTCTTAATTATTCATATAGAGCAGCCCATTTGACTCTATACTCAGTAGAATAACTTACTTGCCCTCCCAGCCCTAGACTAACCATGAATTTCACTAGGGCCACTCCTTATTATATCATCCCATGCTGCTGGACCTTGTATTAGAAAAACTTCTGAAAGACCTTGTTGTGACACTTTCTTCTGAGCTTAACCTTGAAGTTTTAGTAATTACTGCCCATGTTTTTGGGTTTTAGTAAATTGCATATCCTTTCTGAAGCAGTTTTATCTAATCTATAAAGAAGAAAATCACTGGGAAATTAATCCAGTGGTAGAATCAAGAGCAAACTCTTCTAATAAGCCTCTAAAAACTGGGACAGGGTTTTGTCAGAGATCTATTGTTGCTATTTAGTGACTGCTGTAGAAGGAGAGCTTCCCATCTTGCTAGGTGCTAGGATCTTAGGTGCCTTCATGTTTGGCATTACTATAAGATCAAAACATCTTACAATTCTTCATTGTTTTTTAATGTAAATCAAGAAAATTGACTTGATGCTCTGTTGAGCTCCCTTCTAGTGTTATTCTCCCTATAGCCTTGTAAAGCAGGAAAAAAATATTTTATAGATTGATAACTGAAAATTGTGATGAGACTAACTCCACTATGTGCCTACTGTGGCTATCATATGATTTTGACACCTTTGATCAAGATATCAATGGATAGTTGAGACCAGGTGTAATCAAAGGCTACTAAATTTTAGATTTAAATAAACTCCTGGAAGAGAAGTAATCCTGATGATCCATATTATGGATGTATAGTTGGTGGTATGGAAGGGGTCTATACAGGGGTCTGCGACTAATGCTGTGAGTATACTTCTAAAATAATATGATGCAACACCTGTTTAGCACTATCCAATCTATAGCCTTGGAAGTACACCCTGTTCTTGATTAGGGAATGAGCTATAGTCTTCGCATGCTTTTGAGTCACATTGCTGTTTTCTAAATATGAGTTCAGTGAGGAGTTTGCCAAAACTGTCCATCAAAGGGCAGTATATTTTTTTAGCTTCGTGTAGCATAGTCCATGGAATAATGAAACGATGTTTTGACAAGACTATGCTTCCAGATAGGGTATGGCTGAACTAATTCTTTGCTCAAAAGTACGGATATAGCTTGCAGACACCACAAATGCTACTTTCCTTTGCCATATCTACTTGCAAGCATGAGGTGATATAAATAGGGTCCATGGTTTGTGTCTTCTTTGAAGTGTATGAATTATCTTAGTCTTACTTGTGGTTTCCTGTTTTATTTTTGAACAATTTTCAAATACATACAGGTATGATAAAGGTGCTGTGATGTTCCTGTGGAAAAAGCCAGACAGAGTTGTATCTTCATGGATAACACATGGTGGTGTGGTCAAGATGGGCCTGGGACAGACATGAGCCCTACCATTCCAAAAATAGTCTTCAGATATATTATTTGGGAAGTGTCATAGCACTCTTTTCATCAGAGAATGAGTCTTTGTCTTCCTCTAGGAAGTCACTTCCGTGACAAGTGACCCATTCGTAGACTGATGGCAGGCAAGTGATGAGATGGAACCCCAGGCTTATGCCAAGTCATGCAAATTATTATAGAGGGATCGTCTTTTCCCCAGTCCCTCATATCACTCATGTAATTCAGTTCAAGTAGCACAGCCTCTGCTTTTCATATTCTTTTTATTTGGTAGCCATGCTGGAAATCAGAAATTTCAAGATTTCTAAACTTGGTTTGCATCGTGTCCTGTTAGAGACTGTTCCTGAGCAATCGTTTCACTTTAGAGAGTACAAGTCTCCTACATGCTCAAGCCAGTCCATCAATTAAGCCCTGCTATCAATCTAAATAGCCTCACCACTGATATTCAGTATCACAGTACTTTGGCAAACACCTGACGATTGAGACTCACTGTGCCAGGAGGCTAATATCATGTCTGGCACTGAAAATGGTGGAAGAGAAGTGCTGCCCAGCAAGTAATAAATTATTATGTTTCAGAATAAATGGGCAGTGGGAAGATAAATCTACCGCTAAGAAAACTAGCAGTGTGGTGGCAAGTGCAGAGTTTTATATGTGGTCCTCATGCAAGAGCATAATCAAAATCCCTACTGAGTCTCGTGCTTCCAGCTTAGTAAAGTGCAGGAATAGTGTAATAAAAGAGGTGGTAAATTGGGGTTCTGGAAAAAAATCATGCTCCAGACCTGACCCCCACCTCCTGGCTTTATTCCAGGTTAGTCTGTCTTAGAAGGCACAGACTCCCATACTTTCTTGTTGGAGGAGTGTGAAAGGGTCTGGAAATCAGATTCAGTTCAGGTAAACACCTCCTCTAAAAACAATAAAAGAGAGGCAGAATGCTGCTTGCTTCCATGACTTAAATCTAAAATCTTACGAGTGCAAATCCCTCTGTTACGGGATTTCTGCTCCTTCTGGTTTAGACTGCTGAAAAGAGAAATACTGAGCAGAGAAGACAGATGCACTGCAGCGTTAATGTGACACAACCTCCAGCAGATGTACTGCACCAGCATGTTGTTTCTGGATTGAAGCTGGCTCTGTCTGCACGCCTCAAAACACAGTCAGGACAAGTAGACACCCAGTTTCTTGTCATTGTCCGCACTGGCACCTGGAATTCCAAAGAGAGGTAGAAAAGAAACCCCTTCATGTCTCAGCAGTGCTGTCAACACCGCATTGAGGTGATGCTGAAATCCTGGCCTTTTCCTAGGCCAGGATCATGCTGCTGTGGATGTGTCGGTCTGTTGAGATCTGCCTGGGGGTCTCCAGCCCACGCTCCTTTGCTCTGCACTTTTCTTTCCTTCCGGTGTTTTTAAAAACAACCACTTTTTTTTTGTTGCCATCTGTCAGTTGTTGAAACGGGGCCAGATGGAAGCCTCCAGCTCGTTTGTGATTTATGGTCCAGTGTTCAGACGTGACTTCTTGTGCTCTGGATCTCCTAAGACTTTTAACAGTCACTGCACTCACACTGATGAAATAATCAGGGCCAGGGAGCAGCCTTCAAAACCACCCCATGATGGCTCATACTGCTTAACTGCTTACATGCTACCTGGCAGGGTTTTGGCCTGTGTCAGTGAGCATTCTTGATGCAGTACCCAAACAAGGGTTGCAGGATAGCACGGGCTGGAGATGTTTATTAGTATTCAGTACATACGAAGCAACTCAGTTTTCAAAAGAGGGAAGAAAGTTTAGCCATCGTGACATACCCCTGGGTTTCAAGGACAGAGAACAGGCTCTTTTATTTAATAGCATAGGCATATCTTCAGACAAGTACTGCAGTGGTCTGGAAATACAATACTGTCATGTTTACAACCTCCCAGGTTGAATATTTCTTTCATAATCTGCTTTGAGCAGCAATGTGGTTACATGCTGAGTAGGTAAGATGCAGTAAAGAGTATGCCAGGGTCACCATATCTCAAGATTGAGAGGGGCCCCTGCAGCAATTTTCCCCACGTACAACAGGCTACCCTCCTTTACTGGCAGGTAGGACCTTGGTTTCTCATTCCCTTTCTCCTTAGCGCTAACCTTTCCTTGCCCTTGGTAGTCTGCTTCAGCAATGCATCATCACCCCTGTGTCAGTGACCTTCCCTTTTCCAGCAGCAGCTTGAACACGCATTTTTGTGTATAAAAGCAACGTATTTCAATAACCCACTGATTAGCTGAATAGCTGTTTTCAAGATCAGCACTTTTACAGGAAGAGGAATGGTCCAAAGGGGTAGAAAAACTGATTTATTCAGACCAAGATAGAACAAGCATTTGAAGACAATTACTGTAATGTTATTAAAATCTACCGGGTAATTATTTTTTTTTTTTTCTCAAACACGGAAAAACATGTTTTTCCAAACATGGGAGGGGATGCAGATTAATGGGGTACTGGTGTGGGAGGCAGGTCTTCAATTTTAATCTCTGCTTCTGGTCTATATTGTTACACTGAACTGGTCCATCACCCCTTTCTCTACCTCATCTGCATCTTTGGGAAGGGTCTATTACTCACTAGTTGTGTGTTCATTATTCAGCACAATGAGGTCCTGATTTAAACAAAACACAATTTTAATGCAGAAAATGAACAGTTCAAATTAGACAAATTAGCCCACAGCTAAAATGTCCTACGTGGATTCAAGTATCAGATGATGTAAAAAGATCTATTGGAAAGGCAGAAAAGAATAATATACAGAAATGATGTCATTAATTAGGGAGGAAGTTGGCTTAAGAGAGAGTGGTGGAAAAACTTTCCTGTTCCTTGTGAGTTTAGAGAAATGATACACACTTCACGTGGTGTTGTTCTGCATTGCACTTAGCACAAAAATGTCAAGTACTTAAATAATGCGGGGAATAATTGTACAGCCTTGAGAGTGCAAGATGACACCCATTTCAAGTCATGACACGATACAGTGTAGTCATCTACATAGTATAGAGATGAAAGGTTACTGTTTTATTTATAAAATCAGTAATGAGCTCAAAAAATAATGGTGTCATAATTGATGTAAAATTGCTCTATTAGAATGATTTATGCTTATTATACTAGCTCAGATTGTTTTTAAATGAGGCATTTGGGGTTCATATTCATTGTCTTTTGTCTAATTCTAAAAGACATTTAAAATAACTTAAAGCGGAAAATTAATTGATTAGGTCCAGAATACAAAAGCATTCTTGAAATGGAAGTAAAGTTTGTTTTAGTGATTTAAACATATACTTCAAAAGAGATATGGGATAAAACCCCCAAAGTTTATCTAGGTTTATTGAGGTTTATCGAGGTTTATCTATGGTTTATTAAGGCCAGGTTGGATGGGGCTTTGAGCAGCCTGATCTCTGGGAAGGTGTCCCTGCCCGTGGCAGGGGGCTTGGAACTAGGTGATCTTTAACGTCCCTTCCAACCTAAACCATTCTATGATTCCATGATGTACAATTTACATGCTGAATGAAAATGAAATAAAATCTTTCCTGTCTTTGAAACAGAAGTAATATTTTGTTGTGATGGGGAAAAAAGGACTAATTTCTCAAGTAAAGGTTGCATTTTTGTTAGAAGAAGAGCATGTTTCATTTCAAAATAGCACAGTGGCTGCAGCACTCAGGTGAGATGTGTCTGGATGCTGGACTTCAGTGAGATGCTCCAACACACCGTGGCAGTTAGCTATCCCAAGGAAGCCTTTCTCCAAAAGTCTCCTTTCTGTTTCATAGCATGGGATTTTACAACTGCTGAACTGTTCATGAAATTAAATTATTTTTCTTATCTTTCCTGAAGCAATACCCTAAGAGGATTTGTAAAAGTAAATCCAGCCTTCATTACATCCTGTTCTTTACTAGACAATCTGGGCATAATTCTGCTCTTGATTTCACCAGTGGAAATGAAATTACTCTGAATAGGAATTGGTTTAGTGCAGCCTAACATTCAGACTGCAGCCTTTTCAACTACTGGAAAAGTTGCTAGTCTCCAATCGCCCCAAATTTCCTTTGAATGGGAGTCATGCTGTAGTTGTCTGTCAGCTAGAGATTGAACAGCCTAAAGAAAATAGAAGAACACTGTGAATACCAATACACTCTGCTGTGCTCTGTGGGATGCTTTTCTTTAGGAGGTCCAAACTCAGGTCAGCAGAAATCCATACAACAGCAAGTAGCAAGAATTGTAAGACAGTCATGCACATATATATTGTAAGACTAATGCCAATGAATCATCGAGTGATGTGATTTGTGAATATGAAAAACCACGTCTAACATAAAACGCAGTCAATGACTAAACATGGCAATGACTGTCCTTATATGAAAGTTAGATGGAGTTAGATGGAATTATAGTGAAAACAGAGAGGCCTAGAAGCCCAACGCTGGCCTTCTATGGAACTAAAAGACAATATTGTTGCTACAAATATAAATCCAAGGGGTCGAGCGGCTCACTGAATTACATAGTACATATAAGCATCATATGGTTAGGAGATGCTGCTTTAGAAAAAAGGATATATAAGAAGAATAACTTTTAGTGAAGTATGCAAACTGTGGTGAAAGAAAATTTTATCAATTATTCCATTTCTTGAAACGTGTGGGGTAATTCACTATTAAGCAAAGCATATGTTACAACGCTTTCCAGATGTTCACTGTGAGAAAAGTGTCGTTGGATAGATTAAAATAGCCTTGTGAGATATTTTGTCAATTTTCCAAACAAGTTTCCATCAGCAGGTATTTTTAGCTGCTAAACATACATCCACTAAACAGGGGGAAAGACCTTCAAATCCAAACCAGACATAAATCTTATTCTGGTTCTGTTGTGTGTCACTTAATGATTCATAAAGAACAGGTAAAAAGCAGTTATTCCTACAGTAGGTGCTAATACCAAGGTAGACCCTAAATTTTCAGGGGCAGAAGACCAATTTTTTAGTTCTTTAATGTTAAATTTAACCAGTACTTTTTTTTTATTATTTAAATTTGTGTATTTTCCCAAATTGTGATGGTTTTAATGTGCATGGCTCAATCGGGATGTAATAAAAGGCATACTCTCAAAAAAATTATTTAAAAAATATAAACAAATTGTCAAATGTAATTGACCTCATTTTATAAAATAAGGCCTAACGAGAAAACAGCTTTGCTTGCCTTTTATGTGGGAAGGAGCATGGTTGTGAATGAATCTAACCAGCTAAGGTGTGTACCCTATAGCATGGTATTGGTGTTTTGCAACATGAAACGAAAACCAAAGCCTTCTCAGCTGGAAAATGGACGTGTCATCCAAGTGCCAGGTGCAGAAGCTGCGTAATAGCATTCGAATGTTAACTCTCGAACTTCAGGGTGTTGCTGTTGTACCAACCTCCTTCCATACAGTCAAGTCTGGAGCCATTTAAATTGTGCTGAAAAGAGTCCTGTAGACTAACAAGAAAGGTCTGGCAACTCTAATATTCAAGCACATAAGTAAATACTCTTACGCATCCAAAGACATTTGGAGGATTTGGTTCACTTCTAATTTTTACAGGTTTGAGTTGAATCTCAAAAACCTCTGTTTGATGTTTGTCCATCATTCCTACAGCTAGACCCCCTGGAGAAAAGCTTTATCCTGACATCCATTGTTAAGTCACGTTTATTTTGCTGCTGTCATAAACTCTGAACCAAAAATAAAATATATGAAAATACCTTTCAATTCTACCAAAGGATTATCTATTCTGGACTTTTAAGTGCTTTATGTCACTCACTCAGCGTCACATTTCTGTGCCTTTTCTGATGTTGAATGGAACTATGCTCTTCAACCCTGAGAACGCAGGTTGCTGAGTGTGAGCATATGTGTCAAATCTTTCCACTAATCTAGGGTACCATGGCTGACTTCTTTCGAGTCTAATTGTGCAATTCTCATGTTAAAAATAGATGTATATTTTTAACATTACTATTAATTTCCATGGACCTACTTGCAAAATACCGTAGTCCTGTAGTATAAGTACAAGACTTTGAATTTTCCATGGCACTAAATATGGCATTGAAACACTTCAGTAAATCATGATAAGGTTAAACATCCAGTGTCACACATAAAATGTTTCTTTTCCTTCTTTCATGTTACAGAATCATTTAATACCTAGCTAATACTTTATCTCTGGGTACAAAGGAGGAAACTTCAGCCCACCTGCAGGTATCGTTTAATTTCATTGGTAGTGAGGGATGAACAGGGCTTTAATCTATATAGAACAAGCTCTCCCTTTTTCTGCACATAAATGCCATTGAAAAATATTCTTTTGTGCTTGAAATGTTGGTTGAATAAAAATAAGTTGGAAAACTGCCTCCCTGTGTATTATAGCTTGAGGGAATGTAGTGGGGATCTTGTTGACTCATTACTGGTGATTATAAAGCAAGAGCTATTGACAGAAGAACTAACAGCTGTTTAAAAATGTTATTTTAGAAATTAGAGCAAAAATGCAGGTAAAACACAGGGATTTTAGAAACAACTGCAGCTATAGAAAAGAAGTGCTATTTAAACATTGTTTCAAAATACTCACTCAACTACTTAACACCCAGGACTTGTAATTCATTTAAGAGCTAAGTAATATGCGTGGGTTAGATCTTCCTCATTAACACAGGCTGCTAATATGAAGTCATGTTTTTGCTTCAGTAGTTTTCAGTTATTAGCACTGAAAAGTAGGGCGGCAGATGATTGCGAGTGATCCTAGATTACCTATGTTACCTTGCAAATCAGCAGTTTATTAAAAACTAGAGATAGAGGGGAAGTACAAGATTTTTTACATGCATAAACGTTTAGGAACAAGGCATAAATTTGTGCTATATAAGTATGTCCTTACTTAAGGAAAATAAAACAAATATTTCCATCATTAGCAATTTTAATTATTAGTTCTTAAAATTATTCTAGTACTTTTACTTCCTGAAGACAACTTTTAAGTTGGTTATCTGCAAATTTATACACAGCATCTAAAAGTAACATCTTCCTAGGACAGGAAAACATTCTATTCTTAAAAATCCTGAATTATTATGTTGCTAGGATTAGATTAGATTCTTGTTAAGCACAAACTATTCAGCCTTTAAAACCACCTTCCAACACATTCTTGGAAATTCTGTGCATTGAAACTTTCCATTCTTGATTGGCAAATTTTGATGCTCTCTGGTCAGAAAAGCTGCATTCTCCCTGCCTGCTTCCCAGCTTCACTTGTGTTTTGCAGTGTCAGGTTTGAAAAGAAAGCACACAGATCATGACTAAATTAAGTCAATTAACAGAAAGCCCCAAATTTATTGCTCCCGTCTTTAGGCCTTTCTGAACTCCATTTGCCAAAAGGGAAAAGCAAATCCATAGTCTGATTCCCAGGGGGTCTCTCTGTGCATTGCACAAAGGAGGATGGCAGGCATCAAATTTATACTGAAATAAAGGGCTTTGGTACAGACTATTATAAATGATTTGCATAAGGAAGGATGCACTGCATATTCTGGATAAGTGTGGGACAACCGTCAGGTAATCCTCAAATATCAGAGCAAGCACACGTTTAGGAACATAGACCTCAATGTACCCAAAAATCATGAAGTGTGCCAAGTTTTGTGAGGTTTTATGTAGAGCAACACAAAGAGAATCTTCATGTCCTCTCTTCCCTCGGGTATTGGCATCTCTCCTGTGACTCTCTTTCTCCACCTTCTTTAACTCTCATCACTCACAGAAAACAGATGTTTGAGACTGGTAAATCCTTAGAGGATAAAGGCCTTCCTAAGTAGGTTTGCTTCTCATGGGACATTTCAGGCAGTACAAAAATGTTGTCATTGTTGTCAAAAATATTTTTCAAAATCTGGAAAGTAAGAGAGAGAAAAACAGATCAATATTTTCCTTTGGTTTTTTTTTTTTTTTTTTTTTTTTTCCTTCTGGTCAACTCAAATGAAAAAGAATACAGTGACTGTAGCAGAGAATTATGAGTGTAGGATGTTGATGTGAGCAGCCATAAAGGTTGCCTGGTTAGAAGAGAAAATTACTGAACAGAGAAAGGCCTGCCAGCCTAGAAGCTGTGAGCCTTGAAACCCTGCTCTGGAACCAGAAACATCCTTGAAAAATGCAGCTGTCCTCTTTGAAGTACAGCTGGGGTATCTAGAAACTGGAGACATCCTGAAATAGCACCAATAAACACAAAACCAAGAAACTGTAACGGCCACTTGTCATCTGAAAAAGTGGAAACAGTCTGGGAAAATAGAAATGGGTCTGAAAGAACAGAAAACATCATCTGTTGACTGTTACAGGTGAAAAATTGAATTTAACAGCATCTATTGGTTGCTTGAAGTGATAGTGTCCTACACCCTCTTACGTCTCCGTGATATAAAAAGGGCTTAATTTTTATCCAAAATTAAGTCTCTCTCTCAGAACTTCCTCTGCTGTAT
The DNA here is from genome assembly GCF_965231255.1 of Vanellus vanellus. Classification (NCBI taxonomy): domain Eukaryota; kingdom Metazoa; phylum Chordata; class Aves; order Charadriiformes; family Charadriidae; genus Vanellus; species Vanellus vanellus. The sequence goes on along the minus strand of NC_138909.1, from coordinate 48,973,493 downwards.
GTACTTTTCCTTTTCTGAACAGGTTGATTTCTCCATATGAACTTTCTACGGGATCTTGGACTTTCACAGAGGATGCCTGGCTGACTCCAGACTCTGTGACACGCATCCCTTAAATGAGACTCTGTCTGTTCTCTTATTTGTCCCCCTCTGGGCCCACTCTTGGAATCAGTTCAGTTTGTCCTCCCACTTCTGGGATGGTTAGGTCCCCCTTTCATATTGGTTGGTCCTCCTTCAGGGATGGTTTGGCCTCTTCTGAAGTCTAATTCACTTGGTACAGGTATTATATATTCATATAAGTAATCTGTCGTAAGGATATTGGATATCTGCTATTAAATTGTTGATAAGTTGCTTCACTAATGATAGGTTTGTAGCAATCCATAATAGTCCATACCTACTGGGTTCTTACTGTTACTGGTTTTTGCTATATGATTGGTTGCTACTATTATTAACCGCTGCCCTACTGTTGATTGACACTTATTAATTCCTGATAGTAACCTCTAATAGCTTGATATATATATATTTTCACATTATAATCATAGATATCCTTGCTATTGGTGATTTTTTTTTAATATATATATTTGTGGTAATCTCTACTAAGGTACAGAAAATTAGAGGATAGAAGCCTCTGTGTCCTGGTGTGTATGGATCCTGGTCATGATTTCTACACACCTGCAAGTTGGGCAATCCTTTAAGTCATGAAAGATGTTGGCTGTTATTATTTTGGGGGAAGGAGAGGAGGAAAAATAAAGCTTTCTATTTAAACAAAATCATGAAAAATACAGCCAAGAATGGATATTTGTGTAGAATTTTTCATCTGACAAAAAGGCCCTTTTCTGTAAAAAAAAACAACAACAACAACAACAAAAGTTTAGCATTTTCTTTAGGCACAAATAGGACAGTCTGTGTCCCCAAAAGTCCTGGAGAACTTTTCATCACATACCCCTTAACCAGATGGGGATCTTTGGTAAGCTTCAAGCACAGAGGTGGGTTTACAGGAAATATGGAAAGAGAGCAGCTCTGCTGAGCGTTACACACAGAGTCCCATGAGCCACAGCAGGGAAGGAGCACACAAGTGCTTAAAGGACAACTTGGCAGCCTACCATTAATGGTTGAGCAAACTCAGGCAGCTGCAAGCTCACGATGACAGAAAAAGCAGCAGCTCAAGACCAAATTCACTGAAAGTAATAGTAGTTTGGGAAATGTAAACCTTTTTTTTTTTGGTGGTGGCATTTTAGGTTTTTTTTGCTGTTTGGAGGAGGAAGTAGAAGAAGAAGAATCAAAGAGAGTGGGAATTGGCAGTGGCCTTTTTGAAATACCCTTTATATGATCATAAAGCTACTTTGTATTGCTGCTGATTAAATTATTCTAATTTGCCTGCATACTCTATAAAAAGAACTGGGAGGATATTTTAAAGACTGCAGTCCAGAAAAACTAAAGCATTTTCTAAATACTTTATATGTGATCATAGACGTTATTACAGAAGATACATACTCTGTGAATAAATTGCCAGCTATAGGATTATTGTGTCACTCCCTGTAAATGAAAACAGTCCAATATTTTACTTTTTGATTGCAAGCCTATTTTATGGCGTGTTTCCTTCAGAACAAGGGCTTTCTCTGCTATACGCGGGGTTTGGTAGTGGAGATAATTCACATTTCAGCCAGTGTGACCGGGCCGGAACTGGGGACACACTGAGTTAAAATAAAAGGACTTTGTGACATTCTGCGAGACAGCTTGGCACAGCCTGGGGACCTGCGTGCCGGATGCTCTTCCCGTTCCCGCAGGCTCTTGCTGGCTGCCTCATATAGTCTTGCAAAGCCATTGCCATCCCAAAGCACTTGCCCGTGAAACCCCAAAGGCTTCCAGATGTTTTGTCCCAAAGGTCAGACACAGACAGACGCCCTAAGTCACTTGTCCTGCTCTCACAGAATCACAGAATGGTCAGGGTTGGAAGGGACCTCTGGAGATCATCCAGTCCAACCCCCCCCACCAGAGCAGGGTCACCTACAGCAAGTTTCACAGGACGGCGTCCAGGCGGGTTTTGAGTGTCTCCAGAGTGGGAGACTCCACAACCTCTCTGGGCAGCCCGTGCCAGTGCTCTGCCACCCTCAAAGTAAAGAAGTTCCTCCTCATGTTAAGATGGAACTTCCTATGTTCAAGTTTGTACCCATTGCCTTTTGTCCTATCAATGGGCACCACTGAAAAAAGACTGTTCCCATCCCCCTGGCACCCTCCCTTTAAGTATTTGAAAGCATTAATAAGATACCCCCTCAATCTTCTTTTCTCTAGACTAAAAAGACCCAAGTCCCTCAGTCTTTCAGGTCAATGCGCAGCTGGCACCAACCCGAGAACAGATTACTGAGCGGCCTTGGTGAAAATCAGTTCATGTGTTAGAAATGTGCAGAGGGCTGAACTGTAGCTTAATACATGGTGGTGCTTTGCTCTTCTTACGCCTTATTCCAGAATCACTGAATTCATCATGACTCTTTCTAGTAAATTCAAAAGACTTTGGACCAGGCCTTGTATTCATATTTTTAACCTAGAGCTCTTTGGCATTTTAAACAGCATCTTTATGTTTCTCATTTTATTCCTTGATAGCGGTGGCATTATTTCTGCTGAGCCTTGTCAAAAATGTATTAGATCCCCCAGTTAATACACCTTTATATCAAGGCTGCCTGGTTTAAGAGAAGGGCACATATAAAGAGTGAGTGTGGAAAAGCCAGTGGCAAATTCTTTCTTTGGAAAAAATGCAGTCTGGTAATGGAGTTCTTTCCATTGAAAGGTTTCAGAACTGAGTAACTGAGATTGCCTTGAGATTATGGACTGCAAAACATTTTGTTTTCCACCATGTTTGCAGAGATTGTCTGCTTGACCTATGCAGGGAGCTTGGGGAGTTGCTACATGCAGATTTCACAAATGGACTGCTTAATGAGTATTTCTATTAAGGAGCCAGGGTGTACTCATGCAAGTGCCTGTTTGTAGTTTTTCTCTCTTGGGGATGATGATGATATAACCAGTGGCCAAATATCACACTTGTTTTCTCCACCAACATCCTGCCATGTGTTGTAGCTTCTGTCATTGGCTTGGGACTTAAAAATGAAGGTTAACAGCAACATCTGCAATTTTGTCCAAAAATTCCAGCCAAGGGTCAGTTTACTAGGGGTATGAGGGGAAGAGGAAAGATGTTAGAGGTCTGCAGGTCTCTCATTTAGCCCTACAAAGACTACGATAATAAATCCAGGCTAAGAAATACAATTGGTCAAGGCTATTGTCACTCCCTGAGGACAAATGTCACACAAGAGCTCATACCTACGTGGGCTGAAGTCTTTTTTGCACCTGCCCCCAAAATACCTGGCATGAGCCAAAACCACACGTGGAAGGGCACCCGCTTTTAGAAAGTCTGGTCCAAGCCACTGCTAAAGTCTATTCATTTCTGGTTAATTTACTAGTATAGTCATATCTATAGTATTGTAGGTGATTTGAGTCACGTATTACTTCTCACTATCATGGTTCTCCCTTGGCATTGAGGACCATATATTCAAAAGTATTTAAGTATTTACAGGTGAATATGGAGACTTTTGGAAATAATTTAGGAGCTAAGTGCCATCTAGTTCAGTGGAAGATGGACTCCTATGTGCTTTAGGAAATATCATCTGACTCTTATTTCCATGGGTTGGCTTTTTCAAAGATATGGCCCAGAGCAGTAAGTCCTATTTGACATTTTCTTGCATACCATGAGCCTTCAAGGTCATGCTATAAAAAGATCCACGCAGCAAGTGAAAGCTGCCTTTGGTAACCCATCTCTCCCTTCTGCAGGTTCTTCCTCTGAGGTTAGCACAGGGAGCTCTGCAGCAAAGGGCAAGTTTTGCTGGGCTGTTTGCAGTGGCTTTGTCGCAAACCCACCACTGAAGAAATGACATGCTTTGACATCTCAAACATCTCAGCAACCAAGCAATAATTCAGGTCTAATACAGTGCCACTTTTCTCACTTAAAAATGGGTAATTACATAAAATATGAAAGCAATCTGCTCCCATCAGGATGCTAAATACTGTTTTGTAGCTGGATTAAATAAATCTTAATTAAGATTCTGAGTGTATATTTTCATTTATTTCCTTCCTCCCTCCCTTTTCCTCCCCTCCCCACCCCCAAGGATCCGACGAATATACTGAAAAATAGTAAAAATTAAAAACATGGGAAAAATACACAAAACCTAAATGTGTGCATCTTTCCAGCAAGAGAAGAAGCATGAGCCTTTTTTCCTTGTAATTGTAGCACGCTTATCTGTGTGTGTGCTTGCACATATGCATACATATATAAATATATGCATATAAACATATAAAGAAGGGATGAACACGTTCAAACATATTCTTTGCAGCTTATGGGGCAGAAAAATCTATAGAGCTTCAAATGTCTGTCTTCTGCTACACAATTTCCTTTGTAATGAAATCTAAAACCAAACAAGTATGCAAATTGTTCAATTTAATACGGTCAATGAAAATTTATATCCCTCCCCTATTTTATTTTGAATTATATTATTGCATCAAATGATCAGAGTACACGTGATTCAAAGGGAAAATAATCAAATTTCATTTTCATATTGGCTTTGAATGAGCAAGCTTAAGAGTGAAATTTCTTTAGCAGAGCAGTATTTTGTACAGAGGATTTTTGGAGACCTGAGCCACTTAAAATAATTCCAGTGGTGTGTTGAGGGCTAATTTCCAAGTCAGAAGTATAACTCCTTATTTACACTCATGTAAGAAGTGCCGTTGTTCCCAATAGTGAATGCGACATTTCAGCTACAGCAGCCTAAACCGTAAGAATAGGGCTGCACTCCTTGAATCCAAGTAGAGTCAGGTTTTGCATAAGTTGAAATGAAAAAGTGGATTTTCATACGTGGCAACTTCTTTTCCCACCTTACCCCTGCAAACAAAACAAAACAGACACACTGCAACCCACAGATCTGGTCTTCTTTTAACAGGAGAAATAGTGAAATCTGTTGGGCTGACCACTGGGAAGCAACGTGCTCAGCAGAGCCTGGTGGTGGCGGGGCTGGAAATAATCATGGGCAAATGATCTTGCTCTTTTTCACACCCATATTTTTAGCTACAGAATGGGGGTGATGACACTAAATTTCCCAATGGAGAGAGGATTTGAGAACAAAGGAGGTTTTTGCCTTTTGTAATAGTTTTATATCCAGAAATTCACGTCTAGGTAAAATATTGGTAATGTCTGCCACTGGTAGAGATGTTCGTCACCCTGTGTGCACAAGCCTGCGCTCATATACACGTATATACTTCCCCTGGATGAGATTCACCCCCGAACTGCTGTTGCAAGTGAGATAAGCTTACTACTCATTGCCTGTAACTCTAACTCCAAACCTGAAGAATTTGTCACAGCAGTGCACTGTTTGGCATCTCCTAGAGATCCGTGTGAGTCCTCTGTGGATACATTGGATACCCTAGGGAATGTCAAATGTGATTAGACGCCTAATTGTAAGAAACTGAATCCCAACAAAATCTTCATTGCTTTTTATATCTTAGTGAGGGACATTACAGGTGATTACCTCTGCACAGCTAAATTTATACATCTTCAACCTGTGAGATGAATCCAACCAAACTCACTAAAAGACTTGAGAAAAAATTTATATGAATTAAGTGCAATATGCGATCTTCCCCCAGCCATATGCTTATCTGCAACAAGTATATATGAATTAATCATGAACTGTCTCAAATAAGGGAAAATCTTGCTGTGAAATGGTAGCAAATGAGTCAAAATTATAGAGAGATCAGGATTCTTTCTGTTTGATTCTCTGCTATTCTCTGCTATGAATAAATCTATAAATTTCAACAACCTTTCATTTAACTATTTAGCAAGCTACTTTTTTGGTATTTGCAGCATTTTGCCATCTCTTCATCTTTTTCTATCAAAAGTGGGTACAGTCAGCCTCAGCCTCGGGTTAACCTGGGAATGGATATGATATATTTGGGATAATAAGCCCAAAACAAAAGGTTGAATTTTGTTGCTATATCAGCTTGAGTATCAGTAAACTCAGGCATTTCTGTGCCGTGATCCATTATGTAATGTAAACAAACAAAAATATGTTTTCATTGAGTGCTTTGAAGTCCTTGATGAAAGGAATGATCTGAACGAAGGCATTGTTTCTTCTGTGCTGAAAAAATTGGGCCACTTCATGTAAAATAGTTTACAAGAGTGTTGAAGTGCTAATTGAAGTTGTAGTGAGGATTTTTTTTTTAAGTAAACCAAGGAAGCAGAAATTTATTTCCCCGATTACACCAATTAATGGTGCCTGGTGATACTTTTTATTCCCCAAAATATTCCACTTGCCCCCACTGCTCTCCAGAAGGGTGTGGGTCTCCTATATCCTCCGTATCATGTCTGCCAGCCTGGGGAAGGTGTTTCAGAAACTCTAGTCAGTGCAGTGAATAGAGACCAGAAGGTTATTCAGGTCCCCCTAAAGAAAAGAACTGTATTTCATCAATTGACCAGACTCTCTAGACCCTACTGCCTGTAAATTAGATTTCCACTGCGTTGCTTAGGGCATATTTCAGTTGCCCACACACAACTTGCGTAGTGCCACTTTTTGATGCTTTGGATGTCATTTCAAACTTTCAGCTGCCCAAAAGGGCATCCTTTGTCTTTAGGTCCTGAGGGCAACTCATAGAGCATTAAACATCCAGCTTTAGGCAACTGAATCCCACACTGGGTGACTGAGCTATAAACACCTTGGCTGTGGATGCTAAGGTGTTACCTCCCCTGTGTTCCAGTAGCACATGGAAGATAGAGTTCTGGTGGTCCCCAGTGTCAGAAGACAGGCAAAAAACTGTGTAGCTAAACCACTCGCACCTATGTAAATAGAAGCATAGCATGGGAATTTACGTTCACAAGTAAAGAAAACTAGCTGCATTTACAGTAAGTCCCACAGGTTTACTGCCAAAGAAGGGTCTAGTTCCCTAAACGTTCATTAAACACATTGAAACCAATGAAAGAAATTGCAAATAAATTTTGTAATTCAATTCAAAAATACATTTAACATCTTGGTGGTGAAAATCATCCATTTACAATGCCAGAATAAAGGGTATTATAAAGCATATGGAAGTACAATGGCAATAATGGGGTTTAGATGGGTTGTTTTATTCTTACTGTGAAAGAACATGTATAGTGACTCATCTCTGATTTTATTTCTAATACATTTCTTAAATTTTGAGTGAAGCAGAGTGCAATCCAGTTCTCCACACATTGTCTTTGACGCAAACTGGAGTTTTATTTGTATATGACCGTTAGGCCCAGGCTGCAAAAATTTTCATGTTACGGCCATTTAACCCCTCTCTGTAGAGGACTCTTAAATCCTTTTAAAATCACCTCTGCCGTAATGCCTCCAGAAAATTGTCATCTGAAACCCACAAGGCAGGAGAGGAGCTATTGTTATTGCTGTTGGATGGCTTATGAATTGCCTACGCGCCCAGGCTGTGTTAAAATAGCTCAGCATCTTTGTCAGATGCATCTGTTTTATACCTTTTTTTTTTTTTTTTGACTGTGAGTTCATGGGTATAGCTGCTATTGTGCTTTATCTGTTTGTAGAGCTTTTAACAGAACAAATCTCTAACCTGTCCATGGCCTTTGCCTACCACGGGCTGCTAACACAACTGAAATAGAAATGTCTTCCTTAAAAGGTCAGTAGAAAATAGGAAAAAATGAGTGTCATCTCTTGCAGAGAGGGCAGGTAGGGCTTGACTAACACAACCCGTGCTTCGCTACTCATTTCTTGAAAGACTCATGATACAGTTTATTTTACCCCAGAAGGAATCAGCTTAGTTAAAAAACTACTAATCTCAAAAGAAAACCCTTATAATGTTGCTGAGGATCCAACAGAGAAGAGTACCTTAGAAGGAAATTAAATGCAACATAAAAGCTCCTGAAATTTGATAGCGTGTTTTAGGCTCATCAGAAATTAGTAAATAAATAAAAAATGTAGAGGCAAAAAACAGATTAGAGAGGTGTTTATTTTCCCCAAGGAGAACTTGAACATCCACTGAAGACCAGGGAAGAGTGTTAATGAAGTAAGTAGCATCAGGGGAGCTACTTGACTTAATACAGTCTTTTATTGTATTTATGGGGAACTGATTTTTCAATCAAAGTCTCTGATGCGGGCTTTCAAAAAGCATCCATGAGGGGAAGAGAAAAAAACCTACAGGGACTCCTACCTTATTACAGCCTTTTAACTGATCAGTTAGTGATTTTATTAGAAATGTACTTCGGAAGCTCTGTCAGAATTCGGCTCAGATATGAGTTACAGCTTTGAATTCAAGGCTGAAAATTACACAGATCAACCTATCTGCACTGCTTATAGCATCATGGGTAGCACCGCCATAGGAATTTCTGTTTGGGACAATAGTTACGGAAACAAAAATTGAAAGGGGGAAAGAAAGCCGTGGCTGCAGGAACACAGACTGTATCTGCATTTGTCAATAAAATAGGCCAAGACTTATCTTTCCTAAAGACAAGTGCCACAGCACATCTCCTGCTCACTCCCCTCCTCCCAGGAGGAGTTACCTTACTACCTGTTACTACCTCCTGCTACCTGTTAGAGATAATCTCTGGCTCCTTTTGCACCTCGCCTTATCAGGCATTTCCTAAGAGAACTAATGGGTTGGAATTAAACCCATGTCTTTGGCCCTGTGGCGGTGAAAAGTTTTGATGTAGCCACACAGACTCACGACTACAGAAGAGAAATTATCAAAAAGGCTTAATGGCCGGTGGGGTACTGGGGTGTGACTTGATGTTTCCTTGCTCAGAGCTTCTGTGGCACAAGAGGACAGCTGAGCACTCTGAAAACTGAACAAAGGAAAGCATATTGCCAAAGAAACTTTGCAAAAGAACAGATGGTCTGGAGCAAGTGGTTAGCTGTAGAGATTTGATATAGCTTCCCTCATAATAGACAATAAAACTCTATTTTACCTTTGGGGAATAAATTCTTGAAAGAAAATACCCTATTTGAACTTCTAGCAGAAAAGAAAATAGTTCCTTTATCTATCTAGATAGTGCTACCTGGTTGTGTCAGTGTAAATAAGCTGCGGCATCCCCAAGAGCCTCATGTGTACTGGGAACTTGAAAAAGGCCATTTCCCAAAGCTCAAAACATTAGCCAGCCTGGCAGGTTAGGAGGGAGTGTGTTACAAGCCAGCAGACACTTCAGCCAGGTGGATTCTCAGAAGAAATACCCCCCAAAAATCCAGGCAAAATCCCACCTTAGTAAATAACAGATAGGAAGGAACTAATAAAACTACGCGAGCACATGCATATACCAACAGCTAGAACTCATTGCATACATTTATATGTGGAGTTCAATGCAAAAGTAAAAGACAAAGTTAATAAAAGTGAATATAAATTGCAACCTTACTCGTGTAGGGGATCAGTGAGGAAAGTTAAAAGAATCATTTGGTCATGTATGAGTAAAGAAATAGGCTGTGTTACAGGCCCTAACACCCAGCTTTATAGAGGACAAAACCAGAAGGAATGTTAAAGGGAAAGCAAAACACTGAAAGCACTTTTCTGTTCAGTATTTAGAACAAAATTAGAAGAAAACAGCTGTAGAAAATAGTTGGCTCAATTTAACCACTCATTTAAAAATACATTGTCCTGAAAACCCTGTGTGTGGGGAATAAGGGAGATCAGGGAACTAGGAAGGTCAGTCTGGAGGAAAAAGAATGGAGTTCACAGTCAGAAAACAAGATATATGTAATGTTTGTCAGTGTGCGGTCATGAAAAATAAGTATTGCCAAATAGGATTTCATTGTTTGTTTAATAATGGACACTTTTAACCACTCAGTCAATAAAAACCCCTATTCTTTCCAATATCGGGCTGTAATTTATGTTCTGCAGAAGTGTAGGGAAGCCCTAGAGTACGCAACCACTGATGGAATGTGCTGCCAGATTACTAGCAAAAAATCCAGTTTTCTCTATTTGTGTTTCTTAAGTGCTGCATTGCAAATTAGTCCTCTTGCTTTCCCTTCCAAACCCCGTACGCTTCTAACATCTTAGTGCACGCATCAGGAACTGTATGAGAAAGAGTGTCTAGGTGACAGTTCCTTTTAAAACTATTAGCATAGTAGGTCTTCATTCTTTCACCTCACCTGGCTGGAAATGACATTTACTCAGGCTGCTCCCCAAGAGAACCTAGGCATCTTTCCAAGCTTAAAGGCCATAAGCTGACACATGTGATATGTCTTTTCTGATATTTCTAACCAAAATGAGTGTTCAGAAGACATTTCCGTTTCCCTGCTGGTATTTGTCTTCAAATTAAGCATGCTTTTCCCCTTCATTTTCACTCCTTTTCTTCATTTCCTCTTCTTTCCCTTTTCAGATTCCACACATTTCCATTTGCATGTTCTCCAAGTATATGATTATAACTTTACAGCGACCTCGAAAGACATGACGAAAAACAGGCTTCAGAGTGCTCAAGGGGTAAAAATGCCCCTATTATTACACTATTGCAGAATTTTTTTCTGACTGTACACCATTGCTTGCCTCTGTGCTGGAGGCTGTTGAGCAGGATAGAAAGACTTCCACAAGGGTTTGGTGGTACCTATGACCTTTTTTACCATTTTTTTCTCCACGACAGGGAATTCCTGTCTCAGTATCTCTAACTGGCATGCCTTATGGCTGTGTGCCACTTAGGAAGCGTAGTCAAGTGATACCTGTGATTTTGATTCCTAGGTATTGGTGAAGCTATCTGCTTCCTATTTACTAACACCTGGAACAAAATAATGCTTCCTTTTATTTCTTTTTCTCCTTTTCCCATAGGCAGTCAGTAAAAGGGAGCAAAAATATTATATGTTTAAAATTATATGGCTGAGCATTTAAAAATGTGTCTGAGGTGCCTAGATGCCCACCACTAATTCTGCTGATTTCAATTCCCTCATGGGTTTTGACTCCCAAACTAGACATCAATATATGTGAGTCAGAATGAATAGGCATAGCTAACTTAGACTTCTGAAAACTACAGAATATGAACTTGCCAAACGGACAAAAAACTATTTCTGGTTTCTTTGCTTTTTTTTTTTTCTTTTCTTTGGTGTTTTTTTTTTGTGGGGTCCTTTTTACTTTTTTTTTTTTCCTTTTTCTTCTTTTTTTCTTGGTGGCCTAGTTTTCTGCCCGGCTAGTGAACTGAAAAGGCTCACCGAAGGTCAGATGAGTACTAGTTGCTACAAAGAAAGTTGCAGGAGGATGTAATCAAAAGGAAGGAACAGGAAAAGGGCAGGGAAATGGGAACGCAGCAGGGATTTGTTAGATCAGCTCAGCCATCTTACTGAACACCACTGGCAGTCACTTGGTCAGGGTTACACATCAACACTCCAAATTTATAGCAGCATAGAGTATTCTATATCCCAGGAAATTATTTTCATCTCAGACAGTTGTCTTCTATGAAACAATTTATTTATTCCTCCTGTAGAAGATACTTAGGAATGTAATTTTAGTGATGACCATAGGAACAAACTCTATTTTGTCTTATATCAGTGTCTTCTCTCCCTTCCACCTCAACATTAATATCACCGAGACTTCTCATATTTTTGTAGTGCCCCTCCATCTCTATTCCTAGCCTGTTAGGTGTGCACGAAAATAAATCAAAGTGTACACTGGAGGTGTGCATTGAAATAAAGGAATTAATTGTCTTCTGGTTCATAGTGTTAAACAGATGTATCAAACTCCTTTTGAAAATCTTTATACAACTTAAAGTTACGGAATTTAGCATATCAGTTCTTAGCAAGAGATAAAATAGTTTAAGCTGTGTACAACTTCTGATGAACCGTTGTATTCCTGATCATTTTTTGACTCTATCTCTTCAGTATTACTTCTGTCCCAATATGTTCTAACAAGCATTGTGTTCAACTAAAACCAAGAATGTGTAGATTTGTAAAGACAATTTATATCTTTTCATACAAATGGACAAAAGAAAAGCTTTGGAGCGCATGAGCCTTTTTTCTGCTCTGGGACAGAAGAAAATGTCAAGCTAAGTACAGGCTGGAAAGAATTGTTCCTGGTTTACCTTAATTAACATATGTTGGCAACTTGAGAAAATTTCCCTGCTGTGGAGCAGGGAAAACATTAGCAGTGTGAGAGATGCTTATGCTGTTAGGTCCCATGGGACAGAGATTGTTTAAAACCCATGTAACCAAGAGGGGGAACAAACCTGAGCAGATAGAAACATCTATTCAGATGACAGTGTGGAAAAAAAAAATATTATGATCAATATGCAATAAAATCAGAGTTTGCAGAGGTTGTTCAGTGAAAATTATTTTGCCATCATCAGTACCACTTTTAACGAAAACTGAAGAATGACTTCTGACATTCTAGGACCAGACCCACCTTATTTCCTTCACTTAACTCTTAAAGCTAAACCTTTATGTTTACATGTACATTTGGAGAACCAACAGAAAACACTACTGGAGAATTCTCAAAATGGAAAACTCTGATCTTGAAGTTGTATAAGACTTCTTAGGAAAAGTCTTCAGAAAAAATGAAGATGTGTAGAAGCTGATTCTTGCAGTCTCAACACAGTACTATCAAATACCATGTAAAGTTGATACTAAAACTGGATATCTGCCATTTATAGGGTAATAAAATCTTGCCTAACAAGCTTCATAATCATTCCTACACTTTTCTAGAAAAGACAGAATCTGCAAATAGTTACCAGTAATAGAGTGAGGGAGCTGCTGCTGCTTTGTTTTTTAGAGACCTTGGGTAAAATGAGACTAAAGCATAAAAGTCTACTTGCTATATTTGTCCTGCCCTAACATCTCACATGCCATCAAATATGAAATCTCATGTAATGGCCGCTTAAATCTTATTACTGGCTTAAATGAATCTTGCATCACTTCCGTTTTTATTAACTGCATCCACTACTCACATATACCAAACAACATTTTTACCATTAAACTAATGTCTGTGAACGTAGCCAGACAGCCTAATTAATGCAGAACTGATGAAGATCCAAAGCTGATATAGTACAATTGAACATGGCTTAATTGAGTAGTTAATTTGTAGCTTTGCTAAATGACAACTTCAGTGTCTTTGTTAATGTGGAAATAAGAGGTAGAACTGGAAGATGATTTGTCATGGACAGGGATGGTGTTGAAGTATGCTGAACACCAGCATGGATTTTTCATTGTATATCACCTGCTTCTTATTTTTTTTTCTGATAATCTATGTGGCCAACACGCAGTTGTGTTTGTAATAGTTTTGCTTACTTAATATCAATATTTTACTTACAAAAGAGTAAATTACTGATTAATTAAATCACCCATTTAGCTTTGATCCAGATCTTTTTTTTTTTTTTCTTTCCAAGAGACAAAAAACAAAAAGGTAAAACCTTACTGGAAAGAAAAGCAGGATGATACAAATGGTTTTCAAAAAACCTATCCCAAGGAAAACTTGCTGCCCACTGTGTTCTCCTTTCTCTCATCCCATTTACAACAAAATAACTTCTCCCTGGCACTCTGTTGATGTAGCACAGGAACTTAAAACTAGCAAATATGCAGATATCAGTAACATCGATAAGGCCTGCTAGACTCCCAGAAGCTGTATTGATTAGCTAGTGGGATACTTTATCAAGTTGTCAGAATTAAGTGTTGTTTTAATAGTCCCCTTTACCCATTTAATTGTTTCTCTTCTTCATTAACAATGTATGAGGTCTAATGCTAAAAACGTGTCATTCCTTTCAAAAGGATTAGCAGTTTCTGCAGAGAATTGCCTATTTTGTACACCCTACCACTGTGTATTTTATCAAAGCAGTCAGTTAAAGTCTGCTCTTGGTTTGTGCATTCACCGAGTTCCAGCCCATGGAAACTGGAAGGATTCATAACAGTTCTCAAATGTGAAGTGTGAGTTCGTTTGGTCTTAGACTGATTCCCACAAACACTCGACTCTGGCCCAAATAAGTTGGATGCTGTGGTGACAGTAGACTCACTGTGGCAACTCTCAGTTATACTTTCTGTGATCTTTGTTTTAGATTGGCTGTGAGAAGTACTAATTTTTATTAAGATTAATCTTTTTACTATCAGAAAAAATACATTTTTGTAAAAAAATGTTTCATTGAAACCTCAAAATTTTGAATATCTCCAATTCAAAGAAAGATCTCTTAGATATAATAATAGCAATCTTATTTTAGCAGGAGGAATGTTTATCAACTTCAGTAAAAAAAGAAGCATTTGCCATCACATGTTGAAAGGTGCAACAGCCAAAAAATACCTTATGCCCTTTAGGGTTTGGATGGGTTGTGCTCTGACACATTGCTCACATTTCCTACCAGTTTTACAACATTTATCAACATTTTCACACAATCAGTCTTCTGGATATATAGAACCTGAATCTCTTCCCTAACAGCCCTTTTTCAGTCTACAGGGAAGTTATTGACACATGAAAAATGTCATATCTCTTATTCAAAGGACAACAAGGATAATTTATGACCTCTTACTCTATTAGGAGATGACAACACTTCACTCTTGCCTTTTTTTTTTTTTTTTTTGTTATTTTCATGCAGGACTAGGTAAATTAAATCACTTAAAGATAAACTTTTTATTGCAAAGTGTCTTACAGTGCTTTTTGCCCTTTAGGAACCATAGATGAAATCCATTTAAGCAGCTGCACATCACTAAATCTGAATATCAGAAAATGTTTCAAGAAACCATGGTCGAATAGAAAAATAACCACATTAAACATATAAATTCTTTGACTTTCCAAGGGTAGGTGTAAGTCCTTAAGCAACAGGACAGCACACAAATTTGTTAATCCAACTCTTAGTCAGGCAAAATCTTCCATTTAATCAGGACCATTCAGTGACAAGGGTTTGATAAGCAAATGTGTATCATATGCCTGTAGCATTATCAAAGCTTAATCATGAGGATTAGAAGGGATCCATGGAAGCAGGTATAGCAGCTGTGAACAGCAAGGAATCCATCACCCCTCACCCCTTGAATTTGGTCTCCCTTGGAGATTGGGGTCTGACATGAAGACTGGGAATGAAGCAAGGAGTATTTCAAATACTGCTGGGAGGTGGAAGCATTTTCCTTTCAAAAGGCCATTATTAGAATTTATTGCTGGATAATGATCTTTAAGCCATTATCTGTGTGTTCTCCTCTATGGGCTGGAAAGAGTGGAATTATTTCTGTATAGAATCTGCCTATCTATGTGTAAACCTTGCAAGTCACCTGGCATTGATTTAACATCATAGCATGCTCATATCTTCCAAGGCGGGTCTGCACAGGCCGAGCAGCTGCTTGTCCAGAGTCTTTGGACACCAGTCAACCTCGGCAAAAATCTTGCTGCTTTGAGTCCTGTATGCCCATGCCTTTCTTTGTACTGTGAGCGCAAAACTATACTCTTCCAGCCCAAAACTCTATGTGTGGTCTCTTAAATGCCACACAAAAGGGAAGAATCAATTCCCTGGAGTGATTCAGTGCCGTGATCCTAACAACCCAGGATGCAGTTGATCTTCATTGCTGCAGGTACACACTGCTGACTCCTGTTCAACTTCTCTTCCACCAGGAGCCCCAGATCTTTTCTGACCCCTAATTATTTCAAGGAGATATTCTGTCCCACATGCAGGGCTTTATATTTACCTTTTTGAAATTCATGAGGTCCTGGTGAGCTCATTTCTCCAGCTTTCTGAAGTCTGCCTGAACAGCAGCCCCATCCTCCGGGACACTGACTGCTGTCTCAGTTTGGTGCTGTGTGATCAATACATCAGGAACATGCCACGTGAAGAATTGTATGCCATGACCACCAAAGGTTAACTTGCTTGATTTTGACGGGGTGCATTTCCTCTCCTTGCTGTTAGGGGCTGTTGCTGGATTTGGCATGCAACAGTATCCGGATTTGTCTCAGTAGATGCCAAACAGACCCAGAAGTCCTATGCAGGTTGAGAAGACAGCTATATCCTCAGTATACTACCCTGTTTGACGTGTTCCCTGTTGGCTCTGTTGCATGTACCTCTAAGCAGTACAATTAAAGCCTTTGAAGAGTTTAACTCGGTAAGCTCTGGGAAGCAAATCATCGCAGAGCTTGAAGAACATTGTTGGAAAGCATCACCAGATGCTTACCCTCCTTTAAAATTATTCTGCAGGCATCTGCTGTTGGCTACTTCTACAAACAGCGCCCTGCGTTAGACTGATCCTTTCTCTGATGCAGCACTGCTGTTCTTGTTGCCTTTTGAAGGGTCTCTTTGTTTCCATGATGGGAAAGAGACCCCATGTCACAACACAGTTGTTCTAAAAGGACTCAGCATTTGCCGAGTTACTCTGCTATTGGTGCTGAACTGACTTGATTTAGAACAGAATTAGCCCAGCACAGTCCGTTTCTGAACACCCCGTCTGGGCCTCTGAATCAGACGGCTTCAGAGGCGATCCTGTTTTCCAGAGAAACACAAATTTTCCTTTTAGTCTAACAAAAGCACAGATCTGTCTCTGTACCAAGAAAAACTTCTGAAGTTGTGAATTTAAAAGGAAAAAAAAAAAGCAGAAAAGTTTAGCTTGCCTCCACACATATGTCTCTGCTCTTGGCATTGTACATATATTAATGTATTCACAGTTAATAATTGAGATATATGCAAGCCATTTAGCAAGATGAAGTGGACATCTATTATTAATTGTTAAATTAATAAACTGTAATCAGGCACAGACCCTGGGGCACATAACACTTTATCTGTGAAAACCACTTAACATACTTCCCAGTACAACTCCAGCAGCTTTTATGCTCTGTTTAGGATGTATTTATGGCGTATTTTGCCATTACGTTTGGGCAATATGCTGTATTACCAAACTGTAAGCTGATTTCTTCTCTGCATATGCTGCTGCTAACACAGACATGAACAAGGACTTCTGTCATAATTTTGATAATTTGAAAAATCCATACCTGTGTAGAAAAAATAGAATAAAACTGATTTAAAACTAAGAAATAACGCTTAAATTAGAAGTCTTAGAGTTCAATTTGTTTAGCTAGACAAAAAGCTAAACATAAAGCTAAACCAATTGGAATCTAAGACTTCTAATTTAAGATCAAGAAGTGAGTTGATTATGGTGTGTAATTAAATACCATAATAAAGGGGAAATAAAATCTGAAAGGAGTTTCCCCTGCCTTTTTTCATTTCTTAATTTTGAATATAGCAGAGATGTAACAGGAACAAGCAGCTACAAGTTAGAGCTCATATATTGAAATTATAAATGTGGCATAAGATTATAAATAAGGAAAAAATTTGTAAATATGATGAAGATTAAAAATGCAAGTTAGGCACCAAAATTTTTTAGCCACAAAGATGGAGTGAATTTCTCAACTATTTGTTTCAGATAAACACAAAGCATTGTGAAAAAAACCCTATGACTGTATGGACTGTGAGATATATGAAGTCAGACAAAAAATCAGACTAAATGGTATAAAAATTTTCTCGTATTTTTAATTCATCAGTCTTAAAATGACTGTAGCAAAGCTACCTTTTGGGGAGATATTTTTTTTAACAATGGTAATTTGGTGAAAAAATAAAGCATTTTTTAAATACGTGTTTGCTTTTTAAGTGGGAAAAAATGGGAGGATTTAACGTTGGTTAAGTAATTTTAGGAAATTAAAAAAAAAAAAATCAGAAGATTGATTGTATTCCAATATATTCTTCTACTATTTTTCATTTTCAGAGAAAATAGTTCCAGAAAACCCTGATGAAAGAAATGGCTTGTTTTTATACCCTTTCATCATAGTCAAAGAAGGGATTGTTTTCTAATTGAGGTGCTGGTCTGAGCCACAGGACATCTAATACTGCTCAAGACTCTGCAGGCAAACTGTAGGCACTTAGTTTCTTTTTCCTAGACCCCCATCTATGATGGAGGTAATGATATTTCTTTTCTCTCCCTCATTACCTTTCTTGGCTGATTAAATACTGATTCAAGAGCTCTTAACCAGATGCCTTCTCTTGTTACACCCGTGTACTAATCTTTGAAGACAAAGTATTATTATGTTATGTGGCGGCATTGTAATTGGCAGAATGGAGCCCTGATCTCTTCTGGGGGCTTCCAGACTGTGAGAACACAAAATAATGGTTACATGTTAAGGCAATAAAGGATACTTGTTTAGGCAGCAGCATACCTTATCGTTTTTCAGTAATTGCAAACAGTTGTAACGATCATAAAATAATATTAGGAAACCCGTATAATTATTTTTCAAGCCTTCTTCTCAATTCTCTGAAACCAAGTAATTTACTAAACCTCAGCTTCTAAAACCATATTTGAAACGCTACTTTGTGCACACAATTTTTTGTGAGTCACAGCATAAAAGTTAAGTACAGAAGGAGAATACTGAAGTCTTTTATGGGACTGTCGATAAAAGAAAGAGGCTGCTATTGAACTGCTTGCCTACTTAGATACCTGGTATGTTGGCTTGTCAAAACACACAGCATACACTTTGAACACGAGTAAGTAGAATATGATAAATACAGAAAGCAGAAGGAAATGCTAATAGAAAGATGTGAGAGATAGGAAAGAGAAGCAGATGAGCTGCCTTATATTTTGTCCTGATTAAGGAAGTAAAGATAAGTAATACATTCTGTATTCCACTTTGTGTTTTCTTTGAGCTGGACCCAGAAATCTTTACTTAGTTTTGATTGAGGTGTGGTAAAAGTTTTGAACTTTTTCCCCAGTTGTGTAGTTGTAGAGGAAGTTACCACATTTGGAAACTTTTAGGTGTGGATCGAGGCCCATAGAGAAATTCCACTATCAAAAGATGTTTACAATTAAATACTGCACTTTTTTAAAATGAGAAACCGTTTGACACATGCCTTTTCGTTCTACATGAATGTTTGTCAAACTGGAACAGCATGTCCACCATAGCCTTTTGGTTCCTAAAATGAACATGCTCATTTGCTACTCTGAAGTGAAACAAGGTTTTTTTTAGTTTGTTTTGTTTAGAAAAGTTTTAAATAAAAATAAAGAATTATAATGAAGATATAAGTGTTCAGCTTAATGCAGAGCAAGGAGCCCATTTTCCAAAAAACATATAACCACTCAGGTTTTCCAACCACAGAAAATGTTAACAAAAAAAACCACAACCAAAAACAAACAAAAAAAACCCCAAAACTGAAGAAAAGGAAAATCATTGAAGAATCTATGAACTCTGTCTCTGCCTTTATAGATGTAACGGAGGTGTGGATGACTGATTTTCCTGTACTCTATTTCACAGTTTATATTTAGGCATACAGCAGGAGAAAACAGGCATAAAATGACTACTGTAACCAGTTAACATGCTAAGAAACAAAGTTTTGTATCCATTTTATCCTTTTTGCAAAGGCATTGATGATGAATTCCTGATGCTAATCCTTGCAGCAGGAATGTAGAAGGAGCCGACACCATGGAGATCAGTGGCCATCATGATGGGACGCCCACACTGTAACTGCAGCTCCTCAAATTACATTTCTTAAGGACAGCTGTGCCATCTCTCCCACTTCTCATTGCAGTAACATCCAGGCATCCAGATTCCACCATAAAAGTGCAATTTTCCTTGGTGATGGTGTATCAAAGTTGAGCTATGTTTGAAAGATTTTCACAAGAGCAGAAAAGAGTGACACTCCTCTCAATAACTTAATCTAATTGCTGGTCCACATCACACATGCACATTTTACAGCTACACCAAAGAAAATGGAAGTCCTTTCTTGCACATTTCCTCTACCATTTTTCAGAAAGTCAAGAATGTGGCTTCAAAGTAACCGTTAGCATGGGTTGTTAAGTTTGGTAGATGGCAGCTTTGAAACTGAGAGTCTGCTGTAACTTAGGATTGAAAGCTG
Organism: Vanellus vanellus; assembly: GCF_965231255.1. Taxonomy (NCBI): domain Eukaryota; kingdom Metazoa; phylum Chordata; class Aves; order Charadriiformes; family Charadriidae; genus Vanellus; species Vanellus vanellus. The sequence continues at coordinate 48,953,659 of NC_138909.1, read as the reverse complement.
CTATAACTATTTATGTAAAAATAAAATAATATGCACTCTGGAAAACTTTTAAAGGAAGTTTAGAGCATTTCCATCAGAAGCATTGTGTGTGTTTGATAGTTGTGGCAATAGAAATAAAAAGCAAACTTAGTGGATTAAGTTTGAAACCAGCTTCCAAAACACGTACTTAAAGTTCTTCACCTTCTTATACATTTTTCAGTATAACAGTTGTAAGAAAAGGCTGTGTGATAGAACTCAGAGGGTTGTGATCAGCGGTACAGAGTCTAGTTGGAGGCCTGTAACCAGTGGTGTCCCCCAGGGATCAATACTCGGTCCAATCTTGTTTAATATATTCATTAATGACCTGGATGAGGGGACAGAGAGTATCCTCAGCAAGTTCGCTGATGATACCAAACTGGGTGGGGTGGCTGACACCCCAGAGGGCCGTGCTGCCATCCAGCGTGACCTGGACAGGCTGGAGAGCTGGGCAGAGAAGAACCTAGTGAGGTTCAACAAAAGCAAGTGCAAGGTCCTGCACCTGGGGAGGAAGAATGCTAGGCACCAGTACAGGTTAGGGGCGGACCTGCTGGGAAGCAGCTTGGAGGAGAAGGATCTGGGGGTCCTAGTAGACAGTAAATTATCCATGACCCAGCAATGTGCCCTTGTTGCCAAAAAGGCCAATGGAATCCTGGGCTGCATAGGGAAGAGTGTGGCCAGTAGGTCGAGGGAGATCATTCCCCCCCTCTACTCTGCACTGCTGAGGCCACAACTGGAATACTGTGTCCAGTTTTGGGCTCCCCAGTTCAAGAGGGACAGGGAACTGCTGGAGCGAGTCCAGCGAAGGGCAATTAAGATGATTAAGGGCTTGGAGCATCTCCCTTATGAGGAAAGGCTGAGAGAGCTGGGACTCTTTAGCCTGGAGAAGAGAAGGCTGAGGCGAGACCTTATTATGGTGTACAAGTATCTAAAGGGTGGGTTGAAGGAGGATGGAGCCAGGCTCTTTTCATTGGTTCCCAGTGACAGGACGAGGGGCAATGGGCACAAGTTAGAACACAGGAAGTTCCGTTCAAATACATGAAAAACTTCTTTACGGTGAGGGTGACAGAGCACTGGCACAGGCTGCCCAGGGAGGTTGTGGAGTCCCCTTCCCTGGAGATTTTCAAGACCCGCCTGGATGCAGTCCTGAGTGATGTGCTCTGGGCAATCCTGCTTTAGCAGGGGAGTTGGGCTAGATGATCTCTAGAGGTCCCTTCCAACTCTGAAACTCCGTGATTCTGTGATTCCGTGAAAAGTTTTTCCATATTAATTGTTAAAAATGGCTTTACTGTTTCAATAGGAACATAAGACTTAAGGCCATAAAGACAAACAGAGAAATCAAATTATGCCTTTATTTACATTACAGATGTGGTCACACCCTTCACTAAATACTTTGATTAAACAAACACTTTCCCCCGCCCTCCATCTGTATTTTTGTAGTTTTATAAGGGCAGGAACTATCTGATAGAGTAACATGGCTGAGAATGATACCAGCTTACCAGTAATAGTGATGTTTTGCAGTCTGATGGTCTAAGGTATAAATAAAAACAGATTTGTAGGCTGTAGCAGTATCACGTATTAGATGCACTGATACATGTGCAAAACAAAACAAACTTCCCCACACACATCCGAAGAAGAGTTTGCCTGTCTGAACATTTGCCTGTTTTTCCCAGACATGAGCATATATAATAAGAGATATTTGTTACCTTTCCTTACATTTCCTGCCTGGCTGATTCGAGATTAACCTCCACCCTCCATGCTCTGAGGACAGCTCATTGCCTCCAGCTGCAGCTGTGCATACTGAGCGCTTCCACAATTCAGACAGAAAAAGACGTAAGATTAACTTAAATGTGCTGTCTTGGGCTGTCATGGTCATGAGACACTCCCTGAGGGGACCCTCCCTAAGTCCTCTCATCTCAGAGAGGGACACATTCATATATTGATTCGATCCATTTAAAACAAATTGTATGATTCAGCCTGTGAGAGTCTCTCTTGCTGTGCCTGTGTCTCCACCAGCTATGGATGGAGGCCAGAAAACTTGTCTTCCAAAGGCACTAGCGAGATAAATGAATCCCCTTCCTAGAAGGACAAAAGTTGACTTAAGTAAATTACCTGAGTGAAAACTGTTTTGTAGAGAGAGAAAAGAGTATCTAATAGCATAAGAAAACACATTTATAAGCAGTCCTGCACACGCTTTCTGCAGACACCTTTCATCATTAGGAGTTTGGGGGTCAGTTTTCTGCAGGCAGAACAACTGTGATTGGTAATATTGACACCCGCCCTAGGTAGATATAAAGAAATTCAAATGTCTTTCACTGATGCATATAATTCTTAACTGACTGCCTAAAGTAAAGCAAACACAGTGCATAGCAATAATTCAAATGCGGGGCAGTTAACCAAGTGGGAAAATTGTTAATGGTCTTTATGGTCTTGTTTATTTGACTATATGGAAGTAAGGTCTGGGTGTGATGTTTATCATCAGATCTAATATAGCAGTGTCAAATCTTGAGCAAATGTTCTGCAAATCCTTTAAAGCTATGCAACTTTTCCTGATAGGATAAGCTAAAAAAGTCAGCCCTGAAGTGAGGCAGGAAGTCTTAGGCAAAACAAGAGAAATGAAAAGACATTCTTGGAAGACTTACATGTGGATGTTGCTTTACAGTTCAGGTCTATTAAACTGTCTGTGGCATCAGTGCCATAGTTGTAGTGCATTAAATGGGGAGATTATAGGAAAGTATATCTTTGAAGACAGATCTACAGGATGCTACCTGGTTTAGTTGGTTGTTGATGATTACTACAGAATCCAGAATCACCTTCCCATTTAAGGTGACTTTATATTTGCATAAAAAATAGGATTGTGTTTCCCTTATTCACATTACCAACATTAAACATCTGGCTTAACTTTCTGTACATTCCATTCATTTTCCAGAAAAAATCCATTTCTTTAAAAGAGAATCTAGGAAAGAAAAAAGCCAGAAGGATTATATTGCTTCAACTACTTCTAAGTTAAAGTGAGACTGTGGATGATAAAAATTACATAATTATACAAATGTGAAATAAATTAAATTTGTGTACTAGAAACACACATCAATAGTAGTCTTTCTCTAGCATTCTCAGTTATTGACTCTATGAAGTATAATGAATTTTACCCTCAGTGTACATATTGATTTAACAAAACTCCCCCCACACATGCCAAAACAGGCACTGGATTTAAGAAACTAGAGGTCTGGGATTTTGTAATTACTTTCTGTGCAATGAAAAGGGTTGGATCCATGCTGATCCACTCTGTACATCTCTAAAGCAATTTATCAATTTCCAGTCACTTAATAAACTACAGTGGGAGCCAGGCAGTCAGAGCTCATATTATTCTGCTAACCTCAAGGGCTATGTTTCATGAGATCTCACTCTTTCCCGCACATTTCTTGCTGACACTATTTCTAGAGCAGTTCCCCCCGCAGTGACCAGTATGACCAGCTGGTCTACAGCCTCAGTACTGCTGGCTGAGGGCAAGTCTAGAAGACACGCTGAGCGCATCGGCAGCTTTTTGGAGCTGAACAGACATTTTGTTCTTTGATTTTATTTTGCATGTTTATCAATTCAGTCAAGAAACACCCAGAAGAAAAAAAAAAGATAGAAGATTCAGAAAGAAAATGGTTTACATTTTCATCTCCCTGACCATGAATCTTTTCAGCCGAAACAGTTCAATATGGTGAACCTAGCTTTTGACTTTTTTGATGATTCTAGAAGCACTTTTTTTTTTTTTTTTGTTATGTCAAACAAACTCTCACTGTGTGTGGAACAAAACACTAGAAACATACAGTAAAAAAGCTGGCAGTGTGCCTGCAACAAGCCAGATGAGCAAAGCTTGCTGTAATTCAGAGCTTTACCAGCATGGTATCTACTTGCCACTGACATAATTTAAAGGTACTTCTACTGTTCATGTAAGAGAGAACAGCTTCTGGAAACAGAGCACCTTGGACATCAGCAAGCCAGAGTGAAGTCACTCAGTGGACATAAGCTGGGTTTCACCAGATGCATTTCCATAAGCATAGCTGTAAATGTGTAAGCCTGCAATTTTTCAAGTTAGTTGGTACCTTCCTGCCCAATGTTGTCCCAGAACTGAGGCTGGAAGGGTCCTCTGCAAATCGTCTAGTCCAAATGTCCTGGTCTAAGCAGGGTCACCTAGAGCAGGCTGCCCAAGACCACGTCCTGTTGTGTCTGAAATATCTCCAAGCTTGGAACCTCCACAATATCTCTGATCAACCCGTTCCAGTGTTCAGTTAGCATCATGGTAAAAAAATCTTTTTCTTATGTTTAAACAGAATTTCCTGTATTTCAATTTGTGCCTGTTACCTCTTGTCCTGTCACTGAGCACCACTGAGGACAGTCTGTTCTGTCTTCTTTATTCCTTCCGTCAGGTAATTATATACATTGAAAAGATCCCTCTGAGCCTTCTCTTCTCCAGGTTGAGCAGTCACAGCTCTCTTAGCTTCTCCTCAAAAAAAGACGCCCTAATCCCTTTGCTGGACTCCAGTGTGTTTATGGCTTTCTTGTACTAGGATGTTCTTGATGCACTAAGAAGTAAAGGTCAAGTTTTCTATGACCACAGAGAAAGAATAATGGGTTTTCCAGCTCTGGTTATATACTTGAAGTACCCAAATCTTACTGAAGATTAAGAAGACAGAAACTTCAGAAGCCCTCTACTGAAATGAAAGCTGATTACACTATCCTAGCTTATTGAAGTCCTGCAGATAAGTCATCATTGGTTCCGGTAACAAACACAGAGCTGACAAATAAGATAAATCTGTATTCTTCTCTAAATTAGCAGATCCTCAGCAGTCATCTTCAATACCTAACTTATTTTTGAAAATTTTTTTTTATCACTGACCTTTACATCCTCAACAGTGAAAAATAAAAGAAAGCTGAGCCTACACCTTCTGTTGCACACTTGTGTAAAAATATGTAGCAGAGATTCATTCACTTCTGCTTTTCATTACTTCCCTGACCCATTTCACTGCTTGGCCTCTCCCCTCCCACATTAGGTTTTATTACTACACCCTTAAACAACAACACTTATTTAACATCAGTTGATCAAACATTATCTTTTCTAGCAGATGTTCCTACTTGGCTGCTTGGCCACACCTGGAAGAGGCAATTATGTCTCTCACTGACCTAATCTGCTGCACAGAGAATGTATAGGTCTCATTAGTGCACTGGTACCTGCTGCTCTGTGTCTAGCGTCTGGTTCTGGTTTTCATATTGTTTTCTCACTTTTTGTTTTGCTCTCTTTAAAGCAGAGAGGCTGATACTGACATTCACTACAAATGGTTGAAGGCATTTTTACATTGCAGTCGTGAAAACATAGTGTAGTGAAACGAGGAGCTGACTGGTTTAAAGTAATGCTAGTAATGTCCGTGTTGCTGGTATTTGTGCCCAAAGAAGACACTTTCAAGCTCAGTTTGGTGGGTCCATTTTGTGTTGCAGTAGAGGACTATACATGCTGAATGCTGTTATTAGATATGTACATACAGAAAATCTAAAAGGTGGATTCAAGTCAATGGTTGATATTAGAGGAATCAGTTTTCTTTGTATCAGTTGGCTACTTGACCTTTTCATTAGGACTACTCTTTACCTCCTTCACTAGAGAACCTTAGAAAAAAATCTTTACTGAAACCGGAAGAAAAGTCAATAGAGAATACTTCTGAAGTATGAAACAGTGTCTGCAACATTCCTAGTCTACCTCTTTATTGTCTTGGTCTGATCATCAAGTTTTAATCTTTCTAAAAGCAGGACAAATAAGGTATCTCAAGGGCTAGACTGTCAGACAAGCGCGATAGTGATTTTGAAAGGTACAGAAGATCTAACTAGAACAAATAAGATGGTGTTTCTCTAATGCAAACCTCTCTAATGAACAGTGATGACCCTCAAAATACTGAAATTAAAAGTAGAAACAAAATTTAGGACCTCCATCATCAGAGAAAACAACTCTTTTTCTCATAAATGGATATAAAAGTTTTCATAATTAGGCCCTCATGAATTAAACAGTGAGATAATGACAGAGGTAGATGAACAGGTAGACGTAATACATTCAGGGAAAGTTACTACACGGTGCTAGATAAAAACTTCTCATTCAGTGAGGTATGGCAATTTTGCGCATGCACAAGATGATAATACGAGCTCTGCAATTATTACTAAGAATAAAAGTACTTTATCAGCAGATCCCAATGAGTGTGCTACAAAGAACTAGAGTAATTTGTAAAATTGGAAACTGGGACATATAGCTGTGAAGTGACTGACAGTCATCCAGAAGGCTAGTGTCAGCCCTGGGAACAGAACCAAGGACATTCTAATCCCTGGACAGAAATACTCCAAGTTATCCCTTTTTTCTCCCCAAATGCGATTCTGTCAATGAGTCATTATCTTGATCTAGGAACATTGTTTTTCGGGTCTTTGTGCCTATTCATTTCTTGGTGTTCCTGTGAAACAGATGATTTTTTATCCCCCCCTGTGATTCCTGTCATGAGAACATCTGTGCATGGGGACAGACAGAAAAGTCCCTAGTGTACAGGTCCTATTATCTAGCTACCGGAACGTGTAATGTTCTGCTCTCTGCAAATCACAATGGATTTGATTCAAGAACTTAAATATAGAAACCATCAATTCCCCAAATAGCTAATTATTTTTGAAAGGGATACATTATTACTGCTATTTTTTAGAAAGGCAAATACTTGGGCAACAGCTGGTTCGGTACCGATTATATTTTGGAAATGTTCAGGATCAAAGATGGCTGTTACTCATCTAAGACATATAGTTGCTCTTCTAGCTTCTAGGTAGCAAGGACAGAACAATAAAGAGCAGTTTTAGAAATACTTTAAATTCTAGCAGATCATCAAAACAATTCATGAAACTGCTAATATCCAAAGGCTAAGGGCACTTCAGCTGATCTTGGCCGTGTCCAGTACCAACATCCTAGAAGGTGGTAATGAGTGGTGAAGCGTTAAGGAACCATTCTTCTTTCCAGCTGAGAAAACCTTGACTAAAGCTTCTTTCCACTGCTCTTTGGAACCTTTGTTGCTGAACTAAAAGTGTAAGGCAAGGTGAGACGGTGACTTCCATCCAAACTTCATTTACATTTTTAATCAGATTGTTCTTTAAACTATGAACTGGTAAAGTCTTGTTTCCTGAGGATCTATGCCTCATTTCTAAAGACCAACTGCTTGCAATAAATTTAATAACTTCCTAATTCATCCTTTGGCATCTCGCCTATGAGCCAAACCCACAGAATCACAGAATCTCTCAGCTCAGAAGGGACATCTGGAGACCTTCAAGTGCAACCTCCCTGCTTTAAGCAGGGTCAGCTAGGACAGATTGCACAGGACTGTGCTCAGTTGGGTTTTAAATATGTCTGAGACTGGAAACCACAACCTCTCTGGGCAAAGCTGTTCCAGCGTTTGATCACCCCCACAGTAAGAATTTTTTATTTTTTTTTTAATATTTGAAGACAATTGCTTGTATTTCAATGTGTGACCATTTCCTCTTGTCCTTTCACTGAGCTCCACTAAGCTCAGCTGCAGCTTTACCCCACCATCAGGTCTTTATACACACTGCAGATGCACATGCTACACATGCAGTGGGTCACACCTATCAGAGAGCTATTGCAAGCAACCTGTAGCCTTTATTTGAATATATTTTCCTCCTTTCCCCCCAGCCACTAATTTTTACAACTCTGTTCCATATTTAGCATTTTTGCAACGCCTTAGCTTTGATCCAATTTGGTGGGAAGCGTTAGGTGAACAGGAAAACCGCTTAAGCTTTAGAAAATAAAGGTTGGTGTTTTTTTTCTCTTTGTAAAGAAAGAATTGTCCAGGGAGTTGTAGGCTTGAGCCTAATAACAAAGCTGGCTAATTACTTTTGCACACTTACAGCTTTTTCAGATTTACTGACTTCACTTATTTTCATTTTAGTTTCTTCCTGCCTTTTTTCCCCCACTCCCTCGTTTCAGGTGAATTTACTCTCAGTTTTAAAGGTGCTTCAGAAATGTAGAAGCCATCAGCTTCTAGTATATATAAAAAAAAAAAGGCATGAAAGCAAAATCTGTGCTGATAAATGAACCTGTGGTGATAGTTGAAGATGCTACTGTGCTTACAGGGCTTTAATTATGTATTTCTGTGCTTGTGGAAAACTGCAGCAAAACATGCATCAAAGGTCTGTCTGCAGGACTTGTGCAACATGCCACTGTACAAGCCAGAAATAAAAAAAAAAAAAAAAAAAGCTGCCAAAGACACAAACGAACACAGCAGTTTGCCCACAGACATCACTTGGGATGGAACTTTTTAATAAGTAAAAAAGCAGTGAGTCTCCACCCGGCAGGGTACATCCAGGAGTAAAGAAGGTTGATTAAGGGGTACCACCTCTGCAAAGACTTTCACAAAAGGTTTTTGGTAGGAGGATGGGAGAGGAGGGAGCTGGATAAATTAAAAAAATAAGCCTGAAAAGTTTTAATTGTGTTTCTGTTGATACATTTCTCACTGGCTTAAGAGAAGGCTCACAAGGTTGAATCCTCGTTGTGACACAGGTTCTCCGAGTGATTTTTTGCATATTTTGACCTGCTGAAATTTTGTCCTCAAAGCTGTTAACTCCTGAGCCTTGAGCTCCAAGCTCTGGAAACAAACACATTTCAAGGTTTTGTTTTGCCCCTGGGAATCCCCTGTTTCTCTCTTGATTTACTGCTGTCTAAAATAAAGGGACTGCTGGACTCTGTGCTTTGTCTGCAGGACTTGTGCAACATGCCACTGTACAAGCCAGAAATTCCCCATTCACTGGGCTGATCTTTGTCGCCAGATAGCTGGCACCAATATTAGAAGCATTTCTGATATATGTGGAAGACCTCTTCTGCATTGTACATTATAGGAAGCAGATGCATAAAAGGAGCTGATGGACTGATGAGCTCTACCCTTTCATAAAATGACTCTCTGATGCATTACGTCTAGCAGGACTTAGTAGTAACAGGCTGATATCACCCACCTTCTCAACATATGAATTATCCCTCTTAAAGACTATCAGGAACTGGAAGCAGACTTTCAAATACAAACAGCTCATAAAATCAAATTAAGATTAAATTTTTGGTTATTGTTATTTAGGGGAGCAATAAAAGAAGGTTTTCTTCAATTCTTTCAACATATTTTTTTATTGTATATCAGGGATAGCCACACAAAATTAATAAAAAAAAAATCAGCATGAAAGAGAGAAATGATATATAAAAACTTTCTCCTACAATAAACTGTCTCAAAAATAAACTATAAGAGAAAGGTGATAACTCATAGAAACAACATATGTGTTCAACAGGATGAAGAATAAATGTATTAATAGTGCTTAAAAATCGTATTTCTAAAGCTGAGCTTTCAGAATATTCCAATAACAAAGCTGAAGTTTGTTAAACTGTAATTAGAATATTAGGATGACTTTCCATTTCAGGAAAATAGCCCCGGATTCAAAAGATGATGAACAATGTTATTATCTAGGGAACTAATCACTATTAATTGAATAAAAGGTATTCTTATTCACCTGAAATAGGCTAACAGTCAAGCACTATTAATTCTGTTCAGTAAGCATGCTTAAAGCAGTACCAGACAACAAAATGCAGTGATTCGACAGGTCACAAAACACCATTTTTTTGGTTTTGTTTTAGTTTTCAAATCCTTCTTGCTAAAAAAAGTTTTAAAACTAAATATAAAATTTTCTGTTAAGTAAAATGGAATATAAAAACTTTGCTTAGAAATGTTAGCGAAAGAAATTGGTGATACAAACAGAATTTTTTAAAAAAGAAAATTCTGAGGCCATGTGACAGTAACTAGCAGTAAGCAACTATTCTGGGTACAGTTCTAAGAATGTGCTCAAAATCAAATAGAAGGACAAATGACAGGCAAGGGGAGCATGGTTTAGAAAAGCTGATCTGAATGCAAAGGTGAAATGATGCCGTGAATTTGCACAGAGGAGCAGATCAGTCACTCTCACTAAACAGACAGATCGATGCAGCATACACCCTGGCAAAGTTGAAACAGAGGATCAAGATATAGTAGCCAGGATCGCTGTACCGCAGGTGATGTTGCCTTTGCCACCTAAATTAGCTTCTTCAGAGCTACTGTGAATATGTTTATATGGTATTGCACTGTGTCATCTAGACAAACCCCGGTCTACCCTGGCTGTTCTGTGCCTGTACGTTGAGTAAACACTATTGTGGCTATATTGCTAGTAGTACAGACTCAGCCCATGTAGCAAAATTGACTGAAAAAGTAAGTAAATATCCTGCTGGGCTCCACTTTTATTGAGAGACTACAACGGAGTATGCTTTTGTTGGGAATGCCTTTGAAATAGCAGTGGTGGCAGCACCTAGCTCAGCTGAGTTTGTCAGTCTGCCAGAGGGGCTGTAATCAGCTGAGAAGTGGTTTGAAAAGGGGCTGCACCAATGCAGCACTGTATCTTGTAAGCAAGAATGTGCATAAAATGTTGGGTGGCCCGGACAGATAGAGAAAGAGAAAGGATGGAGAAAGAAATGAAGGTGCCCTAGCTTTTTTCTTTGTCCTTGTAAGTCTATAGCTGTTTGAAATAGTTTTAAAGTATTATGGGCTTGCAGACAGAGATCTAGACTTGGACTGCTTGTCTAATGATTCATCTTTCTTAGAATCATAGAGTCATAGAATGGTTTGGTTTGGAAAGGACCTATAAAGTTCATCTAGTCCAACCCACCTGTGTGAACAGGGGCATCTTCAACTACATCAGGTTGCTCAGAGACCCATCCAACCTGACCTTGAATGTTTTCAGGGATGGGGCATCTATCACCTCTCTGGGCAACTTGTTCCGGTGTTTCACCACCCTCACTGTAAAAAATGTCTTTCTTGTATTTAGTCTGAATCTACCCAATCTATCTTTCACTTTCTCTGCCTGATTCTTAACTTCCATACCTGCTGGTTGCTAATGATATTGCTATTTATAGACAAGTCTAGATAACTTATCACTGGAAATTCTCTGGATAGTCTAAGTGACAGAGCTAAGACATCTAAATCTTGTGCTTTTCATGCCAAAAAATCACCTCATAAGGAAATGATCCATTTGTTGGCCCTCTTGAAAATGGGATGATAGAGTCAATCATTTTTTAAAAGGAAAATGGGTTGTTGCTAGCTCCTGCATATGAATATAAATGTTCATAAATGCACATCATCAATTTGTTTGAGATTACTTATTTATGTAAATGAGTATACAACATACACTGAAATGCTTATGCCAACATTCTCTAGGAACATTTTTGTTAGTTCAAGAAAATTTTAAGTTATGATGTCATTTATGTGCATTGTAGCTTTTAAGCTCTCTTTGGGAGGCAAGGAATAAAACCCTCAGTATTATATACATATACATACTGCTTTTTCACTAATGAAACATACTTTCATTTTAACTATTGAAACACATTAGAGATAACATTTGTCCTTAAAAGATGACATACAGGCTGAGAGAAACACAAATACATAGAAGGTTTGAGCTGAATCAATTGCAGTGTGAACCAGGATCATACTGACAACGAATGTTTCTCACTGTTTATAGTGCATGATAAAATGTGTTGCCTGCTGACAGAGCATTTGTCTGGAGAAGATCAATGGATCCTTGCTATTCCTTACCATTATTTGGTTTAGGACTGATCCAGGTTAAACAGAAGTCCAGTTGACTTCCCTGGATTTGACACTTCAGTATTATTTAGTATATAACCTTTCCCTTATAATTTGCTTTAAAATAAGAATTCTTGATGAAGTCTTCCTTGTGGCTTGTAGGAGTATCTGGATGATCTAGCAGTATCTTTTTCACCTTAATTTATGTAAATTTTAGTATCATAGAATCACAGAATGGTCAGGGTTGGAAGGGACCTCTGGAGATCATCTAGTCCAACCCCCCTGCCAGAGCAGGTTAAATTTAGTAGGCCAAGGACATTATGCATCCCACACTTAGCAGTGGTAAAAAATCCCCAAAGAGCTCCTAAAGTTACCCATCAATACCTTACCCTCATGGCTGCTCATAGAAACTGACCTTGGCTGTGCTGGTTAGTTAGGAAGGTAATAGAAAGGACAGCTAAATGGGAAGAAATACCCAGAGATGAAAGGTTTTCCTTTAGTCCTTCTAGAGGGTCTATGAAATCAACATTTTCTAAGATCAGAGTTTTTGTTGTTAGCTGTTGCGTAGCTTGGTCCCAGGAGACAATGGGCCAGTATTTCCAGAGTGGTACGCCAAACATTGAGTAGTTACAGCACTTCCAAAATGGGATAAAATAGATTGGACTCTGCATTTGTTCCAAATTATGATCATGGATGCACTCACTTCTTGGCAGGGAGATGGTCTGGGATGGGCTGGAAAACATGGTATCTTATGAAGCTTTCACTTGGCTAACGGCAATTTGAATCGACAGTCCAAGAAACCAAGAGGATATGGTATGCTTTCTACCACAGTTGCTGGTGTCCAGCCATAGACAGTGAATTGAACCAAAGAAACCCCTTTTGAAATGAAAATCTTTTACATTCCATTTCTTCAAATTTCCAACCCATCATAGCCTGTAAAAGTGTTGTCATACACCACAGGACTGATATATGGTATGACTGCGCATCAGACAACCAATTTGAAGCTTCAAAGACTTCAGAATAGCACTTAGCTTTTAAAAACATGTTTGTTGTTACTGTTTTCCAGACCAACTTCTGGAGATTTACATTTGTCAACATTAAAGCAGCTTGGTTAAATGTCATTGTAAAGGTCTCAGTCCTTTCCAGCACTGAAAATGCTTGTGATGTCAATCACAACTCATTTTTTTCTGAGTCAATGTTAAGATTAACTCTGTCGTGAGTAAGTAAACATTGCTGATAAGACCAGAAGTACCAGAGGAGAACCACACCACAGATTTTCCTGTTATCGCTACAATCTCCTGATTAGAGGAAATTCAGAGATATATTTAAAAGATTAAAAAGAAAGAAGAACTTGAATTTTTCAAGGTTTTCCTTTCACACCTTGTGTTTGTATGTTTTTTACAAGAAACAATTTTTTTCCTTTTATAATTATCTAATTGCATGATTTTATTTCAATGTAAATGTAGAAAAAAATCACAAAAAAATTTTCTTTAACTAAGAACACCACCTTAAAAATCAATTATAATTCAGCAAAACCTCTGGATTTTTCAGGACATTTCCAATATTGTTGCAAAGTAATTTCTGTCCAGAAATCCCTTTTGAAATTAAAATCCAGAAGTCCAGAAGGAAAGCAAAACCTAATCCATAATACACTTTCTTTGATTGTTTTCAGAAGTTTTTCTACTTGCATTCTGTATATTTACTGTTCGACCAAATACTGACATAGATTTTTGAGACTTTGGTTTGTAGAGTACAAGCCGGATAAGCAATCTGTTATATATTAAGTCATGCCCTATAGTTCTGAATACTCTGAAATAAGGGGTTTTTTAGAGATGAAGTTTCTCTCTGTTAAACAGAAAGGATGCACGATCCCAACGGTCTGTGCAAAAGTCATTGCTTGAATACTTCCAGACTGTTTCTAATTACTTATCAGGTGCTAGGGAGGGGAAGTTGTACAAATCTGTACTTATCCTTCACCTAAGGTAAAGGGTATGACAATTTCTGACGATTCCTTTCAGTTTGGTTGAGGTTTTTTTCTTTAGTATTCAAGTTAACATAAGACTCAGTGGAAAACTTTGCTTCCAGCTTATGATTTTCACTTGCAGTAACATCATCAATTCAATCCGAAGCTGTGTATTGTTCTCCAGGTAGTTAAGGATGCATGGGGTTGAACCGGGGTCCTTTTAAAATGGTCTGGAACTAAGTTGTACAATGTAATATATTTGTTACTATTACTATGACTCTAGTCTAACATATCTACTTCCTATGTAATTTCCATTTAACTTTGCAAATGGCTCTGACTTGGTCTGGGATTAACTCTGAATTGTCCTCTTTACTCCCCGTGAGTATGATGTGGGGAACAGGTTACACAAGAATGCCTAAATAATTTTAGAGAGCTCTGGCCCTGGCAGCAATATAAAATCAGGTGGAAAGAGTTATACACCCTTCTCTGTTAAACTCTTTTGTTAGATAGGTAGGATTATAGCATAATAACGATAAATCTCTTTTCCCCAAGTGACAATGTATTTATTTGAAAGGTTTAGGGGTTTTACCAGTATTTATAGAACACAGAAGAAGAGAAGGGAAGAGAATAAAAAGATGAAATGGGTTTTTTAGGTCAAATTTAATACATTAAAAAGATATCATTAAAATATTTCCAGTGGCAAAAAGTAAACATATAAGTACATTTTTTTCTTTTGAAGGAGTTGCCAGGCAAACACCACTGTATTCGCAGATGAGGAACAACTGCTAATCAAAAGACACAGAGCCGTATGATGTTTGTTGGAGCAACAAACAGGGGGCCCTGTCTTTAGCTCTAATAAACTGTGCCTGCACAGTCTCTGACGTGTGCTCTGCTGGTTTCTCACCATCCTGCCTCAACACGCCTCCATGGACAGCGTGGAAACTGAACCGCCCTGTGTGGGGCTGGCTGCGCCCAGCGATATGTCATCTGTTTATGCCTGTGATATTAGGGCACTAAGCGTTGAGCCGTACCCAGGCCAATGGAGTTACGTATGCTTGTGAGGTTGGCACCTGGCAGATTTGCTGGCTGCACGGTCACCCAGCATAGTCTGGAGTGAAAAGAAGGTCTAGACGTATCTAAAGCTGCTGTAGCTTTGCTCTTACTGAAGTGAACAGTATGAGTCTTGCTGGCTCCAGGAAAGGAACATTAATCTGAGGCTACAAAAATGAGAAGGTATCCCTTAGAAACTCTTTACCTTGATATCAAGGAGGCCAGGTTTTCTGTCTTGGATTTATGGACTCAAGCATTGTGAAACCCTTCTGTCCTGTAGACCGTTGCCTCCAGAATATGGACTGGGATAATTAGAGCCTGTGATGCTCTGTGCACTCAAACAACAGGGAGAAAAGCTACCCAAAACTTGTAAATACGCTAGCTAAAAACGTTTTCATGTGCCATATTTCAAGAAAAAAGCAATCTGATCCTGTGTGGCAGAGAAAATTGAATGCATTAGAAAATTCTAAAACCATTTGCCTTAAGTGGTTTGCCACTATGATACTGATGCAATTTTCTTTAATTCAATCAGAAAACTGCTTCCTTACTCTGGCTATCCTCGGTGATACAGCACTTCTGCAGAGGATAGGTCAGAAAAGCTCCATGTTAGAGAGTGTGAGCTAATCAGATTATTAATGGTGACTTATTTTCTTCCTTTCTTCTAGAAAGATAAACATTTTTTACTCTCTTTACTGGATTCTTCTGGGGGTTCTTGCATCTGTTTTTTTTTTTTTTTTTTTTTTGAAAACTGCAGACCAATTTACCCGCCAAGACACCATCCTGCAATTTCATTTCTAAATGCTTTTTTAATTATCATGAGGCCAGTCATGTTAGATACTTTCAACAATTCCTTGTGTACATTATGCAAGTAATAAGTAAATGATACGAAATACAGACTGTTACCACAGGGGGGGTGGTTTTTTTTTTATGCTTTCAAGCAATACAATGTACCTTATTTAACTTTTAAAATATTAACACGTTTACATATATTTCCCAAAGGTACTGTATCAAAAGTTACCAATCTAGGCTGGATATAATTTAAAACCTTTTGATATCCTCGCTCAAGGGAATTGCATCTGAATTTTAATGTTTGTTTTCGCTTTCAAAGTGAGTTTCCAGGTGGCTTGTTTATAATGTACGCCACACGGAAGACTGACAGCTACAATTAGGAGGCTGGATGAGATGATCATTTCAGCCCCTGCGAGCTTTGTGAGTGGATAGGCTGGTTTCTCTGTATAAGCAGCTGATGCCAGTGTTGCTTTGCTGATTTAATCTGAATAAAGTGCCGAGACAGTATGCATAGCAGTGTATACGAAGAGTAAATGTGTAAGGATAGTAGCTGGCAGTGGTGGAAGGGGAAACATTTCCTCTGTGCTTAGGCACGGATGGCAGGCTGGGATCCCGTGTCGCAAGGGAGGAGAAACAAGCCCTCCACTGGTGCAGTTTCCATGGAGATTGTACAACAGTTTTGTAAAGTTTTGCTGTAAAAAGGAGCACCTGTGCTTAAACTTCCAGAGATGTAAATCCAGATGGATTTTCTAATTCACATTTCTAATTTTAAAGGCACTTTTTTTTTTTTTGCCTCATTTTAAACCAACGTAATTTCTCCTTCTTGATTTTCTCCCACTGGCTGTGCTTTACAGCTGTATTTGCTTCTTGTCTTGAATACGCTCCTTCGATTGCCAGTGCTGTCATGCCCCTGTGACTCACAGCTAATTTTACAAAAAACATCGCTGAACGGCTTGTAACCCTGGGACGCATGAATGTGTATAGAAGAGAGAGCAGAGAAGAAAAAAAACCAACCCATCAGTTCCAGCCTAAGACACCAGAGAGGCAAAGGTTCAGGGAACGGCACATCATGGCCTTTACAGATAAAGAAACCCTGCAAAATTGCTGCTGTAGCTCCACTATTGTGCTCTGCTTTTTCCCCTTGTGAAGTGCAACGCTGCTACCACAAGAGGGAGCGGGGACATGGCTGGTTTTGCACTTTGGTCTGTGGTTGTCCCAAGGTCTCACGGAGAGCTCCGCAGGTCTGCACCCAGGGGCTGCAAGTCGACCCGCTGAGGCAAAGCCACTTCAGATCTATGGGTGGAATTTGCTGATGCAGAAACCGAGAAGTAGACAGAGCAACAGTTGCTGCGCACTAAGAGGCCTTTAAAGTCCTCACGTATTTGCAGCGTGCTCTTCCGTTCCGAGGAAGAGTTCATCTTTCGTGGCTACACCGAGAACTGTAGAGATATTGGAGCTGACTAAAACCACAGGCAATGCGTAAATTTAGGCATATTCAGAATTTGGACAGCTATTGAGTGGGTTTAGCTCCAACAGTTTCATGTGAGCTTCTTGCCCTCTATACTCATTTATATCCACATGTGTAAACTGGCACGGTAGGTTTAATTTTATTTAATTTTACAAGAAACAGATAACCTAAATCTCTTACATTTCAATTTAGCCTGTTTATTCATCTGTTTAAGATGCATGGAGATGACATACAGAGATAGTTAAGATTAATGAGTGGCTGATTAGTAGTTGAGTTTACATATGGAAACAAAGCACCTGAAATAATTGCAGCAGGAAACTCATAAAATTTATTTTAATTGGTATGTGGCAGTTTTGTTCGTTTTTGTAAGGGCCAGATTGCTTACAAATCCATTTCCCTTGTGCCGCTGGAATTATATGCACAAATTACTTTAATCCAACAGAATGTGGTAGACACAGAAGTCAGTGGTGATTCTGGTAACTTTTTCATTTTTTATTAGAAAGGTAAGGCCATTGTTTTTTAAAGCATATAAGCATAAGCATCGCTTTAAGCATATGCTTATCTTTACTATTCTGAATTTTGGCCAGAGAGAGATGTAAGCACAACAGCAGTCAAGTGGCATAGATATTTTTGCATTTGATGTGAATAAACATCAGGTTATAAAGAAAACCAAAGTACAGCTTATTCAAATTAATGGATAACATTGAATTTTTTTTTTTCAAAATGGATACAAGCACACCAGGGAATAGCTTTAAGCTGGTGAAGAGAAGAAAGTTTCCAAATGTCAGATGAAATGAGAATTTTACAAAGCCTGCTAGTGGGAATAATGATCTGAAAAAAATAATCCTCAGCTGAATATATAACTTGAGAAATTGATGAATGGATTTATATTACACAGTTGCTTGTGATACCGGCAAACTGGGCTCGGGGTCCTAAAAGATGTCTTCTAGCCTGTTGTTTCCTGAGGGCCTTGAAAAGTGGGTCAGGGCCTAAAACACCCTTTGAAACCATCCACATTTCACGTGGCTGGTTTCCTGGATAAATTACTTTTGGATAAACCACTCATTAATTTCCTCCCACCTACCATTTGCTTTGTGAGTGCTCCTGTTGATTCCCGTGGCTCCGTTCAACAAGGAAGATCTTGGATTGACATAAATTCTGCAGTTATGGTGATTTATGTGTGTGTGAGAGAGAAAGTCAGACAGAAAGTGACCTCTTTTTCTGATGATTTTCCAAACCACTCCTAAAAGCATTGCTGGCAGACACAGTCTGTCAGTGCCGGCCAACTCTGAGACGACTCAGTCTGTGGATCATTTCTCACCTGTAGCACATTGTTGTTTGTGGACTGTGTTCAGAGAGGCATCTGGCCTCTGCACAAGGAGAGAATTAGCAAATAGTTGGCTGGAAAACTGTGATAACTTTTTTCCTTTCAATTCTTCTTCTTGGTCCTTATAATGAAATATGATTCAGCATCCCATGATGGTTTGCTCCATGCATGAGGCCTCAGGATGGACTTAATCCCTTTGCGCTAGAGAGGATCCCACTCTTAGCTGGAACACAACAAATTGTGTTCACCTAAGTAGTTTCACTTAATCTAACCATAATCAAAACTCTTGGAGTTTACAGTCCTCTCCTCTCCTCTCCTCTCCTCTCCTCTCCTCTCCTCTCCTCTCCTCTCCTCTCCTCTCCTCTCCTCTCCTCTCCTCTCCTCTCCTCTCCTCTCCTCTCCAAATTTCATTTCTTTATTCAAATAATACTGCTTTGTGTTTTGCTAGCACAGTACCAATTTTCCTCATTAGGTTGATGGACACACAATTTAATAAACCAGAATTCTCTAAAAATATTTATTCATTTCTGCACAGTCAAAACAGCGACCACTTGTTTGGCTTCTTACAGGCTTTGCTTCCATAATTGCTATTCCAACCGAACTGGCACTGAATCCCCCTTATCCTTGGGTTAATTTGATGACATTCCAATGGAATAAGTGGCATTTTCTATGAGAAATTTCATTTGCATTCCCAACCAGGCTGGGTTTCTAACCTTTGCAGAGTGATGTCTAATCATTATTAATGGTGACTTATTGTCTTGAAAGAAAAGGGAATGATTTAACATAGAAAAGGTGACGTGATCTAGTGAATAAAGCAGACACTGACAAGCAAAGAAATAGTGCTACTTTTCCCTTTATTTCTTTTAATGGGATTTGTTGAGTCAACTGTTGAATGTTTCCCAATGTGATATTACTCACTTCTAAAGCATTACCACTGTAAAACTATCTCTGTTTCAAAAATATTAAATCCTAACCCTCCACACTGCATAAGTTCTGCCCATTAACGGTCACCCTGGCAGCCCTTAGCCTTAGTTTCCACTTTGCCATTTTTTCTAACTATTTGCAGTCATAAGGTGAGCTCATCAGAAGCCCCTTTTATTCATTCATAAGAACATACAAAACCACACCCAAAACACCTAAATTACCACTAGCAATTTCTCCAGGCTGCTGTTTATCCAGAATATTTTGATATCAACATGTACTCTGACAGCCTTTGCAATTCCTTGATCAATATGCAAGTGGAATTAGCAACAATAAAGGGTGTGGGAGGACATGTTTCATTCTGAAAGGATCAGCTATCTTCACGCTAATTCTTTTTGTGGTAAAAGTCCGTCTTGCTAAGAACCCTAAAGGAAGAGAAGGTACATCCACGCGGTAGTTTTCTGTGTGTAGGAGACAGCACAACAACAAAATGAAATATGGGTAAAGTCATGACTAGCCACTTTGATGAACAAGAAACACAGAAGTAAGAAAGAGTAAGAGACAATGACAAAAGAACTGCAAAAGAATGGAGAAAAAGAATAGGCAACTTTCAATTCTTTCAGAATTGATATGGGAAAGTACATGAAAAGTTAATTATCTTTTTCTCTCATATGCACATTATGAATGTATCATTTGTCACAGATTTGGTGCAAAAAGGGATTTTCTGGATGTTGTGTATACCCCAATTGGGAATGGGTGGACTGGGGCACTATAAAATACAGGGTGTTAACTTCATTTTACATAAAGTCATGGAGTACTGAAAGTTTATATCATCACAATATTTAAGGGAGAAATAGCGCCAAGTTGAAGCAAGTAAATGGGGCAAAAAGAAGCTGTGTCTTCAGTGGGAGATGCTGTATTTGGGAGTATTGGCAATGCTGACTTAGGCTCTCCTGTTTAAAGAGATGATGACTCCTCAGAAAGGAATAGGTTTCAAGCCCACCTGAAAACTTAGAAAGCAATGGTGCCAAATATGACTTGAATGCCTCACAGCTGTCAAAGTTTACACTACCAGTCCTCTTTTTTTCATGGTACCTACAATTGGCAAGTCGTGCTGGCACGTGGTGAGCACTTTTTGCCAGAGGCAAAAGAAAAATTGCTCAGCAGGAGGACTGACCTGGATGTTGGAGTATTTTTCTTCCAATTTTTCTTTTGTCTGTGGATACATAGACTGTAATTTGAAGTTGGGTCTTCCAGTGAAAATGTTGGGTGAGAACACACATTAGTCAGATTTATCCCTGATGGCTTTGAGTCCAGCACAGTAACTGTTGTCATGAAAAGACCATGAAGCGCTGGAAGTCTCCTTTGTATCTCTTCCCCTAAAAATTTCATCTAAGCTAACAGAACCCAGTGAAACATGTTAGTTTTGACAGACCAACGTGTTTTGCTGAAAATGTTCTGGACTGTTCTACGGTGGTGAAAGAGGAAAAAGTAATGCCATTTTCCTTCTGAAAAAGGCAATTGTCATTATACTTTTCCATGTATGGCTTTCTGAAAATGATATAATTCTTCTGTGGAGGGGTATTTGAATTGTGGTGATCATTTTAGCTTTCTGAAGTAATGAACAGCATAATGGAAACTAAGCTGTTCGCTGTTTAACTGAAAGGGATTGGGTGGCTGTTTCCTAGGAAACAGGAAAGAAAGGGTTTGGGTGTCTCTTAAAATGTAGAATATACACATTCGCACTGGGTTATAGTCACATGATAAAAAGGCATGCCGTAGATAGCATAATTACTACTGAAAATGCCAAAGAATGGCATGCAGGTTTTCTGGAAAATCTCAAAATTGTTCGTATTCCAGAACCTGACAGTTAAAATTTCTTCCCATAGTCAAAATTTACAATGGACCAGAATTAAAGCCTGAGTGAAGGAAAATATTGGCTTTCTTCCTTAAAACAGCAACACTAGAACTGGAGTTTAGGTAGTGTCGATATTTCAGCCAGACTAGTGTACAGCTGTCCACATCAAGTTTATTTTTTGGTGAGCTGATGTATAGCAGAAGAGCTGCCTTTCCTCCGAAGCCAGCTGAAGGCTCCTCTTCCCATGAATCTGGACTTCATGCAGGAAGGGAAAATTGGGAGAAAGCAGCAGAAGAGGAAGAAGCAGAAGAGGGAGAAGCTTTAGGGAATCAGGCTTGTGCGCCTGCTGCTGTCAAGGAAGAAGAGGGGTGAAAGCAGAGATTTCTTGATGGAGCATGTCTCTAGAAAAGCACTTTCCGACCTGTTATAGCTCCTGTCTCAGGGGTAGCAACAACAGCTGCCAGGCAGCTACTCCAGGGCACTGGTATAGGAAAAGTAAGCTGCAGAGCCTTGGCTGTTTCACTGCCCATGGCAGCTGCCTGCTGTGACTGCGCCTCAAGCTAGACTTTGATCTGCACCCAAACGTATGCTGTCGGTAATTAGGTGTATCACAAAGCAAGATAGATTTTTCAGATAGAAATCTGTGAAGAATGGTCATGACAAAATCTTCAGTGACATCCTGCAACAGGTTTTCTGTTTTTGCAAATAGTTCTCAAATTGTGGAAAGCTTTAAAGTTTTCCACTTCCGTTCCAGTTTTGCAGAAAAGGCATACCAGACATCTTTTCCTCTTTCCTCAAACATATAGTTTTATACAATTAAAGACAGTCTCCCAGAAGCTTCACTTCCCCTGCACTGTGAATCACTGAATCACAGAATTGCTGAGGTTGGAAGGAACCTTACTAAAGTTGAGATAATGAGATAATCACCATCTGCTGCTCTCATCTCATCCACTGAGCCAGCCATCTCTTTGTAGATAGCTATCAGGTTGGTCAGGCATGATTTCCCTTCATAAATCCATGCTGACTACTTCCAATCGCCTTCTTTTCCTTCATATATTTGAAAATCGTTTCCATGAGGATTAGCTCCATCACCTTCCTAGAGTCCGATGTGAGGCTCACCTGTCTTAAGTTCCCTGGATTATTCTTCTTGTCCTTAGTGAAAGGAGTGATATTTGCTTTCTTCCAGTGTATCATCAGTATCCTCTCCTGTTTGCTCTGACCTTGCAAAGATAATTGAGAGTGGGCTAGCAGTGGCATTGTCTAGCTCCCACAGCACTTGTGGATGCATCCTATCAGGTACCAGGGACTTACCTATGTCCAGCTTATTTAAATATTTCTTAACCAGATTCTTCTCCACCAGTGATAACTCTAACTTGATCCTGACTTTCTCTGGTCTGAGAGGTCTGGGATTCCTCAAGACTGGACTTACCAGTAAAGACTGAGACCAATAAGGCATTAAGTACCTCCACCTTCCCCATGTTATTTGCCAGCATGTCCCCACCTCATTCAGCAGTGGGCCTGCATTTTCCCTAGTCTTCTTTTTGCTGCCAATATACCCGTAGAAGCCGTTCTGATTTCCCTTCAACTACCTTGTAAGACTCATCTCCAGGTGGGTTTTGCCTTTCCTAACCCCATCCCTGCATGTTCAGACCGTGTCTCTCTATTCCTCCCAGGTCACCTCACCCAGCTTCCATCTCTTGTATATTTCTTTTCTATGTCTAAATTTTGTCAGGAGCTTCTTGTTCATCCATGGAGGCCTCCTGCCACCTTTGCTTGATTTCCTGCTCATCGGAATGGAATGTTCTTGAGCTTAGAGAAGGTGATGCTTGAAAATGTCAGCTCTCCTGGACCCTTCTTCTCTCCAGGAGTCTAACCCCTGGGATTCTTCCAAGCAGATCTCTGAAGAGGCCAAAATCTGGTCTCCTGAAGACCATGGTTGTGGTCCTGCTTTTTGCTTTCTTTCCTCCTGTCAGGATCCTAAGTTCCACAATCTCACAACCACTACAGCCAAGGCTGCACCCAACTTTCACATACCCAACCAGTTCTTTCTTGTAAGTATAAGAACCAGCAGAGCTTGTCCCCGCCTTGGCTCCTTGAATGTTTCTGGATTGCTTGTGCTCTGCTGTTGTCTCTCCAGCAGATATCAGGGTGGCTCAGTGCACCTTGAGGACCAGGGCCTGCAAATGTGAGGCTGCTTCCAGTTGTCTGCAGAAGTCCCCATCTGCTTCTTTCTGATCAGGTGGTCTATAGAAGACACCCATATTGATCTGTCCTCTAATTCTGACTGCAGGTCATCATACCCGTCCCTGGTCATTCCTAGTTCAAAGACCTCCTCACCAGGTTGACCATCCTGTTGACAAAGGTGCTTTTGCCCCCACTTAGTCAGGTAGAATTTGTCCCTTTCTACAAATTGTTTCCCTGGTCTAGGAGATGCCCTTGGCTGCCCCTGCCCTGACCAACCCACCTCCCTGGGCTTGCCTTGGGAAGCCCCCACCACTCCCAGCCCCCAGCTTCCCCCAGGATGACACTGGCTCTGCTGCATCCTGGCACCAAACAAGTCATTAAATCCACTCTTGTCATGCTATAGGAAAAAAACAACAACTTGTAAATAAGTATTATAACTGCACTCAAGGGTTTGTGAATAACACTTGATTTATTTTGGCTAATCATTTTGTAAGTGAGAAAATGGAAGAAATTGTTAAACAAAGGCTTAGTGTTCCGGTTGCATTAGTGTGTTATCAGAGGGGCAGTGATAACCTCCCATTCCACACTTTTAGCTGCCGAAAATGTAAGAGAACTGACCTTAGCTTAACCCCACGCTGAAGCCAGTCCCACTGCCTTCAGTGAGGAGGGTTGAGAACAGACAGGGCATGGGCACTCCTGCAGCTCTGATTATGTGCAATAACCTGATAAGGCACTGTTGCTTGATTATGAAATTGAGCTCTAAGAACTATGAAAGCCTAAGCAGCATTTACTTAAATGGATTTGTCTTGAAACAGGCAAATCAGTGAAGAAGAGGAATTAGAAATCTAATTTAAATCCCAGTATATCTCACCGTTTACTTTGGTATTCTCATGAGGAATTCTTGGTCTCATTAATACCATATTTAATAGGAGAAGCTCTTATTATCTCAAATTACAAAAGGATTTTAGTATCCTGTTGAAAACAGTAAAAATAATAATTTAATCCTTTTCTGTGCTTTGTAACATCCTCTCTGTTGAGACCGACCTGAGTTGATCTCAGTGGTCTTGTCATATTGAGTGCTGAATGAGTACTGAACCGAATAGTCATTTCTTATTAATACTGTTTCTAGCATCTTTTGGCCTTTGCTCCTTTTCTTTGCTTTCTGCCACTTGCTTGCTGGAGTGAAGAGGAGGAACTACGCTGAAAGCTATGAAGCTGAAGAACTGTGGAGAGCAGGAGCTGCTGTAAGCCCTGTTCCCAGAGAGGGAAAACAATATGAATCTTGCATATTCAGGTGGATTTGAGATCAGCAAGGTTCGTCTTTACATTAGCTAAGCACCTTCACAGCGTGCAGCTCCTGAGCTGACACAGGCTCACACAGAGAGGGGCTCTGCTTGCCCTGGTTCTCAATACTCTCCTGCTGTGCAAAATACAACAAACGTTTCTTTTTCCTTCTTTTTTTTTTTTTTTTTTTGGCATTGTGCCGCATGTCCCTCACAGGATGAGCAGAAGTAGTAAAATATTAATATTGATATTAAGGCTCAATATTAAGCCTTCTGTTTTTCTATCCAGATCAGGCTGTGCTTTTGCCCTGGCAATGCCGAGATGTTTCACCTGCTTAGGCTCAGCCTGCCTTTCATTGTCCTTGTGATAGCTGGTCCCGGAGCCTCTTTAGACCTGGCGATATAACTTCTCCATTAAGCCAGGTTATTTTTGAGGCAGAAGATTACTTCTTTTCAGAGCTTAATAGAAACTGACATCCAAGTTCAAATAAGTCCAAATACTCTAACTCTTTTTCTACTAAATATTTCAGTATTTTAAAATGAGTGTCTTCAAATATAAGCAGAAGTTCAAGCAGTCATTTTCTCCCACCCCCCACTACTTTTTTATCAAAATTTGCATAAGTAGTTCTTAGTTTTGCCTTCAACAACAATGTTTCTGGATAAATTTGTTAACTATTTCATGTTCAGGTGATTACTTACGCTAGTAATCAAGCTGTCAAAATTTTTGGATGTCCTATACATGAATGAAGAATTGTACAGTTTATGTAGGACTGATTATGGCACAAACACATATAATACACACACACATACATATGTATGTGTATATGTGTAAATGTACACGTACACGTATATGTAGATGTATAAACCTCTCCAGAACAGCTTGCCATCTAAAGTGTTTCAGAAAAGACATGTCAAGGAAATGAAATAGTATCTTCTGCAAAATATTTTCCAGCCATCAGTGTGTTTTCTAAAGTTCAAAGGCTTTAGACCATTTGGAATAAAATATTTTCATTAAAAACAACAGCCATATTTAAACTGGCAACTATGTGATTGCCTTCTTTTGCTGTTAGATAACCTTTCCTATATTCTTGCAAGGTGGGACTCTTTCTGGAATGTCCTGAAAGATTTGTTTTTAGAGGAAAAGGTCATTATGCATATGCCAAGAAGATATCTTTTGCAGAAATAATGTTCTCCAAAGATTAATTCTCTTTGTTTGCTTTAACTTCCCACTAAAAAATAAAGTTAGATATCTGCAATATCATTTCAACCTCAAGTTCAATAGCTGTATCATTTTCCATTAAAAAATCCAAACAAATCACAAGCCCCAGTAGCCAAAGATGTTTGGTAACACACACACACTTTATAATATATCATCACCATCAAAAAAGAAAACTCAAACTGCAAAGGCCAACATCAAGATCAAGGAAAAAGTGGTAAAGGATGCATTTTCAATTTTATAAATGGTTGATGAATAAGGCATTATAATCTGGAAAATATGATGTTGTTCTCCAGTGACACAAAGTCAGAAAGTTCTTGGGAATTTCTTGAATTGTCCTAAAAATCCTTTCTAGACTAGTAGACACGCACATTTATTTCTGTATTTGCATGTGTGTATGTACATTTGTGTGCATGCCTATTTGTGTATGTGTAACTTTTTGATTTATTTAATTTCCTTGGCCTTGTTAATGTAAAAGTATTTGTAGCCATCTGTTACAAAACAATGAAAATGAAGAAAATTTTCTCATGACTGAATCTGAGAAGGTGTTACAATATTATTGGTTTTGGATATATGCAGAACATGTCCCACTGTCCCACCCCACATAGGACTTATTCAGCGCCACAAGTGCCACTCAAACATAAGCCAAGACTCAATCTTTATAATGTTCTGGCTGAATACTGGTCTGGGTCATCTCCAAAGATCACATGCAGAATTAATGATTCGCTAATGGCTATTTTATGGCCGTAGTTTTAATTACCTAATAAAAGTCTTTCTTCCCAGGTGAAGCTACGACTTACAAGTGAAAGCACCTGTGTAAGTATGTGGAGGTGCCAAAGGAAACCAATTAGGTCCATTCTTGTCTTAAAACTAGTCGCACAGCAGAAGTAGTGTGTAAGGGAGGAAGAAGGACACCAGGATTCGGGATTGCTACCTGCGAGATTTCCTCTCTCTGAAATAGAGCTGCCACTTATAACTATTAACATGGCAAAGTCAGCATCTGCAAACCGGTCCCAAGTCAGAAACAGATTTCTCAGTAAGCATTATCTGGCCTCTGATTGCTGTAGGTTTTTATTGGCATAAATCTAGCTGCTCTCCTCCCTGGCAACAGCACGTTTCGCAGGTGGCTGGGTGTCTGCCCATGGACATGGTTGTTTCAGATGTCACTTCTGGTCTCTTCACCTCAAGATATCATGAAATGGATCCAGTTATATGTAAATAAGATTCTTGCATAGATGCCACATGTCAGTTTCTTCTACTCTTCACAGACCTGATATGCCTGTCTTTTTCACACATTAAAAAAAAAAAAAAAAAGCAGTTTGGAAAAGGAAGCTCAGCCTGACTTCTAAAGAACTTAGTGAAAACTGATCTACTTCCTCTTGCTCTGCTATAAATCTTAAAAGTCTGTGTACAATATTACACTACCCAACTTGGGACCAAGTTGAGCTCGACATAGTACCTTAAGAAAAGATATGTTCCACGAAGACATACAGATCTCATATAGCCATTATGAATCTGTGGTGTTCTTTTATATATTTCTATAACTAGATTAATATATTTTAGTTATTAAATATCACGTGTTTATTTCTTACAGCTTTCTTTACAATTAATTGCATGCTGCCTCCAGGGAGCTGTCTAGTCTTCTCTATAGACTGAGATGCTGTGGTGTGGAGATGAACCCATTTCTGAGATATGAAAATGCCTAGCGAAGTCCAGAGCCTTTAATTGTGAAAACAAAGATCTAAGAATTAAATTAATGATCCAACTTCCCTACTGAGCCAGCATGTTAGTCTGCCTCCCCCACCACCAAAATGTGTCAAGAAAAGCTGACCAGGCATTTTCTGACATTTCATTGAAGATATCAGATGAAATGTTAAAAAATGGTTCATTAAAACATCTGTATTCGCCAGGTTTTGTCAAATCCACAATAAGCTTTATACAAAATAAGATAGCATGAAATGAAGTTATTGTTTCCATCCTTTTGCCCCACTGCCCCACCCTACCCTGACTCCCTCTGTGAATTTTATTCGGAGAGCAGAGTGTATCCATATAAATTCAGTAGCTGTTTAAGACAGTTGTGTAAGATCAACAGTATATATGGAAGATGCTAAAAGCATTAGCAACCCTGAGTAACACTTTATTCTGCATGTAACCCCGGTAAGGACAGAGGATGGAGAAGACTGTGCTGTTGAGACTTGACTATATTGACCCAAATTTTGCATGTGCCCAGTGCCTTCAGACAGGATCCCCTGCCCCAAGCAAAACAGGCTCATCTCCCACTGAAACCTCCAGCCCCTGGCATACCAAAAAGGGTGCTCCCATTCTCCACCTGCAGGGTAGCGGTAATGCTGCAGATTTTTTTTTTTTTTTTTTTTTATTTTAGAAAGCTCTTTTGGCTGGTTGCAGTCTTTTGCGCTATATGCATGCAATAGAGTTATCGAGTACTACTGCAATGCAACTAAGGCAAAGCTATAACAGGTCTACTGAAGCAGGAAGGCAGCACTGAATATCAGCACTGTTGAACTAGCATACAAGCATCAGAGTGAATCTCTGTTATTATCTAGCATGTACTTACGGAGTTATAATAATGTACTGAAATAAAAATGACAGTAAGACGTTGCTGTAACGATAACAGTATTTCAGGTTAATTTCGGTTCTGTGAAAAAACGCTGATAATTAGATTTTCATTGTGGCAGCTATTAGAGCTATCGGCATGAAACTTGAATGACAGCATCACGTCTCAGTCTCTTTTACATAGAGAAACACAGCTTTGTCGTTTAGCTCTTTTATGTATAAAAGAAATACAGATTGGTACAATTGTCTTAATGTTTGAACTGACTTCATCCTATGAAGTGATCATGATCAAATGTTTCCAGACAACAGGAATATTTTGTGTTCTTCTTTTTGCCATTAACAGACATTTTCTCAGTCAAACAAATCAGTGTTCTCCATTCTAATACC
The DNA here is from genome assembly GCF_965231255.1 of Vanellus vanellus. Lineage (NCBI taxonomy): Eukaryota > Metazoa > Chordata > Aves > Charadriiformes > Charadriidae > Vanellus > Vanellus vanellus. The sequence continues at coordinate 48,924,967 of NC_138909.1, read as the reverse complement.
CACCTTTACACATTGTAAAGCTAATGAAAATGATACTGAGTGTACAGTAGTCTATGCATCCCTTCTTTCTTTTATGTGCTTCAGGAATGTGTTTTAAAAACCATCTGCTGTTGTTAATGTGGGGTGGGGTGTCCTTTAAAGGGATCTTCAGAAGATTAGTGGCTTCCTGACAGTCTTTGATGTCAAGCCAAACTAATCCTCATGTACCTCCCCATCAGTCAGAAATACGTTGGGATGTCTCTCGGTGGCTAGCTCTGCTCCTCAGCTGCCCTCATCTTTTGAATTGAATTCAGTCCCATTGCGTGGATATCAGAAGAAGGGACCTGAATTCTCTGCCTTGTTGCAGACCTTCAGAATATACACTACATTTTTCTGTGACAGCTCCTTGTCTGTAAAACGGGAATTTTACAGTTTAAGTGGAGGGTAGGAGCCTAAGGGAAAATAAAAGAGAATTCACATACACCAACATATTCACTGAAAACCACAGTGAGCTGGGGCATTTTTACAGAGTGACAGCACAACAGGGAGCTGTGAAGTGCATGAGAACCTGGTTTAAGATCTTCAAAAATTTTACATGTTTGACCCAGAATAACAATGCTCTTAAAGCGTAACAAATTTTAAGTGATCCAAATATGTTTGGTGGTTTGTTTGTTTTTTAACTAGAGGAGTAATAACTTCTGGAATCTACTAAAGTTCTAAACACTAAAGATGGAGAGTCAGTCTACATTCTAACAGTTACTTCAAAGTTTTGCTATCCTATTAGAAGCAGCTGAGGGTGGGAGTGAAAGCAACCAGTATGTAATTAGGGTGTTGTAGACTAAAATTTTCTCTCCACTGTCCAGTGATAAATGGCCATGTATTAGAAATGGCCTTTCAGATAAGTTGAGGGCAGTGTCAGTACAGTGATAACAGGGTTATCTGTGAGGCAAGACCGCAGTCCTGCTGAAGGTCTAGTGTCTCAAATTTGGTACTTTAAAAATGGAAACATTTATTTGCTCATCAGCATTGAAGTAGGTCACATGTGCTACCTTTCTGGATGATGGAATTATTTTAAAAAAAGCTTAACTTCCTAATAGAAATCATGAAATCTCTTGGGTTACTCAGGTTCAGTGCCCAAAAATTATTTTGACAACTAATCTCATTGAAATCAAAGGGATGTAGTACCTCCATATCTTTGAGGAGCTTTTGTTGTTTATGAAATTCTGCATATGAGCTAAATATTTTATTATTACTACTTTGTACTGACATTGAATTTAGTCCCACCATTATCATATTCTGACTGATTTGTAAAGTTAGTCTGTAGCCAGTCTCGCAAAGTGAAAATATGATTTTTGTTGCTGTTGTTATTTATTTTAATAAGTAAAAAATGGTGGAAAAATTACGTAAAATTGTATTTCAGAGAAGAAACCCTAATCAATAGCTTTATTTGCCCAACTATTCCCACTGAGATAGTAATTCCTCTCACAACAGAGATCTCTGTGAGGCATGGCAGCTTTTTAAATGTTTTCCGGTGCTGTTGCAATGGGAATGCCTCAGTAATTGCAAAAGAACTCCTTTATTTAAAAATTACTTAGAATAAAGGAATCTGTGGGGAGCTGGATTCATCAAGTCCCATGAGCCTGTATGAGCTCCAGTGAGGGAACAGAGACTTGCATGCTTGGATTATTTCCTAGCCTTCTTTAAAAAGATTAGTATTTGGGAGAAAAATATGCAAATGCATACTTGCATATGCAAATGCAAATCTTAACATGTTTCTGGTTAAACTTAGCCACCACTAGACAAAATCCAGTTGCCACCAATAGGCTCCTACTGTGTTTAAAAGGTTTTGGCCATGCCTTTAAAAAGAAGCAATTTCTAGCACTCTGTTCTGGCTCGAGCAGAAGTTGCTTAGGGCAACAACACCTAAGTAAAGGGCGATGTTTGATTCTGTTCTGTAATGAAGGATGTCAGGCCAGATCATTGGTAATGTCCCTTCCAGCTCTCACACCTCAGAAATGACACACTCGCGTGACCAGACGCTGAAACACGTGCCGTTTCTTTGTTGCTCACCGGGGGCATCCAGCTACTGATGCAGCTCCAGCTGATCCGTTGTATAAGCAGGGAAGCTTGCAAAGAATGAGCTGGTCCTCGTGATAAGGGGCAGGGGAAGGAGCTGATCTCTTTTTCTGCTTCCTGGTCACCGGGGCAACTTGTACAGGTTCTGATGGAGTTTGAGTAGCAGCAGTACTCGTTGTTGGAGCAACGGGATTAGTGATGGTGCTCCTTGCCGAGGGCAGAGTCACTTTTGCCGGGACACGGCTGGCGCTGGCAGAGGCTGAGGAGCCGCTCCTGGGGTTTGAGCGGCAGCAGCGCACGTTACCCTATAGCTACTCCAGCACCGATGTTTCATAAAAAAACACCCCTGCAACACATGCAGGAACAAAAGCATGATCTTAAGAAAGTAACAGTCCCTATCATCACCGCCCGAGAGGTTTCCGTCCCCTGGCTCTGGTGGCGTCACTTTGGCATAAGCATCAAAGGGCGAACTAAACTTTCCCCAGGTAAAACCAAAAGTGTAATTAGTAACAGAATCTGTCACATGATTCTTGAGATATGCAGATGGAACCATTATCCAAGTAATCATATTATACATCTGAATTGTGAACCACACCAAAACAGCACATTTAAACCTTCGCATAAAACCACAAAGAGTAAATAAACTATGCCACACATACGGCAGGTTAAACAGCATTGAATCAATTAACTGCAAACAAAGCTCTCTAAAGGCGTGATATAACATTTCATTTAAGAATGACATGATGTGAGCTGTCTGTTCTAATTCTCTGAACAAGCTGGGATTCAAACTATTCGGGCAATCTATCACAGCTCTGGTGGGGCCCTGCTCGTGCCCCACATTGGGCACCAATAAATCTGTTGTGGTTTGGGCCAAAACAGCCGCTGGGCAGAACGAGAGATGCTCTCCCCTACCTCTCTCCAAAGAGAGGCAGGAGAGAGACAGAGAGACTTAAGAGTTTAGAAGGAACTAAACTACTTTAATGAAATATTAATAACAAAATAAAAGGAAATAACGAAGTATATGCAAAACCGTATCAAGCTCCCAGGATAACAATCACATCACCGGCTGGCACTGGGAAAGTCCCAGACTGGACTCAGTGTCGGACAGGAACTGGATTCCCGATCTGCATTCAGGATCGGGATCAAAGGCAGACGAACAGACAGAGTCCTCCTCAGGTTTTGGCCATTGAAGAGAGAGTGCTGACCCTTTGATCCCTCAGCTTTTATACTGAGCATGAGGCAGATGGGATGGAATACTCTGTGGTTCAGTTTTGGGTCACCTGTCCTGTCTGCTCCTTCCCACAGGTGGGACCCCACTATCCTTTTCCGCTTCCGACCAGCCAATGGGGCAAATAACAAAGTGAGCTGCCCTTGGCTGTTATAGGAATAAGTATAAGCAGGAGCCTCTCTGCACACCATGCCTGGGCATCAGCTATAAACATAGGTTTTATGACTCTGAGAGCAAACAGTTTCTGCACAATACGCTGTTAATTTCAGTAGTTAGAAGGGGCTTAGCTAAAGAGTGAAGTTACTGAACAGAAAATCGGTTCTGTTTTACCTCAAACCAGGACAATGGGTGATGTTCACTCCTGAGAGTTTGGTGTTGACAGAAGATAACAACATCCTACCACGACTTTCTTCATACCTTTTTGGTACCGATGCAGCTTCTAGGGCAGGGAAAATGACAAAAGGTGGTCTGGATCCTTAGTTTTGCTGGATAATTGGTGGGGTATAGAAAAAATCATAAATGCCAGGTGTGCAGTTAGTTTTTAATCCTGCTGAATTGACTTGAATGCATGATTTGAAGGTACACTAATAAATACAACAGGTCAAGGAAGAGGCTTGAGCACTCCTGTTTGATTGCAAACAAACCTGCAGCATCATTTTGACTCCTGGCAACTTTCATTCTAGTCCAAAACTAGCTAAACTCTTGCGGAATTTGGAGGACAGCACAATTCAGCCACTGTTTCCAGTAGGTAGTCTGGACTCTTTTCTGGGAGAAAGACTGTTAAGGTACTTGGATGGCTACTCCTGCAATGTCACTTGTCCCCAAGGCCATGGAAAACTCACAGGCCTGTTTAGTTTAGTAGCGTAGACATACCCTAAGAGACTGAGCAGTAGTATCATCCCAGAAGACGAGTAGAAGTTAAGTGCGTGTTTGTAGGACCACAGGCTTTCTAGGCTGATCCATCTGTGCACTACATGTCCTCTTTGCTAACGTGTTCTGCAGTGAACTGAACTTAGCTGACTGGCTATCGCAGTAAACACCGGTGGATGCCAGATGCTCTGGTACTGTTGACACCATTCTGATCTTCAGTGTTTTGTCCCATGTTCTCTTTAAACTGGGAAACAGTCTCATTCTTTGGGGTATGTCGGCTGGCAGCTCTAGCTCTTGCGTGTGCTGCCTGGATCACTTCCAAGTCACTCGGCAGGGAGCTGGAAGGTAGCTGTCTGCTCCAGCCAGGCCAAGCTGCCAGAAGGTCTTGCAAAGGGGCAGCTCTCCATCTGGACTAATTTAAAGCTGAAGAAATGTGTGAAGTTTTGTGAAAAAAGGCGGCAAAGAGAAAGGATCCTGCAGGTTATCCCAAATTATATTTACATGTGGATTCCCTATAAAACTGTGCACTAAGACAAAGCAAGAGATTGCTCTTTAGTAATTGGCAATAAAACAGTAAAGGAGCTAAAAGCAGTTAAAAAAAAAATCACTTCCTTAAGGGCAAAATTGATTTTGAAGGTGGTGTTCCCACTCCTCTGAAAGAATACTATGAAAAACTGGAGGCATTTAATTCAGCCTGAAAAACAGGGTATGACCTTTGAATGGTCACATTCCAGACTTACCGTTCTTGAACCCCAGGCTGCAAAAAGGATGATACAGGAGAAACTGCTAGGCATAAATGTAAGACTGTGTTCTTTTCCTGAACGTAATTAAATTCTAGTTTATTTTGGTGTTTACACATCTGATTTTTGAATTTAAGCCTAAAGGGTTACTGCCTGATATCTTGGCATTTTGGTGAAGTCTGTTAAAGACTTTCTCAGTCTTTGACTTAGCTTATCTTCTGATCTTTTTCTGGTGGGGGCCACAAAAAATGTGGATTTAAAATAATAATGATTCATATATCTGATGGAATTCATTTTAGACCCTAAATGTGTTCACAGAAGTGATATTGCAAACTGCAGACCTCTCTTTCTCTGTGTGTCAGATATTTTCTGTATACTGAAATGCAGTTGTAGATGTAGAAATAGATATTGTCCGAGCTATAGGGGTTGTCACCTTTTCAGGAGGAGAGTAACAGGTTGGCAGATCTTTAGCAGTTGAAGGGCAGGAAGAATCAGGGTCCCTGTGCTGCAACCGCAGTCTTTTATTATATAGTTATATGCATCTGCGTAATTTGCTTAACCTCCCAGAGATCTGCTTTGGCTGTTTGCATTTTGTTTTCCATAACCACAGTTTTTACAGCACTGGAAGTTTTAAACGATATTTGTGAAGGAAACCATTGAAAGTGCAAAACAATATATCAGAACTAATGTTTATTTTCAGAGCTGTTGGATTCAAGGGGGAGATGAGCTGACGTCCCAGAAGGACTCTATATGTGTATACGGCATATATAAATTATTTCTGACTTGTGGCAGCAGCATCACTGATGTCTCCTAACTGCAGAGGCAGTTGGTTACAAGAATTCGGTCAAAAGTCTGCAAATGTTCAGCTATATATATTGTATGAGTGTTTTATTTTATCTTTTCCTTTATTAGTATATGTGACAAGTTTTGCATTTCTTTAGCTTTGGGGTTTGGTTTTGTTTTGTTTTTCATTTATCTGGGATTTTTTGCTTTTACTCTCTTCTCTTTCACGAATCAAGAATTTTTCTGTGATTTGGGAGAATTCAGAAGGCAACAAACAACTTAGACTATCATTGGCACAAAGCTTTAACCCTGCATTTCAGATGCTTACAAAACACAGCAGCAAAACAGCATAATAGGAACCTAGAGAGAAACGTAATGTGACACAAGGTGGCTGTTTTTAAAGGATGAATGCAGAAGAGGAAGCATGTTTTGTCCCACTGAAAGCAATAGCACAGATATTTTCATGACGAAGAACAGCAGCTGCAGTAACACTAGCTGCAATGAAAAATTACAAGGGTTGTCAGTTCTCATATTTCAGATAATGATCTGATCACAAGCTGAAGTCGGTTAGAAATTTCTCCCCGTGGTGTATTACTGTCCAATTAGATGTGTTAAGGGGGTTTATATGCCCTCTTGAAGCATTCGGTGTTGGCCAGTATTTGGGATTATGAGGATGCATTGGATGGACCATTGCTCTGTTCTGAAATAGCTATTCTGTATTCTTGTGTTTAAAGGAGGGAAATCATGGGTAATGGTTAATGAGGCAGAAGGAAAGAATTCATGCTCTTGAAAATTATTTGTTCAGGGTCATACTTTCCCACTCGTCGTCCACCTCCCACCTGCCTGAAATTCTCAATGATTGCTTTCTGGTAAAACAAAGTGAGGTCCTATGGCTATGTTCAGGCAGAGAGGAGGGAAGAAGCACTCTAGATTAAATGCAGACCACAATAAAAAAGCCCATCTGTTTCAAAGGGGACTATCTTCATTCTGGCAAGAGAGACATCAGAAGAGTGACAAGACTGCTGAATAACTGAATAATACTAAACCTTCACTGTCTTTCATTACTAGGTATAGGAAAGGTATGTTTAGATGGCTGAAACAGAAAATGTGAGAGCATGTCAGAGTAGCACATACCCTTCCTTCTCTGAGCTGAATGACTGATGAAATGAATAGTTTGGCTGATCTGAAGGAGCAAAACATGAGACTCATGATGCTGGCCAAGTCTGAATTACCTGCAACTGCTCCCTACTGTTTACAAACCTTTCTTTGACTTAGTCATATCGAGGTTTGCAGACAAAGCAAGCCAAATCTGCTTCAGTGAAGTCAAGGAGCATGCATGGATGCCGAGTATTACTGTACACTGCTGTTGGTTCTATGCCTCTTCTGGGGAGATGCTGAACACCTCCCAGAAAATAAAGGCTCTTCTCGGGTAGTCCTATTCTCAGTAGTCCATAACACAACCACTAAATAAAGAGTAGTCTCATTTTAACAGGGAGAAGCCATGGTAGTATTTTCACAGTTGTCCAGAGTTTGCTTGGCCTGTCACCTAAACCACTTAAGTGTAAGCCAGCTCCGGAACAGCTCAATAATTAATATGTCACAGAGCCCAAGCCAATAAACAGGACACGCAGAGAGGAGCTTATGTTTGACACGCATCTGCAGTGCAGTGTGCCTTGATTTTCACCGTGGCTGCTTTGCTACATCTCCATTGGTTCCAGACCAGTGGAGATCTCAGCATCTTACTTCCAGCTGGGGAACTGGGCCATGTTCCCTTCTCTTTCCTGCAACCATCAGCACTACTCACCATCCTCAGCTACACATTGAGGCATATGAAATCTGCTGCAGGTGTGAGATAAAGTGTCCTGGGAGATTAAATCAGTGAGGGAAATGTGCTGCTGAAGGGGACTGTAAGAGGAAAAAAGGTGACCAGTAACCTCAGTGCCACCTTCTGATACAGCTTTTATCATAGTAGTGAAGTCCACTTGGAAAGACCAAATCAGTTGGAGACATGGAAATTGGTGAGAGCAGAGAACATCTTCACACAACCCCAACCCTCTGTGACACCTCACTGACCCCTTGTATGAAAGGTTCAGCAGCATTACTATACTTCGAAGTCTCATAACACTACATTAGGCATGAAAAGTTCCAGTAACATGTCTCTGCAGTTCCAGTAACATCACTCTGCAGTAGTGCAGGTGGACTCTAAGTTTATCCTGTAGTAACCAGGATTTTGCAGGTGCAACCTAAAGCTGAGCGTCTCGGTTTGTACTAATTTCCCTATTTGCTTGGTGGGCACTAAAGTGGACCATAGGTAGGTGAAAAAAAGGTTGGTTAGAAATTGAGAGTTGCACTGAGGTTTTTGGCCTGTGAAGATCATTTTCCAGTTATTTTGCTTGGACAGATCTTGAAAAATGACTTGGGGAAAAAAACTTGGGTCTGTACAGAAGGACTGTGTCATGATCACCTCTGAAATTGAGGTATAGACTGATATTAGTCTTTATAAGCCCTATCATTCATTTATTAGTATAGCTAACTCCTCTATTTAAATGAGAGACCAACACCTAATGCATAGTGAGGCAGAATTGCAACTCCACTCAAGAATCTTGGGTGCAAGATTATTTTGAAAGAGGTAGAAGGAATTTCCTTTTGTTTTTGGTCAGAAACCCAGAACTGAACAAATCTGTAAGTCTTTTACATTGCCTGCAGTAATGAGACTATCAGTCTAAAATAAGGTCCAGTTCTGTTTCTCATGGAATAATTGTTCCTGATTTCTATCTTCTGTATACTTAAATGCTTCATATATATTTATGGCACACTGACATACTTAGCTGTTTTCATTAAAATAGACACTCTTGAAATTATTCATGCCATTCAGCAGTGCCTTATTTCAGCTTCTTTATTACATGTCCCTCTTTTTAGCAAGTAGGCTGTATAATAAAATTCTGGTCCTACATAATCAGTGTGTTTTTTAATGCGATCCACTTGTATCTCCAGTGAAAACTAGCTTCTCCTAAACAAACAGTGTCACCGCTATGCAGAAAAACTGAAGCATTTGGAGCAAAAAGAAATTTTGCAATTCAAATTGGGTGTTGGTAGGGGAAGGTCATTTTGTTGATTTTCATCTGGGAAGAGAAGAATCTCAAACAGTGAAGATTGGGTTGTTAAATTAGTTCTGAAAATCATCAGCAGCTTTGTTTGGTTCTTTCCAGAAGTACTCATTTCACTCTATTATAGCACAGTCCCAGATACGTGCATCAGGTGGTTCAGAAAAAGACAAAAATCTTGGCTCTAAAAATGTTTGTAGTCTGTAATTACATATAAATTATGGGAAGCAGGAACATTTTGCAGCTCTTTTCTCTGAGTTTCTTCAGATGGAAAATCTGCTTATATGCCTGTATCTTGGTCCCCATGAGAAGGAATAAAAGACTGGGTCAGAAGGGAGTGAAATCATGTCTCTCACTTCTGATTCCATCATCAGCCAGAACTGGGGACTTGCCAAAGTTTATGTAACCTGGAATATAACTCATTTCACTTAAAAATATATGATGTGATCTTACACCTAGTGCGGTGTTAGTTTGGGCTACTGGCTGCTACTGAAAGCAGTAGCTTTATTTTCTTTTAGCTATGGCTGGATCTTCTCACAGCTGTATGGTCTCTTTTTTCTTGTGTGGGACCTTGTGATTGAGCCATCTGCATCAAACTTAGCTGTCACGTTGCTGCAGAATGCAGTGAATTGTCACGACTGCAGGCTGCACTTCAGTGAGTCCGTCTCATGGGGGAAGTATCTATTTTGGGGGTAACGGGTTAGTTTTCCATTGCACCAGCTTGCTGAATTTGTTCATCCTGAGGCCCTTAACTTCAGTTAAAGGGAGGCAACTGAAGATAGGTAAAACCAGTGAGACCAGAACGCTTCTTTTTAGCAGCAACCTGAAATTGTATCATTATTGGGAATCTAGCCAACTTGGTCAGCAGTAGACATCTATACTTTACATATTTGAAATAAATTAAGATTAACCACCCCTGCTTCTCTGTATTAGGTGACTTGACATCTATTTGTTGGATTAAGGACCTTAAATTCAGCTCAGTCTAATGGCTGCAGGAAGCCATGCTGTCGTGTGAATGCATTACAAGTCTCGTGACTAAGATACTGGTCTAATTGTTGCAAAACTGGAAATTCATCCTGGCTTTATTGTTAATATTGCTGTATGTCTTTTGCATCCTTCTCTCATGAGAACTAGTTCTGTCTACCAGTACAGGTTTGGGTGTAATACAGTTTTGTGCACACTTGGTCATTCCATTATTTTGTGTTTACCTTGCAGCTAAAAGAGAGGTGGAAAATGACCATTTGGGAAAAAAAAATAAAAATTACCTCATTAGTCTAATCAACAGTGTTGTAATCCTGTTGAATTTTATACAGATCACTGTACAGATACACAGATCTACTGAAGACATCGGCTGCTTTGTTTTCTTTCAGTTAGAATTGCTGGATATTATAGTAAATTAAAGTTCAAGGTAAATTAATACAACTGAGGTAGTTTTCTGTCTATTAGCAAACACTGACTTGAACTTGCCTATGCATGCACTTCTTTTATTCCGGCAATTTTTCTGTGACTCCTTAAGAATTACTGAAATGGCATGGATCTTGAGGAAATAAAAAAAAGAGAGACATAGCAAAAGAGCCTCATAGGTATTTTTATTTAATAAAAATAAATGTTCTTCTCCGCTTTATTTAATTCAGATGCGTTCTCTTTTTCATAGCCCCAGGAGTATATTACAAAGATGAACAGATGTACTGGTAGATTTTTTTTTTATAGAACAGTAAAGTCTTGGATGCAAATGGGACATCTTAGTCTTTATAATAACTTAGGCAGCCTCATATCACCTGGCATTTGTCCATTCAGTTCAGCTTGTCTGGCCAGAGGAGTTTGGGGATTGATTATACAAGTCCTCTGGCTTGAAAAATAACAGCTGCAATATCCAGAGGTTCTTCCCTGATTAATTTATTAATGTTTGAAACAGTGCCCCACAGAAGCTTCCTAAATACTGCTGGTTTGATAGACAGTTCTGGGGAAGGCTAAAGGCAAGTCATTAAGGGTACTTTTCTATGAACTCCAGTTTGTTGTGGTTTTAGGAGGGGGTGTTTCTGTGACATCAATTTAAGTTTCAGCTATGATTGGGAAAAAATAAAAAGCTTTCAGAGTATGTTGTACACATTAGTTATCTAGTGTCTCATCAAAATAGATCATCTGTGACCGTTGTCTCCTGTTGTCCTGTTCCATCAAGTCTACAAAAAATGCATCTCCTCTGCTCAAAGCTGAAGAAATATACAAAAAGAAGTACTGAAATGGCAGTGTAAACATGGTTCACATTTTCTAACTTTCCTTTTCTTGCTAGGAAAGAAATTATTTTAGCGTAATGTTTTATTTTCCATCCATAAATTAAACTGCACCTGCAAATTCTATTTATTTTGTCATGTAAATTGCATGGATTTTATGTGGCTCTTCACTCAACTGTTTATAAGGTAAATATTAGTGATAACCATTACATCCCCCAAAGGAGAGTGCTGCATACTATTTGTTTGCCGAAGTGTCTGCATCCTATGAGGCAATTTCCAAAGAAGTCATATAGGAGGCAGATCTGTGTAGTGGCAGTCAGGAATGGTCTGAATCTGGAGACCGAGGAAAGGTACAATTTTACAGTTTATGCCTCCACCAAAGCAGAGTGTGATAAAAAGACCTTTGAACTGGTCTTTCCCTATCCATCGCTTTCATGCATTACAGCAACGCACTGTGCAGAAGTAACTTCATGCTACATGCACTGTAGATGCCGGACCACCTTACTGTCTCAGCTAAGAAATCATGGAAATCATCATAGAATCATAGAGATGCTGCTTGGAAGAGATTTCCAGAGGTCTCTTAGTCCAGCATCCTGCTTGAAACAGGACCAGCACCACCGGCAGATCAAGTCAGCCATGGCTTTGTCTGAATTAGTCCAGAAAGCTCAAGAATGAAGATCAGCAGCCTCTCTGGGAAACCTGTTCAGTGCTGCAATGCTTTCTCAATGCCCAAGCTGAACTTCTCAAGATTCAGCCCGGGGCCATTGCCAGTGCTAGTTATGAGAAAAGTTTGGGTTTTTTTTTCTTTGCAACTACACTTCAAGTAGCTTAGGTTGGTATTAGATCACCTGCTTATATCCTCTTCACCAGATGACATGGACCCAGCTCCCTCACCCTCTCCAGATAGGTCACATGCCTGAGCCTCCTCACCGTCTGCTTCAACCTCTCACTCCACATTCCTCTTGAACTGACGTGCCCGAAACTGGACCTGCATTTCAGGTGCAGCTTTGCTGGCACCAACAGAGATAAAAAATACCCCTGATCCGAAGGCCCCAGTCCTCCTCAGGTAGATGAGGGTGCCTTATTCGCCATGAGAGCACTCTGCAAAACTGACTGCTGAGAGTGCTGTAAAATGGAAATTTAAATCTAAAATTCTGTGTATGCCAGCATACTTTTTTCCTGCAAATCTTTGTGGCACTTCACCTGTACAACCTTGCCAAGGTAAGGTTTACTATGCACTTACAAAAGTGATTTGCAGACTTGCTGCTTGCCTGGTATATGCATTATTTATTTATCAGTGTTTTGATTTATAATACTTATATAAGAAAGTACATTTTCCAAGCTCTAGGATTTTTTGCTGTAAATTAAAAATACAGTCACATAAAAATGGACAAGTTATTGCTCCTCCCAGGAAAAAAAAAAAAAAAGACACCCAAAGTTGTATGAAAGTTTGATCTGTGTGTCTCTCTTTATACAAAATACAATTAGGATGTTCAGTATCTCCCACAATTTTGCAGAAATAGATAAGCCATTCTGCAAGCTGCTGTGACTGTTACAAAATTGAGGTTGCAGTGGGTCATGAGAAAAGTGCAAATTTTAATGATGTGTGACTTTTATGGAACGTCTTGTCTAGGAAGGGGCTAAGGTTTAGCTGGTCTTGCTGCGTACAGCTGTGGCAGTGAGGTACAGGGGCAGCGAACGGGTCCAAAGCCACTTTTGTATTTCTGACTGACATCTTCAGTTCCTGGCGTGGATGCAGGTCTCATCAATCACAATGTGTTTGGTTGGGTTGCTAGCTCTAAAGGCTAAAAACCTGTCTTCTCAACAGAAAGGCATAAACTATAACTGCTGTGCCTTCAAAGTCATGGCTTGTTAACAAAGGTTTCTGCAGCTGCGTCTTAAGGTGTGTGGTACTACGTGGGTGCAGAAGCTGGGAGCGTGGGTTGAATATCAAGAGAAAGGGGAGAGTTAATAAAAGGCCACCTGAAGTGTAGAGAAGCTGCTTCTTCACATGACATGTGAATAAGCTGGGAAAATCTCTGTCAGAAAATGCTATGCATAATAATAGCGTCCATGAGCCTAGAGATGATTGGGCAATTTAATGGAAGAATACTTAAGGTATGTTTTTAAAATAAAAAATGTAATTTTATAGTTAATGATTATAAAGAACACAACTAGTTGCTCAGGTTATCCCTAAAAGGAAGACTGCTGGAGGCTAAGTGGGTGTTTTGGGGAAGTAACCTTGTGCACACACCCCGTAATTAGATTTTGCCTAAGCGCTTGCAACAGGTCAATGCTTTAAAGAGTCTTTTGGGATGCACAGACTTTGCTCTGATCCAGTGTGTCTTTTCCTATGTCCCATCTCTGGTGCTTCCTCTGAAGTCAAGGCAAAGCACAAAACTCCTCTGGAACAGTATCCAGAGCAAGTCTGTGAATTACCTTTTAAAAGAGCTTCTGGGGTCTGGGCATCAAAAGCTGAAGGTATGTAATTCTACATAAACCAAACGCTTGTGAATCTCTCCTTATAGGCTGAATGCTGAAGGGACTGTTATGATCATCTGGTCTCACCACATGGCAATAGCAGATAGACCACACTGTCTTGATTTTTTAATTCTGAATTTTAAAGCAGTCAACTACTCAAGATGACAGCTGACTTTTAAAAGTCAGCAGCTCAAGTATGGTTCTTTTCTATGCAATTTATTAGTTTGTTTTTTTAAAGAAATTTCAGATTGATTTAAAAGTGCTCACAGGCAGAAAGGCATCAAAACCAGGGAGAAACTTTGAATAGGTAATGCAAAAGTTTCACTTCAGACTTATAAGTTCTAGGGCCTGAGACATCAGTCAGCCTATTCTGGAAGAAAAAAGCTTTTAAATTTTCTCTATGACAAACTGATTTTTAGTCCCCAACAGTTTTGCATATGGGACTCTTCAAAAAAGTTCTAATGACATTATTTTTAGACAGGAAAGATTTCCCTCTTTCACTTCTTCTTGCTCAAGGAGAGAGGAATAATATTGTTTGCTCAAAAAATATAAGAAGAAAAACCTAAGGCAGAGAGTGAACTTGCAAAAATTTAGAAAGGTGAAAGTTTCAGAAAGATCCTGGTGACAGCAACCTAAAGATTATTGTTAGAAACCTTTATGAATTCTTAACAATTGCACATCACAACCTATAACCTCAGTGGGATGAACACGTTCTCTAGAGCTCAGAGAAGAGGTTCAAGTAACATCTTGCTTGAAATGCCTTAGGAAAATATAAGTGAATAAAGACATGTCAGGTACAAAAAGAAGTGTTATTCAGCTTTTGTGACACTGGTCTTGGTAAATCCTACCAGTTAGATATTTTTTTTTTTTTTTTAAAGGCTAAAAACTTGGGAAGGGTTCAAGAAAGAAGGGCAGAATTTGGAAAAATCACCACAAATTGAAAGTATATATATACACCTTTTTTTTCCTTTCATTTCCTTCTAGTTCATTAAGTTCAATACATGTATCATTTATCTAAGAGAAGATAAAGAGGTTATCAATTCGCAGTCTGTCAGTAGCTCGATCAGGAGGAGAGATTTTTAATCCAGCAAAACCCCCAGCACATAAAACAGAATAAACCAATCATTACATCAATGAAGCAAAAGCTAAACAGATAAGTGTTAGAAATATGGGACAAAAGCTAAATGCAGAAGATAATTCACCAGGGAAACAGTTTGCCTTCGAATATGGTGATTTTTTTAAATGAGGACAGGCTGATTTTCTAGAAGGAATGTGTTAGGTTTTCTTAGGCAAGACAAACAAAAGTCTAGAAAATGGATCTGCTGAGGTAACTGGACCCCCTGGGTGAGTACCCAGTGGTGCCTCCTGAGGGTTTGTACACCTGTAGCTCAGTGTGCCGCTTAGTGTCTGTAAGCCAAGACTAACCTGAGGTGACACAGTAACGTGACTGCTGGGTGTAAGCAAAGCTCTGTGAAGGCTTGACAGAATAACAAAGCCAAAAATAAATGTCCAGGGAAGTGATGGTTTTAATTATCATTCAAACCACAAAGATAAGAAGCTCATGATATTAAATGCTGGCTGGCTATGAGTGATATAAAACATGAAGAATGTAAGGCTGAGCCACTTACACCATTTGGTATGAGCATCTCCGACCTTGAGAGTCTACCAGGCCTAATGCTTTGGGCAAGATGGTGTGATTAAAATGTATGACCAGTTAGGGGGTGTTTAATAAATGCATGACGAAAATCAAATTATGAAGAAACCAAGACGTAAGAACAGATTTATTCCGTATGAGGAGAATCATTACTTACCACAGGTGACTGTAGGGTGCAGGAAGGTGGAGACTCATGGGGCTGGACCACAAACAGACCAGTATTTCACCTGTTGCTTTCTGTGCTTCCAAAGACATGAGTATTTGAGTTACTTAAATAAGACTGTCCAGAGATGTTTGTGACTGGTGGGGGAAGTGGACCTTAGTAGGGCAGTTGACATGGGTTTGTACAGGATCATAAGATCACAGAGCAGTGCAGCCAAAAGGCGTGCCATTGGGGAAGAAGTTTCTGGGAGAGCTCCCTCTGACTTGAGGATCTATTAAATTATGAGGCAACTGTGAAGACTTCCATTGTTAGTTGCCACAGAACTTGTAGTTCAGGGAGACAGGAGGGAAGTAGCACTAAATGAAATCTGTCCAGGATAGGAATTAAGTCATAACATTAACGATTATAAAATACTAATTACACCTGGAGCAGCATTTTAATAATGATAATTCAGATTATGTTAATGTACCATTCTCTTTAAACGTGTTAACTACCTGTTCAAATTGTAGAAGGTCAATGCAATGTGCGGCTGGCTCTCATTAATTTTTTTCTTATATGCTGAAATTCTTCACTGTCTTGGCTGAAGTCCATTTTCCTTTTTCAATCAGCAGTTTACATTTTAAATTCATTCATTAGGTAATAAAAAAATCTTTAATTAAAAAAGTAATTTATTCTTAATGGCTTCAGGTCCTATAAACTGACAAAAAGTATTGCTTTAACCCATTTATTAAAGTCTGAGTGACATGTTATCTCCCAAGAATGCTAAGACGATACGATCGTTATCAGTTTTGTTTACTCAGCACACAGAGGAGTCGTGGCTGTGTGGAGATGCTGCTGTATTTTATTACTTAAACACTGATTAGAAGACCTGCTTGGTGACTGTATGCACTAAAATGATGTTTGATAGCAGTTTGATTAACACCCTTCTCAGCTCTGATAAGAAGCGCCCAGGGTAAGGGTTAATACTTTAAAGGGCTTCTTTTGGTGCATTAGCTGAGTTTCAAGATGCTGTTTGACAGAAGCTGAGGGAAGGAGGAGAACAAAAACAGGTACTGTGGCTACACGGGTCTGTCATTTGCCAGATCTAAAGGCAGAAAGAATTGCTGTGAAAGATGGACTGTAAGTATACTAAAATTAGCTGGATTTTTATGCAGCATGGTCTTGTCTTATTCCTTTCATGTCCAGGGTTAATGCTTTCAGTGCAAAGTGAATAATGCACTAGTCTTGCATAGTAAGGTGAGGAGGAGACGAGGAAGGGTAAGAAGGAAATAAATTCGGCTCACAACCATATTTTCCCCCTGGGCTTCATCCAAAGCTTAGTCAGTGGAAGATGTTCTGTTAGTTTGGCAGGACATTGCATTGGGCCCTATATCATACTAGGATACAGTGTTTTGTGAAGTGCAGAATAAGTATTCTGTGGATGCTACTGAATTAGGCTTTATTTCTACTTAAATAGACCACAAACTAGCCAGGCAGAATGGCAAATTCCACGTTCAGAGAATGAATTCTTGCACTAGTCTCTCAGAAGTGGAAACAAGAAAGTAAATAGAGAAACCCTTCATACACCTTTGTTCAGCTCTGTGGTCTCTAAGAGGTAACATGTATTTTGAGATAGTCTTGCAACTGAAATGAAGCAGGAGTATGTACACGCAAGCTGTATTCTGAATAAAAGGTAGGCGCTTAACTGGCCCGTCTTTCAAGAAAATTAAGGACTGAATGTCTGATACTTGCTCTGCAACTACGCAAGTAACCCTTCCTCACTGCTGTGTGTAAGGCACAATCAAGCCAAATTTAGTATATTTGCAGATATTCTTCTCCGCGAATGGAAGAATTGAACATTTTTAATGGTTGCTGTTGATTTTAAATTTCCAGTCACCGTTTTTAAGTATGATTTGTCTATTTCAGGTTTAGAGAAAGGACTCCAGTGACACTCACAGCAGTTCAACGTTTACAGAAAATCAGTGTGTATGTAGATCACATCACAAGTGAACACTTAGGAAACAGCAGTTCATGATGAATATAAAAAATCAGAGATTAGCTCTAGAACTGCTCATCTGAATTCAAAAGTAAAATGTTGTAAATAACCATTACAACTGTCATGCATTTAGCAAAGCTTCAACAATTATCTGTTTCATGAATTGGGCCTTGTCAGCATTTAGGAGAAAAAGGGATGGAGAAAAAGAGAGAGAAAACGAGCATATGCAGTAGGGATTTGCCAGGAATTTTTCTTCATTCACAGAGCGCTGAAAAGTACAGATGAAGTTATAAGCATGCGTAATGATGATTTTTGATGCCATAAAATCAACTTCATTGCCTGGGCCTGGGCTCACTCTGCACTGATGAGGCCACAACTGGAATACTGTGTCCAGTTTTGGGCTCCCCAGTTCAAGAGGGACAGGGAACTGCTGGAGCGAGTCCAGCGGAGAGCAACTAAGATGATTAAGGGCTTGGAGCATCTGCCTTATGAGGAAAGGCTGAGAGAGCTGGGACTCTTTAGCCTGGAGAAGAGAAGGCTGAGGGGAGACCTTATTATGGTGTACAAGTATCTAAAGGGTGGGTTGAAGGAGGATGGAGCCAGGCTCTTTTCAGTGGTTCCCAGTGACAGGACGAGGGGCAATGGGCACAAGTTAGAACACAGGAAGTTCCGTTCAAATACACGGAAACAGTTCTTTACGGTGAGGGTGACAGAGCACTGGCACAGGCTGCCCAGGGAGGTTGTGGGGTCCCCTTCTCTGGAGATTTTCAAGACCCACCTGGATGCAGTCCTGAGTGATGTGCTCTGGGCAATCCTGCTTTAGCAGGGGAGTTGGACTAGATGATCTCTAGAGGTCCCTTCCAACTCTGAAACTCCATGATTCCGTGAAGATCAAGATTTTGCACTGTCTGTCCAAGTTGTCCTGGCTGAAGTATTCCAGAAAGTTCTGGGACGGTGTGCTCCAAGTGATGTAGGGAGGAACACTAGAAACCCGGTAACAAAATGTTTTCCACAATTACCTAATTGCTGTGGAATCTGCTTTCTGACTTTAAAGTGTCCTTTTCACTGCAAAGTTTGCACATTATCAAATAGTCTCACTTTGAGGGAATATTTACAGGACCTCACACAGATGAAGGCTTCCCAAGGGAAAGGATTTTTCTGACATTTTACTTTGTATCAAATTAATCTGACTCTCAAGACCGCATCAAAAATGAATAAGCACTAAGCGGAGAAAAGATAATAGTCTAATGTATTTTAACTCTATATTCATTGGTTTTCATGCCTTTCTTGAAATTAAATTTACATATAAAAGAATTCCATTCCCTTAGTATATAGGAAACTGAGACGTAAATATGCAGCCTCATTTTCAATAGACCTGACCCAAAAGATCTCAGTTCAAAAGAGGAACAATTATTTCAGCTGAAAACGGAAAATGGAAGCTGTGTCTTGAACAGTGCATGTCTGATCTTCTGTAACATCCCTCCCACTCTTATCTCATGGTGTTTCTTATAACACTTCAGGACACAACTGCATCCGTCCCTCTGGCAGTTGGCCCTAACACCTCAGTTCAGTATTAGTTTTTTATAAAAGACATTTTTTCTAGTTCTTACCCCACCTTCTCTTCCCTCTTACATATTACAAAACTTCAGGAGCATAACTGATTTTTCAGCATGCGTGCGTGCTGTTTTCAATGGTGGTGTTACCAAAGCTACCGTGGTATGCTATACTGAAGATGTTAAAAACTTCTTTTTTTTCTTTTCTGGACCAAAATAATTTTTTGGTTTCCTATCAAGAGCTGATCAAATGATAGTGTGACTTCAGGTTGCTATGGAAACGAGCCTACCAGAAAGTAAAGCTACTTTAGAGTTTAAATTTTCAATTGTCAGGCTTGATGTCTATATATGCCTTCATAGTTTCAAACATTGCATAACATACTTAATGCCCACTGATTGCAAAACATATTTAATGTGTACAGACATACTCGTCTCAAAGAGTCAGTTGTCAGTGAGGTCTATAAAGACAAAAATACAATATTTATTATTATCATTTGAAATAAAAAAATAATATCTCTTTGCAAAGCTCTACATGTATGCTCTTAAGCAGTTATCATCAGTTCATAAACTGAATCCAGTGCTAACTGTAGCAAAATATATAAGAAGAAATATAGACTTCACATGGTCATCAGATAGTAAAATTTAATACATAAATAGTAAAAAAAACAGTTGTCTGCTTTCTTGTCTGCTAGTGTTTGAAATCCATCTTATGAAGAACTTTAGGGAATATTGTCTTAGATGAACTGCAACTGTTTTTGCAATCACGTCTTTTTAGATTAAATACATTTTTAACTGGTTCTCCAGCGAACAGAAATAATCACAGAGAAAAAACTCCAAAGATCAGATACTGGATGTTATGTCTGTTTTCTGTAACTCAAATAGAGAAAAACTTTAAAGGTAGCATTATGAAGATTTCCATAGGCTTTTCCAGTTTGTTTAAGAACAGAATTTACCAGGCTAACATCCTGGCTAATGCAAGGTGATATAGCTCAGTAGCTCTGCATCTCTTCAGGGATTTGTACCGAGTTACTGAACCAAAGACTCCATTTGAGGGCAATTTACAAAAAAAAAAAAAAAAAAAAAAAATGTTCCTCAGACAACAATGAAAATTTCCACGCAGATCCTGAGGTTTGTGTCATTATGAATTAATTCAGTGCAGCAGTTTGCACACATCATTTGGACTGGACACAAAGACTTCCTATTTCTGCATATCAACTGGGGGAAAAAGCTAATAATACTTAAGGTTGTATCTGTGATTGTCTACCTATGTCCAGTTAAATTATGTTGAAGGCTTGTTGAAAGATGCTTTTTTTTTTTTTTTTTAAATATGGTGCAATACGGTCAAAGCTTGCTGGCAGGAGGTGACAAGAGAGAAACCCCTTAGCAGAGTGATAGCTTATGAAAACAGGACCTACTCTTCTCCTTTGAACTTCTAAGCTCCATTGACTCGAGCGCAGTTTCAAAGAGATAGGCGACAGGAATATTTTGATTATTTGTCACATACATGTGAAATACCCCACCTAACTTTTGCTGTCTACAGGCTCAGTCTTTAGACTATGCCAGTCATTGAGCACAAGTTAACTGAGACAAACACCTGCAAAGATTGATTGATCACATCCCCCAAATTATGTCCAAGATAGGTGAGATGAATCATGTCCTGAATAACTCGCTCTATTAAATGCAGAGGGAACCCAGACAATAACTGAAATTAGATGCTAGCTTTTAGGCACACAAATTTGCTGAGATGAATCCGACCTCTGGTAGGAGACAAATCCCAACTAATCTCAAGCAAATGGAGAGAACAGCATCCAAGAGACTGTGGGATGTGCAGAAAACATGTACTTTCACAGCAGCCACATCCCAAAATTGTACCTGGCAACCGGAGACACCTAAGCCTACAGGCGCAGGCTCTAGGATGTTTCAGGAAAGGGGGTACACAAATCTGAGTCAGTTAGAGACAAGAGGGCATTTAGGGAGATGATGCTCCGTGGCTCCTCCTGATTCCTGTGCTTGAACACGTAGCTCAGTGCAGGAAGATGTACCGTCTCTCAGACCATGCTGTGTGCCAGGCTGAACACTGAGAAGTGGCATACACACTACCTAGTTTAAAACCAGCAGGAGTGCCTTTACACAGCAGTGCACTCCGCAGGGTAGGTGTACTCTGCGGCACTCCATGCATTAATGTTCTTCAAGGAAACAGGATCATCAGACTTCCCTGCAGAGGAGCAATCAAGCATACAATAGTCAAGGTGGGACCAGAAGGGAGAATATATAAGATCTGCAGCTATTTCACTGGTTGAATCTGGTAATACACCTCTTATCTATCCCACAGGAGGTAAAACAGCAATGTTTTGCTGGGCTATGAGAATAAAAAAATATTTCGGAGCTGGAATCGATTTTTAGTTTATCAGCAAACCTACTCAGGTTTACAGTGCGGTGTAGCTTGAATCCTTGTTCACTCACTCCTCTTCTTAAACTTAGTCTGAGGCTCTGAGTCTTTCCACAGGGTAGGATCTCCAGCGTGATGCAAGTGTCCCACTGATTCAAACCATATAACTGCAGGCAGATCTCCGTCCTGCCAAAATTAGATTTCTGCTTCTTCTCTCCCTATCACGACTCTGTGTTTGCCTTTTTCTTCCCACAGCATTTTTCTCCTGACCTCATGGCCTTTTCTGTGTTTTCCTTTTTAAGGTTTCATCTTCTTCTCTTTGTGGATAGCTTTTGTGCCCCTCACACGCAAAGACCAGGGACTGCCTTGGGGTGAGATAAGAGGTGAGGCTCTTTATTGCAAGCACTGAATCCAACAAAAGGTAAATTACCAAAACATGACAGATTCACCAGTGTATTTAAGATGAATTCTGAGCAATTACCAAGGGCCTTGCAATTAATTTCTTCATGTCTCCACCTGCAGCTTGTTAGCAATGCACCTGGTTCCAGCATTGGAGGGATGTGGATTCATACTAGAGGATGTCATGCAGTTGTGTAGGTGCATGAATCTTTCACACAGATGGTTCTATGGTTGGGTGATTACTTCAGCAGAAATACTTGCTTCATCACTAATATATTAAATAGGCTTCAGAGATTAGCAAAATATTCCTCGACAGAGGAAACAAAGCTAGCACATGCTGCAGTCTGTTACATCTAAATGACAGCCACGTAATAATTATTGCCATGTAATAATATAGCTTAGATATGGTCTCAAAAGCCTGGCTGAAATGATCATACTGTAGCTCCCATTGTTAGTGGTAAAAATGAACTGAAGGAGGGACAGGGGATGTCAGGCATGGTTTTGAAGCTGCATGCTGGCCCTATACTATGTATATAATTCCAGAGTGTGGACTGTGTTTATTGTGGTTTTGTGCAGCTTGTAGACCACGGTCCATTCTCCTGTAGTATCCCAGTGTGAATAATAGTGTCAGAAACCCAATGGCTGAGAAAAAGGACATGAGTTGGAGCTAAACAGTGAAAGGGGGAGAGGTGGTGAGAGGGGGCGAGTGAGTTTTGTTCCTCAGACGTGGTACAGACAGCATAGAAATGGAGAGACTTGGTATACCAGTTGCTTAGGTGTTACTCTGGAGTTATTTGGCATTTCTACACTCTGAGTCCACTTTTCCTTCTCTTGTTCTGTTATTTTTCAAATAAAAAATGATGAAGCATTGCAACTACCAACCCCTGCATTAGCTTTGTGTTATATTCACATGTCAATGAGAAAATTGCTACCAGCTAAATCATGAATTCATTCTTTTCTTTATTTCCTGATAAAAACTGTTTGATCCATGATTCAAGGTCAGAATTGACACTGCACTTCAGGAGGGCATAGTCATTGATCACTGGAGGATGTTTTTCATAAACAAACCTTAGTAGATTAAGTCAATATCTACTTCAGCCTTTTCACACGCTAATGTTGTTTTTGTCAGAATTAGAAGCAAGTTGAAAAAAGCCTCCTTTCTATCTGGTTATAAAGGAAAGTCGTTGGGTATTTTTTCCTGTGTCTTTCTGAAACAAGTCCAGAAGTTTAGCATAGTTGCATTGTCGTGGTTGTTTTTCTTTGATTGCTTTTGCAAAAACCAGCTTTCTCCTTTTTATATTTACCTAATTTGGGGGAGTCACATACCTAAACTGTCTGCTTTAGACTCACCATATGGACAACAGAGAAAACCAGGCAGAACCAGGATGATTCAGCCCAACTCAAATCAGAGTCATTCACTACAACCACCTGCCTTCCCTGACAGTATAAAGAGCATGAGTTCTACAGCTCCTCTCTGGAACAAGGGATCTCTCAGTTTTAAAGATTGGCATTTCTGAAGTGAAGATTGTATCGCTCCTTTCTACTGTCAAGAAAATTATCTCTTAACTGGAAAATGAAGCCCAGAGCTGGCATTCAATAGAGCAGACTTAGTACAAAAGACAACACCTGAGATGAAGGATGTGGGTGAGTCTCAAGATTTTTAGTTTAAAGCCGATTTCTCTCTAGCTTCAACTTCCCAAGTACAACTCTATTACACACAGGCTGCACTTTTTTCATCGCAGTTTTCATATCTCACAGAAGACTGGCTACCTTTTTAATTTAAAAGGAACTTTATTACCTTTTAATTAAAATAAGGCTTTGGTTATATTTTAAAAGGAAGTTGGTTGCATTTTATCTGGATACATAATAATACAAAGAGTCATGACATCTTACAGGACTTCTGGTGTGGCCAGATGAACTACCACCACCGTGTGTCATATGCTTTTTATTTTTGGGCTGACATAACACAGATTTCACTTTCAGTCACCGGCTCACGTTGTTCGTGGGAGTAGCTGGAACACAAATAAACCTTTGTATGGCTGTGCTTAAGATACAAGCTGGATGCCCTTCTGGTTAGGGTCCAGTTAATTCCTGGCACTAGAGCTCAAACTTAGCTGTCCAAGGCAGATGCAGTTAAAACTTAGCTTTTATTATCTCTCAGCAACAGCAGTCACAGATTTACCAGATAGGACCACAGGGCTGTACTCCTCCTCCTCTCCTGTGATATGACAGGGAAGGAACTATAGTGCCTTATTATCAGTGTGTTTCCAACAGGCAGTTGAAATGGAAAACACATGTTGCTTGGCAATCGGTACAAATCTGATGCTGAGTGTGTTTCACAGTATTTAGTCTGGGCACAGTGGTTATTGAGATATTCAGAAAGTCATGAATTGTGTTCATCTATCCTACACAGATTTTTTCAGCACAAGCATCATTTGATTAAATATTTGTTTAAGATGACTATTCAAAAGGATTTTCATGAGGATGTTTAGACTCCCAACCAAAAAGCTTCCACTGGTTTGTTGGCCGGCAAAAATCAGTGACAATAGACTTAGAAGAC
Source organism: Vanellus vanellus (assembly GCF_965231255.1). NCBI lineage: Eukaryota > Metazoa > Chordata > Aves > Charadriiformes > Charadriidae > Vanellus > Vanellus vanellus. Next base: position 48,900,782 of record NC_138909.1, on the reverse strand, counting down.
ATCAAAGAACAGCAAAAGAAAACATGCAAAACGTCCCAGTGAAACAGATGAAAAAACTCTATGTCAGTTAATCATCCCAGTTCTTAAATGAATATTTATAAAAAACCCATATCTTTAAAGACATTCAGGATCAGTTCAGAAAGGGATCAAATAAAATGAATCAATTTAAATATAACTGACATTCAAAAGAAATGTTTTGACTCACAAAGTCAATGCAGCATTGATTAAACAGCTTGGTGTGTAGGGGTTGTGGGTTACTAGGTCTAGCTTCTGAGAAAACAAAACGTTTCTCATGGTACTAATCCTTCTGTTACATCGGTTTTACCCCAGTATGATGAAGTAGAGTTATTTCTTGTTTACAATGCTGTACTGAAACAAGACCATGGCTTGAGCTGATGCTGCACATATGTGGTATGCTCTGGAAATCTGTATTTAAAATGTGGACAAAGCAGTGCATGCATGATTTGGGGGTGGTGGGGTCAAAGCAACTGTATGTATACTCTCATACAGCTATGTTTAAGGTGAATGAAAGCGAATTACATGACCAATTGCAGGATTTGACCTGGAGAATATAAAAGAATAGTAAATAAATTAAAAAAAAGTTAAAATAATGTAAATCAAGACTACCAGCTTTGAAATAGAAATATACAATATCTGCTGTTCTTTAAAGGCCATAAATATGAAAAATTCAGGCAGACTGAAGACACTTTCTGGGAATGTATACACTGCTATGTCCTTAGAGAAGCATGATAGTAGTGATTATAAGGCCGAAGTGGGGGAACTGCTGGGAGGAAGGAAAACTTTTTTCAAGAGAAGTACGTCTGAACTCAGGGGGAGGTTTACCTTTGCTGAGAAGTTGAGCACAAAGCAAAAGTGAACTTGAAAAACTAGAAATAGGTGTAAGGTTAAATTAAAAAAAAACAAAACAAAAACCAAAAAACAAAACAGGCAAACCACAAAGGCAAGCTGAAGTTTCACATGGCAGTTTTGGCACCTGCCAGTTACCAAATTTTCAGCTAAATTCTAATCAGGGTACATGAAGAAGATCCAGAAAGCAAAATGTGATCAGTAACAGATTTATGGATGCCCTAATTGGGCTGAAGAGAATGAATTGATTATGACACCTCTGACTCACCACGGTGCAAAGGCGGGGCCAAAAGTGGTCTTTGGTGTGTGAAAATAATCCTTCAGGAATTAGGTAAGGGCTGTTTATAGACAGACACAGTGGGAAACGAGATGAGGAGACAATGGATACTAACCAGGATGAGGGTATAGTCCCAAGCCAGCAGTTGCCTGCCCTTTCTAGGTGTGTTCTTGTTCTGGTTTGATGAGATGGTAAAGCAGCTTTTCAAACAGCGCTGTACCCAGTGGGGAACACAAGTAAACAGCCCTGACTTACTGCTGGTATGCACTGTATGAACCGCATCCGCTTGGCACCGCTGAACCTCACTAGGACACAAAGTACACGGGCTTAGCCTTTTTCTGGTTATTGAACAGATAAACTTATCCACTATTTTTATGTATTCGTTTTTACATCACTAATTTTAAGGAAGAATTTGAAACAGGATAATGAAATTATTCTTCTATTTCCTTCTATTGTTGATTCCAGGAAGCTCCTCTTAAGCATGAGTGGGCAGCTGGGCTAGTTTTTCAGAAGAGGGTGGCATTTACTATGAATGACCAATATGAACAAGCTCTTTGGAAAATGTGATTACTTATTTTGCAGTTCTAAAAGTAAACACTTTTCAAAATCTGTCCTGATTGTAAATGTCAAAAACTTGTTAATGAATACAAGTGTTTTATTTGTGGGGAGGAAGGAGAAACGTGGAAGGCTGTTTGCTATGCATATTCACAGGGCTCAATTTCACCCTAAAGAGCAAATAAGGATGGCTTTTACTAAGTTTGATTGTTATTACTATATTTTTGATTCTTAATAGAGCAATATGCCTAGAAGAAATGGAAAACTAATTGGCTATATTTGATTGCTGAACCATCAATCATTCATCCACCCATCCATTCATCCATGCATTTAATGAGAGCCACTGAAGTTTCTCTCGGAAGTAATAAACAAAAATACATCCTGCAATTAATTCAGGCATTGCAAGATGTCCACTTAATCTTGCTGGGTATACTAAATCAATTCTATGCTTCATTCAGTGCATTGCAAGGAGCTGGCTGGGAAGAACTTCATCTGTTATTAATTCACAATGCAAATGCAGATAATGCTTTTATGCTCTGAATCGTCCTCTGCTGTGAAACCTGAAAGTCAAGGGGCTAGTGGAATAGCTGATTCCTTTCAAAATACAGTAGCTATATTCCGTTTGTCACATGCAATCAAAACCTAGTAAAAGCTCTGACTTCCAGTACTCTTTACTGTGATTTACCTCATGTAAGAAAAACCTTTTGTCTCTGTTTCAGGCAAAACTCATTTGTTAAGTTCTTTCCAAGAAATGGCACTGTTCTTCAGGTAGTAATTTCATAGTTAATAATTTTAATTTTTATTTGTGTGGATGACAGCACTGCAACTCACCGAAATCTGTTCTAAACGTGGATTTTCCTCAACCTCTTTTGGTTTCTTTTTAAGCTACATTTCCTGAGTTGGTAAAGATGGTTTGCAATATTCTGGGGGGCAAGTTTTGACGATTTTTTTTATAGCACTTTGGATTCTATTTTCTTCAGTTTTGTCTAGATTCATTGTTGAATGACATGAGGTTTCATGTTATGTCAATTTTTTTTTTTGTTTGTTTCAGACCTTTCAGCATAGCATGAGGAGCAGATAAAGAAAATAAGCTGGAGGGAGATGAACACCTGTGACAAATAAGACATCTCAAGTTCATTGGAGACAGAGTGACAAGGCAGCTAATGAAAAAAAATGTGAGTTTTCTGTGTCCCATAACGATTAAATTAAACATTGCACCTGAAGTTTAAACACTAAAACCCCGGTTCATCCCCGGTCACCTAACTGATAAGCCTATGGTTAAGATCCATTTCACCTTACCTCACCTCAACCATATAAAATTTAGGTGTGTAGGTCTAATTTACTCAGATGGTCTCTAGGTACAACATGGAGAGGTATAGACAACTTGTTTTAACACTGATTTAAGCTAGGATGAACCGTTCTCTGGAGATGTTTGTCTTCTGCATTAGACATAGAAACGTTGAGAGATTTTCTACCCTGCATATCTCTACAGGCTTCTGATTCCTATTTTAAAGTGGTTCCACTCATTAGCCGCAGAACTTGCTAGTGACTTACTGATGACACAGAAATACATCCTGCTGCTCTCAGACGAGAATATCTGACCTGCTGAGCAGGTCATCTGTTATAGTCCTGTCCCCCTTACCACTTCACAGTTACTTGTGTTCCCAACACTTCTCCAAGAGAGGATTTCTAGGATGTCCTGAGTGCAGAAATACATGGTCTTCGTCCATAAAAGAACAAAGATTTTTGCTACAGACAAGATTGTGTCACTCTTCTTTCAAATAGCTAACCCTGGAATCTAGAGGCTTACCTCAAGTACTAAAACTCCTTGTACAGCCTACTTTGGGATCAGCTGAATGCCTCCCTAGACTCCATTAACTGTATTGATTTGGTCTGCAGTGACCAACTACTTAGATACCTTACTCCCATGTAGAAAACCACCTGCAAGTGTCTTAATCCTGGTGCTGAATCCACACTCCAAATGACTACTCACATATTTCAAATCAAAAGAATGTGTATACACGGTGTATACATGTGGTATATATGCCTTCCACTTCTCCACAAAGCACTAAGAAAACATTGTACATGAGGGTCTTCCCATCGGTTGCAACATGGAATGTAGTATTTTCTTCATCACAGTATTGAGTTTGATAAAATCGGGGCCAAAGTCCCATCACCTTCATTAGAAAAGAGATTTGTTTCCACAGACCCAGGTTCTCACCATTTCCAACAAGTTCTGTGTTACGGTTTCCACAGACCTATGCATGGGAGTATTATCTCACTCATATTTTTTTTCTGGATGGACAAAAAGAAACATGATGCTTTGCAGAGAGTTTTTTGGAAGTTCAGCAAACCAGTCAGAGCAATTCCAATGAATGGCTTGCCTAGTGCTCTGAACAAATAAAGACAGACAAATCTCCACAACTCTTAGACAAGTTAAATTCAGGGAATGAAATGTTATGTCTAACTCCACATGCCAAAAAAACTGCACGCTGTGCACATACTGCCTATCTCTGCAGCATAAGTACAACAGAACTGATGTGTGACAAAGCTAATTTCCAGGATTTTTGAGGTAGAAACATTGGAGCCCTATGCAGAAAGTGTAAACATGAAGAGGAGAGTAGGCATTTGTCGAGAAGGCACTCTGAGTCTGCCCAGTCTTGCTTTTGTTTCCCTTGGCATTCCTGGTGCTCAGCTCAGTTTCTGTGCTGCAGTGTTGGGAGCAGGGTATTTCATCTTAGTGCTAGAAATAACAGCCTAGGTTTTTTTCTGCAGTCATAAAGTGGGATTAATGTAAAATCACTGGAAATGCAGTGAAGAAACAATGATGAGTTGTCATCTGCATTTTTAAACAAGACTGATTTTTCCCCTCCTCCAGAAAAATGGGATTGAAAATTAGTGGGTGTGGTTCAGTTGCCTAAATACCAGTGTCTACTACTATCTCAGATGCCATAAATTAACAGATGTACTCTAAAAGTGCTTGGATCTTCCATAAGCCCTCTGTCATGTCTGTCAGCCCTTTCAGCATATTTTAGATACCCTGCAGCTCATCAGATGTCCATAGTTCCCTGTGTTTACAGAACTGACTATTACTGATGATGGAAAAAGCAACATCACGCACACATAAAATCAATCTCGGCTTTTTGTTCAAGTTCTGTATATTTAGCTGAAAGAGGCAGAGCTACTGAAATCTGTTGCCTGACCTAATATGCAAATAATCCCTTGGACAATGAAGGGCTATTGGGATTTCTCCCAGTGCTAATAGTTATACACAGTCTTCAAAAAGAGGTCCTGGTTATTAAATATGATCAAAAAGTTGTATGAGCAACTCAGAAAGGTTTTGTGTTACCTTTAGGGAAAGTGTTGGAAAACTAGGTCAACCAAGCAAATCAGTCAGGGGAGAGAGGAAAGTATAACTGTTATCAACATCGACAAGCTTTGGAGCTTGTTACAAGGTAGGACACTCAAGTCTTTGAAGTGTTTGTAATTGTTTATGTTTTTCAGTTTTTAAATAGACAGATGGGATGGGCTTTATTTTCAGGAGGCGTAAACCAGATGTCTTTGATTTAATCTGTTTTACCCCAGCTTTGAGCCCCAGGACATGTGAAGAGCGTGGGCATAGTAGATTTACCTGTGGGTAGCAAAGTGATCCACTCAGCGGCAGACAGGCCGGGCTGTCGGGTGATTGGTTTCTCTTTCATTGACTTGCTGAGAGGGTTAGCTCCTGGGGCAGGCAAAACAGATGGCTGTGTGCTGCTGTAGGCACATGGAGGCAAGAAAAGAATAAGGCTGTGTATTGTGTCTAGGAGAGCCTTGGAAAAAGGGACAGTCTTGTGACACTGCGAACAAGTGATATGATGGCAGCTGTAGCTCTTTCCAACAGCACGAGTTACCCTTTCTCCCTCAGCCATAACGTACCTGTCATATCCCTCACTTATCCCCCAGTACAGACCCAGGATAGACGCAGGCTGTTATTTTTGAGGCAGCAAGATTTAGGCTGAGAAGGTCTTCCTCAGTTTCACCTGGGCTGGAGCTAGAAGCTGTGCTGCCTTCTTCAGGTTGTTCAGCCTTTCTGCAAATCCAGCAACTGAAACTTGTACCGGAGTGCCCAACCAGAATAATCTGTTTTTTCACTTGGTCTTTCCACAATAGTACCTTAGGGAGAGTCTTACTTTTACCAGTTTTACAAAGTGCTTTGAAATCTACAGGACACAGTTTGCCGTGGGGGCATACAAATTTCAAATTAAGGATTGAAATCCCAAATTCAGAATTTTTGGGGAGCTCTAGTACAATAATTTCCCATGAAACTTTTCTATTTTAGTGAAAGTGCATTTTTTTCCTTAGGAAAATTTATTTTGGCAGCTTTCCGGTGATCTCTGTTGCCTGAGAATGGGCTTAAAAATACGTGACCAAGTAATACCAAGTTTTTGGGCCAGTATCAACATTTCAGAAGTGACAAAGAAGCTAAATTAGTTGATGTGGTTGTGGTTATTACATTATATGGACCTAATACAGTCAACCAGTTGGACAGATATAAGTTATACTCACTGACATTTCCAAATGCTCATGAGAAATGCTGTCCTTAAAAATGCTCTCCCTACTTTTAAACAAATCACAAGATTATTGCTGCATATACCAACAGCCCACTCAATCTGGCTTTTCCAGTTCCAAAGAAATAACAGGACAAGGTCTTCAGCAACCTGCTGTCATTGATCCTACCTTGAGCAGGGTTGACTTTTAGTTGGACTGGATGATCTCCAGCAGTCCTTTCCAGCCCCAACTAGTCCTTGGTTCTGTGAAAATCAATCTGACAACAATGTGCACTCTAGGGAATTATATTTTCTTCTTATGTAAATACAACTATTTTTTGACTGAAAGTAAACCAAAAAATGCAACGACCTCAGACAGCATCATAATTGCTTTGCCAATATCTTTAAAGACAGATGATGTTGATGAAGCAGGTGTTAGGTCTGTAAAAGTTTATTTCATGTTTTCTGAAAGTTACCAGTGACATGGCCGGCATTAGGGGTTGTTTCTTGAATGATGGTGTTTCTATGTTATTTCCCCTTGTCTGTCTCCCGGTAAAACCTTCTTTCAAGACTTCACCACTGGACAACTGTGTTTTCCAAAGCTGAGTTCATGGAATGAGATGAAAACAGACATGGCTAGGCATGTCCAAAACCAAAAGGTGTTGCTAGTTTACCATACCAATATATGGGCATTTAATCAGTGGTCTTTAAAAGATCTTTTCTAATATTTGATAAGGATGTGTACATGCCTTCGTGTTTGAAAGAGCCTGATTTCTCAATGAGAAACTCACTTTTTTCTTTTTTTTTTTCCTCAAAGTCTTGTCTTTTTAAGTTATAGTCATGCCCTAAATGAAGACATCAAAAGTCCCATTTGCTTCTGATTATGTCAGCATTTTAGATGGACAGTTCGCTCTATTACTAACAGTTAATTTAAAAACTTTCAGTTCCAAATGTACTGTGGCCAATCAGTAATCAAAAAGTGCAAAAGTGCAAAAAAGCTGTTACGGAGAACAGATAAATGTGCAAGTGCTAAAAGGCAAAGAAAATATATTTCTTTGTAGCTGTTTCTGGGGAGACATTGCAGGTAGAACATCTGTTTCACTTACTGTGATTGAGTGCCAGGGCTGATGGATTGGTTTAATGTAGTCTTTATTAACAACCAGCAACTTTCTAGCAGGAAAACATTTTGAAAATTCAGGAGAATACTAAAGGCAGCAGAGAAGTCATTTGAAAGAAGTGGGAAGCTCCTCATTTTTTAAAAGAAGAAAATGTAAAAATCAGGATGTCATGTTTGTTTGAACTACAGAATCGTCAAGCTCTTAGGTAAGCTGAAAAGCATTCGAGTGGAGACTGGAGGACTACTTTTCAGGTTTATCTTTTATGAATGCAGAAAAAAGAGTACAGGACAGAACCACAGAGAGAACCTGACATGGTATGTATTCTGTCAACCATTGGAATGGGTGACAATGCTGAAAATTTTAGAAATAATCCCTTGTTCTTCAGAGTCATTGGGAGGATTCCAATAATACATTTTCCCCTCCTTTTTATTTTCTCTTCCACATCCCCTATCTATTCTGTCAGGAACAATAGCTCTAAATGCTGTTCTTCTCTGGTAAGAATTGCACAGCTTTCAGCCAAATTTAGCCTCTGTTCGTAGAGCCTGAGCATGCGGTCAGTTAACATGCTTTTACTCAATATTCCCACATCACTGGGTGGTCCTTGGATCATTTCAGCTCTTAGGTGCCCAGTAGAGTATCAGTCCTTTAAAATCCTTCTGTCCTGAAAGCTGAGGGGGTGCCCCAATGCTCGGTCATCCTGCTGCCTTTTATCTTCACAGTAGCAGCAGCAGCAGCAGCTACATTCCTCTGTTTGCAGCTTTTCTTTTGATTGCGATTCTGAGTGAGCAGCTGGGGAGGTTTGCTTGTTGTAGGTTTCCATTAGTTATCCTTCTTTTTGTGATGATCTGCTTAGGAGTGATCTGGAGATACCCTTCAGCAAATCCAACAGCAAATTATATAATATCGCACCAGATATTTGTCTACATTTTAAGAGCCAGACTATTAAATAGCAAAGGTGTGTGCTTATAGTTTGTGCATGCTTTGCTCTACTGAGACAATGTCTACCTTTCTGGTAAGGGAAACAACTTAATCATATTGGTCATAACAGCCAGACTGATCGATTGCATGTTGGCAAAGTAGTATATCTGTGCAGAAATTTAAGTGGCAACAAGAAGCCAGACCCATGTCTCTTGTATGTGAACTGCTCTCTCTGCCTGGTTCTGCTGTGACAGTGTGCTCCCCTGTCAGGCACCAACCTGACCATTGTCTCCCGTAACTCTGCCCAAGCAATAACCACCCGTGGTGGTCATAACGTGTGCATAGAATCATAGAATGGTTTAGGTTGGAAAGGACCTTGAAAATCATCTAGTTCCAACCCCCCTGCCATAGGCAGGGACACCTCCCACTAGACCAGGTTGCCCAAGGCCATGTCCAGCCTGGCCTTGAACACCTCCAGGGATGGGGCCTCAACAACCTCTCTGGGCAACATGTTCCATTGCCTTAACACCCTTAAAGGGAAAATCTTCTTCCTAATGTTCAATCTGAACCTGCCCTCTTCCAGTTTAAAGCCATTCCCCCTCATCCTATCACTACACGCCCTAGTAAAAAGTCCTTCCCCAGCTCTTCTGTAGGCCCCCTTTAGGTACTGGAAGGCTGCAATAGGATCTCCCCGGAGCCTTCTCTTCTCCAGGCTGAACAGCTGCACTCGGCTCAACGTGGTTTCAGGGAGACAGACAACAACGCAATAGCCAAGGGCTGACTTGAGCAATGCGCCCACCTCACCACAATACTGGTACTATAAGTCAGTTTACAAATATGACTATAAGTCAATCATCTTACGCCCATAAATAGTGGACAGCCCAAGAGTCCTCTGAGCTCTCCTGGAGCAGCGGGCTGCACGCCAGGATCTCTCCTTGAGTAGGGATGCTTCTCAAGGTTAGTTCCCAAGATTCAGAGATGCCGTGCCACAACAGATCCTCAGTGAGTGACTAATAGCATGCTCAACTTTGAAATTTCAGCTAAGTGATATAAAAGATTGATTGCACGTATATAATCCTTAAGACAAATCTGGGACTAGGATTGGATCCAGCCACACCTAGACTCCTCTCTGATAACAACTTTAGAAAGCAAGGAGGTCCTTTCTGAACCTCAGGACTCAATGGGAGGGTCTCCCTGGCAGTTCTGTCTGATCCTGTCCTTTATGCAGTAAATAACCAGGTGTGCCTTGCCAATGAATCTTGTTAAAACACTGTCACGCTTAGCATCAAACTTTGTTAAATTCCTGTTTTACATCACTAAATGTATTGCTGCTTCTCTCTATGAGTGAAGGGCATCACTCCGTCTGCAACATCTGGTCCTCAGCTGTTGTGCAGGAACGAAAGTCATAGTGGCTAAAATGGGTTTCCAGGTTTTCTGAAATTGCCTGGCCAAGGGACCAAAGTGATGCCTGAACCCAAAGAATTCTGAAATGAGGCTTACATAGTTAAAATAGTTAAGAAGGCCTTGTAAGAGTGAATAAACATGGGCACAGGGGTGAGTTTCACCTTATGCAAGCTTTTTGTTTATTTGTTGTCTTCAAGTCAATGAAATCTAAGAAAAATTGGAACGGTAGGTTTTAAAAAAAAAAAGTTTAATCATCCCAGGAAAAGTATAGGCAATGAAAGCCATCGGATTTCTCCTTCAGCTCATTTGGAAGAATTTATGCATGTTCTAAAATTACCAACATTTCAGTATGCAAGCAAATACAAATCCCGATAAAAAAATCTAGCCAGTATTAAATTGAATCTCCTATGTACATAAATAAACATTAAATTTCTACCACCACGCTATCAGTCAGGTTGGTATACAGCTGTGGTATTTATGCCCAAAGGAATTATTATTACTTCTCTGAGGCTTTCCTTTGTAAATCACTCACAGGAGAGAGGCTGAAGAAAATTAAGCAAGAAAGTAATCAATGCCTTGCATGTGATTTTGGTAGAAATACATACAATACTTATATTGATCTAATTTCTATTTAAGTAAACATATTTCTTTGAAGCAGGATGGCTATGTGAATTCCCCTCAGGACCACAATGACATGTTTTATTGGAGAATCTCCTCAAAAGGAACTTAACTGAACTATAGCTGATTAAAATCATTGATTAAGTGTCAGCTTCACCATGTGCTGGCATGGACCTATGGGTTTGGCACCATATTTCACCACTTTTTCCCCATCCCCTGTTTAGAAACAACAGCTATGAATGCCATTGGCTCTACGTTAATTTTATTTTCCTTTTTTTTTTTAAATTTTTAGACTTTATAATTTCTAATAGAAGCACTTCTTGTACTCTTTTAACAATATAATACAGTTTGCTCTTGTAGTGCTTCAGTCCAGTGCTGAGACCTTCCTGTACAGAGATGTGCATACTTGGTTAAGACAAAATAGTTTACAATCAAATACACAACAAGGGGACAACATCTGCATCTCATGGTTCAAAGCTGCTCTACAAACAAATTAAATTAGGTCTCATATGAAGGGCACTACTTAAAACATTATTATTTCAAAAATCAGGTCAGATTACAAGACTAACAGATTCAGGCAAGTTTAATTTCTGTAGGCAACAGAAGACAAGGGACAATGTTGCCAGTACCTCAAAGGCCACATCTAATTCCCTTATATGTAGCTGGATGGATAAGAAACACATTTTTGTCAAAAGTCTGTTACAAGGTTCAGGCTGACAATCTTCTTTATTACAAAATTTCTCAATAACTCTGTTTGTCTTCCAGTCCTATCCTGTCCCCATTTTTGCAGTTCTATACCAATATGGTAATAATTACCCCATCTCTTTTCATATAGCCTATCACATACAAGGGACAATTTTCTCTGTAATGAGTGTAAATATGGTTCCTTTAATACAAATTAGAGAAATATAATAATATGGACACATTAAGGTTCTATTAGCAATAAATGTTTTCCTTCTCTGTTGTCAGGAAATATATTCTCCTGCTCCCAAATGAATATGTATAGTGTGCACAAATTGGAAAAAAATGCATAGAAAAGAAAATGTTTTTATTTTGCTCTCTAAACCTTTTCAGTTCTGACAATCTCAGGAAATATTCATTGCATTTTTAGACAATCTTATAACTGCACATGATGGAAATAAATTAGTACAAAATACCTTTTCAGGAATCGTCCAATGGATGTAGGGGAAAAAAGAAAGCAAACCACAGACAAAGGTAGAAAGCTAAATAAGGATGTGAATATTAATCATTCAACATCTGAAAGACAGATATCTGCACAGAGACCAAACTTCTCAGCTGGTATAAATCAACAGAGACCTGTCAGAGGTGTTTTGATTTGTGTCAGCCGGGGAACCAGCTTCATGTTGCTCCTAAAGCAGGAGACAAGATGTCTGTTCCAAGTCTGCTTGGATCACTAATGGAGGTATTTTAAAGAACAAGAGTACAATCAAGCACCAATATCCATTTACACTCAATGGCAATTTAATATCCAACTCCCATTACTGGCTTTGAGAAATCTCTGTACAAAGCCACAACTTTACATTACCATTTTTATGTGTTCTAAGAATGGATACCTTTCCTGGAATGTGCGTCCAGTTAAACAATCATCAGATATTTCTTGGGAAAAAAATGAGTTCTGATTATATGTGTAATACACCACTGACTTTAAATATTTTTTTCTTTTTTTTTTTAACTTGGCCTTTTAACATAAAGGGAAAAGTTTTGTGGTTTTGTTTGGAGAGTGGCAGCAGATATAGTAACAGAACTATAAGAACAATGATGGGAGTGAGAAATTAATCATCAAGTTAATTTGATACAACACAGGAAGACTAGAGTGAAATACATCATTCCTAACTGTTAATTAGTCTTCAACCTAAGCAATAAGGTAGTATGGAAACATCGGCCAAGAAAACAAAGTAATTTTACATTATGAAAAAATGTTAATATAAACTGGAAAAAGTGGCTGAGAAATAGCTGTTATTCCCATTCATTCGTATGCTCAGCTGTTTTCTATTAACCTGTAGGTAACCATATAATTGAGTCCTGATGATACATGAGTAATCACTGCTTTAAGGCACAAAGTTGAATACACTTTTGGAGGAAGCAGTCCTGCTTCAAAGATTTGCCCTGTGCTCAGCAGAATACATTTCCACCTTTCCTTTGCATTGCCTTTCATTTGAATTCTAATCCTTTCAATTTGATCGTAATCTTTCATCCATAAGTGGTTACGGATTGGGAGCAGATCCAAGGAAGTCAGGGAAACTGTTCCGTAATGAAATAGCAAAATCTTATCTTAGACAATTTTGGTAGCCTTTGGCTGGCAGGAAGAAGTAGACACAGCAAATGTGAAGAAAATCAAGTTGATCATGTCTGCAGAAATGACGTGTGAAGTGACCAAATATGACTGGGTAATGAGGAAGTTGTGGTGCAGGGCAATGTCGGGAGGAAGACCTCTAGGTCTCTAGTTCAACTTTCTTTTCTAATCAGGACTAACATCAAAGCTAGGGCAGGTTTATAAGGACCTTGCGTAGTCAAGTTCTTTAAAACCTTCGAGGATGGAGACAGGCCCACCTCCCCTGGCACGTGTTCCTGTATTTTTGCAGCAGCACAGTGAATAATTTTATTTTTATCTAGCCAGAATGTTCCTATTTGCAACTTGTACCCATTGTCTTCTTTCACAGCACATAGCGGAGAAGAGCCTGCCTTTGCTGTCATGAGGGCACAGTGTTGTCTCAGGTACAACCTGCTGTCCACCCTGACTCCAAGTGGGTTTCTTCAGAGCTATGTCACCTGGCCTGGTTTTCCCCAACCTGTATTGACTCACAGGGTTGTACCATCTTGGGTGCAGGATTTCACATTTGTCTTTTTTTATATCTATATTTTATTATTATTCTTTATATAATGTATACTATTTATTTATTGTTTTATGGTGGGAAGGGATGAGTTATTAATGCATTATTTCTTGTAATATATATGAAGTGTTAAGTTCTAGACAGATTGTTCAGAAGGACTTTGTAACAGAGTAATGGAATAGTTCAGGAGTGGAAGAACGCACTTGAATTTTTACTGGGATATGTGTGTCAAGGGCTGGATTAGGAAACAAACTTGAACTTTAGTCTTTGATAGGCTGGCGTTGCAATTATAGACAATATTACGGTAGCAGAGTTCCAGGTTGCAAGACTTTCTGGGACAGAAATATGTGTTTTCAGCTGCTAGTGTCGTGTGACTCCAAAAGTACTGGAGCAATGCAAGTAAATACATGGTTATTCTTATTTTTTGTGTTATTGGTGTTGTATTACTGAGAGAAGGGAAAATCTGCTGCCACTCATTCCATCTGCTAAAAGCCATTTGTTTTGTCATAACTCAGACGAAGATGTCAGTATTACTAAAGCCAGGATAATTTTTCTTTGCGTCTGGTATGAAATGTCCTACATGTACTTTAAATTAATGCATCTTAGTATAGAAAGAGGCACCCAAAAAAAGGGATTCCCATCATCTTGGAAATTTCTTTTCCTATCCTCTTCTTCCCCAAAATAATAGTGAAAAGCCAAATGTAATTTTCTAATAACAGTAGAATATCCCAGTATATGTATATTGGTATAGATCCATTGAAATAACTCCACATATATGATGACTTATATCAACTGAATTTAATTCAATAGTAATTACTTAATTTAATTCAGCAGTAAAAATCCTAACACTAACAAGATATTCTTCCGCAAATCTTCTAAATTTTTTAGTTGACTTTATTTGATAGCTCTGTGGATCTTGTGGTTTGCTTATTCCAATTTAAATTTATGATATTATTTTAAGATATAGATCAATGCTTAATACTTTTTTAAAATTCCACCATAGAATTTGACTTGACTTTATTCCTTAAGCAAATTTTGAAAATCTCATTGTTAATGATATTTTACTGATTAGTATTTGCCATTTTTTACCTGGTTCATTCTCCTTTCCTTTCCTTCTAGCTCTAGACACTAAAAAGCTCTAGGGACTTGCCTGCATTTGCTGCTGTTGTACACTGTATAACTATAAAATATTTCTGAACTATTCAAAGGTAAATAAATCAGTTGTATAAAATGAATAAAAACTATGAAACATCCAGATGGAGCTTTCTAACCATCAAAAAGGTAATCAGCATTTTGCTTAGCAACCAAACTTTAATTATGCTAGTTAAGCTTGGAGGTGGAAAAAGAAGTGGAAGATCTGATGCTTAACTAAAATTGATTGACTCCATAAAATGTCCTTGAATAAAAGGACGGAAATAACCCGACCTTTGGAAACTATTACACAAACAAAGTATAATTAAAATGATTTTGTCATCTTGAAAGTGTTTGACTGATCACTTGTAAGTATGTTGTCAACAAGGTGTTACAATATTCTAATAGTTTTCATAGTCATCTTTTGAAAGGAAACAATTTTTGAGAAGGGAATAATAAATACGCTGCTACTTCAGGTGAAGGAAAGGTATGATTTCCAATACATACGCAAAACAACAATATGGTGAAAACATCAGGCTGTTAATGAATCACTCTTCATAGTAAAATTAGTTTTTCTAGAAATGTAGACTGACCTGGTGATAACCATGACTACCAGAACAAATCTGGGCTAGAAATAATCAGACCAAACATAAACCAATGGAGTCATCTATTGTCCTGCTACAATTAGTGGGAACAAGTCATCTCATCCCCAAAAGATGTTTAACATAGCTCAGCTGAATCACCTGCCTATGTGCCTTCTTTACTTATATATGATGGACAGAGGAAGGAAATACATCTGACAAAATGTGATATCTACATTGGTACCAAACCAGTATGATTTATCTGGAATACTCTAGAGGAATCTCTGTTTAACAATCTCTATTTTCTTCCACAGACTTAATTAACTTTGATCTGCAGCTCAGCTGTAGAGACCCCAGGGTGCTTGAGATTTTCCACAGCCTTGGTTATTCAGATGGGGTCAACCCCATTGCTAGTTTGATCAGATTGGGCTAGAACTTCTAATATAAAAAGATAATGGCAGGTTTTATTGGAATCTTTGGAGTTCATATGAGAACACCAGGCATAAGCATAGTAAAAAAAAAAATTAAAAATCAAGTTAGTACATTAAATCATCTTCTAAAATTGATTCCCCAGGATTTGAAGGAATGGAAATTATGAAAAACTTCTGTCACCATGTATGATGACATGCTAATGTGATTCCTTTTCATATTTCCTGTTGTTTCTGTGGAAAAAAAAAATATATATATATATAAATCCCTGCAAATATTTGAGTTATGAAAGCTCAAGACATTCCTAGTGACACTGGGGCCTCTTTTACAGACAAAAAAAAAAAAAGAATAACACTGTAGTGGAAAACTTTAAAGTTAATGCAAGTATTCAATTTAAAATAAGTAATATCTGTGACAGCTTGATGTGTTACGGAACTCGTGAAAAGAGTTGGAAGAAGGTATCACTGGAAACATTGAAGAAGTATTGCACTAATCTGATTTTTTTTTTAAATCAGTTTCGACACCTTACTCTAGAGACACTTTTATAAAGAATGATGTGTTACAGCTTCAGCATGAGGACTTCCTTGTGATAAGCGTGTATTCAAATACGTATTCTACCTGTACACGATGTGGCTATTAAGAGTCATCATCCCTGAGTGACCGGAGAGCCGAAAAGTCAGAGACTGACTTCTACCAATGTTACGCTGAACATCCAGAGGCTGAGAAAACTTGCCAGTTTAATTTTCAAAAAACTGATTTCTATGCATTTGATTTAAAGAACCTCTATGATACCAAGATCATCTTCAACTGTACCATCTGGTAGCAGCTCATAATCTTACAGTAGTTAAGTGTGATGAAAGCCAACTTAACAATTAATGCAGATGTCTCTTTAGGGGATTCATTGTATATCTCTCTTTGATGCTGTCCACCAGCAAGATTATGATGCAAAAGTCTCTTTTGGCCTGACTTTTATCCCATTCTTATGAATTTTGAACCAGGACCTGCACAAATTATATCAGATCTGCAGGTTAGCAGTAAAGTCATGTTAGGGGTGAATCATAGCCTTCCTTCTTCTGTCTAAAAAAACAATCATAATTTTTCCATCCCTTGCTGAAACTTAACAGTCTGCCAGGTGGCAACCGCCATTTCAGAGACATATGCTTGAAAAGCAAAATGTCTGTTCAGTCATCCTGAGACAATTGCCCTCACAAATGTGATTCCAGTGATAACTATACTGGATTTGGAGCTATGCAGCAAAATTAAACTTGTGGTCTCAGAGGCTTTTAAAAACCACTTGGCCTGATGATAGAATCACTCTGTGCCAGCAAATGCTTTCTTTTTCTTCTTTTTTTTTTTTTTTTCCTCATCTAAAGTGTCCCCAAAGTAGCTGGGGCATTGTTTCTTCTTTTTTAAAGATGCAATTGGTAGCATAGTGAACAAAGATGCAGACATCTGGACTAGCTCTCAGCCAAAATTTTTGATGCCTTTTCTAACACACTGCTTATCCTTCACAACTGCTGGAGGGCAAAAAGTTAGAAAATGCAAACCAAAGGAACACTCCCTGCACACACACCCCCTCATGAAATCTTGCACCCACAGGACCTACTGTTGGTCTTTATAAGCCTGAACCAAGGCAGTGAAAAAGGCCTCCTGAGTGTAGCTGCGGTTACGTTTACACACAATGCATTGATTCCTTCCAAACTCCTCTAACAGCCAAAGGATGAGCTGGATAGACTTAATAAATACGTTTGGCAGGTAAAAGTATGACTGGGGCGCAGGTAAAAAGTATGACTGGGGCCACACCTGGCTTCATGGTCCTCAGTCAGTGGGTAGCCCCTACGTAACCATAGACCTGTGGGAGCCAAGAGTGACCCTGCGAAACAAGCTTGGCATGGGAAGCTCTGGGAATCTGTGTTGTCAGATTTACTGCAGATGCAATGTAGTCTCTCCATGTGCACAAATGGGGTTTGGCCCTTCAGTATTTATACTGTGGCCTCAAGCATTGAGTGCTCATGCCTTGGAACAGAATTCCCCCCCCTCCCCCCTTGAAGTCTCTCTCTAAATGGGTCTATGATGCTGCAGGCACCACAGGTTTCAATTTTCCCTTGGATTAATGTTTTGCATAGATCTAACAAAGTCAAGATCAAAGGTTAGAAACTATTTCCTAGTCAGTTATGCAGATTATCAGCAACTGAGCAGAATGACAAGTTTGTTCAAAAAAAAAAAAAAAACATAAATAAAAGAAAATCTGGAAGGAGGTACTCAACAGAAGAGTGTAAAAACAGAATATGCAGAGCTTTCCCTTTATAGATTCTTTAGTCTGAGATGACCCTGTCTCTGGATTCACCTCTGCCTACACTCTTTGGCTTCAGTAACTCCCCACATTTTTTTGCAGTGCACAAAGAGTTTAGTTGATCTTATTTGGGCTACTTCCTCCAAGATAGACATCCAGTCTGCTTTCCAAATGAAGAATATCTAGCTTTCTTGGAATAAATAGGGTACATAGATGCTTTTCTCTGGCTAATTTCTTGTGTAATCCATTGGCTTCAGGAAGGGATCAACGAATTAAAAAATATTTTTACATACAGTAGAGGGAATCAATTGAAAACAATTGTTTTTACTATTATTCAATTCACATTGTCTTGTTTTCATGACGCATAACACTCTCTACAGGTAAAATCAGATCACCCTGTTATACAGTGGTACTTTTAGTAGCGAAGTTTGTTCACTGTGGTTTTAAAAGAAAAAGGAGATAAAAAAGTGAGAGCAGGTGTTCCTGACTCCAACAGGTATTCCCAGCAGAGGTACTTCAGATTTTTGATGCACCCATCTGTGTGGCCTTACCTCAGGTGATTAGTGACTCTAAAAGATGTGACATTTGCGACTTACTGATATTATACACTGGCCAGCACTATATCAATCACTGCTGCCAGATGCAAATGCAACCTGTCACCAAAAGACATCCCTTTTCCCAAAGCAGTTTTATGTCAAGATGAGAGCAGTGTGTTCCTGCTTGAGCTGACACAGACCAACTCTACTGAAGTCCATGGAATTATACAAAAGTTAAACTAGGTTACATCAAGCTATATATGGTAAAACCTTCTTTCATCTGTTCCCTTGTAAACTCAGCATGACTACAGCCATCTCAGTGATGCTACTGCAGTGTTATACTAATGCACCAGGGTGGTGTGTGCAAATTTAGCCCCATGTGTTACTACTGGAACTAACTGGATTTTTCTCCATGGTCTGTTATTATAATTGGGAAGCATCGACTATGGGAATGCACTATGGGACTGCAATAATTTAAACAGCATCTACAGGAGACTTCCCTAGAACAGCATCTGAAAGATGTTACGAAGCCTCTCAGCTCACTTTGACTCTTGGATATCCACTTTCTAAAGGCTTAGAATCCTGGGACAGTTGGCTGACTATCCTGGAAATTTTAGTGGTATTGATTCCTAGATTCCTGTACCGTTGCACTCCCATGACTGAATCAGGAATCCCAAACTTCCAGATTTCTTTGTTTGTGCACTAGAACTATTAATATCCGTAGGATTCAAAATTAGGAAATCAGATAGGGCTCCTAAGCTTTTGTACTTCCAGATTTTTTTCTTTTCAGGTGGAATTTCACTTGGTTTACTTATTCATGTAAACTTTCAGAATTTAACACGTTTCCAGCATTTCTACTGTCAGATTGCAGATAGTTAGAAAACTTGCCTTGGAAATATATATCAAAATCTTTTTCCGTATACCAGCACTGCCAATCATTGTCCAATTCCAGTCACTGAATTTTTGAGATCCTGTTATTACTACTAGATAGTTATTTGTTGACAGTCATGTCTCAGTAAGTAGCTTGGGCCCCGAGTCATGCTAACATTCTGTTTTCCAAGAATTAATTTTCCCAGGCCAGCTCAGAACGTGGGTGAAATAGACATGTGACCAACAGCTTTTGAGTCTCTAACTGTATCTTTACTGGTGCTATCAAATATCAAGACCCTGTCAGACCTTTATGCTACCTATTTTCAAATGCTTACCTGAAGCGCCTGAGTCTCTAATGCTTAAATTGGAGAATCCAAGGAGCAGAGTTCTTGGGTGCATCCGGACACCATGTAGCATAATTCCTTTCCTCTGTCTGAGATGTTGCTTTCTGTGCTATGAAACTTAAGTCATGAGGACAGGAAGGGGCTGCAGAACACTTGGATCAGTGTACTGACCTGCAAAAAGGGGAATTCAGGCATACTGATGTGTATCAATCATACGGCATGAAGGACCTTAAATCTCTGTATGCTCCACTGATGCTAAGTTGACAGATATCAGCAGTTCCACTTAGTGATCTAATCAGCCAAAAACTGAGTAGTTCCTTGGGAGTGCCTCACTGGAGAAGGAACCTGGGGAGACTGAATGTATATAGCTAGGAAGTTCAGGTGTCTGAATTTATGGTGGATTAATACTAATGCTTTGTGGAATGCTAAATGTTAGAGCAGATTCACAACAGTTTCAGTGGGTATAGCCCAGTGTTTTATCAAACATGGCCACAGTTAGTCCTATTAACTTCTGTGGGGGTCTTTACAATAGCTTATGGGATACCGCTCCAGAGAAACATGGTGCTTGTTCATCAGTTGCATGCATTTCTCCTAGAGTTTTAGAGCTTTCTAATCTTACAGCTTTGAAATATTTATAGATGCTTGTAATTACTGCAATGCCTTCTTGGGAAATTTTCAAGTTGTTTTTTTAAAAATGCATGAGTATGGTTTGCTTTAACAGCTATTTCTGGATTCAGATGCAAAATATCCCTTCCTTTCACCACTTACTCATTCACTCAACCTTTAGGTTGGGGGTGGGGAGCAGGAGAGAGCAAGTTTAGGCATTGCACTTTTATCAATTTGTCTTTAATACCATTAATACTTCAGCAGTGGGTATGGCTCTTTTTTGTTAGCAACAAGAGATGGGCAGAGGATTCATTGACAAAGACTGTAACCCTTGCAAAGTTGTTGTTGTTGTTGTTGTTGTTGCATTTTGAAGTATATGAAGTTCTTTTTGGAGACAAAAGTGGCTGTCTTTCTCTCTGCTCCTGCCCTTTCTAGGTCCATCAGTCTGAAATACTCTGTGATTTGAAACTCTACAGAAGAGGTTGGTGGGAAAAAAGACAGCTGAAATAGTTATTGAGTGACTATTTGCATGTAAGTGGCAGTCTTCCTAGTTTTGCATCTTAGTTTCAGTTCAGTTACAGGTGACTTATCAATATAAAATATAAAAAATAATAATTATAATAGTAATTATAGCAATTTTCTGAAAATAATGATGATTATGACAGTATCAATAATATCACGTTGTACTTAGCAACTTTACAGCTTACAATATTTTATAAAAAGGTCACTATTATTATCCCTGTGGCTTTTTTAATAGGTGGTAAAACCAGAGAGTAAAGAAGAAATTAATTTATCCAAGGTCACTCCACAGAGCAAGGGAAAAGCTATGAATTGAAATCAGGTTTTCTGAGTCCCAAGTCAGATCATTAACGTATGGTGACAATGCTTCTTATGAAGGATAGCAGGCACTTAAGAAAATGAAATACCACAGCATTAAATAAAAAGCGCCACATTAAAGATTTTTGTTTTGCACACTTTATAGTCTATTCCCTTTTATGAATTCCAGAAATCCACATTTATTTACAAAACACAGAGGAGAAAGAGAAGATGACCAGTGACCGTTACTATTAGTAAACTTTTCAGACAGTATTTTTTTCTGAATAAAACATGTTGGGATACTCTTGCAGGTAGAATGTATAGTGAGGAATAGAGTATAATTACTACTGATGTTACTGTTGTCAGGTGGTGAAGATGTAGGCAATACATGCATAGATTGGCTAGTAGACCTAAACACTGACTTCTTGCCTGCCTTTGTCACAAAATACAACGTTCACTGAGGCAAAATCTCAGGTTCTCATATTCTGATATGGTCTGAGCTGGGATATGATACTCCCATCTTGCTTTTCCACTGGGGGAGTCAGGTATCACCTAATACCACAAATTATTCATCATTAAAGGGTCAGCAGTTGCCATTTCTGAAGTTATTTCTTATTCTAGCTTTGTGCATGGACTTTCTCAGTATCTCTTCGAGCTAGCATGAAGATCTGACAACAAACAAACCAAAAACCCCTCAGTTCAAGAAGGACAGAGAGCTGCTGGAGAGAGTCCAGCGTAGGGCAACTAAGATGATTAAGGGAGTGGAGCATCTCCCTTATGAGGAAAGACTGAGGGAGCTGGGTCTCTTTAGTTTGGAGAAGAGGAGACTGAGGGGTGATCTTATTAGCGTTTATAAATATATAAAGGGGGAATGTCATGAGGATGGAGCCAGGCTCTTCTCAGTAGCGACCAGTGATAGGACAAGGGGTAATGGATTCAAGCTGGAACACAAGAGGTTCCACTTAAATTTGAGAAGAAACTTCTTCTCAGTGAGGGTGACAGAGCACTGGAACAGGCTGCCCAGGGAGGTTGTGGAGTCTCCTTCTCTGGAGACATTCAAAACTCGCCTGGACGCCTTCCTGTGCAACCTCATCTAGGTGTTCCTGCTCCGACAGGGGGATTGGACTAGATGATCTTTTGAGGTCCCTTCCAATCCCTAGCATACTGTGATACTGTGATACTGTGAAAAACCAAAACCAGGAGAGATATCATGAAGGTGGGAAAATGTACTTTGTTGATGGCCTCAGAAGTTAAGTAAACACTAATTTGTGTGCAATGTTCTCTGTCCAGAGGCAATCCCAGTTTGCCAATTATTAACTTTACTTTTGATTAGTTCAGCAAATCTCAAAGGGTAAATGCTGCATTAATAATGAGCTCTAGGCATTAGCAGGACGTGTGAAGATCTTGCTGTACTGACTGTGGGTATTCCCAGTGAGAATATTTGTAAAAACACAGTATAAATAAGGAAGCTATTAAAATGCTCTAGATTCTCAATGACTTGGAGAATTTGGGGCACTTAAATTTTTTAATATCTTTGTATTTTTTCTAGGATGGGGAAAAAAAGACAATTTAAAACAGTTTAAAAAAACAAAAGACTGGGATTATCTTTTCAATTTTCCATTCAAATAATCTAATTTTGACACTAAGCTTGGTAAGTAAACATAGTGGGTCATATTTTCCACTGGTGTCAATTTTTCAAGATGCGTTGTTTTTTTCTGAGAGATCTATACCCATTTACCCCACTGTTTCATAAAGGACTGCAGATCACTCTAATATAGAAGGGTGGTAGCTCTGTCGACCTGTTAAGTATTTCTTCATTGTGGGAAATGTGCATAGCTGGACTGATGAATAGTTGAACTGTGTAGCCAAACAGTCAGAAAGAGATGATAGACTGGATAACGCCGAAAAGCCTAGATGTATGTGCATGGTATTAAATATTCTATTAAATCGAAGATGATGTTTTAAACTACAAAATAATAAAAAGATGGCATTTAAGAGAAAATCCTTTGATTATAAGTTATTTAATAAAATAAAAATGTTTAAAAAAGACCAATTACCTTCATTGCTTTTGGTTACTTACCATAAGAGATCAACAATTACCTGCTTGCTTAAGCTGTGAGAGCCCTGGGTTCAATTCCCAATTATTTATGGCAAAGATCCTGCATTTTAGAGATTGTGGAGATTGTGGAGTTTTACAGTTCTGATGTCTTCTTAATTTTTTTCCATTTGTATAACTAAACACTCAAGGAAAGCACAGCCTGCATTTTTCACCTACTCAGTGAATATCCCAACCAAAACCAGCAAAACTACATCATATTGTGATAGAACTTGATCACAAGAGTGGTTGGAAAACAATACGTTGCTATAGGTCTATGCTCTTAGTCAGGCAGAGGATAAATTTTTATTATGGATACAAATGGTATATTTTAAGACTGTACCTTCTGTAGCCGTGTCAGAGTACCTTCTCCTGTGAGAGCAGGAGATCACTTTCAACAAACATAATATGAATTTAAGTAATTTCTGATGGGTGGAAAAAGGAAACTTGAGCCTTCCTCCACTTGGTCTTCACCACTGACATATTGTTTCTAGCAAGGATATCACCACCTGACTTTTTATTTCTGTGAAATTAAATAAAACCTCAAAGTTTTTGAGGAATTGGTGTCTAGTTCATTAAATTCTGGGATAACTGAAAGCTGAGTCTCGTGATAAATTTACTATTTTAATACTAAGACTACTAGTAGTAGCAACACCCAGACATACTGTTTTCACTATGGCCAACATAAGACTCTTCACAGAACTCAAATGAGTGGGGAAAAATATATAGGTACTCTGAAGAGCAATGAACAATTTGATCTATTTAGATTCAGGTGGTGTTAAAATTGTTATACTTATTTGACAGTGTAGATAAAAGCAGGAAGAATATCAAATGGATGGGATTTATCAATGAGGGGTGAAGAAAAGAGAAATATTTTTGTCAAACACATTTGAAAATGTTGTTAATTTTCCTGTTGGTTAGATTTTGTGTCCCATTTGTGCTTGTGTTACTCTACTTAAATCATCTTTAAACTCTTTACATTATAGTAAGCAAAGAAGCTGTCCTGTGGCAAATGTTCAGTAAAAAGCTCGATTCTCACAGAACTTTTTCACTAGAATGTCCCAAGCAGCTTTTATGGAGTACCTCCCAATATTCATCTTTAGTCAGTGGACATCTTCCTAGTTATCTCAATGGGGTCAGTTCAGGTCTTTGTGAGGAGAAGACAAAATCAAACATGTCAGAAGATTTACGTAGCACTACAAAGTCTTGATCAGTGGACTTGACTCAAAATATGTCTGGATATTTAGTAGGCATAAAAACAGTTCACAGAGAAATGGTGCTCAGGTATACAATTGAACAGAATACAAGATCAAGATTTAGATTTATCACAACGTGTTTTACAAGCCAAAAAAAAAAGAGAGGTATTATTAAATAATTGAAAATATTTCTGTCTCCATTTTTTCTTCTTCTTTTTTTTTTTTTTTAATTTAATCTGCCATGGAAAACCAGACATTTTAATTAAGACCTGAAAACATTTGCTTTCCAAATTATTTTCTTCAAAATTTCCTTATATCAAAATGATGTTCTTAATTGTTTCTATTTCTATTTCTAAATGAAGTTAATAAGAAGGTTTTCTGAGAAAATTGAAAAGTGTAGGTATAAATGAAATATTTGATTATTTTCAATTAGCCAAAAACTAAATGAATTTTCCTATGCAAAGCCATTGAACCAGCCCTTCAGCAGTTTAAAGAATGATTCCAGGGGAAAGGAGCAATTATATAAAAAGATTAGACCTGATCTTCCACTTTATAATAAGCAGCATAATTTAATCTAATTCATTGGTTTTCTTCTTATTCAATTTAGGATTAAATTAGGTTCTTCATTTCACCGATATATATCTGAATTAAATAAAAATGTTTGGACTTCCCCATATACTAAATTTGCTATCATATCAGTTAATGCAGAGATACAGAACACCAGTCAAGGACTGAGAAATGAGCTAATACTTTTTGAGGTGAAGAGGCTGATTGCTTTCTCACTGTTTAATGTCTATAAGTCCCAAAGTTTAAAATATAACAGTAGGATAACAGTTTGGTATATGTGGGGATCATGTGTGCTTTGCAATGTTGAAACAACTCTTCTATTAAAAATATACAAAATAATTTCATGATTAAATATAGAAAAAACATTTTAAAAGTTATGAAAAACAGTATAAGCAGCTTTAAGAACAGAATATTGCTAGAAAATGAACTCATAACATTTATGCCCATTACTTACACTAGAAATACAAAATAACATTTATTTCCTTTAACCATTAAATCTACTTTAATGTCATAGAAATGGATGGATAAATGAATGAGCCAGAGTGCAAAATATTCCATTATAGTAAGACTGCTATACACAGAATACTTATTTCATCCAAACATGTATACACTTTAGAAGTACAATATATGATAGATTATAATAAAGCAACAACAATAAATCCATGGCTGTGATTTTTCTAGTCAGTATTGCCTTTCTCTGTGGCCATTCTCCAAAGACACTGAGATTCTGTTTGCCTCTACTACACATAACTCAAAATCTATACTTTTGCAGAGTCTTATACTTTGATTCTTTAAATAAGTCAATGCAGACTTTGTGCTCTGAAGAAAATAAAGCATATATACTTAGTGCCCCTCAACTGGGGTATAGATTTAATCTGTAAGGAACAGACCAGAGTCTTTCAGCACCACTTACGTTGGGGTGGTTAGTCTTGCAAAACATAGCTCTGTCACTGAAACTGAACCCTAAGCCTTGAATCTTATTTTCCAAGAGAAATTTTAAATCAAAATTTTTCACTGCCACTCATAAGCATGTAAGAGAGATTTTTAAATCGGTTGAAGAAAAAAATAACTCAAAGAAATACAAACTCCTACTTATACATTGCCTGCTAGGGGGTAGGCTCCTAGAAAGCTTATAGAAAATTCCATAGTGTGATTCTTACCCTGTCTGTGTTTTATTAAGTTCTAAAGGCAGAATTAGGGATTTTTATGTATTGGGATTTTTATGTATTGGGATATGCAAAAGCTCTTAACTTTGCAGATTCCAATTAAATTGCTCTACATTTTTAAACATCGGAACATCTTTGAATATCTGCTTCAAAACCCCTGGTCTTTGTGCCCATTGCATACAATCCCCTTAATTATAATAGCTGAGCACTTTGCGCTGCATTTTATCCCTGCGAGACAGGCAAGTGCTCTCACAGCTTTGATAGCCTGAGAGTGGCATATGTAATAGATTTAGAGGCTTTCCCAGAGTCACACAGAGACCTTGGGATGAAGCCAAGAAGTGAACTCATGCTCCTCAATTTCAATCCACTGCTTTATCTGGTCATCCTTTCTTTGTTCCTGGAAAGGGCTAGAGTGGGAGCAGACAGGATGATGGCTTAAATACACTTCTGTCGCCCTTTCATTATTGTCTAACTCCTTCCCTAATTATTTTACTCCTAATATGCAACAGATTGTCTTGAACATGACATGGTCCACTAGAATCTCGCTTCACTGCAACTTCATTACTTGGAAATTGTAATTGTAATGCTTCATTTGTCTTTGATGTTACTTCATAAGTGACAATTTTGAGACTCAGCAGAGAATAGCCTAATGTTTCTGCAGACCCTAATGTGTCACATGAGTTGCTGCTCGTGCATTTTTCCTCAGTGCTCTACAGTGAGAGATGAAGGTTGAGTAAACAAATATCCCTCTGGAATAGGATTCAGGCACTGCATTGGGATTCACTGTGGGAAAAAAGTTCCAAGTGAGGCAAGATGAGATTAAGACAATGGAAAAATAGAAAAAAACTAAAATAAAAAATATTTTTTTTGTTCTTTGGGTAATCTCAATGCTATGGGTTTCCACTCCTTACTTAGCACTACTTTTTTGTATTTTCAGAATGAATCAAGGAGTGTGTAGGAACATTCATCGTGGTGGGGGAGTCTGTGCAACTAAGTTTAAAAACATGCAATGTTCTCATTGTCATCTTTTGAATTATAGGAATATACAGTAATCAAATTTAATATAACAAAAACATAGAATTTTTAAAAGTGCTTGAGTTCTTCACATAGAAAGCATTTTAAAGCCCTTACACATGTTTTATGATTATTTTGATGCCTCTTGTGGCGTTAAGCACATGCAGTATCCTGCAGACACCTCATCACCCATCCCAAATGTCACTAGTTTAAGACAGAGGCTTATGTGTGATTCTGCAGCTCCCCACTCCTGCTGCTTCTCCTTCAGCTGAAGTCATATTGAGGTTTGTGACATTTCACTTACAGGAATATCATTAGAGAGAATTATGACCTCAGATGAGGGAGAAGCAGCAGGAATAAATGAGATCTTCAGGAGTAAGTCTCATGTTTTTGTAGAAACATTTGTGAGATCAAATTCAGAGATCAGAAAAAAAAAGAGAGAAAAAATTAGAAAGTACTACATGGCTGGAACTTTCTCAAATGGATTGTTTTCCAAGTTTTCAGGAAGCATCTGGGACTGAGACTTCAAATGCGGTGACATTTTACTTGCCAAAATGTAACAGAGGAAAAATTAAAATTGGATCACAGCACATAAGTCTGAATTAATCTTTCTCTCCTCCTTATCTTCCTTTCACTTTCATATATGACCTCCATCACAATGAAGTCTAAGAGTCTGGGCAAACCTACAGTGATGCAAACTGACACAGTTCTTCAGCGAAGCTTCATTAATTTGTAGTGCTGACGATATGACCCTACTAACAT
The DNA here is from genome assembly GCF_965231255.1 of Vanellus vanellus. Lineage (NCBI taxonomy): Eukaryota > Metazoa > Chordata > Aves > Charadriiformes > Charadriidae > Vanellus > Vanellus vanellus. The sequence continues at coordinate 48,873,238 of NC_138909.1, read as the reverse complement.
CATTGGAATTACATTTGATGCCTACTACAAATTCAGAAAATGGCTTTGAAAGACATGACTGATTATGCTACATTTGCTTCTTGTAAAGAAAGTGGATATTTCTCTCTGGAACTTTTAATCCCCCATGACATTTCAAGTGTAACTAGTATAATCAGAATCAGAATCAAACCCAAAGGATCAAGAAATTAAAAAGAGTAATTACATTATCAGATTAGAGGAAAAATTACCACAGTCTTAAAGGGATGACAGAGGTTTAATTGCTATGTGAAAAATGTTTCATTTTCACAGGAAAAAGGAATATTAATACGCACTTCAGCGTAACCTTCATGTTGTCTTCTCTGGGAGGTGAACGCGTGAGACAGCATAACACACTCTGGGTTTCTGAGCAGAGTGGGAAAACCTGAATTTTGTTGGTCTGAGGCAGTGCAGGTGCGAGGAGAAGAGCTGGGGTACAGGAAAGGGCTGGGGCGAGGTGGAAAAGGGGAGGGATGAGCCTCCCAGCTCCTCGTGCTGTGGAGGGATGGGACAAGTAAGGAGAATGGCCAGTAACACTGGAAGTGTTGCTTTTCCTTTTTTTCCCCAGTAATAACCATTACACTATGCTCCTGTCTGGAGCAGCAGAAGCGGTCAGCACACCAGTGGCATAAGGAAAGCAGGAAGGTGACTGTGGCCGTGTTGTTGTCTCTGATGGTCTATGCTTAGAGGTAACCGCCTCCTCTGTCTAAAGCTAGAAATGTCTTTTCCGTGCAAAGGTTATAAGTGTAAAGTGGAATCCTTTCAGCCAGGAAATCTACAGATTTATTAACTTCTCGAAGCTATGAAGAAGTTTTTCTGGATTAAATTCCACAGGTCCTCATGGCAATTTCTACAGAATGTTATTAATATTTGAAGACTCCCTTTAGTGTTTTGCAGTGCTCACCGTGAATTTCTTGGCCCACGGCCTATGTTTACACCGATCAGTGAAGCAATGCCACAACAGGGCCTTGTAACGCACTTGCAATCACCTACAAGTGTTCAGCCCTAGTCAGTTGTTACCGATGTGGTTTTAGGGCTTGCTGATGTAACCCCCAAATTCCCAGACACATCTCAAAGCCAAGTACAAGCCAGGAGGTGTTCCCACAAAGCAGTTTTTCTGTCACCACCCTGTTTCAGGGAAAATGGTAAAGTTTAGCTGTTTAAAAATAAGTGGTGCTGTACAAGTTGACTTCAGGGAGAAGAATGTGCCCTAATTGGTTTCCTAGACATAATCAGGCACTGTCAGGTGCAGACTATTAAACATCCTCTCCATCCTTTCTCAGAGCTGGATAGATTTGGTATCTTCCAAGCTAGAAGTTAGCCACATCAGCATGGATCTATTGCACTCATAACTCCTATATAGAGGCAGAACTTATTAACTGGGGCTTGGTGCTGTGCTTGATCAGTTTCTGACTATTTTCTAGTAGAGTCATATAGCCATGCAGCTCTCATGAAGGTGATTTTCAAAACATAACAAAAAATGGACTTTCCAAAAATGATTTGTCATTTTTGTCATTCTAAATTCAAGATGTCAGTGAATTAGCTGTTTAATTGAAGAAGCTAGTAGAATTTGAAACTTCAGTAGTTACATTAGTCTGTTAAAATCAATAATGAAAAATACAAATCTGATCAGTTGCCATGACTTCTAGCTTTATTTTGCCAACAGATTTCAGAATCCCAGTCATGCTGTTGTCTGAACTGTAGTGCTACTTTCTTTAGGTTCTCTGCTGTCACTATGGGTTTTTTTGCTTAACTGTTGGCTCGCTGCTTTCCTGATGAAGTGAACAGGATGGGATATGACACACATTACAAAACTGAAAATGGGATGACAGGGAAAGAGTACTGGTTATTCTACTCAGAATGGATTTGACAATGGTAACTTCTCCCTACCTGGCCTTGAAAACCCAGGAGATAAGTTCAGTACTTGCATATTACTTTCTGTCAATTTATTTCAAAGTATTTCACAACCTTTGTTTTCATAATTTAATGTGGGGTACAAAAATACATTTCTTCCATCCATCTGTGTATTTCATAATCTTTAGTTCCTGTTTTCCTGGCTTACTGCACTTACGAGTTTGTCCTGGGAAAATCTTAACTTCATGAATAAGTAGTCTGCTTCAAGTATAGCCAACGGACTTTAATTGCTGATGTTCTCATGGCAGAAAAAATCTCTATGTTTTTAAAAATTTAAAGTTTTATGTGTTTAATTGAATATGTTATATTACCTATTGAGTTACACTGCATTTGGGATTCTGTTTTAAATAAATCCAAAAATCTTTACTTTTTATAGCCTCATGGTGGACTTTTAAAATCTTAATTAATTCTTAGAGTCTTTAAATATGGCCATTAAAGAAACTGCTGTTCTTTCTCCTTCACAGATTTTGGAAAGTTGGTTATAAAGAGGAGAGTAAAGAACATTTAACCAAGAAGAAAATCTGAAGTGCTGTGTTTCAAAGTAAGTGTAAACATATATTTCTGGTCACAGCTCAGTGTATTTATGATTTCAGACTTGTCATTTATGACAGCAATCGGAAAATTACTGATGTGTCTTTAGCTGAAATAACTCATTTAACAAAATAAGGAGTAAAAATTATAAACAAGTGCTACTCTGTTTCCAAGTATGAAAAATAAACAGTAATCAATATTCTCTGAAAATTTATAAAATCTCAAACAAGTTGGTAATGCTCTAATAAAAAAAAAGATTAATTTTAACAGTTCTAGCAATAGCCATGTTTCAGTATTACTATTTTTCTTGAGTGTCAATGATTAACAATAATTATGCTTGCAACTGTATTGCCATTGCCATAAGCCGTGTACTGTGTTCGCAAGGCCTCAGTACTGGTGCTCGCCAGGTTTGCTCTGTCTGAACTTTTCCTGACCTGCCAACAGCTTTCTTTTTTTCACTTGGTTTGGCTGTAATGGTAGTTTCTCTAATTGACTGCGTGTATCTAATTTGTTTTACTTTTGTTTATCTCTGTGTGGTACAACCATAGTTTTACATACATAGCAGTAAGAAAGAGTGGCGCTGGGCAGAATGAGATTTTCATGGCTCTAACACAGTGACATAGTGCTGAGGAACTCAGGGCTGGGATGACAGCAGAAACCCTGACAAGTAGAGACGTGGGATGCAGTGTAGAGGAGTGTAGAAATAGGATGCTAAGAGGTGAGGCACAGGCAGGCACTGCAGAGTCCATGGCTATAAACAGCTCTTTAGTGGTCAGTATAAACAGTGGTCAGTTAAAGAAGTGCAGACCTGGAGGTGGACAAACGTGGTTTTAGGGGCAACAAAGTGAATAAAAGAAATAATATCTGACATATGTAGTGGACACCATTTATATTGTAAATCTGGATGTAACATGGAGCTGCAGACCAATGAAGAAAGAAAGAGGTGTTAATGCATGTTAGCAAGCTTATGAAGATGACCGCAAGTGGATCCTGGGAGGAGGAAGAAGAAACCATCAACATGAACCATCATTCGTCCTGCCAAGGACTCCGGAAATGATGACTCAGTATAACACCACACCGTCACCAACACTAGAGTGAAACCACCAGTGTTAGGACCCAGAGGAGCAGTAGCAGGATGAGAATAACCCCAGAAGTAGAAGTAGAAACTACATGTGTGTTATAATTTTAACTGTGTTATTACTATTACTGTGACTTTTTCTCTTAATAAGTATTCTACCTGATTTATTATTTTTTCTTTTCTGTAATAATTAGATCTAGATCAATGATAGTTCTTGAATTAGACTAAGACTTTCATTATACTAACAGTAAATTCTTAGCTTTATTTACATATATATAAGGTGTGCATCTTTTTGCCCATAAAGAAGACCTTGAGCGCAACATGCTAATGAAAGTTCTGACCCTATCACGGTCACTATATATTTTTAAATTGCCCTAAATCTTAAAGTAAGATTTAGCAATTTTACCAACTTTAGCCTAAGTATTAGAACTACAGAAATTTTGTTTTTCCAGATCTGTAGCAAAAATTATTATTATGCAGCCCATATTAAGTCACCAGAATGCGTGCATGTGATCATGGATAGGGAGGGAGGAAAAGCCCTTGCACTTGTAAATGAAAAGTCACTGTCTTTCCACCAAACTTCCATTGATATTCAACTGAAATTAGTAGCCTGTAGAATAACTTTGTCATTAGCAGAGTTACAGAATTTGGTCAAACTGCAAAAATGCTAGTGGGTTTCAAATCTGTGATATTTAAACAGTTTGGTGAGCTCTGAGCTTGAACCTCTGAACATGTCGTTGATGTGCTGTTGTATTTAGAAAGAACTGATGAAAGCATTGGTGTTGTTTATAATCTTGGTACTTGGTACTAAACTACTTAATCTAACAGAAAGTGAGTTGCAAGTGGTACCACAGTGATAATCAATTCGTGGCATCTCAGTTAGGTGAAATTATTCTACTAATTACACAGTGATTTTTGGCAATTAATAGCATTATCTGGTCTTATGTCAGTAAAGTTTTTGATTAAACAGTGTCTTCCAAAAAAAAAAAAAGAAAGGAAAAGAAAATGGAAATGGCAATTTAGAGCCTTTTATGTCAATTTAAGAAATGATGTTTTCTTTATCTGGAGCCAGTATACTAATAAAAGTGGCAACAAAATTTACTCTAGAAGTCTTTGGCATTTTGTCTTCCCCAAGAAAAAAAAAAAAAAAGGATAATTAGAATTAGAAGTACTCAAAGATTGTTGTTGCTCAAGACTACTGAATGTCCAAGGGGTGAACGTAAGTGGTAAAACTGGGAACATCTTTGGTGTTGAAGCCAAATTATAGAGCCAGAAAACGTTGCCTAGCAAAGTCAGAAATCTCTGCCTTGTTACACTATGTGAGGTATCCAGAATACATCTCTATAAATAGTTTTTCTCTAAGAATAACTCACTTGGGGAAAACAACAATTTATGCCATATCTGTCTCATTTAAAACATAAACCAGAAAATCTCTGTGGTTGAGGTATGGATCACTGCCAGGGAAATATCAACAATACAAGGAAAAAGAATCAACCTTATATACCTGCTTTGCATTTTTACTGCTAACACAATTGTTGACATTGTAAATTGACTCTTAACATCATAAATGGCTTCCCACACATTGTAAAGTAAATCCCGTAGACTTTTATTGGTACCATAAATGGCTTCTTAACATGTAAATGGCCTCCTTCGCATGGCAATGTAAATCCCATAGGGTTTTATTGACAACATAAGTCATATAGTGTATTGCATTTTGCTATCATTGTTCACTTTCATTTAAAAACTAAATAAAAGTTTGAGGAAATAAAACACAGGGATTTGTACATTTCCAATTGTGGCCACCCTTGTTTTTCTGCTCCTGTGATGAATGTGAAATGCCAAAAAGACTTGATAGGCTTTTCTTATGTTTAACTCCCCTTTGCAAAATCAAATAGCTGAGCAAGAGTTCACCAGTCTTGGAATTTCAGTAGGGGCTGACAAAGCTGACAAAATGGATGTAAGAAACTGTAAAATGGTAACTGCAGTCACTCCCATTTCTTTGGTACCTTTCACTTGCAAAGATCCCGGAGCGCTTGAGAAATACACTAAATGCGTGTCAGGAAGCAAGAAAAGGAAGCATTTTTCAGAGTAAAATTATGATATAGCCCAAATTCTTAACTGTAATGCGGCTGTGTTGCTTGGCTTTACCCTGAAATGTCTGCCTCCCTGAGAGTGAACAGCAACAGCTACTTAATAGCACTCAGTAAAACTTCACTACATTTTCAGATGTAAAGCATGAACCCAAATATTTTGTAAATCTGGATGACCCTGTGGGCCATACCCTAATTATTCAACCAATTGATTAACTCATTGCAGTGCAATCGAGGGTGATGATTTGTCTGCGTGAGTGAACACGTAGTTTCAAAAAATTTAGGGACCATAATTTAACGAGATATTGTCCAGAGGTTACCTGAGTGGGATATTGTTTTTATGGTTCAGGTATGTTATGGTTTCTGTAGCTCACTGCCCATACAAGATACACTACGTTTAAGTTGTTAAGGAGATGGGAACTCAGACATTTGTGATTACCTGAGCAGAACCAAAATGCAGGACTGAGTAGAGTTCATTAAGATGCTGAAATGTGTATCACTTACTGCACATCAGCAAACCCATCCCACCCACCTAGGATTTCCAGACAACCAGCATATGAGGAAATACATAGTAGACAAGCTCCCGAAACAGTCGGTGTGCTGTCAGGACAGAACACAGTTCAATTTTCATTGAACCCCCTGATGAACTCCATCCAAATTATTAAAAATTGAGTATTACATATCTACATAGGTAATCCATTTCTCCTTCTATAACAGAGCTAAAAAAAATATCTTTCATATATGTGCATTTCTACCCGTATATTTTTATATACAGTACTATGTATATATATACTGACAGTACAGTATATGTGGGCTAATTTCTTATCTTGCCCTAGGAACATTGCATGTGAGAGGAATCAAGTGTATTTGCTTGGATGATGACACCTTAGGTGAAGACAAGCATATTCTAATCACTGTTAGGGGAACAGCTCATGTATTTTATCCAGTGACAGTTTAATGCAAAGTACTATAAACCAGTGACTGTTTAACACAATCCCTATTCAATTCAGATTTCTGAAGGAGAGTTAGGTGCTCAAATAGTTTTGAGGAGCTACATCAAAGTGTCAAAAGTCCCATTTGAAAATGGCATTATAAGCCCTAAACCATAACACGATTGACCCCTTCTCATCAGTCCAATCTGAAATTAAGCTACATGAGCTCAGCTAACCTTAGCGTCCCAGCTGGTAAGTAAGAAACGTGACATTTTAACCTGCTCTGGTTGGATAGCAACCTTTTTTTAATGCGTGAGCAGTACAGTTCCTTCCAGGTTTGTTTGCTTTTTGGACTGTGCCTTAATCACAAGGTCAGTAATCCTGTTTTAAAGGAATGTAGTCAATGACACTCTCCCTTTTTTTTTTTTTTCCAGTAAAAAAGTGAACAACAATGCAAAATTTCCTCAGATATAGATCAGCTCAAATATAGTTAACAAAATCATGACTGTTTTTACCAAACCTGAGTTTTCCCAATATGCAATTACATTAACATACATATTGCATTTCTGTTCACATAATGTAACTGGACAACTACATCTTATTTTTTCAATTTAAGTCTAAAAAGCAATTGCTGAACACATTCAGACAGCACCAGCTTCAGAAGGCTCCTGAACTATTTAAATATTTAAAAGTTTCCTTAAAAATTGCCTTAGAGGAGAAAAGATTATATTGTGGAGTTGGTCTGACTTTCAAAGTCAGCTCATTAATCATAGTTAATGCTCCTTGTTATAGCAGATAGTAATCTGTACTTCTTATAAACCGACACTGCCCACAGCATGAAAATATTTCTGATCCATCTAATAAAAATGTATAGTGCCATTCCCTTCTAAGGCTAGGTTCTTATATCCTTTGCAGCAGGTATCTATGGAGTAAGAAAGTTTCAAAATATACTTGAAATTTAATATATATTTATATTTTTTCTATATTAGTGTGTTTATACATAAATATAAAGGTGTGATATACATACATGGACATCAGGTTGGTCAGGATTTTGCCTAGACGAGTTCTGAAAATCTGCAAGGATGGCGATTCATCTACATTGCTCATGCCCTGTTCTTGTATTTAACCAATCTTATAACGAAGAACTTTTATTTTACATGAAATCAAGATCCTCAAAAATACCTTGTTCTAATTAGTTATGTTTCAAAGGAAGTGAAGCAGCTCAGCAGATTGAAAGGTCTGGATTCAGATGAAGTGATATCCTGGTTCCGGCAAGGATGGGGTTAATTTCCCCAAGGAGCCGGCAGGGGAGGCAGGTATCCCATCCCACGTGACCCGTGCCCGGCTATAAGAGGCGCTAGCCGGGGAGGGGGAGTCAGTTGCCACTCGGGGTGGGCTGCGGCGGTGTGGCTCAGGTCGGTGCGCTCCACGGCGGTACTGTAATCGCGTTCTTATATTCCTTTACCGGTGTTATTTTTTTTCTTTCTTCTTCCCTTTGTCTGTTCTGTTAAATTACACTATTTCAACCCACGAGTTTTGCCTTTTTCTGCTGATTTTTCCCACGGCTGTGGGAGTCGAGCGAGTGGCTGTGTGGTTCTTTGTTGCGGGCTGAGGCCAAACCATGACAAGTGAACATCTAAATCTCACTTCGGAAAAGCTCTCAGACTTCTACTGGTTGTTTTATAATGAAGTGGAATTTAATCTTTCCGTCGTGAGCCCTCTCACACATGACCACTGTGGTGAGGACAAGTGAACCAAATTCACTGTACTTTTCTTTGTGGTCCAGTTCAGAATGTCTCTTAGTGAGTCAGCTTGCTAATTGTCACTGCTATTGGAAGCTGTTGATATTTCCTTCACTTTGAATACCACGATACTCCTAGTGGCTTAAATTCTGGACCCAAGGGGCAGAATCTGGTCCAAATCTGGACCTCCAACCTGAAAAGGCTCTGAAGTAACAGCTGTAATGTGCAACAAATTTGGTGCATTAACTAAGCAGTTGGTTTACATATCTTTATCATGGTCATGCATAAGCGAGGATTTTGTGGCACAGAGACTTTATACATAATGTTCAGTGAAACTGAAAGGTTTAAAGCAGCCCCGAATGTTGTTCCTGTTCAGCATTTTTTCTTCTTTTGGCTAATAATGACTATTTTAAACTACTTGTTTAAAATCGTTGGCTAGAAAATTGCATTTAAATCAGCACACTTAAAGGTATCTCTGAGATGCCTTCTACAATGTTTCTTTTTTTCTACAACCTAATTCACAGTCTCGAAGTCATTGGTCATTCCTGCTCTATCTACTTGAATAACCAACCTGCCTTATGATGACTTATCCATTATAAATTCCTTCCTGAGTGTGTGGACAATGTCCTCCACAATTCCAAGAGTTAGTATGTTAGTCAGCTTGTAAGGCAAGAAGGCTCATGCCTTCTGTGGAACTTTTCCAGGTGATGGATGTGGTTTTCTGCTTCCCATCTCTGGAAAACTGTGTTAGCATCTTTGTGTATGTCTTGATTTGTGAAAAGCTTGTGTAAAAGCTAGTGAGTGTGCATTCTCTGTTCTCCCTCGTTATCATTGTGTCTGCCTGAGAGGCCTATGAGTCCCAAGAATCATCTGGAAGTGAATGTTGGCTCTTCATCTGAAGAAATAAGTCTGGAACACCTTAAGCAGACCACGTGAGTACCTGAGATGCCCTTTTGTTAAAGCACAGAAGTCTAAGCTAAAAGTATGATTGAGAGCAGTCCTACCTAACATCTAAGACACCATTAACACCTACAATTTCAGGTACTGTTTTTTGGACTTCCTAAATTGCCCCTCTTGCTGAACTGGGCATCTAAATATCTTTCTCTTTCCAATTTCTGTTAGTAATGAAAAAAGACAAATTTCTGTTTCCCTACACATCTGAAGGAAGCCTAATGTGCTAGGAATATTTCGACCATGCCTCATTCACTTGAAACTAAGCAATGCTGAGTTAAAAAACTGCTGCTGGAAGTCCTTTTTACGAGAAAGTAGTGACAAGAATGCTGATTCTAAGGCTGAGAGGCCTTGATCCTGCCCTTGTGTGTTAAGAATCTAAAGCACCTTCATCTGAAATTGAGGGGCCAATCTTCTTGGGAATGACATGCCTTCTGCTAATGCTGGAAGAAGGCAGGAATAGTCACTGCACAGCCTGGTGTTCAGATTTGGGAATCAGAAGAAAATCAGACAAGAGGGATTCAATTTTTACTGTGAAAATGTTAGCATTTAGCTGCAGATAAAGGGAATAGAATTCTGATTCTTAGATTACTTCTATTTTGTAACTAATGAGTATTTAATATAGATAGCTTAAAAAGCTGAGGGAACAGGATCTAGGATTCATATTTCAAGAAAATGTCCTTTTTGGTCTTGTGCTTGCAGTCAAAGTCAGGGTCCCTTTTAATCTCCCTTTTCCAAGGTTTTTCAGTTCTTTATTTCTTGAAACACACTGGCCCAGCTTGAGCGGAAGAGGAAGAAAAAAAATGGAAATGGTTCATAGTATGGTCAGTAGAGGGGGCTTCTTTGGTTGTGAGAATGTTTAGTTAAAGTATTTAAATACCGTAGGCAATTTAAGGCTCTGAGATGCCATATCATATGAAATTATTGACTTTAGAGAATCTGAGGTCCTGCAAACTCCGTTTAAGAGTTTTACATTGTTGTGCTGTAGATTGTAATATCTAAGGACTTCTGCTGAAAAGTTGTCCTCTTGTTTTGAGGCTTGTAATCGTGGCTCAGTACTAATGAGTGCAGACAAGTAGATGACTCTCACAGTGGCAAAAAAATGAGCAGATTAGCACTGGAAACTTTTCAGATACTAGGACCTCAAGGTCAGATTTGTTGTATTCTAAATGCCTCATTGGTTTTGTATACCGCCATTTGCTGTGTTCTGTGTCCTGCTCCTCACAAGCCATGCTGACAAGATGTCTTGTAGAATAATTTGCAGAATAGATGAAGGCACTATCGAAGGATAGGCATAGAGGAGGACAACTCCCGCAAGCTTTCACTTAGACATGTTCCCAGGAAAAGAAAAACTCCTCCCGGGCATTGTATCCAGTTGCTTAACGCCCCTAACAGAATGTCACCTCACTCGTTTTCCAGGTGAAGACTGGCAACACAAAGTTATATGTGTTGATTGCAATGAATTCTTCCCCGCTGCAGCATAAAACCACTGCATTACGACTCCTATTTTATGGGCATCTTTCTTTTCACCTTGAATAGCGTAACACAACCTTTATTTTACTGGTAGTCTATATGAAAGAATGTGGGTTACATGAGAGGCTAGCCAGGGTCACCAGGAGGAGTCTGGCCACTGAGTTTAAAGAGAACCTGAGTAGACTGAGTTCCTGATGGTGTAGGTGATGCTGTAAGTGGACAGCTGGGAAGCACTGGCTTCCAAACTGATAGTCCTAGGCTGCTCAGAGGAATAAGCAAGAAGCAGAATCAGTATTAGTATATATAATAACCTCCAAAAATGCTGTATTGATGGCAAATTAATTGAGTTTTCCAGGAGTTTGGTGGAATGTATTGAACACAATTTTAAGAAGACACGACCTGACTTTCTTGATTTAACTTTTTCTCTCTGCTGGCTGTAGAGGGAGCCAAGACTCACAGGCAATAAAAATCAATTAAAATAAAAGCCAGTAAGCAATAAGAAATTACATATGTTTTTCTGCCCTTTCATGTCTAAGGGCACACCACAGTAACATTTTAGGTTATGACAGATATGTGAAAGGACTCATAGAGTGAATTAAATAGATGCACTCCAAAACCCTGTCAAGAGAAGTACGTTTTCTGGCTTATTTCACTTCCAGGAAAGGTATACTTTCTTGCAATCCTCTTCTGTCTATTCAGCGATCAGGGAGATGGTAGTCTCTGGTGAGACTACGGTGACTCTGTGTTCTTAAAATCTGCCTTATGAAAGTTGTAACTCCAATGTGCCACCATCAAGGGCCAAATGTAAAAAAAACAACAAAAACAAAAACAAAACAAAACAAAAAAAAAACCAAAACAAAACAAAAAAAAAAAAACAAAAAAAAACCCCACAACACTGGGGTTTTTTTGTTTCAAAAAGATATCTTTTGTTTTCCCTCAAAAAGTAGAGACAATATACTGTTCATGGTCTTGTTTCTTTTTTCCTTATGGTCTTTGAGTTTACAGTACTGAAGTCAAAGGATCCCCTGGCTGTCTGCCACAATAAGGTGAGAGAGTTCTAATGCAGAACTGATCATCCCCAAATTTCCGAATTCAGAAGATCAAAATTCTCAGAGGAACTGCTTTTTCTGTAAATTATTATAAAACAGACTGAATTCAAGTGCTGGATTTTAATTTGGAGTCCAGCATCTTCATAGTTTGGATCCAAATTTTTCAAGCTAGAACTTATAGATGAACCAAAATTCCAACACAACGCATTAATTATTTGAATGTTCAATATCTGGAACTTAATCTAAAATTTTGCATAGTGATCAAAAGTTACAAACAATCAACTACAAACATTCTGATTAGTTCCATGTTTATTATGCAATGATCTTATTACTGCAGAGCAGCTGAATTTCACATGAGAACAAAATGTATTTGTATTCAAAGGTCAAAACTTCACCAAATTATATTTCTGTGTAAGATGATGAATTGCAGTTTTTTGATTTAATGAAATTTAAATAAAATAGAGCCTGAGACTTCTCCATCTTATTAGAGCATAAACGAAGAATAACCCCTTTGATCTAATTTAATGTAAGCTATAATCTAGTCCTCCCTTTTCTTTAGGAGTTTATTATCTGAAGGTGATTGGTGTTATGCAGCATTTAATAGAACATTGTATTATTTATCATCAGTTTTCCTCCCTGAAACCAGTACATCATTTAGCTTAAATATGCTTTCGGAGCGTAGAGAGCTGTTTAGAACAAGGTCTCCTTCTTTATGTGAACTTTGCACCACAGCAGACTCATAGCTCTACATCTTCCTCTGCTAAGAAGTGGAAGGATATTTTTGCTTAGCTTGGAGAAGAAACTGTTGACTTTGACAACTATACTACGATATGTATTCCTCTTCACCTTTACCTTGCTACAACTCTGATGGCTGGTTATTGCCAAACAGGATACTACAGACATCTTTTGAACAAGTCCGAGTATGAAATGCAGATGGAATTCACATAAGGTAGATAATGTTTGGAAACTCTGAGAAAAGCACACTCTACAGAGATACAGAACCAGTTCAGGTATTAGTTAAGCCTTTTTTCCTTTCAAATTAATTAATTATTTGGGTAAAATGATCATCAGGAGAAAGTAATAGCTTCTCCAAAGAAGTTTCAGTCTTATTTTTTACCCCAAAAGTACAACAACCACTCAGAGTATAAGTAGCAGTATACTACAATTGATGGTTCCAATGTAATGCTAGTAGAGGGTAGGTTTCTTTTTTTTTTTTTTTGCTAATCTAATGAGAATGCTAACGTACAACAGAAACGTTAGTTCACAGAAAAATATTGTCTCATGACAAAAAAACAAAACAAAACAAAAAAAACCAAAAACCAAACAACCCAGAACTTGTCATTTGTTTATCACTCAACTTCTGGGAACAGGCACAAAAGAACAAGGTGTCAGTTCAACCAAGTGATGCACTGAAATTCTTTGGCTTGTATAGTACAGCAGACTCTGAGGTGAACACCTGGAGAGCTGCTAGGATTGAAATAAATGGATCTAGGATAGACTTTTTTTCCTTTCATAGAAATAAGGTCCTGGAAATGTCTGGCTGAGCTGCTCAACCTGATCTCCTGGGGTCACCAGCAAGTATGGCAAACAGTCAGGTCAAAAGGGGGAGATGAGGAGCACCAGCAACACTGTAATAGCACTGACATAGCATTGCTTGAAAGCTCAAATGCTTAAAAAAGTCAAGTCTGAAAGAAATATGCTATAGTGACATTTCAAATGGGCACATCCTCTCTTTTCTTACAAAAGTCAGAGTAATATGTTGCATGTTCTCGTACTTTTATTTTTGTTCATAGATTAGATGAAATGGTTTTCTTTTTTATCCATAAATGTTCATATCAGCAGTGAATAAGTTTGTGATGTGAAAACTCATGCCATGAGCTCAACATAGTACTTTTTCTTACAAAGTCTAGAAGCAGTGCAAAGGTAATTAAAAGACAGCACAAACTAACCACAGCCTGAAAATAGTGCTCAAACTTGGACAGAGACAGATGTCTGGATGAAGAAAGAGATTACATTACTTGTTAAATAATGTTATAATGAAGTAACTGCTTGTTAAAGTGCAATATATAAAAACAAACAATAGAATTTCAGATGAACTTGTACCTCCACCCAGTATTTTAAGTCAGATCAGAGTGAGACACTTATTTATACTGCATTACAACTGGAATCAATAAAGGGAGCCATGTTAGGTCTCGCCACCAGCTTCATTATTTCCCAGGGAAGAAAATTACCTGAGACAACTGTAGCCTCAATCTATCACCTCCTGGTTTTATACATTGTTTGTCTATAGGACAGAGAGATAATATTACCAGTATGATCTCTTCTCTCACATGACCATCACATATACACCCATCTCTGAAATTCATATCTGAACATGCAGCACATTGTCTCAAGACTTGAGATGTTTTCCAGCATCCACCTCAGAGAATTAAGCTTTTGCAAAGTTCAGATCAAAATGGTTCCACTATACGTGAGAACAGACTTAGTGAATTGTATTTATGTTCATAAATGCATATTTTTTAAAAATCTTGCAATCAGATATGAAAATTCATCTGAGATTCTCCTTTTTCTTTGTAAATTTATTCTACAGTGATGTAAAAGCACTGACTAAAATTCTAAACGTACATGGGAAAAATACTGGTTTTTTTTTTCTCTCCTCACTGCTATCCAAAATCATCTTCCTATCCGTATCCTCCATCATTTCACTCCCTGAAACTTATTAGATGCTGAAGATTTGAAACATTTACATATATTCCATTATTAACCATGCTAATTATAGGGCAAGAGCAAGGCCTAATTGCGTGAAAGAGGGACAAAATCCTGATAATTTTTATTGCAAAGCATTCACCACCCGAATGGATTAAGTCTGCAAACATAAAATGTTCTTTGAGGTCCTACCCTTGGCCAAACATCCTGAATGTGAAAATCTAATATAAATCATGATCAGGTTCAAAGAGAATGGAAACAAAAAGTAAACGTGAAATATACAATAAATCCAAATTTGATTAACTAACTTCCCTTTCTTTGCCTTTTCATGGTTCTTTGCTTGGATAGTTCTTGTTGAAAATTTGCAAAATGACTGGTCTTTTTCATGATGGAGGCTTAGGATGTCTGAAAAGACAAGGCTATGGGGACATGTATAAAAAAATAATTCACTGCTTCATGTGATCTGCCACATTGTTCCTGTTTTCATCATTGTTCTGAGTCACAAACAAGGAAAGGTTCTATGAGAGTATAGCCAAAAACCTAAATCTAAACCACCAACTTCAAAACCTGCAAACATAAGTTAGAAAGATCATAAGGGTATCTAAACAAAAAAATTGTTTTATTATATACCTCCAGAGATATTCAGAGATATATTTCACTTGTGGCTTCTAGGAAACAGTCTTTTCACTGACACTCTTAGGATCACAGTAATGTTATGCACATAATTATGCTCTCTTTCCCCAGTTCCCTAATCCAAAGTTAAGAGAAGTCACAACAAAAAAAAAAAAAAAGTAAAAGAAATGAAAGAGCAAGCAATATGAGGTGCCGTAAGCTTCCTTCTGTTTTTTTCCCCCTTCCTAGAGATAGGGGAAAAATTGTGTTCAGAGATGGCTTAGTGTACGCTCAGCCTCGCTATCTTCAGATTAATGAATTGGGTCCCAATGAAAAAGGGAATAATTTGTTCTATCTCTGCCTCTTTCAAAAACCTTCAAAGTTTCACCAGAAAACTTCTGGTTGTTTGTGTAGGTCGTCTTCATTTCAGCTGTATGTTCCTCATCAAGATGTTATGCCTTTGCCCACACTACCCTGATTATATTGTGTGCTTTTGTTTGAACTCCTAAGGGACTTATTTTTTTGCCTTCATAGATGCCAGCCTAAATTGCATTGACTGATTGTGTGTGACCATCTAGGCTGACAAACTGTGACTTAAATGGGACAGTGTCAATTTTTCTCAGACAGGGAAAGGTCATTTCAAATTCAGGAGCCTGTACTGAAATGATCCATTGAATCTGAGTTATTGGTTTGAAGGGTAACATTTCAGTGATGTACGCTGTCATTAATATGATTAATATTTGCTTTGTGATTGTCCAGTAACAACTGCAAAAACAACGAGACTGAAGCTGGTTGTTGTTTTCTAAGCCAAAACAATGTTATAAAAAAAGAAGCTTTGAAAATAATTGTGAAATGGGCCTGTCCTAGAGTCAGCGTTCCCAGTTAGTAACAGGATTTGAGAAAGACACTTGATATTAAATGCAGAAATAGGGCTCTGTCCCTGACGGCCTTCATCACCGCAATTCCTTTTGACTCAAATGAGGAAGTTTTGCCTATCTAACCTTAAAAAAAAAAAGACTTTTTGAATAATTTTATTTAGGATGAGAATCTCTACTGCAAACAAAAGTACGCATTTGCCAATGGATGGTCTGGTCTCTATAAACAAATAGGGTTACATGCTCAGGTCAAGAATTTCTCAGAGCTGAATACTGGTATTATCACCGATCACATGAAAAAATTATGTGCGTAGTTTTGAAGATTATTCACCCCATCCCGCTCATGAGCCATCAGTGGCAAGAATGCACCAAGTTTGGCTGCTTATGATCTAAGCAGTCTCCAACGCTATCCCCGGATTTATTCACTTAAGCAAATACCTTATATGCCTTCTTTCCATCCCAGGACACACAGTGTATATTCTCAATTTCACAGTATGAACGTGCAATTCTGTTAGGCTGAAACAGAACCTTTACATTCCCTCATGAATCTTATTTATCAGAAAAAATATGAAGACATAATTTTCTAGAATTGTTATTAAGAGAATAGAATATTAAATAAGTCTTGCTCCAAAAACCAAGTGTCATGGTACAAATGCAGAAATTAGGATTCAAAAATTTGTTTTTCATTATGTATTTTAAAGGTTAAAAGACCAAGGATTGTCCAAGACCTCATGAAATAGGAATGACTAATTTGAGAGATTTAAAGCTGTCAGTTTCCTGTGATCTCATGACATTGAATTTCTATCACTGTCATGATTTTTCAAACCTTTAACAACTACAGATCATGCTGTGTTTCTCTGCTGGACTGTGGACTGTCTGTCTGTGGACTGACAGAAACCAAACTCTCCTCCCAGGCAGGAAGATCATCCATGATAAGACCACTCCAGTACAATTTATAAGTCATTTTCTGTTAATATAGTTCTGTGGTTACTAGAAAATTGCATTTTATGGAGGTAAGGGATACACAGCAATATACTTTGGGATAGGATTACATTGAAAATATATTAACATTTAATATCCTATTATATTTCATGTGTTCTAATGTGTGTGTTATTATTAATTTTGGACTACGAGCTTGGACTCCAAGTCTTAAGTCCAATTCAAAATGTCTTGAATTTCCATGGGTTAAAGGCAAAACCCACATCTTAGACTTTGACCTACCAGATACCTATTTCTTATTCCCGGATGATGCAGCTCTTCACTGTTGCTTGTGCCCAGTTTTTCATTCAAAACATTTTCACCTACATTTTACTTTTGCAGTAAGTTTTGCTTATACACTGGGGATAGAGCCTAACGACAGCTTTCTTCTAGAAAAGAAGCTGCTGTCTCCCATTAACTTCATGACTTCCCAGAAAAACATTAGGAGTATTTGATTAGCCGTTCTTATAAATTTGCAAGCTAATGTTAAAAAAAAAAAAAAAAATAATAGTCAGTTTTTTTAAAAAAAAAAGTGTTTGAAAATCTGTCATCTTGAAACCTCTAGTTTTTCTTGTGGAAAGTGGCTATCTGCTACATTTTCCTTCCAGTCCTGCATAAGCTTGTAACTACTTATTTGTCATCCTTTAGTGTATAATTTACAAGGATTTTTTTCCATAGATTTGCAGGCACAAACTGGATTCCAAGCAAATAAATACGTATTGATCACTGGAAGTCTTTCCTGAATATTTTTCGAGTAATTAGGGAATCCATAAAGTTTTAGTTCTGAACAATAAATCTGACAAAACTGAAAAAGGAACAACAACAACAACAACAACAATGAAGGGAACTGAATTGCATTTATACAGAAAAACCTTTTAAACCTCTGGTGATTTCCTGATATCTGATAGTGGGTAAATACACATGATCAATGAAGAAATCATAGCAGATTGCTGTAGAAGAAATATTGAAAACGCAACCTTCGATTTGTGGTCATCGTGTAGAGCTGTACATTTAAACTATTTCTGTAAAGTCTGCTCCAACATCACTGTCACTTGAAATGGTATTCATAGTTATAAATATAAAATAAGAATACCTTTCTTGAATGTTGCTTCTAAATCTGTGAGTCACCGGATTTGATGTTCTGACTCAAGAAAGACAACGAGGTCAGTTTTATTATCCAGAGAGTAACCTTTTAGACTTACCACTTACTTTGAAAGTCTGTCTAAATTCATACGTGTTACCTCTTGAATGAGGAAATCTTGGATTAGGGACTTCTATGTGATCATCCTTAAATGTTAATCAATTTTTAGCAGTAACAGGAGAAAGTTGGTTTACTGTTAATTAATTAGTTATCGCCAGAGTCTCTATTATTCAGTGCAATGCCATAACTGGATTTCTTTGCTATAGGCTAGTAAATTAATTTTTAATGGACTGTATTTAAGACTTTAATAACGAGGCAATATTATTTAATTATCTAAAGCAAACACTGAAACAGTTTCAGGACAGTATACAGTACTTACAAAAAACTAGCCATTTATCCTTCTAGAGACTTTATACATCTTTCTCTATATTGTAAACATCAAGCAGTGCCTCTGAGGGTCTATCTTGTCCCTTTGTTATTTAGGTTTTCACATTGTATCTCTTCACTTGGTGCATTCTGCCTGTAACACAAAGAGGCAAGTACTACAAATAAACAGCTGACAGTGAAATGTCTTAGCTGGTTTTCTAAGGCAATAAAAAAAGATCTGAAAAGTGCACCTTCTTGCCAAGTATCGAGCGCTGTGCTGGAAGAGAAGTTGAGAGAAAGTGATAGACACAACATGACTTGATATACTGTACAGAAAATCTGGAAAAGAAATCAGACCTCGTATCAATGTTAAAATTTCTGAAACAGTTCTATGAGTAAAAAAGTGCTATGAGGCACTGGTAAACCATATGTCTACAGTCAATTTTAGGCTTCTGCCTAGCATTAGAAGGGTGTACCTGCGTTTTCAGTGGTTTTTTTTTTTCTACACAGGCAATGGTAGAAAGGTGTGATCTGGTTTTGTTGGTACTCCAAGTTGGTGGGACTTGAGCTGAGCTCAGCCCAAACGCTATGTGGATTTTTTAAGGTTATATTGAGTTCTAAATGTGGCATATATTGCCTCTGAGTAGGCTTCATTAACTGAGCTTAGTGTTTTACCCATGTGCTCACATATTGCTAATGGCTTGGAAAGCCCACAGAGCTGCATGAATATACTCACGGGATAATGAGTATACACTGACATGAGTGCATGAGTGTTGACTCTCACAGTGAAGAGAACATCTGTATCAGTATTTAAACTAACAACTGCACCATCATATTCACATCTGGAAGAGCCCAAAATACTTTTGAAATTGTGTTTATAATATGTGAGTTCAGGTTAATGGTTTTTGGTGTGTTTGAGCTGAGAAAACTAAAGGACCAAATCAGCAAAAAATAAGAGTACAGATGGGTCACAATGCTGAACTCTGCAACCAAACGTGAAATCTCCACCATTCTAAAAGCCAACCAACTGCACACTTCTGCCCTTTGTAAAAAAGCACAGATATGGCCCAAGAATGAACTTTATCAGAATATCTTCCCCAAAATGCATCCCAACATGATCCCTTTTAATTATGCATTAAAGAGTAATTGAGGTTACTTCTATGTAAATAAGAGAAATATGACACCAATTCTCTCTGCTCCCAGAGCACCCACAGTCCATCTGTCCAGGATTTTTTTTCAGTTATTGTTTCATTCTCGTGACACACTGACTCCTTTCTGGAAGTAAGTGTATTAGAGGTTCCTCTTTCTTTTACTTTCAGTTCTTCCCTGTACCTAATGTCTTTCTTTTCATATTCTTTTTCTTCTGCTTAGACAACACAGTAAAATGGCATAAAAGTGTCTCTCTTCTCACTTTTGAGACACTGAGGTTCCCAGCTGGATTTGCAAAGATGCCATTAAGCATTTCACAAATATCCCACAAAGTGCTAAGGGTTTTTTCAAAGCTATTTTTTTTTGACAAGGTTCTCCAGAAATTGGTAGGCAAATAATATTGTGCTTAAAATAGGCTTAAATGTTGCCAGGGTTTATAACTAATGCTGCATTTTGCACAAATTAATTAGTGCAAGAACATGGACCTAAGCATTGTTTCACCTTTGTCCGTAGCGTTAGCACTGTTCTTGTCATGGTTTTACCTTGTGACGTGTTTTTACCCCATGCCACCAGGACTCCATCAAACCGTTCCTAGGTACAATTCTTTCAATGCAGATACTGTGTCTGGAGAGTTCAGAGGAATGAATGCATTACCTGTCGTGTCAGTTTACTGCAGAGAGATCAGGACTTTGCATTGGTTAATAGTATATTTGTACCCTGAAGATACATCTATGAAGAAAATTATTTATTGTGGTGTTTGGATTGATTATAGAGAAATAAAAGATTACCAACTCCAGTGGAATAGCTAACTGATCCATTTATCCAATCTAATGACTTTGCACTGATGTGGTTTAGTATAATGTCAAAAGTACATTTCATGCAAAATAAATTGACTTTATTGTACACGAAATTAATACTTGAAGACTCCAGCTTTTGGCAGAATGTAAAAAGACCTGCAGACATTAAAATTAGGGGTGTATGCGTGTGTATGCCTGCATTTGTGTCTTCATGTGGTAAAAGCTAAAATTATGGACTTCAGTTTGCACTGGTTTCCTTGGTAACTTGCCCTGTATGTTCTATATTTTTTTCCCAATTTCTTTAATATTTTAATTATGCCTTCTAGCTCTCATAACCCTTAGCAATGTGTCAGTTTCTCTAAGCTTCTGTATTCCCACAGTTTTTGATACCTTGTGTATCAAAAAAGTATCAAAAAAGCTCAAGTCTTTCCCTTAACTTTTTTCATAATTTTGATTATAAATCAAGCACAAGTTAGCTAATGTCTTTTCCCACAACAATCAAAGATGCTATTTATTAAGGTTGTGTTTTAACACAGCTCAAAACTTTGCAGGACTCCGTTCAATGCAAACTTCCAGAAAATCCTCCAGGGACACTTAACTCTGACTCTGAAAAGTCAACAGAAATTTAGGCATGGATTTAGCAGCTTGTCCTATGGGTTATTAGACTCCCCACTATTTCATTTCTCTTTAGATTGGGGCTGCATTCAGTCCTACGGAGGGCAATGTGTTATCAAGGTGTTCAACAATGCTGTGAGCAGTTGAACGTGGCACCTGTTAAAACCTGCATGCAAATTCTTAATCCTCCACAGAGTAATTAAGAGGTGCCATATTAATCTCATTTTATTTTCTTCTGCATACAGCTTTCATATAACTATGTATATAATCAGTCTATTATTATCTCTAATACATATATCAGGTGTATTTCAATATTTTTTTTTCTCCGATGGGATGAGGAAATACAAATTTCCTTCTTAAATAGCTTTAAAGTTATGAAAAATGAGACATGTAGTTAAACCATTTTCTTTCCCCCTCATTTAACAATTGTTACCAAGAGGTAATTACAGAAACACTTCTTGAATGGCGGCAAGCAGAAGAGCAATAATTTATAATTTAACAAAATCAGCTTTGCTATTCTTCAAAAGGTTGCAAATGCTTTTTCATTCAAAATGATCTCTTCTTGCACGGCATATTTTAGTGAGGACAGTATTATATTTTTACTATAGAATATAGTATTTTATTATCAGTAGAAAATATTCTTAGAAAATCCACTTAATTCACTGCTTATACGAAGTAGTAGATTTTCACCAAAAGTGGATTTCTCTAGCCAATATTGAGAATTGAGAAGACAAAATTGCTCACAGAATGAAACTGTCCCCTTGCAAAAGCTCAACCTGAGGAATAAGTTGCATCTGAGTTATGTTTCTTCTCACCTTTGAAACTCAATACTAGAAACTTCAGGGTCTCCTTTACATGAGGGAGAGTGACCATATCACCTAACCATCCAGAACTTAAACGTAGACCTAAGAGTAAGCTAGTCCGCTTGTCTATCTTTTGAATTAATAAAAAATTTGACTGGATGCCCGACTCTCGGATGTCTGCAGCTGAGACGAATCTAACACTTTGTACCTAAATTGAAAAATACGCAGCTCAAAGTTTTGACCTAATCTATCACCTTCCCGTGATAGTCCCAGAGCTGAGACAGTGGCCCAGGAAGTTAAACTGAGGAAAAATCTAAGCTTGTTATTACTCCCTGCTACGTGAAAAGAAATACAAGGCTAATCTGTGTGTACCAGAAGCCATCAAACTCTAATTTATGAAGTAAAATGTTCTCTCAGTGATGTAGGGGAAGGCCTGACTTCCACTTTGGGTTTTTTTTTAACCAAAGTCTATTTAACAAAAATGTACAAATAATAACCAGCCAGTAGGTCGAGGGAGGTGATTCTCCCCCTCTACTCGGCACTGGTGAGGCCACAACTGGAATACTGTGTCCAGTTTTGGGCTCCCCAGTTCAAGAGGGACAGGGAACTGCTGGAGCGAGTCCAGCGAAGGGCAACTAAGATGATTAAGGGCTTGGAGCATCTGCCTTATGAGGAAAGGCTGAGAGAGCTGGGACTCTTTAGCCTGGAGAAGAGAAGGCTGAGGGGAGACCTTATTATGGCATACAAGTATCTAAAGGGTGGGTTGAAGGAGGATGGAGCCAGGCTCTTTTCATTGGTTCCAAGTGACAGGACGAGGGGCAATGGGCACAAGTTAGAACACAGGAAGTTCCGTTCAAATACACGGAAACAGTTCTTTACGGTGAGGGTGACAGAGCACTGGCACAGGCTGCCCAGGGAGGTTGTGGAGTCCCCTTCTCTGGAGATTTTCAAGACCCGCCTGGATGCAGTCCTGAGTAATGTGCTCTGGGCAATCCTGCTTTAGCAGGGGAGTTGGGCTAGATGATCTCTAGAGGTCCCTTCCAACTCTGAAAATTCTGTGATTCTGTGATTCTGTGATTCTGTGATAACAGGAATAGAATTTGCTCTTCACTTTCCTCCCCTCCTCTTCCCAATGTGTACCCTCTCCAGCCAACCACAGGGAAATCTGCCTTTTCTCTCTATGTATCCTTCTTCTCCAAGATCCAACCCCTTCCTGGAGCTGCTCTGAGACTCCCATATTCTTTCCTGTACAGCAGCACAGTGGATTAAGTGTCTTTCTGGTAGCTTGCCCTTTCTTTGGAATGCAACAGGTTTGAATGTCCTTCAGTTGGCTAAAAACCCATTCTGCCTTTCAAGGAAACAGTAGGACAGCCATAGATCTATTCCATAGAGGACTTTCACCATCACCACCATCGTTATCCTGGACAAAATCTGCAAGGAAGATAATGAATCAACTTAAGTTCTTTCATGGAACAGAAGGAAAAGGAACCTGCTATCTACAAAGGGAGACTTTAAACCTGAAAGAAATAGGTATTCATTATCTTCCATCTCTCAAGCTCATATACAAGAGTCATCATTTCCTCGGGGTTGTTCCTAGCTCCTCTTGCAGCATGTGATTATCCCCCCTCTGGTGCTTCGATTTCTTCTTATGGAGGAAGCTAGAATACAGAGTACCAAGATTTTAGATGTTGCTGTTTTAGCTGGAAGCCCTAAGCACATAGACTCTGTTCTGCATTGCTTCAGATGACTCCTCAGCCTCTTCCCCTCCTCCCTCCAAAGGCTATTGACCCTTCCGATTTTCCAGCGTACCTGCATGAGTAGTAACTCTCTGAACTGATCAGATGAAAGACAGGTTAGAAAACATCTGTATTGAAAATGTATATATAATTATGATTATGTGGCTTGAACCTGCCTAGGGAGATGTCACAGAAGTCGGTCTGATGGAAGACTGGAGGGTGAAGAAATATCCATTCCTGACACAGTAAACTGCAGCTGGCGATAAATTAGTGCAGCAACTTAATTCAGCTGCATCCAGAAAGTGACACATGGCTACAGTGTGAACCTTTAATCTCATGAACCTTGCTCATATCCTTTCCATGAGCAAAGCAGTTGTATATAAAATGGGTATTTCCCATTTATGAAGACTATGGAATTAGGTAACAGTTTTCTGCAAGCTGAAAAAGTAGTTATCTAACTATCCAGAGACACCCAGAAATTAAATTCTTGATTCTCCCTCCAATGCCACCATGAATAGATCAAAATAGGGAAGAGTAATGGAAATACAGGGAGCAATCAGCCGCTATTGTGAACATGACTTTTATAATCTTCCAGAAATATTATATGCATCATAATTTTAGTCAGATTAGCATTTCTCATTCTTTTTCTGTCCAGGAAATAATCTTCCAAAGTGTCTGACCAAGAGCGCCGGCTGACAGAGGGAAGGGAAATAGCTTCAAAATGAATTTAGTTAATAAGTTTGTGTTGTTCCTTTGGAAGAAATTCAGTGTTAATGATATTATTCACTCTGAGGAATTGAATAAAATGAATCACAACAACAGTGAAACCCAAATCTGCAGTGCTAAAGCAGTCATCACCCTTAAGTCCTTACCAGTGGCTTATGGCCAAAAAACTGCTAAAACTATTGTATGTGCTCCATCAGCAAATTGTTTGCCTATGCACCTGCTGCAATTATTTTACATATGATGAGAAAGATTTCGGCCTTTGACATCTAGGTAACAACAGTTCAGTATTTACCACTTTTACTAAACGTTCATCGGATTGAGCATTAAGGGCCATTAAAAGACCAAAAAACTAAACAGCCATTTTTTTTTCTCTTACTGTTCACAAAAAAAAAAAACAGATTAAAAGCAGAGTTAATGTTTCTAAACAAAGGGAAAACCAATGGAAAATAGGTAGCTAAAGGAACTGGCAATGAGGGATACACTTAGTGGTATCTCTTATCATTCTTGAACGTCTTTTTCATGGATGATTTTCCCAAGGCTGCATTTTAAAATAGATTTGAAAAGGACTTATCCTTAATCCTCCCCTAAACCCCCTTTCTGCCAGACAGCCAGCTGGCATACTTTGATAGGAATATAGGAATCTAGGGTTCACAGTGATATCCAAAGAGAGGCAAAAATATTACATTCAATAAATATTTTCATTTGCTGCAACTATATTGTTGCATGCTGAATCTCAGGGCAGAGAATTCTGGTTAGTCAAAGTGAAGTCGATTCAACAGTGAAATTTTGCACCGAAATATAGCTTAAAAAGTTCCAAAGTCCTGTGATAATTTTTCTTTGAAAACATCCCAACCTGACATGACCTTTTTAAACTCATTCTAATTCTGGAATTAAAAAATAAAATAAAATAAAATAAAATAAAATAAAATAAAATAAAATAAAATAAAATAAAATCTCTCCCAAATTTAGGAGTATGCCATCATTATTTTTCAGATTAATTTGAAAGTTTAAACCGACAATGTGTTATATCAACATATTTGTGCAACTCTGCTTTTACTAATCAAATATCAACACAGACTAATATTTTAATTTTTAAGAGGATATTTTTTGCTGTTTACTGTTAGCATTTCATAAAGTCAACCTAAAATAATCTAAAATTCTAGTATCTGGGAGATGTAAATTTTGCAGACAAGTCTGTCGGTGAAAGACGAGTTGAACAACCATATGTAGATGTGGAAAAGGACATCTGTACACAGTTTCTTGTCAGCTTAAGAATGTCCGACTGTATCCATTATTTCCATAATTAGCACATTTGTCTCCTCCAGACCAATCTTGCGTTATTATTCATGGTGTCAATACAACATTGTATTGCACCTTAAGGAACCTCAAATCCAAATTAACACGCAAATGTTGTCACAACGTTACTTCTCAGAGAGATGTATATACTGAATATGAGGTAAAAGTGACAAGATGCACTAAAAATTCAGTGAGGTTCAGAAATGAAGTTCAGCGAGGAGATGTGCAAAGTTCTGCACTTTGGAGTAACCCCAGGCATCAGCACTGAATGGGAAGGGACTTGCTGAGCAGTGTCCTGCAGAAGAGGACCTGGGCAGGTGGTGGTGGGTGTGTGGCTGTGGATGGGCCATCAGTGCACTCTCACTGTGAACCAAGCATTTTGGGCTACTTTACAAGAAGCATGACCAGCAGATAGAGAAGCCTCCTACAGGCTTCCCAAACATGCTATGAAAATGAATGGGTTTCCTCCAAAATATTGTCAAGCTTGTGCATCTTCCAAACAAGTTGATAATTAAGTCAAACATAAAAAAGCACCCAGTAGTATTCTGATTATTTATTGCGCGTTACGCTGTCTAACTTTGCAACTTAATTCCTTCTTTGTCATTAGGTGAAATCTCAATCAGCAACACTGTGGTTACTTCCTTATGCACAATCTGAGGTATTTTAGGGCATCTTATGGCTTTATAATACCTCTAGGGTACAATTTGTCTGGCTTGCAGCTGCTACTTCAAAATGATGTGCAGCTCTGGGCCACAATGAAGCAGTGTAACAGGTTGCCCAGAGAGGTGATAGAATCTACATCCTTGGAGGTTTTCAAGATCAGACTGCATAAAGTTTTAAACAACCTGGACTGATTTCATGCTTGACCTGATTTTGAGGAGGGGATCAGGCTGGAGACCTCCTGAGGTCCCTTCCAACCCTGCAACGCTGCATCTTTAGGTCTCATTCAGATGTCTTGGTTATCCTAGGGTTATCTAAAATGGCACTAGACAGCTATGTTTAGACAATTAAAAAATGGAAAAATATCAGCTCCCTTGAACAGGAAAAAAACAAAGTTATAACTGGAAATGAAATAGTGTTTTATGGGACAATGTTCCTAAAAAGCCAAAACTTCAGGCCTAAGCCATTGTTTCAGGCACAGCTAGCAAGAAAACAGACGTGGTAGACTGAGAGATTCTTTGTGAAATCTGAGTTCTAATAAGATAGATAATCATTCTCATCAATATATTATTTGAAATAAGCATGTGTTGTTTACCAGTGCTTATAGAAAAGACTGGGTTGGATGAAATCCTAAAAACAAATGTGTTATAAAATTCCCCCTCTCACATGCATTTTTCCTTCTCAGAGCTCCTTCCCTGTAAAAAAAGGATTGCAAACAAATGCTGTCTGGCATTGTAAAAGTTGACAATCTCACTTGATGTCAGTTAACACAGAATATTGTAGGGCTACTCATGCAGTTCGTTATGCAAATTGCTGTAGTCCCAAGGAAACCAACTCTTTTATGCAATTAAACTGTTTACAAGCCTATTTATAACTTAATAATGGTTTAGCCTGGGTGCTCTTTGTTTCTGCTGGCACTAAGCATTTAAGCAGGATCTTTCCGTTATCCATATGACCCACACATATTTGCGAGTTATGTGCTGTGGAAGTGATTGAGTGGCTCATTTCTATGCAGGGCTTCTTTCCTGTGTTCCAATGAGTTTTCAATCCATGAATCACATTTCCAGGGTTTAAGAAAAATTAAAACGTTAAGTAACTGCCTCGTGCAATTTCATCAGCAATATACAAACATCAGACAGCTCAGTGCAGAAAACTTGATGTTTCCTTAAATGTTGCAGATATTTCTTCTATGTATTAAAAAAAAAATGGAATGAATGAGCTAAATATATTTTCCAAATGAGATTTTTTTTGGCCTGTAAGAATTTTAATAGTAAATGAATGGAACCTTTAGCTAATAAAAAAGACTTGGTAAAAAAAAACCCAAATGTGCAAACAAATTGTGTTTTAATTAGGAGAAGGAACTTTATTAGCTAATTCAACATTCTTCTGGTTTTTGTATAAGAACTAGTTGAAAATAAGAGGCAAAGTCCATTCTTTTTATGTTTCCTTTTTCAGAAACCTAATCTATATATTTCTAAAAAGCAAATGTCAACTTTGTAAGCTTGATTTGAATAGAATGTGAAATAAAAGCAAACCAAAGCTAACAAGCATATAAAAAGTAAAACCCATGCATACACACACACACCCCCACACCAAAAACACATTGATAACCAACCCTCAGTTTTTCGCCAGTTTTCACATTTTAGAAACAATACAAACTGCTACATTTTGAAAGGTGCTGGGTCACAGAGAAGATTATACCAAGATATTTCTCCTTTATTTATTCTCTCATTGTGTGAATTTCTCATTCCTTTTGCTACCATGTCCTACCTTCAACAGAGACAATGTCCTCTTCACTTAAATCATATAATTCTGTTTCTTAGCTTGACTGGGACTGAATTTATCTGAAAGGTGTGGGGTTTAGTCCTGTCAAACCAAGTGTCATAACCTTATATATAATTTTTTGGTCTGAAGTTTTTAACAAGAGGCTTTGTGGAAAAGAGAAGTGACACCACCACTAGTTTCCTTTAAAAATAAAATGACAGTTACCTACTTCCTTTTAGATGAATTAAATGTTAAAGGACAGCAAATCATTTTAGGCTGTCAATCCTGACCTGTTCAGTACATACAATATATTCATTGAAGCAGCTTACAATGTATGTGTACTATAGTATTGTATACTATGTTACATGAACAGCCAACATGGTGCTGGGCATACAAAGAAAGCCAAACCCTTAAGTACAATAATACCATGCTTTTCCTCAGGACAAGAGAATACACCTAGGAAAAACTCAAGGCATCTACTGACTTTACGCAGTTGAAGACCAATTTTGTTTTCATTGTTCTTTTGTGCATAGACTTTCAAACTGAATTAGATATCTAAATGGTTTAGATTTTTTTTTTTTTTTTTTTTTTTTTACCTGACCCTTAATTGTGCAAACACCAGCTAGGACAGAATGAACTTTGAGTCTCAGATAAAAAGAAGCCAGGGACTCTAAATAATCCCAAGCAAAGCCTAAAACTGAACAATTCCTGAAGTACTAAAATCAGAATTTGATATATTAACTTCTGTATTATTCTGATGAATGAACAATTTGAAAAATATTGTTTTATTGATTTAATCTCAATTATGACTCTAATTTGATCATTTCATTAACGCAGCTTTAATTAGCTGAGTAAAATTGCAGTGTATGAGCTGAGGATACTGCTTTATGTAGCGCAGCTTGATTTTTTCTAAATTCATAAAAATTAAGTGGAAATGGCTGATTCTGTCACTTTCCAACAATGGTAAAAACCTCAGAGCTATCAGGTTTCTCTGGGTAGGAATTAGTATGTCATTGAGTCCTGCTCTCAAATCTAAACATAGGTAATTCAGATTTCCAGGGAAGATGCAAAAAGAGCTGTGAAAGTTAGTTCTTTGGCCCACTGATCTGAATTTCAACCACGTTCAGTCCACAGTCCCACCAACAGCGCTCAGATCTTTCTCTGCCTTCATCTTTGCAGTCCACAATTGTGCATGTCTGTTCCAGAGTAATGGCAACTGCAATAATATCCATTAAAGCTTTAACTTTGTTGAAACATTCATAAGGTTTTATCCTTCTTTGTGGATTCTCTGTTGCTGAGTCTGTGCAGAAACCTTTGCTTCAGTTGCTACAGAAATAGGTTGTCTTGTCTCCATTTGCCCGCCTTTTTTCACATTTGTTGTAATCTAACATTTTTCAGATCTGCACTACTCTTGTGAATTTGCTTGAAACTGGAAAATGTGTTCAATATTAATGGGGAGCAGAAGGGCCAGATGGACTAATAGAGAAAGAATGAACTCATAAAATTCATTTCTTAAGGGAATTAGGTAAAAAAACCCTGTCAGAGTCTTTTTTTCTACCATGAAGTCTACAAAGAGTGTTGATCACGTTACTAAAGACATTTGTGTTTGCTTATACTTAACATAATAAACACATAGCGCTGTATGTTAGGCTTGGTGGAGCACATTTCTTTCTTCCATACCTATTCTTGCATCTCGCTTTACTCCCTTTTCTTTAGACCTTCTCATAAATAAAATTGCAAAACTTTTGATCAGAAGCTATTGGTGAGGCTGACATTTTGAAAAGTTAAAGGAAAATATTAATAATAAAAATAATTAATAGTGGAGCTCCTCAGTGATGGATCTGGACAGAACTTAATTTTTTAAAGAAATAATTGGGTTCTACTAATTGAGTTTCTTCTTGTAAAATATCAAATACTAACAATACTTAAAAATGTCACATTTGTTTGCTTGTTTGCTTGAGATCATTAAAATCTTGTGAAGTTAAGGTTATAACTCAAGTCTGACACATCATGGCAATTCTCCATCACTGGATGTGATAATAAAATTTCAAGTATTTGGAAAAAAAACTGCCTTATTTATTTATCTATTTTTTTAATGGTCAAGGTCCCAATCATATGCTGGATTAAATTAAATAGTAGCTAACAAAGGAAAGCATTAATCCTACCACAAAGCCTGTCATAGTAAATGGTATTATACCAACCCCACTAACATCAGCTAATTCAAATACTTCATTCATCCCTTTTTTTTCCTGGGACTAATCTAATATGAATTGATGTGTTGAATCAAACTCACGAAGGCACTGATTTTTTTTTTTTTTCTCTGTCAGATCCACTTTTATTCTGCTACTTGTGAAAAGAGGTATCATCTTATGTATCAGGGCTCATGAAATACTTTCTCCCCATGTTACAGACACACATGTGTGGGCACACACATTAATATAAAGGGTGGAAACGCAGAAAAAGAACTTGAGTACCTCTCCAACTGAAACATCAATGCACGGTCCAACCTGTCTGATTGCCCAAAGGCCAAAACTATTAGTATTATTATGAACAACTGTGATCCATTGCTTCCTGCTGAGCTGACTGTCCCTGCTTTCTTCTTTCTTCTCTACCAGGGAGATAGGAAATCAGAATGAGGATTCCTCCTAACTTGTGCTATTTTTGTTCTGGATGCCAAAGGCTTTTTCCTCCTTTCGGAGTCTTCGGCTAAATTAAGATGGTGATGAAAAATAAAGCAACTCTATAATGACAGCAAATATATCACACACTACTTGGCTAACAGGGCTCTCCTGGAAATCAAAGCATCAAGTGCGTTTATTTAGGACAAGTGCAGAGGTAACCAGCATCCATTTTTGCAAAACCATCAGTAGGGAGAGCACTCGTCATGGAAGTGGGAGACCTAGGTTCAGTGTTTTTTCCTATTGGAAGGGATCCAAATCCAATCCAGAGGGCTTTAATAGCAAAGTAGCCTGCATAAGGAACCTTATCTCTCCCTCCTGTCCACTGTGTGAGAGAAAGAGGGACCAGAATAAATTTGACTTTCCAGCCTAGTGGTGAGGGCATGTACTGTAAAGTGCAGCCTGGATTCAGTCTCCTCTTCAATCGAAACCATTGTAAAAGATGCAGTTCTGGGAGTAAGTGCTTGAACATTGATTTCTTTCCTCCTGTGGCATTCCCTTTTGCAACTACAAAGGAGCCTAGTCTGAATGAAATCTATTATAAATACAGGTACTTGGGGAAAAGCTATCACCTTATGCTTAAGGGATGCCTTAAAGTAGCAGCTGTCTGCAGCTCCTTGGAGTGGTTTAACATGAATTGGGCCTATTGTGCTTAGAGTTGACAGCAAAAGCAGACACAAAGGCAGATTATCCTGGACAATTCTCAGTGTAATGTGACAGGATATACAGAAGTCAAGAAGGAAGGTCCTTGGAAGTGAAGCAACTTGGTAAAAGTCAAATAACAGGAAAATGGCAGAACCAGGTAACCAGTCTTCTTGAGGTCTCATCTCTGCCATGAGACTGCATTAGGGCCACAGTTGTTCAGACAGCACAGTGAACTCTAACTGATCACTTATTTTGATGAAGTTAGGGTTTGAGCAGGTCCATGTATGTACTTCCACTGGGCTAAGAGAGAAGCAATGATTTTCAGAAGCTAAAAAATTTGCCCCTTCAAATACACAGTTTGACATTAAGAGATTTCCGGATGCTTTTTGTTACGTCCCTATATGGTTTATTATTTAATAAACCACATATATATTCCCTGCAGTTAGGTTGAACTGGATGTCCCAAGCTGAATAAGAAGAGTGACTGGTGGTTGGGAGTATGAATATATTGGCACGAAGACCAATGGCTGAACAATGTGAGACAATGTGAAGTACTTGGTGGAAACTGGAGGGTTTTCTCAGCATTCCTGACACCCACAGTTGGAATAAAATCTAGGAAGTATTATGTCCCTTAATTCCTCTGCTTGATTCTCAAGCAAAAAATATGCTAAAGATAAAAACATGGCAATATATGCCGTTATTCTTCAGTATGATTTTTTCTGAACTGAGCTTACTGTACACAAGCCAATACTTGGGTAATACAAGAATTTTATGCATTCAGTAATTCTTCACTGAATGAGTTTTTGAACATCTTTGCTGAATGTATAACTTTATGATACCTGAAGAAAGATTACAGCTGACAAGAAAGAAGGTGGAAGTGGGTTCACCAGCACTTTACATTTCGATTTATCTCAATGCTTTAACCTACTCTGTAGTGCCAGAAGGACAAAAGATTAAGATTACTGGTCCTCATCCCACCTGCTGACTACACTTACACATCTGTCATTAGAACAATGTACCCAGATAAGTGGAGGGAGAAATAGAAAAGAAAAATACATTCAAGGACTATTTTGCTGGTATAGTCATAGTAATAGCAGTAACTTAAAATAGGACAGTGTCCTCCAACTCCTGAGAACACTCCTTCAGGGCTTCCCAACCGCATGTCAGTGGTGGGATAGATGCCATCTCTGACATATCTCCACAAAGTAATTGGGCTGTTTTCTAGCGTCACCTGGATGCTTCTGTAGTTCAGGGATCTAAATGCTGGACGTGACTTGGGAGGTATCTTGGCATATTGAGCTACAATAAAAGGGGTTATAATAGTTTACTGGCTAGATAAAATAACCTTGGGCAGATGTGGCTCTGTAATTCCCTTTTTGTCTCCTTTATATCACCATATTTAAGTTAGCAGACACAAAATGCAGTAGGTTACTGTGCTCTGAAAATCCACTTTCTGTGATCTCTGACTAGAATATCTTTTTACACACATTATAGTCAAAATCATAGTCAGCAATGGGGCCAAGAAAGCATATTCCTTAACACCAGTGATGGGGTCCTGCTGCATTATTTCTCTCCTCTCTAGCTAGAATATACGTCACCTTCTAGTGTCATCTAAGCATATCTCAGTTTATTCCTAGATGAAGGAGAAGTTGCTAGCAACTTGATGACTCCTGTCCTCTATCCACACTGCCATGTGGTTATGTCAACACAACCTTCATATCAGTATCAGAATATGTTCCGAATTCCACACGTGAAATGGTGTGGAGCAGTTTCCACCCAATATATGTGAGGTCTAGAGCCTTGTGCTAGGTAGTCTCCAGCTGTTCCCAGTTTCTCTCTCTGAAGGAACTGCCTCGTTCGTTCTGGTACAGATGCTGCCTGTGAATTAATCTCTATGGAGTATAGGAAATCGTGGGCTGTTACTCTACAATACTGAACTGAAGACCCTTTAAGCACAAGACTTGTCCTTTGGACAAATTTACTGAGTTTGGTTTAGTTTTCTCCAGCAGACTTTCAAGAGCCTGGGATGCGCAGGAGCTTTGATTACACTATCTCATATTTCTTACTGAACTGCATTTTTCTGACTTTTTCCATGTAGTCTATGAATACATGACATATTTCAGTTTTCAGTCTTATCAATCTGACGCATTCATGAATGCTTCGGTTTAAACCTGGTATGAGAGTGCTAAGGTCATGAGCAACAAGGTGCTGGTGTGACCCCAAGTATCTGAAGAGAAGTCTGCCTGATAACTTTCTCCTCAGATGTGCAGAAAAACATCCTTCTCTTTTCACTTGTAAACACCTGCACTGTTCTGCATAGTCATATGCAGTCATATTTTCACCAGGGTCTTGTCTGGGAGCTTCAGCTGTCAAACAAAACGTATTTCTGCAAAGGGAAGGGATTTTTCTGGAAATAGCTAAATCTGTCCTGTAGAGCTGCACCTTGGCACATACGATGACTTAGATTGTCAAAGAAATGGTTTTGATGATGTACAGTTTGAAGCTCCTTTCAGCAATGTATTTCATTTAGTCAAGAACTTTAATCCATCCCAATGACAAAACTCCCTCTTTAGTGTGTTGTTTAGGAGCTATCTTTGCTGCTCTCCACACACTTCTGCAAGGGACATAGGAGGAAAACTGATCAAGTTTTACTAGATACATGACGGCGTGTGCAAACTGTATTTGTGTGAATGTGTAATGGTTCATCTGCTTTTTTGCTCCAAGAGCTGCAGATGGTGTTTTAAGGAATTCTTACTTTCTGAAGTTTTCAACACATTTTAAGGTTTTGAAATTTGGTTTTGCTCCTCACCAGAGTAAAGACAATACTTTGAACAGTATTCACGCATTTGAAATGTTTCAGTTTCAACAAAGCAATGTATTTTAAATACATTTAATTGCCTTGAATATATTATTTCAATTTTAAGCTAAATATGTCTGTTTATGGTATCTCAGAACAATATAAGGGGAAAAATGCTAATGGCCCTCAAAGGTAATAAGAATTTGTTGCCTAGAAACTATACACATCTTTGAAACCTCTGTAGTTTTAAGGATGACAACAACAATGCCTAAAGTAACATACATTGTTTACAAGAAAAAAGTAAGATTTGAAAAGACGGTTTTGATGGCAAAAGTGTAGGAATATGGTATCATGGTGTAAGCAAGCACTACAACACTTGAAAGCCCATGGATTAGGATCTGTAGTGGTAGTTTAGTCTCACTGTTATTTCACACCCATTGATTTGAGGTGGCAATATTTATATTGGCTTTGGGATGCAGGAGAGCACACTGTGTCGTACTAGTTTTGCCAATAAATACGGACTGTGCAGAGTGATGTTCAGTAATCCCTTTTCAGTTCTCTGCATTGCCTTATAGGAAGTTTAGCAAAGCAGATCCGTATGTTGGTCTCTACTTGTGATTAGGTGTTAATGCAATCCCAGGGAAGGACAAGAGTCTTACTGAAGATTTAGTGCTAAAAGTTACTAACACAAGAACGTGCCTTCTGGAATACCAATATATCAAATATTATGCTCAGCCTATCTTAGCCACGTGCTCTACTTCTGGGAAAAGCTGATCCTGAAATACAGAAGATGATAGCATAAAACAAGCTTCATATAGAAATGCTAACACCATGCCATTGACTCATAGAATTCACCCCAACAAAGTCTTTTTAGAGAAATAATTTGATTTCTTTTTTAAAGAAATACGTAAACATGTGTGACGAAGTGCTGCTTCTGCAGTTCCATGACTTAGGGTAATGCTAAGCACCCTGTTAAGCCTAGCGTTGCAGTATTCAGAGGTCATGGCTTTAGTCAAGAGAAGGCAGTTTCCCTGGTTGAGCATCAGATAACATTCGGAGTTAGGAAGGGCTATTTAATTTCCTTAAAAACACGCATCAGAAATGCAAGATATCAAATGAGTCTCTGACTGCAATACGATTTGCACATTTTAAGGCAAATTACATATCTAAAGTGGGGTTAAGGTTGAGAAGCAATGATATGAAGAAATTAAGTTTCTTCTTGTTCACGTGGACGGTCTGTGGAAGGTCTTAGTAGTAGTTTAAAATCCACTGGTACTTGGTCGAAAGCTTCAAACTGTAGCCTTCCATTTTAAAATTCACTGCAGTACAAGCACTGCATAGCATATGTAAATCCATACAGCGGGTGCATTCAGACCAGGATTTGCCTGGCACCTGTTTTAAGTGTACATCCATCATTTTTTTCAAATGGTCCTCTAACAGGATACTTATGATGACAGCAAAAAGCTTCACTCTCTTTTGTGGAGCAAATAAATGGAGCTTCACTAGTTTTATGTATTCACCTATTTACCTACTATTTCTCTCTTTTTCCTCTTAAAGAACAAGTAGGCAGTGGCACCTGAGTCTGACAAACTCCATTTTAAATAGACTACTGATCTACAGAAGCATGCAGAATTATTCCATTAAGGACATACTTTATTGTCTACTGTTGAAGTAGCTGCATTAAAAGGAATCTGTATGAAAAAAGTGAACGTGAATCGATATCTACAAAAACTATTTCAACAAGCAAAGATAAATGGTTTTCTAGCATAGTTTGTGCTGAGCTGCTGACATACCTATATTTATATTCAGTGATGTCTAAAAAAAAGGGCTTTAAAAATAAACATTGGGAAAGTAATCACCTGAAATTTGACACTTTAAAACCAGTAGTCGAAATTAGTATTCTGAAGCCATGAAGCCATAATGTATGTGACTGAATAGCTGCTGTTATTGCTGTTATTGGAACACACTGATTTATCACCTTATGCAAGGTGTAAAAGTAAATTCAAAAGCTGTATAATAAAATCTCATATGACAAAAATTAGAATTTTATTAGATTCTTTTTAGATTGTAGCATTTAATATCCAGAAATGGGACATGAATTAGGCAGAAAATAATGGTTTAAATCAGTTTATGTGGGCCAATAACACTCCCTTCCCCCCAGAATAACTGGACAAAGCAAGTGTGGCAAATTTATTCTCTATGCAAATGACATTCTCAGAAGCCTCACAGCATTAGACTTTATTGCTGTTGTTGTTGTTATTATTATTATTATTGTTATGGACAAATGTTTTTAAACACTTTAGGTTAGTTGCTTTTTATGGATGCCTCAGAAAATAAACTACTCACGGGCAAAGTGGGTTTTGAAAAGGTTTACTTCTTTACACTCAAGGATAAATCTTTTCAAGTTAAATTATGAAGCGAATGTAGAACAAATACCACTTACAATGACAAATTAAACTACACTTCAACCTAGGAATATTTACTTCCCCAGATGTGTTTTCAACTGAAGAATTACATTTATGAGGGAAAAAAAAAACGTTTAAAGAATGTTTGGGTGCTGCAACTTGCCATGATTGTCTTCTTTCTAATCCCAGGGTCAAAGAGTTAGCCAGCTCTGTATTTTTACACTCACATCTTATAGTTTTACTTAGTATCACAATGGAAGGGCAACTGGAGACAAATAGATAAGATAGATCAGATAGGTAGGTACAAAGAAAGCTGAAAGAAGGAAAGGAAACCATGTGATTTTAGAAAACTTTGCCAGACATTGTGCAGTGGGTCCCTTCTCTGGGACCTGGTCATGGGAAATTCTGACTATAAATCCTCCTTTCTGTTCTTCTCAGAATAGGTGATGGAGATAATGGTACATACACTCCCAGATTTTAGAGCCGTCCTCTAGTGATTGCAGGTACTGGGCTGGGATACCTGGTGAAATGAATTTGGAAGCATTTTGGGGTTTGCCTACAAGCCAAAACCCTACTAAATCCTGATGTCTTCAGTAAGTTGCAAAGGGTGCAGTTCAGGACTCAGTGGTGAAACTGCGTACAGAGCAGCTGATGTAATCAGCGGAAGGTTTATAAACAGAGCTCTTGCAAAGTCGAAGAGAGACTGAAGAAAGAGGAGCATGTTACTACCCACATCACTGATCTGTGGCCCTTCATGAAGGCACACGTCCCTTCTCTGAATGTTAACGAAAAGAGGAGGGGACATTGTTGAAAACCTTCATACAACAGTTAATTTTGGAAAGGGGCGTTTTTATTTTTTTTATGTTTCGTTTATTCTTTGATAGGGTTTCTGCAATTTTACTCTTTTAGCCAGTTGAGGCAAACCAGGTCTTTCTTAGACCTGGAAGACAAATATTGGAAACTGCAATGCTAAACTCTAATAGGTCTTAGCAACTAAGGCAATTTTAATCTCCGGCCTATTGCATATATAATGCACTGTTAATACATCCAAAGCTGTGTGTCATCCAGCCCTGAAACCTTCCATAGTTGCAGCTTATTTATTAGTAACGAGAAGTTGTTTCAAAGGTGTAATAGTCTGACAGAGGGAGATAGAAGCGAGCTCAGATTTTTATGCAACTCTGATCTCTTCAGGTAGCAAATGCCTGGGAGGGAATTGACCTCTTGAAGGAGACACACTTGCTTGTGACAGTGCTCTCTTGCTGGGTCCTGCCCCCAGCATCCCCCTGTGCATCCCAGCTCCTGGAGAGGAGTGTAGCTGCGTACAGGAAGGCACGACAGGAGATTACACAGATTCCTAAGTAATAACAACCCTAATGCATGCTGGAAATGAGCAAGTTTCTGGGGTTCACAGATGGCAATTTTCAAACATCCTTGAAGCTGTGACTATATACACAGGAGGATGGCTGGGGTGGGGTGAAGCCTTCTCTTGAGCTCACACTAAGTAGCTGTGATCAATTTTCCAAACTAAATCTCTCAAACTAGCATTCAAACACCTCTGATCTGTTTCAAACCCACTACTTACTTCAGCCCTTCAGTCTCTACTCAGACGAAAGTTTCGCTGACCTTGAGGGCAGCTTTGCTGAGCAGAAGGCTGCAGAGAGAGGTAAATTCCACCCCTATTAATGCCCAAGGCTTACAGAATACCTCCGTCACTTTACCTTCAATTACACCAAAGCATGTGAAAAGAAGAGTTTCATTTCTTTGACTCACACTGCTTCAGTTCTTGGCATGACAAGTGGTTTCTCACTGAAGCTCTGTAAAATACTATTGATTTTGGCAGAACGGCTAAAATGAGCTACTATCTGCTTCTTATCGTCTGTCATAGTCAGATTGGCTTTGGAATCACAGGGTTTTCGCTGGCAATTTCAAATAAGAGGCAATACACACTTCATGGTTTAGATCCAGTTTTGTTTTGTCAAAGAATACAACTCTTCTCCTTTGCCACTTTGAATAAGATGACTCGCATTGTCTTGCCATTTCCAGTTTCTCCACAGAATTACTGCCAGTGTTGTTTTTGACAATGTTCTATATGTAAATAAAGACCCAGGAGATGTGGCTCTCATATTTGAAGAACAAAGGAGAATTCTTTTTTCACCATCTCATAAAATCCTTTTGTCTTTAGTAGAACAAATATAGATAAAAAATTACTGTCTACTCTTTCTTATGTTTCGGTAGTTGAGGTCCTTGCAGTGGTGAAATTTCTCTTGTGAGAATGAAATATCACGCAAGTAAAGAAGAGGGAACAGAAATACGCCACTCTCATCTTTGTAAACTTGTACAAGTCACAAACAATGGAATCTGAGTATGATCTTCTTTTTCTGACAGGCATTTGCTTTACTTGGTTGTCTGTTTACAAGATGTCTTTTATTTTTTAACTGCAAAACAGAGAAAGAGTCTGCAGACAAATGGTTTGCAGCATAGGACTGAGCAATCTGTGTACTCTTCAGAAGAGGTTTTCGGCAGGTTCACTCAGATGGGAGTTGTCTCCTCTTCTCTGAAGAAGGAGGTGCCATGATGGAGACACAGGCCCTGGTCAGAGTCAAGGCAGGGAATGACGGCAGGACCATCATATCTTACCTCAGGTTTGTACGATGTAAGAAGCCAAGTTGTCATATCAGCTCCCCCTGAATATGAGTAAATACAGAGGAACATGGCTCTCTGGTACAATCCAGCGATAATATAGTGAGAAAATATTGCTCTTTTGACTTCCATCCCAGTTTCAAATCGTGGGAGCTCAGCTGTGTGTCTCTAATTTCCAGTTCTTAGAACAGACCCTGGCATGGTTGGTAGGTAGGTGTGAATGAAGGCAATGGCAATAGGAATCAACCATGCAAATCCTTTACAGCACAGATGAGACCTGAAGTCCATGCAGTCTTAAACTAAATTAAGCACTCTGTAAGGACAGCGGAAAAGCGGGGTCTGAAATTTTTATAACTCTTTGATATACTTAGGATCACATTTATCTCTTGTCTTAATTCTGATTTTGCAGCTCACTTACTTCACAGGAAGTCAGGTAGTTCAGGAAGTACTTATTGGCCTCAGGATGAGCTGGGGAATGTCTCATCAGGGAGAAATAACGATGGCTTGCCCTCCTAACAAACCCTACCTGAACTATCATCTGTGATGTGTAACCAACCATACTTTTACTGAGTGAATAACAAAAAGTGGCATTAGTATTTTACTGAACAAAGACTCTGCTTTTATTAACTCTCATTACAACTTGATTTATTGATGAGTATGTGGGAATACTTTCCAAGGACAATACAGAAAAGTTTGCAGGAGACACAACAACACTAGTGTTTAAAGGCTGCAAAACACCATACAACAGCAATGCTCCAGTTACAATATTCTTTAGCTATGATACAACATCATGGTGAGCAATAGCTTACGGACCACGTAGGTTTTTTGGGGTTTTAGGTGTTCTTTTTTTGGGGTCATAGGATGGGTGTCACATTGCAATTTATTCTAACTTTTTAATTTCCAACATTCTATGAAACTGTTATATATTGTAGCACATCTGCAGCCATTTAGGACTTTATAGCTGAAGTTACTTTCCAGACCTTAGATGTCTCCTGTTTCACCGCAACAGTGGGGATACAACCCAGATGACCTTGCTTACAGTGGCTATTAATACTATGGCGACTATTGGAGTTCTGTGTGTGATGCCAGCTGCACACGTGTGCCCTAGCTATTTACTTCCAGTACTGTATCGTGAGGGCTGTGCTTTGGGTGTAACTCCAAAGCCACTTTGCTGATCACACAAAACATATTGGAGCAAAAAGCCACTGACAATTTAAAAATTTGCATTAAAGCATGTGACAAATTAAACATCTTCTACATTGGTTTGTCAAGTTTTCCTTCTACCACACAACCACGTAACTGCACATGTAAAGGATAAATTAATTTCATTAAAGAGAAATTTGTAACATTATTTATAAAATTCTGATTGAGGTATTAGAGACTGTAATGGGTGTCTTCTTCTAAAGACGGCTGTTGACCAGTTAGGGGGAACTTTTTTGATAATATCCTTTTGCATTCACTCTCTTTACTTCTCCTTTATAAGCCATTAATAGGTATATCAGGGAAAAAAGTAGCCCCATAAGAATCAACTCTGGAAAAGATAATCTGAGATCATCTAAGTTCATGTGCCATTAGTGTGGAATTGTTCTCTATAGCATAGTTTAAGAAGCTTTATTCAGTCTACTGTTAGGTAAGTCAAGCACAGAATTATTTTTCTGTTTCTCTATAGACCTCATAACTAACTAGCTGGATAGTTTAAAAAGAAATAAAAAGGTTTTTTTCATTTTCATTCTATTGCTTTTTGATTTTCTATAACCTATTGTCTAGGATGGCCTGTAGCTTCTTCCAGTTATGTGTTTGTTTAAATGACTTTTCAACTATCTTGTTGCAAACTGGGAACAGAAAGCTAGAAATTAGGGTGGGTTTTTTTAAATAAAAAAAAGAAATAGAAGATATCAGTTTGTTTCCCTGTTGATATTAGAAAATTCAAGCAAAATTCTATTTACTTCTATAATTATACTCACACACATATCTCTTCAGTCTGCTGTAATGGTAAGAATTGTGGAGTTTAGACCCTATTTCTATTTGAAAATATAAGGCAATTATAAATAATAAATTGCATATTGTCCTGGTTTGAGTGACACAGGACTAATTTCTCTTCTAATACTTGGGAAGACTGCAATTTTAGAAGATTCTACTGTCTGAATTTGTGAAAATATTTACTTTATAGCCAGCTATGGTGTGTGGGTTTCAAGGTCTCAGTGTTTTCAAGCTTAGCCAGGTGTAGGGATGAGGAGGAACGAGACCCGGGCACTTGACCCAAGCTGGCCAACAGGATTATTTCATACCATCAACATCACATTCACTATAAATTAGAAAGTTTGCTGTGAAGTTCTCTCTCTCTCCCTTGATGGCTGCCTTCCTGAGAACTTCGTGCCCCAGTGCCAGACCCCTGAGCCTCCCTTCTGCCTGAAGCTGTAGCACTCGCAGTGTCCGACATTTGCTGTCCACTGCTGGGAGTGCACAGCTTCCTACTGATAGCATTGGCTGAGTATAATCTTTGCATATTTTGCATTGGTATCGGGATCAGTATTGGTTCTTTAGTTCTATTAATGTTAATTATCTAATCTTACTCTATTAGATCTGTTTATACTTCAGCTTCTGGGATTCCTTGGTTTTTCCCAATTCCCTTTCCCGGACAGGGAGGGTTCATCGGGTGATAGAATGATTGTCTAAATGACAATAAATTGTTATGGGTTTCTCAAACCATAACACATATTCATAAAATTCCTTCTGTTTTTTCTTCCATCCAATTTCTGAGAAATATTCAATGACCGACTTGAACATTGTATGACAATGGACAGTCATAGAATTTCTTTCTGGCCTTAGAACCACAGGGTTCTTGTAGAAGACAGAGATGTGAATTCAGACTCTAAAATACCTCCAGCATGTGAGAATCACTTTATAGTCAATGGAAAAAAGGTAAGAAGAGCAAGTAAAATCTTTACGTTAAGCTCGTGTTCTGTACTGCCCTTTCCAGGTTACCCTCAAGAGACTAGCATAGGACAAGCACGTATCTCCCAATGATTATGCTAATTATAACAATCATAGAAGTCTCTGGTACAATCTTACTTACTCCTTGTTTAAATCTATTACTATTACTATTCCGTTTTTATTTCCTACATTTTTTCCCTTTTTTTTCCTTTCTGTCTCCATCTGTGAGAACCAATGAACTCATAGCACAAAGTAATGAGAAAAGTCCCTACTAACCATAGCTGAATTTCCTTTTCACATTGCTTCATTCCTTTCTTGATATTAACATGGAAGAACTATAGTTAAACATATCTCAACTGCTTGTGTAATTATGCCTTAGTTACTTCCTAGGCATCAAAAAACACTACCCAGGCTTTAGTTCATCATAGAGATACCGTGCACAAGCTGCTATCTATCATATATCACCTGCCATTTTTTATTAGTTTTTCTGCTAATATATTGTTAGTTATCATATCTTGAAAATTGAAATGCTAGA
The DNA here is from genome assembly GCF_965231255.1 of Vanellus vanellus. Lineage (NCBI taxonomy): Eukaryota > Metazoa > Chordata > Aves > Charadriiformes > Charadriidae > Vanellus > Vanellus vanellus. Next base: position 48,830,606 of record NC_138909.1, on the reverse strand, counting down.
ACATGCTTTCCGCTAGAAAGACAGAACCTAACAGAGGTGCTTTTAGTTATATTCTCAAATTAGCTATCTCTGGATAAGTTTAATATGAAAATTGAATGCACTCAGTTATCCAGAGAACGGCAGAAAATACTAAAGTGTTGAAACAAAGCAGAACAAGAAGGAAACAGATAGGATTACTGAATGCAAAATAGTAGATATGAGACAAAATACGGATAGGAAAGAAGAGTACATGACATGAAAGGTACAAAGCAAATAACATAATGGGGAAGTATGAAGAAATTAAATATTTAATTTTGATTTGTTGTTCAAACAGTGTTCTTGTAATAAGCATGGTTCACCAGTTTTCATCCACTGAACGAGGGGATGTAGACCAGCATAAAGCTGGAAGTAGCTCCTCATGGATCTGATTTGGTGATACCAGTGAAAATTTCAAGATATTTCTCAAGACATAATCAGGGCTTCAAAATCATAAAAAGTGCTAAGGAGAGAATGAACTGGTGAAAGTAAGAAAAATTTGTCAGGGCCAAATTTTCTGGTGATGCAAACAAAGAAGCTTCTCAGGCTTAGTAAGATTCTGGCCATATTTATTAATAGAGAATTTATCTGCAACATTTACAATATTGCAATAGATGAAAAGATATTGGGGAAATTCAATAATTGAATAGAAATTATATTCCAGGAATTTGGGGCAAGGACAGTCCCTCTTCTTCTCTGATAGAAATTACTTTTCTTCACTGACCTTTATTTATGAAATATCTAATTTAAGGCTGTTCCTTCATCCCCAGCTTCAGCTTTCTATTTAAGCTCTGGTTAATGTCTTTGTGGTCTTTACTCTGGGTGGCCACCTCGGACTTCTCTAAAATACTGCTCAGTGTTACGTACAATGCCTGTTTGATGAACTCAGCTGCAGTAAATACATTACCACTTCTTCATGAATCACGTGTGTCCTATTTGCCTCTTGTTAATGGATGTCATCCATAAGCACTTTGGTCACTGGATCTTGGTGTTTTGGCCTAGGATCTGGTGAGGAGAAAGATACCCTCTTCCACAGGAAAGAGATAGTTGAAATGACTGTCAAGGTTTCCTGAAAAAAGCAAACAAGGAAGATGTTCATCCTGGGTATCCATCCAATCCCAAATTTGGGTCAATATTTCATCTTTTTATGAAACCTAAATTCAAATATTTCATCTACATTTTCTCCCAAACTTTTTTATCTAGAATCCTTCCTCTTCCCTCTTAGCAAAAAAGACAGCTGAAAATCACTTAAATTTACCCATTTTAAATAACTTGACAGTGCTGGTGGACATTTTTACCTAGGAATCTTCATTTCTGCTGTATCTTTTTGAAAAGGTACAGCAAAGCCCATGCTTGCACATCCTTAGATGAAAAAGCTCATGACCATATGGCACTCTACAAGCGCATAGTTATCCATGATCCAGGTTGCATATACACAAGTGGATAATCACATTTCCTGTAAATGTGGCAGCTCCTGAACTAATAGCAATGTTACTGCTTAAACATGTAAACATGTAAACAAAATGTTACTGCTTTAAACATTTCAGCTAATCAGTCCTGCAGTAAATGGGGAGGGAATCGCAACTCTTAGCAGTGTGAATGGGAGAAAGAGAACTTCTGTAGCAGCTCCAGCTTGCTTGTGTGTATCTGCCTGTATTTATACTAGCTATATACCAAGCTAACCTGCCTATAATGCTTCCAGGACACAAACTTATAGCTCCATATTGCTTGTACAGGCCATAAATACATGCTAAATCTGAGGGGATGGAGGATAGCTGTACAATCCAGTTTAACGAGCACATATATTTTTTTTTTTTTTGGACTTGGTTTAAAAATAATCTCCAGGCTTTTTCTTCGCTTTGTGGTTTGCAACAAAACCCCATGTTATTCTTGGCAATCCTTCCTGTTACATTGCATAAGTGATTATTTTATGCTACTGCTTTCTGCTCGTGCCAGCAACGTGCCAAGCGGTTTGGTCAGAGAGTAGGTTGAGTTTCACACCAAAACACCAGCAAAGTCAAGGGGATTTTTCTGGGAAGATTGACAGTATAGCAGAGCTCACTCTGAAAGTGAAAAAGCACTCATGGGTAAAATAAAACATTACTGAAGTTTCAGGTTAACAGTTAATGATCACACAGTTCTTTGCAGGCAATTACTGCGGTCTTTTTAAAGCCCCTTTCGTGGCTGTTGAAGGGGCCCTGGAGGTTTCCTGTACTACTGATGCCATTGTACCAAGCAATCAGTTTGCTTACATCTCAAAATGCAAAGTTTAACATTCTCCTTTGGTATTGTGTCATGCAATATCTTCTCTCACAGTCATTCAGCTGAATGTGACTTTTATTTTTACAATAAAGGGAAGCAACATCTGAGAACACCGATATGGTCTCAAAGCACTCTGAAACCGAACAAGTTTAAAATGTATGGGTATCTACCACTAGTAGCTGTGATTAGAAAAAAACAAACATATTTATTTTCATTATTTTAGGGGTGTTTGTGCTTCTCCATAGGTTCATAGTTAGCAGAGAATTCTTTGGGAAATGACACTAAGAAAACAGGTAACAGAGACCACTCCTGTCCTAAAGACTTTTTAATAGAAATGCCTGCAATGGAGAAAGATTGTTTCTGCACGTGAATTGAGACCCAGAAAGAGCAAATAACTTCTCTAAGGTGACAAGAAGTCTTTAGCAATGTTCATTGCGCATCGTATCCTTTCACATAGCCATGCAAATGGGAGAAATATAACTGAATGTAATTCTCTCTCCTCCGAGTGTATGTTTTTATCCTGGTGCATCACCAAATGGTCTGTACTGTTTCCAGGACTCAAATGTACATCTCCATGTTACATAAAAAGAATTAGGTTATTTAATTCTAATTGTTGTAGTTTGGGAAAATCTATCTATTCAGCTGAGGACAAGGAAGCAACTCAACTCACAGACAATGGCAGTGTAACAATCTGCACCAGCCACACTAAGCTCCTTTTGTTGGCAGTAGTAAAAACCAGGATTTGCTAAGGCAAAATTTAATTCCTTCTAAAATGGGTATATCTGAAAACAGTCAAACTATCTAAAAGTACCCAGCTTGCTGAAAATACTGTCAAGTATCCAATGGTGAAGACTGGATGTATTCTTCTCTGTATTTTGCCCAATGGATCACGCTTCAGCTGTCCCATAAATGGCTTTAATCTTAAAATACGATCAGTTACAAAGCACGGGTTTTGTACTTCCAAAAAGTGAGAAAAACAGAGAAGAAAAATGTTGGAGCAGTGCATTTCTGATGATCAACTTTGGATTGCATCTACACCAATGACAATTAACCTCCTGGAAAATAATTTTTCTTAAATACGAGATATTTAATTGCAATTTGAATTACAACTTCTAAACAAAATCTACAAATTGATATTCAGTGCATTTGAAAATACGCATGCCATCATTCAAGACCGAATGCTAACAAAACCTGTTTCATTAAATAGTGCTGTATTAGTATGCATACACATGCCCAAACATATATAATGCACAAAATGCCACCTGATATGAAAATCATAGTGTACTTAGTTTTTTCTGCACTCACTTTTTGAAACAGCATTAACATTAACATACGCTACATTTATTTGTTTGCATCAATAAAATAGAGAATTATTTAACTGTCATCATACTCCTAAATGCTTATTACAGGAATTTACAGCTTTTAAAACTTTGCTTCTAAAAAGAATCAGATTCTATAGGTCAAAATATTGCATTTATAATTCATTATATTTTTTTCTTCTAATCATTTTTATTCTTCTATAGATCCTTTGCTATTCCATTAGTGTCCTGAAAAACAAAGCAACTTTATTTGATTCAAAGCAAGCATGGGGAAGATTTGATTATGAATGTATTGAAGAAAAAATATGACTGACACATTATAGTATTCAACATTAATATCTTAAAAGATACAGAAACGTTTGCATTTATGTGACTTTGCTGTTTCATTTTATATGATCCATTAGCTTTGCTTTTCTTGCTTCAGGGTGGACCTCATGAAGAGAATACAGACAGATGACTCATCCATCCATGCATTTTGAATCATTGCTTTGAGTGAGAAAATAATGACAGTTTCATAAACATAAGTTTTTACTGTTCAACAATTCCATATTACAAAAACCTTTGTTGTGACCTACTGAGCTACATGGAATTCTTATTGCTCTTGGAGAGATCAAGGAATAAATGAATGTAGCTTACAGTTCTTTGGGGCATGGTAGTAAAACAGTATAAGAAGTTTGGAATTAACCTGAGATTATTCAGTAGTTAATACAAGGATTTAGGAATAATTAGAAAAAGAATTCATTCAGTCTGGCCTTTTGCATAAATTAACAAAGTGCAATCAATGAGAAAGATAACACCGTCTAATTTTAAAATCGTGCTTGGGTTCATGCACACAAGAGTTTTCCCTCTTCACCATGTTCACCACCAGTCCCAGTGAAAGAAGCAGTGGGCAGATGACAGGTGGGAAACTGAGCACCGAGACATGCAGGCCGGACAAATGAAGAGCAGACTATGCCTCCAGGAGCCGTGAAGATCATTCCAAAGACAGTGTAGCTGTATTGTTTCTGTACTTACCTTTGCATGCTTCTCAACAGCTGATGTCACCCTGGGTAATGCATCACTACCACTACCTTCTCTTTAACTCCTTTGACGTTATTCGCGTGTTGAAAGAAGGTAGAAATGCATGTGCTCCAGTAAAACAAAAGCTTGCAAATATATTCACAGAGGAAAAAGTAAGTTCTTGCACCAGGAAGACCTAATCCTGTCAAAAGGCTCTCAAGACATAGCTGGTAGTCTGTCATCAACAAGCGTGATACCTTTGCTGCCACACTCACTCCTGACTGGCCAGGAGACCTAGCGCAGCTTGTCTCCTATACTGCAGTCTTTTCCTTCACACTACATTTTATTTCTGCCTCTCATAATATTTTCCTTCTCCTTGTTCCACTCACTTCATCGCCATGCCTTTATCTCTTGTTTTGTCTTTCCATGTAATTTATTACTCCATAACAAAATCTGCAGAATAGGGCTTCTATTGTCCATAGTTTCTGAATTCGTTGCAGGAAAGAGAAGCACAGCATCCAATTTGTCTTGATTCATGAGGTATTGTTAGTTATTGAGGTGTTATTAAATCCAATATGTTTTGGTTTTCTTTTTGGTTTTCTTTTTGTTTTTTTTTTTTTTAATTGAAAAAAACGCAAAGCATACTATTTTTTATTCATTCCTCTTTTTTTTTCTTGTTTTTAATATCTTCCACCTAATTAAGTCTCAGAAAAATGTATGAGTGACTAACATAATAAAACGCACAGAGCAGTGAATATGGTTTGACCCCAAGTCCAGTGTAGAATAAGTTCCATTCATACCAGTATGTGACAGACTGTATCTGCAGCACAGCATCTGAGAAAGAAGTTAGCAAATGCTTCAGAGCCTGGAAATTACTTAAAAGTGCATTTGTTTGTCTAATTCTTATGAATAAAAACCAGAATATACTTACAGAGTATCAAAACCAATTCTAAGGTATTTACTAACAAAACAAGAGAAGACATTTGCAATAAAGGCTATCCATGTAAATAACCTGGTTTTGCTTACTACAGCACTGAATCCTTTTCATTGCTAGGGGAAGACCACTCCACAAGCATATGTTAATGTATTTTCTACAGTTCAATTTTCAAGGTGTTAAGTCTTGTTGTATTAGTTTTCAGCTGCAAATCTGGTTTGCAACAAAAGCCTAATGGAATCCAATATCAAGAAACCTTCCCCTTTAAAGAAATTTTAAGTACATCTATGGTTTTTCCAAATAAAATAATATAAATAAATAATAAAGTGTGACTGTGCTAGTATGAGTCTATTTTAACAATTTCAAACCCTTTCATCATCTGATCTTCTCTTATATAGCATACTGTGACCCACACAGAACCTGCACACTTTGTGCTTATTTTTTGTTCAGGTACTATAATGAACCCTAGATTTTTTTGTGATATGCTGACTGCTTCTCTGTTCTAAAGGTTTACCTTTATATATTGGAAGAAGAGAGAGAGGGACAGGGAGACAAAGAGAGAAAACTTTTATACATACAAAAAGACCGAAAAATGGAATTAGGAAGCTATTGGTGGATATCCTGTGCTTGAGATACACCCTCTAAAGAAGTTCCTGTGAGGTTATGGGAAAGGTTGAACCAAGAAGAAAAAGGATAAATTTAAATTCATTTCATCTGGGTTTCAAATTGAATTATACCAGATGGTTGATGAATATGAACTTTTAGAAAACCTGATGAATATGAGCTATAAGAAGACCTTATAGAGGTAAATTGTCTCAAAGTCAAACGAGGCATACATCTCCAAACATATTTCCTTTAACTATAATGAGATGTCAGATCCACAATACCTTTGAAAACTTAAAACATGTGATAATATTCCAGGTTGTTTACTTACAGTCTTCTGATTCTTTAAAAATATCAAATACTTGTGCTAGTAGCAGAGATTCTTTTCTTTGTTCAGTGTCTAATTTGTGATTCTCAAAATCAACAGAAAGTCTTAAAAAAGTACATATTCTCAATGGACTCCAAATGTTCACTTGTATTCATTCTTACCGCTCTTGATAATATTAGCACCATAACTTTTATTGCTATGATCATCTCCTTCCACCACAGTTTCCTATGGAGAGGAATGGGAATGTTTCTGTGAAAAAAATCTAACATAGATCCAATCCCAGCTTATACAGTTTTGCCATGCTGTCTGTCATTAGGTCCCAAAAGATCAAAAAGAATTTGTCTTTTGCTGGTATTTTTAATTACCCAGATGTTTCCCAGCTTTTGATGAAATTACTGACACATTTTTGCTAGTCTCAAGATAAATGATCAAATGAATACCTTCAACAAAATGAAAAGTCCATGATGAAGTGCACTTTCTCCTTATTTTTATATATTTACTGTATACATCATCTAGCACACACTTCATAAGGAATTGAAAGAATGGTTGAAAAATCCTTTTTTTACAGGAACGTTTTTTAACACTTTCTTAATACTTATTTTCCACTTGAGGTCCATATCTTAGGGAGAAACACTTCTGACTTGGTGATGCCTGACATTTTTATCTGACAACTTCATACCAATACTTGAATCTGAGTCTTAGTCTCTGGATCTGGCTATCTTACTTTAACAATCCACTGTTATCCAATGCCTTTGCTTTAACAAGTTCTCATGAGATTCATGTCACCTGACTTGAAATGTCTACCAATGTAGATAGCTACACATGAGGCAGGCATCTAAATTCCCTCCGTATTCATTGGGAAGACTTGAGTGCAATTCCTCTGGCTTAATTTAGATGTCTTCATTAGGATGAAGGGTCCTAGAAATGTCCATTTCTTTCCACTGGCTATATATGGAGTGACTACAGCTAGCTTAAATGAAGATGTACTTGTAGATATCTCAAGTTTAGCAAGATAAATGTAACCTTTTCCATTTTCCATTGTTCTTTAATAATTCACTTTTAAATAGTTATTTTCTTTTTATTACATAAGAAGAATTGAAATACAACCAACCACTTCCTCCCCACAGACATGTTTTTTGAAATATTTTTTTACCTAACTTCTTCTACCTATGTATCTTCTGGTTACATCCATGTAACAAGTGACTCAGCAGAAACGTACTGTTCATTTGGTTTTGGAACTTGATCCAAGATCCAGTATATTCAGTTTTATCTTGCATATATTTTGCTGTAATTACATTTATAAAATGCATTATCTTGCATATATTTTGCTGTAATTACGTTACAATAAACTTAAGAAGCCATTTTGTTTTCAGTATCTTATAAATCAAAAATATTCAGAGAATAACTCAAAGAATTAACAACTACCTCATTCCAACCATAAAACTTCAAGTCATCTGTATAGAACCGTTGTGAAATTGGCCCCTATCCCCTTCTTGAATCATTAAATAGCCTTTTCTTTCATGACATGGAGCTGAAACAGGAATATAACAAATTGCAAAAGTGACAAGCAGTCACTTTTGTATATCTCACATTGTGCTTTACCTTGTTTCATATTTTTCCATTATGTTTCTGGTGCAACACATGCTTTCCCTTATTAATATGTCTACATTTCTCCAACAGAAGATGCACTTTCATCATTTCAGACAGTCAGAGTCCATTCATGTTATATGCTGTAAAACATTTTTGCTTCGTCTACCCACTGTGCAAGTTTCTTTTAAATCTCATGCTCTTTAACAACTTTGATTTCCATCAGCTGATTCTTCACCCCAAAAGCGTTCCTTCAGCATCCTTTTATCCTCCTCGGGAAACATATAATTAGTTTCAACGTTTGTCCAGTTTTTTACCAATGTTTCCAGCCATGACTCCAGGTCATAGTCAAGACAAGTTACATGTCTTAGATATTTAACGTCAGCCTTTTTATCTTTTATTCTCAATTTAATAAACAAGGTCTTTTATTCCACAATCCAGTTGGTAGCATCTTTCCCCAACGTTTCTTACAAATCTATTCTGGCTTGTGAATGTGTGTGGCAAGGACTCAAGCAAATACTTGTGATTTCCATCCATTACAGGTCTTTTCTAACTTACAGTTGTACACAATCCCCTTTGCACATTCTTGTATGGAATCCGCACTTCTTATTCATTAATCGTTATTAGAATTATTCCCAAGGGGCTTCAATTAGATTGATTCTCCTTTTTGATGGCACTTTATGTACCATCAAGAATACTATCCCCATAAAGCCTAAAATATAAAAGTTTGTTTTAAAGGCCATCAAAGGCAACAGTTGTAAGTCCTGCCAGACTGAGACACATAAGATTCTAAATCCATTGAAATCACTAAAAAGAATCCTGCAAGCCTGGCCACGTTTGAGGCCGAGGTCTCAGCGTGCCTAAGTAAATATATACACATTTGTGTGTATATAAAGTTTCCTGAAAACCTGAGGTGAGATTTCTAGTTTGGAAATGTCTTTTTATACTCTTTTAGTTTCAAAAGTGGAAAATTATATTGTCTTCCAGTATATAGCACACATGAAAGTAGAGAAGTGGTTTATGATGTTCTGAAGGCCTCCTGCATAAATATGGCAATATTGACATTTTAGTTCTTGACTGATGTTTTATTTACTGACTGAATTATTGAAAACTTTATAGCAAAAAAGTGTTTTAAAAGATGTAAATCAAGTGGTGCCACTAATGTGTAGCATAAAATAGTATTACTAAGTTTCTGCATCTAGAGAAATTGATGGATGCATTTTTATTTCACAACTATTCCAGAATTATCCAGGAACTGATGACTTATGAGTTCACAGTAGGCCTACAGGCACAGTGCTGATACCCTGTTATGCCACATTATGGCTATAGGATGAAGTTTATTTTCATCCTACTTCTCACTTCTAACACTAACTTGGGGAGACATAACGGCATCTTGTTATGGCTTGTGATCCCGACTATTGACCAGCATTGACCAGCTGCCTGGTTTGGCTTTGACTTTTCTGCTTACCAACCAAATCTGAGTTCTTTGGCAAACAAAATCTCTACAGTCAGCACATGGAGCCTCTCAGTGGGTAGCATTTGATCATGAGTCAATAACCACCTGTCAAGGAGGAGGTAAAGCTTCTGGAGTTTGTAGCTGTACTGAATTTTCTAGGCATCTCTTTTTGGGGGCTGGTGCACAGCTTGGTCCCAGCTGTAGACACATACGTAGTCAGCCTCACCCTAGTAGCAGTTTGTCGTGGGATTCTTCTGTACTGCAAAGGAGCTTGGTGCTGGCAGGTATAATGCTGTGGGTGTGGCAGAGCAATCTAGCAAATGGAAAGGGTAGGAATCTCGTGTGTGATGCTTTTAGAGAGATGCATTCTTCAGGAAGAAGCTGGAATGTGTGATAAGGGCACAACGACAAGCACTACTTATACATGTTTTCTGGGATGCGTGCAGGTGATCTCAATGCACCCCTGGAATTGCACTCCAGGTTTTTATATGGTGCCATATGGATCTCTGCAAGGAGGTCAGAATATTTGTCCTTTGAGACACGCGTAAAGCTTATTGCGACAGAATGGTGTTAGGCATGGCCATTGACTCTAAATCTAAGTCCTAGAAAGGTGTGAAAACACATGCTAAATGGCCAATAAGAACCAATTACAGAAATACAGATGGCTAATACAGCCAAAGTTGTGTTTGAGTTCTATATGTCATAACCTAAAGTTTTCTGAAGTCTTCTTTATACTACATTAGAGCAGGTCCTGGTTTAGGAAAACAGTTAAGCATACAATTAACTTCTCTGCTATCGCTCAAGAAGCAATGGAGAAAGAAATTACATCTTATTCTAACTTCTGTGAGAACTGTCTCCAAGGTAAAACATAATACAATAGTTACTCTTACTGAGGTGAACTTTAAGCCACAAAAGCTTTTAAGCTTTTAAGCTTTTGTGCATAATTTGAAAAATAAGAGGAATTACCTTGAAGTTAAGGGAGCATTCACATGCTTAAAATCCTTGTTTTATTTAAAACTGAGATTTCACCCATAGGATCATGGCTAAATAGCTAAGATGAGTTTCCGGTAAGTGGTATCTATACACATTCAGTCAGAGAGATTTCACGTCTACAGAAAGATTTAGATAGGCTACACCCCTAAGGACTTTACTAAACTTTAAATCCTTTATATTCAGGAAGTTCCTCTGAGGATAATGTTGTAGAACTTAACGTATGCCATGGTACAAAAGCATTATTTGTCCGTGTCATCTTGCTAGATGTTGTAATAGCCTTTGGGGGTAGCAACAGAAGTTGCATCTCTTGCTTATGGCGACTTCAGAACTTGGAAACTATGCTCTGCAGTGTTTAATGTGTAGCCAACCAGAAGCCGATGACTCTTCCTCATCAAATGGGCAATATGACCATAGCTAAATGACTAGGAGGAACAGACTTGTTTTAAGAAATTAAGATGTGAAGCATATTAAAGCTTGACCTATTTGCTTGAAATAAAGTCTAAAAAGGTAGCTGGAAATAAAAGTATTATTCTGATTGTGTTATTACACCTACATTAGCAGGGTAAGAAGGCTACTGAGAAACAGAGAGATGCATTGGCTGGATACATCTGGACTAGGGGGCTCAAGTGTCATAAAGTGTCTTTGTTAGACATGAGTTTTCACATGCAGCTAGAGGCAGCTGACAGTACTTTCTTCTTGTTACAAATGGATTTTCATTGTATTTCTAGATTTTAAGCGCAGCCAACAATGATGCTGGAATGACTCATATTTCTTTTTTTTCAGCTTGATTCTGTAAAGATCATAGAATCATGGAATAGTTTGAGTTGGAAGGGACCTTTAAAGGTCATCTAGTCCAACCTCCCCTGCAAAGAGCAGAGACATCTTCAACTAGATCACGTTGCTCAGAGCCCCGTCCAACCTGACCTTGAATGTTTCCAGGGATGGGGCATCTACCAGCTCTCTGGGCAACCTGTTCCAGAGTTTCACTACCTCCACTGTAAAATATTTCTTCCTTATATCTAGTCTAAATCTGCACTCTTAGTTTAAAAACATTACCCCTGGTCCTATCACAACAGGCCCTGATAAAGAGCCCCTCCTCATCTTTCCTGTAGGCCCCCTTTAAGTACTGAAAGGCTGCAATAAGGTATCCCCAGAGCCTTCCATTCTCCAGGCTGAACAACCCCAACTCTCTCAGCCTGTCCTCATAGAAGCAGTGTTCTGTCCCTCTGATCATTTTTGTGGCCCTCCTCTGGACCCACTCCAACAGGTCCATGTCTTTCCTGTGCTGAGGGCTCCAGAGGTGGACGCAGTACTGCAGGTGGGGTCTCACCAGAGGGGAGTAGAGGGGCAGAATCACCTCCCTCGGCCTGCTGGTCATGCTTCTTTTGATGCAGCCCAGAATATGGTTGGCTTTCCATTATAATAAAACTATACCCTTTGTCCTTTTAAATACAGATTTTGACATCTCGAAAGGTTTAGCGAGCAAGTCTTATGAAGAGTGGTTGAGGGAACTGGGGTTGTTTAGCCTGGAGGAAAGCACGCTGAGGGGAGCCCTTATCACTCTCTACAACTACCTGAAAGGAGGTTGTAGCGAGGTGGGTGTTGGTCTCTTTTCCGAAGTACCAAGTGATAGAGGAAATGGCCTCAAGTTGTGCCAAGGGAGGTTTAAATTGGATATTATGAAAAATTTCTTCACTGAAACGGTTATCAAGCGTTGGAACAGGCTGCCCAGGGAAGTGGTGGAGTCACCATCCCTGGAGGTATTTAGAAGATGTAGCTGTGGCACTTAGGGACATGGTTTAGTGGTAGATTTGGCAGTATTAGGTATACAGTTGGATTTAATGATCTTAAAGGTCTTTTCCAACCTAAATGATTCTATGGTTCTATGATCTGCTTTGCTTATCCCAGTCAGTGGCATTTTGTTCTTCTTAAACACCTTCAAAATAATGTTGGGAAGATCTTCTTCCTGGTTTGCTGCTTAAACATATTACCATTCCCATTCTGACCACAAGAACTTTAGATAAACCTCATAGTTTAATTTCCAGGCTTATCTGACCATGTCCTCAGTGACAGTTATGTACCTAAAACCAATGAGAACTAAACCCCTGGGTTCTTTTGCAGTTATTCACTCAAATAAGTTTGACAATGTGTGCATCTGGCCATTCTTAAAGATCAATATGATAGATTTTTACATCTGTGATACCCTTAGAATTTCTATATTGTTCAAGGAGAAAAAAAGTGTTTCTAGGGCATAGACCATCTTATTTTAAGGAAGATGTCTGAAATTAATCATAACTTAGAAATGTACTTTTCTCTCACTAAGTATAAAGAGAACCTAGTGTGAAATGCTCAGATGTAGTATGTACTTACTCGTCGGATAGCTAAAGTTAAGGGAGATGAGCTAAAAGCATCCTTCTTCCTGTGCAAACTGCTGAGCTAGCACAATTTATAACCCTACTCCACCAGTTTCAGAATCTGTTTCTCTTTGCTCCCTTTTTATTTTCCTGACATGTCCTCCTGTCATGCGTAATCAAATCTCACTGTCCACCTGCAAATCCCTCCTTAAAACTCACCTCCATCTTAATCCTTATAAAACACTGAACAAAGGCTTAGCTGTTGGCATGCTGAAATTGCTGTTTAGAGTGTTAATCTTCATTTTATCATTATTTTCTCATGCTTCCCCTCTTAAGATACTGTTTCTTCCACATAGAGAGTGAGAGGCTTCTTTGAGCAGAAGCTGATTTCTCATGATATGTATAAAGATCTGCCAGCACAGTGGGATCCAGTTGCTGACGTAAGTTTTTAGCTTCTACCAGAACAAAAACAACTTCATCAACAACAATAACAATGGTAACAGTAAGAACAATAATAATAATAATAATAAAAATGTGACTTACCCTGTTATCCCCTGAGGTGCTACAAGTAAATGTTGTCAACTACCTGTGGTAAATCAAAACATGATAGTACTCACCAACTGAATTATTTGAGCTGTTTTTCAAAAAATTGATTGCTTAAAATTTCTCTTATTTTTCATTTATAATTTACATGATATTTGAAAATAAATGCTTCTTCATCTCTCTGACATTCTACCTGGAGATTTATTCTGGGGAAGAGGACTTACCTTACCCACAGTACTCAGGATGCCCCTTAAGAAGCACATATGGGCCTTGAAAATTCTTAGGATCTGTTGACAATGAGCCAAGGACTGGAGGAAATCTTTGGTTTCTTGTCTCTTGCAATGACACTTTCAATGTCTATATTATATTTTGAAGGCATCTCTTCAAATTCAGGTTTGCCCTCTGAAAGCATAATTCCAAATACAGAGCAAGATGATTTTTCAAATTCAAAGGACTGGCTGTTCCTAATGGCGTAGTTCATCCACAGGTTGTCTGTGAGATGGCTGGCAAGATTAGAGTGCATCCACAGCCGCATAGCACTTGGATTTGTGCTCCCTCTGGGCTCCATGTGGTACTCCTGTAAGCTTGTGACATAATTGACGTACTTTGTGGTGTTTCCATAACATGAAACTTCAGGGGTTTATGGTGCATACCTTGGAGGTGGTTTAAGGGCATTTTAGGATTGTGGAATGAAGTCTTATTCAGTGTTTTCCTTATTCCCAACTGGGAATGGACTTTGGCCTCTACAATCCCATGGGACACTCCTGGGAATTTTCTCACTTGCTAGTTTGTACAGATTAAGAATTAAACAGCATTGGAAATTGAGGATACCCTTGGTGTGGTTTCATAAGCAGTATAGGTATAGCATCAAAGACTAGACTTTAGGAAGAGAATACAGTGGGACTTATGCACCTCTTTTAGTTATGAAAGCAATATTTAGGATCTTAAAGAGCAGGTCTCGGTCTCCCATACTGATGTCATCCAAAATACCAAAATGCAATGAAATTTATATCAGTGGTGTCCAAAATGAGTTTAAAGTTACACAAAATTTTCTCCTACCTCAAAATTCTAGTTTCTTTTACACCACCAAATGTAGTACTTTACAAACTTCGTGTACTGAAATTGCTGTTTTCAATGTGGGCTGAAACGTCTGTTATGTGTTTTAAAACCTTTTACATCAGAGCTTTACAGAGAAAATTTAACTACAAACAAAATAGCTCTTCATGTAGAAATGCAGTAGCCGTGTTAGGACAACGTTGTTCCTGAACTAATAATTCTACCTCAATGAGGATAGCCTTGCACTGCTCCCAGAACACAAACTAATCTTTGTGCATAGCATGGAAATGTGCAGGTTGGAGGTACTCGCATTAACTCAGACAGCTTGTTTCTTCAACTCAGAGCTTCAGAGACTAAAGTAAATAGAAAATCATAGATACGTTGGTTGGAAGGAACCTCTAGAGACCTTCAAACTTTTGTTCAAAGTAGGACTGTGAGCAACCACAAACCATATATCTGATAATTCTACCTAGCCAAGTCTAAAAAATTTGAGTGGAGATTTCAGTCTCTTTGAGTAACATCTTCCTGTGCTGCACAATCCTCCTATTGGAAACAATTCTTCCTAATACATAACCCAAATCTCTCAAAATGATTTTATTCGCGACGAGAGTGTACCTTTGGCTCGTATTCAATTTAGCATCCACTGTAACTCTCAGGTCCTTTTCAGCAGTGAGTTCCCAGGCTTTGCAGGGCTCTATGCAAGATTTTGGAGCACTTCCCAGCCCACATGCAGAAATTCAATTTCTCCTTGGTGAACTTTGCAAGTTGTCTTCCGATTTATTCCTCCAGACTATCCAACTTCCCTGGTCTGAAATTTGTCCTTTTAGTATCTCAACCTCATCCCATAATTTAGCATAATCTGCAAAACTGCTGAACATTCACTCTGCCTCATCATCTAGACTATTGCTGAGGAAATGAACAATGCGTGCATCTGGTGTATTCATGATTACTGCCATTGCTAAATTAACCACATTTTCCTTAAAGCCACCTAAACTGTCTCATGGATTAGTTAAATCATAAGCTCTGACATCCCACATTACACTTATAGCTCTTTGGGCGCTATGTTGTATTAGGTTATGGTCATTTTTAGCTTTCCCCATCTGTTTTTTTTTTTTTTTTCTGCACCAAAATCTCCACATTTCTATGTGGTTCATAGCCTGAAATCAGCCCTGGTCAGAATTTAACAGAAGGGCTCTCAAAACCCTTACAGTTACAGTTCCAATGATTCAGAGGTGTCATTCTGGTCCCCGACAATGTTTAGTAGTGGCTGAACATTTGTTATGTAGATGCAGAACCATGTATTAGGCACCAAGCAAAGTGGATTTGTGTAGACGAAACAACATTCTCTTCTGTAATGTCAGTATGGACAGTTTATAACTAGTTCAGCAACAGCCAAATTGATATGTAAGCCATGCAAATTCACACATGCCAACAGCTGCTCTCCCACTTGTACTCTCTTATTACTCCCTCTACTGCTGACTCGTATTCAGTTTATAACTCATTGCAATTATCTATATCCCTCTGTGTTTAAGGCAGATGTCATCAACCTGCAATGAAGGCAAGCAAAGCATTGCCTTATGTAAAAGAAGAATAATTCCTGCCACTCATTTTTCACTGAACTTCTTCAGCAGATAGATTTTGATTTATTTTTGTTATTAACCACATATATAATTTAGCTGAAATTATTGCTGGTGACTCTCCATAAGAAACGTTATTTTGTTGCACTGCTCAGTTTTAAATTATGAAAATAATACACCTTAATGTATATCTAGGTTTATTAGCTACAGTACAAGAACTGGAACTTTAAAGAGAACTGTGGAATAAATTACCTTTCATAGCTGTTATTGATCCTAGAAACATAAAACAAGAGAAGAATGCATAAAACATCTACTGGACAAACTTTGTGATAGAAGTTACTAGCTTCAGATGGTATGGGTTTTATTTCATATGAAAGAAAAAGAGAAGTCATTCAAAGTACCAGTTGAACCAAAGTTTTTCTCATTCATAGCAACAATTCTGGATTTAATGCAACCTAGGAGCCAAAATTCTAGATATCTACTGTGGGAGTATTCTCACCTAATATTAGATGGATGTAGAGACATTTGGATCTGAAGTGCTCAGTCAAGGCTCCTTTATAGCTATCTTATGCCCTGCATAAGTATATGATCCGGGAGACACTTTAGCCATTACTAGTAAGGTATCTACAAATGCAACAAAGTTAATTTGTGAGGCTTGGTGTGTGCATGTCTTCTTCTAGCACACAGCTCTAGTAGTGCCACGTGATTTCAAACTCCAGAGAGAAATGCAGTGCATCACCACAGGTAGTAGCACATCCTCCATAGATGGAAAAGATACAGGTGGATCTGAGTGGCTATAAAATGGTGCAGCTCTTTCCATGTCAGTTTGGTACCAAGTTAAGCTGAGGACACCTATTATAATCAGTCATAACTCGGTGTCGTGGTTTAAACCCAGCCTGCAACTAGGACCACCCAGCCTCTCGCTCACTTTCCCCCAGTGGGACAGAGGAGAGAATCAGAATAGTAAAAGTGAGGAAAAACTCATGCATTGAAATAAAGACAGCTTAATAGGTAAAGCAAAAGCCGCACGTGCAAGCGAAGCAAAACAAGGAATTCATTCCCTGCTTCCCATCGGCAGGTAGGTGTTCAGCCATCTGCAGGAAAGCAGGGCTCCATCACACATAACAGTTACTTGGGAAGACAAATGCCGTAACTCCGACCATTCCCCTTTCCTTCTTCTTCCCCCAACTTTATACACTGAGCATGATGTAAATATGGTATGGAATATCCCTTTGGTCAGTTGGGGTCAGCTGTCCCGGATTTGTCTCTTCCCAACTTTTTGTGCACTCCCAGTCTACTCACTGGTGGGGCAGTGTGAGGAGCAGAAAAGGCTTTGACTGCTTAGCCATGACCAAAAACATCAGTGCACTATCAACATTACTCCTATCCCAAATCCAAAACATAGCACTATACCAGCTGCTAGTAAGAAAGTTAACTCTATCCCAACTGAAACCACAACACTTGGGCAGACAGACTAGGTAGGAAACAATCATCCAAGTTTAAATTTGAGAATGCTGAATTGCTAGTACTTGTGCTGTTACAAAACAAAGTGTACTTTACACCCTCACATGGACAGTCCTCCTGAACTTCATCATTTCTAAGGGGTCACACTTTGGTAACGCTTAACTTCCCACTGGGAAGTTAATGGACCCTTCCAGTTTACACCGAGTGCCATTGTGATGTGATGTCCTGGGCATTGAAACACAGCTTGCAAAGAACATGCTGTTCTCAATAACATTCAGCCCCTGAAGGTAGATATTTAAATGTGTTTTCAGACCCTTAAGTCAGTGGTATGATTTTTCCTACGTGTATAATTCCCAGTGGGGCACAGGTACTGCAAACAGTTCCAAAGAGAAAAGCAAGTGGCAAGGTCTCAGGGCACACAGAAGTTACTAAGCATGTACATCAAGAAATGCCAGCTTGACTGTCTCCTGCCTTAATCCATTCTGTTACTAAAAAGACACAATAAAAATCGTCCGTTCATAGATGTCATAAATCTTAAGCAGGTCTTGCTTTAACACAGTGTAGGTACAGTTTGTCTTATTAAAAGCTGGAAATTTTTTTCTTATTAAAAATTCTCACTATTGCAGATGTGAGGCCTACTGTATGCATATTAATAATGATAATGATATTAAATTCCAATACAAATTTCTTCAAATTGACTTGGCTTATTGGGAATTTGAAAACGATTAAAGTTTACCAACACACATAGTTTGGTAAGGTACTGTAATGTATGAACAAGACAGCCAAAGTGAATACTGGTATTGCCCATATTTACATTTCAGTAGCTGCAATTAAAATCAAATATATAAATAAGATGCTACAACTGAAAGCGAGCAACTTAAAAATTAACACACATTGGGGTTTTTATAAGCAAAGAAGTGAGGGCACTAGAAAGTGAATAGACAAATTGGTAAAAACTCCCTAGAAGTTAAGGCATTACTGAGACCATGAAGAGAACTGCTGGGGGAGTAAAGGGGAATGTAGGACAGAGAAAATTGGCCATCATAATGATTAAATGAATAAGTTGTTTATTTTTGCCTCTGACTCCTGGAATGATAAATGTGGGACTCTGAAAAGTGGCAGAACAATACCATTTGCTTAAATGCAGCATGGGTAAAGGGTTGAATAGAAAAACCTCTTCATGGAAGTAAGGAACGGCAATGAAAGTCCAATAACACGACTTCAGGTTAATCACACACACAGCATGGCATTAAAAGAGACACAATGCACAGTTCCAATGCATATTTAGTAAGCAGAAAGCCCATTTTGGGATTTGGAAGATGGGGACCAAGTTGTTGGCTCTGCCACCACTGTGTTACATGCTGTCTGCCTGATTTAGCTGTCTGTAAAAGGGAGATAATAGCCCTTTTCCATCCATCCTCATAATTTCTCTGGTGACCTTTCACATAAGCCAGGACCTGACTTTAATAAATTTTTAAATATGGAACAGGTAACAGTCTCCATCTAAGGCAGATTCTACTCTCGATAGGAGACTGGAGGCAAGAAATGGCTGTAACACAGATCGGCAAGTTCACGGGAATATTGATGTTTTATTGTTCCATAAGAGAGGTAGGGCTTCTTATACACCTGAACCTCTATCAAGATTTTTTAGAAGTATCAAGACAAAGGTAAGTGTCAAGGAAGGTTTTGACCTGGGATAATGGAAAGAAAGACCAATTTGTTCCCGGCATGCGGGAAGTAGTATCTCCTGTGGGAAAAAATAGGAGCATGCCTATCTGCAAATTGAGTAGGTTGGAAATGGATATTTGTGCAACGGGCAGGACAAAAGTGAGAATCAGTTTCTGAATATCTAATAATACAGAGCAGTAGAATGGCAATAATGAAAGAATTCGAGATAAAGGACTTGCCAGATGCACCAGAGACACATTGGGAAGGGTATATGGAATAGTGTGCAAAGGCCAAAATGAAACGGTGAGCTGAACAAAACAAGAGTCAAGCTGTCAAGGTCAGAGGAAATGGATTATGCAGATGCAACAGCTTGAGAGGTTGGAAAAGAGTTTTGTCTGTCTGTTAATTCTATTTAGATTGCAAAATCTCCAGTGCAAGGCCTCTTCCTGGCTCTGAAAGGGGAACTGATTAGGGGAAAAGATGGATCTTTTAGCTGCCAAGACTTGGATTTGAACTTTTTACTTGCAATATTTTTTTCCTTTCCTTAGTGCAGGCCGGAGAGGCACTGTCTTTTCTGGTAGCAGGGTAGGGCATGTCAAATGTAAGCCGGAAAACAGAAAGTTTACACCCTGAGTGGTGATTGTAATACAAGAATGAAGACAAAGATTCTGGATGTCTGCATCCTGGAGCTCGCTACAATTTTTTGTCTTTCTCTACATCAAAATCCTAAAAAAAATGTGCACTGTGAGGCACAGAAGTCACAGGGATCCTTCCCATCCCATTCATCTCTTCCCATTCCACTTTCTTTACTGCTGCTCCTGTACAAGGGACAAGCACAGAAGAGGGCCTGATGCTATCAACATCCGCGGGCTGAGGACTTGGAGGTGGGCATAGCTGTGTAATAAAAACCATAACACAGATACTTATGATGCTAAAATATATTACCAAATATACAGAGTTAGTCTTCCCCATTCGCAAAGTAACAAGCACTTACAAAAGACAGCAAGAAAAGAGAAATTAGATAGTACCCGCATTTGAAACTCAGGCAAAGTTTACAATTAGCATAGACATCCTAGGCTGTGGATTATAGATAGTATATATGCCAAAGTGAAGGTCATTTTTTTGTTTAAGAGTTAATGTGAGATATATGTTATATATTTTAAAGACTCTGAAACAGTATACACACAACTTATGTTTGTGTTTAGAATATACAAAGGATGTAAATGTATTTGGGTACTTTCAACTTGCTATTTCTTTCCTCTTGAATTATATCAGAGATTGAAGATGGAAGATATTTCTTCCCCAGTTGCACCAGTCCTGAATATAAACATAGCCAGACCTGTCACTGGGGTGAAGTAGAAGATATTCTACTGCAATCCTCACATCAGATCTAGAGTCCGGGTGTTCGTGCCAAGCCATACCTTTTCCTTCATATGTTAGAAACACCTATCTTCAATTTAAATTGTTGCCTTTTCTGCAGAAAGCTTTAAAGACAAGAAGAAAACAGGGTAATAAACAAGGTAGGGAGAGAAAGAGGGAGATTAAGACAGGAGGGAGGAAAAAGAGAAATGTACAAGCAGAAGCAGAGATTAAGTTTTGTAAGAGGGAAAAGGTGATTGCAATAATGAACCCCCCAGTGGGCAAAAACCTGCCCTAGGTTGTGAAACTCACTCACAGCAGCTCCAGCTCCAGGAATTTGAGACACCAGGCTGGGCTACTTTGTATGCTTCCTGGTACGCCAATACCAAGATTGCACTTTGAGCTCCCAGCTGCTTCACAGCAGTGCTGGTGATTTAGTTCTGGGAGCAGAACCAAATATTTGCCTGTGTTTGTGTGTGAAATGCACACCGAGTTCTTTTCTTTTCTTTTCCTCTGTGCAAAACTGTAAGGTGGAAAAAAAATTCTAGACAATTAAAGCTACCAACAAACTGTCTTACTAATATTCTGTAATCTTTTTCTTCCTGTTGGGGGCAAAAAAGAGGAAAGGTCCTTTCCGAAGAAATAGAATAGAACAAGGTATTATAGATCAAGTTATGCGATGGCTGCTCTGCTAAATATGACTATAATAAAGTAATAAAAATGATAAGAATATGTCCATGTTACTGGCTGGGCGGAAAGCCTGCTTGTCTAATACTGGAAAATAAATTCATGGCAACTAACTGGAGTTAGTCGGCTCAAAGGACTTAAGACGTAAAGCAAAAATATTGTCCATTTGGCCTTTGGTTACTGGATTACACTCATTTGACATTTTCAAGCTTTCTATTACAGCTGAGGGACAGCAAATTACTCTCTATTTTGAATGAAAGCTGAGATTCTTCTTCAGTTTGTTGAGTTTTGGCGTTTTTTTCAATAGCTGGAACTTTTAAGGAAAACAAGTGTAGAGAGACTCACAGGAAAATTACGTGAGATGGCAGCATAGAGTTTCATCGATATTTTGTTGGTGGGACCAGAAGGAGCCATTTTCAGCATGTACATCCAGGGTTTTCTAGTCACTGAGATCTGCACACCCTATTTTTCAGCAGAGATAAGTTTCCCCTTAGAGCAAATTTAAGACAATAAATAACATGTTTTTTCTTATTTACCTCCAGTAGCTTCCTAACTAGTAACCCATAGGTCCATGGAGCACAGGCTGAATGCAATGGTTTTGGTTTATCTTCCCTCCATAACAAAAAGCAAGTCTTTCCAAGTGTAATTCTTCACTGAACAAGTTCTTATTTTCCAATACACTTACATATGTATTTCATAAACATATGCTTCTACATGTATCTCCATAGTTTGCCAGCTTCAAGTTTTATAAAGACCAATGCTGGAGGATACTTACTAGAATTCTTACTAGTTGTTCCAATAATTAATTATTTTCACTCCAAAGAAACATGCCCTATCTTAAGTTTGAACAAATAGAAAAAACTTCCAGTCACAGTATCACTTGTTATGCCTATTTCTGCTAGAGAATGCCTCACTGTTAAAATATTTTTTCCTTCTGTATATGAAATCTTTTGCAAAGGTGAGTGATGTCCTGTGTGAACACCAGAAGAATGGAAAAGAAACACAGCATTATTCCCAGCAGCAAGAGGAAGAAGGAAACTTTGGGGGTCTTTTGGTTCTTTTTTCCCCTTTCTGATACTGACAGCAGCAGAGCTGTGAGATGTTCGTGTAAAGAAGCATGTCAGTGTGTCAGCTTGCAAAGAAGAGTGTAGACTGCTTGAAGAAACTGTTGAAAGAGAACCAGTGGCATGAGAGAAACATGCAAAGCCACATGTAGGAACACAGTCATCATAGATTAGAGGAAAAAACAAGTGGAATAGGTAACAGCCAAGCTGGTGAACTGCCAGTCTTTGTCTCTTAGTAGTGTGAAAGACTGAGACATGCCTTACATCCATCAGAATAACCAAGCTGATATACTGAGTGACCTGTTCTGTTTTCAGGTACTCTTTCCTGTGCAAGTCATGGAGGTGTTCACTGTTGTAATGCACTGGATCACACAGAGGATTCATCCCTCCTGTTAGTGAAAAAACTTGGTATTTTGTGTTGTTTGGAGTGTAAGTCAGTCATTCTTTGTGTCCTCCTATGGGGCCAGCGTACACATTGATGCAAGTCAGTGTTGCTCAAATAAAGTCAGTGCTAATTTATACCAGCAGAGTCTTTTTCCTTCATTTTTGTATTCAGGGAAGCTGAATGAATCATGCGCTCTTAGTTTTGATCTTCAGGTACTATCTTATTGTACTTACATAATTATTTAAACAGTTTATCTATCCTGAGTACTTTGCCAAACATTAATAAAACTATGCTACACCTCTGAAGGATTATTATCCTAGGCACTCAAGAAAGCTGGAGATACCACAGCTGGAATTTCAAAAAGTTTCTAGTTCCTAGACTGAATGACTTTCCTGAGGACACAAAACAAGTTCATCCAGCAAGTGAGAGAACTTGAAGAATTCCTCGAATGTGAATCTGGATGACTTTTTGATATCAATCTGTTCAACGTTGCTCTGAGTTGGTTGGGTCTGGGTTAGAAGCAGAGTTCATCATTCCATGGAAATAAGTTGGATGAAACATAGATGTTTTCAGTCTACAGAAAACTTCTATGGTGACCTCGAATAAAGGATTTTGAGGACCAAAATGGCAGATGCTGTCAAGGAAGTTGTGTGGGATCCTGGTTCCACCAGCATGCTTTTGTGAATCTAGTCTCATAGGCTCACAGCTCCAGCTAACATAAAAATAAATGCTTCAATGTTCCCAAAGGGCTCAAAGAGATTTTGGGTGATAATTGCCATTTCTGTACATTGTATGCATGCAGGGCTTTTCCCCCCATGCTTTAGGACTGTACTGGTTTTGTTTTAGTTAAAGCAAAAAATATGGTCTCACATACTAACCATATTATTGTACTTCCATTATCACATGAAGATTTAATAGTCATAGATAATAAATTTCTCTGATTACCCTTACCAGACAGTGTGAAAGATGATACAGTGGCAGGAACCCGTGCCTTAAACATACTAAAGCAACATAAAACTTCTGAAGCAAAACCCAACACTACAGAAACTAAATTGAATCATCTTTTATGTGTCCATGCTATATAGACAACAAAACCAGCACCAAAGACATAGTAAATGCCTGAGAAAGATCATCTCTCCCAGGAAGCAGCTCATAGATTTATGTTCATTCTGACTGTTGATTAGGATTTTCTTGTCCTTTCTGTTATTTATTTTGTTTTATACTATAACACAATAACGAAAACTTTGGATAATGCAGCTGCATTCAAGGTAAAGTCTGCACTTGGCTAAAAATAGGCACATGTTTGATTTGAATGGTACTGAAGAAAGAACAGGAGGACTCAATCTCTTGTTATCATGGAGCAGTGTCTAAAATTCTGGAAACAAAACCAGAAATGGGTCCCCAAAATGAGGAAGGGAACACAGTGACTCAAATGCATCAAAGTCAAAGGATGTCTTTCCACCGGTTGAATTTGGTAAGACTGGATGAAAGTCTGCGTTCAAATTTTAAGCAAATAGAGCACACGTTTTTTAAACTTTCCTTTGAAAGCTAATGATGAGGAATGCTTAATTATGCTTCTTATTTAGGTGGAGAGTGAACAGAAATGTTCATCATTGACTTAAAGTCAGATGTCTGTTTTCTCTGTGATGTACAAAGACTACATTCTTCTTTGTGTGGAGCAAATCAGCAGAAATCTTTGGGTTTGTGGCTTTTCCTGCCTCCCAGCAGATGTCACAAACTGTGCAGATCTCCCTCTTACCAGCTCTGAGTTGTTATATCATTTGAAGTTTGAAAAAATTATCTTCTGACTCCTACACGAGGCATTATATAATAGATATTGTGCAACTATATGTGTCTTCTTCTGAGTTCTTATATCTGCTTCTTGCTGCTTTTTTTTCTTCCTTCTCTTTAGAGCTGTTTGAAATATTTGTGGGATTTTTCAGAAAACACAAAACTTTTTTGCTTTTTTTTTATTTCAGTTCTGGCTTCAGATAAAAACTGAATATCCTAAATATTTGCTGAAGAAGAAAAGGTGTTTGACATGTTTGTTTTCCCAGAAATCTGCATGAAATTCACCAGTCCAGACATTTTATAGTCAAGCTTGATGGATGGTAATTCTTCTCTGAGAAATAATAAAAAATTACAATGCAAATGAAAAGATGCCAAGCTGTGTTTCTTATTTGTCTGAAGCAGAAGAAAATATCTCTTTTAACCCTGCCAGACAATGAAGGTAGTTGAAGAGCATCATTATTAGTCTTTGTGAGTTTTAATTGTTACTTTAAACTCAGAGTATGTTCCAATCTCATCATGAGCTGGATGACAGTGTCATGATAGCATAGAAAGGTTTGTATACCTATGACTTGGTGGATATCTCTGACCTGTTACATTTCTCTCCAATAAAAAATATAGTAATCCATAATTTCAAATATGCTAGAGTCCTATCCAGTCCTACCGTTCTTTAGTTTATTATCATGTTATTCTTCAGGATGAGGATAATGAGGGGTCTTCATCTTCTTGTTTCTTTTGTCTTTCCTTCCTATTTTTTTTTAAGGTTTTCCAAGTAATGCCTCAGGCTTCTGTCTCACAATCATATTACTACATTTAACTGCAAAACTTTCTCTGGATGAGTTGAATTGCTTTTAGGCAGAGGATAATGAGTTTCTTCTCCTGTATTGGCATCAGGATTTGGAGTTGCTTTCTGATGCACAGGTGAAGAACTCTATGCAACTTGCTCATGAGAGAAGAGAATAATACCATTTTGCAAACTGTACAAGGATGGGTATCTAAGGATCTGGAAAACCAAATTACTCAATTTGCTTTCCCCTCACCTGATATTTTATTTATGCTAATGTAGATCTAGAATTTTACTATAATGTGTTAGGTAAATAGCCAATCTAGAAAAGCACTGTATCATCTCATTTTTTTTTTTTTTTTTTTTTTAAGTCTGGTTGGCTTCTTACTGGTTTAGAAATTACAAGAGAGAGATCTGGTCCTGGTACAAACCAGTCACAGAGGTGATGACCCCTAGAGACGGCAGTGAGGTAAGAGTGAGTAGGACTGGGAAGGAAGGAGCTTATCGATGACTCTTTCATTTTAGATTTCAAAGTACTTTTTTACAGTGAACAGGTCAGTCAGTAAAAACATTTGGTAATTTCCCAATTCTTCCTCTCTTTTCATATTCTACATGGAAAATAAATAAAGTTTACAAAACAGAAGAAAACATAAATTTAATAGCAGAAATAGCAGAACAATATAACCCTCAAGTAAAAAAACAACTACAGAAGCTAATTTTTCTTAAATTATGTTCAGACTTTAAAAATTAACATTTCTGCTGGGAACCTATTTGAAAAGTCTTATCTGCAGGAAAAAATAACAAAATAGTCACAAATAGATGTGAAGACTGGGCCCACAGTCCCTGCATTTATTTTGTGAGCAGTGTGCTTTGGCTGTCAAAATAATTTCCAATACCGTTTTAAGTAACTTAGCTTCTTAGAGATGACACAATAGGGATCTTTCAGCTACTTAGTAATCTGAAGTCATGTTTGAGATGTTTTGTAGCACGCTTAATAGGCCAACCCTTCTTTTTTTCCATAGCATTTTGAGGAAGATCCCTATTCTAGTTGTTACCAGCTTCAGGACCTTAAGCAAAACCTTTTTGACAGAGATAACTTGATCAAAGCTGCAGCCTTGCTGAATTGCATGACCAGGGTGGCAAAACTGAATTCCCTTTTATATTTTTCAAGTAGTGCTGTTCTAAGAATACTTAACTTTCAAATATAATTTTCATACGTATTCTAAATAACTAGCAAAGACCTGGCCTTATCCTTTCATAAGCAAAAAGAGCTTTGACATTGATCTTATTGGAGTTGGAAAGATGGTGTAAGTTAACTCTGGATGGAGGACCAAAAAACAAATTAACAAAATGTGGTGGTAAGTAGTTATCCCTGTCCCGAGTTTTTTATTGTTTTTTACACACCATTTGCTATGTAACAGTTCCTGACAGAACATAACACATGTCCTAAGATTCATGAAAACTTAATGGAGCTTGATTTCAAAAGCACAGAGATAAAAATAGATGCTGGAAGAATATCTTAACATAGAATGTTTTGTTAAAACCTCCTTTGTCTCACAAGGTAATATCTTACAACATGAATTCTGTCCTTGTTTTCTGTTAGCTCCATCATGCCACATTAATTTTTAATGAATCTTTATTCTATTTTTGCTGACCTGATTAGTACACTTTCATTTTCCAGTTTCAGAAGATCGTGTAGAAACAACCTGCACACAACATCCAGTTATCCAGCTACCATTCAGTTGCTGGAGGGACTACGTTGAGAGGGCTCTCTTCTTTCAAATTGAACATGATGATACCCCACTGCCATTCTGGATGAATACAAAAAGCCACAGGTGATGTAGACATGGCTGAAGATAACTATATTTTGGCACCTGTCAGTTAGTGAACTGGAAGGAGCCAATCATCTGATCAGGTAAAAAAAAGGGATAAAAGAAAGAAAGATAAAAAGAATTGTCCATGGTCACAAAGTTGTTCACTGACAGTAGTGGTGGCTCAGGCACCATAGTATCTTTGTCCCCTTCTGCTCTGTTTTTGTCTCTGACATCGTCCACCTAAATTTATGTAAATTGGACAGTGACGGAGATTTTCCTCCTCCTAGGGTGTGAAAAATTTCCAGATTTTACCACGGCGCTCTATCTTTTAATTTCATAGTATGTTAACAGTATAATCTTCCAAAATTCATTTAATGTGGACATTGGAGCTTGGAGAACTGTGTGCCAAAAGATAACTTTCATAGCTAAGAGAAAGTATCACTCTTTATAGCACAGCTATTCTAATAATAAAAAAAATATATTGTTTCTACTTGGAATAATTAAGTTCACTGTTTACTTAAATCAAAACGACTGAGTTTATATATGCTTTGAAACCTTTTTAAACCAAGGCCATTTATGAGACATTTAGTATTTACATGATTAAGGTGTTTCTGCTTGCACATAGAATAAAACTATCGCTCAGAAAACACAGAGTTTTAAAATCTCCAGGGGGTTGTAGAGCAGAGATTTTTTAAATTTAATTCCCTAGATCTTCCCCAAAGTCCTCTGAGTCATGTTTTGGATCAGCCTAAGAACTTGGTTTTGTTTCTCTGCCGCTTCCCTGGAGCTTTAGAAGAAAACATATCTGTTCCTATGCCACTTCCTACCTATATTACCAGTATGTAGGTTAAAAAAATACCTGGATATCAGCTGTAAAGGGCAATATCAAGGGAAGGTGGTGTGATTTTCAGGAGGGGAAAAAAAATAACCCACAACAAAAAACAGCAGAAAAAAATTCAAACTGGGCTAATATTATCCACCTTAGGTTAAGGACGGTTTGGCATACCGTCCTCAGACTTCATAGTAACATTTCATTTTATCTTTAAGTGACAACCTCCCAGATTTAGCAAATTCACGTAGGCTAAAATACCATTTCATCGCAAGTGCCCTGGAGAATTAGCTGCTATTGTCTTTTAGTTCATAATGCATTTATTAGAAGATTTTGGAAAATTCGCAATGATGGGAAGATGGAAGTCAAGGGAGTTGTTTTCCACTGACCTAATACATGAACTTGATCATAGCGTCTGGCTACTCTATTACAGGTCCCCACCTGTAAAACTGATATAATGACACATAGTTACTAATGCTTTTCCTCTGTCAGACACTTCATTAGCTTTCAGTCCCAAGACAGGAGCTCTGGATGGGAAATAAACACTGCCATGTGCTCGTAAAGGCATAGGAAATGTTAGCCTGCCAAACTCCGTAAGCTGGACTTGCATTTTCATCTCCTTTGCCATAGTCGTTTTGTACTAAACAGAAAGAATTAGAATTTAATACTAAGGAAAACAAACAGACATTTAATTAGCTAAATGATGTATTTCTTCTGCCAAAGATTTGCTCCCACCTGTGTCTACATTCCATATTTTTGTTTACTTAAAAGAGAAAGACAGAGAGAGAAAAAGAAAGGAACTGAATAAATCCACAATTGACAAGAATACTTAACAGGATTTTTAGCCATAATTTTCTTTCACCCAAAACCAGCTAAGAGCCCACCCTCAATGCATAAGCTTTTAAAAAATTTATTCTGTTAGCCTTTTTTTTTTTTCTATTTAGGGAATTTATAAATGGTAAAAAGCAACCCACTGAATTAAATAATTTTTGATCAAGGCAGTAGTGTCTGTTATGGTCTCAGAATACAAATGGATCTCACTTTTATTTTTGTTTTTCAATCATGGAAACAAATGTAAAGACTTCATAAACATGGGATATTGGGGTTTACACCAGCACTGGAGCATGTAATTTTTAAAGAAAGACAAGATCTTCCCAAAGCAGCTGGATAAATGCACGTATCTACAGCACAGCTCTACCATGCGCCAACACCACATTTTGTATTCCGTGTGTTTTGTGCTGATCACAGCTTTCAGTCAGGTCAACCTCATCTGCTTTGTTTACTAAACACCACATGTATCACACCATGCCAGCTTTTATTGATTTGAATTTTATGCAATTCCACTGAATGCTACAAAATGTTGTAGCTGAGACTAGCACTTGAGATTAAAGCTGCAGAGAGCTGCATATAAGCAGCAACATTTTTAATAAAAAAATGTATTTATGTACTACCGTGACAACAGGCTAAATGGTCGATGAAGGGCAGGCTCTTGTTCTTAGCCGATGCTGTGCTTTATGTGATGTATCACCAAACTGGGCCTGGCCAAAATATGAAAATCATTGTTGAATTAGCTAAACTCAGCCCAGCATCTTTTATCATAGTCCTGTATCCTGCTAGCAGCTAAACCACAAGTATGCATGTCAGCTGCAGAGAGGGAGAATTAAAAATAAAGGTTGTTTAGCACACTGGATGGAAAGGGATTCACCTGCTAAGGACCCCTAATTCAAAGCCTGCAAGCGGTCATCACACCAGGGACATGACGAAAAACTGCTTTAAGATAAACACAGTTTTTTATAGAAGTTTGCAAGTTACCCTACTAATACGGGCTGTTGAAATTCTGTATCTTCCTGGATCTTACATAGTTCCTGGATGCACAAAATCCCTTTTTAATACTTTGTTGGCTAAAAGGCATTCTACCCTCAGAAATCCAACTTTCTTCAGGGACTCAGTGGTAAACTAGCCACATTTCTCTTCCAGATGCAGCTGGGAAGGTAATGAATCACAGAATACAATAACAAATATAAAGTTTTAACATAAACGTGAAATTATTTTTCCCCAGAGAATCTGACATCTGAAACCACTCTTATTTTACCCCTGTCATAGAATTATAGAATGGTTTAGGTTGGAAGGGACCTTAAAGATCATCCCGTTCCAACCCCCTGCCATGGGCAGGGACACCTCCCACTAGACCAGGCGGCTCAAAGTCCCATCCAGCCTGGCCTTGAACACCTCCAGCGTGGGGCCTCCACAACTTCTCTGGGCAACCTGTTCCAGTGCCTCACCACCCTTAGAATGAAAAATTTCCTCCTGTCCTCCATAGAGTTTTAAGATCCTGAAATGGCTTTTCCCGACATTGAGGGTGCACCTCTCTTCACAGAAACTTAGCATACATATACTGGTAACTCTGTATAGAACAGAATGTGGTTATCGTCATTGGAAATGTAAATGCAGAACAAATTTTAAAAAGGTAAATTGCATTACTTGCAGCCCAACAGTACCAAAGTTAAAATTATTAGTTTTATTCACCTATATACTTCCTTCTGCTGTGCTAGTTTCTGTAACACCCAAGATTGATCCTTAGGTCAGAATAATAGCTCTTACACAATGCGAAAATTTTAGTATTTTAAAATAGCAGAGGTGTTCGTGAAAGTTATTACAAAACTCAAGCCGATCGAAAGACAAAAATTTATTTTCTTGTTAGAGCTGTAATTTCTGTAGGAAAAAAAAAAAAAGTTGTATGTGTTCAAACCCAAAATTTATTAGTGTGCTTAGAAACAAATCGTTTGGAACCAAAACTCCATTTTAAGTGAGCCTGAGCTAAATCTCTTCCAATTATTGTTTGGATTGCAGTCAGACATTACTTTCTAAAAACACGCTGAGTTTTAAGGAGTGCTGACACCCTAAGTCCCTGGTGAACTGCAACACTGGGGCATCGCTTCTGCAAAAGTCAGGGAGAGGACTGCTTTCAGCTGCACTTGTTGCATATCATTGCCTGAGCTGGTTTGGCCAAGTTCCCTCCATATGAACAGTTCCACACCAATCACCTGTATCATGATCATGATCATAAAGCTATAGCGGCATCAGTTCCTCCCAACTGGGTAACCTTGTGTGACCTACAAGTGCGTTGTAGTTTGTATTGTTTTTAGTTAGATCCATGAAGTGACCTTAAGTTCATTGAGCTTAACTGAATTCAAGAACTCCAAAATGGGTACCTGCGGTGCCAAGTATAAGGTTTTACATCAGGGAAAACCAGCCAGCTCTAGAAGTAAAATGTATGGAATTTCCATTGCACCACTTGTCCAAAGAAGATCAATTTGTTTATTTATTTAGGGAAGCAAGGTATTGTCAGTCATCAACCCTGCAGTTTAATACCGGTTATTAGTGTCAGCACGCAATCTGGAAAGAAAGAATCAGAAGCACATATCCGAAGTGAGCTGGTATGCTCTGTACAATTTAGTTATCTACTTAAAGGCTCAGGGGCACAGAACGACCAGTGAGTATCCAAACCCCCTTCCTGTGGTGTACAGTCTCCTCCACTGGAAAGCGCATTGGAAATCATGTCTGGAAACACTGGATAATTGCTATCTTGATGTTTTGTTTGCCCATTCTTTTTAAATCTTGCAACCATTGTGACCAATCCCTGTGAAAATCCTTATGTTTCAAATTGGAAAGAAGATAGTTCATCTTCCAACGGAGCCAGAAAAATCACTTAATCTCTGCAGTTAAAGACAGTAGTCACTAAGATGCCTGCCCCATTGGACCCTTAGGTAGCATAATCACTGCTCTGAGATTTTCTAGAAGCTATTTTACCTATGTTACTCTCCAAAATAGACCTTCTTTTAGGATTTTCAGACAGATCACCAACTTATTTTCTTGTCTCATTTACACCTGGTCTCCTGCATTGTGCTCCATTACAGAACTCAGAGTACGGCTTTCCTGACATAAAAATGAAATACAGGACACAAGAAAGGGACTTTTTTTTTGTTGTTGTGGAGACAGAAGATAGTGGAATAGGTTTGCTTACAGCAAGCATCTCTAGATTAATTAGTGATAAACTGAAAATTGCTTTTCAGCTCAAACCCAAATATTTCACTTCAAATTTCAGGTTGTATTAATCCTTCATTTACTTTATATTTTTAAATAAAACTGAATTTTAAAAACTATTTTTTCACAAGGGCAACATAAAGTTCCATGGCATTTTTAATTTTTAATTTTGCCTCCTCAAAGAAATTAACTTTGGAAAATATTTACCCACCTGTATGTAACTAAACCGGACAGTTAACCAAAAGTCCATTGCAGTTGGGTAAGAGGAAAGTAGTAGCACTTCTATTTGGCACCAAAAGATCTGAAGTGTTATTTGCATTATGGACATAGCAACAGTAGGCAACTCAAAAGAATACAGTTCCCAAGAATGCTTTAGACACCAAATTGTGCTGGGAAAACAAGGGTATATTTTCAATCTATCCTTCACCAGGAAAGGCTAAGTTTAAATAAAGAAGCAGCTGGAGGAGCAGCCAATGGATATGGACATAGTCATGAAAGAAGGAGATAAGTTGAGGGATAGAAGTATTTGAGAACTGCCTATGATTTTGTCTGACAGTGGCATGATCCTAGCTTAGGAGGTGACTTTACAAAGAAGATTCCATTTTCTGATTCTTACCTATTTTTCATTCTTAAATGACTGTACAGCATGATGCTTGCAAGGAAAACATATAACAAGAAAAATCTGATTAGAATGATGTTTTTATCTGAAGACAGTTATTCTAATACTCCAAATGTTAAAAAAAAAATAATAAAGCTCCTAAATAATGTAGTTTTATTTTTTATTTGCCTATATTTCGCTAGATAGAGATTTTGATTTCAAAATAGGATCTTGTAATTATTAATTAAGATACTTTTTCCCCCTTTTCGGGGCTTGAAGATGAATTCTGTGCCACCAAAGAGAAGAATGTTCATGGTCACAATAAATCTTATTTTGGCATCCTGGAGACTTCAAAGTTAATATGACGTATTTAGGCTCACTTCCAGCTCTTTTTTAGTTACTGATTTCTCTTACAGAAATACGCTCACAATCATTTCAAGAGGCATTTGCATTAAGCTGGGAGCCAGCAAAGCACTTAGTTTGGTGTACTTAATAAAATGCATCTTCCATTGAAATCCCTGTGTCAGCCTGCAAGCTCAAAAATAAGCATATAGGCATATGCTTAACTGCTCTGATGAATTACAGCAGATCAGCAGTTCTATTGTCACTGAAGTCAGGAGAGGTCCTCAAGTTTGTTATTTCCTTTCTCCTTTTAGCCCATTGTTAAAGTGAAGCTTTATAATTGCAAGGGTTTTGACTGTGATTCAAAGCCAGACACAATCCATCACTGGGAGGACGTGGAACATGTGATCATTTGAGACAGTCACTTAGTTTTAACTTTCAAATAACAGTATTTATTTTTTGCAAACAATCTTCCCTTTGACTGCCCGAGACAGTGATTTCTAGGCCAGCAGCTGCTTTCATGGACTCACCAGTTGCTCTTTTTTTTCAGCAGGTGAAAAATGGGTGGTGGATTACCTTCAGCTCAGCACCTACCTCCAAAGCTTTAAATCTGACAGTGGCCTCTGTATAGCTGATGAGCATGGTCATTCTGCATCAGTGGGATATTACTTATTTCGCAGCAGTACATTAATACCTTGCACAATATGTAAAGACTTTCATGTATGTTAAGTTGACCGTTGTCCCTCAGCGATTCCAGGATGGGCTGTTCGTGTTTGTGGAACAGAGCAAAGCAGGTAGAGGCTATCTGCCTTTCCAGAGACTCGTGAAGTCACCTGAGCATCAGCTAGTCCATGACTTCATGATGGTAAGATCCTCAGTCACACTGATTTATCTGAACCACTACTTTATCTCCGTGCTTTATAAGACTTGAGCAATACTAACGATGTCAAGATCATTGAAGACCTAATTCTCTAGGAAGGTAGTTACCCGGAATAGGATTTCCCTTAATCTTAGACACCTAACAGTGAAATAGAACTGCCTCTACCTGGTTACTTAATGCCAAAAGACAGGAATAGGATGAATCACCTTCTGGAGATGCATCTACCCAGTGTCTACTGAGAGAGTTTGTATAAAACATGTAAATCTAGACACAGCAGTGGCAAAAAATGAGTTAGCTGCAAGGCCAAGGCATAAAGAATGTTTAGATATTCAGCTTTTATCAACATGTTATGCAACCAGGTGTGCAATTATTTGGGCTTAAAGGCACTTTTTGAGATATTCTTCTTGGCAATTAATTAGAATAAAGGTAGAGATGACTACAGAGAGAGAGTTTTGAGGTTTTTTGCCTTTTAGTCATAAAATTCCATACATCACACTGTATTTTTTATTCCATTACTCTTTTTTATGACGAAACATTGAATGCGACTGCTCTAGTGAGATTCTTGCCTTACAATAGATTGAAATTGAAAAACATTAAAGTTTATAGGAATAATTCTTCAAATTATAATTGCCTTTCCGTACCAGAGATTTGTTTTTGTGTGAAGCTATCAAATATTTAATAGCAGACCTTTACATAAAAGCAATTTTATTAAACAAAATGTAAAAATACAGCTGCTTAAATTATTGGCACCAGTCCCTTGGAAGTTTGCTGGTAGTGCAATTACTGCTTATTTCTAACAGAGAAGAATAGAATAACTTTAGGAAATATATTATTTGATATTTTTCAATGTCATATAAATGTAAATGTAAACAAATCATTCCTGAAAAATAACAGTATGTAAAGAACAAAACAGTAGTCTCTAGTTTACAGCTGCAATATTCTAATTTGAGAAATAAGATGGAAAAAAATCTGCTGCATTTGTTCACCCACTCTGGCAGTGGCTGAAGAATCTATAAGACAGAATAATTTCTATGATGGCCAAATAAATATTTTATATAAGGTCAGGAAGCTGCTAAACCTCTGTTTTAAGGAGTCGAATGCCTGAGTCTGAGATTGGTCCACTTTGGTCTGAGACAGGGAGATCTGGAAGCTCTTTTGGTAAGCTGTCTCAGGAAAAAATGCTCTGCATCAACTCACCTCTTTACTCCTGAGTCACAGTGGACCTACATCTTGAAGAAAGAAGCTTCAGCATCTTTTGGCAGTATACCATTGCTTTGTAAACTTGTAGGTCAAAACCAGCTTCTTTCGTGTGAGTTTTTCAAGTGAGTGATTGGCAATTGTCAGCAGTGAGGTGGAGTCAATAATCAGTTATTCCATTTTTCTTATATTGTTAAGAAAGTCTGGAGACTTTTTCATATTTCACAATTAAGTCATAACACATAGGAAAGAAAAATCAGTTGCCAAGTTTGAAGTTTCCAAGTGTTTTATATGCGAGACTTAAGTTCATATCCATGTACTAAATTTAAAAAAAAAAAAAAGAAAAGCTGATAATATGACAAAGAATAAAGTTATTCTGATTGCAAGTCACTTAAAAGAGAAAACTACATCTTTCATTCAGTTTATGGATTGACCTTATCAGACATTTCTCTTTGAATTAAGAAGTATCCCCTTTCCTTCTAAGCCCAGAGCATAGGTTGTCCCAGTCACGTATCAGGAAATGCCCTCTGAGAGTCTTGGGAACGGCTGCCTGGGCTGGACTTTTGGTGTGTCTGGCTGTGGGAGAGACATGATTTTCACAGCAAGGACAAGGTGAACAAGTGGGAGGTTATTTGGCACTGTAGGTTTGTAAGGGACAAATATACCATGTTTATGCATCCAGAGAATAGTAAAGCTGCCAGCCTTTGGACCGAGTCCCAGGTTGCTCTACATCTCTTGTCTCATCAGGAACAACTTGTTTTGCTTCTCTTAATTTCTGCACAGTGTCAAAGCTGTGAGTAAATGGCTCAGCATTGGCTTGAGGTTAAGCAAGTGACAGTGGACATGGAAAACTACTGGACATGACATGAGAAATGGCCAGATGTGACAGATAATACAAGACGCTGACAGAAGTTACAGACGGGGCCATGAGGGATTATTGTATTTCATAGGTGGTTACGGAGGAGTTATGTCAATAAGTGGGCAAACGCCACAGAAAGATATTATTGGGGAACTTTTGAGGAATAAAACCTTGTAAGAAAACCTCGGTAACCATATCAGTAATACCATGCAAGGTCAGATTGTTTAGGTAACCGTATCAGAAATAACAAATTCGGATATGGAAGTAGCAAAACTGGTACCAATGGTGAAAAAAAAAAATTAGAGTAGGTTGATTATTTGAGAAGAGACTGGTGTGGAGAAAGGGAGGTACAAGGGCAGAGAAAAGGAAGCAAAGAAATATGAAAAAAGGATTAATAAGGTATGAAATATTATTAACGAGGCCACCCAGGGGTAAACCAACTTGCTTTCCTGGTTAAGAAGACCATGGCAGGATCCTGGCTAACACAGTATCCAGACAGATGGAAGGAGCATCCTGCTGTCACCGTGTCAGTGATACCATCGTTTCCTAGCATGCGCAGCGTATACCGCCCGTGTTAAGGCAAATGTCTTCCACGGTGGTAAGCTGTCCTGGGCTCTGTGTTTCACAATGCTTCAAGCAATCAGAAACAAGTTTGCTGCACAATGAGAGGAACCATAGATGAGGTAGCTATTAGGTTTTGTATATTGATAAGTTTCTTTCTCCTCTTGTTCTTATTATTCCAGTGCTTTCTATTGTTTCATGTGGTAGCACTTCAATATTTATAAGCTATATTGATTGCTCCCATATTTTTTTTTTTGTGCCATACATCAGAACCCATCACAACTGGAACATTAATTTGCACTGTCGAGTCAAATGCACTCTTAGAAAAATGAGCTATTAACAAAATCAACACCTCAGGCTGTATGTGCCTATACTCTGTGTTGTGTAGCACATTGGCTAAGTTGCTTGCAATTCCAGCTCTTCTTGCCTGCAAGTTTATACATTTTTTTTTTTGTTATAGAGCGACAGCAGCAAGGATTCTTCTTAATGCCTCTCATAGTTCAATTTAATGTATATATATTATAAAAAAACCCTACGTGTGTAAACTGGAGAACTGAGAGTACTGTGGGCAGAGATAGACAGCTAAATTCATCCTATTTTAAACTAATTTCAAAGATCAAAGCTTCTAGCCTTTCTGTTGATTTTGATAAGCAGGGTCAAAACCAGTAAACTGGTTAGGAAGACAATGGCAAAATGAAGTCTCAAAATCAAAAGGGAGGGTTGAGAGACCAAAACTTGTGTTGATGAGGTTCTGGTTCTGTGAATTTGAATCTGAAGTACCTGACTGTCTGAGACTGCTGCTCTGTATATAGGGCAAATATTTTTAAATAAATCAACCAGATTTTCAAGAATTTGGAAAAGATACAAGACTTGGTTCCAGACTGAGATGTCTGTGTCAGCGCCTGAGTTTAGCAGATCACTTCACTCAAACAAACATAGAGGAAAGACTTTAAATGAGTTAAGGGTGCTGTAGCTTGTACCCTCCTCCTTTAGCCATTCCGCTAGCATAACCTGAAGAAAGGCAGGGTCATCTTGGGATAGCTGTATCATTCCTCTTCCCTATACCCTCACCTTCTCTTCTCTCCTTTCCACTTAGTTTAGCAGCACTGTGCCCTGACAGTCAGATATTTGGCTTCATTGTATTCTCACAGTTGAGGTTCACTGCAGTAGTTTTAAGTCTTCTTCAGCTGGAAGTTTACTGTGACATTGTCTGCCTGAACAGCTTTCCTCTTATTGAGTCAAATTCTTCCTTTATGTCTAACGGCCTGCCAGATGCACAGAAAGCTGTTACTGCTTTTTAGGTGTTGCATGCAGAATACATGAGGTGGCATGCATTTCAGTCAATGCAAGTTTGTAATTAACTCTAAATAGTAAAATAATGCAGTTCACTGTGAGTGAGAAGCAAATACTTATACACTATCTTGTTATATATGCTGAATATATAAACTTAGCAAATGCGTTCTAGACACACATTCTAAACATATTTTAAATGGGATTTTAATATCCAAACTTTTACAATTGAAATAGCTATTTTTCATAAGCCTTGACTTGGAAAGCTAAGTGTCCTAAGTCCCTGTTAATTTGTCAGGAGCTGATGTGCCCTTCACTTTGGCAAACAAGCTGCTTGTTTTTTGACATGTGAGTATACTTTAAAAGGTAGAAAGTGACACTAACAATAAATGCAAAGTAAGCAGCTGATAACTCTTTGGATCCTGGAATATTCTCTTTCCTACAATTTTGCCCTGAAGCACTCATATGTGAAAAAAATACAACTGCCCTGAGAGATGTGACTGGATCCCTTTGACACCCTCCCACAAAGTGGATGCTCTAACAAGCAAGCGAGTCAGTCCTGTCGTCTGTGGTCCAGATATGCTGAAAGAACACATTGGAATTAGAATATACACTGTTGTCTCACTGATTCTCCATTCCTTAATTAATAGGTTTATCAGAGGGAAATAAGGGATGAACAAAGGTCTCCCACTGACCAGTCAATGCGGTGCGTAGAAAAGTCTCTTCTCTCCAGCTGTATTTAAAAGGGTAGAGCAAATCCTGCTCAACAGTTTTTGAAAGGAAATGTACCTTTTACATTTAAAGTATACCTTATATTTATCTTTACAGGACTCTCACAGCAAATATGAAACTAGAAGTAGTACATACACTTCTACAGCAGAGAGTATTACACCTAAATCCCAATGGTTTCAGACGTTCATTTCCTCTCTTTCGAGTTAGCATTAACTAGTCTCAGGATTTTCCAGCTACCGTGTTGGGAACATCAGATCCTTTTCTACAGCATCCAATTGTCCCTGTACCATCCAAATCTCAGAGTTCAAGTATTTCTGTTAAGTCAAAACATCCAATTCTCTTCCGACATCTCGACTGTCAGGCTGCAAGCCAGCTCCAAACTGAGAGCTAACTAGTTCGACTGGTTCGCTTGAACTCACCGCCCTGTTACGAGCACAGCTAGTTAACGGGAGGCAAAGAAAGCCAGCATGTTACCTCCAACAGAAGCACATTGGTGTGAATAACACGTTTCCAGCTCAAAGATGGCTTGTGCTCGTCCTCCCTGAG
Organism: Vanellus vanellus; assembly: GCF_965231255.1. Lineage (NCBI taxonomy): Eukaryota > Metazoa > Chordata > Aves > Charadriiformes > Charadriidae > Vanellus > Vanellus vanellus. The sequence goes on along the minus strand of NC_138909.1, from coordinate 48,791,689 downwards.
TTTAGTTTGCCTCAGCCTACCAGTACAGAAATGACTTTCTAAGGCCATTATTGTTATACTACATCAAGTCCTCACTGTCACACTTTTTTTTTTTTTTTTTTTTTAGACAGCTGGAGAGATAACATAAGCTTTCTAGCCAAAGAACTAAAGAAGTGAGGACTAAAGAAGTGAGGACAAAAGAATAATCTTTCTGCTGAAGAACTCCCTTTTTGCAAGACCTACAGAGAATTTTCTCTACTATTCCTGCCCTCAATCAAGAGGTCAACATTGCTATGACCCTATGCATGCTGAGCTGTTCTCCCACAGATTTAAATAAAACACCGCAAAGGAAAATCTGAAGTGGAATCACAGACCTCAGGTGATTCTTCCTTTTTAAAGTTAGTATTTAGATAAGTACTGCAGACTTTAATTGTAAGAAGGCGAAGGTATTATTGTGAGGTCTTGACATGAAATAGCTGTCTATGGATTTAGAAGGTTAACTTTAGTGACATATCAACTAAGGATTAAATATGCAAAGACAGTAAAGAATAACGCATTTTATAGAAGAATAATAAGAGGAGAATCAATTGTGATGCAGTACTGAACTTGAACTTGGAATATGGTTCATCTTTTAAAAATCTGCGCAAAGGTGATACAGCTGCTACAGAACAGAAGTCTACCCTTTTGGAAATGTAATTAAGTCATCCTTACTCTATCCTCTCCGTTGTAAAACTTCCATTTAAATACAACATATCTAGGCAGCACACACAGAGAAATAAAAATCCATAAGGAATAAGTCTCAGTAGCAACACTGGATATCTGCTGGATATTTTGACAGGCGAATTTTATCCAGGTTGGGAAAATTAATATAAAATGAGCTCCTGTTTTCGGAGAGAGTTCTATTAGCTTTCATTTTTAAATCCGACCCTATCTAATAATGCATTAGTGATGGTTTTGAACTCAGCCATTCTAGTGAGGGATGCTGGTTTTATCCACAGCTATCAGAATAAAAATCCATCAGTGGAAGCTGGAGTCAGTGAAGTTGCTCAGTTAGAATATAGTCCATTGATTTAGTTAAAATATACGCTACTGATTCCTTATTATTAATAATAATACCAGAAGCAAGGTTTTTATTATAAACACACAGCCCTGTGTAAAACAGAAAAGGTTAGCTTATTGGAGGGACTGGCTTGAAATAATGAAGGTACCATAAAAATACTTGACAAGGCTGCTAGTTGAATGACTTTGAAAATGACTTGTTTATCTTCTGTTAAAGAGCTTAATTAGAAAAGGTTTTTTCCTCCAGGACCACAGGGTCAAAATTTGCATAATTATCTTTTTTTTTCAGCAGTTGTAATTATTAATCTTTTATACCTCAGTCATGATAAACATGAAAAAAACCTGGAAACCCATCTGTAATACAGTGTTGAACTATGTTCATTATAGAGACTTGTGTTTGGTATTACATCTGACTGCTTGTAGTACCCAAAACTGGTCACTTACAGCTGAATCAACTAACATATTACAAAGCATGCAAAAAAAAAAAAAAAATCCCTTCAAAAAGAAGTCAAATGACTGCAATTTCTGTCCAACGTGGATTTCTTTCTGGTACAGATTAGCAATGTTTTTTTCAGGGGCAGTGTTTAAAAGTAAAACCAGTGTGCAAGGATTATTTACTTAACTGCAACTTAATGTACATCTTGGAGGCAGGGACAGGAACATGAGCTAACCCGAAATCTAAATCCCAGATGAAAACCATGACCAAACCCTCACGTTCCTAGCCACTGCTGGCTAAGGCGCCCCTTCTGCTTGCAATGTGCTTTTTAAACATTATTCACAGGTATTTTTGTCTATAGTTAACAGCCTCCTACAGTTTTATTCCTGCTAGTAACGTGCATTCCCTTTCCCCCAAAACAACTCAAATGTGAATCTCCAGACTGATCAGATGTGATTCAGTTCCGTTCTTCTAATATGGGCACTACCAAAAACCAACATGAATATGTTACAGTCAGTAGCCCAAAGACAGTATAAGTTCTTTCCTTCTAATTAAGAAGCTGTGCGAGTCTCACTAATTCTGTGTCTGAATCAAAAACTCTTCATTAAGGGCTTCTAAAAAATGAATTCATTTGCAGCTGAAAGAGCTGAACCATGGAAATTTAGGACCAAAAATGATGTGGGGATGTGATTATTAGGCGCCTAAGCCAGAGATGACTGTTTGGAAAGCTCTGTGGCAGAAAGTCTTGCTAACCTTTCATGTCATGAAACGTGCAGAAATAATAAAGGCTTTCAAGACATCTGCGGCTCTTGAGCTACGAGTTGTCCATCCCAAAACTAGTATAAGGCACATTGCAGTGCACCAGTGTTTTTAAACTAGGAGAGCGAGGAGAGTTTGCTGAAAGGCAGAACATAATTATCTGCTTATGCAAGAAGTCTTCTGACTAGCTATGATGGGCAGACAGACCTCAGATGCTAAAAAGGAAAGTTACATACACACCCTGCCCTTTGTATTCCCCCTTGCCCAGCTCTTTATGAGGTTGTTGTTCATGTTGCCTTTCTGTAACCCCCAGTTGAGCCGGCTGAATGTTCTGGATACCATTTGAGGCAGGGATATTAACTGATGCACAGTTTCTCAACAGAGACTGAACCATATCGCTACGCTCTTTTGCGAAGGGACGTGGCTTTGCTAGCTTAGGGTTCAGGACCACATTAATGCAGCTTCTGGAACTATCCTAACATCTCTACATAAGGCTTTACATTTGTCATTAAACTGTCCCAAATTAGGCTGTTGTTACCTCAGATATTTGTGTACCAGAACACATTTTACAGCCTACACATGCAGAATCTTTGCAAACACTGGATGAAAAACCTGTATACTCAATAAAGCGTCCTGAATTTCATTGCGAGGGCCAGACACTTAGCAGTTTGATGCTCCAATGCACAGCTTTTAGGCAGCAAACTCTTTACTGGATTCAGGTCTAAGTAATTAATTGCACTAAAAGTTTAATATTAAACTAGTTCTTTAGCTATTGTATATACTCTTCATTCAAGTGCAAATCATTACGTTCACTGTACCTATTTTACAAAGACGGAGAAAATATTTCTTATTCAAGCTTTAAGCAAAAATGCAAATTTAAGAACACCACTTAGACTTCTTCCCAGCCTTAGGACTTGTTTGCTGCATAATGAACCCCTACTTCAAATATAACTTTTCATTTAGAAAACACTGTAGCCAGATTTTCTTGTCTAAAATTATAATATTTTTCATTTAAAATACAAACCAAAACAAGAAGAGGCTTGACCAAAGGCCTGTAGGAATGGCAGGAAAGAATTTTAAAGCACATTTTAAATTAATGTATGAGGAGTTTGTGTTTCTTCTTCTGATTTAGCTGATATCTGTGCATCAATTCCACAATGAGAATGATACAATTACAAGCATTAAAATTCCTGATTTTGAGACCAGCAAGATTGTATGAGCATTGTTCTTAGTTTCAACATTTGTTGAAAGATACTAATGCAGTGTTAGTTTGTAAAAATTTAAAAATTACATGACTAAATCTGTGAAATAGATTGAGGAGCATGTAACTAATAGAGTATAGAGGAAATTGTCTCAACGTCTCTAACAACAAAAATGGAATAAAATCTTAAATCTCATTGACACTCCCTTATGTCAGAGTGACTAAAACTCTGTCTTGTTTTGTAGCTAAGTTAAAACTAGCTTTGTTCAGAACTAGGTGAAATCCTGATTCCATTACACAGAATCACAGAATGGTCAGGGTTGGAAGGGACCTCTGGAGATCATCCAGTCCAGCCCCCCCACCAGAGCAGGGTCACCTCCTGCAGGTTGCACAGGACGGCGTCCAGGCGGGTTTTGAATGTCTCCAGATTGGGAGACTCCACAGCCTCTCTGTGCCTATGCTCTGCCACCCTCAAAGTAAAGAAGTTCCTCCTCATGTTTCAATGGAACTTCCTATGTTCAAGTTTGTGCCCGTTACCTCTTGTCCTATCACTGGGCACCACTGCAAAAAGACTGTTCCCATCCCCCTGGCACCCTCCCTTCAAGAATTTAACAGCATTAATAATATCCCCCCTCAATCTTCTTTTCTCTAGACTAAAAAGACCCAAGTTCCTCAGTCTTTCAACCATTAAACCAGGTGAGTGCACAAGATGACTGCCATGTGTTTCAGGATTTTACCCTTTTAGGTTTCTGAATATCCAGAGGCTTTTGCAAGTTGTTATCTAAACCCATGTATTGTATCTACTTCAAAATGTACTAATTTTCAGATATGCTAAGTGTTTTCATTTCCCACCAGTATGACTGCAACCTGCAATTGTTCAGATGCTCCATAAATTGTTTGGAATATATATTGATTTCTCCACATCCAGATAAAAGTAAAAAGCTACCGCACAAGCCAGACCCCAAAATCTCGAAGTCTGTTTTTCAGAACTCCTATAGACCCCGTAGGATTCAGAGATTTATGACATAAAATTCCAAGTCAGTAACAACAACAACAAAATTTAGATGCATAACAAAGACAATGTCACTATAAAAGTACAGAATAGACAAGATTTTCTCTTGGTTGTGTCCTGGATAAAGCCTTTTGCCTAGATTCAGGCTGGGATATGAATTGTCATTCTCCTTGGGAATCTGCAGGATGAGGCTCCCTCCAAGGAGTCTTTTAACATCAGATTGGACAGAATAGGCTTCTGTAGGGCACTATCTTAAAGTTAGGGTTTTCTACTGAAAATTTCATGTTGCCAACTAAGAAATCCAACAATAGCTTGTAATTGGTATTTTCACAGTACAGTAACCCAGACACGATGTATCCAGGGAGATCAATCCATGGAGGGAAGCCAGACTATAAAGGAAATGGGGACCTTGATAAACTTGATTCTGATTTTAATTTAGCATTTTGGAAATACAAGTGGAGCTTGGAATTTTAACTTGCTAAATTTCAACAGAATCTAATTTCATTCTTTACTTCCATGGGTCGTGTCATTTTATTCCTTCTTCCTGCCCCTTCTTTCCCTTCTTCTCCCATTAAACATACACTTACGTTTTGCTTCTAGTTGAAGGGATTATGTACTGTAAATATGTAAAATAGTGTTTATTGTTTCAGTCTTTTAAAATAAGGAAGTTGGATATCTGAGCTCTGATTACAGACAACAAAATCTATTCACTACAGCAGAAAACTATTTAAAATTTAAGACAAATCCCTCCAAAAATTCAGTAGGGTAAAACCCACATCCCAGAAGTCTGAAATAATAGTTGCTTTTCCCCGAGAGTCTCTTCTAAACATTGTTCTGGATTATACAGTTTTCAATAAAAAGACTTCAGCTAACATATCTTGTACCAAGCCCTGTCAGGCTGCTTGAGACGCTCAAGAGCATGTAGGCCCATTCCAAAAAAAACAGGCAAACAGGGAGGACAAAAAACAAGCTTGGAGGACTGTTTCCCAGCTGGTTTACGTATATGTTTTCTAGCCCAGTGAAAGGTGGAGAAATTAATACATTTCAGAAAGGTACTCTCACAGAGGACAGGCTTGGAGGGACTCTTTCAGGTAGACTGAGAGTAATGTTCCCTAGCTCTCAGGGGATGGGGGGGGGGGTTCCCCACCACAGGAATGGGGGGTTTCTGTTTGATCTTGGAGAAACATAGTAATTAGAGACATCAGAGACAGTCAGCATGACTGGCTTGTTGTTGAGGAAGGCTGTTTTAAATTTTATTGGAGGATCTTGGGACAAAAGTGTAAGTGAGATCTTAAGGATTGGCTTTTCATCATATAAAATTTATAAACAGCTTCACAGAATAGGATACCTAAATGGAGCAAAGAAGGAAATTAAATATTCCCTGTCTAATAAAGAAAAAATCACTTCGAAGAGATAATTTCAGGAAGAGCAAGACAATAAACAGTACATTCACATTATCAGTCATAGCTAAGGGAGGAGAGTGAAACATCACCAAAATATAATTTTCAGCATAGTTGTTACGCATCTTGTTTAAGAGTTCATGATCTTAAAATCACAAGTTCAAAAGATGACCCAAAGAATTAAGAATCTGTGGGTCTAATTTTTTACGTGACTTGGAAGTCAACTAAACGAAAGGAAGAGCCTTATCAGTCAGGGGCATCCTATCTCTCATCTTTTTTATTGTTGAAGTCTTGGATATAACTACAAGAACCCTTTAAAAAAAAAGCTTTTCTGCCCTTCTCACCTCTTCTTTCTTCAAACAGTTGTGTAGATCTTAAAATATGAATAAAAACCCATGGGGCCAATTTTTCAAAACGAAGAGGCTGACTTCCACCTCTTGACTTTGGTAAGTCAGAGTTCAATGAGATTCTTCTGAAGACAAGCGAATCCTGCTCTCACATGAGGATCGTGTGTATTATGGCGACCAGAGGCCTGTACTCAGAGGCTGTCTTCCAAGAGGCGCTTTATGCTGGGTCTTTCAGAACTGCAGAAAGTCAAACGCCTATCCACTTTAACGTATCATAATAATGTTAGTTTCAACTAAGGAATCACATCTTGCACTAGCTTGACTTGTACAACACTCTTTTCCTTACCTAGCTTTTGATTTGGGTATAAATAAATCCTGTTAATACCACTGATTAAGAGCAGGATCTAACTTTTAGCTGAATTCTTCTGCACCATCACTTATAATGAGGTTACACCCATATTCATCCTGCTGAAGTCAGTTCTGTGGTTCCTCAAACCTTGGAGCTTTTGTATACTTGTAATTGTCCACTTGAGCCAGAACTCTGTCAGATACTCTGCCATTGCACAAACTGTGTTAGTCAAATTCAATTCTCATTCTTCCATTAAACTGCAGTTTTAGTCAGATACTGATTTTGTAATACTGTAAACTACTTTTATATTTGAGAAGCTGACAGGTTAAAATACAAATCCATATTAGTCTTAGGTTTCCACCTGTTCTTCTTATACTCCTGCATTTGCAGGATGCATCTATTATCATATTAAGATTAAGAATTATATTTGGAACTCAATTTCTTAAATGGAAACAGGAAGCAGATCTACGAAATTTTCCTCCACTTCTGAAGAGTCTGTAAGTTAATTAAATTTCTGGCATGAATGGAAGAGCAATGTGCTTAAAGTGCTTAAATGTAAACATATTTTCATCTGCAGGTATTTTGTAACTTGCATATAATGGTAATGTTATAGATATTATTAAATGCTGCACTCTTAATTATTAAAACTTTTCTAATCCTTTCCCATCTCACATTCTGCTTTCATCTCCAGTAGAATTTCAAGTACTTTCTTTTTTTTTAATTGTTACCTTGTCTCAAAAGCAAACTCTGCAAAATAGAGACAAGGCATTAAAAAGATGCTATCATTGAACAGTTAGCTGGTGAGCAGACCATCATTACATTAATCCCGACTTTTGTCTGCTGGTACCTCAGATATGCACAGTATTTCAGTGGAAGAGAAGAAATTTACAGCCACATCCCTCTGCTTAGCACAAAGAACTGGCTGATCAATACACCTCTTAATTACCACAGCCAGACACTGTTTCCTAGGTGGAATATTCCTTATTGGACAAGAAATCTTAGAGCAACTCACTAAAGCAGAAATGTTTAAACTGGACCAACCAGTATTATCCCCCTCCCAATTGTAGTAAAGTTCAACCCTAACTTTTATACAAGATCTGAAAGACCTGAAGATTACTTATGTTGTACCAAGAATCAACAGATAGTGTCACTATCTGCTGAGTACATGATTTACCATCTGTTACTCCCAATAAATGTTTATTTAGCTTTAATACCATATAAATCCTAATCCCTTGCTACAAATTCTGTTAAAGGAAGAGAAGGTTAACAACATGCGGCTGACCAGGAGTAGAGATGAGTGACAAGAGGGTATTGATCGGGAATTTAGACCCTTACAATACATTATCTGTGAAACTGGTACTTGGCCCTCTTGGCTGATGAAAGAATTGAAGCCTACAGCTTTCCAGAATCCTTGAAAAACACAGGCTTTCACTAAATCTGAAAAATTACCACCAAATGCATATCAATAATTAATTATTTATGCCCAGGCTTCTCTTAGACAAGAGGAAGAGGTGTAGTCCCCCATTACAGTGTATGCTGGTGAAATTTCATTGAAGTCAGCAGAGGTATTGGAGGGTAAGTATATACCTGAATCTTAGTTATGGAGGTAGATCTGGGCTGGGAGAAAGAGGTGTTTACAAATTCCTTTAACATGCAATTTCTGAGCGTATTAAGAAATTTAGGGTGCGAGCTGACATGGACCATTGGAAAAAAGAATTTGAAAGGCTCCGGGATGCAATTTTGCAGTTCTGATTACATCAGTATTTCAACAGGCTTCTCAAAAGATTGCAAAAAAGTCATTATGAGAAACAACTACTGGATAGAAAAAATATCTGGGTAGAACTATGCAGAAGTGAATTTTGTCTGAATTAGGGTGGCCAAATTTTGCTGGTATTTGCACTCTTGTCTGAATGTAATATAATACTTGCCCATTCTTTAAAGAAATGGAAACGCTGACATCTGCATTGTCTGTAAACGTAACACAACAAAGCTCATAAATTGATTATGTGTCACTGGAGTCATTAGAGATCACACTTCAGCTGAGGCAGACACAGTGGCTGTCCTAGTTCCTCACTTCTTAACTTTCTCTTCTAAAGCTGTACCATGCGTTTTTTTGTTGTTCTTTTTTTTTTTCCTTTCTCATTTTCCCAAAAAGATGATTCTTCCCATTCCAGTGCAAGTCACCAGGTCAGATATTGTTCTCATTGTTCTCCTTTTCATCCAACAACTACTAAAAAAGACAGAGTTTTTTTTCCTATTCACAACCTACTTTTTACCTGATCCAGTTCAATTTTACTTAATGTAGCACTAGCAAGAACCTCATCCCTGTATGAAAAATAGAATTTTTCATATTGGACCCAATTTACCATAGGTGTGTAAATTTGTGCAGCTTCACTGATGCAGGGACCTTGGTCCATTATATTAGCAGAGAGTTTGGCAGAATACATCACCTTAGAAGCAAAATATACAATGCTGAGCATTTGCCCTCATACAGAGCCTGACATCTAAGAGTCTCAAGGTTAACCAACAATTTATGCTCTCTTAGTTCCAGGGACTGGCTTGAGATTCAGGACCAGTTTTGAAATACACCACAAATTTTCCTAGAAAAAAATGTCGCGGAAAGTGGAGGGAGAGTATGCAAAGAAGAGAATTTACTGCTGTTTTATCACCAGGTAAGATAGTGCTTAACGCCCATACAAATAGCGTAGTATCACTATGCGACCTCCTTAAATCCTATGAAATCACCTGATCAATATGGATCATTCAATACCACTTCATTAAAAAAATGAAAGCAGGAAAAGGTCCTTTCTCTGCTGCTGAAGACTACAGCATAAGCCCAGTTTACATTCAGAGTGATTTAGCTCTTCCTTCAAATACACGGTAACAGCAACAATATTGTTTATTGAGATTCATTCCTGGAATCACTGTCCCCTGATGCTTCCCTGGGAATTGTCCCAGAAAGTGCTCACTGGTGCCTAACATAACCCATGTTAGGGACTGCACTAGCAGCTAGTGAATTAGATAATTACATGCCCGTACTTACGCCCAGGCCCTGATCCTTTTTTATGAGCTCGTACGGACACAGTCGGATTCAGCCACCTCAGTCACACCCAGATCCTTCCAAGCTGCCTATATACTGGCACTCCCTTCCCAGGAAAATTGCACAGCGTGTAAAGTTCCAGTGATGCGCGTTGCTACTACTGCTTAGATCTGTGTATCAGGGCAAGTGTCTTAGCCCCAGAGCTCTGCTGGGTTACCCTCTGGCTTTATTTGAAAATATTCACCTTTTTGATGAGTTTCAGCACAGGTGGTGTGAGACCTGTGCTCAGATCTTACTTCTACCTGATCTGGAGCAAAACCTTGAGCATTATCCCCATTGTGTACCAATTGACCTAAGACAGTGACAGCTGAATGACTTGCCAAAGGGTGTCCGAATGGCATAGCAGAGGCTGATCCGCGTCTCCTGAGGCCAACACATCTGCCTACACAATCAATTATGCTGCCAAGCAATGCACCTTAGCTCTTAACGAACAAATGGGGAAGAGATGGGTGACAGAAGGGAGTTTTGTTCTGACCACAAACTTTTTCCTACAGCAGCCATGGAAAAGGCGTGAATGTGCAGAATTAAGTTCATATGATACTTTAAAAACCTGACCCTACTAGCCACAAGAACCTCATGAATAGACGACAGGAGATAAAGCAGTATAACTGCAGATTTGTAAAATGACCATCTTTTTTGACTACTAAATAAAATATACATCTTCAGGTGTCTTTCTTTGGAAAGTTGATCCCTTTGCATATCTTAAATTGTCAGTCTGAAAGTGAGATCTTTTTTGTCTAATTCCAAGGAACTGATTAAGTGGGATGAGTTAAATATTTTTGGGGGCTTAACTTCTTCCCTGATGCTCTAATTAAGGGCTGGAATAGTCCCCTGGTATTGTGGGTTTTGATGAGATCACCAATGAACTTGATCACTCATGATGAATGTCTTTGTTGTGGAATTAACTAGTGAGAGTGCTTCGGGGCATACAATTAATTCTGTTTTTTTCTTTTTTTGAAAATTTTACATATGAATCAAAGCACTTGAAATTAAACCTTCATATGAAAGAGAAAAAATCTGGGTGCTCAGATTTCAAAAGGAACTTCTATGTTGGTGGAATTGTCTTTTAGTTTTTGGTTGCTAAATGTGACTAAAGATGCTCATCCTCTTTCAACAACCTGAAATCAAGACTGCATGTCACACTGAATGTTGGAATACAGTTCCTCTCTCACCACCTCCAGCTGCTGAGAACCTCTGCTGTGATCAGTATTACATACCCAACCTTGGTTTTAGGCCTATGACTTCACCTCCCTCTCTCTGTTACTATATTTGTCCAACATAAGGTCAAGGACTTTTTCTGTCTCATTTCCACTTAGCTAAATTGAGAGAATATCTAATTCTGGGAATGACTGGCTACATTCATCCTGGAATTTCTAACAGATAGGTGTGCAGCCTTTCATCTGCTTCTTCCCCAACCGTATCATAGCCTCATTCTTTATCACAGACCATACACTGGGGCTAACCTACCATCAGCCTTGTTCAGCTCAAGGAATGGAAAAATTCTCTTCCAGTGCTATAGACCACGCAACAGACTGATAGGGCCACAGCTGTCTCCAAGGTTTCATAATAAACAGGGTGGAATGGAGTTTTCAGATGTTAGACTCAATCCTTTTTTTCTTTGAATATTTTGTTTGAGTTATAGGTTACACCTACAAAGAATTTATTTTAAAATGTTTCTCTTCAAAGACAAACACCATGTTTAGTTTTGCATTATATACTGACTTATAATGGTGGGGCACGCCTATTCTGTAAGACAGCATTCAGTATCACCAAGGACATTTTTTCTGATGAGCTGTGGTGAGCTTTCAAAATATCTTTACCTGCAGCTGCGTCGTGGTTTAACCCCAGCTGGGAACTAGGACCATGCAGCCACTCACTCACTTCCCCCCAGTGGAATGGGGAAGAGAATCAGAAGAATAAAAGTGAGGAAAAACTCGTGGGTTGAGATAAAGACAATGTAATAGGTAGAGTAAAAGCCATACACGCAAGCAAAGCAAAATAAGGAATTCATTCACTGCTTGCCATCGGCAGGCAGGTGGTCTGTCATCTCCAAGAAAGCAGGGCTCATCACACGTAACGGTTACTTGGGAAGACAAATGCCACCACTCTAAACGTCTCCCCCTTCCTTCTTCTTCTTCCAGCTTTATGTACTGAGCATGATGTCACGTGTTATGGAATATTCTTTTGGTCAGTTGGGGTCATCTGTCCTGGCTGTGTCTCCTCCCAACTTTTTATACACTCCCAGCCTACTCGCTGGTGGGGAGGTGCGAGGAGCAGAAAAGGCCTCCCATAGCGACAACTAAAAACATCAGTGTTTTACCACCACCGTTTTCATCCCAAATCCAAAACATAGCACTTAGACCAGCTGCTAACAAGAAAGTTAACTCCATCCCAGCTGAAACCATGACAAGCTGATACAGAAATCCTTGAAACTGCAGATAATTGCCAACTTCAGAAATCATATAATTAACACTTTTAATACGGATTAAGGCATTTTACTTCCAAGTGAGAAATTTGGGTTGTCACCATTGCCAGTATACATTTTTCAAGAGGTATCTGTGAAGTTGGTAAGAATACTACTACTGAGTTGATATTTGACTGTAAGAGATATTATACAGCTTATTGAGGATATTGAATTTTGGGTTGAAGCTAACCTGTAGTAAATTCTAAGCTTGTCATATCAAATTTTAAATAATCTTCCTGTTTATAAGTTAGCATAACCATGATTAACACTTTTTAATCAAAACCTTTTTACTGAAATAAAGTGAAAGTTGATCAAAATCTTACAATCAACATTAAATGTCCATTTCTACTAATGGTAAAAAAGAATGAAAAGAGAAAAGAACAAAAGGATGGTTTGAGGGTTCAAAACGTAAACAGAAAGGAAATTATTATTTTCTACTTTTCAAAAGCAGAAGAAAATTACATTTTCAATAGGAAAGAGAAATATATTTTGCTTATCTTTGGGCTTTACTCATAAAATGAAATTGAGATTACAAAACTTTTTTCCCTGGGTTATTTTTTTTTTTTTCAGTAGTTTGTCCCATCTTCACCAGCTGCAGGTGAGCAGCCTCTTAATTGCACCTACGCATCTATTTGTGATACATCAGGAGAACAGAAAAAAAAATCAGTAGTGCAAAACAACACAAGCATTCTTCTAACATACAAAAATAAACAAAAAAAAAAAAAGGTGGGAAGTGATGGACATTGCACACTTGTTTATACTCACTTCTGCTTTCTGACCAGCCTTTGGTGGTAGTCGGAGCAGGAGTTGGCTGTTGGTGCATAATGTCTTGAAATATCAAGGTGCCTCTGATTTTAAGCACCTGCCATGCCCAGGTGGGAGGGTGGAACAAAATAAAAATAAGGTTTCAGACAAAATTTGGCTGGTCATTATACTAAGTAGCCTCAACTCACTGAGTAGAAAGTACGGAATGGGGTATATTCAATTAGAGCTGGAAACGGCTAAAGAAGTGGAGAGAGGCATTTTCTGTGGAACTATGTGAGTATACTATCAGAGACAGCAGCGATGGTGAACGTATGCCAATGAATAATAGCCAATACCTGGGGTGGACACTGCCCCCGTTTCATGAGGTGCAGGTGGGAAGAGGTGTTCAGCAACACCTGCATAAAGTGACACAGGCATGGAAGTTGAACCAACTGTTACTCCTGGAGGTGTTGAGTCCTCCTGTGCCACCTGACAACTCCTCCAGAATTTCCTGGTATCGCTATGGTTTTTCTCTCAGCTTTTTTTTTCTCACAGTTAGGCTACTAGCATATAAATATTTGGACTGCTCTCTGAGAAGTTTGTTTGTCTGAACATTTGACCTATCTTGCAGTATACATTTAAATTATCTAAGAATTTTCAGAAAGGAGGGCTTGAAAGACACATCCTACTGCTCAGACACTTGTCTTCCACTGGAAACCATGAAAAAGGGGCATTACTAAGGTTACATGTATAAAATGAAATAAAACCAAACAATAAAAATCTTCAGAGGATGCTTTGGAAGTGTTTAAAAGGTTTCTGTAAGTCAAAACTTCTAAAAAAGATTGTCTACTGAAGAGAAGCTGAAACTTTACAAATATATTTCAACCACTGTATATCAATTAATATTGAAAGCTAAGTCTTTGGACAACATGATTTGGCAGAGCTCCAGTGAAAGCAGCACACAGGGTACAGCACTTAGGGATCCAGCCCCAAATATTTAGGCACAGATTGCAGTTTATGTTTGTTTTAGTGCTTTTAATGCTTTTGTTTATTCATTCTGAAAACTTCATTATGCTGGATGTAATAAATATATTCCCTTTTATCCTCAAATATTTACTAAGTATCTTAGCATGTGGTTAATATTTTGCTTCATGTTTCTTTTTGATCATTAAGATATTCAGTAAATTAGCTTCTCAAAGTCACTAGACAGAGCTACAATGGAAATTTGAACAAAAAAAAAAAAAACGAAACCTTTTTCCTTATTGTCTATAACCAGAAAAAAAAAATAAGAACTATCAAGTCCAAAACTGCAAGCAAAAACATTCAATTCACTGAGACAGTAAAATCAACTTAACTTGGAGCTGTTTTTTTTCCTAATTTTACACTTGTCTACAAAGAAAAAAAAAGTATCTCCACTGACCTTATCATAATTCATTCATGTTTACCACTCTTACAATTGAAGCCTGTTGTAATTATTCTTTCTTAGGATAAATTTATTTCACAGCCTCACAGCCTTCCAGTGCTGACTTTTATAGACCGACTAGTAAGTGAAAGATGAATCACGATGACCAGCCCATTTGACCCTTTTTTGTGAGTAGCCTTTCCTGGTTACCTGTCTTGTGGCACTGTTAGGAGGAAAGGATTCCCTTCTCGATTATTTTGTTTCCTCTTCTGCGTTTGAGACATCTTTGCTCGGGATGTAGGTTTCTGAACGAGGATACTTTAAAAACTTGTACTCGCTTTTTTCCACAGGTCTTACTGCCTACCTTTTTCCTATCAGTATCTTGCAAAATGTTTACCTCAAAGAGTAAATGTTTAAAAATTATTTATCAGAGAAAATGGGGCAGGATGGAACTTCAGGAGGTCATTTCTGCTGTCTCCAATCTTTTGGAAAGAGATAGGATTAATAATTGTAAAAGTTCATGACAAAGCTTTGTCTAAGTTCTTCTCAGAAACATGGAGCTGCAGATAGCAGAAATTCATGTGATGTCCTATTCTAGTGCTTTTTCTGCACATGAAAACCTCTTTTTGCCGAGTAACCTAGACTGCCTTTGTTGCTGCTTAAACTCCACTCCTCACTTTCTTCACGTAGAACATGGAAAATAAGTTCACTGTTACACCACAAATGTAGAGTCTTGTTATCTCTCCCCTAAATTGTGGTGTTATACGTGACCTGAATCCTACTGTTTTCCTCTTGTTATTCTAGGTGAGTTTTGTTTTGCATCCCAGCAAAAAAAAAAAAAAAAAAAAAAAATCATACTCAGCAAGAAATAAAAAGGAGAACAAAATGGATGAAAGGGCACTGAAATCCAAAGATTTATGAACTTGATAGTAAAATTTACACAATGTCTTGATTTCTGTGTTTTATTCTTGCTTTATTTATCTTTTTATTCTCCAGTTAATCTTATATTCATTTGTCCCATAGACGAATTCTGGATTACTACAATATGAATTGGATCTGTCTGAATAAAATAGTAACTGGTTACTACATGCTTATATATACACCCAGGCTAAAATCCAAATATTCAAGCATTATCAATCTACAGCATGTTTTAACAACATAGCCTAAACCTACTATATTGTATTACAGGATTTAAGGGTGCTTTTTTGCTAGATGGCAACAACAAATAATGAAGTAAACAATTTGGGAAGAAGAGGATCTCTCGGGCTATATCTTAGTTTATCACTGGAGAGACTCATGAACCTCTGTTCAGAAAAATATGAGAACTCTTGAAAGTAAAGTCTCTTTAGAAAGCCATGTATGGGAGAAATCAGAACTTTTGAAAGAAAATTGAAGCTGATTAACATCTGAAACATTCATTTAAAAAGTTGCTTAAAGTACAGATCAGGGAGATATTATCTATTGTAAAATTTGTATGACAGATTGCGATTAGAAAGCAATGTACTATATTTTTATTATTGTGCTAAAATTAATACTTCGTTCATTTCTCCAGTGAAATAAATAAAAAAGATTCAATAGTGATACGATGAAAACATTTTAATTCCTGACCCAGTGTCATAACGCATGGCCATGGGGAACCTGCTGGAATCCACTTTGATTATATCAGAATGATTTATTTTTCAACAAAGTCTATGCAATCCAAATAGATTTCCGTTCACTTCAAATTGCTGATTTCAGAACTGCAGGGAGTATTAAAAGAAGTATATTTTATAAGAGCTTGTCTACTTGCTCCTGTGGATCACAAGCCACAGCAGCATTTGGATTATAAATGAAGAATAAGCCAAGGCCACCAGACCTCAAATACCGAACTTCAGAAGGCCCAGCAAAATGTATTATAATGGAAGCTGAGAGAGGAATCTGTTATTGATCTGTAATAAATTCAGCTCTTCATCCCTCCTCACTCTGAATTATATAAACCATCCTATTATACTAGATACATTGGTTTAAAACTTCTTTTACTTCTGGGAGGATAATGATATTTCCCAGTCTTTGGGTGTTTGATATAATTACAGAGTGTCTTTTAAAGGTAGAGAAATTGTAATGGGAATTAAGACTCTTCAGTGAAGAAGGAATAATCTTCTGATTGAACAGCGAACTGCATTTCAGGCAGTTTGAGTTAGCCACAGATCCCTTCTGTGCTTGCTTCAAGATCCTATCAATAAAAAGTGATTTCCTTATTTCAGAAAGGTTTGGTGAGGTCTTCACTATATATAGATATATACATGCACCAATCTTATAATACAGACCAGAACAAAAGCAGGGAAGAATCTAGAACACGTTCATTTGCTAAACACAAAATGAGTCAAATATTACATAGTGTTCAGAGGGTTGTGTAAATGTTTGTGATGAGATATCATGTAGATATTGTGCTTTCAATTCTCCCGTGATATCTCATCACAAAGAACTTAGAAAATGCTTTGGCAGACCTATACCGGTCATGGTCTTCCTGCTTCTGGATCACAGTATAGACTGATTCAGTTAACAAACAAAAAAACAATGCTGGAAATTACAGCATACGCCAGGTATGCAGCTCTATTTTTTCTAATACACCCAAAACTACAAAAATAAAATCCCACAAATTGTGAAACAATTTAAAAATGAATTATGCATCCTTGCTCTTCCCAAGGGGATGGTGAAAATGTTATTGCTCACTAAGAAGCAGTCAGAAATTAATCTCTCTAGTGTCCAGAGTTCAAAACCATCATACACACCGGGAAGTGCATTCCAGGATGATTATGGCAAATCACTGTGCTATGTTCCCTGATTTGCAAAAGCCATTGCACAATGATCTATAATCACACAGATTTGTATACACAGGCTGTTATGCGATATTGCTTAATTTAATTATCCAATACGCAGGGTACTCAATTGACTGAATATCTCTCCTTTTGAGATTAGCTACATGACCTAGAATCAGAGGAAAAGAGAAGAAGAAATAAAAAAAATCATTAAGATTAAACCCTAATGAGTCATTTAAGCACAAAAAGAATAAAAAGCTAAGGTGCTAGGAAAAAACCTCTATTCGTATTCTACACTTTCCACTCTTTAAAATATAGGTGTTCCGGTGACAGAGGAGTAACACACAACTAGTTTATACTAGTATACTTAAGGTTCCAGTGGAATGGCTTCAAAGGACCTGTCTATACTTGACAAATCCGGTATGAACTTTGATACTGGATGTTCATACTGGTTTGCCAATTATGAACATTGGTGCCAAAACAATCTCTGCGTTCCTCAAATGTTGAGACAGGACATAACCTTGTAAGTTTTGCTTCCCGCTCTGTCTTAAAGCTGCATTTTGTTTAGATAAGATGGTCTTAGGAGGGTCTTAGAAGGTCTAAGGAGGGCAGGATAACTCTGTGATGTCCCAGTGGGGTTCATGAACATTATGTTTTAAAGATCTTATTCGGGTGATGAAAAGGATGGTTGCATACCTGTATCTCATACAGGCAAAACTTTTTTTGTAGAAAAAAACATGTGATGCGACTCCTATTTTCCCATGCCATTCCCTTGAAGATAGTTTTATGCTATCAAGTCCAAAGGAATCCAAATCAGATGGACAAATTGTAATGAAATGTAATTTCCTTGCTTCTTCTTCAGAGTATGATTTTATGTTTCCTTCCTCAGATTACTTGCATCAAAGGATATTTCCTTGTCCGTGTTCAGCTCAGAAAAAAGAACCAGATGGGAAATTTTATGCATAGTTATCTAAATCTCATTCTGCCACTAGGGTAAAGTGACCTGTGAAACCTGACCCATAAGCTCTCATCTGGTCTATAACCTTGATAGAGAAGTCTCGTGGGGTAAAGCCACTCCTTGCCTGAAAGAAACCCCTTCTTTTTTGCCTGTCTTTCCTAAAAAGCTTGCATCCATCTAGAACAGCACTCCAGGCAATAATTACAGTGACCCGCCAGATCTGTGACTCTGAATAGATCTCTAATTCCTCCTTCTTGGTTCCCATGCTGCTTTCTCAAGGACAGGGTGACTACCTCCCACCATTGCTGTCCTCCACAAGCTTCCCCCCTCTCCTCCCTGTACCTAAACTCCTCTTTGGGCTTTGGTCTCCACCCTGAGGCTAACCTAGGCCTCCTCACTAGATTAGCAAGCCTGCTAGCAAAGATGCTTTTGTCTGGCTTTGCCAGATTGATTCTGTCTCTCTACAGAGTTTTTTGTTATTCAAAGCATGTCCGGCAAACATACGAGCAAAAGCTCGTCAGATAATGGGTTAGAGTTTCCCCGTGGGAGGAGAGGGAACAGAACGTGGATATTTTGCTTCTTGGATTCCTCGCTCCTTTGCTAATAGCTAGAATATGGACTGGGAGTCACTGAAGCCACCCCAGGCATTGCAAAAGGAATTCCAAGAGGGTACTATGAACTCCCACAAACTAAAAATCAGGATTTGCAAAACCAGACAATTTTGTTGTGTGTTATATCACATGTTCATCAAGTTAAGAATTCTTGGGGCAGGGAAAATGATGCACTGCATGCTTGTTTAGTAAACAGAAGCAATATAGATACAGCCTGAATCCACTTCAATTTAATTCGATGTAGAGAGTCCCATTAATTCTAAATAAAATGGGCTTAGAATTTCGTTCACAATACGCACACTATTTCTATTTTAAAAGGAATGGAAGGAATAATGAAATAAGATAAAAATAAATGCTCTTTTCAACAACCTTTTTATTTTTACAACTTCCTGCCTCAATTAAGATATTAATTATAAACTTGATATTGAAAGTTTTCTTTTGTAATGTAATTAAAAACTAGATGATGGCTGTCTGAGAAAACTTAGTTATAATGTCATTAATTCAAAAATAGACATCAGAAAGCAATCTGTTACGATTTTATTAACTTAGCAGACACCTAGTTATGTTAAAGCATTTTGCTGGCATTTCAAAAACCATTTGGATATCAATAAAAAGGTAGCTAAACTGTGCTAATTGACACTTTGGAAGTGGGTTGGTTGGTAACTTGTAGCTGCTTTGAAGTATCTCAGTTAAAGCCTAATCGTCTCTTTTAAGTAGATTCCGTTTAAAATATTTAAATGGATATAATTAAAACTTAATTGTTTATGTGAATTTTTCATCATAATTGGCAGAGAAATTAGATATGGATCTTCATATTACTGTTTAATAGGTGTTCTTGTTATCAGTTGTGATTAAAAAAATGTTGCAATCACTGTTCTTTCATGTTTTGAAATCTAAACTGAGAATTAGTGCTTTAAAAACAAGGGATTAATATAATTGTTCAGATTTTATGTAGCGGTGGAATTGCTATACTGGAACAGACCTATAGACTGTCATCTCCCCTGATGTTGCAAGTACCAGATGTTGCAGAAGAATGCATAAATCCTCCCATCCTCAGTCAACAGATGTGTAATCTGTCCCCATGAAGTTCTCATTAGAATCCCAGGGGATTTAGTTTAAACCATTAAGTACAGGGTTCATTTTGTTTTATTTTATAAATCTCTAACAGTTTTAACTACTATATGTCTGAATATTTCTTCTCCACATAAACACAAAGTCTCTGTTAGAGCTTGTCTAATTCTGGCTGTTTCTTCAGTGAAGACTACTAACTATGACAGAATGCATTATAAGGTGGTAAAAAACAAGTGTTTGGAAAAAGTACAGAGAAAATCCTATCTGAAAATACAAATGCAGGTTTCAAATCAAGATTCGCTATACACTTTTTATGGGGAATGGGGACACTAGAAAGAAAGCAACTAAATAGAATTTTACAGAACAAGTTCAGATGTGCAAATTTACTTGGAAGAAAATTACTATCTTCTAGTATTCCTGAAAGAATGAATAGTCTGAAAAAAATAAGAAACGTATAAGAAATATCAAGTCTTTGTGCTAGAGAAGTCACATGTGCTCTCCAAGAATCAGCAGCAAACAGCTAAAATTGGCGTGATTCATGACAGTATTCATGAGAAGTTGGCAGGACCACATATTTGGCCAGCTCCGTCCTAGGGACATCACAGATTTCGCGCTGCTGGGCTACCTGTCTGTCCGGCCAGCATGAATTCACTGATGAGCTGATTCCCCATTCTCCTGAAGTCTGACATTATGAGGAGCCAGCTGACCTGCGCGACTGGAAGTCCTGAGTAGTTCACGTGTACAAGCAATGCCCTCTGTCTATCCTGCTTCCTAAATAGCTTTTCAGAATGGCTGATTGAAAACCTCTGTGGTTCATAAAAACTGACATAAATCTGACCATTCATTTATGAAATGCAGACACGTTTTCACTGAAAATTCTCTATCTGAAAAATGTTAAATTCAAAGTATGATTCCTGAGGAAGGGACATAGCTATGTTTCAGGATGCACTGAATAAGCATATCCAAGTCCCTACTGAATTCCCAACTTTTCTTTGCCTCCTCCTATTTTTCCTAGGCATTGCTGTGGGCCGAAAAAATGTTCACACTGTGCCACGATGCTGTCTGCAATGTGGGCACTTGACAATAGAAGATTCATATGCACTGTCATATTCACTACATATTGAATATGTACAATGGCAGGAGAAAGTAGGAAGCATGCAGAATAGGATTCAAAATCTGATAGCACAAGTCACCAATACAACACAGGGAGAGAGCAATGTACGTCAGCAGAAGAACCAAAAAAAAAAAATCTGACACAACCCCTCCCATGACATGACCGGGGTCTTGGATATAACAAGTGGGAAACACTGAACACAGGTATAAATACAAACTCATTCACTATCTGGTTCCTGAGTCTAGAATCCATTCTCTATTACGGATTTTAACACATATATTTTAAAAGAACTGAGAGGGAATTAAAGAGATTAAAGCTCCTACCTTCTTCCTCCGAGGGAAAAGCTCCTAACTGCTGCCCTTTCACTGATAAAGTATACAAGTGGGTAAAGTATACAAGAAAATCTTACGCTAATGATTAGAGATCTCATCTAGGAAAAGGGAATTCAGGTTTCATTTCCTGACCTATTTGCAAACTTATACTGGACACAAAAAAAAAAGGAATTAACCCCTCAGAGCAGGGAAGGTAGCATCCATCTTGTGCCTGAGCTTCCTGACCACGTAGGTGCATGCGGAAGGTCATACAGGTTTAAATATCCCTTCTACTCATGTATCCGCTGAAAGGTAGAGAGTTCTTAGGAAAAGATTATAAAAAACAGGGAAAGCACTGATAGGCAGAAGAGTGTTAAGCTTCTCCTTGCTCTCCTTCTGACCCTGTGACTCCTCCTTTCCTTCCTACGCAGTGACCCAGGGTTAACTAAAGGTACAATTCTGTTGGAATAACCAAGGACACATTTTCTTTGTGTCAAACAATGAATATTCATGCCATGGTAGATATATAATCTTCCAAGCCGTCTTCAGTCTATCCATTCATCCCAGTTCAAGGCATAGCGAATGCTATATTTAGTCTCCAGCTTCCCAAATATAGCATGTAGAGCAGCAGCAAAGAGGGAAAAGAAAAATGGGCTGTATTGAAATTGTAAAGGGATGTATTATGTAGTAATTCATGAACCTGCTGTAGCTAATGCTGTTATCACGAATCTACTACTATTTACGCTGCTATGGTATGCACAGAAATGCTCAATTCAGTTTCACATATGTAAATTAAACATATAAAACTGCACATTTATCCTTATTAGACTGTGAAATGTTATGACTCAAATGTGACAAATAAGTTATTCCTAGGTAACAGTGGCCATTCATTTTATACAATTCCCTGCAGACCACAAATACCTTTATATCCTGATGAATTTCCTGACTCTCTGGCAGAATAAGCCAAATAGATTTTAAATATTTTAAAGCCTTTCTGAATAAGATAGTGGGGACTCCAGTCCAGATCCTGTTATCTTCCCCAGAGTATAAAAGACTTTTCCTCTTTGTTTTTCTCTGGATTCAGTTTGTTTGATTTGGGCTACTTGAAAAAAACAATTTATTGGCTTTAATAGAGATAAAGAATCATTTGAGTTAAAAGCCAGACTGATGTCTGCCACATTCCACCTTCCTGCCATGATACAGACCTCAGACTACCAGATGTAAATAAGTTGGTGTATTTTGTCAGTCAGTAACCTGGGATTTGAGAACACAAGACTGAGTCGCCTGATTTGCCATAGATTTTGCTTGTGACCTAAAAAAGTCCCTTAATTTCTTTGTATCTCATAGTAACATCTGGAAATAGCAGTATATGTGTATCTCACACTACATTTGGATGCATGAAAAAAAAAAAAAAAAGGTACTGACATGCAACCCTTGGAAATGTCCCACGGATTCAAGGGCTTGTCATAGGTAAAGGACAAGGTTAGAGAAAGGAAAGAAATGGGGAATGGATATCACAAACCTGTTTCTCAATTCACATTGCCCAGAAAAGCTGACACTGTGATCCTTCAAAGCTTTGTGAAAGCAATCACTAACTGGTTTTTGGAAATTCAGCTTTTCCCATTTGTTCTCAGGTTGGGAAGCTTGGCAAGGGAGGAATAATTAATTGAAAGTTACTAAACAAGTAGAGAAATGAGATACTCTTATGTAGTCATCTCAATCTTTTGCAGGTGTTTGTTTATGGCCACTGTCCCAAAGGGAATATTGAGCTTGAACAATCTTTCATTCAGCTGAGTGTGGTCATTCTCTTAATCTTATGACATGGTAGAAGAAGCCACAAGAAATAATTTTGAAAAGCGTAATTTAGAACTACTACAAACTTTTCTCTTCTATATAGTATTTCACTGTATTTGAGACATTTGATTGTGCTTCAGTGCTCTTTGTAATACAATATTAGACAGCATATGCTGAAACACATTATTATACTTAAATGTGATATTAAGCTAGCAAGATATAGAAATCAACTTGAAAGGATTTACAGTGGCACCGCCAAACGTTTTGACAATGTGGAACTAGGATGTTTTAACTTTTCTCCCCCATCAAAGATGTCTCATGGAATGACTTCAGTGAAACATTCAGATTTTGATGAAACTTCATTAAATGATAGTAAACTGTGCCATGAACTTTAGTCAAGACAATGCAAGCCCTAAGTAAACGTGTGTCCACTGCCTGTAAAATACACGTGATTTCAACATTTGGTGGGGAAATGTGATTCAATACTGTGATAGAGGCTGCCAAATCCAGTAGCCCAATAGATATGAAGCTGCTGCAGCTCTGCGTCCCCAGGTCTAGCCTGTAGGAAGCTGAGCAGGGATTCCCAATAGGCTTACACACGCACGTGCCCGCAGGATAAATATACACTGCTGGCCCCACAGAGCAGCACTGACAGAAAACACGGCGCTCTTGCAAGTGTGAATGGCACCAGTGACCTGATGCTCTTCCTCCTCTCTAGCTGACCCAGCTGACAGTCCGCTAGTGGAACATGCATATGTGTGTATATACCTGTACATCTATGAATACACACACACGCAAATGGGTCCCACTCGTACCTGGCCTCAGACACCCAGCACAGCCAGCAGATGACCCCTGTGCCCCAGGTCTCTCCGGCTGCTGGCATCCTAAAACCTGCAGCCCCACTCCAGCTGCAGGTACTCAGACTTACACACACACACACACACACACACCCCTCTTTGGCAGCGTTCTTTCCACTAGCCAAGCATTGAAATTCCTGTCTTTCCACTAACTGGTGCAAGACCCACGGTCTCCCCAGTAGGTGGTTCCCAGAACCCTTAGCCTACTTGATAGCTACTCCAGTTTGGAGTATCCTCACATAGGATTGGAAGTTGCACAGGGAAATATATGCACACCTAGTGTCTCCTGTCGCTGACCTCTTAGACCTACACTCCCATATGACCAAAATCCCTTCTCCAGTTGCTGGTATGTAGACCTCCACAATCATGCTTATACACAGAATAGAGTCCTTCACCCAGGAGAAGAGTTAGAAATGGATTTTAATAAGATAGAGCAGACTGTGCTGGTTAGGCAGAAGGCTTCATTAGACAGGTGTACTCACCAGCAACTGGTTTACATTCAGGTAGCTCCTTTTCTCTCCTCCTCCAGTGATTTTGGCATGCTAGCACCTCTTGAACCCACCTTGTTCCCTACCTTTCCCCCACCGCCAAACCTCCTCCTTCCCCAACTCTGGGAGCAACCAAGTGGAGTTGCTCGTTTTGCTCTGGTTGGGAAACCAAGTCCCTCCAGCTGTCATCGTTCCTCCACCCCTTCCCAAAACCTTGCGTTTATGGTGATTAGCCCTTAATCACATAATCTAGCAGCAGATATCAAAAAGAAACAAGCAACTACCCAGTAGTAAACTGTCATATATAGGCAGGGAAATACCTATCTATTAATGTACATCTAACTATATGGAACAATAAATCTGGAGGTTTAAAGTGTCCCCGAGGTTTAATCAGGAAAAAATGTTTTGTAATCTTTTACCTACTCTCAACTTTCTTTATGCATTTTATGTTAGCACACAGGTTATTGCTTCCAAATCAAAAATCAAACCACAAAAAACAAACAAACAAACAAACAAAAAGAAATATATGTAGGAAAAAACGTAATGGATAATAAATCCTTTGAATTTCTCTTACATTTAGTGTTCACAATAAATTGATGTCTTATGAGCTGTAGATCAGCTAATTTTTATATAATCACTCATTGCATGTTGCTTGGAATTTAGCTAAATTATCTTATACTTTATGAATTCATTGATCCTAAACTACCATCTCCAACCTTTTGAAATACCAGGCCTGCTTGCTTTTGCCATCTCTTTCCATTATCCAATTAACAACCAGTTTTTATTTGGTAAATTGATTGCAATCCATTTATTTCTGACGGTTCTTTGCATTCTGTGGAACAGAGGGTCAGACCTTCAGCTTGTGTAAATGGGCACAGCTGGAGCAGAGCTGAAGAATATACTGATGTCAATGGTTTTAGACTTCTTTCTGCCTAGTGAGGGTAAAACCAAAAGATGTCTTTTTTTTTTTTTTTTTTTTTTCCCATGGAGAATAACAATGAACCAGTAATAAATAAGAATATATTGCCATTTTTGGTTCCCTATATTGTTTGTAACTATGTTTCCTGGAAATTTTCTGAGTCTGCCACCTCAGTGAATCCTGAACATTACTGGCATATATATAATCTGTATTGTAGTCAGCTTTTGTATCAAATTCTCCTCTTGGTTGGACTGATTTGCATGATACATAATTATACAGATACAGTGATTTACACTGTGCAACTAGGAGAATTGATCAGAATATTTTAATAACATTTTTGAGGAAAAGAATAAAAAAAATCAATAAATACCAGAATAATAAAGTGACAAAACTGTGCCTGATACCTGTTTGAAAACTATTGCTGTTTAAATTAAGCAGGTAGACCAGTCATCATGAGTTTACAGGGTGAAACCCAAGCAAATTATAACTGTAAAATCAAACAATTTCCTCCATGTGGAAAGACCAAGACAAAAATATTTGTACTCTAGTATGTACTTGTGGGAGAACTGCATGACATAAATGACAGAAATAGTCTTTTTGGAAATCATGAGAACATAGTAGAATGAGGGAAGTCCTTGGAGCATGTGCATTTGAAATATGCATTGTTTGTAATGATTTATTTGTAGCTTGTCTCTCACATCTGATCTGTCTGTCTTCTTTCTGAGGTCTTTTTTTTTTTTTTTTTCTGGTGTGCTTGCAGGTTTTTTTATTCTTTGGATATTCCATGACATATCTGACCTTTAGAGTAATTCAGTTATTTTGAAGGTTGCACTGTGTTTGTCATAATATGTATGAAGCACTTAACATTTAAAATAAATTTTTACTTTTGATGCCTGGTGGAAAAAAATAAAATAACCTCTGATTGTGTTTGACACAATTGTTTTTCATTTATAAATATGTCAAGTCTAGATGATGTAGAATGAATGCCAGTATACAGTTTTACTGGTCTTCGTAGTTTCTCCAAGAGGCAGGCTGACATTTTTTGAAACCTTGTCAGGGAAGTGCCTGCATTCTTATCTGTTGATTCAGTTCTGTATACTTACTTCATATGGGACTCATCTCTTCATATATACTGTTCTGTATACTTACTTCATATGGGACTCGTCCTGGTAAACTGTGAGTTTTACTTCTAAAGCTGCTTTTTGAACAGTACTGAGAAACATGGGATAAAATTATGGGCTACTACAAAGACCTAAAGCCTAAGTATAAAAATGTTAATTCAGCCTGAACTCAGGTGTATGGGGGAATATCAAATGGTAATGAAATGTGAGTTGGCACGGCAATAGATAATCTCAGCACATTTTAAACCTAATCATTGCAAAGATCTGAAATAATTCTTTTCTAAGAAACCACTAACGAGGGAATGACTTTATTCCAGAAGTGAGCTATCACCCTTGATATCATAACAACTCCAACAATTTCAAAACCAATCTCACAAGCTTTACATCTCAACACATCACTGAAATATTAATCTGGTTTTGAGGCCTCTTCTGTGGTTTTCTTTCTAGGCTGAATCCTAGGACTCATTCTGCTCATAAAGATGCCAGAAGATGTTAATGGAAAATACAGGTCTACAACCCCAAGAGCTATCAGTCATGAACCCTCATGGATGCTCTTCTACTTCTTAGTCATGAGCTGAGATTGAAATGAGAAATTACACTTCTTCATGGTCCCACAGAATCTCCTGATTACAATAAGCAACTGCCTCAGCAGTATTAGATAGTGTATTCGTGGTTATTTCTGACCCTATCAACTGACTTCACTGCTCAGTCAACAGCAGAGTTAGGTTAGAATCGGTTTTAGGGGTTATCCAGACCCTATGCCTAATGGCTGAGAAGGCAGTACACTGATTGCCAAACCAAGTGGGTTTTTTTTCCACCACACATCTTATTGCAACTTCTTTTGGCTCAAAAATGTACACACAGGTGTATGCTAAGTTCTTGTCAGTAGCAACTTAGACTGCCTCCAGGGACCGCAAAGGCAGGGAGGGAGAGACCTGGGATGGGGGGAACCTCTGAGACTGTTTCTCTTGCAGTGAACTTCTAGGATTAGGGCTGTATCCATAGGTCAGAACACACAGGTTATGTCTGTTGACCTGAATTGGTTGGAAAGATAAGAGATTTGACTGAATACAACTGGGAAATCACCTTTGAAACTCACTAAGAAACTTTCTCTCTTTAGTCTCTATGGACTAAATATATAACTTATATATTTATCATATTGCCCCAAGGGAAAATGTTTTCCCATTTTAAAAGAATGCAAAGTATTTTATATACTGGAGATGAAGACATGGCAGTAATGGGAATATTTAGTTTTAATACATGGAAGCTTGTAATTTACATAGGTTTGCATACTCTGGTGACAATATAATTTGCCAGTTTGTACTGGAAGGAGGTCTGAAAAGAACTGAAAATTGTGGTTAGCGGCAGGAGAAAAGAGGAAGACAAAGTTCGTAATTTTGGCACTACAGTATTATTAGCAATTCCTGTGCTACTGGACAATGACAACTTATTTAATGAAAAATAGGCTGCTTTTCTTAACAAGATTCCCATAGCTTTGTAATTGAAGTAATGATGATTTTAACTAGAAGACCAAGTAGCTAAGTCAATGTTGTAGGGTAAAATGTTTAAAAAAAATGATGCAATTCCTAATTAAGAGGTTTCATACTTCATGTTCATGTCAAAATATAACCTTGGACTGCATTGGGCGGCCCACCCATCATAACTTGAAATATATTTCCTTGAGGGATTCATTAATAGCACTCTCACTTGAATGTCTCTCCCTGTCTAGATGTAGTGGCTTGTTGTGATTTTTGAAAATCATATCTTTACCTTTTCAAGTTTTGTATGTGTAAAGAAAACCAACCCTGTTTCCTCAGGCGTATTTTTCTACTTCTACAAAGCTAGACCGATCTTGGTAATATAATTTAATATTCTGTCAAGCTTAATATAACACAAAATCCGAATCTAAAACTGTAGGTCCAAACAGGAGAATAGAAAATAAACTAGGAAACCATGAAAAGCAAACTAATATTATGAAGAAAAAGAGTAAGCAAGTCCTTAATTTTAAACATGCTCATAATTCCAACATCAGTCAAACAATAAGTATTGAATGGGACCTTTCCTAGAGCAATATTAAACAAACACTGTGCGCTCTGGCCTACTTTAATCAAGCTCTGTAAAAAACCCACATAACTGTAACTCCCTCTAAAAGGAGGCAAAAGCAAAACACTGGTTGTATTCCAGAGAATAAAGAGAATTATGACACCATCTTATTGACTACTGTAACCAAAATTAGAAGATACATGAAGGAATCTAATCAAGATTTGCTCAGCTTGTAAACCAATGTCAGTGTCACTGGGTTTTTCCAGAGAATGTTTACTAAAGGTCACTGTCTCCTGGAACACCAAGTCAAAGGTGAAATATAGGTTAAGAAAGTAATAAATTAAACAGCCAACATCAGGGAATACTTATTCACCCTCAGAGCAATAAATGTTTAGGACAGCTTATTTCATGCCTTTTTCTCTTTACAAATACACAAGTGTTAACCCACAAAATCAGAAACTTTTACTCCAGGGAGAACTACATATTGCCCTTGATGATGGCCGAGTTCTCCATGGCCTTTATTCGCATTCTGATTTTATTATTTCTGTATCTAGGTTTTTAAATCACATTTTCAGCAAACTAAAGGCCGACTCAATCCAAGCAAATCTCTTACAGTTTTATGTCCCAGCAGCTAGTGACTAAGAAAACAAAATGAATGTCTAATCATGAAACACATTTTGGTGCATAAACACAAAGAGATGCATTATTTACAGAGCAATGCTATGTTAAAAATCTAAATTATCTACCCCTAAAGTCCCATCTAGCCACTTCCAGAAATATTCTTTTTTGAAATGTCAACAGTCTATATATTTATAACTGGGAAAATGAAAAGCACAAGTAAAAATCTGCACAGAATTTGAAACAGCAAATTAGAATTAAATGGACATCACATGAACAAGAATTATTTTCAAATATTGTATTAATCAGCAATTAAGAATAATTTTATAATTGCAGATATAATAATTCAGAAGAAAAACTACCTAAATATTACAAATACTAAAAATTTTCAGCACAGATATTAGCAACAGGATGTTCTGAGATGCACTTACTTTTATAACTCTCATTTTTTATAAAGGAATTGTGCTGGAGCTGGCCAAAGAAACATTTATGTATGGAAGTTTTACTATATAATGATCAAAATTTGATATACGTTAAATCAGAAATGAAAATATCTCCACTCACTTTATGACACTGGTCTGATTAACACGGAATTTTCCTACTGAGTCATTTGGGTTCTCCTCTGGCTGTATCTGGTGAGATGCCCTCTGGCTGCATCGTAAGGTGCACGATCTTCATTTAAACCTGTCCAGCTCAATTCTTTACTTCTGCTGCCTCATTCAGGGATAAATCCCATCTGATTATTGACTACTCCAGTCTTCTAAACCAATTCAACCGTATTTGGGGAAAACCCTGCCTGAATGGTTGGCTGAACTGTTTCACAACCGTGGTGAGAAAAGCAACCAAGAGCAGAGGCAAAAAGCATTCTCTCAAATGCCATTTACTGCAGGACAAAAGAGCAGTTATTAGTAGCTAGGAGCTCAGACATCTTTATTTCCTCTGATTGTCCTACAAGGAACAATGAAATCTGATCCCTACCCCTTCAGTGCTCCTCCACAGCAACTGGGGGTGAGAGAGTGTTTTTCATCTCTGAAACCATTGCAAATAATGGGTCTGGAAAGGAAAAGGGTGAGGAGATGTTCCCAGGAGTTACATCCTAAATGCGTTAGTCCAGGAGAACAGAACCAGTAAAAAATGGGCAGGAATACATGAAATCAAGGGAATTCTGCACAAATACAATAGTTTCATTTTGTTGTTTGTTTAGCTTTGTTTTAAGTAAAGACTTTCCTGCAGTTCTATTGACTAGAATTGGCATCAGAAGATCAGGTCAGGAAAGGAAAGTAAGCAGCTCTTTATTCCTTGAGAAATCCATCACAGAATAGATTAAGATGTCCTGGTGCGGGGACCCTCATGAGACATTTGGAGCTGATTATTTTCAGAGAGGGAAAACAATTGAGACCTGAGTCCATCTGGAAGCAAATCTACATGAGTGTCTCAAAATAATAAGGAATAATATTCCAGGAATTCACAGATAGTTTAGAATTGATTTGATCTATTTTATTCAGCAAATAAACTTCTAAATATGCACATGCATGCTTACTTGAGCTTGTGTTTAATCTCCATAAACAATTTAGCTGAGGATGCTTTCCCATTTTGTTGGTTACACATTTACTGCGTAGGAAATGAGACCTGTGCTCCTATCAGGACTGAATCTCACCTTGTGCAAACAGGGCTCCTCCATCTTTCATAAGGATAACCGCAATACAGTTATGTTCCAGACGTCATACCCCAACATGTTATAAATGAAGTAATTTGTAACATAATCTAAAGTGCTACTCCTTTTATCCTACTTTGTCTCTCAGAATATATTATAGCAAGTGTTCCTTATTGGATTAAATCTTGCCTCTCAATCAAAAACAGATGCAGCAGTTCATGTAAGGTGAATAGCATCTGTATGTAAACAAAAGACATTAGGTTCACCAACCGTCTCTGCCATTCTTCTGACATCAGTGCATCCTTAATTCCTAGTGATACCTAGACCCATAATGTGTTTTTTCCTTCATTTTTTTAAAGTTGTCAGATGTATTAGTGGTCTAGCTACTCTTAAAATAATCGTTATCACCCCTCTCCCAGAGCTTTTTGCTGATAGGCTCCAATCAGTTATGAAACCCATTAGCGGTGATTGTGTTTGTGAGCAGAAACTCAGAATATCATTATAGCAGCTAGAACATCCACACTTTAAAGCAAGTTATATATTATAACAAAAGCAGCATAAATTGGAATTGATTTCATTAAAGAAATTTAACACCAGAAAAATAATGGCACTGATTTTTCTTCAGAGACACTATTGCACTACAGTGTTGCTTCACTAAATTAAAAATGTTATCAAGTTGGCAGTAAATTCTTGAATGCATTACTGTGCAAACTATAAAGTCTGTTTAATGGCTGAGAGCTCATATACAACAATGGAAACATATAAGACAAAGTATTTATTTAAAAAAAAAAAATACAAACTGAACTTTAATTCCAGAAAACTTTGATAGCAAAGAGTATTATAAATGAAAGAAAAAAAAAAGATAAATAAATTTTGTGAGTAGTTTAATGATCCAGTAGCATTGCTGCTGCTGCTGCTGCATTTAGCTTTTACTGTTACTGGAATTGTTTATTGATTGGAATATAGAAACAACTAGAGCATTCATGTACTGGACTATAAATATTTGTAATTCTGCCAAATGAGATGTTTCACTCAAATGTTTAAATTGTTTTTTTTATTTTTTTTTTTTTTAAAGCACATAAAAAGAGTAGTGGGGATCTGCTAAGACCATTCTGGAACTCCTAAAATTGTCATTGCTGGAGTGGAGAGAAAATAGTCACCGACATATTAGGTTTTAGTTGAGAGTAAAAATGTATTTAACAGGTTCCTATTCTCCTTCATTGGATGAGCAGTACAGGGAGATGAGATGCCTGTCAACAACTAGCCCAAGAATATATCTTTACACAAGTACCAGGAACATACAGCGGAGTGTCTTCTCCTTATCAAATTCTTCCTTAGAAAGTGAAATACAGATACTGATAGGTGAAAAAAAAAATAGTGTTACATTTGTGGTGGAATCCATCCTATTTGAAGTGACAATATTCCTCTTTATAGACAAGCTTCAGAGACATCCCCAGCTTCTAGGCACCCAGGTGAGGATCAATAAACTAAATTTAGATACCTAAACAAAAGATAGCTAAGGAGAATTAAGATGTGCTCAGATGATAAGTTTGGCTTCCATTTGCCATCTGAGAAGGCTAGAGGCCTCCTATAACTGCTGTGTTGTATCAGCCAGAGACATATCTCAAAAACCCTGGGTCATATCGGATGCTAATAGACGCCTCTGTCTAGTCACCTGAATTGCTTGTTTTATACACGACATGAGAGAGCCTTGCATTCCATCACCATATTCTCTTTTTCTATTTGGTATTATGTATTCACAAGCTTACCTGGCACATTCTATATAAAATTCTGCTTTCAAATATTTACGGTGCTATTCAACTTTAGCCACTGGAGCTGAAATTTTCTATCATCTCAGGCTTTTTATGGAAAGAATCTGCAAACAGGGCACAATCATATTGGAGACCAAAAATAGAAGGAGAGACATCACTTTGTCCATATTTTATAACTCTTCTTTGAGAAACTCTGTCAATGGCATGACTTTGGATGTGACATTGTGGCTCTTGCCAAGCCCAAGACAATTCAGCCAAGTTACAGACCTTTTGGGGGAGGAAAAAAAAAAAAAAAGAAAAAAGAAAATCCCATACTTTTAATAAAGACTTGTAATGTTTAAAAGAGACTGCCTACCTTGAGCATGCTTAAGTTCTGACTTCAAAGTTACCTTCCGTAGAAGATATGATTTAACCCAGATCTCACAGTTCAGATGAAGCAGATTTTTTGCTTGCATTCCCAGCTGGCAGTCTGGGAAGAGCAGGGAGGAGACTACAGTTTGACTTATAAAGGGTGTGGGAATAGGGAAACATTGGCTCCTGACAAAGGAAATAAGAAAGATATTGGGATGATATATTGTGAAGTCCAGAAGTTTGGTGGTGAGACCTCATGTTCAGAAAATATGCGAAGACTTTTTGGGGGTATTTTTGAGAAGCAGGTGCCCCCAGGAGCTATGGAACTGATAAAGCCTGGTATTCTTTCAATCTCTGTATCCCGAGATCCCCCCAGCTCAACTCCATCCCCTTGTCATGCTCTCCAGATCCCCAAGGCCCCTACATCTGCCCTCACCTCTTCCTCAATCTGTTCTCTGCACTCCAATGCCATTTTCTCGAGAAAAAGCTGTGAAGGAAACTATATGTGTAAGGACCAGCCAGAATTACAAACACACTAACTGGCTAGCCAAGCATAACAGGTGAGATTTGTTCTGTGCTTGCACTTCCATCAATAGGGGAATTAACTCAAAGTTCACATAAACTTCTTAAAATTTTCTCAAAACGTGTAGCAACTGAAATTTTTCTTAAAAATAATTATTGGAAATTATATTTCCAAGATTGGAAATTGGAAATACATTTAAAATTTCCAAGAATAAACTCTCTGGAAGTGAACAGACATAATAGATCCTGTCAGCATATTTTCCTTGGAAACCTGGCTTAAAATGATGGCAAGTTATACATATTTCATCAGAGTAAATTAAAATAGTAGTTATAACTTCAGTACTGTAACTTTAGGATATTTTGAGTTGTTAAGACTTTGTCTAACTCCAATACTGATTTTTTAAAAAATTGTTAAGTTCTGGACACTCAACTTTCTAAATTGTTTTTTCTTTATCTTTATGTCTTCCGAATACTGGACGGAGGAAGCAAAAACAAGTGATCATTTTCTTATATAGGAGATTCATTTCCTCTGAACAGAACAGAATAAAATAGAATTATTTGCAGAAATGAAAGTAGGAAGCTCGTTCAAAGGTTTTGCTTATATCAAGGCAGCTGAGCCTACAATTTGCTGCCACGAAGCACTCGGAGTACTAAGCATGCACTTATCTTTAAGCACATGAATAGTCCCAGAGGAGCCTTTGTTGTTCTTTGTTTGTTTGGGTTTTTGTTCTGGATTAAAGTCACAATTATGAACATTTTACAGCCCTGAGCTCTGAATTAGCGTATCTATTGTGGGGAGTGGGGGGAGCAATAAACAGATACTCCAGTCAGGGGAATTAGAATAAATCTCTAACATAATTTAGTTCGTGTCTCATTTCCCAGCACTGTTTTAAGTAATAAAAAGAGCAATAGAAAAGAATAAAGGGGGAGGGGGAGAGGGGGAAGGAAAAAAAAAAAAAAAAGAAAAGAGAGAGAAGAAAAAGGAGAAGAGCCCAGAGAACCCTGCAGCAACCTCTAGAGGGCATTGTATGAAACAGAAGGAAAAGAGCTCCTGAACGACCCAGCCACTGTTACATCTAATTTTCCAGTGTTTTATATATAGTTTCCTTTCAGATCACTCGGTAGCTAAGGTAAGGAAACCAGGTTCTTTTTGTAACCTCTGCCCTGCTGCGAGGGCAAGGGTTCACAAAAGTATAGGAACTGTGATGAGACATTCAGCTTCTTGTTCCCATACGTGCAAACAAACTTGCAAAATTCAGTGACGATGTCAAGTAAACAACAAACTGTTTTTTCTTTTTCCATGTGAATATATAAAACTGGAAAGGGAAAATTGCCCCGTGAAACAGCCTCTTTTCTAACCATTCATCACTATGTTAAGCTTGTCTTCATGCAATGAAAGTAATCCCTTAGAGTTTAACTGGGATGCTAATGACGACGGTATAGGATTTATGGCCAGGTATTGACAGGAAGCACTAAAAATATCTAAAGCTGCAGATGATTTATGAGGCATCATTCCCCAGCAACTGCAAATGCAATTTATATAGACTTGTAAGAATTATAGTAGGTAACAGTACTTTTAAACAGTGATTTTAAATGGTAGTGTGCTAAATACATTTCTTTAATGAACAACAGGCATGCGATAGAACAATGTAGTGGAAATATGCTAAATATAATAGACACTGCATAATGGAAGGAGGGGGGAAAGTTCAATATTTGCCAGAGAAAAGCACGATGAGTTAAAAACATCCCTTGTCCTCCTTATTGTCAGGTGTGAGCGATGACTGTGGTGGCATCAGTCCTGGTGCGTCCTGGGTTGCCTGGTGCCTCAAGGCACAATGACAGAGACATCTTTAGGCGTGTGCCATCCTTGGTCACCTCTCCCTGACCTGACCCCATGTGTTGGGTGCTCCTCACCTGTACTCAGATAAAAGCTCTGCAGGCTCAGCAAAGGTTTGTGTCACCTCTGTCTGAAGCTTAGTGGTTAAGATTAAGCTGTAGAGTCAAAGGAAAAAAAAGAGATTGCCGTTTCTGTGGATGTTGCGTTTAAAGTGGGATGAATTGCTCCCTGTAGTTGTCACTTTCTTTCAGGGTTATAGAGGAGCCCAGGTGACTGGTTAGACTAAGACTCTTGTCTTTTAGAGGTCTACAATCAGGTAAAAGGGATCCAGTTCTCAATGAAGACCACCTTTTACAGAAGAAAACTGAAACACAGTGACCTTTCCTGCTTTCAAATGTGTTATAACCTTAACTATGTTAAAGTCATGAAAGAAGGATCCACTTTAAACAGACTTATGGGAGAAAATTGGCCTTTTTTGCACATATGGATCAAATCTATTTCTGACAAAAGTTTGCTAGTGAAAGCAGACTTACGTTAGAAATGATCTTACAGTTAACACACTCGAAAAAACCCCAAACCCAATAAAACAGTCTAGCAAAACTGACATCCTAAAGGTTGAATTTGTATTCAGTTCTAATGTGCTGAAAAATTTTAAGGATAACTTACTTGAAAGCCAATGTTTAAAGTTTCAAATTTGTAAAGTCATTTAGGTGCTACTCTGTGTAAATAGAGCACATACACTGGGATAAATATCAGGAAAGAAAGGAAGACAATATGAAAAGTGAATATGGAAATGTAGAAGGAGGAGACAGAAAGAAACTTGTGATGGCAGAAGATGTGCAGTCTGTGAGGAAAGACTATTTTCAGCTGTGCCACCTGCAAGTACAAATCTCCTTTGGGTCATAAGAAAAGTCTTCAGCCAGGTGTCAAGGTCTCTGGGAAAAGCTTGAATATTTTATCTGCAATTTATTTGCCTAGTCAGGGCATCTCAACTGAATTTAACAAGAAATTAGACTGTCAAAATTTAGGCCCATAAGGTCTGTGCAGTGTTTAAGGCTAAAGCTGCTTTCTTCCCCTGTACTTGAACAATCTATTTGAGTTAGAATACACATTGGAATAAGTTTCAAAACTATTTACTTTCCATTATACCAGGTCAGAATTATTTTTTTCATTTCTTACTCTTCAGGGTGTGGGTCTGAGTTCAGCACCCTATTTTTCCTTACAATCATTTTCTTTAAAGACTGGGTGCTCTGAGCCAAAACTCATTTGAAACCAATGCAAGTATTTCTCAGGTCCTTTAGGGGATTCATTTAATCTAAGATTAGTTGTAAAAAAGGTAGAAGTTTAGTTGGTATTACTCATTTAATGTCCAACAAAAGTTGTTGAATAAAGATATCTCCAGAGGCAAATTTGTTCCATTCTAGACCAGACACCTACTGGAAACAGGACTGGTGACTTCTAGAGATATTTCTGTCCCTCCACTGCTGGAAATGTTATGACATTTCTCTAATGTGTTCACAACAACCTATTGAAAATTCCAAGATTGAGAAATTCTGCAATCAGCAGTTCCTCCAGTTTTAAAATTCTACATCAGAGCAGATTGGCTTTTATTTTCCTACATACCAGAACACATCATTTATTACATAAACTTAAAAAAAACCTAGCACAAAAATCATTTTGAACTAAACAATGAAAACATTGCTTCAAAAATGTCAAAACTGTGTTTCATTCTGTTTGCAAATCTTCTTTCCCTTCTGTCTCGTGTGTTTTCTTTTAAGAATGTTTTTTCAGGGCAAAAAAGAACTATACCAGCATCTTCATAAACAGATTTTTGCAAAGTCCGCAAGCTTTTACCAATCGCTTATCCCTGTACATGATCTTTCACTCATGAACTCTCATAAAGTCATTCTAGTTCCTCAGGCTTTCAGTTGGGTGTATTCATAACAGCTAAGCAAATAAATACAAATACAGACTTCCGCTATTTATCTTACTGATCTGTTTGTGTCTTATCTGAAAGCCATCTAGTTTATACACACAGCTGGCCTCTGAATATGAACGGTCTCCGTGCTATTTCCATTTCTTTTGATCTGTGTATGTGTTTGTTTCCGTTTAATTTAGACAAGACAAAGCTCCTTTGGTATAGGAACATTCTGGTTTATAATTGCTAAAGAATTTTATACAACAAACTACAATGGATATGTAGGGGAGAGCCTCCTGGCTCTCTTTTTCATCTTAACTCGAAGTAGAAAGAAGTAAGACTAATCACACAGATGAGGGTTTGGGTCTGCTCTTTGATTGGTAGTACTCGTTCTTCTACAGCGAGGAAATAAAGTTAAGAGCAGAAAGGTCTGATCTTACGATATTATAAATCTTATAGATATTATCAGGTCCTTGTTTTGTAGGACTACATCTAACAATTTGGAAGAACTGCAATTCATATTCACTTCCAACCCCCCCCCCCACCCCTTTTTTTTTTTCCTTTTATCCATCCCATTTTCTCATCTCTGCTTCTTTATTTGTTTGTCTTTGATACTTGATTTCCCCATGGAAATTTGATACCTACCACAGACAGAAAACAGAGCTCCTGTTTCTGATTTGCTGCAGGCATCTGTCAAAGGCATTAAACGGACTTCACAAGTACTATGTCACTCTTTCTCTGCTGTGGAAGTGCAAATAATTTTGGAGTTTGGGGTACGTGGCCTTTGCTTTTTAAAACAAGGACCTCTCCGGAATGGAATGTCATTCTAGTATATAGGAAACACTGGAATTGTAGAAAAAAACACCCTTCGATGTTATAAATAAGTGTATTTAAAGGGAGTTACAGCAGACGGAAAGGCTTTCAAATCCCTTCTCTCAGTGCCCTTATCTCCCAGTGTCCCTGAAGAATATATACATTACAAACAAATACATCCTATCCTTGTTTTGAGGACCAGTCTTTTGGAACCTTTCCTCTAACACATCCTGCAGGACCCAATTTAGCATCCAGTTCAACTAACAAGGACATAAAACATCTCTTCACTGATCTTGTTAATGGGCACTAGAACCCTGCACCAAGAGTTACTGGTATCTGCTGCCTTATGGAAGAGAGCACAGCTCATGAATAACATCAGGATGTAAAAGATGTGGGTCTCATTCCAGTAAGGCATTGAAGACAGTGTCTCATGGGAAATTATTGCTTCAGATAGATAGAGAATAAATGAGATGAAATTTAATAGTACATACTAAAAATGCATGAGTTTGGTAAAGCTTCTACTAAAAGGTGCAAACTCAGTTGGAAATAACAAAAAGGAAGATGGCCTAGATACAAAGTGATCACAGGATGTCTAAAGTCTTCAATGTCATGAAATTTGACGATGTGTTAGTCACCAGTGACAGGAAAGCACTAACACTGTTCCTACTAGGCATCAGTAAGATCTTGTTAAGAATACTATACAGAGGTCTGGGGAAAAAAAAAAAAAAAAAACACAACAACAACAAAACAAACACAAAAGCTTTGTAGTTTTAAGTCTATGAGTTGCTGTTGTCTGTGTCAACAAGAAGCTTGAACCACTGCTCCGTTCTTCTGTATGCATAGTGTATGGTAAGATGTTCTACAAGAAAATCCAAAAGGCTATGTCAAGCAGGAAAAAGAAAACCTGTTTAGCTTGAGTTTTATGCTGTGTTATCATTGTTTCAATGGCCAGTGAAAGCAGAACCTGTGAATGGATTTGTGCACTAACTGCATGTGCACGTGTGCATGCATGACCTGTGCTAAGTGCATAAAATCTTTCCTTTAAAACTATAAGTTCTGGAAAGTATGTGGCCAATAGCTGTAATAGCTGTAAAGGAAATAATCATGCTAGCAAATCCAATTTCACCTTTCAGAAATGCCAGTACAGTGGTGCGACGTTTCATTTGAAAGCAGACATTATGCAGACTGAGAATGGGGAATGAAAAAGATTCTAGTTTATTCAGAATTCTTTGAAAAACAATAATAATAAAATAGAGCCCATGTCTGGGAAGTTTCATTTCTTGTTCAGGATCAAATGACTATGAATAGGTAATATTTGGTGTAGTTTTCTTTATAAGTTTGATTTAAAACACCATACCCCCCAAAGAAACTAATTCTTTTGTAAACACAGAGATAACAATCAGAGTTTCCAAAGCTTATTATGAATGTCTGCAGAGATACGGCAATGGCCTAGGGCAAATCTTTAGTGTATGTGAACTCACAAAGGTAGCTGAACTATTTTCACAAACTATATTCCTTTGCATGTCTATGTCGTGTACAAGCAACCATGAATACTTAAACCAGCTTTCAGCTGATGTTGTGCTACATACTACTTATAGCAAGGCATGTTTCCTCCCAGGGACGTGACCTCTAGAGAGCAACTCATTTTACTGAGCTAAAAGTTTGGCAAACCACAACCTAATAGATTTCTGCAAAACTTAATAGATTTCTGGGTTTCTCTCAGGCAGGTGATCAAGACTTTTTTCTTGACAAGAATTTTTCAGGTAACAAATATAATTTAAAACAATTTAAAACTTTTGTTTGATCTGTCATGAGTTATGCAGTTGCTTTGTACATGTCATGAATGTAAGGCCGTATATTTCTTTTATTTAAAAATGAGAGGGATGCACTGGAAATTACTTATACCTTAGAAGTAGAGAATTTTGATTCTTTTTTTATTTTAGGACTTTTCCACACCTATGATTGAGCCACTGAGAAGCATAGACAGCCACGTAGTAACTATATTCCATTACCCATAGGTCTCCATTAGCATTATCCATACCTACAGGGAACTGATACAGATTTTCTTTAAGGCAGGAAAAGCCCTTTGGAGTACAATTAACCTCATCAAATTGAATTTTTATCTATTTACTTCCACAGGATCTGCCCTGTGTATATTTACTGCCTTGTGTTCCTTTATGCTACATTGTTTTTCTTTAAAATAATATTGTTCACTTCAACTTCGTTACAAATTACAGCCCTTCAGGGGGATTAGTCAGGAGTCTTATGCAATAAACCTATAAAGAAGTGGAGGGAATATCAGCCAGTGATTAATCACATATAGGTCTTAAAAAGAAGGTTTTTTTCCTTTTACCCACAGCTCACGTGCAGTCTCTAGCCTCCCGAGACAAAGCTGAGTTTATCTGTGGACTGGCAATAACAGGGTACGCTGTGGAGGTGAAGAGAAGATAAGCCAAGACTCTTTATTAAACTGCTGCTGGCAAAACGAATGCCCTGAAGGACCTGAATTGGCAGTTAACTCTAAGCTGTTTTCTTCAGAAGTACAAAAATAGCCCGTAAGTTTTCCACCAAAGAAAAAAAGTGAAACCACTGCATTTGGAAAAGAGACCATTCTTTCAAAATTGACAGCAGAGAAGTATTTTAGGTTGCCGGGCTTTTCTTTTCACACCAACTGAAAGGTCTGTGCCCACACCATTTACTCAGCAAACATCAGAGCAGCTCTAAGGTTGTATGTGGGGTCCTCTAAGCCTTAGGCTTGGGACTCAGAATGACACAGTGTATATACCTTCCAGTTCGGCACATTCTCTTGAATGTTATGTGGATAATTCTGGATTATCTCAAATTCTCCAAGAGACACTCTAGGGAACCAAGTGACTGATTTTATATTCTCACAACCTCAGACTACAGCTCAGTGTTAACAGCACGTTATACCAAACCTGCCACTTAAACACCCCATCTGCAGGGTTTAAGGACTTAACTGATTTCTTTTCAGGCAGCATGATGGACCAGAGAGGAAGAAAGTACACACCAACCCCACAGTTAAAGTAGATACATGAAGACTCTTTGTGATGGTGTAGCTGGCACCCACAGGTTCCCAGTGTCTGGGAACTGCTTGACAGGAGCGGATACTCACAAAGTTACCAAGCTGTTGCTGCAGAGATAAGTCACATTGTCACACAGGATCAGGAATGTCACCATGTACCTCTGAACCAGCAATACAAGGATAAATATGCCACATCTCGAGGATCATATGCTTACACTACTACATAATTACTGATTGCCATTTACAGCCAGTGGGAGACACTGTGTTTATAATTGTTAGCGGTCATAATGAACGACTGAGAGTTTCAACCAAATGGTGAATGCTTAGCAAAGTTCACTTGAAAGCCCATGTGAAGATGTCAGAATACCGACACGAGTGTCCACAGGAGGCACAGAGTTGGCCTAGTATGCCATCGTAGAGGTTCTACAGAGCCCTCAACATGGACTGTTGCATGTTCCACTTCTTTCTTAGTATAAGCTCAGTGCAAGGCCAATTCATAAACTGCGTACTGTTAATAAGGGCTAGACTGGACTAGGTGGTGGTTGTGCAGTATCTCATAGGTCATAGAGTTAACATTTCTTCTATGACACTAACATATGAGAGACTGCAAAGGGACATGGGAACGCTTGTGTTGCCAAGGCTGTGAGAACAGCTAGGTACCACGGGTACAACACGGTCACTTTAAAGGAGAGTCAGGATCTGAAACGTGGGCATATATGGGGGAATACGCTGTAAGTCAGCATTATACAGTACAGTGAGTACCTACGCCTATTGCTGCCTGGAGCAGGAATATTGAGCATCAAGCAGAACTCCTGGCCAATATACTACGTGCCATCACTATCCTAATTAAACAACTGGGATTTGCTCTAAAGGTCTCTGAGGTTACAAATGTTTTAACGACCTTGTGGAAGAAGGGAGACTGCACGCCTACTCAAACTACTCTAATAACTGCTCAACTTGTGCTCACACTAGTTTCTTTGTCTTCTGCTTTGCACATGACAAAATCTGCTTATTTATGTTGATTGTTCTCTAGACCATAGAATTAAAGTCTTCTACAGCAAATCATTAACAGTGTCTATTCCCTTCAAAGAGAGCAGCCCAAGAGAGATTGCAAAATGGCATTTTCTGCCCAGTGTCTGCCTCAGCTCCCTGTGCCTGGCAGGTCACTGTGTTGGCAGGTGTGGTGGAGTCTGGTTCCCACATGCTTTGAAAGAGGCAATTGGGCTGCATCCAAGCACATGTGTGAAAGCTTGGTACCTATACAGAAGGCGAGTTTAGAAATGACATAATTTCAAGTTTACTCTGCTGCAGAATGTAGACAGCATTTGTCTGGTTGTTTGTTTTTTGTTTTTTTTTTTTCAGTTTACAGGGTCTTATTACAATGCCATTGTTGTTTCTTTTCTGGTCTCCTTGTAGTGAAACTGAACAAACTAATTAAAAATGTTCAGGACTCACTATTACTCATTTATAAAATGGGAATGTTCTGTTCATTTCTAACACAGGCATGTGCAGAGATTACTTGCTTGTTTTACAAGCATTATGTAGCATACAATCCCTTTGTTCCAGAAGTTAAGACCTCAGCTACAAACATTTTGCTTTGGACTGAAAATTGGCATGCACTGCTTCCTTCAGAAGCATAATTCTTTTGGCATATTGCCCTTTCATATTTCAACAAGTCTTCCTTCTTGAACATGGCTCTTTACTCTCTGCTTTTTTCTCCTTGTTAAAAAAAAACTTTTTTTTTGTTTTTACTTTATTCTTGCTTAATGTATGGTCAAGAGAAAATGGTTCTGCTTGTTTTTAATCATTATCAACCTCTTCAGTATTTTTTTTTTCTATCTCTGATTGAAATATGTGTAGGTAACCCCCCCTGCATTTAAATAGTACACATTCATGTTTTAATCCTTTTCTGTATCTGAATAAAAAATTTAAAAATTAATGAAACATTAACCTTTAATAAGAGCCAAAATGTGTATGTCACTGCTGGGCTGTATGTCAGACTGTCTTATTAACAGAGGACCACAGACAGGACTCCAATAAATCCATGGTCAGTAAGTAAATTTAGGATTGTTAGGGATTCTGTGTTGCACAAGGTGCACACACGGGATTTTTGAGAGTGTTTTGATCTTTGAGACAAATAAGACTCTGTATTAGAGAGTTTCTGTACTACACAAAAATGGAGTGGCACCGGTCCTTTCCAGTAGAAAACGTTAGCATTACTGTTAAAACAGCTGACTAACATGAGCATCCAAACAGCTACCAATTATTAGAAACAACGTGTTGCCGCTTTACTTTGCAAGGAAAGTAAGTTATTCTGGGAGAAGATCAGGAGTCTTGCCTGGGGTAAGGCACCTTCTCATGACCCATGAAGCGAATGAGAGACTGCAGCCCTGGCCCTGCTGCTGCTTCTGTAGGTGAGGGCTGTGTACAGGTTATAGTCTACAACCCCAGAGCTGGGAACAATTTGAGACACCTCTTCACTAACGTCCAGTTTAGACTCATTCTAGGGAAAGTCTAAGCTGGTACCTCATAACCATGGTTCATGCACAGTACAGGTCACCTGCATAAAATGGGAAATATTTAGTGATTTGGAACGAACTATGTCCTTTTGGGCTCCATTTTTCATTTCCTAAAATCATTTCCTGTTATCTTCAGCAATAACAGACCTTTCTCTCCTCACCAGGATGTTGAGAGGATAAATTAAAGCAGGGTTCTGGGGCACACAGAAATAATGGTGATGTGGTCCATGAAACAGCCTAGGATAGAGGGATACAAACTGGGATATTTCCCTTAACACAGCAGCCAATCCCTTAGCAGCCTTTATCGCACATATGGCAGTATGACATTACAGAAACATCCATAAACTGGGGAGCACAAACATACATCAAGAAAGCAAGTAAAGCGAGTAATAGTGCGGCACTGTTTTTCTCTTTGTCTGTCAAGAAATACTTTCCCGGTGAGAGTCCAAAGACAGTTATAATCACTCTGAATTACCCAGAAACAGATTTTAAAGAGTGAAGGGAGAAATTAACCTAACCCAGAGACGTTGCAAAGTTAGATGTGTACATGTGAGCTAGTTAGCCTATGCTTCCTTTATACCCATTGGAAAAAGTATAAAGAACCCTCAGAGGGAAATTCATCCCGTCTATGTAAAAAATCTATGTTAGTGTGCGATGGACCATTCACTTGGGGAATCCCATTCCTAGCATGGACTCACACATCTCACTTTTAAACAACAATAATAGAGATGAACCCTTCCCTGGATTTAAGCTTTACATGAAGTTCCTTACAGTAATTTTTCCCCATCAGTTTGCTCCCCAAGCGTATTTACACAACAGAATGGACAAATTGCCCTCTTAGCCCATGTATGCTGCTTGACTTGTCAAAAAATGCTATTTTCATTTTACACAAGACTAGCTGATAAAATTTGACATTCTTGCATTGAGTGTGAAATTATTCATATAACTCTAGATTTTACTGCTTCTCAATGCCATTTTTAATCTAATCACCTTTACATATTTATTAGCTTCCTCAGCTGGTTACATGAGTCAAAGAATAGAAATCATTGCAGAACTGAGGACTCATTTCACCAAACATATGAAGTTCGGCCCAATATCACTCTCTTAGTGTCAGAACAGCAAATCATGGTTTAAAGTAAGGAAACACGATAAGAAAATCAGACCCAGGTTTTTTCATGTGGATCTGAATTTGTCTGAATATTTAAAAATATTTCTTTCAATACAAAAATTACTCAGCTTTCATACATCATCCATCAAAGCTGATGTCTTTCTTGAACCATTTCTTTAATTACCTATTCCCATTCACTTTACCTCTATTGCAGGCTGTAAATTTCTCCACTGTAGTTTTTGCCCCACTTATATTTACTCTCATGTCTAAGGATCTGGGGGTAAGACCGGTACAGCAAAGCATGCCTATGGACACACATATA
Organism: Vanellus vanellus; assembly: GCF_965231255.1. Classification (NCBI taxonomy): domain Eukaryota; kingdom Metazoa; phylum Chordata; class Aves; order Charadriiformes; family Charadriidae; genus Vanellus; species Vanellus vanellus. The sequence continues at coordinate 48,746,875 of NC_138909.1, read as the reverse complement.
TGTCTATATCTATCATATATACTCTTTCCCATGGGACCGTCTCTAAGCAAATGTTATTTGCTGGCAGGAAGCCAGGCTAAGATTTAAAAGCAGAAGGAGACTTAATACTAAAATAATTCTTGGGGAAAAAAAAAAAAAGCGCACAGCAGCTGTAATCACTAGCAAAACCTGAAGTTCAGTGTTATTTAAATGAAGCATCATACTCCAGTGCTAGACTGTTCAAGTAATGTAAGAAATCATGTAAGAAATCAATCTATATTGAACATTACTTAATTATACTTGCTGAAAAGTAATGTTACAAATGCCTAGAAGCTTTTGCAGGTTAATTGTGTAGAAAGTTAATAACCTGTAAACTGCTTTTTTATCTTATATTCTTTTTTATGTTTTAAAGTACTGTCTATCATCATTCAGACAGCTGACAGAATATGATTTAGGCAACTACTGCAGTATGAGAAAATGTTATAAATGCATGAAGCAGCCACAAGACTGAGTTAAAGACATAGGGTGTGCTTGAGGTCATGAAGGACCAAAGAAGACCATTGAAGTTATACCAGAAGTCAAACTTTCCCCAACATGAGAGCTCAGCTCTCCTTTCTTCCTCTTTGAGAACAGCAAGCGTAAAGTAAAGTATCTGTACTCATAAAAAAAATCCTGTGTAAGCAAGACATCCAAAATGGAGATGAGCTTAGCCAAGTTCTACCCACTCCACCTACTATTATTGCTGTTGCTACCTTGAGGGGGAAGAAAAAGAAAAGAAAGAAAAAAAAAAAGATAAAAAAAAGTAGAGTTAACATGAAGCAATAGCAGCTGAACCTGGAACGAGTCTGAGTTGGGTGAGGAAAGTGCCACAGATGCAAGATACGTTCTGTACGTTAACTTGATAAAGTGAGATATGCGCGGACCAGAAAGACAAAATACTGCCTAGATCTCCCTATCTTGCTTGCTTTGCTGCTTTGGATCCTTCAGAATTCTGGTTCTTCAACATACATAGGTCTATTTACCAGCAGTTATTGACCTGTCTCCTGAATCATGACTACTCTCTTTAACAGTGGAATATCAGCTTGCTTTAACCATGGCTGTTCCTAATTGGACAAGCTAAATGAAAAATAGTCAAATCAAAAGAGCTTGTCAGCAGCAGAACCGGAAAGAATTGAATAATCTTCAGCTCAGAAATGTGCTCAGAAAATTACTCCAATACTTACAAATACATATTATTAAAATCCAAATCAGATGTGAATTATTTGTGTCAAGAAGGGGGATGCAATTGAAATAAACTTTACGCATGATATTTATTTACCTTGTTTCACTGTTTAACTGCAAAACAGCATTGAGATATCAATGCTGCTATTTCCTTTGACTTGTTATTGAACACATAGGGAGACTGCATTTACTTTACAAAATGTTTATGAAGGCTGTGACTCGGGTTTTCTTCTCAGAATAGTTTTTAGGAGTGTGATTGGATGCCAGTGAAACCTGAATGAGTGTACAGAGTTAACTTTTCCTGAATTAGGATTAAAATAAACTGTTATTTTCTGTTTGAAAAAGCTTCTATTAACAGGCAGTAATAATTTTGAGCGATAAAAAGGACTTGTCAGTCTCAAATAACATTGGCCTGAAAGGATGCTAACCTCTCTAAATCCTATAACGGCAGAGATCTTGTACAGATTTCCACAGAGTTAAATATCCATCCAGACAAATAGAAACAGCCTTTTCAAAATCTCTAAGAATTAGCCCCAAATTTTCTTAGATCGCTTAATAAAGCAATAATTGAATTGTGCTTTTGACACAATTAAAACTTATGACACCTCCGTAAGAAGGATAAATCTCAAACGTTATCCAAGTTGTGCAGTGAAGTCTGCAGGCATAGTGATTTGTCCAGCCAGGTTTTTCATCCTCACCATTTTCCCCTGCAGCAGTTCTGCTGGGGAACATCAGCTCCAGGTAGCTGCCAGTGCCTTTATCTCAGAGCCACGTCTTTTTGAAGTAAGGTCTCAGAGAAGATAAACTCTCACCTGGACCCATTAGTTTCATGTGTCCTTCCTATCCTGGGACAGACTGGCAGGCACAGCAAAGAGGACGGGTGTGCCAAAGCCTCCCTGCTGCCTCACACGGTGTGTACTTGGTAAGGCAGGAAAGATGCACGCAGAAGGCGGACCACAGGCAATACAGGTAGTTTAACCATTTAGGAGAAAAAAAAAAAATGACTGAATAGGTCAGAGAATGAAAAAAATTTATAACGAGCTAAGAAAATCAGACCATTTCAGTGTTGGGTATTTTTGTTTGAGTTTTTTGAAGCTTTCTGGATTGGTAAATTGTGAATTCAGGATTGGGTACAGAGATTAGAAAGGAAACTAAACAAATATAATAGGACTGCCAGGATTGTTAACGCCAGGACTCCTACTCCAAACAACTCTGCAGCATTTGGCAACAATCAATGCCATTTGTGAAATGGGAGAGAGAGAAAAATGAAAATAAAAAGATTGAGCCATTCAGTAATTACCAGCTAAGATTCAATTTATGGAACAGCTGAAAGAAGTGAGAAGGTCACACCAAATTAGAGGCTAAAACTCAATGCTCTTGATCTTCTGAGCATCTCTGATTTGCTGTGTTGGAACCAAATTCCCCTTTCCTTGACTTAGTACAGGATCAGAACTATTAATTTCAGTAGTATTTGGGATTTCTTTCTTGGAACACCAATTCCTAGTGCTGGTGACAAGAACCATAGGTGATGATGAAAGCCATTTGGCTACAATTTAGAAAACAGTTATACTATTTCCAAGGAGAATGGAAAGCTACAGATCTGAATCATCTAAATTAATAGGCACTTTGGAATGAAGTTGAAAAAGAGGTTAGCCAAGACCTTTGCTGTTAGAAAACATGGAGTTTATGGTTGTATATAGCCAGCTGTGTATGTCTTTAAGTCTTTATGAGGTAGTTTGAAGCCAAGGGTTGATTTGCTGCAAATTTAAATACTAAGAAAGCAGATTTAGGATGAATATAATATTTTGCAGCATTCCTGCTTACACTAGCCAAAATAATAATAATAAAAAAAAAAATCAAAACGTACAAAAAGGAGAAATCTGCTTTAGCTTGCTAAAGAAATAGCAGAACGTTTATTCCTGGAACAGCAGGGGGTGGGAATGAGGGGGAAGAACAGAAATGAGAGCTGATAGGGAACATTTGTTGTATGCAAAATTGACTGCAGCGTAGAAAGTACTAAAGTGTGTGACTATAGTGTGCCACATACAAAATGTTATGTGCCACATCTACTAAATCAGTGTTCCTCTGTGACTGGTAAATATAATAACTAATCCTACTGTTTGGGTATTTTATCACTTGGATGTGTTAAAATAAACCATTCGTCCTTAGCCTGTTTAAGGGAAGTCTATTTGGAGGGCCTTGCCAAAACTAAATCCTGGGTCAGACCTACATTTGTGGTTGCAGCTAAATTAGTCTTTTTAATTCCCTTTTCTACCCTGCTCAGCTCAGTCTGGTGCCCTTTACTTTAAATTGGAGTCTGGCAGCTTTCCAAAGACTAATAGAAAGTTTGCTGAGACAACATTGTGAGCATTTGGCTGCTTATCTAAACGATGTCCCAGCTTCCTCCAAATAGGAGGATTCTTACAAGGAAGGGACTCAAGAGCTGAGCATGTTTAGACTAGTGAAAAGCAGTTAAGAGGGTATTAAATCACAGTTTACAAGTACTTATGAGGGATACAAGGCACTAGGCATTGCATTTTTATATTGCAAAATACATGGAGGACTTCTTTTGTCAACTTACCTTCAGTCTGACTGCTATGAAATACAGGATTAACGTCTACCCAAGCAGCCAGAAAGGTAGGCCAGGGAAAGCAGCACTACTCACTACTATCATTTTTAAAGCTTTTCAGATGTACATGAAATAAAACCTATAAGTGTGTGTTTGGATAGATAAATTAGATAATACCAGATAGTGAAACCAGAATACATCTTTTGCCTGGTGAGCTTTTTAGTGTTTAGCACATCTAATCCATCAATTGAAACAGAAAGAAAATAACACAAAATGGTTTACTTTGAGTTCCATCCCATTGACAACACATTGAGAAGGAGAATTTGGTGCACGGAGTTTAACGAATTTGAAAAGCACCTGTTGTGTCCCTTTGCCAATTAAAGGCTGTTTTCATGCACCTTAAATAAGTAAACAAACAAACCATGACTAATAGTGGAGAGGGAAGTTACTTTAAAGATGCAGGCCAGTATTTCAGAAATTCAGTGACACCAGCATCTAAGTCAACTTTACAAGTGGTGAAAGAGCTGCAAGTTTTGCAAATGGCTGTGTAGTTATGCTTGTGGTCCTAAGCTGATAGGTAAGATACCTGCTCAAACACCAAAGTAGTGTTCAGAGTGGTATGTCCCTCATCCTTCCCACCTTCTGTCATCTCTTGTAATCTGTGCTGCAGAATGGATTTATAGCATTGAGTTTAATAGCTGCCAAGGGAACTTTCTTCCACAAATGTATCTGCTTTTGAACCCATTTATGCATCTGACCTTCTGACAATCCTGTGCCATTGAATTCCACAGTGTAATCAGTGGAATCCAGTATATGACTACTGGATGAAAGAGTGCTTCATTTTGTTAGTTTCATACCAGATTATTTGTTTTTCTGTTTCTTAGAGTGAATAATGCAAGAACTTTGTCCTGATCATTCCTCATTCTCTTTCTCCAAGCAGCTCATGATTTTGCATGTCTCTATCATACCCTGCCTTGGTTTTCTCATCTGAAAAGTCCTAAACTACTTGCTGGTTCTTTATAGAAATGGCTTTTCATGACTTTGCCTTTACCTGTCTTTTTTTCATCCTATCTTCTTTTTCAGATGGAGAAAAGGATTTTTATATAGGCACAAAGATACAGGCACAGTATTTTTTTTTTACCTTGGTTTAATGTTTTTCATGTTTTATTCTCTACTGTATTTAACAACAATGCTCTATTTGCCCTTATGACAGCTTTTTATTGCTGAGCAGAATTTCTGAAGAGACCAGGAACAGTGACTCTTAGATCCCTTTCCAGACCGGCAAAAGCTAATTTAGATGTTGCCTCTATTTACGTACAGTGAGAATTTCTCTCCCGTGTGTATGGCTTTGCATTTAACAAGAATTGTCTTCCATCTGTGATTGTATCTCTTTGTCGCTCAGCGTCATGAAAACCTTCTGCAACTTTTCACAATGTATTTCAGTTTGGAATGTCCTGAATCATTCTCTGTCATCTGCAAATTTTGTCACTGTGCTACTTGTTCCCTTTTGTGGATTACTTATATTTCAAACAATGCAGGTCTTGAACAGATCCATTTGGTGAGAACTGTGAAAACTGGGCTTTTTTTTTTTTCTTAAGTGTTGGAACAGTTATTCTTTTTCTCCTATTCCTGACCACATTTTTTTTTTTTTTTAAAAGATGCTTCAGCAAGTAGTTTGTGGTTTGTTGTTTGTTTTTTTAAAATCCCAGCTGTACTATAGAAGTCACAACAGCTTTTGTTTTGAATTTTGTTTGAGGGCTTTTCGTGTTTTGGGTTTGGGTTTTTTTTGAATACTGATGGAGCTGTGAAAAATAATATTTCTACAAAATCTTTATCTCTCTTCCACTGTATCATAGTTAAGCACAAGACTATAAATTCTATTCTTTTAAGTGTATTTTAACAATTCACCCAAATAGTAATTTAACCTATTAGTCTAATATAGAAGTCAGACCTACATAGCCATAATCTTTCCAATATTTCTGAGTGTTACTTTTCTCTAATGTACCTTTCTGCAATGTCCTTTTTGACCTCTTTTTAACATTCAAAGACTTAATGCAAGAATAACCCCTATGGCATGGTCATGCTGGTTGTACAGTCCAAAAAAAAAAAAAGTGTTTTTTTTTTTTTTTCTTTCCCCTTCTCCGGATTCCATGATACACTTTATTTTGCTTCTTTCCTTAATTACCCTCTCATAACCCATTTGCTCTATGAAATGACAATTACCATCTCATTCCATGGCTCAGCATCCCTCCTTCACCTGGTATAATTGCCCCCTTGCTAGTTCACACTCTGATGTTACATCTATAACCACTGGCTCTGAAAAAGAAATATCTGCTAGAGTTTCTTCTTCCCCCAGAGATAATATAATAATGATAGGATTATCATTAAGTGGCAGGAGCAATAGCTGATATGAAGTTCCCAAGGAGTCAAAGGGAGACAGGAGGCATAGCAGGAGGTGTTACTTCTGTAACATCTGCCCTCAGTGCTCCCAGAAAAGGCTCTGCACCTTCCTGGTCTGTCCCTTTCGCTTCTCCCCCTCTTTTACAAATTGAATACATCATGCATTTAGTTAGTTAAACACAATGAACTAGGCTTCCTTCAACAACGTAAAAAGTAGGAAGTGATGCAGCTTTGATTTTGCTTTTTGCAGTTTCCTTTCTTTGTCATTATGAGAGTCGTACATTTCCTAATTCACTGCCATTCTCTAGCTCTTACGTCCAAAGATCTTTGAAAAACTTTTCCTCAAAGAAGGACATTGGTCTATTTCTTTCCCCATGAAAGGTTTTTATTCCTGTATATTTTCTCCTGGTATAGATGGATGGATTTCCCTTCTAGCAGGGCATTCATACTTCCCTACCTCTTCTTTTATATGCATAACTACATTTTAATAGTCTCCTTGTGATGGGTAAAAAAGAAACTTATGTCCTAGCTAGACATTGTTCCCAGACGGTAGAAATCTCTGAAAATTCAGTAAAAAAAACTAACTGAAGATATAAGAATTACTTGGGCGGATAATGAAATTTGAACTGGTGTTTGAAAATAGAAAAGAAAGAAAATCCAGTCCTCTGTTAGTGAGACAACAGAATAACCCTATTCACCTCTTCTCTTTCTTAGAAGAGTCAGTCTAAGAAATACCTACTTTTTTGACATTGATATAGTGTATTTGATTGCATCAACTCAATTTTACTCTTTTCAAAATGTAGTTACCATTTCTTTCATTTACTATAGTGTATTGCCTTCTTTGATTTGATATCCATCAGATTTTGGAATGTTAGGAAAATATCCTCATACTAAATAATACTATATGATTCTAAGGAGGAAAATAGGCCCACATATTGTTCTGAATGGTCAGGCCAGCATGAGAAGTGATCAGAATCTTTCCTGAATTGTAAAGAATAGCAAAGCTTCAGGTTTATCTAGGAATTAAATTTTCCTTCAGGAGCTGAAAATTCCAGCATATATTGTATTAACCAAATTCACTTTGAGATTATTTCCTGATCTCTTCAAAGATTTTGGGTTTGTTTTCCATTTAATTCTCTGAGTTGAGATAATATGGATGAAATCATCTGCAGAGATTATGGCTCACTGTTGACATCACTACTATGGAAACGTAAGAGACAAAGTTCATGACAAATGTCAAGAACCGTTACTTCCTTTTACTTTCAAAATGAAGACTCCTGCTAGGATGAAATATTCATACTGGGGCTTATTTTACTTCCCAAATAAAGGCAGGGTTCATTTTCATGTTACTAAATGACAGGGTTACAGTAGGTGGGGATCCTATATTTTATAAAAATCAGTGAATGCAAAGGATAGCTGTAGCAACTTACTCTTCAAGGATAATTCTGATCTTCCTCAGCTGTATTTATTCTTTGTTTCAACTACTGAGTATCTCAAACAGCCTTTTGTATTCACTAAGTGAATTTTGATTTAAAGCAATAGAGTGGTTTGTTTTCATGATCTAGGTTATCACATTTTAAACTAGATCAATGATACTCCATACCTGTTACAGTCAGTGCATTAACAAACAGCACAGCATCACTGAGAGCCAGAGAGAGGAGCGAGCCAGACCAGGTTTCATCCACCTTTCAAAGTGACTTAACCAACAAGTTATAAATAAATTCCCATTTGAAATGACTGATTGGTCCTCTCACTCCAAATTTGGTTAACGATTAAATTAAATTATTTTTGGAGCAGGGTGCAGATGTATTTAGGATAATTTAAGAATCAGAAAGGCAAGATAGCTATGGCACTTGATAAATCAAACTAGGTAAAATCCACCATGTAGCATACCTGGAGGAGTAAAGGAAAACTAAACTAATTGAAATAAAGAAACTAATGGGTTGACCATCAGTAAGGGAGAAAATGAAATGTTAAATCCCATCTTCTTAGGTGAGATACAAATAGAGAAGAGAAAATTAAAACATTGTATGTTTCAAGAAATTTAGGAAAATGTGACCAAAATTTGTATGGAGTTAATTAATATTTCCTCCAAAGATCAGCCATTTGAGCACTTTTTTCCTCATCCTAAAAAGGTCTCCTAAGGTACTCAGTTCTCATCACAAACGACAATGCTACCAAGAAAAAAAAAATACTCAATGAGGTACCTCAACACAGTTCGACTGAAGGAAGTTTAATATTGCCCCCAATATAGCACCCTATTTCCCTGTCAAAGCAATGTTTTCCTGTCTGCCTACCTGTCTTCCCTCCTTTCTTCCTTCCTCTCTAGTTCTACTGCAAGGATCAAGTGTGAACCTTGAATGTTTTATTATTTTCTTCAAAATATTGCTTAGACTACTTTCTATCATAAATATACAATGTTTCCCAGTCCTCCATATAATTTCTAGTATTTTTTGGTTTTTTTTTTTTCCAAGGAGTAGGAAAGTACTGATAAACCAAGATCTGAGAAACCAGCTGGGTTTTTTCTTTCCCTTTAACAGGTCACAGTGATAATATTTACTGGATAACCATTGTTGTCAACAATCTTAAATAGTTAAATTGTCATGACTTTATAAAAGTTGTAAGAACAAGACAAAAGAAGCAGACAGACGAGAACCAAGAACATCTCATTTAACTTCCTCTGGCGTGCAATTCTGAAGGAAAAGAGAGTTTCTTTTGTCAGAAGAAACAGACCCTCTTTTCCTGAACTGCTGGAATCTGAAATTCACTGTGTTACTCTCCCCACCACCAAGTGTCATACCGTTGCACAAGAGACAGCGAAGGAATAGCTGTAGCCTGGTTGCAACACGAAGCAACCCCACTACTGCTAAGCAGAAAGGCTAACATTGAGTTCTGCCTCCTCTTCCTTTGACCAAATTAATTAATCTTTTTCTGTCTACCCACCTGTCCATCTTTATAATGCTTGGCAGTACTCAATTATCTACAAAACTTCTATCCTTCTTTCAAGCTTTGTGAAATTGGTCAACTGATCCAGACACTAGTATCTAAGGAAAGACTGGCAAATGAACAGCCATCGCAATCGGATCAGCAAAACTTCTTTAAGGAAGCAAGCTAAAAGCAGTAAAAAGCTGCTAGCAATAGTTCAAAGGCAATAAATTTAGATACCAAAATGGGAAGCTGTGACAAGTCTTCTTGCTGAAGCTGATCCAGTTTTAATGAAAGAATTAAAGATTCATCAGGCTACAGGGAAGGAGCAAAAAGAATCATGACTCTGTCTATTGGTTAGGCCACACGCCTGGCTGAGGAAGGATGCGAGTCGTAATTGCTTGAAAAGCATCAGTGCTCAGAAGATAAGTGATGAGAATTGCTCTTACCATCTACTTTTCATATCTGATTGGTTGCAGCACTCATCTGTGATGTGTGATTTGTCCCTACAGGTGAGGAGCAAAGTAGATATGATTTTTTTGAGCCCTCTGCAATGTTTTCCTCATGTAACCACTGCTGCTGCAGCAGGCCATGGTTGGGACCAAGGCCCTCTGTGTTGGGCATCCTCCAAGGCTACCTCCTGGACTAGGCTCTGTAGGTGAGGCAAGAGGAGGGATAGCCAGCTGGGACCGCAGGCAGGGCTTAAGCAGGATTCAAAAACACTTTGAAGATGAGGCACTTTTAGGCTTGCTCAGAAGAAAATCAACAGGCTGCAAGGAAAAACTTTTGTTGAGTGACAGTCATGGCATTGATGACTTTGCAATTCCTATCTGTAGCTGGAATTACACCAAGTTAAACGCCTTTACTGTTTTGTGAACATACATTCCTAAGTTAGATGAGCTGGGCAAGGCCTCATCAGCTGTAGGACCACATATGTTTCTCCAAGGCAGTCTCCCACTAGACTGTTCTAGCAATCAAATAATAACTATACAGGTACTAATTTCTAATTATATGTTGGCTACTAATGTTTCTTTGTCATCACTGATTTGGATTGGTTTTGCACCAGAAGAAAACCAGAAATGAGAATTTACTACTTGCTCTCAGGAAAAGAAAAAATTACCTACTGTGAATTTTGCTACCATTTTCATAGTAATTATAGATCACAGAATCACAGAATCATCAGAGTTGGAAGGGACCTCTAGAGATCATCTAGCCCAACTCCCCTGCTAAAGCAGGATTGCCCAGAGCACATTACTCAGGACTGCATCCAGGCGGGTCTTGACAATCTCCAGGGAAGGGGACTCCACAACCTCCCTGGGCAGCCTGTGCCAGTGCTCTGTCACCCTCACCGTAAAGAACTGTTTCCGTGTATTTGAATGGAACTTCCTGTGTTCTAACTTGTGCCCATTGCCCCTCGTCCTGTAACTGGGAACCATTGAAAAGAGCCTGGCTCCATCCTCCTTCAACCCACCCTTTAGATACTTTTACGCCATAATAAGGTCTCCCCTCAGCCTTCTCTTCTCCAGGCTAAAGAGTCCCAGCTCTCTCAGCCTTTCCTCATAAGGGAGATGCTCCAAGCCCTTAATCATCTTAGTTGCTCTTTGCTGGACTCGCTCCAGCAGTTCCCTGTCCCTCTTGAACTGGGGGGCCCAAAACTGGACACAGTATTCCAGTTGTGGCCTCACCAGTGCAGAGTAGAGGGGGAGAATGACCTCCCTTGACCTACTGGCCACACTCTTCCCTATGCAGCCCAGGATTCCATTGGCCTTTTTGGCAACAAGGGCACATTGCTGGGCCATGGATAATTTACTGTCTACCACGACCCCCAGATCCTTCTCCTCCAAGCTGCTTCCCAGCAGGTCCGCCCCTAACCTGTACTGGTGCCTAGCATTCTTCCTCCCCAGGTGCAGGACCTTGCACTTGCTTTTGTTGAACCTCATTAGGTTCTTCTCTGCCCAGCTCTCCAGCCTGTCCAGGTCACGCTGGATGGCAGCACGGCCCTCTGGGGTGTCAGCCACCCCTCCCAGTTTGGTATCATCAGCGAACTTGCTGAGGATACACTCTGTCCCCTCATCCAGGTCATTAATGAATATATTAAACAAAATTGGACCAAGTATTGACCCCTGGGGGACACCACTGGTTACAGGCCTCCAACTAGACTCTGTGCCGCTGATCACAACCCTCTGAGTTCTGTCCCGCAGCCAACTCTCAATCCACCTCACTGTCACCTCATCTAGCCCATATTCCCATATGAGATATTGAAGTAACATTTTTGGTTATAGATATATAAATGAAAAGCATGTGTGTGTGTTTGGGTAAAACAGGAGGAGAATTAAAGCCTATATCATATTTAATTTATGAATATATATTCATGTGGCAACTCAGAAGTCACTATAACCTGTTAGTACAGAATTAATTGCATACTGTTGGCAGAACAATGGGAGACTCAGCTGGCTAACTCACATAAATTTACTACGTTAGCTACACAAAGATTTAACACCACATGGATTTGTAGTATCACACATTACAAATTCATTATTTATAATTGATCAATATAGTTGAACACTTCTGAATAGTCCTCACTTTCCTCACAGTAGTGCACAGGGCCAAAATCGGATTACAGCAGGTCAGCGAAGAATGACTCAATAAATGCCATAAACCACCCCGGGTTTGCCTGCTACCTTCTTGTTATTAAGACAGAACGTAACCAAATTCACACGGACGTTTTCATTGAAAATTTGGTGTAACTTCATTTGTGCTTTTTAGTCCTGTTAGGATTGAAGTGGGAATATAGTACTTTATGCATGTGGTTCAAGCAGGGTCCATAGTGGCATCCTGACAAGCACAGGGCATTGCCCTTTTAGTTGCTTTCACATCACTGCATGTCACACTAGCTCTGAGTGTCAGGGTGCTAGCGAGGGGTGGGCTAGTAGAAGTCAAAAGAGTCAGAGAGATTAAAAATTAACATTTAAAAGAGAGCTTGTGAAGCAGTCGAAAGAGCACAGTATACCTCAAAAAAAAAAAAAAAAAGGCAAGCAGTCCTGGCTTCAACATGTGCCAATTCAGGTAGCACATCAAAACGGACATTTGGCAGGAGATGGATGTTAGAAGAAGCAATCCCCCTAATAAGTTTTGCTTGAGCATCTGCCTGTGTAATAATCTTTCAGCAGAGAGGAGAGTATGACCCTCTGATCCCTCTTTATCAAGGGCAACAGCTTTGCAAGAGGATGGCGTTTCACAGGGAAAGCAATGTCAGCCTGCGTGTCTTCCATTACCAACGTGCCTGTTAGCTGCTGGAACAGAGCAGCCCATCTTTGATCTGCAAGAAGCTGGCTAGGAGCACTGTCTGCTCATCTCATTTTAATTTTGCAAAACTACATCAGGTAACTCCAATTTCATACCCTGCTTCCCTCACAACTTCTCTTCTTGGTGAAGGTCACAGCCTGCTCTGGATGCACAGAATGGATTTCTCCTCCAGCCTTGCCATCAGCAGCAAAAGAAAGACATAATGGGTGTTTTCTGTGAAAAGTCTGTTTGTCTTGTGATCACGTGTGTGACTGGGATTTGCAGGATGTCCAGGCTAGCTTTAGATTAACTAGTTTAAATCCCCAAAATCATGTAGACAGTGGATTGTGCAGCTGAGGTTACAAAACCCTCTTGCCATCCTTGAATTTCATTCAGGTACTGACTTGTGCTGAGATCCTGTTAGTTCCACAGCTCTCACTACCAAAATTTGTCCTCAAAGACTAGCACAGGTATGCTGCTGGATTCTCACAGATGTACCAAAATCAAAGGTCCATTATTTGTGCAAAGTCCAGCTCTAGGTTGTGCATACTTGCCACAAATTCCCTGAAATTGCCCTGCCATGACTTTTCTCATCTTTTTTTTTTTTTCTTGCTAAGCCACCATCCGGTGGTAACGCTTTATTACCACTAAAGGCAAGAAGCAGATTGCATCCTGAGATATCTAACCTTAGGATGGGAAGAATAACTTTCTAGACTTAGTGGACTTTATTCATCAGGTATATGAGTCAATAGCTTGAACACAGCTATCTGCCATCATTCCAGGTTCTGTGGAGCATCCCACCTGCCTGCCGTTTCAGCTGCTGCTCAGCAATGGCAACAGGCCAAGGTATTCTTTTAACTACAATTATATTAATTATTAAAACGTAACTAAGACTACCTGCTGCAACAGTTTCTTTAAAGGGAGTCGCTGACAGAATTCCCTGCCTAACTCTCAAGGTCCCTAGCAGGAAGACAAGCTGATAAATTCTGAGGCAATAATTGAAAACAGCTCACCATAGCAGCCAATTCCATTATATTGGCTCTCAGGATGAAAGATTCAATTCATTGGATCAGTGGTTGAGTTTTTCCACGTACTTCTTGTGGTTTCAAGGTGCATATGGAGAGCAATGTTTGCTGTTAATATTTTACAAAAATACAGAGCTGGCAGATGAACAATTAGAGCTGTCCCAAATATTTTGCTGCCATGGGGGGCAGAACACTCAGCTCTGTAAAGGACATAGGGATCTGCTTAGGAAACCCTTGGCATGCACATAGTTCCCTTCAGGTTGTAGACATATACTCAAGACCATCCTTAATTTGGGCAGGACTAGCCAGCTTAGAGGATAGCAGGGTCATGAAATAAGTGAGGGTTATTTAACATAACAGAGGCTGAAGTGAGCAAAGTTACCATCATTGTGAACATGAGAACACTTTTCCCCATAAAAGCAGTACTTGTAAATTTACTCTTCGTGAACTGAATTTACAGTCTCCAAGAAGGAATCTCCAGGAAAACTAGAAAGGGTTGAGGAGTAAGACTTGATCTTAGAGTGCACAAATGAGATGCTTTCAAATGTATACAAGAGGAGGTAGTTATTGTCTTGGTTTGGCCCCAGCCAGCAACAAAGACCCACGCAGCCGCTCGCTCGACTCCCACAGCCGTGGGAAAAATCTGCAGAAAAAGGAAAAACTAGTGGCTTGAAATAGTGTAATTTAACAGAACAGCCAAAGGGAAAAAGAAAGAAAAACAATAGTACCGATAAAGGAGCATAAGAACGCGATTACAGTACCATCGTGCAGCTCACCGACCCGACACACGCCGCCGCAGCCCAACTCCAAGTGGCGACTGCCCCCCCTCCCCGGCTAGCGCCTCTTATAGCCGGGCACGGGTCACGTGGGATGGGATACCTGCCTCCCCCGCCGGCTCCTTGGGGAAATTAACCCCATCCTTGCTGGAACCAGGACAGTTATCTTCTTTGAATTATTCACAGCAATATCATCTGTGGGTAGAATGATACATCCTTCTATTAAAAAAAATCACAATGACCATGGCCTCTGAAAGGACTCCCATCTTGGAAGCGTTCATTTAAAAATATTTTTATATTTTTGGTGGCAGAGAGCCACCAAGATGGCTGGGTGCTGAAGCATGGCCCATGAAGAGAAACTGAGGAAACTGGGTCGTTAAGCTTGGAGAAGAGAAGGCTGTAGGGGGATCTGATAGCAGATGAGTCAACGAGAAGACGCTAATCAGATTCATCACAGACGTGCCTGGTAGGTGGATGAGATATAACAGGCATAAACTGAAACAAGAGAGATTCAGACTACATATAAGGAAAAATTTGTTCCCTATGTGGACAGTCACATGGAGGTGCAGATTGCCCAGGAAGGTTCTGTACTCTCCACCCTTGCAGGTTTTCAAGCCCTGACTGGATAAGGCCCTGAGAAATGGGGTCAGACCTCAGTGATGACCCCATTCTGAGCAGGATGTTGGATTGGAGGCCTCTTAAATTCCTCTCCATCATAAATTATTCTGTGGTCCTATAATTCTTTGTCAAAAACAAAATTTATGTTGTTTATGTAGGTTCCTCCTCCAGACAGACTGCCTATCAATTTTCCAGAACATGCCCCCAAATCTGAAAAATGGCTCATGAAGCTAATCTGAAAATAAAAAACAAACAGAGCACAAGATATGACAGACAAAGGACATCCTCAGAGTCATTAGAGTAGAGAGGGGAAACCTTGATATAAAGGCAAAACTGTTCTATTGCAAGAAAGAGGAGACATTTTGATTTGCTTAAGTGGTTTGCACCCAACCTAACAGAATAATAGTGTTCTTACAGAGATTAAAAATAAATATGGTCATAGCAATATGGATTTTTTGTAGTGTAGCATAATAACAGAACATTTTATTAATAATATACGACACAAAAGGATTGAAAAGCATGAAATAGGATCCAAAACCAAACTACATATTTTCTAAGTAATACCATTTTCTAAGTAGTATTTCTAAGTAATATCTTTTTCAGATTTTTCATTTTTGCAATACATTTTGGAAATATGTTCTCATTCTTAATTAAAACAGTTGCTGAAATTTTCTGGAAGTAGGTAATTCAGCTTTTCAACCATATCTGAGAAGTACATATGCAAGAAAGAAATTTTGCTTAGTCAAAAGATGTGTTCAAGAAATATGTTTGCCTTAAATTATTACACCAGACTATGGGATGCCAGTTATTTATTACTAACTGCTTTTTTTCCAAAATAATTTGATACTCTAAATATCAAACAAAAACTTTGACACAGGACTTCCATTCTCTTTAACAGTGTGATTAAAAAAAAAAATTCCCAATGAAATATTTAAGAAAAGTTGGTTAAAGTAACCCTTAAATCTAGTATATTTTTAGATCTTTCATAAAAAGATGACAATCACAATAGTTTCCACCTAGTGTACACCCAGCTTTTAAGTTGTTATTTCTTATACCTCATTGAAAAATATTTGCTGTAATTTACAAAACACACTTCCAATCTCTGGTACAATTGAATGTACCAGGTAATTAAGTGCTCTCATACATTTTCCTGCTTATACTTTGTTCTTTAAAACTTTTATTTTTCCTTTTTTATTTTTATTTCATCAAGAATAGTTTTGGATATCTATGGGTCTATCTAATATCTCAATATACCTGTATTGCAATCAGTGACTCTACATTCATTCCCAGTTACTGAAAATGTGTCACTTTATCTGTAAAATCATTTGAACACTTTCCCCTTTTGTAGGGAGCTTAGCAGCTCTTGCGTTCTATATTAAGTGAAGAAGACAAGACAATCCCGCCTTGAAAGAAGAAAATAGTAAATTCTTCATAAAACCGTCTCAAATACAGTTGACATTTCACAATAATTAACAGAGACTAACTCTTCATTGCAAAGGATAATTGTCTTTGAACAATCAGCTTGAGGATTTTTGCCAATAATAACAAAGGAAAAGATCACACATTACACAAAAAGAGTCCTTACACTATGCTTTTTCAGAAAAATGAAAATCAGGTGCACTCAAGTGAAAAATGATACCTGCATCCCTCTGGCCCTGATCATGTAGAGAGGATTGACTATACTTAGATATTTCTGTCATGGAAAACCTAGGAGATCCATAATGTAGTAAAGATGCATTCTACGTAGTTTTTCAGTACAGCATTCATACACTTTTATTTTTTTAGGAAATGAATCTATGGGACAAAAAATAATAATATTAAGAAAGTGGAATCAGTTTCAGATTTAGCAGTTTTTTCCTACTCAAGATTATGAACAGTATGATCCAGTTCCTTGAGTTCTCAGTAGTTTTGGATAAGGCATTTATTTTTCTGTTTAGACATATTCTGAGCTGTTTTCACATTAATGAATACAATATTCCTCTTCACTTCTCATACTAAATTGATGAATGGGCAGAAATCTGATGGGACTTTGCAAACATGAATTCATTAATCTACAGAAAATGTTCATTGATTAGGAAGTTGCATATCAACAGATTAAAGTTCACCATTTTTTTTTTGTTTGTTTATTTTTCTTGGAGGCCACCCTGGAGTCGGATTCAGCTGCTCTTTAAACATACGTAGCAAGGCTGAACAACTGTTAGGAACAGGCATCAAGCAGAAATACTATACATAGCTGACAACGTGGTTAGAGCATAATTAATCATGCTACATTTTTCTGATGGACAAAAACCAGAAATTATTCTTCTTTGAGACTGGCATAGGATTTTTAATAACTACAAATAACCAGTATCTTGGTTTTATGTCTCAGTTAAGCTCATGCTTGCAGCAGTGTTATGCTCTCTTTAAAAAAAGAAAGAAGGAAAAAAAAAAAAAAAGTAGTCCAGAAACTAGACCAAAAGTTTTAGTCATATTTAAAACATGGGAATCAGAACACCTAATTCCAGGTTGCTCTTCACCTTCGTTCCTTGTTAACTTTGTTCTTTGTTAACTTTGAACAACAAATCTCACTTCAGTTAGATATCCATATCAGGAACACAATTGTTTTAGGCATCTTCCTTAGTGAAAAGCAAAAGTTAACACAACAGTGTTACCACTCTTTCACTGAAAATTATGTCGCCTAAATTGTGCTGTATTTCATTGGGGTCTAGGAATCAAAATTTTAGACCTCCATGGATCTCTGGTGATAACAATGTTGAAAACCACTTGACCCAACCAGTTCTTCTCTACACTCCACCCAGGGGATCAGAAGATGAATATTACCTAAATGTTAAGTTTATGAACAATTTCAGCCTTATGAACCCAAATCAATTACATTTTTATTAAAAAATAATTCACCTTTATCTCTGTGGTGTACATAGTCTTTGATGTCACAAAATTATGTACTTTGTATGTAATACAAAGATGGATCGCAAGCTTCGTGTTAAGGACTGGAAAGATCAAAAGCTGTGATATCTGCAGGTCAGATCCCAAGAAGGAACCATGATGGTCTTGTCTACCTGATGTCTTCACTCTGCATTTTATTGATGTCCCTTAGGTCCTTAATGCAGTAATGGATTAAATGGAAACTGGATGCTTATACAAACATGTAAACAAATAGACTTAATCAGAGACATTCCTAGGCATCAGGAACCAATTTACAATGAGTAGGCACTGGTTACGCTAACAAACTGCTTTCCCTTTCCAAACAGGATGGCCACACTCAATCTGACTGCTAGGAGTGAACCCTGGAATTTCCTACATGCCAACATCCGCACAGAAATTATTCCTGAAAAATGTCAATTTAAAGACACCAAATTAATCCCAGGGAACATCCTGGCAATGCCAGGGAAGAACGTCGCTAGGTGTGTTTGAATTAACCGCAATGGATTTGGGAACGGAATCACCATGCAGTGACTGTAAAACCAGTTTGAGGCAGATCTCCTGAGTGGTCCTGTTTGCCTTTCTATCTAGGCTGCAAACTCTCCAAGGTGAGATGGATGAAAAGGTTTCTCCCGCTAAACATTTGTTTGGTGATTACTGTTACAGGTCTCTAATCTCAGCTGAGGATATAGTAGTGTCTGTGACTGAATATAGTGTCAGTCACATAAAGCTACACTATTGATCACTCACTACAACGAAGGTTTCCTAACACACTAAACTGTGTGCATATCCAACATATTTTCTATGTATGTGAAAGCTACACCAGGAAATGTCTTTTTTAATTTTATTTTTGCCTTAAGAAATTTCCTACATTTTTGCTAAAATGCAAGTATTTTGTTAGATGACATAATAGGTTTTTTATATGTCTGAAGGAAGTTTAAGGCTTAAACATGACTTTCCTTTTATATACATATATTATTCTTTTGTCTATAGTCAGTTCTTAGGGGATTGACATTTTCAACTTAAGCATGCAATGGCCTTGCTTCTTAATACTACCATAAAGGTTTCTTTTACATAAAAATGAAGAGTTAAATTCTGCTGTCAGCTATGCTGATGGAAGTCTGTTGGCATCAGTGGGATGGCACCAGTACTATCTGGCACTACTTCTGTTCCCTGAATTTGACAGCCCCTAGGAGTGTGCAGCTCTTTTTAAGATGAGGATGGTTTTCTCTGTCATATTCAATAATTCAGATCATTTGAACTCAACTGAACAGCATGTAGGGAATTTACTGTAGATGCTTAGAATACTGGAAAGAACCCTCTGGCACTAAAGTTTATTTTGCTGTACATTTTATTAGCAGTCAGTAGTTTGGAGGAGAATTTTTGTTGGTGTTTTTCTTTGTCAGCTACTCATGGACCCAAATGTGTATTTCTTTATTGGGTCAACACAGTAGATGACTTTTTGCTGCCTTCATATTCCTATTTCATGGCAGTGGAAACTTCCAGTCAGGACAAAGAACAAAACAAGTCTCAGTTTTCGGCACTGAAAACTCCCAAGGCAGTATTTTCCACATCTTTACAACAGCAATACAAATAAAAATACTCATAGCGATGTTGTAAATACATTTCAAAAGAGTTGTGCGGGCTGACATTTACAATCTCTCCTCAACAGTTTTCTTTCAATGTGTCCTCTGTTTGAGTTCTTTTATACCCTCAGTCTCCAATAATTTTGCACAGATACTATAACCTTGTTGCCTTTCTAGACTACTTAGTTAACACTATGAAAGCAGAGGTCCACTAGAAAATTTAGAAGTTAGAGTGCTCTGTGGGTAGATAATAGTAGGGAAACCTTTGAGAATCGGCAATAATATTTAAAATTTATCTTCTTCCAACTACTTCTTAAGGTCCAAGTCATGCAGTCCAACTTCTAACCTGACAAAGGACATACTGGGAGTTTCAGCACAGAAGCTGGGGACTGATTACTCAGCCAGCCTTTTATTACTCAATTTGTGACAGTATGTAAGAGCCTCATTTGCCAACCAGACTCCTGTTGTGCTAGGAAACTTTTTTACAAATAACAAACCGAAGAAGATGGGTAGACTGGGACAGGTGAACTACTAACCCAATTGCATGTGGAGTAGCTACTCCCAGAATTAACAAGAGATAGTCAACCTATCAAGTTGGCACATTTTAAGAGCTTGCAATTCCTACTGTAAGGAGTTGTCTTTGTAATTGAACCCTAAGAACTTGTCTGCCTTGGCTTCAAGTTGATAATCCAAATGCCATTCAAAACCTGACAGCTTCAGCTTAATACTGTGTCTGAATTTAATATACAGATGTCTAATTATAATATACAGATAAGCTGAGAAAGTCTTTGCCCCAAAGTATTGTGGATGCTGAGTGATTACATAACTTAAAAAAATATAGGAAAAATTGATGGAAGAAAAATCCATCAGAAGATGTCTTTGAAAACCAAACTAGTGGAAATTGGAGTGTTATGGGAAAGTACCTCTGCACATTTAATTTGTTCTTACGCTTGTCTTCAGGTGTCTACTACTGGCCATTTTGTGAGATTGTGTTAAATGGACTGATGCAATATAGGAGGTATTATAGTCTCATCTAAAAATGAGTTTTGAACTGGACCCACTGAACAAATGTCCAACGTCTGAAAGCAGCATTGCTCCTTTTATGCAGCACTAATATTTGGTCAAACATGCTATATACTTCTGACGTCAAAGTCCTGGTGGACACAGGCACAGTGCCCCAGAAGCTCTCTGCTCCCAGCGAGAAAGTGGAGGCCTCTCTGCATAATGCTCCCCAATGCTTCAGGATGGGTACCTCCAACAGGGCCAGATCCCAGGTGTGTAGACCTGCCCCGTGCGGCTTCCAGACCAGAAGGGATTTTCACATGACCGAAGCAGAGCAAGGGCAGAAATGCATAGGTTTTTCTATATACATGCCTTTAAAGCAAGACCTGAGTGAGAGAAAAAAAACTACAAATTTTGTCAGGACTCTGTTTTTATTGCCATTCCCCTATTTCTTATAACCAATGATCTAGTCTGTGCAAGGGTCAGGATTATATTGTTCTGGGTACTTCATGTAGTTATGCTATATCAAACTGTAATGAATCCAGCTGCTTAGAAAGGAAATAACCCAAATAATTTTGTGTGCACTACTCCTACACTTTTTCTTAAATCTCAAAAAATGCTCTTTTTTCTTTTAAAGGAACTGCCACCATATATGTTACTGTTATGGATGACTTGTCATTAAAAACAAATTGAGTCCAAGAGTTCAAGCTAGAAAATTGTATTTTGGCTGAATGGGAGAGTCTCTCATTCTTTAGAGGCAGAACATTAAGACAGCAATGTCTAGGGGATGTATCTGTAAAAGGCATATTGATTTTTAATAAATATAATGTACCAGTCACTTTGTAATAGCAAAGACACATGCAACACAGTGCAGGACTTCTGGTCTTTCCATATATATTCATATATATATACTGACATATATATAGTTATAATTCGATAAGAGGACTTTGCACAAAGCAAAAATGGCATGCACAGTACATACACACGTACACACACATATATGTATAAACTTATACATATATATTAAAAGTTCCTCTTGCCCTTTCTTATTTCTCCCTGTCCTTTAAGACTACTTTCAAACACCACTTTTTTTCTTTCTGAGAGGGAGATGTTTTCAGGAGTATTTCTATATTAGATATTTCACACATAGTACAGCCAAAGGAGAGTAAGGACAGTGTTGAAAAACTTTTGTGAACACATTTTATACCTTTTTCTGTGCCATGGCTTTAACTGGGAGAATCCAGGGTCACAGAAAAAACTAACAATCTGACTGTAAACCGATCATCCCCTGAACACTAAAAGCAAGTCTACGTCCATGAAACGCTGAGAAGGGATTCTGGGATCAAAATGACCATGTGTTGACTCCTTACCCCTAAAAAGACTCATATTCACCCACCCAATGAGAGTTTTGAATTTTTGTGATAAAGACCAGAATAAATTTTAGGCATAGATGTCTTGCAAAGGTAACTCCTCCTTTGGTACTGTTAGATGCAAAATGTTACTGCTCTGAGTTTTCACAAATCTCATTTTTACTGTAAAGTTGGAGGGATAAGCACAGTGCTGAACTTGATGATAGCCATCTTCATCCACTTCAGCTACTTCCCACTTTAAGTGGGCTCTAGTGTTGAGTATTTCAGTTCTTGGAATATCAAATTAATCACAAACTCAGTAGCTCATTCCTATTCCTCACATGTTTTTCCTCATGTGCTATATGCCACAACAAACGTGGATCGGACAGTTCACAGATGCTATTTATTATGTCACATTCAACTTACTGTATCCAACAGAAGGAGTCTTGAGGATCTTACTAGGACAAATGGACCACTATCATCAAGCTCTTGGCTGCAGACAACCTATTCTTCAGTAATAATTTTTTCACACAACAGCGATTAAGCTTCTCAGTTGAGAGCACTGTTGATCATGTGGGATGTCAGGATTTGACTTTCTCAATGCTATTCAGGACAGTAAGGGCTCATAACTTTGGTGAGCAGAGAGGTCAGTTCTGTGCCTCACACAGGCTGCCCCATACTCCTACTCCCACGTAGTGCAGTGGCTAACTGAAGGATACATACATGGGTACTCCCCTTGCCTGTCCCAGACAATGGCAAAATACCCATTTTTATTGAGCTGTTGAGAGTTTTAAATCAAGTTTCTAGTATGTAGCACCCATAAAACTTCCTTTCTAAGATTCCAGTCCCACTCCTATATACAAAACTTTATCTTACCACAGATCAACTGATCACAGATACCATCAAAATGTTATACGGTTGCATCCCATGACTGCATCCCCATCTGCCCAAAGATTCTCTTATCAAAATGTGAATTCTCATTGATTTTCAAATACCACAATTTCCTTTCATAGATTAGAAAATTAGCATGATAATCTATACCTACAGAATGATCTAATGAGATAAGAGAACTGGTTAGTAAAGCCAGAATTCCAAAAGAAACTTTTCTGGCTTCTACATCTTTCCTTAAAACATCAGACTGCATGGAAATCCTTTGTGTTGAAAAAACTTTTGTTCTTATTCTCTCTCCTTACTCCCCTTCTACTTTTCTGCCACAAGAGGTGACTACAGGGCTTCTGGCCTACAGTTTTTAACTACCCATGACCATTGCTATTCTTTTGTCATCTTTGAAACCTCAGTTGGTGCAAGGGGAACAAACTAAATTCATTCAGTTATATAGACAGTTACTGATCTCACTTCTTTCCTGATCAAACAGTCTGATTCTCAACAGTAAACTTCAATACAATCACAACACAGTTATATAAATGTGCACATCATTGAAAGTATTCCTAAGAAGTGGTTATTTCTTTTAATAGCAAATACAGAGAGATATGAAGAGCCACTTTCTTGATTCTGTGTCAGTGCGCTAGACTGCATGGAACAGTCCTCAGTTGCTGATAAGAATCTGTCCCCTGTTTTAGTTAAAGAGGTTTAAACTACATGATATTATACTACAAGTATCCACAAGTCAATGAATAAATAAATAAGGGTAATCCTACTCAACAAGGTCAGGAAAAAAAAATAAAATAAAGGACTGTAGACTGTACAGGACACTGGTCTCTGTGTCAGGGAAGGTTAGAAGTAGTTCAAATCATAAAATGTCTTACGCTACTTAGAATGACATTTTAACTTAGAATGACATCTTAATGCAGATCCTGGTGCTACTGAATGGACAGAATAATTAGTCTTGAAAATCAAAAGTGATGGTTTGATGAAGGGAAAGATATTGCTGATTTGGGCTTGGTTTTGACTTTAGACACTATTGCTTGGGAAAGGAAAATGGGGACAGACACATCGCTGGAAGAGCCACTAGACAGCAGTAAGGGGTCACTAACATATAACTGCTTCTGCAAATACCTTGGTGTCATGGTTCGGCCTCAGCCAGCAACAAAGAACCATGCGGCTGCTTGCTCAACCCCCGCAGCCGTCGGGAAAAATCAGAAGAAAAAGGCAAAACTCCTGGGTTCAGGTAAAGACAGTTCAACAGAACAGCAAAAGAACAAGAAAAACAGCAACACCACCACTGACAGAAAAATGCACAAACATGATTACGGTACCACCGCTCACCCGCTGGACCTGGACTGCCCCAGCCTACTCTGAGCCGAAACATCCAGCCCCCTACCTCAGCCAGCTCTCCCCTATAGGCTCCCCGCTATAGCTCCAGCACGGCTCACATGGGATGGAATACCTGTGTCCCCTGCTGCATCCTTGGGGAAATTAACCCCATCCCTGCTGGAACCAGGACACTTGGGTTGAATGCACTTGATCTTTCCAGATCTTGCAAGTGTAAGTGTCCTGATTTTTTTTTTTTGTAGCTGGATCCCCTGGAAATTATCCATGAACAAACTAGGGTTAGCTAAAAGCTCTTATTTGGACCTGTGATCCAAATGGCTTTTAAAAAGAGAAATTGTAAATACTAGGAAGTAATGCAGCATGCTTAGCTATCATCTGATACCGTGGTCATCAGTCTTCATGAGTTAATGAAAGTGAAATGGAGAAGCAAGGGAAAAGAGAAGGTTTTTCTCTAAGTATACTTGATGCTTTCAGTTTTGCTATACAGCAGAAGGAACGGTTCTGAAGTTTGTGCAATTGCACTGCTCGGAGAAAGGATTTAGACCCAGTGGAATTGCACTGATGTAAAAGCTGAACAGAAGAGGAATAAGATCTGGGTCTCACTCATTTGCTGTAAAACTTCCTATTCCCAAAGCACTGGGAATTAGATGCAAGTTATTAGATGCAACGATGTTTCCCACCCTACAAGGTGGATGAGGTGGTCTGATAAAACAGTAAAACGGTATGTTAAGGCATCATATAAATACCTGCTGAAGACTTAGAAGGCTCCAATCCAGGAGGTCAGAGAGAATATTTGGAAGGCCAAAGGTTTCCAGTGCAATCAAAGAGGTGGCCAGGATTTTAGTTCAGAACAGTCACCTCCTCAATAAGTGAGATGATAGAAGATGGAGGTTCCCTGAATATTGAAAAAAAAAAAAAAATTGGAATATAAAATTAATTTTACTTGCAGTCTAACCATACCCCCAGTACTTTGGTAACGTGTTTTTCCACTACGGTCTGCAAATTGTTTTTAATGTAATCACAGAAAAATTCAGAACTACTGATGCTGGGCATAAGATAGTAAGCCCAGCTGGACTTTTGTTAACTCCATGTGGAGCCATTTTAAGTATCTTTACTTTTATTACAGAGTTTCTTCACAAACCAGATAGATTCCCAATAAATAACTGCTAGCACTCTATATTTTCAGGAAAATTTTCAATCCTCTATAGTGCACTGAACAAATGAACGATTACAAAAAAATCAGTCTGTGTAAGTGTCTCTACTCATCTGTACAAATGAATAAAAGACAGTGGTTTTCTATGCCCACCAACCTGTAAATAGATAAAGACAGTTTTTGGAGCTATTGTTTACTTCAACATGGTGCAATAATCCAAAGGAATATGCTTTGATTACTTCACGCAACAAGCAATTGCTATGTCCCTTATTATGTTGCAGTGATTCAGCATAGCTGATAAGATCAATGCCAATATGTCTGCAATAAATAAGCTAAAGGTGGCATATTCTTTAGTGAGAGATTAGTATTCACTTTGCAGACTGCATTCTAAATGGAAAATACTGTGTCATTTAAGATTAAGTATCTGTTTCGGCATCATAACAGATGTTTCGAAAAACCTATTAAAAAGAATCATAGTGCTGTTTTTGTCTAATAGCAAAAAAAAATCAGTCACCTTATCACTACAAATTAACCAATTATCCCTTAGAAAGTTTCATTAAAATACCTTAAATCAACTTTCATATACCTCCAACTACTCTTGTCTCAAAAGTTTTCATTTCATAACTTCCATCCACAGATTATTTGGATTAATGTCATTATTAACATGTTTCTTTGCTCTTCAAACACAAGAGCATTTTGCATGTGGGTTCTCATCCTAAAAGAGCTGCTCCTCCCACAACACCCCTTTTGAGGCATACATATATCACTGTTCTCACTGCTGAGCTATAGAGAAGGCACAAAAAGGACAATATCAATGGTTTTACATAAGTGACAAAGTTAAAAATTTCCAGTTAGCTTTCATGAAGCTGGTAGGTGTTGGACCAGTCACTTCTTTATTTAAGAGTGCACACTCTGTATCTAGATCTGCAAAGATACTGGGTATCCACATGTCTCTGAATGCCTTGATTTATTATATTGACACTGCTGAGATCCCGAATATCCTTGTGTAACTCCATGATCACCCAAATTCCCACTAGCCTCCAACTACAAAGCTTCATGTTGATGATGTCAATCTATTCTCACAGCACTGACTGTGGCCTTAGTGCAAACTGAAGTTGTGAAGGCTTTAATCTGGAAAAAATGAACTATTTTCACTTTGACTAAAGATTTTCTTTAGAACACCTGTCATTTAGGAATGTCATTTTGAGACCAAAAAAAGAAAAAAAAAGGAAAAGATTTGTTTCTAATGCTGCTTATTCAGGGAATTTCAAACTTTTCACTCAAATCCCAGATGAAGACTCTGCCAGGCTCTTTCGAATATTCAAATGCCAGATGACAAAATTGCAAACGCTCTGATCTTTGAGGCTGTGGAAATCCTTTCCACATCTCTTACCTGCCAGCTGTCTTTCACCTGAATGTTTCACAGTCTGCCTGCTGCTCAGATTGATGCCAAATGATCTGCAATTACAGTAAGTGTAACCTGTAATCTGCTGCTAGCCCTGAGCTTTGCAGAAGGCAACATGTATGTCTAGCAAACTACTTACCTTCAAGGAAGACTTTCACACCAGATGAGAAACACTGAAATGTAGATGACTAAAATGTGTATCCATTTAACTCATGCATCAACATTGTGCCCATTTTTTCTTACTCTGTGCTAGACTACAGTTGCAACTGCAAAAAGAGCATCCAGTTGCTTCATCCCAGGAGGAAACTGGGATCATCGTCTCCTCCTTGGTGACTTGTGGGTATCGGTCCTGAGCTGTGTAATCAGAACTCCCACCCAAAGTGCAGGACAAAATTTGGATGCGTAATGTGTTTTCAGAAACATGCTGGGTGAAAAGCTGCATAAACAAGCCAGGAGTAAAATACAGAGGACAGCAAAGATTAGATGCCTAACTGAATGACCTAACCAAAGCCAAACTCTCCATGGAATACATCAACATTTTTCTATGCCAGAAGAAGTTATCATGGAATTCTTTCCTCTTCAGACATTTTCCCTTTGTAAAATAGTTATTTGGCTTTGTCACAGTGCAAAGAGAGAAATTCTTCTTGATGAACTGACATTAAAGATGTAGCTGGAATTACCTTAGTGCCAAGGACATCCAGCAATAGCAGATCTGCAGACCTGTGGGTACTTACATTTTGCAAAGTTTCCCCGGAAGGCTCAGTCTTTTCAACTCACAGTGAAATTAATCTAATTGTCCTTCTTAGCTCGTTGTTTGCTTTTCTTTGGTCTTAACTGTTCTCATTTGTGTTCAAATGAATGAGTTACACTTGAAAAAAAGCAGCCACGATTTGCCAGGCTTAATTCTAAATCTGTTTAGGATAAATATGTGAATCTCAAGGAAAACTGAAACATACCATTGTCTTTCATGTAGTTGTTTTTTTTAAAGGATTAAGGGAATAAAAGTCATCAAAGAGTTGTGAAGTGGGCCTTCACGTTCATTTGCTCAGGGGAGAGTAGAATACACATACATGGCATTGCTCTGATATCTGGAATGACTTCTTCATAGAGGAATATTAGAGGATGGAAAACAAATGTTATTTTAACTCTCGGATTGATCTTCTCAATAGCTGTAATTAATCACAGTTACTGCTATAAAGTCACTGAGAGCTCTCTCTTAAGGAGGTTATATGGTAATGAAACAAAGTTATTCTCCCTCATGTTCCTTTCGTAAATCGTCAGCAAATATATATGTATATGAGCTGTCTTCCAGCTGAGCTTTTCAGGAGTTAATAAGCCATTTAAAACTATTTAATGCTGGAGAAGCAAAAACATAAATGACCTTTGAACCCTGCAAGGTTGTTTTCTCTTTGAGCAATTTATTCTTTGCTTAAGGATGGTTCAGAGCTACACGCACAGAATAACATTTCACCACTGAATGTCATCTTAGGCACAAGTAGAATGAAAGAATTAATATCTTATCTGAATTTGTATCAGATTACATTTCAGCAATAGATGTAACATGATACTATAAAAAAGTGCAGGCAGAGGGCGGTACAATACATTAATAAAGGAGATTTTTGTAAGTTGATAGAAATTCATTGTCATGACAAAGTTTTTAGTTCATGTAAAATAGCTGGGGTGTTGGAAAACTATTCCCAGCATTCACACTTTTAGTCCTAAAATATGAAGTGTTTCATCTTATCTCTGGCCTGAAGGGCTGTTCAGAAAGTTTTTACTGTTGTTATTACCCTGTGTCAGCAACATGAACAAATGTTATAATCATTAGAGCTGCTCATTTCTGGGTTTTGGGTAATATGGCCCAAATTCAGCACACGTAGCTGCAAATTAGGGTTATTCCCCAAAATACTCATCTATCACTCTAAACACCCTTGCATCTCACTCATAACTGAATATCGGAATGATCCCAAGAAACCTTTAAGAGTGGAGATGAAGGCAATCTTCATACTGCTTGGAATTAGGACAACGAAGGTTTTATAGAGATTCGAGAAAGTACTGAAGTTATCTTTGCTTTTCTTCCCTTTCCTTCTCTGGCATGTAACTGAGCGCTGGGTGGGTGAAATAACAAATAAGACTCAAACAGTGTCCAGATGTATGTTTCTGGTTCCCTATTTGTATGGACACACACAGTCTTGATGTTGCAAAGTACTTTTTTTTTTTTTCTTCTAAGACTTTTAAACTTGGTGAATACATTTTTTAGCTTGATTTATCTCCCATTTATAGGAACTTTACTGCTGGGAAAAGGAGCAGGTGCAACTTTAAATAATAGACTGGACAAAGCACTGAAAGATACCTCTCTAAGCCCTGTAAGTGGTGCACAACCATAGCTGATTGCTAGAATCATAGGGAAGATTCTTCTAAGTAATCAGTTGTTTCTGGAGATCATAAACTATCAAAGTTTCTGAAGTCTTATTTAAAGCGTAAACTAAGGGGAATTTTCTTTTTTCCTTACAGAAAATATGTATTAATCTCTGAGCAACAATGCATCAACTTTTAGTAATTTATTGCTCAATTTTAGAAGTAATTGCAACCTAAGAATTTGCCAGATCTTGCTTTTCCTTTGAAAATTGTTCCTATATATTTCTTCTACACATGCATAAAAATCATAGGTTCCCTCTTGCCGACAGTACAATGCTACCTTTTCATTTTAAAATACAAAGGTCAGTGTTAATGTTTGCTACATTCAGGTAGAATTTCTGTGACGTATTCTATTTTGTAAATTCCTGCTGTCAAGAGAAGAGGAAAGGGTCCTCTTTTTCTGTCTGTGTGTGCTGAAAATTACTACTTTATATATATCTAGAATAACTCTTGCTGTGCAAGAAGACAAGATATCGAACTATTGAGAGCTCTCTCTGGTCCTCACAGCATGCAGTGCACAACATAGTAGACATTTTTGTTTAAAATACCTGAAAATAACTTCAGAAATTCCAAGTTTGGTTTTGTTTTTCTCCCCAAGTCTGACAAGGCCAGCATTTAATAGATTTACACGTACAAGAGTTATTTTAAAAAAGCAACCTATATAAAATTATATAATCAAGGGAGTAAAAGGAAACAATATTACAAAGATAGAAGTAGCCCAAAATTGTAGTAAAATTGCTTTTGACAGACTACAAAATTTACTGTTGACAGATTAGAGAGATTTGTGTCAAAAAAAGTAAAGTTGTTGAAAGGCAGGTAGAGAATCGGTGGGTGGTAATACCAAATATTATTTTTTACCAAAATTAGTCTTACACTGGAAGAATGTAAAACCCTCTTCTAACACTCCCAGGCAAAACTGTACTGGCCAGCTAACTTAATAGCTATATCCAACTCTTCACCATTTATACTCCTGGAATAACATGTGCCACTTGTCATGAAATGCAGAAGAGGCTCGTTTTCCAGATTGCAGTTGCATCTACCTCCAGCCTGTCTCCATTTTCCTCCACCTTCCTCCATCTACCTCCCTTTTTGCAGTTGAAAAATGTGAGTCTCCATGAGTTTGAAAAAGACAATTCGGTACACGGCTGCAGTGTTGGTGCACGGAGAGTGAAGAATGATCAAGGTTTTCATATAGAGTGGACAGGGACAATCACATTCCTGCTTCAGTGCCTAAAACATTCAGCTTGTTTCTCAGGAAGGAGGGAACAGCTGGAATCACCATGAGTCCAATTTTAAACATTTTGAGCAGCATGTAGGGCTAATGAGGGAACCGTGGAGAGCAAACAGCACTTCTCTCAAGGAAAGAGATTATGGTTTACACAACCCCTTCCCTTTATAATTCATATGAGATCTTTGGTTAGAGTTAAATAATGAGGTTTTCCAGTACTTCTTAGGATTCTTTTTTTTTTTAATGCAATTTTAGCTGAACTTGGAAAATTAAATCTTTTGGAAAAAAAAAAAAAAAGAAATTTTGAGTAGAATTACCATTAGAGAAGCCCAGCCAAGTAGGCTTTCCTTTCATTGTTACTTCAGTTGTTCAGTGAAATTGATAAAAATATCAGTCCCACTGAGCAGCTGCCTTAAATCCCTGGGTTTGGCAGTCTGATTAGACACTCTCAGCCTGGGGCTCTGAGGCTTCCAATATGACGAGGTGAAGCTTGGAAGTCCTGTTATTATTTGCTGTCTTGGCACTCTAGACGCTGGAAAGTCTTGGTGTCCAGATCTTCCAGGGATAGTCCACCTGGCAAGCCCCCCTAAGATTCACAACCTCCTAGTCCCTTTACCAGGTCAGTCTCTTCATGGGTCTGTCTAGAAGCCCAAAAGCACAGCCAGGAGGCAATCTACCAGTAATCCAGGTAGGATTGCATTGGAATTATGTCTGGGATTCACTGGAGAGTTATATGAAATACTACCCAGTTGAAATAATGAATTGTTGTTTCCTGAAAAAGCTGTCTTTCATCTGAATATTTTCAGCCTTTCAAGCTTGTCAGAGTGTCTGCAATGACAGTCTTCCCAAGTGATCCATGGGTCTTAACTCTCAGGTTAGCTGAGCATGAATATGTCTCTGCCTTCCTTTCCCCCCCCCTGCTCACTCAGTCTCCAGGTCTAAGTCCTCATCTTCCATTGATTCATGCATATGTAGGAATAGGTTTTTTGGTGAAGAAGCTCTTAGCTTTTCTCCATGGCTATAGTGACAATTGCAAGACAGCTTGTCTTCCCACCACGTGTGACTGTAGGAAAAGGATTGATGGCTTCCTGCCACTCAAGTCATTTTGCTTACATCCTCATACAAAGCTGAAGCCAGCAGGAGCCGGAAATAAAAGTACTTCATGGTCTTGTGACTATCAGCTGAACTTTACTCCTTCTAGAGACTAGGTTAAACGTTTGGGTTTGTTTTTCTTTTTTTCTAAATTATTTTCTGGTATTTGACCCAGCTATGCAAGTTTTAAAGATTGCAATTCAAAGGCTTGATTCTCTGTTATCCTTTGGTAATTATTTACTTTTAGGCAAAGTAAGTATTATACTCTGCTCTAGAAGCATTTTGCATTTACTTTTCATTGAAGTGAATACAAATTCAAAGCCTCTATATTTGATCTTTACAAACTGCTGATTACAGATTAGAGATATAAAGATAGAAATCAGTCACCTAAACAAAGAAGCTTGGAA
Source organism: Vanellus vanellus (assembly GCF_965231255.1). Taxonomy (NCBI): domain Eukaryota; kingdom Metazoa; phylum Chordata; class Aves; order Charadriiformes; family Charadriidae; genus Vanellus; species Vanellus vanellus. The sequence goes on along the minus strand of NC_138909.1, from coordinate 48,715,286 downwards.
CATATTTAGTCACATGTGAAAACAAAAAACACATAAAACTTGTAAGACTAACAATTGTTGCTTCTCTTCCTTGTGCAATTAGCTAAGAAAACATTTCCAGTTAGATAATATGAATAGATGAGGGGACAAGTCTATCATCCTATGTTTAATTGTCCATGGTACAATGTAATAAATCCATATTCCAAGGAAAGCTTTAGAATGAGATCACTGAATATATTTCAGAGTTCTGAAATTATTATTGATTCAAGGCTGTTTTTACTGAATTGTACATGTGCAAAGAACACTTCAGATTAGAAAGCAGCCCAGTGTAATATAATAATCTGCAGAATGCTATCAATAACAGCCTTTAAGGCCACACTCCCATAATTGAAAAACTGTGTCACATTTACAGTGAGACTATTTATATTACATTCTACTTGGTGATGCATGCAGACATACATATTGGTTCCCTTCTTTCCTTCCTGTTAGAGATTTAGTGATAGCTGCTGCAGTGATTTAATTCATTAGATCTTGATGTCACTGGAGTTTGTATGCGTTTGGCATCATAGAGAAGTGTTAGAGCAGGATTTCACCTTTAAATCCAGAAAATTAATTGGGACGGATGGTTCCTAGATCAGGCACCAACTTGGATTATCTTCGTCTCCTGTTGAGTTCCTCTCCCAACAACATATTTCTGTTTGTGGCACTTACCACAGTCATATATATACCCAAGACTCAAAGTAATCACCATGATGACTTTAGTTATTCAGAGTGCATGTTGCTTTTCCACATCTCTGCTAAGCTGTTTCAAGGTCTTCCCCACTCTCTTTCCCCCAGTCCTCTCCCTCTGCCCCCTGGGATTCTTTAGCTCTTAAGAAATATTCCATAGCAATGGCAGTGTATTTCAGCAATGCCCACTATGTGTTAGATCAATCCCATCAACTCAATTCACATAGGCAATCAAACAACTATCTGATGGTAATAACTTTTCATCACTGATGACCTGGACTACATTCAAACTGGTTATTTTGTGATGCTTTAGGACTTATTACTGACATCCTGAAATATGCAGCCTTGTTGAAACTGTTGTGTGCATGACTGTGAAGGTAATTTCTTTGTCACTGTGGTTATATATGCCCCAATTTCTTTAAAGAAGAGGTTACCTCTGGTACTTGCCAGAAATTATTAGAGAATGATGTGCCTTGAAGAAGGAAATTTTCCACTTAAATTGTTGACAACAGCTGAAAGTTTTGTGAAAATATCACTTTAATCACAAGTATTATAAAAAAAAATCCCCAAATATTTCACTGAGTTGAGGCTGTATATATTCTGCGTCTGTCGTGGTTGAATGCTTTCCAGCAAATTGATCAAAGTACTTTGGTTTGACTTAACAGCACAGTTTATGTCACAAACTGATCTGTGAGCACGTAATTTCACAAGATATGTAACATCTCCCACATTTCTAGTTTGGTATGTAAAGAATTGTGGGATCCTTCCATAGAAATGAATTTTCAAACTGAAACTAGGTGGATTTACAGGGGAAAAAAAAAAAAGAAAAAAAAGCCCACTTAATTTCTCCCAAAAGGAAGTGAATTAGGGATCATGTTGTTTAATCCCACTGCAGATATGATTGCCAAAGCATCTTGTTTGGTCTCTCCATATTGATATACTCTTCTCAACTGCCCGAGTATTCCATGTCATAACAACCATTTTTCACAAAATCATTGAGGTGACTTTTTACTTATGGCTCTTCCCAGCCACAACAGCTTCCACTGCCATTCAGTGACCCTTCTCTTCTGCTACCATTCAGTGACCCTTCTCTTCTGCATCTTTTACATTTCTCTATTTTTAAATGGTGCACATAAGTTTACAGTGGAGAGCCAAACTTATGTAAATAGCTATTTTGTGCTGATCATGAGAACACGCGCTTTGACAAAAGCATATAGTCTGCAATGCTAGATTTATTTGTAATATGATGAAGATGGGAAGGCAAAAAAAGAGTGCATATGTAAACCGAATAAACCGACCATTAACTTGCAATTAATACAACTACTATGGTTTTGCAATAAACTGAATATAAGAAATGTACATGAAGAGGTGTAACAATTACTGTAAAATCATTTGGGCAGGATCACTGTTTCAGAAGTAAACTCCAGCATAAATGTGCAATGCAGAACTGCCACCAGCTAACTACAGAAAACCCAGTCATGCTTCATTGGTTTCAGATATATTTGAAATGACAGAAATTGACTGCCTCCTGGGTTAACAAGCAGAATAATAAATTACATGCCAGCTCATTTTAGACAAGGAAAAGGGCATCTTTACCTTAAAGAGGGAGATAAAAAGTTTTCAAGTCCAGTATAGACAACTGGCTGCTTCATGAAAGCAAAGTGAATGTATATTGTTAAGTGGTTTATAAGCCATATTGCTATGCCAGCAGAGACCACTAGCACCTGCTCTGGATAAGTTATGTAGAGCAAATCAAGGTTCATGATCATTTATGTAAATGCAAGTCAGAGTATGATGAATGCAATCACCATTTTCTGAGCTTTTGTTTTACAAACTGGCTAGTATTTGTATTTCAATGATGAGGATGTTTTGCTGGCATTTTCACTTTCTTGCCAGGTGATTTTAGATAAATGTTAAATTTGATGTAAATCACTACAGTTTGCCAAACACCGAAAATGTTATCACTTACAATATAGAAAAAAACAATTTATTGAAAGTATTTTAGTGGGTATGATCTGTGGAGTTAAGGACTTTCTCTGATGTGACAAAAGTCTATTCAGAATAGATCTTATTCCAGAGAAATCATTCAACAACTTGTGCATGAGCTGGTTTTCCTATATGGGACTGGCAGATACTCCACTATATGCAACACGTAGCCCCGAGGAAAACCAAGATGCCTCGCGCTAACAGTATCAGAAAACGGGAAAGCAGAAAGGAATTCCTAACTTGGACGGTTTGATTTTCCTAAAGTCTCATTTTTCCTGAAACAGTCACCCATCAGTAATGTAATGAAAATAATAATAAAAGTATTTTGTTTTCTTAAAGCACATGTATACTGGGACGCAAAATATGGGTGTTTATGTTGCTGCAGGGCTTTAATTTTCTCTCTCCATTCTTTAAATATTTCTTTATTTTCTCCTTGGGCAAATTTTTACACTGTTTTTTAATTGTTCATATTGCATTCTTGAAAGCAACTCTTTTTCCTTTGTTTCCAATGTTTTTCTTATAAAAATGACCTTGTCATATTAAAAAAAAAGTCCACGGAAAAGGCTTTTGCTCAAAATATTTGCATTTATGTTATGAGAAAAAGAAAGAGGAGGGAAGCCAAAGGAGCTTCAATTTTTCATAATTTAGAAATGCAATAAAAGCATTAGGTAGGATTTATTCAATTATCTGGATGTGTAACTTATAAAAGTACCTTATCTAAGTTTACTTATCTTTTCACAAAACCTGGAGCTCATTTATTCTTAAAGATTCAGAAAGTAGCTTCTGACCCATGCTGAACTTCATCAGCTTCCGCAGTGGGATATGGATTGATCAAATTATTAGGAATAATAAGTAGAATGAGACTGTTTACATTTAAGAAACTACTGAGGTTTTGTGGTGTTTTTCCTTTAATTTTGTCACATTTCCACCATCGTGATCTTAGCCATTCTTGGGATCTTTAGACCAGGACTTGACTATACTAAAAAAAAAAGGAACAGTATTTTCTTCACTGTAAAGAGCACTAAATCAAATATGAAAATACTGTCCACAAATAAATATCAACAGAGATATGAGCTTAAGGAAGACAATGAAATGCTATAGGCTAGCATGACAAGCAAAAGTCCTAGGGCCTCAGAGGCTTAACTACTAAGAGAGGATATATATAACTTGATAAAGGAATATTCTTCAATATGGATGAGAGCATAGAAAAGCAACCTTTAAAGTTTAACAGGTAGGTAGAGAGGACATCCTTCAGGGATGACTAGTGGTGGAAGCTGACTGCTTGCTTAATACTCACTCTGAGTGAATAAATGAGTAAATCAACCAACCAAACCCCCTATTTTATGTGATACAATGCCCCTTGCATCAGGTATGGGACTCCACACAAGGAATCCATCTGTGCTAGAATGAGGGCGGGATCCTTTCTTCCTTTCTTTCCCTTTTTTCTGCCAAAGCACTCATCAGGTATTACAGAAGTTGACAAATTTCCTCTACCTTCTTACTAAGATGCTTATTGTACCTGTCCCTGTGCTCAGTGATCCACAGAAATATTTGAGGATGGAATTGTCCTTGCCAAACAAAATGCACTTGGGCAGCTGATAAAAATGGGAAGGAACAGAGAGAGACATGTAAGAGAGGGCTGTGGCACCATGAACCCATCTTTTGTTCCAGGTGGTGGCTGGGATTTAACTGACTACTAGGAAAAGCACCATCATTAGACTCCTGTGGTCTGGTAAGCACATTGTTCCACTCAAGATTGCTACAAAAAGACCTAACTGAAAAATGTGACTATTTCCTATGCCTCAATTACTCTATCAACACTTTCCTTGATAGCTAAAGCAGATAAATACGTTTTAGGTTATGTGCCTCCAATTGTAATGATTTTTATGGAAACTGCACATAGCAAAATTTGAATATGACCTAACGGTTTAGTTTCAAAATACCTAGAACAATCTTAGAAAAAATGTATATTATTTTTTCATGCCTGATTCCGAGTTTTCCTCAATATATTAATCCTGTTGTGATATGAGTCACCTCTTAGAAGAACCAAATACCTGCATTTCAGAACAGAGGAGACAAAGCTAAAGTGAACACCCACATATGCTCTTTCAAATGAAATTAGTGATTGATGTTTTTATGTACAAAAATTTAGGGAACAGCTTCTGTAAGTGAAAAAACATGCTAACACTAGCACAAACACAAAAGTGTTTTTTAATAACTTTTTACTTTTAATATGCGTATGTGCTATCTAGAGGCAACAAAGTATGTTTGTGGTTAATATATAATCTAATCTAAAAACAAACATTACCACATGATTTGCAGGGGCCAATGCTTGACATTGGTCTAATGCTAAACAGTAGACGCTGTTGGTGGATGCTGAACCACCCTAAACAGTAATGCTGAACCACCCTTACTCATTTTTTCCTGTGAAGAGCTGATTGTCGTTCCACAGCCTACACTGTGTTCATACAAAAGGGCCGGTAATCAACATGTTTTGAATAAGCAAATAAACTGTTCACAAGTGACTAATTCCACAGAAAAACCGGTCTCAATCTACTACATCCATTTATCACTCCATTTTTCCCATAGATGGTGGCAAACCATCCCCTTAGAGATTACTAATGCAATGAGTGAGTATGAACCACTCCATTCCATGTATTGACAAAGTTATTTAGAAGAGATGCTTCAGCCATTAGGATACACGGGGGAAATTAAAAGTGTTCAGTAGTCCTCAACTTTATACTTTTACCAGTAATGGCAAAAATGTGCTGTAGTATAATCATCAGGGGAAATTCAGTGCAAGAGGCAGATCTTATCTCTGTAGCGCTTCCTGTTTGCATATATAGTTATGCTCCAGAGACATGTACATTATAGCAGATCCTTTTGGTCCTAGGTCACTGATGGGATGAATTAATGAAGTCAATCCCATGAATCCTAGCCATGAAACTTTCAAACTGATAGTCCCACTAAAAGAACTGGAATTAACACAGTGTGGTAGATATAGAGACAATAAAGATAAATACAGTATTATTAGGAGTGATGTAGTATAAATGGTTTAGCCTTTCAGATTCACAAATCACTTCCGTCGCCATTTGTATGTAGGCCAAGCAGGTTTTAAAACTGTCTACATATATGGTTCTTCACAGAAAATAAATATTTAAACAGAAATACTACTGATGCAAAATTAAAAGATACACTATCTAATCAGCTCATAAATGATGATAATAAATATGATCTATGTACATAACACTTGATTGTGTGAACAACAACAATAAAAAAGCCAGGACTGAACTTCACCATCGCTCCGGTGAAACACAGCCAGCTTTAAGAGTGGATGCCATGACTATTTCAAACTCCACAGACACAGTGAACAACCACGTCACCTGGGATCAAAAATCCCTGCTGAAATCACAATAAAAGTATCAGTCAGCACAAAGTAATTTTGGGGAACACCAAAGCTGTCTTTAGCATGGATCTCAGATGTTTCATGTGGTCTTGGGGCATATCAAAGTGGATATTTTCACCTTTACATCCTTCTCCCTCAAAGATCCATTTTTAACGAGAAAGAAGTGGCAACATATGTAAATGACACAAAGCGACTTTGCTTAATCTTGTCTGAGGGGGACCGAGTGGACTTGTCTGAGCAGTGACTGCTATGATTTTTTTTCAAACAACTACCCAAGATCTGGCAGCCTTTCAGTGTTGGACGAGATGAATAATGTCTTCCTACTGTATGTGCTACAGAGAAGCCAAGTTGTTTAATTAACTCAACATAATCATGGCTCTCTGTGCTTTGTGCTGAGATGACACGGCTGCTCAGAACACTATTGTTTAGTTTTAGACTGCTACTTTATTCTATTGCTTATTATTTAAAGAAACAAACTTAAATCAAAACTTATTTTTCTACTTCATGTATAAAAAACATTTTTACCTGGTCCTTTTACATTCTCCCAAACCTCCTCGGGGATGATATAGAATAAAACTTTTTAGAGAATAATTCACTTTATCCAGAAGCATTTTTTTCAGGAGGAAATTTAACAAGCCATGAAAAGCTGCACCTCAGACAGCTTGCGTTTGACAACAATACTTCCAATCAATCAGCTTAATTATATCTTACCAAAATACAGCGTTCTTATGAAGGCATCTTTCAACCTTCTGCAGATAATGATACTTTGGAGTAACCACTTTACTCCTCCTAACATAGTGACTGCATAATAAGGAAGAAGAAGAAGAAGACAAAAAAACCCCAGCACCAAGAAAAGCATGAAAACAACATTAACAACACAAATCAATTCTTTTAAAACAGAAATCATTCTATACATTTGTTTGGTGAAACTTAGTTAAATGCTTTTATCCAAATACTCATTTTGATGAAGCAGCATTTTTTCAACTAACAGGATAAATTTGGAGTTATTTTGTAGAAAAACATAAGCACTCCTGCTTTTCTCAGTTTCAAAATGTATATTCAAATAGAAAGGTTTTTTGGAACAAAGCTTCTCTGAATCATGGATTGATTCAGCAAAACTAAAAGAGGAAAATGATCTTTGAAGATAAAACCTTCTTTTTCATCTGTCTAATAATTTGCTTCAATTGGAAAGACAAGTCCATTGTGATATGGCATAGTTGGAAGCAGATATGCCATGGTCAGACAGGGAATTTCTTTTATATATATCTATTTCCTTTATCACTCTGCATGAAATAAAGGAAAGCTGAAAACAGAAACTACAAAACAAAATAGTAATTTATAAAATCAATGTACTACCTTATCAGCTTTTACATCAGCCTTTTTACACCTTTTTAGTCAGAAAAAGATATTTGCAGTCCACCCTTCTACTTTTTTTAAGACTACTTGTTCATCCTCTTCTCCTGAGTACTTATAATGTGAAGAAAAGCAGCATCTTTCTGTAAATTTTATTTTACTTTTTCCCCTTCGCATTTTCTAAGCTCTTTTTTGCATCAAAGCTGGCTCAAGTTTTCTCAGAGGCCTATGCAAAAATCAATTTTGTCCCGTCTCCAAGCAGGCAGGGTTTGGCACAGAGGCCCAGGGCAGCTGCTTCCAGGGGTATGGCCTTGCAGCCCCGCAACTGCAGCCCCTTTTCTGCTTACTCCCATTTCTTCCAGGCAGCATTGGCTGCTCCCAGTTTGGCTCTCCTCAGCTCTGGCGCAGATAAATAGGGCAACAGGGACACGGCTCTTTTATTCCTCCCTACCCAAGCAATCCATTGCCCTCTGCAGCTGCCAGCTTTGCCCATGTCTGCGTCCAGCTCTGATTAGCTTAAATTTTGCCTGTATTTATCTCTAGAGTTAACGCCCAAAGTCAAAGAGGATTTCAGTGGGCTTTGGATGAATTCTGTATATTAAAATGGAATCTAGGGCCCCCCACCTCCTGGCCCGGGTGAGCTCCCAGGAAGAAAGCATTAATTAGTATCAGCCACACCTCTGGTATTCACAACGGTCTCCCTTTGTCCCTTTGGAAAGGCACAGAAGCCACTATGCCAGGATCAAGAGCTTGTATAATCTGGCAAATTAGTTAGGGAACTTGAACTTTAGGAGTCCTGTAGGACCAGCACACATCAGGGTCTGGCAGGATTGAAGTGATTTGGAAATCCTTGTTAGATGCTGTGTCTCTGCCGCTCCTCAGGCAGCATTGCTATACAGGGTGTATTGTTCCAGGATGGGATAATATTCTTTTATCTCTCCAAACGTCTTCTTCCCAAGGCTCAGAATCATCTTCCAGGTTGGGTTTGTTTGTTTGGGTTTTTTTTTTAATCAATAATTTCTGTTTAATATATATTAAACTGAACATATATTTTCTATAATTAGATCAACTTTGAGCTTTGTCCTTTGTCCTTTGTTCCCAGTGCATGGGAAGACAAATTGCCATACAGCGCAAGGTCAGTGACTGCGCACACCACCTTTCATGTATCCTAAACACTCCATAATCAGACTAAAACATTAATGGGCTTTGTACAATGAAGGGATACTGCAGCAGCGTGTCTAGGACATTACAGAGCAGATAGATCTAAATAAACTCTGTGTGGGAAAAACTCACAGAATCACAGAATGGTTTACGTTGGAAGGGACCTTAAAGATCATCCAGTTCCAACCCCCCTGCCATGGGCAGGGACACCTCCCACTAGACCAGGCTGCTCAAAGTCCCATCCAGCCTGGCCTTGAACACTTCCAGGGATGGGGCCTCCGCAACTTCCCTGGGCAACCTGTTCCAGTGCCTCACCACCCTCAGAGTGAAAATTTTCTTCCTAGCATCTATTCTAAATCTCCTCTCTTCCATTTTGAAGCCATTACCCCTCATCCTATCACTACACACCCTTGCAAAAAGTCCCTGTCCAGCTTTCTTGTAGGCCCCCTTCAGATACTGGAAAGCTCCTATAAGGTCTACCCAGAGCCTTCTCTTCTCCAGGCTGAAAAACCCCAACTCGCTCAGCCTCTCCTCATAGGAGAGGTGCTCCAGCCCTCTGGTCATCTTTGTGGCCCTTCGTGGCCATTTGTGGCAATGAGAATACACATGCTCAATTAGCCTAATTCATCCCAGTTCTTCCATTCAATGTGTGTCCTTTAACCTTCTACAGTCATCAGTCATTTCTGTATGTGTGCATAACTTTTACAAGTCCTAAAGAGGCTTCTACTTTCTACACAAATATCCGTTTGTGAAACATATGGAGAAACTTGTTGCTGAACCTTGGCTTTAGTGTGAATGTTTCCTTTTCTTGTGCACCTTGTGTAGCACCAAAATCAGATTCAATACCAGAGCTATTAGATGTGTAAATAAGATTTCAGTCAGCTTAGAAATTTTTACACTGATTATTTTCTCCTTTTGTAAATGGTGTGTCTGATTTCCTAACTTACTTGCTGAACAATTATTCAGTAGGTATTTATTTTTTTTCCTTTTTTATACTTTGAATAGTTCCAACTTTGGCAGAGTAGTGACTGTCTTAAAGCATGAGGCTCTGTAGCTGAGAAATATTTAGGAAAAATTAAAGTCACCATGGCACTCAATGTACTACAGTGGCATTGCAGGAGGGATAGTTTGGTCCTAAATGTCCAACCTCCACTGCCAAAAGAAATCCAGTTCACTCTATGGCTCCAGCACACTATAATATTTTCCACTGCTACTATATTTACTTTATGCTAATAAATGCCATTGCCAGGGAAACCACCTCTTTTCCCACTAATCAGGCTATGTTTAAAAGGCAGTAACTTGCAGAGATTATAGGGTCATGGTTAAAACCTCATCCTTGTGTGTAGGTGATATTTTCTCCTCCAGGTGGCTCAGTAGAATTTGCCTGCCTTTGTCCAAATGAATATTTGATCTACTATTCCCAATTGAAAAGTTTTCAATTTATCTCTTGCTAAAATATTTAGCTTGATTAAAGTATGCTTTGGTACACAGGTAGAATTTCTTTCTGCAAAAGCTGGGTGACTTGACTGATGTCTCTCACATCTCAAGGGAGTAACACAAGGAGGCACGTAGCATGCACACTATGTTTTTTGTGGATTCTCTCATAGACACAAAAAAAAAAAAAATAAAAAGCTCTAAGTACCTCCCTTGAGAAAAAAAAAACCCTAAGAATAATAAAAAAGAGCAAGACAGTTTCTTAGCTGCTGAGGTGGCCAATCTCACCTCTTTTTTTACATTTTCCTCCTGAGTAGTTTATAGAATTCACTGCTTAACGATCATTATTATTTAACAAGGGTTCCTTGCCTCAGGTGACTAACTCTGTACTCCCAAAGGGGACCCTCAGGGACTAATTCAAGGCTGCAAATTCACTAGAAAGCTGGGCAGCCAATGTGATGTTCAGCAGTGAGCAAACTGAATTCTTCTGACAGTCAAGCTCTAACTGGAGCTGACACTTTATTTTCTAGAAAGAAAATCTGGATGACAAGGGCGATTCCATTTGTAACTCAGTAGAACCAGATCTTCCTTCTAGAATGCTGTTTGCCCTGTGCATTAGAAATGCAGTAATGTCTTCTTCCATTCCCTTCTCTCTGTAAATAGATCAGTTGTCAGTAGTGAGGAGATTAATTCTTATTGACTTTCATCTAAGTTTTGAGCTCTTCAATTAGGCAAAAAATTAATTTAAATTATTGTAACTAAATGCTGTGGAAAGAAAATAATATGTAATTGGATTAGTTCTCAGTTTTAGAAAATTCTGATAAATCCATAGACTTTTCTCCTTCTTTTTCAAAGATCTGTAGGTTTACTTCAAATTCAAGTTGGACTAAAGGGAATTAAAGATTTCAGTTCTATTGGTTTACATGCACCTGCAGCAAGTATAACTCTTTTGGGCATGGAAGGATACTTTTGCTAAGAATTTGGTGAGTCTTTGTTGAGTTCTGAATAGATCTGATGGATTTAAAGATATATTCTGCTAAATTTTAATAATTTTAAAAAAGGGAAAATGAGATGATTTTGACAGCCAGGATTTCTACCATTAAATCTGAAGAGAGTGTGACAATCAAAAAGACCTGGAACTCCATTTTCCTAGGCATAATAGGCTGCACAGTGCTGCTACAGATACCGTTTCAGAAGCGTAGAGCCTGGATTTGACTCAGAAGTCACTGAAAATATAATTTTCTGTAAAACAGAGAAGATGAGTTAACAGCTTGGGACTACCAGATGTGAAAACTTGTGCCGTTACCGACTGTCATCCAGCTATCTTGAAGGGCGATGCTGCAGCAGAGCTGCAGTATTAATATGAGCTGTTGTGTTTATGCCCAAATATTACCCCATATTTACTCCAACAGGGAGTGGGGAGCTTAGTCAACTTTTTCTTAATGCAGCCATTAAGCCCCTCTCTTTGCAGAATTAGGCAGTCTTTAGTAAGCAGTTGGATAATTAAAAGCAAATACTTTATATGCCTCCACAGCAGGACAATCAAGGACACAGAAGTAGACTAAACATGCAAATTTCTAATGGACTTCTCTGTATGTTCAAGCTTCAAGGGACCTACATGGATGATACCACTTGTATAAAGTATCATAAAACTATCATTATGATTGTTGGTATTGAAAAGATTTATACCGTTTTCTATATGCAAAATGCTGGCTCAAGTCTAGGCAGCACTTCAGGAGAGTTTAAGTCAGGGCAAAGCCTATAGCCAGGACCATGGTAGAGTGGCATAGACCTACCCTGATGCTTGATGACATGGCGGTAATATATGTGTATAATATTCTGTAACTTTGTTTATGTGTCGCCATATTAATGCGGTGACTGTTAAGAAAATAATATTTCAATTAACATTATATGTCAGATAAAATGCATATGTAATGGTTTTAAAATAAAACACCTAAAATCATGTGTGCTTATAAAAATGGCATTTTGTAATTCAGGTATGTTTTTGAAATCTTTACACATGTATTTACATATATAAAATTTCAGCACACTCAAATGAACTGTCCCTTATGACACACTAATGTATTTTCTCTTGTGCTCTGATAACACTGCTAGGTTAACACAGCAGCCTGTGTACTGTGGAAATTAGAACACTTCTGCAGTATGTTAGAAACTAAAGTGGCTTCCTGCTGCTAAGAGAGGCAAAATCCCTATGCTCAGTATTCAGATTTTTCCATAAGGTACCTCCAGGTTATTTAGTAGTTCTCTACAGTTCATTTCCTTCACTCATTCATGCAGCAGGAGATTTGCCTCTCAGTTCCTATCAGTAGAAACAGAAAATAAGATTAACTAAATATTTACATTGAATATTTGGGGGGATTTTATATTTGCTTTTTTTGCCTATTATATGCTTATACCCTCAGTTTTATACTGAATGGCAGATTTTCAGTTTCCCAAGAAGTGTCTTCATGTTAGTTATAATTTACTTGGCAGCTAATATATATTATGTAGGTCATAATGTGTAATTTTTTATTATATCCCTGTAAGTATGTTTATTTCTTGCTGCTTTTTATGTGGCTCTGACAGTTTTGATCAATTAATTCTAGTTTACATGTAATGCAATCATGTTCACTTAAAGCCTGTCAGAAAAAGAAGCAAATGTTAATAAGTATCGCATGCCATATCCTTGCCATATGAAAAGCAAAAATGAATAGCTTCTCAAACCAATATTTAGCTAAAATTTTAGGTAAAGCAATGGCTCTTGTATCCTCCTATTGTTCTTTAACTACAAAGAGAACATCCAGTTTTTTGGATACACAAAAGAAATAATAGGCATAACTTAGGCTGGGCATTTAAATGTGTTCCCAAGAGAATATTCCTTCAGTATCTCTCTCTGTTGGATTGGAGCCTGAAAACAGTGAGAAAAATCTGTTACTTGGGCCTCACTGAAGTTGACCCTCTATTTCAGCAGGTTTTTACAGCAGAATGAAGCCACATAAAACTGTTGGAGCATCGATGGTGTAACCTGGTTAAATCCAGAGTGAAAAGAGCTTCATGTTCTCACCAGCTGCAACTATTACTCATTTTTTCTTTGACAATCCTCCCAGCAAATGGGATTACAGCTCTGTATGGTTCATTTGTGTCTTAGCGGTTACCTTGAATGGTTAAAACAGGGGTGAAATTGGTTGTCATCTTTAGAAACTGCCAGTTGATGTATTTGAGCCTTCTAAGTAGGACTCACCATTGCCTATGGTTTTATTGACAACAAAATCCCAGTGTAAAATTTGGCTTTAGTTGAAAAGCATTGAACCTGTAGAGTCTGGATTGATACATGGCTGCTGGAGTTAGAGCTAGAGAAGACAATTTAAACCTTCTAAAATATGTAGGTTGGTTGCAATGGAGGACCTTAAAATACAGTGGGGCACACAGCCTCAAAACATGCCTGAGATCAAAATATATATCTTTTCAGAAACAGTGTTACTGGTATCGTTTTTTGTTTCCTAAAACGAGGAAGGCAAGGCAGGTATTGCTCGTTCATTCATTTGCTGAATAAGTGTGTTGTTAATGGGACCATACTCAGCACTTTTTGAACAATTTCTTATTGTGAATTTAGAAGTGCTCAAGTGCTTTTGACAGATAATTGTGTTTTAAAATTTAAATACTTTTATGACAAATTTTTGAAGCAGGTGGTGGTTTGATTAATTTTTTAAGAGCCCTGATTACACAAAGAATGTGAAAAGTATAGCATACATTTGTAAGCTATTTCTCAATAAAATTTAAACACTATTTTCTTTGTGAAGAATATGTTGGGACTTGGACAGTAACTTCCATTTTCTTTTTTGCTGTTTGGATGTGTTTAGATGACTTAAAAATATTTATGACTAATATCTAAAATTCATTTTTCTCTGAATGTAGATTTTTAGAAAGCTTGAAGAAGTGTTTTTTGTTTGGTGGTGGTGTGGGATTATTTTATATTTTTCGTGGTGTTCTGTTTTTGTTGTTGTTGTTTGTTAGTTTTTTTTAGTCATGGGAATGATTTAATTATCCAGATTCTCTAAATCTGAATTGAGTTTAATGTTATTCAAACAGTATAGCATAGCAAGAATCTCATATACTCAAATATCAGCAAACCTGATTAAATTGTAAATTATCATACATTTAAATATCCCAGTGGAAAGATTTAGTGAAACCAACTGCTTCACATGGAGTATTGAGCAGTCAACATTATCAAGCCCAAACAACATCTAGGTACTACATAAAGAGTTTGAAAGCAAGTTGTTGATCTGTTGACAGGCCGGGATTAACACATGAATGCCAACATTATACTACTAAATCTGTTGTCTCTGTTCTTGTGAGATTTGGCTTGCCATAAGCCAGCTAGAGACAACGTTTACATGAAATGGTGAAGAACCAGAGGTCGGAGGCCAATAGTGGGATTTGTCTGTTTATTTGAGCCATTTAAGAGTTCAATGACCAGTCAGAGCCTGTACTTTGTATATCTCTTTACAGTAAATGAAAAGAAAAAAGACAGCATAAAAATGCTGTTCCTCCCATCCCTTTATAGCTAAAATAGATATACAGAATAAATTCCCATCTGGTGCTACCCCTTGCAGTGACTACCTTTTAACAGCATGAGAAACCAAGTTTCTTTATGTAGAGGAGAAGTAGGAGGCTTCTGGAGTGGAATTAATGGCTGAGAGATCAAAAGTTGTCTTGATGTAGAAATTTCCTTGAACCAACCAGATTGTTCTAGAGGCAGAAGAATTCCTATAGAGTGGTTAGAATAACGATCAGACTGCACAATAATGTTTCCAACTCTAAGTGATGCACTCATGTCCCTGGGACACAAACTATGGAGCAAAATGCTGACCCCTTTCCTAAACACATCTAACTCTACACTATGAATTTCCTTAGGCTTCTTAAAAGTACAATGGAAAAAATACACAAGTCCTGAAGCCAGCCACATGTTAATGGGGCTGCCTCAAACAGCAAACTCATTTGTTCTGTAAAGGTTGCTAAGAGACTGGTTTCATAGCTATATACTTAGACCACTCATCTCGGACCTGAATGAATGAAATTCAGGTTCTAGTACAGTCTGAGCTCAAATAGTAGATGATAAACTGTTCTGACTCAGAATTCCACAAAGTAAGTTTCTGAACCTGAATCTCCAACACCCCTGGCAAGTGCACTGACATGATGCACAGTGCTGAATGAAATAACTTCTATAAGATTTACATTTCCAGTCTATATTGGTTATGCATTTTTTGCTGTTCATCTTGATGTATCCAATCTGAGCACATGATTCAAGCTGCTGGATACATTAAACTGATCCAAGAAACAGCTACAATGAGTTGTATATCCTTATGTGCGTATAGGTTGAGCTACATACCTACCGGCAAATATCATGCATCAAGGTGACAGATATCCCAGTAATATATGTTACACAGAAGGCAATTCAGTGCCAAAAAAAAGAGCTGGAGGAAAATGTCAGATAATCTATCGCTGGGGATACAAGAAAGGAAAGAGCATAAAAATAAAACAAAAACTACAAAACCAGCTGTTCTGACAATAGCTACACTCCTATTCTAAGACAACTGGCAAAGCACTGAAATAAAATTGACAAAGATCAGAGAAATCCCATAAGGTGGACAAAAAAAGATGACAAGCACAGCACAGTATTGACCACATTAGAATCCATAGTAAACAGCAAGTGCAAAATAGGAGTTGAAAGTATGTCTGCAAAGACATAGAAACAGCTCCCATGGGTGATAAAATATCCCAGCTGACTATGCTAAAAAAAACTTAAGACAAAAAAAATCTGCATTTATTAACCAGTCTTGTACCATGAAAGCTTCGGATTGCCTTTTTTTTTTTTTTTTTTTTTTACCCATAAATGTCTTTGGCCATTACATTTTCTGTAGAATATGAAGTGTTAAACCTCTCAGTGAAATATTTTCCACTGCAGTAAAAAATACATTTCTATTTATAAAATCCCGTTAATACAGATATATTATACACGCACATGCTTAACATACCCACAGAAAAGTAAATTGAAAGGAGTCTAGACTGCAAAATATTCCACCCAGACACTATGAAATGTATGAAATAGTTTTGGTCCAGCAGCCAGAGATTGGCATTGTTGTGTTTTTGCATTACGAGGTGGACCTTAATTTAAAACTTGAACGCTATTTTTTTCAAGCATATTTTTGACTTATTTAGGATGAATACCATAGAGTCATAGACTGGTTTGAGTCAGAAGGGAGCATTAAAGATCACCTAGTGTAACTCCCCTGCTGTGAGCAGGGACATCTTTCACTAGATCAGGTTGCTCAAAGTCAACATGACTTTGAACACTTCCAATGATAGGGCACCAACAATTTCTCTGGGAAACTTGTTCCAGTGTCTCACCATGCTCAAAGTAAAGAATTTCTTCTTTATTTCAAATCTAAATCTACCTCTTTTAGTTTAAAACCATTGCCACTTGTCCTATCACTACAGGCCCTGGTAAAGTCTCCATCTTTCTTAGAAGTCTTCTTTATATAGTGACAGGCTGCAATAAGGTCTCCCCAGAGCCTTCTCTTCTCCAGGCTGAACAGCCACAACTCTCTCAGCCTGCCTTCATAGCAGAGGTTTTCCAGCCCTCTGATCATTTTTGTGGCCCTCCTCTGGATCTGCTCTAACAGGTCCATGTCCTTCTTCTGCTGGGGCCCCCAGAGCTGGACGCAGTACCCCAGGTGGGGTTTCATGAAAGCAGAGTAGAGGGGTAGAATCACCTTCCTCACCCTGCTGGCCACACTTCTTTTTATGCAGCCAGGATAGGATTGCTTTTCTGGGCTGCAAGCACACATTGCTGGCTCGTGTCCAATTTTTCATCCACCAGTATCCCCAAGTCCTTCTCCACAAGGCTGCTCTCAATCCATTCATTCCCCAGCCTGTATCAATACTGGGGATTGCCCCCACCCAGGTGCAGGACCTTATACTTGACCTTGTTGAACTTCACGAAGTTCACACGGGCCCACTCCTTAGCCCGTCAAGGTCCCTCCGGATAGCATCCTGTCCCTCAAGTGTATCAGCTGCACCACTCATTTTGTTGTCATCCACAAACTTGCTGAGAGTGGAGTCAATCCTACCATCTATGTCATTGATGAATTTATTAAATAGTACTAGTCCCAGTACAGACCCTTGAGGGACACCACTTTTTTCTGGTTTCCACTTGGATGCTGTGAAATGACTTGCTGCATTCTTATAATAGCCAGCTAATAAATTATTTATTTATTTTTAGTTGGGTAACAGACATATCAATGCTTTATTTACTGGAAGATGCTCAAATCCTGTATTCCAAACAAAATTGTTCATTTCTAGAGCTATATGAAAGACTATAATTAGAATATTATTTTCTTGAGAAAGTTATACCAAAGAAGCTTTTTCATTTGCAGAATTTTTGTTGATGGGATTAAATTAATTTCAGTGTGGTTTTTTTTTGGTTCACTGACAAAATCACAAACATCATAGAAAACACAGATTTATTGGTTTTTAAGATCAGTTAATTCAATCTGTCAATTTAGAGATCCCTCATACTTAGTAAGTAGTCACTTAAAGACAGTCACTAGAGAGTGGAGGAAAAAATTTGGAATTGAAGTCACAGTCTTCTTTGTGGTGCCAAAACCTCTTCCAGAGAATCCTTTCCAAAGGTGGATGGCTTATGAAGCAGGTTGCATTTCAAAAGGCAAGATGACAGTCCATGATACTTGCTGTAATACTATAACGATTAGGAAGAATTAGTTTGAACTCCTTCCTCTGCCTGAATTAAGTAAACACTGCATTTCTTACTATCAGACTGTTCTCACCCCTCACGAAACTGCAGCTGTTGACCATATGTAGCAATAACAGTCTACAGCTGTGGGGCTACAGAGGAAAGAGGGACATATAAATCATAATCTAAACTGTTTTCATGCACACACTGGGACAGACGTTCCAGCACCTCTGCAAATAGAGAGTGTATTGTCTCTAAGGCACTGTTGGCTCTCTGGGCTTGCCTGACTTCACTGAAAACGGGCAAACTCTCAGTCTCCTAAGACCAAACTCATTGCCCAGTTGGAGATAACATTACCAGGAACAGCAACAAATATTTCAATGACACAAAGTGCATTATTGTCATGTCTGAAGTCTCTTCACATAGACATGCAGGCAACAAAGCTAGTAAATCTTCAGTTGTATAGGTTTTGTTTGTGTTCAAAGCTGACACAGACACCTTTACAAGGTGATTCTTCCTTTCCTACAATATTTGATATTAGATGATTTACCTTTCAGGGGTGCCTATGCTTGAGATGAGAAATTTAACATGAAAGAGTAAAGCATTTTCCCCTCAACCTTTTTGGCAAAAACAACTGGAGCAAATACATGTTTAAAACTCTTGTTTTAGTAAAGAAAACCAATGCAACAAAACAAGAGACAGACACACGGCATGGGAAAAATAAGAACAAAAGCCTCTTCAGTCCAAATGATTACTGTTTGATGTTAGAAGTAATAAAAAGACAATCTTGTAGTGCAAAATGCCAGACAAACTCAATAATAGGCAGTGGCATCATCCTGGAATTCTGTGTTTGCAGTTTGATCAGCAGATGGTCATGATATAATTGTCAAGTATATAGAAAAGAGACTAAAAACTTCACCAGCTATGAATTTACAAACTGCAGGCTTTAGTTCAGGTGTTTTTTTTCATCCATCAAAAAGTGGAGCTGCAATATTTCTGAAATATGCATTACAAGATTTTAGTAGAAGTCTGCTGAATATTTCATTTTCAATCATCTGAAATAGTTAAGTTACAAAAGAATGCCTTTAAGCTGAAAAATTTAGCTTTAAAAGAACAGCCCATTTTGGGGAATGACCAATGCTTTCTTTCCATTTTTGTGTTTCCAAGAGGACACTTTTAACAGCTGGCTTTGCAGTTTTTATTTTTTAGTGTTCTGTAAGACCCTGCTTGCTGAATAACACTGCCAGTTACCTTCACACAATCTGAACCGCAAATATTTTATCACCTAATGGCAGAATAAGTTATCTTAAAAAACTGCTGGCTGCAGACATCTTTGTTGTTACCTTGGAAGCAAGTATAAAATGTCAGGTATGCAATAAACTAATTTCAAAAATATCTAGGACCAAATGAATTGGTTAATTGTGATATCTTGGACAGGCTGTTATCATGGCACTTAGGCCTGAATATACCTTAAATGCACTTTCATTTATCTGAGTTTCAGCCACTATAAGTAAAGAAGTCTTAACAGCTTTCCTCTGGAGATGCTTCTTGCCACTGACCACAGAGGGGAATCTAGGTGCTTGGCTTTGGATAGAAAATTCTAGAAACTTCTAGAAAAATTAAGCCAGCCGAGATGAACACCACCCTAGGTACAGAAATCTTCAAAGACATAACCACTTTGGCTTGGATTCAAAAGTATATTGCTCTAAGCAGTATGACACCTAACTATTAAGTTCTTTTTCTTGGCGGGGAACTGGTGACACTTAGTGCAAGCACCGATGTTGACAAACTACCACATTCAGAAATGCTGGGAACTTCCAAGAAATCAGATGTACATGTCACAAAGAAATTGTTGAGATTTTATGTCTGTTGTCTCATTTGGGCATGATACTGAGATTGCTAAATTTGTACAGCAGGCAGCCTGAAAGATTCTCAGCCACAGTCTCTTGAGACCCATTGACTCCCAGATCTTTCAGAGAAAGTCCCTGACAAATGGGGACTCTGCAGTTGTGAGAGCCACATCCTAAGGCAGCCTTTAAAACCTACCATTACTGAAATTCAGATGAGATTGTTGCCCAAATATATTTGTGTGTCTGAATGTCAGCAAAGCCCAATATTTACAGTGCCTTTTCTCTTGCGACTGTAGGCATTGCCATTAGCAAAGAATCAGACTTTTTTTCTTTAAATCCAGAATTCTAGGGCTTGATCCTCCATTAAGTACCATAACAATGAGCTCAGAAGTTTAATTACATCATCTGCAAGAACTCTCATTTATTGTATTGGCTTCATATTGATTTCTTATCATATTCTTTGCACATGCTTTATTAAAAGAAAGAGTAAGCAAGGACTTCTTAATTTACCTTCTCTGTGACATTCATTACCCAGTATGGTTCTATAACATCTTGCCTTAAACACTTCAAAACTAAACAGTCTTTCCATGCCCTCAAGAACTTCATCAGGCTTCTTTGGACCCCTTCCATTTCTGCTATATTTTTTTAAGGTGAGATAATGGAGAATGAACAGCATTACATAAGGCCAAACCAGGAAAATATGTGATGATATTATTATAATTTCAAGTTTATTTTCTAGACCTTCTTTAAATGCCTTTATGTTCTGTTTGTTTAATTGCAGATACACAGTGAATTATCTGCAAGGACTTCAAGGATTTTTCTCTGTAATGATTTGAGCAGCATTCTAGCTAAGTTCCATTGTATGCTTGCTGCTATATTAAAGTTTCTTATTTTCGTCTCCACTGTTCATGCTCTGTCATGCCACACTTGCCTTAAGTGTGTCTAAAAACTATATTTTAGTGCAACCATAAATTAATAACATTAATATAAGTACAGAAAAGCATACGATCTGCAGAAAAGAACCATAGATAAACAGATGAGGGCAGCATTAGAAGTCAGCTCCCTCCACCAAACAGCATCAACTAGAACTAAATCATTGCTGACAAATGTTTTTCTAAATGGTTGTTTAAAACTCCAATTAAGAATACTGCAACACTTTTGCACAGGTTTTTCCAGTGTTTAATCTCTGTTACTAAGGCACAAGTTGAAGCTCACTGGTACTTGTTTCAATCCAGTGAATATGTAGTTCTATTGCTCTTTGTAACACTCATTAAGCACTTGAAGATTGTATTTTTTCAGTCTTTTCTTTCCCTTGAACAAGAAGACTCTATTTTTTCTACCCTTTGTCACAGAAAAACATACTAGTTGATCACAGTAGTCCTGGTGATCTTGAAAATATTAATCGGTAAATTTAGTAGATCTTTCTGAAGGATATCACACGTGTCTGATCTTCATTGACTCAGAAATTTTCTATGTTCTTGAAAATGTTCCTGCTTCATGAATAGCACTGATAACTTATAGCCACACCACTTTAAAACAAATATGCCTACAATTGTCTATGCCATAAGCAAGTAGAGAATAAGGTTTTAAAATGCATGTCACACTTGGGATATGTTCCTATATTGGGTTCCCAAACTTAAGTTTCCTGATCCTGTTCTTTCCCTCCTTAACACAGAATTTCAGATTTTGAGGGAAAAATTGCATTGCCTTAAAACCTAGGAACCTTCAAGACTTAGGGAAAATCTGCAAATTTTGAACTTATTCTGAGAAACTCACAAACACAACGACCTAAATTGTTTTATTGTTGCTTTTTTCAGTTTTCTTTTATTTGCAATGTCAAGAAAATTTCCTTGGTTTTGGAAAAAGTGAATGTTCTTGCTGCTTTGAGAACTCAGTTGTGCAGCTGAATACAGGAACAACAAACAATAGCTGATAGGATGAGAAAGTGTCTCCAAATCATTGCCTTCAGGATTTCATTGTAAAGAAAAGAAAGGTGTCCTAAGTTTGTGAGAAACTTAGAGAAAGTGATTTGATAAAAAAGTACCTACATGGGATGATCACAACAGTAGTCTGAAAGACATAGCCTTGAAATACCCTTTATACGTTCAAGACTCTCAATGCTTCTGCTGATTCAGGATGATAAATCTATATTTTTTAGCAGCTACAAAGAAAATGCACAATGATTCCCAGCAGCTCAATTACAAATCTAGCCTTTATCCCTTTTTATTTCTCATATTTACACAAAAAGGTAAATATTCGCACATGACAGAATAGGAAATAAGAGTCTTAGTAGTTTTATTCAGACTGATGTTATTAGCTAAAATATTTTCTTATACATAAGGAAAAACTTTAAGCTTCAGAAAAGATAGATTCTACAACAGTTTTAATGTTTTTAATGGTTACATCATCTCAGTGTAGGGACTATCTTGCTTTGCCTTATTCTTATTCATTTAAAAGTACAAAAAAGGCAAAAAAGATTCATATTTTCAGTAGCAAAAATTTAATATTTAGTACGCTGGAATAAAACCTAACATCTTTCTATTTAATCTTAGACTATTCTTTGGCAGAGAAGAGAGCTTTAACTAACACCTGTGAATGAAGGGAAACTAAGGCTGCTTTCAGATGACTGCACAAAAGAAATCATGCAAGATACACAATGAGAAAGAGACGTACAAAATGATATATTACTGCAGGAAATATCTGTGTGTGTACCGGACAGAAAAAGCAAAAGAGAGACCTTGAATTGTATATGCTCTGTAACTGGAAATACAGTAAGGAAAGACAAAAAATTGCCTGCTTCCCATTTGATGTTACTGTCCTTTCCACTCCTTGCTAAAAGGTGACTGATAACTGTAAAGTCAGTCTACAGAAGTGTAAAGATTAAGTATACGAACAGGGGCCCTAAGCAAATGGGGCTGATGTCTCCATTTGTACTCAAGGAAGGACCCCAGAAGAAAGATCCACTTCTCACTTCTGTCTGATGCTCACATGCTTCAGTCCAGCATCAGGATTTCATCTCTAATTCAGACTGTGCCAGGGAGAGTCTGTGAGCTCAGCACGTGCCCAGTATCCTGAGATGGAAAAACAAGACCTTGATTTCTTCTACACTATTCATAAACTATCTGAGCAGGCAGAAAAGTTTTTCCTAAGGATGTGGAGCTCTTGTCATACCTCTGGTCCAGAGGGAAGAAGGTGCTTAAGCATTTTAGTATAAGTTTTGAAGAAAGGATTGAGCAAATCCTACTCAGTTTCCTTCTGCTGGCATACACTGGGAGGAGGATTTCCCCCCACAGGAAACTCGTGTCAATAATGTTTACACTGATTTTTCTTCTTCACATTAAAGCCTTATCTAAGGGCTCCACCTGAGATGGGGACCCCTGTGTAGAAACTGTACAAATAGAAGAGATGAACAAAGCTCTCCTGCTAAGAGAGAGACAGCAGCACAGGATCACAACTTCTGCATGGCATGAAATACATATTGGCCTGAGGTCATGACAATCTCAGGGTTAGCTGTCACCTTTTATACCCCCTGAAAATCCACTCTTGCACAGGAAAAATCACTTCCTCAAGCATATTATATCTGAGATTTTATAAAAGTAGTAGTACTATGACATTGACTTTACAGATAGGAAACTGGAACGGAGGAAGATTTATTAATTTGCCTAAGGCTGCAGAATGAGTGCACAATAAAGGAAATCCTGGGGTGAATTTACAGCAGTAAATAAAAATGACTAAGCCCATTCTCTGGCCCTGTGGTAAGAAGCACAGCAAAGTTTAATGGTGGCTGAACTCTTTTATCCCAGACAACAGGGCAGCTGCAACTGGAGCTGGAGGTGCACATTCAAAGGACAAGCCTCAACAGGCAAGCTACAATAACAGAAATTCTTATTAGACATTATAATTAAAATTATTCCCATAGGGAACAGGGGTGTAGAGATGTGACAGTATTCCCGTCCATAGAGATTTTCTAAACTAGACTGGACATGACTGTCTATTCCATGGGATTTGATTTGTATCTCAACCCTTGCATTCATTCAACATTTTACACCAATATTTGGCTGTAGTTTTCCAGTGTCTTGCTACTTGCAAGGCTGTTTGTAAGTACCATTTTAATTCTGCTATGTGCAGTCGAAGCAGCAACATATACAACTTTGCTATTGTCACTGTCATTCCTTGTTTATAGCAGAGATGGGCAACTGACAACCCAGAAGATGCATCCATCCCACAAGACAATTTTGCCTGGTCCTTTGGAATGCAAGGCAGTCAGAAGACAAAAACAACTCATGGTATAGTTGATGTGACATAGAGTTGAGGATGAGACAGATCAGATATGGAAGTCAGGTGAGCTGTGCATCCCATAATATGATTGCATTGGCCTGATCTTCAAGAATGTCATTAGGGAAAAATAAGACCTTTCGAATCCTAAACATGTCCTCTCCATTTTATATCCAGTAGCAGGTTATACTGCTAGACTAGGAAAATTCAGTTTGAAACTTAAGTCTCATTTAGTGAAATTTCTTGTCTGAGGAATGTAACAAAACACAGAAGTGGTACTGGCACATTACAAACCCCACGTTAGTTCCATAAAGTCTTAGCTGACAAAACATGAAGCTAATGAATTGATTAATGCTGTTATCAGAGTGGGCTTACCCTTAGAAAATTCAACAGATCAGGGCACTAATTTTATGTCTTCTCTGCTAAATGAGGTGTGCAAGCTTTTAAAAATTCCCCCTTCACACAGAGTTTCGTATCAGCCAGAAACAGATGGGCTTGTAGAATACTTTAATCAAACACTTAAGCAGATGCTAAGAAAATTCATCAGCAGTGAACCAAAACATTGGGATAAATTGTTACCTTTTGTTTAGTTTGTCTACAGGGAGGTCTCTTAATCATCAATTGGATGCTCCCTATACCTTTCCAAAAATGCTCAGGAGGCAGACACCCTGAAGTTGTGTTGTTTGCAAATTATCCAACATTGGCAGCATCACATTTTCACCCAGATAACATCCTTTTTAATTATGTTGTTCAGGTATGTAAATCGAGGCCCTGATCCTGCAGATAGATCCACACAACTGGGAGGATATAATATGTACATGAATGACAGCAATAGTCAGAATTCAAAACAGGCAATTTTTATGTAATGGTGAGGCCAACGACCGATGAGGCTGAACAATTCTCAATACAAAAGCAGTGACATTGAGACTTAGGTACTTATTCTCTTTTATGCTCTTCTCAATGGACAACCCATTCCATGCGATAATTTAGAGTAGTTTTAGGACAGGGGATAGATGGATTTGCACATGCAGCAGTATCATGTGGGTTCATTCCCCAAATCTGGGCTAGATTATTCATGGCTAAATCTACAGACAAAGAGACATTTTAATGTTCAAGGTTGCTGGTTTAGGGTTAGGCACGTGGGCCTGATCTGACCTCATAACGACTCACTCAGGCTGCATATGGTTCTGGAAACATAAAGTCTCATGACACAATATTTTTGGTGGCTCAGGCCCTTTCTTACACTGCTGGGCATCTAGAATGTCAGTCCATTGATCTACAATATTGCTCAGAGAAGTAGTACTACTGTGTTGTAATGTCCGACAAAAGACGTGAAATATAATTAAATCTTTCTAATTCAGCTATATCCTGGTTAGAGTGGCACCGAGCTAATTTCGCTTCTAATGCCTGGGAAAACTGCACTTTATAAAGACTCTAATGTCTGAATTAGTGAAAATACTTATTTTATATCCAGCTATGGTATGCGGGTTTCAAGGTCTCGGTGTTTTCAAGTTATCCAGGTGCAGGGATGAGGAGGAGCAGGACCTGGGCACTTGACCCAAACTGGCCAACAGGATTATTTCATACCATGAACATCACATTCAAGATATATGAAAAAGTTTGCTGCGAAGTTCTCTCTCTTCTATGATGGCTGCCATCCTGAGAACTTTTTGACCCGGTGCTGGACCCTTGATGCCTTCCCTTCCTCCTGAAGCCATAGCGCTCGCAGTGCCCCACATTTGCTGTCCACTGCTGGGAGTGCACAGCTTCCTACTCATACAGTTGGCTGAGTATAATCCTTGTATATTTTATATTGGTATCAATATAAAATCCAGGATCAATGTTGGTTCTTTAGTGTTATTAATGTTAATTATCTAGTCTTACTCTATTAATCTGCTTCTATTTCAACCCTCAGGTTTCCTTGTTTTTTCCCTGATTCCCCTTCCCAGGTGGGGAGGGGTCATCGGCTGATAGAATAATTCTCTAAATGACAATAAATTGTTGTGGGTTTCTCAAACCATAACAAGCTATTTAACTTTCAGTAATACACTATATCTGACTACCCAGAAGGTTACCCAGCCACTGTGAGAAAGTTTAGTTGTTGATTAAGATGTCTGTAGAAATACCAATGAAACAGTGTCAGGCAAAATGGTTTATATATATACACACATATGGTCTTGAGAAGCCTCAGTTCTGTTGAAAATTATGAGAATGTACAAAAGTGTAAAATTTGGCTCTGTGAATACTCTAAGTATATATTAACTTAGATTAATGGAGTGTACAGTTCAAATTATTCTTTGTATGCAAAAGGTTTATGGTGAAGTTCTTCAAAATGTTGGTGAAATTAAAATATCATAAGGAAGAGCAATATAGAACAACTTTTCTTCTAAGACAAACCTTTCAATTTCAACTCCCTACCCTCCCTACCCAAAGAGAAAATCTGACAACTTTTTTCTTTTACAAACTTCACATTTTTTAGAATTTACATCCAGTTAAGTTTGGTTCCAAAATGTCACATAGAAATTAGAAGAATCAAAAAGTTCATTTCTGATCTATATCAGTAAAATGTTGCAAGAGGACAGTGAAGAATTAATTATTTTAATTCTGGAAAGCAAATGGAGGAAAAGAAAGAGGAAGAACTGACCATTCAGCAAATATTCATTAGTGATTCATGAATACTTCGGGTTACAATGAAATTGTATTTTTTGGCACCCAGCTAAAAATAAATGGAATCTAAAAGCAAAGTGAATGTCACGTATGGGGAGAGTCATCAGGCTAATAAATCTGAAGCCAAGTTTTGAAAGGAAATTTGGCATCCTTCAAGGCACAATGGTAACAAAAGAGTGAAAAAAGGGATAATTAATTTTTAGATACCTTTCAGAAAATTTAAAAGCTATCATCCTTCAGGTTCAAATAGTTTCTTCCCCTCCTATTTTTGTAATTTTGTGAAAGAAGTATGCTGTATTGAGAATATATATTTTCTCTCTTTCCTTTTTCTGTATGTTTCTATTCTTGACGTTTTCTTTTCCTCATTATTTTAAAATGCAAGGCTTCTGAGAATTCTGAAGTGAAATATTTGAACTCACTTTACAAGATCACAGGAGTTTCTTCTTTTTTCATTCCTTCCTTGCTTCATTCTATGATTTAATGTTATCAGGTTGAATGGAATTATTTTTTAATACCTAAGAAGAAAAAGGGGATGGGGAAAAAATAGATATAATTTTAAAAACTTTTACGTAACAGGACTGCGGCTACCTCAAAAAAGTTGCATAAGAACATGTCTCTTCATCTGTGATAAATATTATCTTCACTTCTTATTAAGGAATCAAGTCACTCTCAGAGGACTTTTGAGCAGCTCTGCTTCCTGCTGTGAAGAGCTTAGTGCAGCTCTTAACAGTACAGCAGAGTGAAGTTCTTTGCAACTCACTGTTGCCTTAAGCTGGGTAATATTCTGTTTTGAGCAGCAGCTCCACAGCCTCATTCAGTACTCCTCCTCTCCAAGCAAGGAAAAGTCAGCAGGGCTATACCACTCCATTTCTCTGGAGGCAATGTGAAAATGGATCTTTAACGCCGTTACATGTATGCCTCGGGATGGTCTCTTGTGCAACATCTAGGGGAACTGTCTGGGAAAATGGCTGTCTTCAGTCTATTCCATCTTGTAACTGCATGATTTCGAAAAATTTAAAGACAAGACAGGAGAAAACGATCTTTCACCAGACAAGTTCAGTCCTATAAACTATGGGCAAATCACTTGTCGAGATAGGTCCTTTTATACTGTTAGAAGTTGTTCACTGATACAATGGTGGTGCAACAAGGTTTAATTATTAAGGTATCTCAGGAAATATTTGCTGTGACCAAAACAGTAATATTCCAATAATCATCCCTAAAATGCAGAGCTGGAAGCAATTCTTTGCCTGCATCAGCTGAACTAAATGTTGACCATGCAGAAGAACAGTGACCTCGCTGTCTTTCTGCCATCAGAATGATTTGTTTGCTTGGCACTGAGTGTTAGCATTTCCTTTTCCCCATTTTATGCAAAAATATGTTTGCATGAAAGTATTACAGTTTATGTATAAAGAACACTGTCTACCAATATTAAACTGGCAAAGGACTAAAAGCATAGGAGATATCCTTTATTTAACTGCTCAGTCCAATACAGGGAATGAAAACCAAGACCTAACCTGCAACCCAGCACTTCTTGACAGCTTCACAAATTCTCCATCATCCAGGACTAACCCAGCTATTTCCACATGGCACAAATTAGGGCACAGAAGGATAGTAGGTAGGTGTAGACTCCTCCATCCATCCACCCATCCATCCATCCATCCCTGTCTCACTGTATCCTTATGTCATGATCAGATCATGAGAAAAGCAGAGAGAGTTCTTCATACATCTATATCACTGTTAGGTGGGGGTTATATTCTGTGTTATATTATCAGGGAGAGATCAGAAATGTTTCCTGACTCTATGTGATCTGGAGTTGGAAACCAGACCCATTCAGTCCAGAATTTATTTGTACTCTTGAGTAGAGTAGATACATAAGCATTAATCAGTACCACCTACCTCAGGGTCAGGATAGCTTCTCTACTGCCCGTTGTTGTCACACAGATGATTTTCTAAATTAAGTTCTCAACACTGTTGTTCAGAGACAGTTTTTCTTTCTTTGCAGGTAATTCTCTGGCCAATGTTATGCAGTAGGTGAGACTATGCACAATGAGAAGAGATCCTTCTATAAACCTGTTCATAGGTTGGATTCTAAGGTAAGTAAAGGCACACATTTCTTACATAAATTTTCATCCTGCTTATCCTCTTTCCTCCTTTAATTGGCCAACGCTGAGTTCAGCATAGCTAGGTTTATTACTCCTTCTCCATGTTATATACTTGTTTACCTAAGAGGCTACTGCCTTCATGCTGAATTATCCAGTTGGACTTCTCAGGCAGCCAACTCTCACAATGGTTAACTTTCAAAACGCACAACTCAGCAAGCAAAGAACAAAAATAGAGAGAAAGCCTTAAGTACTTGACTCTCTGCTTTAATCGCACATCTCAGGCTTTTATTTTAAATGCCCAGAGAAGTTATCTTTATTATACTGTTTAGCTTAAGTGTTGCTCCCAGATTAATATCTAATTTAAAAGCAGCTATCATTTTCCCCTTGTAGAAATTATTTTTCATAGTAACACCTTCAAAGTAGCTAAAAATATCCTTGCTATATAGAGCAATAAATGTTTGCAGGTATGAATCCCATTATAGTTTATGGTGATTAAAACATGAAATAAGACTTGGTGTTTGCTCTAATTTGAAACAGACAGACCTAAGAGCAAGTAATGATATTTATGTCCCCTTTACCTCAGGGCTTCAGCATGTGAGGGGATAGCTAATGTCTTTTTGAAAAGAAACTTAGAAGATATCAGATATCAGGTTTGCTGTTATCCTCCTCTTTACCTCTCATATGTGTTTCATTAACTATTCTGACCAACACACTACCAAAGAAGGGGTTAAGATAGTCAGCAGAGGATGACAGGTTTTTAAGAGAAGAGAAAACCTGGGGGCATCTGTCCTTCACAGTTTTTTTTTTCATATATTTTCTTTTTTCCTGCAGCAGCATATATATAAAAAGATTAAATGTGCAGGCTAAATGGGAAAGCCTCCAGCATGCGCTAGTCTCCTATAAAACACATTTCTTGGGTTTGGTTTTTTTTTTGTGGGATTTTGGGGGTGTTTTTTTTCTGATTTTGTTTGTTTGTTTTTTTAAAGGAAAAAACCTATATGCATACCTCAAAGAAGAATCTGAAGGATCTGTGTCAGGTTATGTTCTCACAAGAGCCCTGAAGCACGCCTATCAATCTGTGTCTACGCCAGGCAGTAATCAGCTATAAAATACATTACGTAGGGAAGATTTTCCTCACACTAAGCTATTCTTAAACACTCATGCAGAAAACTTACAAAAAGACTAACACAGCTTTCTTCAACAAATGTTCTGAGATAGGAAGTGATTTCATTATTCATCTGTGCGGCTTTTACTGTGTACTGAGATGGACTAGAAAACCTTACACAGACAGGCAATTAATAGGTGATTATCCTAAAGTCCTTGCTTAATGCCTTTCAGATTTGTCATTTCACTGTGATTGTGGGAATTTGTTTAAGTCTTGGTTAACAAGACCAATTTCAACATGTATTTCGTATTCAGGGAAACAAACTAGAACTAATTTCAGGCATAAGGGCTCAGTTATATCGCAAGGTAGATGTACCTGAACATATCTGGCTATTTCAGGCTTTTGTCTATGCTTTTTCCATAGTGCTAGTGATAAGTGGATATGGGCTTTATGAGAAGGGAAAAAAAATACAGAAAAAAAAACCCTTTCATAGCTGCATAGTCACCACATGAAGCAGTTACTTGCGCCGTGGGCTACACGCCATGAATCAAATTCACTTGAAGTCGGTGGGAGTTTTTCAGCTACTGCCAGACAGCATTGGCATGGGCCCAAAAGCACACAGTTGTGGTATTTAAAAATACTTTGAACAAGTACAGTATTATGGCAAGAGCTTTTCTAGGCTCATACTGACCAACCCAAGCTGTAATAAGGGAGTCGGGTATTTACCCCACCCAAATACACATGCTCAGGAAAAAGAGAGAGAGACGGACACACAGCACAAAAATGGGAAAGTGGGAAAGTATTAGGTTCACTTTGTAGTATATCATGGAGAACTCCAATCAACAACAACACTTACTTGTTACTCTCCCACCTATTTTTATGATTAGATAAAAATGATACCAATATTTTTATGTAATGTTGAAACATAAGTTAAGGCGTTCTTGACCATTTAAATATAAATAGGTTAAAACAAAGGCAAAGACTTCAAATAGGGTGGTTTGTTGTTTTGGTTTTTTTTTTTGTTTGTTTGTTTTTTTCTCAAAAGTATAAGAATAATGTTGACAACATATATTGGTTTAGTTGCTGTTAAGTAATGTTTATATTAAGGACTATTTTAGCTTCCCATAGAAGCTGAGAGGGAGCGCAGGCAGGACAGGCTGGCCAAAGGAACATTCTGTACCATGGACATCATGCTCAGTATTATATGGGGATTGGCCAGGGGACAGGGATCGGCAATCGCTGCTTGGGACAGGCTGGGCAATCAATCATTTGGTGGGGAGAGCAATTGCATTACGTCAGTTTATTTTGTATATTCTTTTACTTTTGTCATCATTATGTTTCTCTTCTGTTACTGTTCTACTAAACTGTCTTTATCTCAACCCACAAGGTGATTTTTTTCTCCTTTTTCTCCCTCTTCTACCTACCCTACTTGGGGGAGGTGGGGGGCAGGGGGAGTGAGTGAACAGCTGCATGGTCCGGGCCAGGATTTAAGCACAACAACATGTTTTTGGGCAAGTAAGATAATCTAGGGCATTACACTCTTTTTTCCAAATATTGTGCTCTTGGAAATTTGTTAATGTATTCCTCAACTTTATTTCTCTCAAACATTACAAAAATCACATTGACAGTAATGTTTGTTGTAATGGACACTCACACAGAACAAAAGAGGTCCAAGTTTTCTGGGTACGGATTATCAGTACATTCAAAATGACTAGAGGAAATGGCCTTTATAAGCAAAAGGAAAAATTATCACTCAGATAAGTGTTTCTGCTCATCATGATAACAAGAAAAATAGCTACAATATCAGCATTGAAGACAAGATCCTTAGAAACAGGTGAACTACATTTTGATAGATTGATTTGTTTTATGGTAAGTAGCCAAGATTTCAAAACGGTACAAGATCAAGCTGATTTTTCACTTGACAATTTTGGCTGCAGAACAGCAGCATCTTGAAAGTTTGATGTGGTTTCTTTTGTTCTTTTCTCAAGACTAGCTATTGCGACTAATCCGAAATCTGGTTTGAGAGAAAATCTGAATTATTTTTAAAATATAAATAATTCATAGTTGTTGTCTCTGTTGGATTTTTTATTCATTTCTGAGAATTTGCAGAATTAGCATAGTTGCAGCAGACAGCAGACATTTTGGAGTAGATGATCTCTAGAGGTCCCTTCTAACTCTGAAAACTCCGTGACAGTGATCAATAGGCACAATGATTATTAGAACTGTAGTTTTTGCTATTAGATCATATCTCATTCTATGCAAACAGACCATGAAATTTTGGTGTAGAAGTATGCCAAATTTTTTGGTAAGGCAGATACACTCCATCCCCACAGAAACAATTCAGTTTCATTATAAAAGAATTAATTCAAGTCTGGGATGCATTAAGCGATTATTTGATGCATCACTCTACGGTTCTTTGTGCTATCAGTTCCATTGTTAAGACGACTGTGTGTAGGAAGCTAATTCTAGGAGGAGGTAGCGTTTTTGTTATAAAACTCATAAGGACTACAGCTTGTGAAAATGTCTGCCATTTACCACGTTCATTGACACGTTGAAGAGAACACCTGAAAAATATGAGCTTAAAATGTTTCAATATAGTTTGCTAGCTCATTCACACCCTGTCATGTTCAATACAGTAGTTTTAGAAGTTCAGGGTGCCGGAAGCAGGTAATCATACTCCATGTTGAACCTATGCACTCTTGTTTATTGGCTTACAAACAAAAGCCTATTATTAAATGCAAAGCCAGTATCAGTGCCAAAAGTGAAAGTGAACAATCTGCAACTGAAAAGAAAAAGAATTCTGAAAGTTGGAGTTACTATGGCAATGATGACATGGGCAACCTGCTACAAAAGTGAATAACTTCTCTATTCCTTTATGGTGGGATATACAGGTTGTGAGAACACTAGTGGAATAAACATGGACAAACACCCACAGCCTATCTGATCAAGTATGCTTTGATATCATACACAAGTCTGTCGAGCCTAGGGTTTTGAGCATGTTTAGAAAAGCAACAAGTAAGAAGTACACAGTTCAGTACAAGTTCCGTGTATTAACCTCTCGTGGAGTATAAATCAGTTTATACACACACATGCCACCCAGCATAGTAAATTTAGTTACCATGCAATCTGTACACTGTTTTTACTTGAAATTTTAAGAGATGGTCTCTCAATCAGCTATAGAATTTACTCTGCTCTTTTAATATCTTTTAGTTCAGTCCTCAGGAGGATTTTTTTCCTGGAAATCAGCACTGAGAAAGTATTTGAGAGGAGTTTACCCGCATGTAATTAGTTATTTCCTGTATCTGAGATATGTTGCAGTGTAAACCAAGAATAAAAAACTCATTACCAGGTATTTTAATCAAGACCTTGCATAATTGATTTAGCTCCAGGAAGAAAACTGTATCTATGGTCCCAGAGTTCTTCTAATGTTCCTAGAGAAAATTCAGTATGCATAGTGTAAGACAGGTATCGAAATATTTATGAAGTATGATAAACGGCATCTGAATGCCAAAAAAGCTTACAACTGTAACTTGGAGGCACACTATGTATGTATTGTCCCCTGTATACCTCAACTTAAATCTTGCCTCAGAAGTTTCGGTATGCATGTCATCAAGACTGCTCCAGAATTGTAGATTTAGAGCATCTTCCATTCAAATTGCCTGGTCCTTCCCAAAGATCTCCCTTTTATGTGAGATCTTAAAGCCCATTCATTAGCTAGCATGTGTTGTGTTCCAGGGTAGCCTAATTCTATGCAAGTTTGGGTATACTTTGACCTTGAAACATATGAAGAAGCATCACAGCCCATATTAGAAGGTCCTGATACCATCACAGACATGGTGCTAATCCACACAAGCTTTTCCCATTTTAACTGATGCATTGTCAGTGACAACCCATTATGATGTACATCCAAATCTTCATATTGTGACATCCTTTTTCCCAAGGCACCTTTGTTCCCAGAGCCAATGCATTTGCACTTAAACAGTTCAAATAGCAGGACCTTGTCTCCCCATAGAATCTCAGCTGTGCAGTATTTTATCATAATTCTTTAATATGACAGGAACGAGGCACTGCTGGACTTACTACTCACAAAGCAGAACTGCTTTGTAATATCTCGGTTAGTGATAGCCTTGGCTGCAGTGATCACAATATTGTGGAGTTTGGGATCCTATTAAGCATGCTGAAGGTCAGTATTAAGACAAAGGTTTTAGATTCTAGAAGAGCAAACTTCTGCTCTCTCAGAGCTCACCTGGGAGGGATTCTGTGGGAAGCTTCCACAGAGGATAAAGGAGCTAGTGAGCTTTTCAAGAATGCTCTCCTGGAAGCACAAAACCAGTTCATCCCCTTTAAAGGTAAGGGAAGTAAGCAGAGCAAGAGACCCTCTTGGCTTAACTGTGAGCTTCTGAGTCTGCTCAAAACCAAAAGAGAAGCGTACCAGAGATAGAAAAGTGGATGAATACCCTTTGAGAACTACAAGGGTATTACCAGAGCGTGCAGAGTTTTATCCTACTCTAGCCAGCACTTGTCAGGCCACACCTGGAATATGTGTTCAGTTTTGGTCCCAGCTATACAAAAGAGATGTGGACAGGCTGGAGAAGGCCCAGAGAAGACCCACCAAGATGATCGAAGGACTGGGAAGCCTGCCACATAAGGAAAGGCTGAGGGAACTGGGTTTGTTCAGCCTTGAGAAAAGAACGCTTAGGGGAGACCTTATCACCACATTCCAGTATTTAAAGACTGGCTACAGAGAAGATGGAGACTCCCTTTTTACAAGGAGTCACATGGGAAAGATGAGGTGTAATGGGTAAAAGTTACTCCACAGGAGATTCCAACTGGGCACAAGAGGAAAATTTTTCACAATGAGAATAATCTCCTCAAGGAAGTGGTGGATTCCCCAACACTGGACACTTAAGATTCAGCTGGACAGGGTGCTGGCCCATGTTGTCTAGACCATGGTTTTGCCAAGAAAGGTAGGACCCGATGATCCTTGGGGTCCCTTCCAACCTGGTATTTTATGATTCTATGACACTACTGAGAATTTGTGTAATCCAGCAGTAAAATGAGGTCATTTAAATCATGAAACATCATACCTGTTACTGTTACACCTCTCCAAAATTTTGTTTCTGCAGGCTTAAACTAAGTCTACTGTACTGAAGCTTGATCTCTTTGTATCAGCTAAGGACCTGTCTCTGTTATCCAAAGTTTTCCCTCTCCTTCCCAAATGTTTCATCTGAAATCAGATGATGATTCCAAGAACACCATTGGCTTGTCAGCAAATGAGCAATAGCCCAGCACTGTAACTCCTGCCAGTAACAGCAAGAAAAGGAACTTTTTCCTGCAAACAGAGTAGGTTTTCTTGCATTTTAGTAAGTCCTAAGATATATAGGCAGCTGATCTTCAGTGCCTGTGAAACTTGTTCATGTATGGATGGAAGAACTACATCTACCTTCATTGTGTTTTTAGGTGTGAGAGAGGCATGCCAGTTTAAGACCAAATTAACCACCCATGCTTCACTGCTTGCCTGTAATGACCCTTGCAGTGTGTTCTAGAGTAGACCTCATGACATTTTCAAATGGGGGAAGTAAAAATATCAAAAATTTTTACAAGTGGAATGTGTTTGAGAGTATCCTCAGGACCATATGCATATTATCTCCACAGAACCCATCTGTCACAGACAGGCAGATAAACAATCCTTTCTCAAAAGGCCACAAAGCATCCTGACACAAAAGCATACAGGATTTGTGGACAGCTTGGACTTAGGTAGTTTATACAGCATATAGAGAGAGCTTTGGATAGACAGTGCTTTAAAATCGTTCTCAGAATCAGGCTACACCATGAGCACTGTGAATCCAGTCTGCTTCCAAAGCACCACTTCAGGCAAGAAAAATAAATGGTATACTTGTTTTTAAAAGTATTTCTTGCATAGAAGATTCTATTCACCTGCCTCTAAAGGATTACAGTCTGCAAGGCAAAGTTTACAAAAACAGTCCTTAAAAACAGCTCATGGTTTATGGTTTAGCTTGAGAGAATAGACACACCAAATAAAAAGCAAGGAAGTAGAAAAGCATGTCATTCTTTATGTAGCAAGTTGTTTTATGAAATGCAAATAAACATTTTCAAAGCATTTTATTGTCTGAAGTATTTTTGATACTTATACTCCTACCACTCCTTGAAATGTTAGAGATTAAGCATTAGATATACAGATCACATGGAGAGGCTGCCTTACTCTTCTAACAATGTCAGACGCTGAAATAATTTTTACCTTTATTATGTTAATATTCTTCAGCAATCTGAGCATGGATATAATCCTGCCTTCCTTTACAACCCTCTTCTCTTCCTGTGCTTAACTGGCTTCATGTATTTTGGAAGGAGAATGCAATACCAATAATCATCTCAAAGAAAACCTGCTACAGTCACTTGCAGGTGGTGGAGACGTGGTTTGAGGTACGATGTACAATTTCAAAAGCAATATGGCATTTTAAAACAAGACCTTTTTGAGAGGCCTGTAGACTTACTCACGTTTTGAGTTGCCCTGCAATGTCATTTAGCTTCTCAGTATCTTTTCAAGTTCTTGTAGACGTAGAAAGATGATCAAAGGTACAGGACAGCATCAGCATGATGAGTGTAAAATAGACTAGCGCTTTTCAGCCTGGAAAAAAGATGAGTGAAGAGGTACATGACAGATGCTATCAGTGGCACATAAAAGATAAAAAGATAACAAGTCATTCATTGTCTCTTTCAACAGAAAGAAATATAAAACAGGCAGATCCAAAATAAGCATGCATTTTCAAAGTGTATAGTTAAAACAGTACTCCTTGCCACAGGCAGTTGCCCATCAAACTTTTAGAAGTATTCAAAAAGCAACTGAAGAAGGTGAAATCATTTATAAAATACATTCACCCTGGGCTATTAAATAAAACCACTTCTGCTGGTCAATGGAACTCTGAACAGAAATTTCCTCCAACTGGGAGAAAACAGTCTAGAAAAGAATCACAGCTTATTTCACAGTATCACAGTATGCTAGGGATTGGAAGGGACCTCACTCCTATACTTTTCCCCCACTCCTATACTTTTACCCACTTATCAAATACTGGTAATGATGAGTGACAGAATACAAGGCTAGGTACACACTTCATAAGATCATAGAATTGTTGAGGTTGGAAGGGACGTCATGTTTGCCAACCTCCAGTCAGCTGGGACCTCCCCGGTTAGCCAGGACTGCTCATAAATGATGCAAAGTGGCCTGGTGAGCACTTCTGCCAGCTCCCTCAGTACCCTCCAGTTGATCCCATCCGGCCATAGATTTGTGTACCTCCAGGTGCTGAAGCAGGTCCCTCACCATTTCCCCTTGGATTACAGGGGCTTCATTCTGCTCCCCATCCCTGTCTTCTAGCTCAGGGGTCTGGGTACTCAGGGAACAACTGGTCCCACCGCTGAAGACTGAGGCAAAGACGGCATTAAGTACCTCAGCCTTTTCCTCAGCCTTGGTCACTATGTTACCGGCCCAGTCTACTAAAGGACAGAGATTATCCTTAGTCCTCTTTTTATTGCTAATATATTTATAGAAACTTTTTTTGTTGTCTTTGACAACAGAAGCCAGGTTTAGTTCTAGCTGGACTTTGGCCTACGTAGCTTCATTACCTCTTTGTATTCCTCATGAGTGGACTGCCCTTCCTTCCAAAGGCCATAAATCCTTTTTCTCCTTAAGTTGCCACCCTAGCTCCCTGTTCAGCCAGGCTGGTCTTTTTTCCCCAGACAGCTTGTCTTTCAGCACATGGGGACAGCCTGCTCCTCTACCTTTAAGACTTCCTTCTGGAAAAACATCCAGACTCCCTGGACTCCTTTGCCCTGGAGGACTGCCTCCCAAGGGACTTTGTCAACCAGGCTCCTGAAAAGCCCAAAGTCCACCCTCCGGAAGTCCAAGGTGGCAGTTCTGCTGACCACCCTCCTTGCTTCTCCCAGAATCGAGAACTCTATCATTTCATGGTCACTGTTCCCAAGACAGCCTGTCCTCTGAATCTCCACATTCAGCCGCGCTGATAGAGGGTGGGGAGCGCTCTGTATGTGGAGCTCTGTCTGCTTGACGTGCTTCTTTCGGGGGGGAGGGGGCGACTCCAGTTATCTATCTCTTGCTCACACTCCCTTAGACTTCTCAATCGACTCACCTCCTCACAGAGCTCCATCACCAGGTGAAGGAGTCCCTCTACCTGGGCACACCTCCCACAGGCCTGCTCACCCGCTACCATTCCACACCGGCGCAAGAGCAGAGCACCCCCTGCAGCCTGACGCCCGGGTGGCAGCGTGTTCCCATACAAGCTCCGTCCGGGCGGCCCCATCAGAGCTGCTGGGTGCAGAGCTCAGGTGGTGCCACGGCGTCCTGCCCGGGTCGAGAGGCTTTCAGCGACTCGCCGTACAAAGCGCTGCGCTGCGCTGCGCTGCGCTGCGCTGCGCTGCGCTGCGCTGCGCTGCGCTGCGCCCCATTCGCCCGCTCTCGCCGCGGCTGCCCGCGTGCTCCGGGACCGCACATTTAGACCTGCCGCGTGTAGCATTGGCTCCGCCCCTTCCGCCTCAGCAGCCCGCCCCCGCGCTGCCGGTTACGGCACGGGCTCGCCGCTTTTCCCGGCTTCCAAAGCCCCCCAAAAAGCGCCCCTCGCCGGCCCGTTCTGCCTCCACCCCCTTCCCCAGTGCGGGCTCACCGGCACTGGAGCTGGTCTCCTCGGCGAGATCATTCATCTGAGGCGCTACAGCCGTTCTTGTGGCGCAACTGTGTGAAAGGGTACTGTATCCGGCCTGGAAAATACAAGGAAAAAAATAACCACGTTTTCATGTCAAGAATAGTCTTTCTGAACGCCTTGCAACCTGACTCGGAGCACGGAACTGTACTGAAGCATAGATATTTATAAACAAGAACATACTCATTTTCCTATAGAATCACAGGGTGGTTTAGGTTGGAAGGGACCTTGAAGATACAGAGATCTGTCCTTATGTAGATTCCGCATGAAGAAATCTGATCAGAAACTTTGCACAGTTAAAACAAGATTGTTTGGGAGCTGGAAATACTGGCTCCTAATCCAGGGAGGAGAGCGATTTCAAAATCTTGAAGATAGCCTTGTTATAAAGCAGTTATTGGTCTCTAGCTAGAGTTTCTTTTCCATTGTAACGATACACAATGCCTAATCCCAGGGGATGTCAGAACCACATAAACCCTCTATTTTCTAACTTTAGAAATGGATGGGTGTTAGCACTGTATGCATTGGAGACCACCACCAAAGGGATCCATCAGATGTTACCATAACATTCAACGGGTTTGTTGTCATGTACGAGCTGAGGGCTGCTACTGCTCAGCAACTAGACTAGCAGATTGAAGGAATACTTCTGGTCTTTTCATCCACTCTTGCTTTAAAAAATGTGCAAGGGAACCCCTTAAATTAGATGAAATAGGTAGTCCGGTTTACGATAAAAACTGAAAGTACAGAATGAAACACCATCCCCGGTTGTACCAGTATGTCACTACTTTCAATAGAGATAGAATACATTTAGAAATTGACTTAGAATTTGGTAACACTAAGCAAAGTTGTAGTTAACTGAGATCAAGTAGATCTCATGCATCACTGAAAAGAACCCAAAATCTTGCATTCCTCCTTTATAGACCACTAAGGCCAAATTTCTCTCTAACCAAGACAGGTCAGATCCACCTCAGGACTGCCAAAATTACACGAAGTGAGAAGTACAGGGCAATCACATTACCTACTACTCCTTTCTGTCATTTTTGCTTGATCTTTTCCCCAGTTCTCTAAGTGG
Organism: Vanellus vanellus; assembly: GCF_965231255.1. Lineage (NCBI taxonomy): Eukaryota > Metazoa > Chordata > Aves > Charadriiformes > Charadriidae > Vanellus > Vanellus vanellus. Next base: position 48,675,688 of record NC_138909.1, on the reverse strand, counting down.
CTAAATCTAGACTACATTAATATTGGATTAGATTACATATAAGTCGATTTTATTTATTTTCTTTTGTTACCAAGTCAGTTTTTCTTCATAGCTCCTGGCCCAGCAACTGTCTGTCTTTGCTATTTTCTTGCCTTCGAGGCAGGCGGAATTTGAATAATGGGTAAGCTGAAGGCACAGTCACTGCATGGCAATACATTTCTTCCAATGAACATGAATTAAATAACTATCATCTGTAACCTGCATAACACAAGCTCTGCTGGAACATCCATTGTCGGTGTCACAACTGGATGTCTTTCAAGTGGTAATCTTTAGCTGAAATGGGTTCTTCAGGATTCAAGCCAGATAACTGGTAGAACTGTTCTCACCTTGTTGTAAAGAAAGTTGGGTCACGTGTCTTAAAAAAATCTGCTATTTATAATGTAACTGTACACAGACTAGATTTATCCTGGTATAAGGAGGGTACCAGGATCCTGGAAAACCCAGTGATTTTAGCTGAAGTATTCTGTTAATACCCAGGGAATTCAGTAGTGCTAATGCCACCCTCAATGTTTCTTATTGTCGTATGACAATACCAGAGGAAAACTTCATCAGCTGGGACAAAAAATACGTTTCTGTAACTCCGTTGTTCTGTGGAGTAAGTTGTTCAAGTAGGTGTCCAGCTACAGAAGGTGACAGCAAACAACGCAGGAACTTGCTGTGAATGTGCATCCAAGTTGTTCTCAATGTCACATATTCAGAATGTGCCCAGTAAGTGATAAAATTATTGGACCTAATAAAGAAGCATTAGTTAAAGTTCCATGAGCCAAACTGCACAGGAAAATAAATCATCATGAGCTACCCTTTGGCTCAAAGAACATCTTTGAATTTATGAACTGTCCAGCTATCAACTCAAAGCTAGCTCTTTAGGCTCACATAAATTGGAGATACTGTAAATGATAGACCTGCTCTTTAAAAATGACTGTTTGCATGAGTCTGACTTAAAGCATCTCAAAGAATTCTGATGAGAAGGAGGGAAATTTATTCTTCTAAATACTTCGTATTGTAAAGATAAAGCTTAGGCCCAAATGGATGCCTACAAAATGTTTTCACCATTACAGAAACGAAAGGAACTACCAGAAACTAAAACTCATCTGTGTTGCTACTAGGAATGCCTCTGAAACCTTGGGATAATCACTCATATCTTTCCTCCCTCTTCTCTCTCACTTTCCCTGAAATATCTCCTCCTGCTCATTTAAAGATTCTTTTTCTAATAGTTGTGGAGCATTCTGGGCTGGATGGTCAGGCCCAATGAGTTGTGAATGGAGTTAAATCCAGTTGGTGGCCTGTCACAATTGTTTCATAGGGGTCAGTATTTGTGTTGGTCTGTTTAATATCTTTATCAGTGATCTGGATGAGGGGATCAAGTGCGCCTTCAGTGAGTTTGCAGACGACACCAAGTTGGGCAAGAGTGTTGATCAGCTTGAGGGTAGGATGGCTCTGCAGGGGGATCTGGACAGGCTGGATTGATAGGCCAAGGCCAATTGTATGAGGTTCAACATGGCCAAGTAGCAGGTCTTGCACTTGGGTCACAACAACCTCATGCAGCGCTACAGGCTTGGGGAAGAGTGGCTGGAAGGCTGCCGGGCAGAAAAGGACCTGAGGGTGTTAGTCGACAGCCGGCTGAATATGAGCCAGCAGTGTGCCCAGGTGGCCAAGAAGGCCAATGGCATCCTGGCCTGCATCAGGAATAGTGTGGTGAGCAGGACTAGGGAAGTGATTGTCCCCCTGTACTCAGCACTGGTGAGGCCCCACCTCGAGTACTGTGTTTGGTTTTGGGCTTCTCACTACAACAAAGACATAGAGGGGCTCGAGCACATCCAAAGAGCAGCGAAGCTGGTGAAGGATCTAGAGCACAAGTCTTATGAGGAGCGACTGAGTGAACTGGGGTTGCTTAGTCTGGAGAAACGGAGGCTGAGGGGAGACCTTATCGCTCTGTACAGCTACCTGAAAGGAGGTTGTAGCGAGGTGTGCGTCAGTCTCTTCTCCCAAGTAACAAGTGACAGGACAAGAGGAAACGACCTCAAGTTGCACCAGGGGAGGTTTAGGATGAATATTAGGAAAAATTTCTTCACTGAAAGGGTTGTCAAGCGTTGGAACAGACTGCTCGGGGAAGTGGTTGAGCCACCATCCCTCGAGGTGTTTAAAAGACATGTAGATGTGGTACTTAGGGTGTTTAGTGGTGGACTTGGCAGTGTTAGGTTTACAGTTGGTCTTGATGATCTTAAAGGTCTTTTCCAACCTAAGCAATTCTACAATTCTATGATTCAAAGTTTAAGTTTCTGCATGAAAATACAGAAAAAAGTCATATGGCCAGCTCGGTGCTCCCTGACAAAAACCCAAAATGCCAAACTTCAAACTGATTTGTCCCTGGATAAAAACTTGATCTTCCACATTTATACAGTATGCAAGGATCAGTCTCATCTCACTTCTTAGTGAAGGGATACTTGCATCCAAGTAACATGACAAGTAACCCCCTTGGCTTTCATAGCAGATGTTTATGGATTAAGGTAAAGTATGCTGACAATATAATTCATATATATATATAATGCCTTACTGCATAGGATGTCTTTGCATTTATAACTATATCAGAATCTAGAACATCAGTTATGTGGAAATTATGCATTTATTTTTGGTCAATACACTTTAAATACTAGATAAGTGGAGTGAAAAAGTGTGTTTAGCTTTTTCAGTACAGTCTTTAAAGGCAGTTTAAAATTTTTAGTTAGTAACTACATTATTAACAATTTGATGTGGTTTTATTATAGATATAGTTACATAAAACATTGACACTTTGAATACAATGAAAAATTTCACCTGTTCTTCATTCTTTGCTTTTATTGCAAAAGGCTGTGCAAACTATTTATTTCGAATAGCCTTGCTATAACTTCTTATATTAGTATCTTTGCTACATGTAACCAAGGATGTTTATGCCACTATGTTCATCACCATCCTCTAACCCTGAAGGTTTTAAAGTCTTTTGACGAGGAAAAGAACTGTTTCTCTGTATGTGGAACTTACAGGTATAGCACTGCCTTGCAAGAAAGACAAAAATATCTTGCTCTGTGTTGACTTGCCTCATCATAACATCCCAAGACATACCAGTTGAGCAGTGATATTATTTCTCTAGTGATCTTAAAACATAACTGGTTATATGAGTTTATCTTTAGGAAATTTTTGAGGGTGTGGGGTTTGAAGAGTTTTTGTGATTAATATTGTCAGCTGCAGAAGCACAAATGAATGAGTCAAGAGGGCATATTCCCAGGTTTGGTAGCTGCTACTGAAACCTGTGGGACATCCATGATCCAGGTGAGTATCTGCACAGGTAGCCATGATTTTGTTGTGGTTCCTGTTATTCTAAAAAATCTGTGTGCAAAGGAAACAAAATGTCGATGTCTAAAATTAGTCCATAAGCAGAAGTTTTAGATGGAGTTTATAAGAATATTTCTGAAAGAAAAATAAGCTACAGTAGAAGTGTCTATTGCAGGCTTAATGGTAAAGAAGAGTCTATTTGACACAAATGAAGCCGCAACATGAATAAAAAGTTTTCTAGAAAAGACAACAACTAAGTAAGGAGTGTGCTGGCTAATGCACCAGAGGCAAAGACAAAAAGTCAGTGGAATCTAATCAGCAATCTGTGGCAGTCTCAGCCATTATGCCAACTGGTCATGAGCAGCCTAAGATCTGTCTACTTTTAAATCAGTCTTAGTTTTGCATACGTTAAATAATTTTTGTATCAACAACATATCAGAATAATTTAATATAGAAAGTCTTGCTGTTTCACTGTTATTCCCTCTGATGAACACATCCCTTCAGGGATCTTATGATAACCTACCACTGCTGGTCACTAATTCCCCCCGCCCCCATTTTTTTTTTTCTCCTATTTACCTTCAAATGGGAATAAAAGTGGGTTTGGGTTATTTATAAAGAAAATCATAATTGTATAATCTCGGGGCTAGTTTGCTCAGATGGAGGGGAAAGTCCTGAGAATCTGACCCTCTGCTAGTGAGATTTACCTGATGATTAGTTCATGTAACAAGAATATTTACAAAAAGTCCTTACAACAAAGACTGAAAAAAAAGTCTGAGCCACTGTCCTAACTGCTAAGTCACAGGAATTTGATTCCAAAGCATGCAAATGATTTTTTTCTGCAATATTTCTTTCAAAAATTCTGTGATTCCCCATTTGCATACACACATGCATGTGCATCCTCAAGAGCAATGCAACATGAATATGTTTTATTCACATTTTATATAATCCCACAACTTTCATTTTCAGTTGATGGACAGCAAATCCCCATCTTTTTTGTACTCATGCTAGTGTATAAATACACAAACATAAAACAAGTTCCTACACAGAATTCTAAGACCTAGAGAATTAAAGAATTCCCTTCACAAATAACTTTAATTCCAAGGTAGTTGAAGTCAACCTAGGGTTATAAGATATGCATTATTTATTTTCCCTATGATAGCTAAATCTGATTTAGTGTGTTTATAAAGGGGGAATTCAGTTTTATTTACCTATTGTTAAAAAAGATCCTTGTGCTGCAGAATGTTTTACCTTGAAATTGTCACCCTTGCCTCTTAAATGGAATTCAGTGAGAGAGAAATCCTCCTCTGAGTTAACCACAGTCATATTTAATTTATTGTCGGGCTCTATAATCATATTTTCTTCCCGTTATTAATTTATAATTAAGAAGCAATGAGGACAAATTATTGCAAGGTTTCATTTCTGCCCCAATTAACATTTTGGATTTTGCTTTGGGGTCTTCATTACAAATAAGTTGTGAAACTAAATGATGTGGCAAGTTATCTATATTTAGCAACCTATAATTTTAGCTTATGTTTTACTGGTTGAAGACATGAACAACTGACATCACTGCAGACAGCAGGAAAGAAGAATGAACTCAGAGAAAAATTGCCAATAGCATGCATTAATCTTCCCTGACTAAAACCCTCTGCCTGGCTCTTCTTTGAAAAGGCAAAGATTTTCAAACTGATGAAACTTAGAGGCAAGCTTTTTTGCACAAATTTTGAACAAAACCCAGAATTGCCCTAAACTTTAGTCTTAAATTTAGCTGTGATCAAATTCTTCTCAGATACAGTATGGAATTCTTCAAATTTTATTCGATATTACTCGAGATCTGATCATCTTGGAGTCCAGTTTTTATAAATCTCAAAGTATGCTTGCATTTACTTGATTTCATCAGATGTTCTAAAATTGTTCATGAAAACATGTTTCTGGCTATACTACTGAGTTTGGTAGAGTTTTTCTCTTAGAAATAAGATATGGTACATCTCTACTCTGAGTAGAGAATATACATATGTTACATAGGGAGAGTTCTTACAGCACCTTGAAGAACTGTAATCAGCTTTTTCTTTTTTCTGATCACTGCAACTGTGTTCTTCCATATTTCTCACTTGTGTCAATGGACTTTTAAAGTACAGAAGAGCTCACAAATAATGACACAATAGAAAAAGGCAAAGGTAATAAAATGAAACAAATATATGGTAGGTAAAATGTAGGCAGAAAGTAACCTTGATTCCCAAGAAGCAGTGTAGAGGTTAAAAGCAACTGTTAAGACCTAGAGGGAGAGGGTAAGAACTAGAGCAGTCAACACTAGTCTGATTTATCTCAAGTCACTACAAGCTCCATTCCTACCTTGAATTAATTCACAGTTAGTGAATTCATAGAAGACTACATCTGTACTCAACAGTATTCTGTGCTGCTTAAAGGATTTCCAATGTCAACCCAATTCTCATCAGGAATTTGTCTTCAAAACTAACTAAATTTAGAAGTCAGTTTGAAAGTCTAATTTCTGAGAACAGGGACCATATTTTAGACAAAGTGTTATACTATAGTTATTAAAAAAAAGAAATAATTCCATTTAAGACACTAATAGAAATCAGAAATCTTCATTGGCTCAGTAGCAGGACATAGCACTACCCAGTGTGGCTTATTGAGCACAAAAGTCTTACTATGAATTGACTTATTAGCATAACAGTGAATTAAAATTAGTGCTCATTTTGATATTTTTGAGGTGGAATCTGACTTCTCCATCCCTCTGTCCAGCTGGAGCAGATGATATCCACTCTTGATATCAAAGAACACTACAAAAAGGGCTGTGAAACACAGCATTAACACTGTAACAGTTTTACATGTTGTAACTTCCAACCAGTATATGTTGACAGGGGCCTGGGAGTTCTGCAGTGTTTTCCAAATACAAATTTTAATACTTTGTAATAAAGTTGTTGTTTGAGATGCGTTGGCATAATTGCTTGCAGACACAAATTAAGAAGTTATTTCCTAAGCTGTGAAGAACTGAAACCCCATGGCATAAAAGCAGGAGTAAACAAATACCGCAATATATTTTTTAGAGCATTTTAATGCACCATGTGTCACATATATCATAAGAAATGTGCTACTTCCCTTGCTTTCCTGGATTCAATCGTAGAAAAGATAGGGTTACCTTCTGCTAACCTAAACTGCAATCCTGTGTCCTGAACTTAATCCTTCGTATTCTGTCTCTATAGGTGTCACCAAGTGTAGGAAATAAGACAAAGAATCATAACAGCTGGCAAAAAGAAAAAAAAAACAAAAACAAAAAAAAAGGGCTTTGTAGCTAGAACTGGATAAGGCTAAGGCAAGCCAATGAGCAACGCAACATCTGCCTGAAGTCAAAGTACTCTTGCCAACCCTTTTTGCCAAATGCCAGCTTATGATTCCAAGAGATTCAGAGTAAGTGGGGTCCTTTGTAACACATATAATACCTGCTGTTCACAGGCAGACTTCTTAGAATAAGGTTATTATCTGTTTACACAGATAACATTTAGCTCTCCTGATCAACCTAGCTGCAAGGACCTGAACATCTCTTCATAACACGTTTGTAAGTCATTCATGAATATACTACTAATATTACTGAGTGGCTGTTCGCCCAAGGTTCCCATTGTCCCTGAAGAACCCCTGTCAAAGAGCAGGTCTTTGGCTCTACTGACTGGCTGTTTGAATTTATACGTAATAACAGACATGAACTTCTCCATAAATCAGACCAGGATGATTGTTTGACCTTGAATCAAAGTGCCATAGCAGAGCTTATGTCCAACCTTTTTTTTTTTTCCTTTTCCTCCCTCAGAACTGTCAGACTACATCCAAGTTGCCTGTGGAAACAGCATGTGCCACATGCTATGCCTTGAACTGAGCACAAACATTATCTGGGAGACTTGTGTGTTAGCTGGCACAGGCCAGGACTGCACCAGAGTGGACCAAACAGCATGGATCTTCACAGGCCGGTGCAGGAACCCGGGGCCCACTTTATTTGCTAGTGCAGATGTAGCTTAAAAGACCCAAGAAATCTCATTATGAGAGATATTTTTCTCTGGATGTCAAAGCAGTGTGCAGGTCACAAAGACGTGGAAGCAACTTTCATGTGCAAGGGGAAAAAAAAAAGCCCAAAAGCCAAAACCCCATATGGCTCTCTACCTGATGGCTGCACAACTACAGGACTGGTTGCAAGGCAGACTTACTGCTAACATATTTGGGTTTTTTGGGGGGTTGTTTCCCCTCCGTCCCCCCCCCCCGAAGTGATATCTCTATTATACCTGTTGGGGAGAGGAGTTCCCTTCTCCTTTGAACCAGTAATGGTGCTTTGGTGCTTGCAGTAATTATAAGCTGCCATTCTGCACCTTCTACTAAGGCTCTCTAGGAAGCCTTTTTTTAAGCTAGTGAATGAGTTGTTCATTTAATAATTCTGTAATAAAAATACTTTCAGACTCTTTCTGTAGATACGATGAGCAAAAGGGCACCACTGATGGTTTCATCACAGCTTGAGAACATAGGTCAAAGACTTCTAGTTCTAGCAAACAAGCAATGTCCAACCTTTATCAAGCATCGGGGTTGAGCTCTACATACCTTATTTTTCCAGCTTTTTGGCAACCATGAAATGGCTAGTCACAGACCTCAAGATAACTAGAGATAATTTGTATCCAGATTATGAGTTACCTGCCTCAGGAGTGGCGTGTGTATATGAGGTCCTCATAAAACTTCATGAACTAACATCTTTATAAGGAAATGATTTCCAAGACCTGCTGCCAATTTCCAAAGGTCATAAAAATACTGAACATAAGTCTGCGACTTAATGCAACAGCAGGGCAACTACAAGCAGGTACAGTACACATACCCCCCATTGTAGCCATGTGCTAGAACAGCAAGGAGATAAAAAGCCTGAGGTCTAACTTCCACTCAATGCATTGGCAATCAAGGTGGCAGGAAAGTCAGGTTTTCTCATTTCTGTAATTCTGATTACGTCCAAACCAAGTTAAAACAAACAAAATAATTGCTGTGAACTGGGGAAAAAAAAAAACAACAAAACCCACCACCAACAAACAACCTGTGTTTTTCTGGAAATATTAATATCACCTTTCAGTGTGTTTGAAATCCACTTTAGTATCCCAGACCAGGTTTTGGAAGAGGTCCAAGCTTCTTGATATCTTAACCATACAACCCATCAAATGGTGATTTACAGTTGACAAATGCTAATAAGAACGATGCAAACTTTTCTGTAAAATTTTAGAGGGGGTAATGGCACTGGCCTTAAAGTTATTCTGCAATAAACAAAAAAAGATATCAAATAAGACTGATTACTAGCTATCTTAACATTAACTTTTGCATATTAATGTTAGCAAAGATGTTTCTAGAACATAACATAATTTTAAATTTTCTTCGTCCTATTACAATCAGGGGAGGTATCTTCAGATATAATTTTACAGAGGAAAATTAGGACATTCTACACATTCAACAATGTCGCATACAATTCTGGTTTTCTTTTTTTGGTTGCCTGAACTAACAATTCAAATAAGTTATTTATGGTAATAAGCTGTATCTAAATTGGTTTTTGTAGTTATTTGACATTTTCTAACAAATGTATTAAACCAGGACAGAAAAGATTAATCAAATATATTATCTCATACAGTTTATTTCACTAAAATCACAAAAAATTGAACAAATTACCATGAAGTAAACATTAGATGCACTTTTCCTTTTAATTCTGCATCTGCTATCAGACTTGTTAAAACAAGAATTATCAGATACAAAGGTGTTAGGAGGAAAATAATTATAATTAAGTTTAACATAGCCAGAAGCCAACACTTCATTCCAGCACAGAAGAAATTTTGTGTTAATGAGAAGGCACATCTTCTGAAATGGACAGTTTCACTGCTTTAAAAAATAAAAACTGCTTCTCCTTCTAGGCAAACAAACAGCAATGAAAAAGTTATTTTCCAAGTTCTGAGGTCCTGCCAGGACCTACATAAAACTACTATATTTGGATTCCTCTGCTTTCCAAACAAGACTACCAGATCAATTCTCTGGCATTAGACTAGGATTTCAGATTTATTTTGCTTGTAGGCATCACATTAAGAATGATGCTGTTCCAAACAGTAGTCGCCACTTCACTTTGTAGTTCTGTTTATTTTTTGGATATTACTTTGAAGACATTTGCATACTAGTAGTAAATGTATCCTACTTTGGAATACTACTACATGCCATCTATCCACAACCAACCTTCAGCCTCTACTTGGTTCTCTGATGGTATAACTTATAAAAGCATAGTGCTTGGTGTGAATTGTTGCTCTCTTAATATTTCCACTATTCCCACATTCAGCTAGAATGTTTCTACCCTTACTGCATATGGAGTTCTGTTAATAATTTGGGGGTTTTTAGATTGTAGACATGAATTCTTTTCATAGATTTCTTTCTGAGATGAAAGATCTTTTAGCGTAGGTCACATTATATTTTCACCTTTGCCATTTAGTGGATTCAGTGTCCAAACATCGCTGCTGATGGTAAAACATGATGCGAGTTTCAATGAAGCTGGGAGATCATGAAATCAACTGGATACACACTTCAGCACTGAGCAGGCTTTTTTAATTAAAAAAAAAAATCCATTACCAGATACTGGAGAGACCTATAATCGCCTGTTCAAGTCAAGTGAATTATCAAATAGAGATATCTTTTTATCTGTGTCAGGTCATGCCCTTCTTTTTCAGTGGTTGCTTCTCCCTCTGCTATCAACTGTCTTAAGAACATATAGCTGAAAACAGGCAAAAAAACCAACCCTGAAATAAACCAGCATAATTAATTTCTAGAGCACTTAATGCATTTTCAACAGTGTCAATACCTCTTGGACCCGTTCAGAGCTAAAAGGCATACAGTATTTTATGTCAGGTCATACACCAGTTTGAACATGCCTCTAGACCATATGCATGGTCAATCAGCTATGAGGTATATACTGCTTTACTAGATTACTACCTTGCCGGAAGTGCATGACAGCCAATTGGCCACTGCCAGGCAAAGTGAAGTATATTCTTTCTCAGAAACTCATCGGATCAAAGAAATTGGACTGACAGTTACATTTAGCCTCAATATTGCAAGTTGTGTCAACACGATCACCACACTTTTCTAATTACATTATGCGACTAGGGTGGAGTCAGTGAAACTGTTTAACGAGCAAAAAATGCGCCTATACCTTAACAAAGGTTGGGTGTCCAGTGGGACTTGAAAGAAAAAAAAAAAAAAAAAACCAAACAGGCAAAACCACCAAAACAGTTGCTTAACCATGTCCCGTTCACAGCACAAAAAAAAAAAAAAAAAAAAAAGAAGAAAGAAAATTGCAACAAACCTGGCACTAACCATGTGGCTAGGAACCCAATGACAGGAAGAAATTTTATTCTGAGCTGGGAATCCCTTCTGGGTGGTGTTGGTGTGGATAGTGGAATTACATCCAGCTTTTTACTTGAGCAAAACTAGTGGAGCACCATGGACAACAGGAAATACAAACTGAGACTATACAGTTAATACAGCAGCTAGTATGGAAGAAGAACACAGTGTTGGGTTAGCCAAGGGCCACAGAGAAGTCATTTGAGACTGACCTCAGGAGTCAGCAAAACAACAGAGTACAGGAAATGGAGTATAGTACACAACCCCTACAATACCTGGAACAACCACACCTACTGCATCAAGAGTCTCACCCCCAGAGTGCCTGAGAGAGGATCAGATGGGGAGTCAGCACTGCTACAGACCATCATCCAGGTCACAGATGAAGATGTTAAACAATAATAACTCCAGTAAGACCACTCAACCACCTCCTGGTTAAAATTCAAAACATTGATCATTTCCCTTTCAGTTCAGCTAGTTTTTCATCCACCTTATATTCACACATCTGTCCATGCATCTCCAACTTGACAAAAAGGATGCTCTGGAAGACCATACTGAAAATTTGCAGAAGTCAAGGAAAAGAGTATCAAAAAAAAAAAAAAAAAAAAGGCAAAAAGCTTAGTCAGGCACGGTTTACCCTTGTTAAATCAATACTGCCTATTGGCAGTCACCTTCCCTTTGCTCTTGTACCTCATAATGGCTTCCTTCCAAGAATACTTGTTATGCAATTTTCCAATGAAGTGAAGTTTAGAAGATGTATTTCCCTTCACATTCTTTTTTGACCTCCCCGTCTTTTTCCCCCAGATCCTATTAAGCTGAGCACATTATCTGCCATTTTTCAGTCATTAAAAACCTCCCCATCTCCATCAGTTGGTCCCTAATATTATTGAACACTGGGAAATACATCCATTACACAACCATGAGGGATGTCAGTTTTATATAGAAGCATCTTTCCTATCAAAAGATTCCCTAGGAGTTGATGTCATCCCACCCAGCTGGTCTGCAGACAGGCCAGATAACATTAAGGTTAAAAATTCTTATTCACTGCTTTATACTGTTCAATAATGCAGCTTTTTCTGATATACACCATCCTCAGATTAATAGATTTTAGGGAGCAATAAAGAACAGCGAGACCCAAGTGAGTATGCTCTAAATACCCGTGCAGAACTGAAGACATCATCATTCGTTAACAGGGAATACCTCTGCTATTATTATTCAAAGAGTACCTAATTATTCTCTGGTGAACCTCAAAAGACTAAATAAGCAGGTGGGTTTTGTTTTTTTTTTTTCCCCTAGTTAGTTTTTCTTATCCCTTTTCATACCTATAATAAATAAAATTCAGAGCAGCAGGAAATATCAAAATATCACCTAGGCACCTATTAAGATCTCACATGTAAAAATGATTGGAGAGAGATAAACCAAGATTAGGGCAGATCTTATAAACAGAGATCCACTCCATATTCTGTAAGGAGGTGCAGATCATAGATATCCAGGCAATTCAGAAATAGTTCAGCACCAGGAGAAAACTGCTATCATTTTTAGTATTACACAAAAATAAGTGTTACATACTACTCTATAGCAAATTAGAATCAGGGAATTTTCAGAGTTGGAAGGGACCTCTAGAGATCATCTAGTCCAACTCCCCTACTTGAATAACTAGCATAAGAAATAAGGACAAAAGAACAGCAGGAAAAAAATATCTTATAAGCTTCAAGAAATAATTGAAATAGAAGGCTAAATTTCTGTATCTGACATCTATAGACCTTCATCTTTAAACTTTTTCTCCTACAAGAGCATTATACTCAAGGAATTTCTGAGCAAATACACATTTTTGGAAAGAAAATACCTACAAAAAGTGCTCAAGCACTTCTAAATTTAACGACTTTTCTCCCCCCCATCAGTATCTCTAAGCTCTCAGAAACTGCTTTAGGGAGCTGCTCTGTATTATATAGGGACATAGACTTCTCCCACTTCCAGCAGGCTTTACTTGCTAATTAGCCCTTAATTAAAATGAGCTGCAGCTGGTTTGAGACACTCCCCTCTCCCCAACCCTGGTGCCCTGTTTCTAATTTCAGAACTAATAAAAATTCCCACAAGCCAGCCTGGTCTGGGTACTTTTTTCTAGAGAGTGTATTCAGCATTTCTGTAGTGCTCTTTCCCCCTTCTCTCCTCTGTTTATCTTCTAAGTACACAGTTTTAAGAATAGATTTTTCCTCTTGTATTTTTTTTTTTTTTCCCCAGTTGGTCTTTGCTGTTTAGGAGGTAATGTTGCAGTCATATTTTTTTTTTATTTTATTTTTCCTTGCTTGGGAATTTATTTCAGTTGTTGATTTGATGAAGCTTTATGTTCAAATAGGCTGACAATAAAGCCTAGCTAAAGGACAGTGCAGATGTCTTACATGCTTCCCAGCTACTGCTGCCAATATGTTTTAGCTGAGGCTCGTGATGTCTTATTCTTGTCTTTCCACCCAATTGAACCAAATTTCATTTGTTTTTTGTGATGAGAACAAACATCCACAAAGGATGAAGCTAAAGTTCTCAAACTCAATTTGACCTTCCCCAGATTTTTGCATGTCTGCAGGGATGAAAAGGCTGGCCAGCCTCTTAACTGTCCACATGACTATGTCTCACCATGTTTCTGAATATATATCACTGAACAAACCTCATTTCAGCTTCCCTGTTATGTTCCTGGCTTGCCCTTCCAAAAGTTAATCTGATACAAGCCAAGAAACACTCTAAGCTCTCCAGGCAATGCTTTGAAACGGTTACTGTACTAGACAAATATATCTGAGTGTAATTTTTAAGAAAAAAATATGAAAGGAAGAATGAAGGGAAAAAGAAGTTTGTGGATACATTCACTTAGTTCTGAGAGAGCCACTTGAAGTCTTGGCTTACTTCTTCTATTTAAAAAGACAAGAATTATTTTCCATTTAAGTTTAACTAATAACAGAATTCAGTCCATGGAGCATGAGAAGCAAAAGATCAAGAGACAAATAGCGGCTGCCCTTTCTCATTCTTTCCAGAGGAGTAGATCTTCAGTGGCATGTAATATTAAAAAGCCTTCTCTATATATTGGCAGCAGGACTGACTCAGCTGCTGTTAGGTCTGAAAGGATGATTCTAGCCTATGGAGCACACAGCGCACACCCTTGGAGTACCTGGATCCATATTCCAGTTTTATTTCTAGAGATCATCAGATTTTCTGTTATGCAGCAATGCATGTATTTCTCTCCCAGTTAAAAGTCAGAATTTTGGGGTTTCCTCCCTGCCCTCCACATAGGATTCAAAAATAAATGATTCCCTAGAATAGTTTGGATAAGTTTTGAAACATTTGGTGTCAAACTAATTTGCTCAAATTCAGGTTTTCATTAAAACATGGACATTCAGCAGAAATGATGAAATCTCTAAGATCTTTTGGTACATTTCTGACCCAATCTCTTCTACTCTTAGGAATAAATCCATCATATTATCTCCTCTATTGATATTCATTTACTCAAGCCTCCTTGCTTTGTGACTCCATCCCTACCTCTTCCAGAAAAAAATTCTGAGATATCTTGGCATATTTAATCATTAATGTCCTTAGGAGATTCCAGTGTGATGGCCTTTCTTCATAATGCTTTATGTGTAGATGAAAGTAAAATGCCATAAATATATAAACTCAAAAAAAAGGAGGAAGGCAAAGGGAGGGGCAAAGTAAGAAAGACAATAACAGTATCAGCACAATCATTATGGAACCATACTCATTTACCATCCATTGCATTGGGAGAAATAAAATCCAGTATGTGTATATTTAATATATTTATCCTCAGCTTGCTAAGAAACGTGGAAAATGCTTTAAAGGATGCTTGTCTTCATTCACAGTGGTGAGAGCTTAGACATTTAAATTCTTGATATTTAAACTGAGGCAAGATGAATGTCAGAGCTAACGGACTTCTGGAAAAGTATGATATTGTAGCCACTGGACAATGATGCCTCTTCAATGTGCAGTTTTTCCAATACCTGTGCTGTACTTTGGCCATTGGAAATCCCTTGGTGAGGAAGAAAATCTGGATGATTTAACCCGAATCAAAAGTAAACAATATTACGCCTTGATAAATACTTGTTTCCCCTTGTGTGTTTCCATCTATGAATCTCCTATGAGTTCAAAAGATCAGAATAAAAATTATAAATAATAAAATTTATTTTAAAATGTGTTTATAAAAAGAACGTAACTTTGAGAAACGGCAGGTTGAAGCATGCATTCAGATCAAGTTTAACTGGTAGAGAATGTTTCATGAGGCAGCACCAACTGCCTCTGTTTTCAATTAGTTTTCTAAGTAAATGCGATGCATTTTAGCCTTTGTCATGCAGATAATATTTTTCGTCTGCTTTTGATCTTCAAAATCCCAGGTTTTACCCTTGCTTACGATCATCAGCTGTGGTTACTTATTGCTGTAATTTCCATACCTTATGAGATTTTACTTTGAGTCTGAACTGAAAAAAATCCCTGGAGTTGAATCTAGAGGCAGATTGCTTTTGCCAGTGATAGTGATAATGCATTCCCTCCCCCCATCGGGATATATTCAAAGGTCGTCTCAATGTAGAAGGTCCTCACAAATGGAAATTCCAGATCTTTTTGTTTGGGGACACACTACAGATGTGTCAAAGCTTACACGGGTTTGTGCTGCCTTTTCTTCTATATATTTTTCCCCCTTTTATAACAACAGATACTTGTGATAAATTTGCTAAGATACTTTTAATTGCATCCTCCAAAGATACTTAAGTTAGACGATATTGAAAACTTTGTGTGTAGTCAACAATTCCCAATCAATGGTTGATTGCAGTCCCTGTTTCACATCTAAATATTGATCACATCGAGGACTGGGTCTGTTCCTTTTCCTTCATGGAGACTTTTCTTTCACTACAAACAAATGCAGTCTACTGAATGACAGATCCTGCCAAACTGCAGCGAAAAGTCTTTTTGAAAATTCAGCCGCCCTCATCAAGCAAAGACAGCACCTTCCCTTTCTTCCAAAAGAGTCCTTCTAGAAGTTAATTTTGAATTCTTATAACATTAAAGATAAATATTCCATAGGAAGTTGACAGTTTTTTCATGTTCTGCCTGTCTGAAGAAAATGATAGAAGGAAAAGGACACACATGAATTTACATGAAACATAGAAGCGTAACTTTGAATAGAAGAACTTTGTACTTTTGAGAAAAAGCACAATGTGCAAGAAGCAGAAATGTTTCATCCAAGCAGATGATTAAACTTCTCATTGCAAGAGAATGAAGTAAGATGTAATTAATTATAGGATTTTCAGTTAATATATATTACCAAAATAAAAGTTTGTTATAGGAAAAGAATAATTTTTTTCTTTTTTTCCCCAGAAATCTGCACTTCAGGCAGTAAGCTAGAAAGCACAGGAAGATCTAAGACTGCCCTGCAGCTCCAGTAAGTGTAGTCTCATTTTGCTTTCCTCTAAATGACCCTGAAGGTAAAGGGCAGTGAATAATCAGTTCAGAAAATGACCAGATTCACTTTGTGTGGCCAGAGGTGAATACTTTTTAAAAGGCAATGAAAAATAGAGAAAATAATGAGATTCTATGCTCATTTTTTTTTAGCCATATGATGATAAAATATAAGTATAATGTGAAGGAAAAATGGAAAGAAAATCACTCTAAATATCAACTTCAAAAGTAGCTTGGGTGAGTTGATTTATGTCCAAGGGCAGTCATTCTAAAATCTGTGGAAATATAAGTCAGAGGAAAGCACTGATTTCTGTATGTGCAGGTAGTGCAGTATTATTTTTTTACTTGCTAGTACCTAGTATACCTTTTGTACTATTTTCATACCTCTTACAAAAAGTGGGATTTAGAAGTGAGCTAAAAGACTAATTTTCTATCTACAGGAAATCGGCATAATTCAAGATGGGAAAAAAATCTGAATATCTGTTTAATGGAATTGAGGGATCTATTTTGGCATTGTTTATAGAGTGAAGTTAGATATTAAGCAGTAAATTAGATGAAGCATTGGAACAAAAACTTCTTGGCTTGTTGGACTGAAGTAATAATTTATTTCTGAAGAGTGTTAACATTGTGCAGTAATGTCGTATTACAGAAAATGTAATATAAGGAGACTTAAGGTTCTTTTGTTTTTTGTTCTCATCTCAGATTTGGGGATCAAAATGAATTTCACGTACTAGATCTGCAGATGTGATGCATCACATAATTTCTTTAGAGGACAGGTGTACTACATTATGGGAAATGCAGTCTGTTGCCAGTCTATAGCACTTCAGAGAAAGTCAAACCTATCTTACTACATCTATAATGCTTTACCACATGGAAATGTGGCACACTGTTTGACTGTTTGACTCAGACTAAAGTTTCAAGTGAGTTAAAAATGATGCTATTTTAACATGGGTTCAAAAAAATATAAAATAAACGTGTAATATTTTATTTTCCAAAGACAATATAGTGTCGTTTTAAAGAAAAGGTATTGTCAAAGCTGAACAATTTTTCCTACAGTTGTGAGTGGGTTTGGTTTGGGGATTTTTTTTTTTCTGTTGTTTGTCCAAGCTTTTTTACTTTCCCTACATTAAGTCCAAAGCTATCCTGCCAAAAATATTTTTTCTAAAATATATATTTCTCAATTCAAACCACTGAGGTTGGGGTGTAATATAGCGTTTTAATGAATCATAGAAAAATTTGTCATCCTGCTGGAAGTTGACAACTGGGTTCACTCCTTCTGTGTTCTTCAATGATTAGTCACTCTCTGCAACAATTTCCCAGTTAAAAAAGTGGGAATTGGAATGTTTCCCTTTCTCACAAGTGTGTCATGAGGCAAATTCCTTCAGCATTTTATAGGAATTCAGATGCACTCAACTATTCATTTGGAGCCTGCTGTATTTCTAGGTACAGTACTTGTGCAGTTAACAACAGAGTTTAGATGGAAATAACCTACCATTTGGTATAGAAAAGATATTAAATGAGAAGGCAATCTTTGATGATTACTGATACCAAACCTATGAGGATATTATGGAAAAATGTTGATGCTGCCACTGAAGTAGATCAGGGGCAATACTACTAAGGTCAGGTTGATAAAACAGTTTCTCCCTGTAATGGATGTATTGAAAGGACACAGGGAAAGGTGGGAGGCACAGGTAAAGATGGTTTAAGTGGTGACACTTAAAAGAATGGATTTCAGGCCCATGGTTATATTTCTGACAAAAAAGTTTAGATGGACCTAGAAAAAAGAAAATTGAAAGAAGAGTTGGTTTGATGGGTTGCCCTTTCATAACTCTTAACAGCATAACCAGGCTAAGAAAACAATTAATCCCTAAGCAGACAACACATTTGAATAACAACAGAAGAAAGTGGGAGAAAAAGACACACAGTCATAAGTCAAGTCTGACTAGATTGGACAGCCAATTAGAAATTCTAGGAGTCTTTTTATTTCCTGCCTTTATAAAGGTTAAGACATTGATTAGTCTAGAAATGTTTTAATTTCTGAAACATTTTGAAAAAAAAAAAAAAAAAAGGCTGTTTGAACAGCTGGCAGCCAAAGTCATGGCTCAGGGAGTAAGTGCAGACTTGGCTTCAGAAACAAGCAGAAGTTGTCCTTATGTTTTAACCCTGGAGCCATTGCAACTTTGCTGTGGTAAGAAGGGAAAAATAACACCTTGTAATATAAGAGGGATTCCATACGGAAGCTAACTGGTTCTAGTGAAAACACAATGTATTTAAGGAGGAAAGATTCCTTCTTCCTTTAGGAATTGTGCAAACATGATTCCAGTGAGTAAGCTGGTCTCTCAATTTCACTTATTTGTTTCTTGTGATGTTTTGTTTCCCTTCTAATAAATATTTCAAAGCTCAGATTTGCAAAAGATTTTTCCCATCAACTTTAATTATTAAATCAAGTAAGGTAAATGAATAAAGGAGAAAAGATAAACTTCATATAGAATCATCTTCCCAGAAAATACAAACGGATATTTTCTGAGGCTAAGGTTATATGCTTCTAATAAATACCTATATATTTATATCTCCTTTTATCCTTAAATTATGCATCACCTGCCATAGTCTATAAACATAAAGAAAACTTACTTCCTAAAATATTTATGACATGTCTAAAATATTAATAGTGACAATAACTTAATTCAAATAAAAAATAAACATACTTACAGTATGCTGGGTTTTGTGATGCTGAACCGACGTAATTGAAACATCGCAGTTATTGAGAAATTACATGGTTCTCATATTTTCTATACACAACTTCTATATACTGATTTTTAAGTATATTTAAAATTAATGGCAATTCTATCACATCCCACAGAATTTATGAACGATTGAGCATGGTACTTGAGTGAAATTGATCTCCTAAGTGTTACTTCTGCTGGTATATCTTTCTGGAACTTGTTGAATTTGGTAAACAGCAGTAATACAAATATATATATATAAAAGTATGTGTGTTTTTGCGTGTGTCTGTATGTAAAAAATATGTGCCTATGATATAAAATATTGAAGTGGATGTTGTGAATATTTAGTATTCTTTCTAATATTTTATAAATGTGAACACAACTGTTGAAAATGCAGAAGAAACAAAAAGACCATAAGGCTCACAGCAGGGAATAAAATTCTTTTTTGGTCATGAGACATCATTAGTCACTACACAAGAAAGCAAAGTATACCTCCATCATCTTTTTATGGAGGATGAGTTGTATGTATTGTTTAACTAATAGTCAGGGGATTTTTAGATCAAATTTTAGAAAAATGTACATAGAAACAAGTAGCAAATTACCAGGAAGTTCCCATAAATATCTAAATGGATTAGAAAGGGATTCTGCAAACTCGTGTAAAATTGTTCCACCCTTTTGGCTGCTAAACACAACTGCACACATAAACCGGTATCTCAGAAAGTCCATGAACTGCTGATTGCTAAGAGAATCTCCCCAGAGAAGAACCTGTCTGCGTATGCCTGTTTCTTTCATAATCCACGTATCTCCTGTTGTCAAGTGCTATACAGAATTAGGAAAAAAATACTTTAGTCTGTCTTATTATGGTAATTCTTTGGATGTTATTGAGACAAAACAAGGTTTAAGTACCTCAGCACTTCATCATATTTGTAAATTTGTCCCAAACTTAAGGTTGAGCGTATGATTAAGTTATTTGCTAATTTGGTGCTTTTGGATTTTATTCTGCAGATAATTTATTACAGAAATCTAACAGGTTCCACTGATCACAGCAAAGACAGTTTATAGAAGCATACCCTTATTTTGCCCTGTTTTACAACTTCTGACAGGTGAACTTTCAGATCTTCGAACTAAGAAATGGCTATTTAAAACTTTTGAGGTGAAATACAAAGAGCAGTAACACCACATCCAATTAAAAATTAATTCCCCAACGATGTTAACTTACAGGTCACTCATCTTTTAAGAAGCCATAAATAATGTATTCATTACTAATTAGCTGCATCTACTTTATCATCATATCTCCTATTTAATGAGCAACCTGAGAACAGTATGGTAATTTAAAACGATGTGACTTGTCAAAAAAGAGTCAATTAAAGAAACTCTTTTCAGGAGGGCCTAATAGAATTCAGGACAGGATTATGCCAGAAACGAATTAAACTTCCTATCCTGTGTGTATTTTGAGATTTCAAACTTCTTCTGCCCCAAACTGAAACAAAAACAGTAAATCTGTTTTTTGTAAGGAAGGCAAAGGCGTGTCACTTTGAATCAATCACTCTGTATATCCTTATTGCTTGTATTTCAGGTGTCTTCTGTGGTGTGTTGTCAGTAGATTGTATTAGGAAGAACCTTTAGTATAGCAAATGTTAGGCTGTTGGAAGAGAAAGTTACATTTTTTTCTGAAGAGTTTTGAAGGGTGAAAGATACTCCTCAGGAGCCTGATGTGGCTCCTGGTGGCCTAGGGGCATGAACAGTGGAGAATGGCTTCGAACATGGCCATGGGCAAACTTCTGGGTCTTCTCCTAAGCACCTGAGGCAGAAGCTCCCTTTTATTTTCCTTATGAAAAGACAGCTCCAGAGGTGTATTAAAACCATACATCTAGCTAGGTTAAGGGCAGGATTCATCTCACATAACCTTTGCTAATTGGATTTGGTCAGATGTGTTGACTATAACAGGGAAGTGGGCAGCTAGCTTGTATAGAGACGTCTGCACTGTAGGTTTCTAAAGTAAGGCAAGATGACTCCTACCACAAAAGCCTTGAGCTATTCAGCATAAATATGTTTTTTATATCTCCCACTCCTTCAGGAGTGCAGATATAAGTACAAGATTTTATCTAGTTCCTCAAAATTTCCTACAAACATTGTACTTATTTACAAAATTAGGGCCACAATTTTCAGACACTGGAAATGAAGTGATTATTTTTTTATATATGCTATTCAAAACTGGAGATTAAACACCTTATAAATTAAAATAGTTGACCATGTCACCAAGTTTAAGATTTCTAAAATAAAGCTCCTAATTTAAGATAGAAGTTAAAATCTTATCCACAGTCAGTAGTAAAAGAGAGTTTGTTTGGATACCTGATTTAGGATACCCACTGGAGAGACCCACCTTTCTGAGGGCATTAGGCTTGCACAAAACACCTGTGCTTTGAACAGTGAAACTGAGCTGTTAACATGACAGTCCACCCATATAAGTCAGAATGCGAGAGTGGAAAATGAGAGAGAATGTAAAGATATAAAAAGATCATGGAGTGCCAACGTGACTTGTTTAGTGGTTACTTTTAAATTTTCATGGCAATTTCACATGGATTAGCTTAAATTCTCAAACGGTCTGACTGAAAAAACAATCCTCTCATCTTTAATGAAAGGATAAGTCTAGAGAATTTACAGGTCAAGGGGCAAGCTTAGAAGAGCAGAGGAATAGAATAGCTGTCTTTAGAAGGTCATTATTTTCATTGTTTTACATTCACATTCTTTCTCTTGCTCAAACAAAACATTTCACATCTGAAGCGTATGACGATGATGTGTGTCTTTGCACCACGAGCACTCAAGAGTTGTACTTGCAAGAGATTAGGTGGAAATCTCCTGAGTTTTAGGCCCTATTTATCTTCAGGTCTTCAGATACCTGACTCTTTTTCAGTTCATGGTTAATTAATTGACTCTAAGGCTCTTAGCACAGCTTTACCTTAAACATATCTTGGTTCTAACGCACTTCCAGAGCGTGGATAGACAGCTGTGCTCCCTCTGAGCCCACCTGCAGCATTTGTTAATGTCAATGGGAACTGTAAACCTACAGCCAGGAAAGAAAACACCATGATGTGATATTTTAAAAGGTTTGTCTTTGAGTACGTTTTAAAAGTTGCTTCTTTTTTAATTTGCAATGGAAAGATAATAATTTCATTAATGTAAAAGTAGCGGTCTTCCAGGACTAATAAAACAACACTTAATTCTGAATATTCTGAATGAATTTTCAGGACAATCAGATATTTATTTCCATCAGCACTCAGGTTTGTGCATTTCGGACCTGAAATACTCTCAAATTTTAGTATGAAATTAAAGCAGGACCTTGATGTTTCTATAATAACTCTGATACCACACAACTCTTCCAGGCTATTAACTCTCTGGGAATGCAGCTTGTCAGATAATTCAATTCTGATCTGTGGCCCATGTTGCATTTGTCCCAGTTCCTTAGAGAGAGTTCTATCATTAGGTACCGCATGCTTAATAATTTCATATTCACAACCAACCCCACGCCTTTAAAAAAAATTCTTTAATTTCTTTTTCTTTTCTAATACAAAAATGTGCACTAAATGATTAACCCATTTTAGAGCCTATTGTTCTCAGAAGAAAATACAAAGAAGTGCAAAGTCATCATGCAGTGGCACAAATGCTAATTCTGAAAAGAAATATTCATTAATTCATATTGTCAAAATAAGTGACATTCTACAAATTCACAGTAATACCTGTAGATCTGTATGCTTTTATCACCATAGGACAGATTTAAGATTATTTTAATGCCTTAACGTTAATTTATCCTTTTGAATCATAGGTTTTCAAACTTTTTTAATTTGTGCTCCCCTGATTTTTTTCAAGGTGGTGTATCAGGTATAGTGGATTTTAGGTGTCACACAGTGGAGTTCCTTTTGCTACTTACTTCTTGCAGAGCCCTTCAGAGTAATTCACCAATTTCTCAAGGTCATCAGGTGTTAGGCTGAAAATCACTGCTTTAGATAACTGGATTTCATCATCTTTAGCCTTAACTCAGAATCTCCTACATTTATAAACATTGGGATTTGAGACATTTATCTTACCTGTGAGGAAAATCCTGTGTGAAATTCTTTCTAGAAGAATATTTTTGTACAGTGTCTGCTGGAGAAATTTTCATTTATGAAAAATAATGTAGGCAGAAATGTCTATTAACCCTAAAGTGCATTTTCCAGACATAGATGATGCACCAGACATCAGTAAGTTGAGGCCTGTATGCACAACACAAGCAATGAAAATGTCATAAGGACTATGACATTTGAGGTCAGCTCAAAATTTGAATGGAGAACCACTTAAAAAGTTAGGAAAAATAATAATAAAAAGAACCCCGTACCTCATTTATTTAACTTTTAAATTTCAAAGTTTTGACATTGCAGTCTTGCAGAAAAGGTTGAAAGTTTCTACCTCTCACCTCTTCAGGTTTCTAGATACCTGGCACTAGTTATACATGAAGACCGTTATTGGTACAAAGGATCTGATTCTGTAGTTGGATACAGGGGTACTTCATACATCATTGAAGAAATGTGACCAAAGTCTTTATTCTCTTAGACCTCTGAATAAAAAACCTGGAGACCTATAAAAGAATACCATTCCACACAATTTGTGTGGGTGGTTTTTTTATTTTATTTTATTTTATTCTATTATGCTAAAAAGAAAGAGAGAGAGAGACTGTCTTCTTTCAGCGGGTGTTGGTGGTGGATGAAATTTCCAGGTAAATAAATCTTTAATTATAATAATGTGAGTGTGGCCATGAAGGTGTGAAGGTCTTGTCAACAGTCCATCTGTCTTTTGTCCTGGTTCTATAGGGGCAAAAACCAGAAAACTGTAAGCACAAAGCAAAAATACTGATATCACTTAAAACATCAAAAAATGCTTCTTATGATCAAAAACCTCCAAATCCAAACATTTCATCAAAATGTAAAAAAAATCAACATGTCAGGTTTTTAAACTTTTTTCAGTGTTCTTCCTTTGCTTTCCTTGAATAAATACATTTTCACATAATTCAACAATTTCTGATATGCTTTGATTTGCATTGGAATATGGTTCTACTGACATTTCTGTAGGCAGCTCTAGAAGGAAAGCAGTCTCAATAACTCCATGCTGTGGATGAAGAGATGACACTGGAGAGGTTAAGTGACTAGTCCCTAGTCCCACTGCAAGGCAGCGGCTGAGCTGGGAACAGAGCTGCAAGCCTCTGAGATCTCATCCGGTGTCAGTCACTCAGTCTTCTTCAGCACAACCCTTCTTCACTACTGTGAACGCAACTCTTCACTGCAACCCTAGTTGTTGTTCATTTGAGTGCATTATCTAACCTTCAGTTCTTCCGCCAGCCATTTTTTCATGTTCTTCAGAGTACTGAAACAAGTTAAGTGATACATCACTTGTGCCATTTTGTTACCTTTCAAACTCAGATTTATGATGCTCAAATCTGCGTGACATTGGTAACTTGCGTTTGGTGTAGTATGCTTGTTTTATAGCTCTAGGCATGATTTGGTATGTAGCTCCACAGCATGAAAGTAGCACTGAACAGCTGAGCTATATTTTCTCTAGCTCACTGAAAAATTCCTCACAGGTCAGAGTTTAACCTTACCATAGTGTGAATGTAATGCCCTTCTTAAAAAATGTGATTTCTAAATTTGTACCATAATGCCACTATGTGAGTTGTGTTCTCTAGCACTTCTATGTTACAGGTTACTCTGCCTCTCCAAAGATTGCTTAAAGTTTGAAGTGAATTGCTGAATTATGATATATCTTCAGAATCATACAAAAAAAAAAAAAAAAAAAAGAGGAGGAAGCTAAAATAACAACCATAAACATCATTGTCATCTTCCTTGTAACAAAACTCACATTTGTCATGACTATGCATAATACCTCATAAGCTGCTGACCTTTCACTATTCAATGTGGAGGACTGGGGATGGGATAACAAAAAAAGAGGTTTTGTTAGAACATGAAATTATCTGGTCCGTCTGTTTCCATACCAGCAATTGCACAGTGTTGAATTTGTCCTCAGCAATGATCTCAGGCACTGTCAAAACCTGATTATCTCATAGAGTATGGGGTTCATGATTGCTTTTGATTTTTCCCCAGAGAATTTTCAGAAAAAAAAATCTGATTCTATAATTGGAATAACTCAAAGAGGAAAAACAAAAAGTGTCTATAAAGAAATAAACATAGGGATAGTGAGAAAAGAAGACCGCCATAGGAGAAGGGAGTATAAAATGAACACACAATATGTATGTCTTAGCATGTACATATACATGAATGTGTAGATCTATTTATTAACATTTACATTTACGTGTGTAGCTTTATAGTGCTACACATGTACACAAAAGTTGAGAGAGCAAAACCAGTGACACTAGATACTTTATTGTTCTTTTAAGAATAAACTGTTTTTCTGCAGAACACCAATTTTCTGTCTGATTCTGGGCTGCAACAATTCCCATTTCTGACTTCTTATAATAACAATTTTGATACTAACATATTCCACTGGCAATTTATATCAATAGCAGACATCTTCAATAGCTCTCAAACTGCAAATGATTTTGATGGGGAAACATCTGTATGTATTGCTTTTCCGATTGTAAAAGTCTCTGGAATATTTTTCTCCTTAAGCCCTTTACTTGTTTTTAATATTGGAATAGAAGTATCTTAACCACTTTGAAAAAAACGGTTAATTAAGATGTAGTCAAAAACCAAAGATGACTGGTGCAACATTATCTGCCCAACCACAAGTGAAAGTGGTCGGACAGTTATCAAAAACTCACTAACATTCTAAAAATAGTGTCTCCATTTTACAGCAACTTCTGGCACTGAATGAATTATGATTTTGAACCATCTTGATGTTTCACAACAGAAGTGGCTGGACTTAGTTTGTGGAAGAGAGGTAACTTATTTATGAGGACAACAGTTGTTCCAAGAGCTCAGGATTACTTTTGGTTATGGCTACTTAGTAAGTACTAAGAAAAAAGTGAATATGTTTAGATTTATAATGTGTTCTGAATAATCTGAGACCCTCCAACACAAGCCAACTTTCTCTTTACTCTTAGATGTTCATCACTTACCCAACATTAAAGTTTCAGATGTGACAGTAATCATCACTCTTAATCTTGTAGCAGCTCAGAGTTGCTTCCAAAAAATCCTCTTCATGTCACGATTCTTAATTTAAAAAGAATTCAGTACCTCTTCTTTCCTCTGCTTTTGCAGTCTCTGCTAAAATGTTGAGATGACACAGTAGACCTCAGTTACCCCACACTTAGAAAGAACAAACTCAAAATACCCACACTTAAGCTTCCAGCAGAACAAAATTAAGAACTCACGAGTCGTTATTCATTGAGTTGCTGTCCTGGTTTGACCATCTTCCCCCATCTGTAAACCCTTTGAGCAAGATTTTGAGACTGCAGTATTCCCAAAGGCCTGACCGGGATAAGATGATTAATGAAATTAATTGGATAATTAATGTCAGATTGGATATTAAGAAAAAGTACTTCATTGAGAGGGTAGTCAGGCACTGAAACAAGTTCCCCAGGGAAGTGGTCATGGCCTCAAGTCTGTTCGTATGAAGAAGCATTTGGACAACGCTTTTAAATATATGGTTTAAATTTAATTTGCACTGCATGGAGTCAGGAGTTGGACTCGATGATATTTGTGGGTCCCTTCCAACTCAGGATATTCTATCATTAATGAAGTGTACTTTCCAAGCATTCCAATGCAGACATTTGTTTCTGAAGTTCGACACAACTGTAAGCTAGTACAGATTATGTGTTTTTGTAGACTGATCTTTCTGCTTAGAAAACTTCTTTATTCCTGCTCAAATTTTCACAGTCCCATTGTCATTTTTTACAAAAGCTTTTTGAGATCTGTAAAGAAAGATGTTAATGGATACTAAAACAAGTTTGCGGTGCAATTCAAGCCCAAAACATTCTTGGAAAGACTTTATCTCACATGTGCAGTAATAGATACATCTTATTAAAGGGAATGTGAACTAATTGATCGAATATCTGGACTAAAATTCAGTACCTACATGATATATTGCTCAGTCATAGTATAACATAGGTTGGAAGGGACCTCTGGATATCAGTGAGTTTAATCTCTGCTCAAACCCTAACTGCAAAGTTAGATTTATGAAAATTTATGGTGATGGTGATTTGATCACTTTTGCAGGTAACCTGGCCCCAACTGTAGCAACTTTCTTCAGAATTTTTTTTCACTTATACCTAGTCAGAATTTCCCTTACTGCAGCTTTTTGCTGTGCACCTCTGGGAATAGTCTTGTTCCCACTTCTCTGAAATTCACTGTAGATAAAGTAAGATAGCAAGGCTTTCCTTAACCTTCTCTTCTCCACTCTGAGAAAAAAACAGCATCCTTGGCTTCACCTTATGTGTTGTATGCTTGAGATCCCTAAATCACAGAATCATAGAATGGTTTAGGTTGGAAAGGACCTTGAAGATCATCGAGTTCCGACCCCCCTGCCATGGGCAGGGACACCTCCCACTAGACCAGGTTGCTCAAAGCCCCATCCAGCCTGGCCTTACACACCTCCAGGGATGGAGCTTCCACAACTTCTCTGGGCAACCTGTTCCAGTGCCTTACCGTCCTCAAAGTGAAAAAATTTCTTCCTAATATTTAATCTAAACCTGCCCTCTTCCAGTTTAAAGCCATTCCCCCTCGTCTTATTACTACATGCCCTTGTAAAAAGTCCTTCCCCAGCTCTCCTGTAGGCCCCCATTAGGTACTGGGAGACCGCAATAAGATCTCCCCAGAGCCTTCTCTTCTCCAGGCTGAACAGCCCCAACTCTCTCAGCCTGTCTTCACAGGAGAGGTGCTTCAGCCCTCGGATCATCCTTGTGGCCCTCCTCTGGATGCGCTCCAACAGGTCCATATCCTTCTTATGCTGGGGACTCCAGAGCTGGATGCAGTACTCCAGGTGGGGTCTCACGAGAGCAGAGTAGAGGGGCAGAATCACCTCCTTTGACCTGCTGACTAAATACCTTAGTGGCTCTACACTGGATTCAATCCAATGCTGGAAAGTCTAAAACATGACTCTGAACTCTAGGTGTATCCTCAAAAGTGACTCACATTGACTGACAATAATTCAGGAGCTAACTATTATTCTGCTTCATGTGGTAGTTAGAAGAGGAAAGCTGTTTTATTGCACTGAATGTTATTGATATTAATAGCTATTCTGATGTTCCTGGAAAGACATGAACTGCCAGGTAACATTTGTTTAAATACTATGTGGAAGTAATAAAACTGACTTTGCTACATGATTCTTCTTCTAAAGCAGAAGTTGTTCTAATTCTTTCTAGTGGATTCATACCAAATCCTGTCTCCTAAAATGCAATGTTTAAGATGTTATAGCATCAACCCTTTGATAAAAAAAATGCTATGAAAATGCTTCACAGATTTAAAATGTAATTTTTACCACCATGTTTCTAAGGTCAAGAATAATTTCTCCCTAAATAAGCATGTCATTTCATCCACAGATAGCAGTCAGTTTAAATTATAGCTAGAAACAAAGATTATAAATATTGTCTCTGTGAAAATTGGTGCCTTATTTACTGTTGATTGACTAAAATTCATGTAAGTTATTACTATTTGACTGAATAAGCATTTGTTTAAAAAGAGATCTGCTATGAAGAACTCCTTCAAAGGAAAAGATAACCAACACCATTAGATGGAGAGGGTAATTCTGGGCTTTATTAAAAAGTACCACTGAGAATTTTTGCTCTAAACCACAATGCCAACCTCAAAGAGGTAATTATATGTGAAAAATGCATACATACATAATTCCATATTTAATGTAATTACTTATGTGCCACAGTACACTTCAGGGGTGTCATTTAATTTTTAATTCCAAATTAACTCATCTGCCTTGTTTTGTGAACATAGATTTTTCATATGTGATCCTTTCTTTTAGTTTTTCAGGTTTGTACAATAGATAGAACTTAATTTGCATCATCATTTCTGAGAATTCAATTCTCCTGAGTTAGAGTCGGCTAACATAGCCTTTTTATTGCAAATTATCACATTTGTTTTCACATATTGTTTTGGTTTTGTGGGCTCGTGATGTTGCCTTCACCTTAAATAAACCTCATATTCTTAAGGTATTGATATTAGGAATGAGAGGAAAAGAGAATCACTTCACAGTAGCAGAAAGTTGGCTAAAGAACCCAGTAATAACTTCTGTCTCTCATCTTTATGCTGTTTACTGAATTAAATGCAGTAGGACATGATATTATTGTGATTATACCTAGCGTTTTAGGGAATAACGGTGTGTGCATGAAATTTTTACATTTTAAAGGACAGTTTGATAAAATCAGAAACAGGACTTTCTGTGATCTAAGGATTCATCACCTTACTGGAATTTGCTTTCCTTTTTTCTGAATACAATGAAGGAAAAAAAAAAAAGAAATTTTTCCAATGAAAAAAATCCACAGGGAATATAAAGCTTTACACAAATCTCAGTTGAGATCCACCTATTTCTGTTAAGAAGCCATCAAGCTGAACAAAAGGAGCTACAATGCAGGTACTCCATAAAGCAACCTCGTCTAAACAAGACTCTCACTAAACTATCTATCCCAAAGTTCACCACTGTCTCACCTCTAAGTTCATGGAAATGATTTATCATGGGATCCAGAGGCTTATAATGCATGATAACAGTTGTCAGCCTGAGGACCCTTGGCTACAGAAGCGAAAGTTCAGGCTCCCTGCAAGTCCTGTGGGATACCAGAGAGAAATTTGAGGACCAGGATACTCTATTTTTCACTGTGATTAAGGCAATGAACTTCCAGTCTTACTTTTTAAAAATATTAGATGCACAAATACCTGGAAATCCCATTTTTTTACCCAGTGTTCAAAAAACAGTTTTGACTAAAAGTTGTTGACCAACCTGCCTAGAATTAAGAACAAAAAATACAAACTAACACACAAACAAACAAAAATTCAACCTCAACACATTACTATGCAGTGTAGGACCTCATCTTGATTCAAGAATATATGTAAGATTCCTCAAAGTCAGCTGGAGTTTCATTCATCCATTATTTCTGAAAATCACAACCTAGTCATATGTCAGAAAACAGTAATGAGCCAAAACAAAACCTTGTGTCCTCTGTTACCCTTCTCAGCATGTGTGTAGATTTTACAAGCATCTGAAAATATGAGAATAGAAGAGCAGCCGTAATCCCATCCATGTATCGCAATATTTAGTGCTGAAGTGAAATGTAATCTCATTTAAAAATTTTGAAAGGGCTGCATTTCTACAAAAATTTCCAGTGCATTTTTGAGCCCCTGTAAACATCCATAAGATGTATCAGCAGCAAGTTCCACAGCTTTAGATAGAAGTAGAACAAAGATAGTTCCTTCTGTCATCTGGTCTGAACTTCCCACCTTCAGTTTTTGTTTGATGCCCTTGTTGTTTCAGAAAAGTCAGTGAATGGTTGTTATCTATTCCCTTTCTCCATGCCTCTCATGGTGCCTATATAATATGTCATGTCATTGTTTTTGCCTACATCATCCATATATCATATCTTTGCCAAGTCTCACGTCCTTTCCTCAGCTGAAAAGTTCCAATCTGTCTAGGTGAACTTCAGGTCAGACAAAGAAATATTGAAGAAGTATCGCAGAACTGCATCTTTCCCATATTGCAAACCTTTCTAGAAAATATACACCAGAAATAGCATTCTGGTAGTCTCAATAAAGATACACTTATAAAACCTAATCGCCTCTCATATTTCCAACCTAATGTTAGTCTTTGATGTCCATAGTCTCTGATGTGCTTACAAATTTCTCATCGGACAAAGAGATGTTCTTCTGTGAAGAGTGTAACATTCCTCATATGAAGTTTCAAGAGGGTAGCAATTCAGACTAAGATATGGGAAACTTTGGCCTATCTCTGCTTGTGATGGCTGAGTATATTATTCTGTGTGGGAGCTGAGTTGGAAGAAGAAATAAGATGTGTGGCCATGGAGACCAGTGCTGTAATTCCACAGTCACCTTAAGGCAGCGTGAGCCAACAATATCAATGAAAAAAACATTCTTACTTTCTAAAAAGCTCACCTAAGTCAGAACTAACACCTTCTTTTCCCTGATAAAAGTTTGTGCTAACCTTGATTCCTGCATTGGTTGGAGAAGCTATCTCTATCACACAAAACAGGGGACATAATTTAAAGAGTTATCTGTAAATCTTTTTATAAATTCAGCACTAGAATATGGTTCTGTTGGGTTCATGCATTTTGTTTGCTCGTGTGCTTCTCTCAAACTAAACTGCTTTAATGAGATATTAATAATACAAAGAATAAATAATAATATCAAAAAAGAAAATAATGAAATTTGTACAATATATAAAAAATCAGTATCAAGCTCCCAGGATGATGATAATGTGACCGTCTGGCACTGGGGAAAGTTCCAGACTGGATTCAGTGATGGACGAGAACTGGACTCCAGATCTGGATTCAGGAACACATGGATCAGGATCAAAGGCAGATGAACAGACAGAGTCCTCTTCAGACACCGGCCATTGAAGAGAGAGGGCCGACCATTTGATCCCTAAGCTTTTATACTGAGCACGAGGCAGATGGGATGGAATATCCTGTTGGTCAGTTTTGGGTCACCTGTCCTGTCCGCTCCTCCCCGCAGGTGGGACCACTCTACGCTTTTCTGCTTCTGACCCTCCAACAAGGCAAATAACCAAGTGAGCTGCCCTTGGGTGTTATAGCAATAAGTATAAGCAGGAGCGTCTCTGCATACCATTCCTTGGTATAAATTATAAACATCAGGTCTTATCACTCTGGAAGCGAACTACGGTCTTAAAAATATGCTCCTAATTTCAGAGTTCAGGTAGTCAGAAGAGGCTTAGCTACAAAGTAAGGTTACTGAACAGAAAATCAGTTCTGTTTTACCTCAAACCAGAACTGTCACGTTCATGTCTGCCTGCACAGCACAGTTAGGAAATCCATACGTTCTATGAACCATCAAACAGAAATAATAAATTATTAGTACTAATTTTTGTTCTGATAAATATTATTATTGTCATACTGAATACTAGAAAAAAACTATGAATCCCACCACAAGACAAATGCCAAGGAATAAATTAAATTAATCACTCAGATTTTTGGTTTTCCCTGCTAATGTTGAAAATCCATGACTATTGATTTGATAGAAGAATGAATTTGAAATTCAAGGTTGCATCTACAAACTCGTATGCAGATATGCAAAAAAGAGTGAGGATTAAATCCTAGCACCACATAAGTCAATGGAAGTTCTGAAGTCAATGACAAAATTCTCCTTAATTTAATGAACTCAGTATTTTATATGCATAAAATCCAGGAGGCCACGAATTCCAATTTATACACAGAGCTCATGCATCTCCACAGTGGAAACATGAAGTTTTCCCATTTTCTACTGTTCTGGAGATTACGAGAGCTGGTAGACCACAAAATATTACCATGGGAGAATGGTGTAAAATTTGAGTGGATGTAATTTTAAATTCAGTATGCTAGAAAAGATACTGAAGAAGCTAATTTTGCACCATCGGCTAAGTAAATGAAGTATCATACAAATCACCTGGAGATTTTCCACTGTGTATATTTGGACTAGATAATAATGTGCCCCCTTCTGTGTACTGAGATCACTGAAATAGTATACAAGTCCAAGTCCTAGATGTTACTCTAGCCAGAGATACTACAAACAGTGTTGAAAACAAACCTGTAGCCACAAAGACCTCATGTGGATTTGAAATTCCATATTCAGTACTTTTTGTCAATATTATTCTCTGCAGGAAAAATTAAGGACCGTGAAAAATAAAAATTAGTGTATAAACTAAAATTTTTTTGGGGTCATACTTAATTATAGTTTGTTTTGTTATAACTACTTCTCAATGAATATACATAAGCCTAAATATCCCATTATGGTTTAATTATACAACCATTAGAAGAAGAAAATTGCTAATGAAAGCAGCTATGAAAAATGTATATCATTTACAAAACCACACATAATATACCACAGATATTTTCAAATATCATAGTAAAAAGATGAGTCTCTGAGGATTTCAGCATTGCATTTAATAGCTTTTATACATTATCAAACCTTTAATTATGTAGAATTATGAAGGAGCTGGAAATGGAAACCCATTTGTGTGCCATTTTAAATTATACATTGGGCTTATTATAGGATATGAGGTGGGCTTATTTCTTCACCTGAGCTGTTGCTTTACCATCTGGATTTTTTAGTCATAAACTTCAAAAAATTTTCATTAAGGCATGACATTAACCTTCAACACAAGGTTTTCAGATTCTAGTCTTCTGTCTGCAATATTGGCAAGCTACACTATTGTCTTTAGCTTTTTTGTGTCGGTAACATTTCATGTAATGACTGTCACCTGCAATATATCAACTTGATCTTTGTTGCATGAGCAGAATAAAGCTATGTAAAATAAGGAACACATATGAGGCAAATCAAGCCCAATAGGCTCTGCTACAAGACATATACCCCCAAATTATTTCTTCTGTAAAAAAAAAAGTAGGATTTTTTTTTGCTTCTTGGGGTTTGGTTGTTGGTTTTACTGTTTGGTTGTTTTTTTTTTTGATGGAGAAATCTTCTATTTACTACCAAGCCAAAGAGTTTATAGATTATAGCAAACTTTTTGCAATGGTATTAGAAGTTATTAAAACAGTCAGACAAAGACGTTTCCTTGTGTAGACAAGATGCTTATATTGTAATTCCTTATTTCATGGTGTAAAGTCATGTTTGAGTTGAGGCTTTGTCTTTCCTACAACCTCCATGATCTTATTGTTCGGACTGAGAAGATGAAGAACATCATCCTGAAATTTGAATTGCAGAAAATGTCCCTCTTGAAACACAGTTAAGCTGTACATATTGAAGTTGCAACTGGTTGTGACTTTACTTAAGTAGTTGGGCACATCCAGTGGTCTATTTCCCACACCATGTCTACTTAAATCTAAATCATTGGTCCTTGCATAGGTATTCTGGCTTCATTCAGAGGAAAACTGCTGTCTGTTTCAATGCGTTCCTTCCTCTAGCTAACTGGATGACCAGAATATGCAGGACCATGCTTGAGTACGTTTGACCCTCGGTATCGGCATCATTTAAGAGTCCTTGGAGCAAAATCCAAGACCTGACCCTTCCAAGAAGAAAATCTTTGGTTATCTGTGATCCTAAGGATCCTCCTAGATACTGAATGCAGGAAAAGGATAACAAGTCTTCTCTACCTCAGAAGAGCCAACAACTCAGTTTTATCATACTTGTTAAAATAAAGTCCTCCCAGGTCTTGAGAGGATTATTCTCATCAGCTGTGTAATTCTATGTCTGAGCTGGTCACACTAGACTCCCTTTATGGTCAGCCGATGCAAATTGACATGATTCATCTATATACGGTCCTTTGTGTTAACTAATTGGATAACTAATCTTTATTTTTGTGAATGTGTTCAGCACAGGAGGACTCTGGTCTGAATTGTGCCTCTGTGTTGGGATCTAAAATATTGTTGATTTTGAGAACTTCTGTTATCAGTGTTGATAATAGAAGTGCACAATGAGAAAGAGGGGCTATTTTCAGTAACTCACAGGGGAAACTTCTATTTCACAAAAAGCAAAAGCAAAGGAAGAGTCATGTAAAGAAAAATTTATTATTGGTGCATTAGTGCAGTAAGTCTGAAATATTTTCAGTGGATACTGACTCTTGTTCAGTTAAGTACCATTCCGTAATGTCACTGTATTGGTCATGTTGCTTTTGCTGTGCCTCTCCATGAGTATTTGCATGTTCAAACCACAGCAGTTCATAGATATGTGAATTAATAAATCAGGAAAGCACATTCTATATCTGTGCACAAAATGTTTTAGTGCACACATTTCTGGCTTTGTAACAGCAGGCATTAGAAGGTACATAAACCACTGCAATTTTTTTCATGAATGAGAAAATTCTGTTTGTCCTCAGGCTGTAAGTGAACTGAAAATCACTTCTCCTTTCTTTAGGGATATTTAGGGCTACTGTATTTCACAGATATCCATTAGCAAAACGTAATGCGGTTTTCTCTTCATAGACATGGAGACATAACAGCCTTTGTATTCAAAACAAAACAAACAAATAAACAAAGAGTTAAAAAATGATGGGTTTCCCATGAAAGCACTCAGCAAACCCAGACTGAAAAATGTCTCTTTTGTCTGATGATGTCTGCTGGTAAGAAATGAAAGTGCACTTTTAAATTCTGTGTTATGTCAAAAACAGCAAAAGGGGAAGGCAAGAAGTTGTAATACTCTGACATGAGGGGTAGGAAAAGAAAATTGGGTAAGAATTACAAATAATTCTGCTATGCTGTTTCATGAGTCTGAGGAAGAAAAAGCCCTTTAAAGGAGCAGAAAAATAAAGTTGAATAGACATAAAGGAAAATATTATACTGATGTTAATTATGCTATAGCATAAAAAAAATGAAAACAGTTCACAATAAATTGAGGAGCAGAGAAGATAACACAGTGTTATGTCTGATTTTCTATTTTGTGAAAGCATACATATAAATTAAGCAATCAGCCAAGTCGAAAAATTATTTTTCATTTCGTAACTAAGCATTGTTGATGTATGGACTTACTTCCTTCCTACGTATTTTTGCTGATTACAGCATTTCCAGACTTACCCTGTGCACAGTGCAGAGGAAATTCATGCTCAGGCCTGTGGCATCTTAAACCACAGCTGGATTCAATTTCCCACCCATATAGAAGTCCTACTTTGAGTTTTCTAAGCAGGCCAAATATCAGCTTTCACCTGTTTCTTCTGGACTGTCAGGGCTGTTGGCACTGGCCTTCTCCAATCTTTCACCTGGTCTCAAATGCCTGCTTAAATTTTTGAACACTTCTTGCAGTTCTAATTTTCTTTCACTTTTCCTGTACATGCTCCATCAACTTTAATTAAAAACTTAATAGGTGCATTTAGCTGTAAAGTTGTACTACAGTTTTATTTACAGGCACAGCATTCAAAGTCTTCAGAAAGGTTATGTGAGTCTTCCCTCCCCCCTATACATTTTTTTTTTAGCGCATTCCACTGGTTTGTCTCTGGTTTGTTTGAGCTCAGCTGACGGAGCATGTGGCAATTCCACTAAGAGTGATTATAACTTTTTTCTCTGTGGATAGATCCATGGTACCAGGTGATGACACAGAGGATGAGCTATGCATTCATTTGTCCTGTCTTCTTTTAGTAATACATGCCTTTAACCAATTTTTTTTCTACAGGTACAAGGGTTGTGTTATTCCCACAGCATATCCAGACTGTCATCTGAGGTCTTCTGTTGGCTCTGATGGCAATATCTTCTGCCCACCAACCAGGACCTTGATCTCTTAGATTACAAAATCAGTTTTAAACCGTAACTCTGACCTTTTTTGGCCAAAGGAACTTTACTAGAACTATAGACCAGTGAAAAGCTTA
The DNA here is from genome assembly GCF_965231255.1 of Vanellus vanellus. NCBI lineage: Eukaryota > Metazoa > Chordata > Aves > Charadriiformes > Charadriidae > Vanellus > Vanellus vanellus. The sequence continues at coordinate 48,639,305 of NC_138909.1, read as the reverse complement.
CTGAGCACTCATTAATCAATGTACTGCATTATAGATGTCCTAATGAGAGAATTTGCCAATGGACTTCATATACACTAATCAATTTTCTGATGAAGATGGTATTCTCATTATTATTTACAAAGTTGAAAGTAGAGATAGACCAAGCTAAGTTGCAATTCCTCTGGTTTTAAACCTCCTGCTGATGTCTAATTATTCAACCTCGTTAGTATCCTGTTATACTAAAAGTCTTGCTATGGCCAAAATAGAGCATGCCATACATATGGAGGTATGAATTTATTGTTAGTCCAATTAAAATTTTAACAGTCTAATCCAAATTATGTAATTACAGGAAAGCCTAATTAATAATACAGTTAAAATTGTTATACAAAGACCTTCTTCACCTATACTGCCCCTTTACTCTGGTGTTGTGCTCAGTTTTCTAATGTTATTTGTGCTTGTTATCGTTAGAAACTAAAGCTAAACTAAACCAGAACTCCTCATTCATCACCTTATGGCTAGATAATTGTTACTGCAGAGAAACAACCCCAGTTCAGAGCAAGCCAAGGTGAGCTCAGGCAAGTTCTGAAGCCCTGCACTGTCAGCTCAATACAAAGCTTAAGACCTTTTACCACTAACAGTAAAAAATGTGTTTGTATTTACTGGTCTATGATCCACATCAACTTTCTATTTTTATTCATGTCAGACTAATATAACAAATCATCGCATAATTACCTCCACCATTTTAGGGATGTTCATCAGTTGAATTCTGCATTAATTTATGCCTAGCTGGGTTCAAATATGCTCTTACTAACACCAGAATGCGAGAACAACTAACCAGGCATTTCAGAGCTCCTTGTACAGGTAACAATACAAATATGTTCCTACATCCTGTTGGCTTTATATAGCCACAGAAAACAGAACAATACACAATGGTCCAGACCTTGTATGGAGTTATATGTGACAACACTGCAAAGATTGCCTGCAGATACTCAGCAATGCTCAGTGTATATGTCACAGTGACATTGACTAAATTTAACCATCTCAAATAGGTCAGGTGACTACTCTAAAAATGCCTTTTTGTCTCACATGACGATATAGAGAACTGAATAACTCAGCTGTAGACATCCATATTGTGGAGATGGACCCTAAAAGGTGACAAGATGAGTCCTTCACTAAACCTCTAATTCTAGCTTTCCATTTGCTGGAGCTTATACTCTACATTTGATTACAATTTAATATCCCTCAACAACATGCTGCTACAAAAAGAAACAGAAGGCTGACTATAGGCAAAGAAGCAAGTCCTCGTATTCCTCTGATCGCTGCCAAAAATTTTTCCATCTGTAAGGAAAAAAAAATTAAAAGAAACCAAGCCCAGCAAAGATTTAGTGAAAAATAAAAACAGAAGTCCATTTTATCCCATGCACAACAAGTGAATATGCTGTCATTGCTGGTTGGTTACAGAGCTGGATGTTTGCAATATTCATCCCTGGATGCAGTTTTAATTTTCCTGAGAGACAGCTGATTGTGCATGCATGCACACCCATAGACACAGAGACAGAGCACCCATAAAATATTTTTATATTTTCCACCCATGGTATCATTTATCTTAATAGTTGTTAGTGCTGCAGTTACCACTTTAACAGTAATCATGACACATTTGTTACTTGATTTATTTGAATAGCACTGTCAAACACTGCATAAACAATACTGTTCTGGGACCTGGCCAAAAGTTTCAAATTGCATTTTAATATTTATGTGCCTTCAGACTGCATGAGAAAAAATACTGGTGCTAGCTTGCGATTTGAACTGCTATAACACCAAAGCCAGATTAAGTATGCTTTTTCCTATAACTTGTGTAATCTATCATGATAGTTCTCTAGCTGATCACAAGTAAAAAGAACATTAGTTTATATTTTTAACAACTGGCAATTACTGAAATAATATTTAGTTGGAACTAAAGGATGCTTGCAGCTTCCTGGATTGGCTTTCTAAATAGCTGCTGATCATCTATGTGACTTCACAGCAATGAGTATCACTGCTAATGCTTAAAAACAACATGAACAGAGACAGCATGACTTTTGGAGTTGGTTTTGTGAAATGTAATACCTCTCTGAGTCTTTACTTTCTGTTTTCCATTCAGCACCTTCCATTAACTGCAAAATGTTCTTTATAACCGTGAGCTGGTCATAAATTATCATTAGGATCACTATGTTTCTTAGTAGTACATTTTTGATTACTGTCTCTAAGGGCAACAATTTTTTTTGCAGCTAATAAGTCCCACCATCAGAATTACAATCACTGTAGGATATATGCTATAGCAGGGTTCTGCCTATTAGTTTCTTGATGCTAATGACAAATAATAAGGATATTCACAGTATTTTCTTCCTTTTTCCATTGCTCCATGAGAGTTCAGCAACCAGACACTTAAACCACATCTTCATGTAGGTGAGGTTGGACTTTTACTGGCTACGTTTGAAAGCTTTTCTTTATCAGTGACCATCTGGATCTGAATGTGTTGTGTCCTATTGTGAGTTAAATCATATCACTGTGTCTATCATACCACTTAGTGTGGGCTGCTTTATATGACAAAACAGCAATAATAATTACTCATTGTCCCTTGGAATAATAATGATACTTATATGAAGAGAGTATATAGGGCTTGGTCCCATTGTCTCTTAGGCAAAATTGCCGGCTGGGAGATTTTGGAGTTGGTTCAAAAATGGATCCTCTTCTCTGGAGCATGCCCTGCTCTCTTGTTTGGGGCAGTGGGATGGACCCTGGCTGACAAGATCTCTGCCCTAATGGCCCAATGATTCCCTAAAGCCCCCAGCCCCCAGGAAGACACCAGCCCACCAGCCCTTTCTGCACCCTGACAGTGATTTCATTTCCTCTTTTCAAAATCTTTATTTTCCTTAATATTTCACAGAATAGGAAACAGAAAACACATTTGTACGCTCCCTTCACTTTTTCAAGTAGCTCTCATGAAAATCGAGAATGCAGAGCAGTCAAGGGAAAGGCTAAGGAAAGCACAGTCAGAAGAGTGTCATCAAGCTTGAGGAATAGGCAGAGAGGAACACCATACGTTCATTTAAAAAAAGAGATAAGTCTGGGACTGACATTGACCAATGCAGATTCATAGACTGGGGACTGACTAACTGGGGAAAAACTTTCCAGAAGTGAGCTTGAAGGTCCTGATTGAAAGGTTGACCACATTGGCTGTGTGTCCCTGCTGTCATTCAGGCCAACCACACCGGGGGCTTCATTAGTAGAAGCACAATCAGCATGTAGAGAGGTGATTTTTTCTCTCTATTTAGCACTGGCAAGTGTGTCTCTGATGTACTGTGCTCACCTGGGCTGCCTCGGCACAGAAATGTAAGTGGAGCAGTGGAGTAAATCCAGATTTTCACTAGAGTGGAAACAGGAGCGGAGCATGTGGCATAAAATGGGCAGCGGAGGGACCTGGGTTTCAGCATTAAAAAGGCTAAAGGGGAATCTAACTACTGTGTTTCAATATTGAGGGTGTATAGAGAAGGCAGATCTAGGCTCCTCAGCAGAGCAGAGAAACAAGAAGCAACAATCACAAGCTGCAATAAGGGGCACACTTACTGGATTTAGGAGCAAATTCTTCTCCGTGACAGCAGTTAAGAATGGGAACAAGTTGCCTAAAATGATGTGAAAACTCCATCCACAGACATTTTCAGAGTTCCGCTAGGCAAGACCCTGAGTAAATTATCCAGTTTGGAGTTAGCCCCTCTTGAGCAGCAGGTTGGATTAATAATCCCCTGAGGTCCCTTACAATAATTCAGATTTTACAATTGCAGCTATCATCAAGAGCACACATACTTAGTCGCAGAGGAAATTAATTAATTTGCTCAAAACCAGATGAGGAAACACAGTGAGTGAAAGCTGAAGGAGTTAGGATCTGGGAGTAAACCAGAAATATAAATTATTTTCCAGTGTAGTGAAACATTTAGTCAAACACTTGGAGTCTATACCCCAAAGTGGAACTACGTGTACATTAGTCAGAAAAGAAAGACAACAGGAATTCTACCCCTGCCCCCCGCCCCCCAACCCCCAATAAAACACAGGGGATCTGATCACAACTGACATGGAGAAGGTTGAGATGCTCAACAACTTTTTTTGCCTCGGTTTTCAATGGCAATTCCTCTTCCTACATCGCTCAAGTCCCTGAATCTCAATGCAGACACTGAGGAATGAAGTCCCTCCTACCATAGGAGAAGATCAGGTTCAAGACCATCTGAGGAACAAGAATGTATACAAGTCCATGGGACCAGATGAAATGAATTTCAGGGTCCTGAAGGAACTGACAGACATAGTGGCTAAGCCACTCTCCATCATATTTGAAAAGTTATGGGAGTCAGGAAAAATCCTCAGTGAATAGAAAACAGGAAATATCACACCCATTTTTAAAAAGGGTAAAAAGAAGGACACTGGGAACTGTGTACTGGTCAGCCTCACCTCTGTGCCACATAAGATCATGGAACAGATCCTCCTGGAAGATATGTCAAGGCATACGGATGACAGGGAGATGATTAGAGACAACCAACGTGGTTTCACAAATGGCAAATCATGCCTGACTAATTTGGTGGCCGCCTAGGATGGAGTGACTGCATTGGTGGATAAGGGAAGAGCAACTGATGCCATCTATCTTGCTGCTGTAAGGCCTTTGACACAGTCTCCCACAAAATTCCTGCTCTAAATTGGAGAGATATGGATTTGATCGTTATCTTTATCTTTTTTATCATTATCTTCTAGCTTTTAATCCTCCTGTTTTCTATGGATAAGGAATTGGCTGAATGGCTGCATCCAAACAGTTACAGTCAATAGGTCAATGTTCAAATAGAGACAAGTAACAAGTGGTGTCCCTCAGAGGTCTGTATCAGGACCTGTACTGTTCAATGTCTTTATTAATGACATAGACCGTAGGATTGAGTACATCCTCAGCAAAATTGCAGATGACACCAAGCTGGGTGGAGCAGTTGATACGCTTGAGAAGTTGTGGATGCTCCATCCCTGGAAGTGTTCAAGGTCAGGTTGGAAGGGGCTTTGAGCAACCTGATCTAGTGGAAGATGTCCCTGCCCACAGCAGGGCGTTTGGACTGGGTCATCTTTGAAGGTCCTTTCTGACCTAAACAATTCTATGGTTGAATTCTATGTCTTACAAAATACAAATTAGGTCATATTGACCTACAGACACCACCCGTTTCTAATGCTTCATTTCTTACTGCCCTGAAGGAACCAATTCTCTTCAGTCCAGAAATCTTGGCTGTTTCCTCCCACTGAATTTGTGTGATTAAGGACTAAAATGAGATTTCAGGTATCTATCCCATTGATTATTTTTCTGCTTCTGTATTCAACTGGATTGAATACAGAGGTGTCAGAGGGACTCCTGTGATTCAAATAGGGAAGTCAGTGAAAACAACACGAAAGGTCCATCTGAAGTACATACGTGTATTTGTAATTTAACTTCTGCAGCCTTAGTGTTGCAGACCAGCAGACATATTATTCCAGTAGCTAATTTGTCATGAGAGGCATTATTACCACTCTTGTCACCTCGAGTGCCTCACATAATCAGATTGCTGTCTGCTGGGACAAAATATCTTATATTCTCTGATATACAGCAATTATTACAATACAAAAATTCTCTCTACCTGTTGTGTTCTGGAAATGTTCATTTCATGCATTCTCCACCAGCTTCAGCTTATTTTCACAAGTTGTTAAACTGTTATTTGAGTGAAATGAAAACTCATTACTCCTCTTCCTACATTCACTGAACCACAGAAATTTGTGGAGGGAAAGTGAATCTATTTTTAAGGGTTTTGTGTTTTGTGCTTTTTTATTGTGATTCTGACAATTAAAAGCCATAGATTCTGGAGTCATGCAATTATGCAGTTCAAAGAAAACCTTGGAAATGTTATCATTTTGAGCTCAAGAAACCAGAAAACAAACTAAAAAAGAAAGACCACACTTTCCTTTTTAAGTTTCATGCATTTTTTATAGGTTTTGCCTCCTGACCGAAATAGCAGTATTTCAGTTCTATATCTCCTTTCTTCTTAAGCTCCAACGACCACACCAAAACAGTGTAGTCCATAAATCAGTGTAGAAATGCCACAGATGATGACAGAACCACATTCAAGAACTAGTTATCATGAGAATGAACACAGTATACATATGGCTAATCAAAGAGAATACCTTATAGAGTTAAGGGCCAAAGTCTAACTAGGATATTCCTTGTGTGCTATTTTTGGTCTAAACCTCTTTCAGGAGAATGGGACATTTAAGCCTGACCTATCTCTTAATAAATTACACAGGGAAAAATAAATTCTTGATGGTAACTCTTCATGAAATTTTACAGAGTGGATCAGATGACTCATTCTCAGAATTGTTGAATCTGCAGAAAGGTTTCTGAAAATCAACCCTTTCTCCAAAGCTCTAAGCATCTCACCCTGCAGTACTGCTTAGCAGGGAAGGCAGAAAAGACGTATGTAATCTCCACATCAACTCCAAAAGAGAGTGATGTCAGGATTTGGTAGAGTATGTATCTTGCTTCCTTCAGCTGTGAATTCTGATTTTTCTTACTTCCTCTGCCTGTCCCCAGATGTACCTTCTTTGTGCTTCCTTCTCCAAACAAACTCATACATTGAAGAACTTATCCAGTGAAGCCTGGGAGAAATTAATGAGTGTTTTTTCTCCAAATTTTCTTTCTCTGGGAACTTCCTGGAATATTACCTCCATCTAATTTTGCCTGTATAGGCTGGTAAACCCTAATAGACTTCCCTGCCCCCCAGAGAGGTTGTTTTTTGAGTTGGGCATAGCCTGTGGAAACTCTTCTCTCATTTTTTTATGAGAGACATACAGAAGGAGTGCTTGGATGATTCTCTTACTATGATTAATTACTCTCTAAGCTGTGTTTGCTGTTTAAGTTCTTGCTAAAATCGATGCTTTCATGTTTCCTTCTGTGTTAAGGGAGAATATGTAATGTTCAATATTCTTGGTATTACAGACTTGGAACAGAGTTGACATTTTCTATTCACAGCAGTTAATCCACCTGTGAGTATGAACATCTAATCCTTTTAAAGATTTTCCCTTTGGAAATGTTAATGTGTGCATTTTCTTATGGAAATCCACTAATTTTTCTTTATACGTTTATAATTAGAAAAAAAGTGTTTATATTTTATGATTGACTTTTTATGGTTTTATAATTTATCATTTACTTTATCATATCATTTATCATTATCTTTTTTATCATTATCTTACAGCTTTTCATCCTCCTGTTTTCTCTGGCATATTTCAGGCAGCATGCAGTTAAAAAGAAATAACAAAAAGGACTTTCATGCGATAAAAAGATTTGTACTCTTTTAAAGTTTTGTGGTAGCATTTTATTTGTTTGTATTTTGGATTCTAAACACTACAGTGAAATAATGATTTTACTTTGGGGATAAGTCCAAAGGTAAAAAAATATTGATCTTTCTATCTGCAGAAAGATCTTGGCAACACAAGGCAACATAAGCCAATTAAAAAAATATGTGCTGAAGACTAGTCTTAAGAGTCATGGCTCATATACAGAACACCCCTAATGCATTTGCTTTCTTTCATAAATAGTGTTTCAGCTAAGTAAGGCTGCTTTTTTGAGTAGGGAAAGCAGCACATCTGCAGACAAATCTAAAATCTTTTTATGACAGAATAGGCTTATAAACAGTATGCGGTGGCTGGTGAAGGATACCGCACACGTAGTAACCAGCAAAAGTGGAAATCTGCCTGAGACGATTCTCTGGAGCTGACTAAACCCTATTACTCTTAACACTAGTTGACTTTTCGTGGCTGTAGAAACTAAACAATTCTGGGATGCAACGGGGCTTTGTTTCATAAGCCAGTCTACCAGCTTGTTGCATGTGCACGCCCTTCATCAGACCGCTAAGAGCTGCAAAGAAACTCTATAGAGAAAGGAGGCATTATCCTTAAGTGATTCCCCTGAAGTATTTTGAGCTGATAATTGTGATTTTCCTTCCTACTTTGTCTTCAGTCCATGTGTCTCGGTCAACCTCCAGTGTTGATCAATCATCCCTAACCAGTATGGTTCTCTCACTGACCTCACACCAACACAGCAGCTCCATGACTTCCACTCTCCCACCCTCTTAACCAGCATAACCCTGTAAGCTGTTTCCTTCAGTCATACAAACAAGGATTCAAAAGCTTACACCTGAGGCAACTCCTGTGCTTATATAGACAAACTATCATCTCCTGACATGTTACGTATCTGCAAAAATAATCGTCTAAGCTGGACGCCTTACACAATGCGCTGGTCTCTAATGTTTGCTAGCACAATCTGTTGTAGATGTGGCAAAACACGTCATTCAGACAGGGGAACGTCAGGTGAAAAATCACAGAGTAAACTGTTTTAAAAATACTTATTATATTAAATGCCAATTTTACACTGTTTTTTTAGCTCTAAGCAATGAATGGTTAATTAATTACATCTTAGTTGTCATAAATTTTGAGGATTGAGGTCACTGTGTGAGTTACTGTTCTCACACAAAAGGGTCAAGAACTGCTTGATCCGTTACGGAAGAGCATGTGTACACTTGAATGCAAAGTTATAGTCAGTCAGATCTAAAAGATTCTGGTCTTCAGCTCTGCTGAAAATGTCGTTGTAAGTAAGACAGTTTGTCACCATTTTGGACCTCTCCATACAATCCATGAAAATGCAGCCTTCTGTATGCAGTTTGTATTTGTATCGAAAATAAAATATGCTTGGCCCCGGTGTAAGCTGGGGACAGCACCTATCAGCCTGGGGAAGGAATTTCTTTAGCATGACCTTGTGCAGGGTTCAAGATATGGTGCAGGGTCACAGCTGAATACTGCAAGTAGAAAATGGTGGTCACCTCCTAGCTGGTACCTAAAGTTCTTGATTCTTTGTGGTTTTGCCGGGGTTGGAGAAGAGCTAAAGAACCATGTGGCGGGTATCGGGGAAGTTTCAAGTGGCATAGCTGGACAGTGGGTAAGGCTGCTTTTAAACACCACATGAGGATGCGAGGAGTGCTAATTCCTCCTTCTTTCTCCTTTCTTGTCCTTCATCAGCACCAGGAAAATGGTATTGTGGGGTCATAATGCTGTGCCAAATTTGAGACAGAACTTTCTTTGCAGCGTACTATTACCTGGATTATTCAATCCATCATGAGAGCCAGCAGGCATTGTGCTATAGGTATCAGCTATAAAACTGCAGAATAACTGTGTATAGAACAGAAAAACAGAATTCAGCCTAAGAAAAAAAGGAAGATGGACCTAAGTTCACTGAAAGCATTTCCAAAAGAATGGAAGTGACTTGTCTGGAGAACACATCATTCCCTCATGTCAGGGTGGAGAGGAGATTCAGAATGTGTAAGAAGGCTCTGAATAGGAGAAACTGCAGACAGCATGTACAAGGACGAGTACAACTGCTGTAGCTGGTTTATGAGCTCTCATTAGTCTCTTCCTTGCTGATCTCTCCAGAGGGCCCCTATGCTATCCAGAGCATGACAATACAGCTGTAAGCAGACCTTGTAAATTTGTAGGTGATTGGTATTTGAGGTTTTTCTATAGATAGGTAACAGAATCTAAAGTTCTCCAAAAAACCAGGAATTGTAGTTTTAACTCAATCTAGGATAGTTATGAGGCAAGTGGGGAAGCAGCTACAGTCCCTCCAAATGAAAGAGATGATTGAAGACAAAGTTGGCTCCAAAGTAATAATAAGTAATAATAAGAAGAAAAAAACCTCAGTTCCTCAGTAGTAATGTTTACTGTTCAGTGTTAAAGATTGATTTAGATAGAAAGATAGAGTGAAATGATAATTAAGACACAAAAACAGTAAATTAAGTATGAACCTGTGATTCAGTCCCAGGTGGCATATTGTAACCATTTTCCCATTGTTAATAGTGGGATTCCTCTCACCTAACTAACTGTCCAAGAAATCAGGCATTTTGCCTATGTTAGCTGTCTAGGCTCCCCTTTGAACCTATGGACAGAGACAAGGTCTCTCCATGTGAATTCTGTCAAATCGTAAAAGATTTCCTTTCCTGCTTCAGGAAAGGAAATGAGACTGTTCAGTCATGTCCATAAAATACTTCAAGATTTACAGGTAAAATCATGCCACAAGTTAGCAAATTATAATTACCATAGTTATCATTAAGTGTTCTAAACCAGTAGAAAATTCAGCTACAAAATGGATGCATTTGTAAGTGTTAGAATATCAGTCTTTACATATATTGAGTGTTTTAAATTGCAGGTGGAAAATTAATGAAAAAGAAGAAAAAAAGGTTTATTTTTTTTTCTTAGGTAGAAAACTTATTTCCTCATGTAATTCCATCAGAATATTTTCTGATGTAAAAAGAGGGAGTAAAAAGACAAAGCAAAAAATATACACTGCTAGAAATAAAGTCTGTAAAAAACTTAATCAAACAGATCATGAAATAAGGAAAGACACAGTATCCTTAATGGTTATTGAAAGTTCTGAGGAATTTATCATTCAAAACCAGCAACAAACAGTTCAAGAGAGAAATACAGTAGGAATATATATTATAGAGAAGAATCAGGAGAAACAAACAAAAAGTCATTTCTTGGAAACTTATTTGCATATAATAATTATTTTAATGATTACTACTTATTGCATACTATAAATTTGAGCTTGGAAACTGTTTTCTAACCCATAAATTGCTTTCACTAGGTCTTCAAAGAGACACAGCCAGAAAGATACCTGAAGCTATTGGAAAAAACTATAATCTGAGTTGAAAATCATAAGGAAAAGCACCCCATGCTCAAATATTAAAATTGGGGTTTGTGTCAAAATTTGATGGTCAGATGAAACCCATTATGACTAGAGCTTGCTGGAAAATTGTATGGTTACGCATACATGCACATATTGTGCATTTTTGTACACCTTAGAACATTAGGTAGTGAAGATCAAACGAAGCAAAAGTATTTTAGTAGACCATGGAACTCGTAATCAGGGTTCTTTGGAGATTAAGAACAGAAATAAAAAACAATAAATTATTCATCCCAGAGAATTCTGTGTCCCAGCCACTCTGTAATTGCTATTAAACTTCTAATGCAACGTTACACATTGCTATCAGGAAAGACAGAGAAAGACATACAGAAGAATTTTTTCCTATGGAGTTTTATGCTCCTTTTATTGCCTACAAAGAAAGCCAAGAGCAACGCGATGATCGGGTCACAAGCCTGAAGTTACATGGGATGAATCCATAGTACAGTTCTGAAAACTTTTCTTGTTTTCTCCTAAATGAGCAAACAGACCTATGAGGATATTTGGAGAGACCCTTGAATTTTAAGGTCCTAATGGACTGCGGGGAACTCTCTGATCTGACATTCTGCAGAGACTCAACCAGGTTAATGGGATAAACTGACAGTAGCTAGTAAAATACATACAAGAGCGGAAAGGCCTCGTGGCAGCTATATTATAGACGAGTGAGTACCGAATGCTTGACAACTATTTTTAAAACACACGCTTGCAATCTGTCAGCAGAGAAAATGAGGTTAACGTAACAGCCTCTTCCCCCATCTCTCTGTCCCCAGCAGACACTAGGCGAGATACCTATGAACACTTGACAAATACAAATTTCTATATACTCTGGTACTTGTTTGTTTCCATTATCTCAGGGAACAGCAACTACAGTACCGAGTTAAGGCCTGACAGTTACCCTGGAGAAAGAATAACAATTAGCTCTGCTTCCAGCCGGCATCTGAGACAGGAAGAAAATCATTGTGAAGTTTCCGTTATTTTTCTCATTAGCCTGTGCGATATGCCAGTAGTTGGATTGTGCAAAGAAGGGTTTGTAGCCCTAGTTTACCGCTATACTTAATCAGGGTAGCTGCACAGCTTGTATGTCACTTAAAGGTTTTAAAAAAAAAAAAAAAAAAAAAAAAAAAATCCAAATTTCAGTGCATCTTCAACTGCACATGAAATGAAAACTAATCTCTCTCCTTTGAGCCCATAGAATCATGCGTACTGTCTCCTTCCAAGCTAAATTAATGATAAATATGCTTAGGAAGGATTTTAGGATTTTCTCTTGCTCCTACTCTGTCACTGCTCTCTGTGACTGACTTGGAAGGAAGGGACAGAGGTATTATACACTGAACGAAGAGTGAGTGTCTGAGGCTTGAACAACCTGGACCACACATACCTTACCTCTCCCTATACCACATTAAGCAATTTTTAAATTTTACTAATTGACAAAAGCGTGCCAGAAAAGTCTCAAAACTTTAATTCTAAAAGTGGTATTTTTCTCTTTTCCATTTTCATGTCTTTTTACCTTTCTCAGAATATAAGAGATTTCATAAATTTTAGCCTGCAAAATATTTACAGTGAAAAAAGGCAAATTCTTTCATTTTAAAAAGTTGGAATAAAATATTCCCCTTTTTAATTTTTTCCCCTCCACATTGCTTATAACAATAGTAAATGAATTGGATATTGACTTATAGATTGTTTTGGACTTCCCCTTCCCCCAAATGTATGCTTGCAGAATAAAGTGTACAAAAAGCCTTACTAAGCTCCAGGCTATCATCATCATGTGCAAATTAAAAACTGTAAGCCGTCTCTTTTAATATCTGCCTTACACATGGGTTCTGCCTTTCTCCTCAACTGATTCTCTAAGCATCCCTGGATTGTTTTGGTTGAATCTGTCCAGTTCAATATCCTTATTATAGAATATTTACATATATATAGACATACATGTAAAGAGCATATATACAGCAGTCTTTCCGTATATACACCTGCTGCTATCACTAAAAGGTACAGTGCTATTTTAAAGAAAGTGAAGCTTTAATTTTTTGTTTCAGTTTTTTTCAGATTTCAAAAACCATTTCAAAGGTTTTTGATCCTTTCACATATTTCCCTGTTAAGATTTAAAAAAAAAAGAATAGTTTATAGTTTTTTGGTTTTAGTGGAAACAGAAAAAGGGAAACGGAAGAGATACTAGCATAAAAATACACAGGGGGTTGTAAATTGCTTTTGAAGTCTAACTTTAGTGATTCTTTCTTTTGCTTAGAGTTAGATCTGCTCATTTACAATCATATCCCCTGAAGAAGGACGCTATAGAATGAAGAAGTTGCTTCAATTAGTTTATTCATTCATTAGAAATGCACTTCTGGGCCAGCAGGAGTAACTGAAATACTGAAAGAGCAATTTCAAAGTGGAAGGATTTGTTTGTAACATAGCCCATATGTCTGAATAATTTTATGAATTATGTGGCACTTTATAACCAGATTACTAAAGGGAAATATTGAAATAGTGAAGAAAAGTATAATATTATTTATAGTTTAATCAAAATTATGTACATTTTGCCTTACCTTTGTATCTTACTGAAAATAACCTTACTGAGTTTTAGTCTTTAAGTGTGATTAGTTTTAAAATACCTTTCAAAAGTATATTGATAAATTTTCCTGTCTGGGTCAGATGCAGTTTCATTTAAAACAGTGAAAGACCTCTGAAGAGCTACTAGCTAATAGTGATCAGACAATATTCCAAAAATTATTTTTGTTTTTGTTTACCTCTCTGTAACCTCATGAGTGATATATGAAATACAGGTTAAAGCTAAAAACCTGATTTAATTCTTGATGCAATGCAGCACTGGAACTTTAAGTTATATGAATAAGCAATCATAAAAAAAATTACAAAAAACACATAAACAAAAACCCCCCAACACTAAAACTTTGCAGAAACATATTTAATTGAAAAAAAGTATATTCTTTAACTATTTACACCAAAACTTACTAAGGCTCTTAAAATAACTGTTTGTTAATTATTTATCAATATATTTTATATCTATTCAAATCTGCTTAATTCTGGTTACAATGAAGAAATTCTAAAACTCCCAATAACTCCATGGGACCAATTTTAGACAAGTTCCACCCCAAATAAAAGTAGGATAGAGTAGATATGATGGGGTGTTTTACTGTTGTGCAAAAAATAACAGAAAAAATTCCAGATGTGAAGATGGAGTAACTATGTTTTCTGGGAGAAAAAAAATTACTTTATTTTGCTCTATAGTGAGACATTGTTCACGGGGAAAAAAAAAAAATCAACCAACCAAACAAAAAATGCAAACAAAAAACCTCCCCCAACTTCAACCTTTGCTTAAAGAGAAAGATACTTTGTAAGACAAGTAAAAATATATCTAGGCTTGACTGAGGCATTTTTCGTCAAACATCTTTAGTAACTTAGGCTTTCAGTTAAACATTTCTTATGTAAAAAATATTTATTTATTTTACCTAGTAAAGATTAATATTTCAGTAAAAAAAAAGAACCCCATTTAGATGCTCACATTTCAATTGAAAATTTGTTGCAATATTGAGTTGTCTGACAAAATATTTTTCCATCATTAAAAAAACCCAAACGAATGTTCTGACTACATCTATCCATAAGCAACAATTAGTTATCCAAAACTGAACAACAAGCAAAGGCTAGAAGCGTCCACTTATTGACAGTTCTGATGTCCTAAGGTCTCAAACGGTTTTAAACAACACTTTTCCAGACAAGCAGCTACTTCAGAGTTGTGCGCTTTACTCCTCTTTCCTCCTATTTACTTTTGCCTGAATATGGTTCAATTTTTCAAGAGGAAGTTCTGACAGCTGTTAAAAGTCACAAAATTCCCTCATCCAGAAATTAACTGAGATTTCACAAGACCTCTCAGTCTGATGAATAAAATAACTTGGAAAGCCATCTAAAATTGATAAACTTATTTAGCTGAACTTGTTTCAGTTAAGCAACAGGAAGCCAGAAGCATAGTTCATTCCCTGACTCCATAAGGTTGTTTTGAGGGGGGAAAAAAAAACCCAACAACAAAAACCACCCCAAAAACGTGTTAGTTTTTGAAAGACACTTACATTGATGGAGAAGGGTTTTGTCTGTCAAGATAGATATCCGTTTGGCCTCCTGTTGCTGAACCTGTAGATCCCTTGGTGTGTTTGCTATATCCTGTGTGGCCTCTCAGATAACCTAGAGCATCTTAAATGGCAGTAGATCCACATCTTTAGGCAACTAAATCCTGTCATATCTAATTCAGGTGAGTTGAGTCATTCCCCAGACTAAGTTGATTGCATTGGCTGCATTGCTTTTGACGAGAAGACAACCTTTGTATGCATGTAGACATCTGAACTTGGGTGTCTGAATCATTAGCAGAAACCAATCTCTGTGTCTCATTTTTGTCTATAAAAGGAACAAAATAAAAACAAATGTATAAATTCTTGTAAGGTGAAGAAATTACTTTAATGTAGAACAATAAAAGAAATTGGTAAAGTTTGTAGTACTTAAAGAAGATACTCTGGAGCATGTATCTTAAAAAGTCCATATATCCTAGAGATCCTTTCACATAAATAACTTTCAGCCAATGTCCTACAGCTCATACCATATTAAGTAGTTTCTTGAAGCCTTTCAGACTTCATCAAGTCTGTGTGTGTTTTGGTCATTCTTTAAATATTGTATGAAGGGAGTAGATGTGCTTAGTGACGGCCTGAACTGTTGTAGGGAATATCATCTCTGCTAATGTTTAGTTACCTGGAGTACATGACTTATTCAGAAAGACTACAGCGTAGTATGTACAAAGACAGTATTTCTTATTCAATCTCGCATAATTTAATTGCTTTCAGAGTTTGAATAAAAATTTTGCGCCTTTAAATACCACATTTACCTCAGTAGCCAGCTCACAAATATGAATAACATAATTTTGATTTCCTTTAGGCTTCAGGGGTGAAAGTTCAGGGAAAGCCCTTATTGGTGGGGATTGATTATTATAATGGCAGAGAGAAAAGAACATAATACGAGAGAGATAAATCGGGAGGAGAAGACAACTTGAAAAGACTGGAGCTTTTATCACTGTTTTAAAGCCTGTTTCATTCTGGTTAGGAAGATCCCCTGGCTCTAGTAGTATTGGAGCCACAAGTTCTGGATATCACTGGATGATGTGGAAATCAGTATATAGCCCTTGTGTTTCCATTTGTGTGACCAAGACACAGAAGAAAGCTTTGGTTTTGTATTACTAATAAGGATGCATTAGGGTCTATTTTAGATAAATGGGGTTTTCACAAAAAGTTAGATCTCGCTTTTGCGTGAGAGACTTTTTTTTACTATCACAAAAAGTTAGATCTTGCTTTTGCATGAGAGACTTTTTTTACTACTGCTAAAACATTTATGAACACACTCAACACTGAACTAAAATTTTCAGAAGACAGACATATATATACCTGCTCATTGAAGTAAGTTCTATACCTGTTCACTCTTTTCTTCTGGAGATAAATCAGATGGCAGAGAGCTTCACCTAAGAATAAGACCCACCATTCACAGCAGCAAGTCATACCAACTCATCCTAGATCTTAAGAGTGACTCACAGTCCAGTCGCCTTTTAACCATAAGAAGTTAACTACTTTAAGACTCAGATGCTACTAGTCTTCTCTTCTGGCCCATGCAGAGCTGAATTGAATATTTAATGAGAAAGCTTGTAAACTTATAAAGCATGTGAGGCAGGTGTTTGGAATTTGGAAGCATATTTACATATAATTATATATTTATACATAATTATATAAAATAAGTGACAAAGAGACTATTGTAGGTGAGGCAAGGAGCGATCAGCAGCGAAGACAGTTATGCCTGTACAATACACAGACTTCTTGCTCCCTTGGTCTGTCCTCCCAAACACCCTCCAAGCCACGCAACTGGCAAGGAGCACTCACTACAGATGGATCAGCAGTAGCTGATATAATACCGTACAGCTGAATCCATCTGGCATGTAAGTGTTCGATATGGTGTTTGCTAGCTGCTTACCAGATTTTTTTCCCCTCTCCACATAAAAGCAGAGAAAGGGGTTTTCACGTCCACTAGCCATAATCCGTAAAATGCCTTTGTAGCCGAGAGGGCATTTGAGCAAACTGCCCCCATGCTGCTTCCACTCCCCTCGCCCTCCTGCTTCTGAGTCACTTTCAGATGCTCTTGAACATTATCTCCACTGTAATTGGATGGCAGATTGTTTGGGCTGTGATTAAATTAGGCAGGCACAGGTGGCATCACCTATTGTAAGTTTGTCAATTTTTATGTCTACTGCTGCAGCTGCTCTTCTTTATCTTTTAATAACTCAGCAAAGAGGAGAGGGAAGAGATGCTGAGCCCACGAGGTGAATTACGTGAAAAAAGTCCCATCGGTTTCAGAGGGTCAGGATGTTACCCATTACGTTGCTCAGTGACAGCTATCTTTCTCCCCTGGTCTCCATGAGGAGCTTTTGGGATGAAAGGGCTTTAAATCATCAGCAGGGAAGAACTGCTCTACAGTATTTGCTTTGCCCTTTAATTTAGATTTGGTTAATGACCTAGGAAAATTTACAGAGCTCTGTAACACAGTGTGCTGTTTTAGGGAAGACACAGTCTCTTAGATACCATACTATCTAGTGGTTTGGAAGCAGTAATCCTTAGATTTCAGCACTATTTTAATTAACACATAAATGAATTAGCTCCGTCTCTTACCCTAGTCTTTTCACAGCATCATATCACTACAACCAATATCTTATTTCTGAAATTTTGGTCACATTAGTTCTTTTTTAAATGGTCAGCGTTCTACCTTCATTTATTGTTAAAAAGTTACTGCTATTGATAAACATTATACCAGGTACTATAAGACTGTAAAAAGTGTATTAATATGTGTGTTTTGTAAAACTTGTCTTAATAACATAGCAGGACTCTCACTACTCAGTAACGTTCTCATTCTTCACAGTTGTTAACCACTGAGTTGTTTTTCTCTGGTCCTGCTGAAATCATGCCATTTTCATTCTAGATTACCTTAACAAGTCACATCATAGTTTTCAGTTCCGTTTCTGTTTCCCAGTAACAATAACACAGTTGGCTCCATTTTGACCCTCACATATATTCATTGTACAAAAGTTACAATGTACATGCTTTTTAAAATCCAGACCCAAGTTAGATACAATAAAGTGAGCCAACAGTACTGCACAGCAATAGGATTCATAAACTGACTTATTACTTATTAATTAATTACTACAAAATGCTTCTAAACCTTCTAAGAAGCTTTCAGCATTGCAAATAAGAGACGCTGCAGAATTGAGGAAGGACCTATGTGTCTCAGACCTTATCTGTTTCTTCCACTTAAACCAGCTGGTTTAATAAAAAATGTTAGCTATTCTTTGATGGGGACTGGAATTGTCACTTTTTTCTCAGTACTTTTGGAACAAGGCTTTACCCAAGCAGATACATTGAGGTAATATGGAAAGCATCGATTAAGATGAAATTTCAAATGTTTTACTGTAAATAAAAATAAAGACTAATGGTAAGGATCTGGCCACAGAAATCCAGTGCATTGGCAATATGACTCATAGCTACAATTGATCTAAGTAAAACTCACCAGCAGAGGAAATACATATATTAAGTCATTGGGAGGTACACTCTTATGTTCAGTGCCAGATAGGAATTCTGGAAAATATAGTGTGGAAAAGATTTAAAGGATTAACCCTGCCACAATCAGAGTGTGGTAGTTGTATTCATAACGCAAGAGCTGCAAGGGAATTTTGATGAATTCAGCAGGCAAATGTGGGAGAAAACTGTGTTCAGGCAAATTTCATTCAGCTTGCTCATTCAGAACCTGGCTCTAAATGTGTTTTAGTTACAATAAAGAAATACTGTGGCGGTCTTCAAACTGAATTTGAAGCACTTTTCCATCCTAAGTATTTGATTAGAACATAGTGACTTTATATTTGTATATTCACATTGCATTGCTCTGTATGTTTGTAGGAAACCCAAGTGAAAATAACTCATTAGACATCAGGTTACTTTTCATCGGTTCAATCATTTAAGGACCATTAGTATTTAGAAACAGTTGGAGCAGTAGATGACTGGCGTGAACTTTGGCTTATATTAACACCCACATCCTGAGTGTAGAGCCACTGTCCGTAACATCTGTCCATATCAGCTGGTCTATACCTTCTTTCCCAGAAAGTTTGCCAGGGTAGGTCGTTAACCTGGCTTCACTATCCCTCTGATTTCAATAGAAATACACAGAGGTCAGTCCACCCAGTTCCTAGTCCATCTCTATCCCACAAACGTAAGACTACAGCTGCTACCAGGTGCGTTAATCATCACCATGGATGAGCCTTGCCAGAATCAAAACCTTGGAGACTCTTCCAGCCTGGAGTATGAAAATGCACACAAAATCCAGAGAACTGGGGCTTAAACATCTCTCTGTTATTGACATTTTATCCTATTGAATCCCAGTAAGATTACTAGAGAACAAGTGGGATTTGATCTTTAATGCAGGAAAATACCTATTATTGAAGTAAAGATACAGAGTTTAGCTTTCAAATGTGCAAAAAGTTATTTTCATATTATTGTAATTTGTTTGGATTTTTCTGGTGGCCAAATGCTGTTGCTGTCAAGAAAAAATAATGACTTCATTAATACCAAGTTGACAATTGATATTTTTCCCCCTGTATGGCTGTTTCCTCTCAATATTTGTCAAAAGTCACAGACAGGTACAAAAATTACTGGGGAGAGAACAATGACAAACACAAGGATACTGCAACAGAGTAAACAGTTTTTAATTAGGATGTCAGATTAAAAACTGAACAGCATTTTACTTGAGGTTTATAAAGGGATGGAACATTGGTTGTATTATTATATTGTATTGTATTGTATTGTATTATATTATATTATATTATATTATATTATATTATATTATATTATATTATATTATATTATATTATATTATATTATATTATATTATATTATATTATATTATATTATATTATATTATATTATATTATATTTAAAGCAAGCATGCCTCCTTTGGATGGGCTAGCACCCTCCCATTTCTGAAATTAGATATAATCTCTGGAAAGATATCACAGCATTGCTAGGCAGTCATTTACTTCTCACCTCTGCAAAATAAATATGGCGTTTTGTCTCCAGCACAAGGCAAAAGTGGAGTTTGCCGAACATACAAGGAGTAAAGTAAATGCAGGAACTTGCATATAAAACCCACATCTAGCAGCAAAGTGAGTCAAGAGAGTGGGAGAAGGAAAGAAGTGATAGATATTAAAAAAAGAAAGCGGGAATGTTGACTAGATGTGGGACATACAGCTAGAGAGCAGTGCAGACATGCACTCATGCTGGCGAAAGCTCAGTCCCATTAAAACAGCCCACACAGTCTTTTGTGCAGCTCTACTAGCTTGTGTTCCTGTTGGCTCACTGCTTTGTACCACTGGATGTGGCATTTTTGATCTAACCATAGACATTCAACAGATGGATTTACTCTGCTCTGCCTTTATGCAGCCAAGTGTCTACGGAAAGGTATAAGTGCATAACTGGTAAATTTATAAAAAGACAATGGCATGATTTATAAAAATCAATGGCCAGATTCAAAACCTGGGCAACTCAAGGGAGTCTTCGTTGACTGCAGTTGTCTTTAGGTCAGGCTGTCAGTGTGATTGATGTTAGATGTCAGCTAACATTTTTGTTATTTGTCCTTTTTATGAGCGGCCTTCATCGTACATTCTTATAATTACATTACTATCTCAGATTTCCAGGGAAGAGGGAGATGTTTCCTAGTATTTTAGTTGTGGACAAAGACAAAAAAAAGCTAAAGTCTCAAACCCGTGAACTCTGGGAGCCCCAAATTCACCCACTGAATCCAAATATTCATTTCGTAAGCATTTTTTGTGAATTCTTGTAAATCCTGTTTTACAAGATGTGAATATAAGCTCCCAGCTTGTATAAGTTGACAAAACAAAGACAATAAGCTACTAGCTTGATGAGAAAATATAAGGGCAGGAAATCTAAAGGTAAAGAATAAATAGATTAAATTGGCTGGTAAATATGGCAGGTTGGAAATCAATAGGATCTTTCAAAATTTTAGAACCATGATTACAATATCTATGGTTTGGAATAACCTGCTTTGAAAATAGAATTTTGTGTTGTTTTTAATGGCATTATACAACCCATGGACTGTGATAGCACAAAATTTGGACATCACAAGAAGTCTCTTTCAAGTCTGTCGTTTTAACATTCCCCCCTCTAAATATTTCTGATGATATACATATAGAAATTATGTGTGTAAAATACCTGTATCACAGATTTAAACTTGATCTTTCTAATCCAAATCCAAATGTTCCAGACCAAATTAATTTTGTGAAAATGTATCGGAGCATTAAGTTTTATTCCAGTGCAGACCCAATATAAATTTCTATTCCTGGAAAGCTATTGCCAAATAAAGTTATCCTTTGTCCAGTTTTAACTGAATATAATATATGCAGGTGGTCCTTACCTGCTTTTTTTGGAAGCAGGGACAAACAACAGAAAAATGACCAAAACTAAGACTGACTGCAATTATAGGCCCAAACTGGACACATTCTGCACTGAGAATTTCCATGCCAATTGGTGATCTCAGGTTGATTTTGTTTTTATATTTCACTTCAGTTTGTATTGCTCAGCCATTTTTGACTTCTACCTGTTACTAACCATACTGAGAGTTTTGTTTGGCTTTTCCTATCTACAAAGCTCTTTAAAGGTGCTAATTAAGGCAGGAAATAATGATTAAGCACTGTGGTTCAAGGAGGGAGAAAGCCAAAGTCCACCAGGGAATCAGCACCAAAACTTACAGATTCCGGTTCCCCATTCAACATTTCTCTCACCTGATATTGTCGGTTTCTGCTGTTTTCCTCTATATTCCATTCTGTCACTTGTTTTCCTCTCTGCTGACAGCCATTCATTACAATGTTTGTTATGCTGTGATGCATCATCATGCAGACATGTGTTTCATTTATATTATTTATATGACTGGTATTTGGAAGCTTTAAAAGTCCTAATGTTGACAAGGTTTGGGTCCCTTGCTCTCCAGGGTTTACATGTCCTTTCCTATTCCCACAGAAGACTTCAGCAGTCATTTGGAAAAAACTGATGCAATTTCTCAAGGTCTACTTTGATCCAGTTTCTCGCCTTGTTAGTATTGATCAATGCTCCTAGTCTGGTGTCACTTGTTCATTTGCACACCTTTTTTAACGTTCCTTCCTTAACGGTCATCCGTCAATACAAAATGTGGATGAGATTAGGCTCGGCGCTAACTGCAGTGGCATTCCATTTGTCATCCTAATCTTGCACAGCCTGGATCTATTGAACTTACTTTTTGGCCCCTTAACTATGCCAATATTGAATCCAGCTGAGAATCTGCCATTAGACTTGTGCTTACTAGTCCTGTATATTTATCATTTGTCTTTGTCTATGCAGTGAATCCTTTGGAAGAACCAAAATATTTTTATCTTCTGAGTTTCCCCACCTTGAGACCTGAATTAACACACTTTTAATGATGTTAACTGGGACCTTAAAGGAAGTAATTGTCCCTGCAAAGAAGATCTGCCCAGCAATGTTTCTAGTGAAGCACTCAAACAACTGAGGACGTATTCTGTAAGGAACTTAGTAGACAGGACCATGACAGGATCATCTCTGTTACAAACCCATTCCAGAACAGTAGTCAAATAGCAGTAAAAACTTGCAGCTCATATGGGTCCAGACACAATTCTACACCAATATACTTCTATGGTCATGGTGGACTACACCTTAGTATCTCAGAGACAGGCCAAATCACACTGGCTTTCTCTGTGCTTATCAATGTAGAGGAGCCAGTGAGAAAAATATGGATGCTGACCACACAATTTGTTTCATCATCTGAAGTGCCATGGGTCAGTAATATACATTCTGTTCTCTTCTCGACCATTTAGAGCCTCAGGCAATCGCAACAGCTCTGTACAACAGCTTTGCCACTCTTGTTGAGAGCTGCAGCTTAGCAACGTACTCACATGTTTGTTTGGACATTGTTGATATGAAAATTTCTGTTTTATTGCATTGAGATAGTGACACATGCAAATTTTGGAAAGCTGGGAAGGACCTCTTGATCTAAAGACTTCTGAAACCACCAAATGAGCCAAAGGTGTATGCACTAATTGTATTGCAAAATAAAATGTGCTTAAAGTACATTTTAGAGAGGCACAGCATTTCCACACATATTCCTCAGATGCAAGGACATTTTGCAATATTACTTCTATTATTCCAAGAAATGCAGACTATTAAGCCTACAATAAAGTAGACAGAACATGGTAGAATTAGAGGAGTTCGAGTCAGGAGAAGCTTTAAGTAGAAGAGGTTTCTCCAGATCTATTTATATTTATGAGACCCTAAAATAGTGGTCTTATTAAAAAGCCAGAAGGCTTGCATAAGATAGAAGGGATATCTTACTTCAATACTTAATAATAATCTTACTTAATTAAATAAATGCTGTCTGCAAGTACTGACAGAGATCCATCTCTCCTTGGGCAAGGTGTTGTACGTATGTTTATGCAAGGCTACACATATGAACAAATGGGAAAGCCTTAATCCCAGAAAGTAAATCAGATAAATACAGGGAGATGGAAACCAATCATTATCTTTACAATTCCCATTTTACACCTGCAGTGTGAATGCCCAGAGCAGTTATGTGGGGCCTGAAGCTGTATAGAATGTCTGAGGTAGTGCTGAAAATTGAGCCCACATATCAAAAATATAAACCTTATACTTTGTCCATCAAATATGCCTTTGTCTGATTGAAGCAGGAAAAGCCACAGCCTCCTCAGCACTTTCAGACTCTGACTTCCTTGAGTTTCTTGCACTGACTGCATACAGATCTTATTTATTTAACTGTCCAATGACACTAGTTCATTAAACGAACAGAAACAGATGGAGAATCACATCAGCTCAGCTCAATGTAACCCATTCAAGTAATGAAGCGATTATTTCCGGGAACATAGATTCAGCTAACCCATCTCAGTCCCCTCCTGTCCGCAGAAACGCTACCAGCACATGCTTGTCTCCATCATGTTAAAAGCAGTAAAAAATTGAGCAAATGTATGATATACTTGCTGTGAAATTACATTATGAATAATTAAAATGAAAGCTTTTTTTCCCACTGCAATCCATCGCAGCTTTTTTCTTTTCTTTGTTATAGACTTAGAAAAGAAAAAAAAACCCACATGATCAGAATGGAGGATGCTTCTGGCATAGGATTGTAATGCTAGAGCAGATTAGTGGCAAATCTCCAGCAGAGGGCTATAAAAGTCTTACTCAGGGGTTTCCTCTTGATAAGTTGTCTGCAATATAAAAAGAGTCCTTTTCAGTAGAACTTTGAGCCATGGCATAAATTCGCTTGCAGTGCTCTCAGGCGAAAAAGCACAGGATGATATTTTCCACACATGCTCCCTCTATGATCATATATTATGTAAGAAGGGACTCAGTGGAAAATGGAAATAATCTTGTAGGATCTAAGCTAGCCTGTTAAAACAGTAACATTCCCAGAGAAACAGAGCTGGGGACATCAATCTAAGCCATTTAAGATCCAAAACTGACAACTGAGGAGGCTGGTACAGGAAAATATTAACTCTTTCGGTTGGACTTTTCTGCAGTTTTAGCTTTCCAAATCTTAAGTGTCTAGTCAAAAAGAGATATAGGCTACCTGCTTTTTATTTGAGAGAGAAAAACACCTCCAGAGTGATTTATCCAGTGCAGAGACTGATGTGTAAGACAATTGGGACCTCTTTTGGAGGTGTCTTTCTCTACTGTTTCAAGGAGGACTGAATACCAGCCTCTTGGTTTAATAACTTTAGGCAAGAGAATTCCTCTCCCATAAATCAGATTGAGTTCACACTCAAAAATTTTGCCATATCAACTGGCAGTGTTTCAAAATAGAGATTTGTTTTTATTCTACACCAACATTTTTCCTGTGTTATTGAAGTGGCAACCTGCGTGCCCCTTTCTCTTTGATGGTACTCACTCTCCTGACTGCATCACTGGTAGAAAAAAATTGAGTCTACAACCCTATAGAGATTACTGGCCATAACAAGAAAAACAAAATGATAGAAAATAGTTCAGCACCTGGTGCTTTACATTTATATTGTCTCCTCACTAGCAAAGCAAACTCTCTGGGCTTCTTACCCCATAACTAATTTAATACCCTATTAAGCAGGATGTTTAAAAGCACATATATCTTCAGATGCACCCTACAAAGTTATATTTTGGAATACAGTGCCAGGAAAATAAGAAAAGCTAGTCATGAATAAAGTGAAAGATGTAACCAAAATGATGATATCCAACCTTTGGGAGAAGTAATTTCAAGAGACATTGAGTCAGAATAGTGAGAAGAAAAACTGTAACCTATTTTTAAGTTGAGGTTTGGAAAAGCCATGACCATATAACAAAATTTCCTGCCATAACAAGTGCTTTTACCTTTTGAGTCAGGAAATCTTTCTGCTCTGGCATTCCAGCAGGTGACAGTAACAGGTTCCAAAGCACTCTGCCAGCCTCTGAGAAACTTCTCATAAAACTTCCTATAGAAAGACTGCCAGTGTGCAGGTCACTGCACACCAGTAAATCCAAGAGCCATAGGATCTCTGTCAGGCTTCTGAGTTTTTTCCAGTGATAAGCACTTTGTTTTCTTAAAAAGGGATACTTGTCCTAAATAAGTACGAATTTCGGCACTTCTGCTCACAATAAATGGTTCAACCCACGCCCATCACAGATGTAAGATATATTGCTAAGTAATACACAAAAGCCTCTGGCTTCCAATCTGTCTCTTTTCTTTTGAGTCCCCTCTGTCTGTTTATCAGATCTGCCAGCGAAGCATAAAAAAATCATTGGATGCCACAGTAGTCGGCTATTATGACAGAAAAGGCATGTGCTCAAGTTGCTTGGGTGTAGGCTGTAAAACCCTTCTGAGATGTTTTCTAGGACCATACTCTCACACTGATTTAGGTGGCTAGAGGGAAGCCATTCTTAGAAAGTCATAACAGTCAAGAAATGAAAAACTTAAATTGAATCATCCGGTCCATTACTCCGAAAATGCAGGATTGGTCATTTAAGTCTTGTCTAGTTTGAAGCATCACCAAGGTTGACACTTTCTTCCCAGGGCTCACAAAGATGAACAAATTATCTCATCTTAACCAGTTACTAGGCTAGGTGAGCCACAGTGACTGCCCATGTGTGTCCTGTTAGTCAGACTATCACACGCTAATTCAATTTAGCTTTAGTCCAATTATCTCAGATGAGCTACAAGCTAAAAACATGCACAGACAGTTAAGATGCCTCAAGTGATGTGCAGTACTTTGACAGTGGATCCAAACCCTCACAAGACTATTCCCTGGGTTATTCTGACAACTGGATTTTCCTGATGATCTCTTATTTTCTTACCCTTATTTGTTTTGCAAGGTGAGTTTAAATAGATGGTTGTGAAGGTTTACAAATCCTTTCTCTCTTGAACAGACTCAAATCAGCCCTAGCCATTAGTTATATTAAAACACTATTGCAGTGCTCGGTTTCAGTCTGGGATCCCATTTTTTTTCAGTAGGGTATATTAATCAATGGGAAGTCATGATAAAACTGGAGAACTTCTACACAGGTTTAACTCCTCTCCCAACAGTTAAGAGAAGGAGCAGAGCAAAGAACAAGACATGGGCCTTTAAATGTAGGCATACTTTTAGCAAATTAATTCCTTCTCAAGTATAAACAGACAGTTATCACCATTTGGTAATGTTTGCATAGGTAAAAATTCTTCTGTCTTTCTAGATATGTATTGCAAAATACCATGAGAAAAAAAAGAAAAGGTGTTTTCTGATGAATTTAGAACTACGCTGTTTATTGGACCCAGATGCTTTCTGGGAAAATTATTTCTATTTGAAACAATATTTTTCTACAGGAAGTATTTTTTCATCAAAAATATTTCTTATATTTGTCTTGAAAATATTGTTATTTTTTAAAGATTACAGTATTATTTTTATTGAATGTTAGTGATCATGGTTATGACTTTTCTGTCTTTATCAAAAAGCAGTTATTTGCTCAACCTGAAAATGCAAGAAATAATTTTATTTCAGTTTAATAAAAAATATTGACTAGCTACAAAGAACAAAAACGAGTATTGAAAAAGAAAATACTTTGTTCCTAGTTTTCTCCCCGTTCTCTCAGAAGACAGCAGTTCATCACAACAAGAAAAAACAGTGTCACTAGGAAATAATACAGTGTTAGTAGATTCCTCCTGAGAGGAAATCTTCACTATATTCAGTGTATAGTCAAATAAATCTGGCAAAACAAGAATAAATGGATGGTAAAATGAGTAAAAGTTCCATATAAAAAAGTTCTAGAAGATTTTGCAAGTGTCTAACAACTAGGGGTCTATATGATGACACAGACAGTTTAATAATTTGGGGGGTACGGTAAGGGTTCAAGCTCTATCCACCGTGTTTTTTATTTTGCTGTTACAGAATCACAGAATGGTAGCGGTTGGAAGGCACCTCTGCCAAAACAGGGAGGAGAAGGAGACTCCACAACCTCTCTGGGCAGCCTCTTCCAGTGCTCTGTCACCTTCAAAGTAAAGGAGTTTTTCCTCATGTTCAGACAGAATTTCCTGTGTTCCAGATTGTGCCCGTTGCCCCTTGTTCTGTCACTGGGCACCATGAAAGAGTTTGGCCCCATCCTCTTGACACCCACCCTTTAGATATTTATAAGCATTGATGAGATCCCTTCTCAGTCTTTTCTTCTCCAGGCTAAACAGACCCAGGGCTCTCAGCCTTTCTTCATGAGAGACACACCGGACCCCTTAGTGTCTTCATAGCCCTCCGCTGGACTTTCTCCAGGAGTTCCTTGTCTTGAACTGGGGACTCCAGAACTGGAAACAGTACTCCAGATGTAACCTCACCAGGGCAGAGTAGAAGGTGAGGATAACCTCCCTCGACCTGCTGGCCACACTCTTTTTGATGCACCCCAGGATACCATTGGCCTTCTTGGCCACAAGGGAACATGCTGGCTTATGGTCAACTTATTTTCCACCAGGACCCCCAGGTCCTTCTCTGCAAAGCTGCTTTCCAGCAATTCAACCCCTAACCTGTATCAGTGCATGGGGTTATTCCTCCCTAGGCACAGGACCCTACACTTGCCTTTGCTGAACTTCATTAGGGTTCTCTCCGCCCAACTCTCCAGCCTGTCCAGGTCTCACTGAATGGCAGCACAGCCTTCTGGCGTGTCAGACATTCCTCTGCATTGTGAGTCATCAGCAAACTTCGTGAGGGTACACTCTGTCCCCTCATACAGGTTGTTGATGAATATGTCAAACAAGACTGGACCCAGTACGGACCCCTGGGGAACACCACTGGCTACAGGCCTCCAACTGGACTCTGTGCCACTGATCACAATCCTCTGAACTCTGCCATTCAGCCAGTTCTCAATCCACTCATCTAACCCACACTTCCTAGGCTTACGTGCAAGGGAGACAGTGTCAAAAGCCTTGCTAAAGGCTGTTTTGTTTTGCTGTTGTTTTTCTTTTTTTTATATAAGCTTCGGCTATTCCCAGAAGGTGATTAAAATACCATACCAGTAAGTACCAGAAGATCAAGCTTAGCAGAAAAGGGCTATAAACAAGGATCTGAGACCTGTGTGCAACTTTTGGAGGAAGGAAATATGTAAAAATTTGTCAGGGGGTATATGCAATATATTCTTCATTTTTTTAAACAGCAAAATTCATCAGGTGTGCTAATATCCCATCAATGGTACAACTACCAGGATGAAAAACAGCAACAGAGTGTATTCAAACAGTGAATTCTTGTTCTAGGTATTTTTTGAAAAAGTCTTCAAAAATTTTTCTTTTACTTCCCTTCCCCCTTGTTAATTTGTAATATTTGCAATAGGATCTTCCCAAAATAGAGACATTCTCTAACAATATTTCATTTACAGGTAATTTTGGCTATGAAACCATAGGGTGTTTCAAAAGAAGAACACAGATGGAATGGGTCCATAGGAGCTTTCTGGCACCTGGACAGCAGAGCATCAGATGAATGCAAGTGGTGGGCTGCAGTCATTGTTGTCATTCAAATCCTTCCCACTGTGCTGATGAGGCAATAAATAAAAAGTGTGCTGGGAAGTCTCATCCCCATGACCTTAAATCAGCTCTTACTAGAGCACTCTGAAACTTTTGGCTTCAGAACTTCATTGTTGTTTCATCTCTTTCGGTGCCTCAGCACCATCTAGCCAATAAGAATATACTCCACTAAACTACATCACTCGTGCAGCACCAGATGTTTCCTGAAACCCCCTCAGAGCAGGCAGGTGTGGATCCCTCTACCTTTGCTGGTCTCAGCCTGCTCTGTAAAATCAGTAAATGGCTGTTTCATCACACCAAGCATGAGATTATTGTTCTCCTCCAGCAGTGGTTTTTTGCTTGGGATGAGCTGTTTGATGCTAAGTATCTTTGCTAACAATACAGAAATGCAACTCCTTCCTGCATCTCTCTAAGTATTTTCTTTCACTGCGGTGTAGGGCAATTAGTTTTACCATTTAATGGTGCCTTGTGTGAAATGTTCCTTCCTTTCTTCAACCTCAAACCTGCCACCTTTGAAATTCACCAGTTGTCTATTTGCTATTGCACTATGGAACTGGAAGATCAATCGGCATTTCCCAATCACAAACATTGTGATTAAGTTCCCAATTGCTAAACTGCTCGCAAAGGTAACTAACGTCAATTTTACACTTCCTTTTCATGAGAAGTATTCTGTGACCATAATAATTTTCATTGCCATGTGATAAGTGCCTTCTAACCCTCTGGTCTTTTTTGGCAGGGTGGCTAGGAGTATGTGTAGTAGCTCAGAAGAGGCTGGGCCACTTGATCTGTGTAATGCATTACAATTATATCATATTATTTTCTGTCCTGCTTGTCACGTCTTTAACTTCTCTGTATCCTTTTGGGGCAAATATCCATTAGTCAGTCAACCGCTTCTGGTGGTGCTAAGGGATCTTTCTTGAATGAATTTGGTTAATTTCATTAGGTCCTCTGTCACTGTCTCTCCCTTTTGACCCTATATAGCTTCTGCTTATTACCACCAAACTTCATTTAATATTGAGAAATAGAGATTGGAGAAGATACTTCCAGATTTGTTCCTGGTCTTTTTCGGATGTAATTACCACGAGTAGTTTCTTTTCTCATCTGCAGGATTTAGTGTCTTGCTGCTCACCCTAATTTCTGTATCATCTTGTAAGAAAACTGTTCTTTTAAGGGGTATGTGGCGCTATGAAATGTATTTCAACAGATATATGAATTTCATAAGGAATTTGCATGCATTCTCTTGTTCCATCTGTTTTTTTGATATGATAACTACGTATCTTTCATCTGAGACTTTATTCTTAGCCCACAGTGCTTTCTAAGCAACTTATGCACATTTTCTGTGAGGGACTTGTTTTATTCTCATTTCTCTAGCTTTAGTAGTTATTTTATCAACAGTTGATTTGCTACACAGACACAAATAAACACACATGGTGGAACTTCAAATTCAGTAATCAAAGGAAAACAGTAGTGTTTTCTATAATCCAGGTTTCATATGAAACTGTGCTGATTGCCCAATGTGCTGCCTTCCCTGGAGATCTGTAAAATCAGTAGCATGTCCAAGTGATGACAAGTAAATGTTTCATACTCATCAGTCCTAACTCAAAAAGCCTGATCCAATGGCCAATGAAACCAGTGTGAAGACACTCATTAATTTCAGCACACGTTGAATCAGTATCTCCAATTAAACTGTATCATATTTTAAGTTCTTTTACACTGCAAGTATATTGTTATAGCAAAACTGAATCAGCAATCAGACTTTCCAAGTACAGAGAGGTTCTTCCAAATACTGAGTACTATATTTTACCACTGAGATAATAAAAGCTGACCGTGGTTGGCAATAATAGCAGGATGCACTATGCAGAACTGAGCTCTTGATTCTGTAAACAGATTTCTCTGTGAATGCCGTAGTCCAAGAGTTACATAAGGGAGCCTAAGTCAGGTCAAGTGTAGAAAGCATCATAAATATTCTAGACTAGTAGTAAGAATAATCACTTAGAAAAAGGAAACCTTCGTTTCAGTGTAGGTGCACAAGCAGAGAAGGAATCCCTGGTCTCCCCTATCCAAAATTTGCAATGCCCATGCACTGCTGCCTTAAATGAGACAGATTATGCATATGTTTTGTGAGGTTTGATCTGGCTGACCCACTCAAAACATGGATAATTCATCTGCTTAACAAAAGAATTTATTAGATCTGTAGACACTCATTTATCAGCTGGGTGCTTGTGTTAACTGGTGAAGTGTTTTTGAGATTGAGGAGTTCTAAATTATCAGAATTTTAAGACATTAAAAACTTACTGTAAAAAACTTAGGCCCTTCTAATATATCTTTTGAGTTCCCCACAACTAGAAAGTCTTACTCAACAGTTGTCTTCCAGATAGCATATTTCACCGTAGCCTCACTGCACTGTTTGAGAGCTCAGCACCATAGTTACAGTGAAGTGCTGAATATTTTGGAAGGAGTGCCTACCTAGTCTACTCTTTCTCTTCAAAATGTTTTCCACATAAAATATGATGAAAAACAATTTGTCGTGTTAGAGAAAAAAGAATGCTAGAGTTCTTTGGTTTTGCAGTTTATATGTTACATTGAAATGAAATATTATTTAAAGTTCACATGATTTAAAGCTCTGCAAGTTTAAAACAAATGAAACAAAGAAGCAGAAATGACATTTTACATCACGTAGCAAACAGCAGAAACAAATAGCATGCAGCACCATTTTTGCCCTCCCTCCAAGAAACAGATCAATAATAAAAATGTGCTTCATTTTTATGAATAGCTATTGCTGTAATTTATTTGGATATAAAATCCATATTTCAGCCGGGCAAGGGGAAAAGGCACTTCTTATGGACAACATACAAACTTGGCAAAGTAATCTGGGTCTGATCATGGAAAGGTAATTTTATGTTCATAAACTCTAATATGAGCTATACTTCCTCTTCATCTAGTATTTCTTAAGGGACACATTAACGCTAAGAGCAAAAGGAAGGCAGATTAGCTACAGTTCAGACCCATATTTCTCCAAGGTACTTGGTGAGCAGCAGAGGCCTAAGGCTTCTAAGGCTTCTAGAAAACAGAAATTCAATAACTCAATGGTTAGTTCTTTTGTGAGATACTTTCATGCTTTTTCCATCCCTTTTCTCCTTTTCCTGTGTGTCCTGGTTTGAGGTGAAACAGAACCAGTTTTCTGTTGAGTAATTCTACTTCACAGCTAAGCCTCTTCTAACTAGCTGAGGGGCAACAGTTTTAAACTGGAAGAGGGTAGGTTTAGATTAGCTATTAGGAAGAAATTCTTCACTCTGAGGGTGCTGAGACACTGGAACAGGTTGGCCAGGGAAGTTGTGGAAGCTCCATCCCTGGAAGTGTTCATGGCCAGGTTGGATGGGGCTTTGAGCAACCTGGTCTAGTGGGAGGTGTCCCTTCCCATGGCAGGAGGTTTGGAAATAGATGATCTCTAGGTGCCTTCCAACTCTAACCATTCTATGATTCTATGATCCTTAAATTCTAATTGATATGAAATGTTTTAACATAATGCAGGTCATAACCTTTCCCTGTTCTGCCTTCTTAAGATTATGAAAAAAGGATAACACCATTAATGCTACTTTTATATTCTGTGTCTGTAGTTAAATCTCTCTGCAGAGAGATTATTAAAATAGTTATTCAAGCTGACCATGAGAGCCACAAAGCTGACAGCTCTGCAGTTATTTTTTTATTTGTGCCAGCACTTCATTATGTGTCTTAGGACATAATCGTATTTTCAATAACCAAACTCCACCATGGGAGGCCTGGGCACCTTTGACATTCTATGAGACTATCCGAAGTCACAGCAGATGCTGTTGCACTAAGTTTAAAACAAACAAACAAACAAAAACCCAAACATTCTGAATGCAATTACACATTTGGTTTCAGAGCAAGAGGCAACTACTGAGAACAGTTAAAATAAAGTTTTCCTAATGAGCGTGTTATTCTGTCTTTGGCAGCGTAAGAATTTCTTCCCCATCTTTCAGAATACTCTGGGGTTTACTACCATGGGAAATTGGATGATAGATTAGAGGGAAAACGGTCTGAGTAGTTGTATGTTTATGCCCCTGTTTTGTTTTGTTTTGTTTTTTCAAGTCCCAAAGCTCAGTACCTTCCAAATCAGGATCTAAATATTGCTTCTACCTCATTAACTTCCTGAGGAAGGCTGCTCAACATGAAGTGCTGTTGTGGCATCCCTAAATACAATAATAATTTTGTCAGAAGTTCAGCTGCAGGAGTTGAGATTCTGAAAATATAACCTGTAAGGGGTCACCAAGGGAAAGGTTTGGAGACAGAATTCAGTATCACTATTTCTCAGTTCTTCAGAATCAAAATTTAAAAGTTTTCTTCTACTTTCTTGATATAATATCTTTTTATTAGTGCTCACTAACTATTTCTGTTAAATTTGTTATCACATGGTTCTTTACTATTTTCTTTTATTTATTGATTGGTTAAACCCTATAAGCAATAGCTCCTCTGCTTATACAACAAAATCTTTCGCAGAAACCCCTCGCTTTTCACAGATTTTTCATTTTTCTTCTTCTTTTAAAGCCAACTTTATTGAGCCCATTATCAAGATGCAAACTGAGTAGGTAAGTGAAATCATTAGACATTGTTCATTTGCTGAAACCTAGGTGTTCAGTGAAAAGATAATCCAAACCTAGAATTTTGTGAAAGGACTTTACCATTTTCCTTTTTAAACTGAATGAAAAATATCAACACTTACTCTTTGTCTTAGTAATATGTGGACTCCTTTTTTCTTCACTAAAGATTTTCACCAAAGTTTGAAAGTTTTGCAGGTAGGGATCATCCATACATCCTATGTTGTTGTACAGATACCAATAAATATGATAACACTTCTTGACAGTGTCCCTAGAAATAACATAGTACATGTTTAAATGGTATGTGGGGTGTCTCAAGTTGTGATTCCACGAGGACTTTAAGATTGGCTAAGTACCAGGGGGTGTCGGAAGAATACTCTCCAACCTGTACTTCTTCATGTGTACTCACTTATAAGATGTTCTTCCACACCACTCCACCCTACTTTTGTGTCAGTAAGAAAAACTGTACAGATTGAGTGAAAGCTGGAGCTGGATCCTGAAAATTAATTACTTTTGGGGTATAAGGGGTGGGGTTAGTGTACAACAGATCAGGTTTTCATTTGACTCCCCACATGGCCATAAAATAATTTCTCTGGTTTCGGATGCTTTAGAAATTTAATAGAGAAAAGAGTGTAGCTTGCTCGAGCCTGTAAGATTTTCTAGTATTTTCTATGGAACAACATTGACTACATCCAAGTCAATTGCTGGGACTACATAAATCGATGGTCCTATGTGCCCATCAATATTTATCTTCCCATGTTCCGGTCCACGATCAATACTGATGCTCTTTGACAACATCTTATCTTAATTCCTTGTATAGACACTTTCTATTTGCAGTCTCCTGCCTGACTCTGCTTGCCTAAAGACAGGTGCGATGTCGGGTGGTCAAACAACAGGGAAGAAGTGTTACGTCATGCAAGAAGCAGTTATGCAACTGTCTTCATGTACTTAGATCTGCAAACATAGACTTGAACTCAGAATGCAGTTTGGTCCTTCTTTCAAGAGTTCCCCAAAACATCTTAAAGACTGAAAGAACTTTACATTTCTTGCCACATGGTTTTAATTTTTGGCAGATTAATAAGACAGTCTCCCCTAAAGTTTTGAGCAATTCTTCCAGTTGGTGTTCGACAGGCTTTTTTCGTGATTAGCAAGTATTTGTTTTTGTAAAGTAACCTAGGAAACAATTTGTCAAATGATAAATGAGCAGTTATAAATCTAATCAGCCCCATTTGGAAATTCCAAGGACTCAAAATAAGTAGTGGGCTTTTGTTGATGAGATAACAGCACCTAACTGCAGACAACATTTTTTAGAAAAGTTTGCACAGGGAACGTGCGTATTCACATCTTGGAAGACAATAAAGCTTCACAGAGGATCAAGTTAGCAAATTGCACTATAGAATTGATGGAAAGAGATAAGTCTGCTTCTTCACAAACTTTTTTCTTCACACTAATCTATTGAGTTTTTTCTCCCAGTAGGTCTTAGGATTTCTCTTTTTACAGATAGTGAAATCATTAGCTCTAATTGGCAAATTAACGTGACCTCCCTATTGTCTGTTTTGTGTAGTGTGCAGTCTATCTTGAATGCAGAAAACCCTTCATTTTACTCCATTAAATTACTGTTTTGTGCCTAAAGTGCTTCTTTTGTAATTCGGTTTGAATGCTAAAAATAACTTTTTGAAGCAATATTGTTTAAAGTAACCAGCAAAGTCAAGAATTAGGGACTTCAGACTCTTTATCTTTCTCTGCCACTGACTCACCAGGAGTCATTTCCCTTCTCAGCCATCTGTACCTCTAAAACACATGGGAACTGTTTTGCTATATCTCATGCGGGTATTTTGAAAAACATCAGCCAACATACATAGAGCATTTTGAAGACTAAAGAGACTGAACACTATTACTGTTAGATAGCAGGGTTTGGTTTTGTTTTGCTTTATTTTTAATTTGACCTCTACTTTCATTCAGTACATATGACTTGTTAAACTGTCATAAATATTTTACATCTGTACCCATGATTTTGGAAATCACTGCATGGACTTAGGCTGTGATCAAAAGCTAATTGGGACCTATAGAGAAATTCTTGCTGACAAAAAAGCACTGTGGATGGATCAGGCTGTCAGAGAGACAACACAACTGTCCTTTGGAATGTTTCTTGTAAACCAATGTTATCCACCCATTCTTTCACAGCCTTGCTGTCCACAGCATGGGAAATCTGTAGACTACTGAGATAAGAGCAAACACTAACCAGCGTGAAATTTTAATCGTGAAAGGCAAAAAACAGAATCAGAACTAACAAAGCAACCAAACCCCAATGGGAATGGAAATGGCAGAAGAAAATTTACCAGTCAGAAAAATGAAAAAAAAAAAAAAAAAAAACAACTACAACTAATTGTAAAATAGCAGATTTTTAAGATGCACTTGTCTTTAAAAATTTAAAGAGACAGTTTCTGGAAAGGCAAGATGAAAAATAAAAGTTACTACAGTATAGACACATACAGAGAAGAAATTAAAAAGATCTGGAGGAAGCAATTGCTATCAAAGGACTATGTGAAATCCTGTTTCCATAGCATGCTCCATACACATCTCCTGATGTACGTAATTCTCTTTTTTTTCCATTTTATATTCACTCATGTAAGTCTTGTATTTTCAGTTAAGGCACAGTAGTTGGCAAGAAGATGAAGATTATTGAAGAATTCCTACTTAGCCGTTTCTTCTTGAAATGAAAAAGGAGCACAGAAACTCCTTCCTTTGAATATTCTGGTTACTTAAATAAGTGTTTCTGTATTAACAAAGGCTGATTGTTTTCCACTGCATTATAGTGGTTTTAGAGCTTTTATATTCCCTAGCTTCACTGAATTGTGAACCTCTTGGCTGTGTTTTGCCAGGGCAATTTCTATGCAGTTGGTCTGTCTTAATCAGACCAGGCACTTTGCCATTTGCCATTTGCACCCATTTTCCTATTACTTTATGCATCTCCAAAGGCAAAAATACACTCTTCAAAAATGCAGTAAACTGTGGTTGTCCACAATTCAGATTGTGCAAAACCAGAGTTTATTTATTGTTATGTATTCTTAAGAAATTTCTTTAGAATTTAGTTATGTATTCTTTAGAAATTATGAATTCTTTAGATTTAGAAAATGAAATAGATTGCATCTTTAAATATGGAAAAGAAATACTACATAAGACTAGCAGAAAGCACAAATACACACTAGCTAGATGAAAACCAGTCTTTTTCTGACATCACTATTCCTTGAGGAAAGTTGTGGGGAGTGGAGGAAAGCAAATCCACCCCTGCTGTAACCTTTTAACTTCAGCGGTGTTCCCCAGGGCTCGGGAAGGCATTTCCGAAAGCCTTGTGGACTCAGGCATCTCAGTACAGCCCCACTGATACTAAAAGGAGTCCACGCAGATGGTACAAAACTCATAGCAAGGCCAAGGGCAGCTTTAAATCTGGACAAGGCAGGTACCACTCCCATGGAGGGTATTAGGCCAAATGCAGCAGCAGTGTGGGGAGGGAGAAAATTGCTCTTGCAATTATTTTGCTGTGGAATTCGGCCCAGAAGTTAATGGAGAAGCAACACCTGCCCAAATCTGCTATGAAAACTCCACAAGATGTTCATAGAAAACCAAACTTACTCGATACAGAAATTTACTTATACTGGTGCTGTTTCACCAGCCACCTTCCATATCAGGGCTCTGCTTAGTCAAGTGGAGTTAGGTCAGTGACAGCAGATTTGGGTCCTACTTAATTCCATTTCATGCTATCATTTCCTATAAGCTTGTGAAGCCTTTGGGGTTTTCGCCTTGAAATGTCTGTCATGCTCAATACAGAGCCTGAAAGGAGGGCAGAAATCAACAAAAAACATCCCACCATCTGTTAGTACAAATCCTTTTCCCAGCAAAGTGTCTGTTCGGTATATTCTTTAAATAAACTAAGTAATCTAAAATGTTTTGAACAGACAAGCTTATTAGCACTTGTCATATTTTATATAGAAAATACTGGAATAAATTTCCTCCTGCACGCTGAGAAAGCACTTGCAAAGAAGTCTGGAAATATAGTACAAATTTGTGTCTTACAAAAGGAAGTTGTACTTCAGTTGTGTAGTTTCTTTGGAAATCTCCATGGCCATGCACCATGCAGAAAGAACCTGTACTGGATATGGAAAACATAGGATGAGTTTCCCTCACTGGTTGACCTCTTGAGAAAACACTACAGATGTCTGTTCTGTACTCACTGTATTAGAGAGTCAGAAATTAGGTGTATGACTATAATATATGAGAAAACTGTGCTAAAATAGTTTAAACGGCCTGATCAGGTACAGGAGCACTGTGTTAATGGGATTAGATTCTTAACTGTATGAGATAAATAGCCATGACCAGGAATAAGAGAGTACAAGATTAATTTTCTGTCTAAATTTCAGAAATTATGTTAGACCAGGTCTGTCCTAACTGAATTCAGCTGTCACTACTCTTTCTGTCTTTGGTCAAATTCACATCCTGTAGCTTTAATGCTGAGGCCCTTTTTAGGCATATGTTCAAGTCACCTTGCACCCTGGAAGTCTCCAAATGTCCTTCCCTTCACCAGAGAGTTAATTTAGAATAATGATAGGTTGTCTTTGATAGAGCAGAACAACCACTGTAGATACCATCAACCCATATCTGCATGCTGCACCTTGAGACCCACCACTGTGACTTCCTCAAGACAGCTCATGCTGTCCACACAGGCGGTAAGACTGGAAATAGGTGGTTAGATATGTCTGCTTGACACTCAAATCCGTGTGCATCTCAGCACCCCTGATGCCTTAGCAAGCTGCTAAATGATTTAGGTCTTGCCAGACAAACTCAAATATGTAATCTGCAGTCTGTTCAGGAGGCGACGACTTTGTCAGAAGATGGATGAGCCATGGATCATGTAATCACAGATTCAGATGCTCACCTGGGTTCATCTGCACAGTTACAAGTGAACTGTTGCAAAACCTAAATCTGTACAAAACTCGTGAAATAAAGCCATTTCTCTTTCAAGTGGACTGAAATAGCATGCTTGTACATTTTGTGCCTCATATTTCTAATTACTAGAAAGAATCAACTTCCTTAAAAATATAGGCTCAGTTTTACCATTTCCCAACAACTTTACACCTTTTAATTAAAGATTTTCAGATTTATGACAATGTGACTAAACCCAAAGTTTAGCCAATGAAAAATGTTAATGTCTATGGAAAAAACTTACTGAATTTCATCAAGACTAAGATTCTTCACAGAGGTGATTATTCCATCAGTCATATGTTCAGCGACATATTTGTGGAGTTATGTTTTGCTTTCCTTTTTTTTTTCTTTAAAGACAGAGACACCATTACATCTGAAATGGTCGCATTGTGTTCTGGATATTTCCTGTCCAGGAAAAAAGTAGAGAACAGCACAAAATAATGATCTCACATTTTCCAGCATGAGAGATTCCAATAAAATTCCACAGACTGTAAACCATCCTCCTTTTTCCAGAGATCTTTGATTCTGCAGAATTTCCAAGCTGCCAAATTTAGTTATGATTCCCCAGCTATTGACTTTGTGTGAGCACACAATAAACTATGACAATTTACTGTTGTCTATCTAAAGAAGGACTGTGTTGGTATTTTATAGTCTAATTGCTGTATAAAACAATAGCATAATAGCCCTTTAACTAGTCTACAAACTCTTCAGAAGTGTTCACTGTACTCTGTTTTTCAGTAGCTGCCAGAACCTAATCAGAACATGAATTGCCACATCTATATTAAAAAAGTTCTGCTAGCAAAGGTTTGCCATTTCAGAGTACGACAAAGTCACATCACCAGTTGACTTTTGCGCCAGAAAAACCTTTTTTAGGCACAGTTGTGCTTACAGCGAAGCTCTATCAAATTACCTTGGGCTATTTGAACAAATGGTGCAAAAAAATTGGCAGAAAACAAAAAGCAAGTGCAAGTAAACAAAAATTCCAGAACTGTCTGCAACTGTGGTACAAATAAAACTGGTCAGGACCTGTTTTTAATCCAGGGGCCAAACGGCACATCCACACACTTCAACGTGCCCTCCTCCCCCCAAAATACAATGACTATATCCAAATTGCCTATTATGAACAGTTTTTAGCATTTTCTTCCACTTATACCATTTGCAAATATTGCCCGCTAGTTGCTACTGGCTGTAAATAGGGTGTAAACTGAGAGCTGAACTGTCTGGACAATTATCAGTCATTCCTTGAGCCATACTTTATTTACTAGTATAGGTATATTTAGTGGCTGTATCTCTAGTAGATATACTTGGCAAAAATAGCCTGGCCAATTTAGCTATGGGGATTAGCTAAATCCTGGAGATAACGCTTGAGGGTAGCTATCCTATTGGTCCTTATATATGCTTAGTAAATATGTTTATTGAGGATTAAACTGTACTTAATATTTTTTTTATGGTCAATACAAAATGTATAGCTAGTCTGCTTTGTCATCCTCTTTTGTTAGTGTTTCTGTCTGTTTGTTACTCAGAGTATCGCAGAGGTCGAAGGCAGCCAGATTCATGCTTTCATTTTAGTGTCAGGGAGTTTTCTGGTA
Organism: Vanellus vanellus; assembly: GCF_965231255.1. NCBI lineage: Eukaryota > Metazoa > Chordata > Aves > Charadriiformes > Charadriidae > Vanellus > Vanellus vanellus. Next base: position 48,599,196 of record NC_138909.1, on the reverse strand, counting down.
GTGCCAGTGATGCATTTTGACCCCAAGCAAGGAGGTTAGTGTCTAACTTTGGCTTGAAAAAAAAAAAAAAAGAAGGGAGAAACAAAAAAGGAACAACTAGCTAATTAATTCATTTTAATTGAACTAATTTGCATGGAATTGTGCTTGTGGTAATTCAGAAAACAGTCACCTCTGATTAATATATATTATACAATTAGAAACATGAACAAGCTTTTTCAGTATAGCCTATTAATCTAAATAGTTTCTTCTAAGTCAAGCCACGTTTTCCATGGACATTTTAATTTAAGGATCCTTTTTGGAGCACTGTTTACATTTAGCAAAATTAAACTGTGAAAATTTGTGAATATAGTAAGCATTTTAAATAGGCTTGGTGATTCCTGTTTGCAGTCGAGACATTGCAGACATACGTGTGTCATGCACTTGTTTTGGTGAGGGGATCCTCCTCGGCTTACTTCTGGATGTGCGGCTGTGCTTATGGCACAAGGTACAATTTAGCATCTGAAACACGAAGATATCACTCATGGCTCACAAAGACCCTGAGCCGCAGTTAGCTGGTGTCTAGGAGCATATGTTAGGAATACAACATGGTTTCCGATTCTTATATGGCTTTTTGACATCCACTATTGGCCTCGATTGGAGGCAGGGTGCTGAGCTAAGTGGGGTTTGCTATGGCCAGACACAGCCGTTATATTCTCGTGTCCTAAAAACAGTGTAATCACAGACACATTGCTCTGCTTGAGCTAATAAATCTTCCCCTTCTGCAGGGATAATTAGTTTGTCTTTGGCACCACACTAACACAAATATATTACTTCTTGTTCCAGAGCTGTATTGATCAGAGTTAACTTGCTGCTCCTGCATCAGGCTGTGCTGCCCAGCGTATCTTTATGTTCGCTCAACCTCCTTTAACAAACAGGAGTGTTGTTGATACCTACGAGCTACAATTTTCTTATGCTTTTCCCCCCTTTCCACCACTAAATCATTCCCATGACTGTAGCTCAGGTTTTACCCTTTTAGATATAGTGTTGCTAAAGTCTGCGATAGTAGATAAAGGAATACAAATACAAGAGGCTCTTAAATTCATGTACTTTTAATTGTAGATTTTTTTAGCTCTGGAGGGAAAAAATGAAAATTTATTGCCCTAAAAAAAAAAAAACAAAAAAAAAACCCCAAAACCAAAACCCAAGGAAAAACTTCCCCAATCTTTATATTGAATATCTCATGGCTTTAAGCTATTTTATGGTTTTCAGATTTGTGCTACTGGGACTTGGCTATCTCAGTTCACTAGCTAGTAAGCTACCTGAGGAATAGTTTTATCTTCTTCAGCAGTCTGAACACTGAAATAAACAGGCAGCATACGTTCTCGTTTCTGTGCCTACAGGAAGACTAAAGGATCTAAATTTGAAATCACTGAAACTCAATTTCACCTACATTGATGAGCTTAATGAAGGCAGATAGTAATATGTTTGAGCATCCCCTACTTTGATTAATAAGTTTCTAGGAACCAAGTATCTAATATAAAACCTCAATTCAGATTTAAAAGTGAAACTTCGCTTTCCACTAGTATCTTAATCTACTTGCTTTTAGCAGTCTGTCCTAGTAAACGCAAAATATAAAGAGAAACAGCAAACATGCACTTCATTATTATTGGCAAAGAAAGGCTAGGAATAATTTTCTGGGTTGTTCGTCACTTTATCTGTACTTTTGCCATAGTTCTGTTGTTTTCTGACCACTGGGTGAAGACTTCAATATGAAGTGCTTTCATAAACTTTCATTATTAATATACTTATATTAATATACTTATTATCACGTAATTCCTTTGCTTTCCTAGAGGTCTTGGTGTGGGAAAAGCCACTCAGTGGTAGACACTCATACACCAAAAAGAGGTATAAAGACATAATAGTCTTGTGGAAGCCTGAAGCACTTCCAGATGGACTGGATGATCTAAGAGGTAGTTTCCATCTCAGTCTTGCATGACATTGTGAATGGCAGATGGAGCAATAAACAAATAGGAAAAAGTGTTTGAATTTGTCAGTAACCTGGCGTCAACAACGGGAGTCCTAGGTAAGCCAAACAGTTGTGGTTTTTGAATGTGGATAATGAAGGATAACAAAACAACAAAGTAGAAACTATAAAATTAAATTCAACTTATTTGTACACTGAGAATCTACTGAAGGAGAATATTCAAATTTAATGCAATGACAGGTGAAATCAATAAGTGCTTTAGCATGCTGTTTTACTCAAGTTCACTAGCCCTACATGAGATTAAGATAAATATATTCAATGTCTTTACGTCACAGAGATTTTTTTAGTTTATTTATGTGTTATCGGTTTATTTTTATTCTTTGGTTATCCTCTCTCAAGATAAAATTAATTTAAGTACCTGCTGCTTTTCATTATAGACATACTGGTAATTGTTGGGTTTGGGTGTTTTTTTTTTCTCTCTTTAGGAATACCAAGATTGAAACATTGCAGTTTACCCTTGAAATTGGAAGTTTACATGGGTTCTTAGTTCCTTTGGGATACCATCCAGCTTTTGACTCATCATTAACAAAGTTCTGTCTGTTCCAAAGGCTCATTCCACCTTTAGAGTAGCTCAGACAAAATCTAGATCTCATCATAGGAGAACTAAGTATAATTAATCTGTCATATTTATATTGTAAAAACATACCACCCGAATAATAAATATATACAAATCCTGACTTTTATTTGCTTTTTTTTTTTTCTTCCCAGCTCCTCTCTGAAGTAGAACTTCATGCTTGAAATGTCAGCGCTATTTTTATTTCCTACTTTCATGTATATTTGCAATCACAAGTTACAAATTAATTCTTCTGGAATGCTTTACGAGAGATAGTCATGAATTTCTTCACAGTCTTAGACAAAATATCCAATACACTACACCTTGCAGCTCCATAATCTTTTTAAAGTTTAACTTCAATTCCTTTTGCCAAAGACAAACCAACTTTTCTCTTATTCACAGTCAAGTTAATCCAGTAAGTAATAAATATCTTCAGGCACATAATTTACCAAATAGCATTTTATTTTTCAGTGCTGCTTTCTCTTAACAACAGAAGAGGAAGAAAATGGTGGGTTTTATTAGGTGAATGTTCCATATTTTGAGATCACCTTTAATTTTGATGTTTGAGTGCCTTAGTCATTAAATCAGCTGCACTGGGCATTTGGACAGTGTAGCATTTATACTCCCTTTCCAGGTACTGAGAATTATTATTTTGAAAATGTGATTGATCACAGAGAAATCCACAAAAAAAAAAAAAAAAATCCGCGCTTTGTCATCTTTACTTCATTCATTTTCTGCTATTTATTTGCATTTCTCAATCAGTTACTTTTATGGAGAAGAAAAATTATACCCTTACATATTCCACAGAAGAGGAGATAATCTCAGCCCCAAAGCTATTCCTGTTGAAGCTAGGTACAGTAACACACCTCATGCAAATGCAAAAGCTGCCCATATTGATGACTGAAGCTTTTTCAAAATATACACTTTGCTCACAGGCAACCAAGGAGGCAAAGAGTAATGAAACTCTGTGTGTGTATCTGTCTGTTATCCTAAAGAACTAGAGGATATTTAAGCAAAACCAGTTCCTGAATTGGGTAATTTTCTTCTCTCTCCAATGACAACTGAAGAGTCGTGGACACCTTGTAATTCACCAGTCTTTACCAGTGTATCCCTTTTACAGCTGTGGACGACTTCAGGAACAGTTCTAAGAGAAATGATCTATGGTATATATTAAAATGATTGTACTGAAGTCAGTGGCATTACCTTGATGTGAACAAACTAAAGTTCTTAACCTGTAAGACCAGCCTACCTGTAAGTTAAACTTTTATGTATTGTTGCAAATACATATGTTACAGTGATGTCTTTTGAAATCTGCTCTCTGGTTTGAAACATCAGGAGTCAAGAACTGAGAAAAGCAAATTTTGGACAACATTTCAAATACTTGGAATAGAAAGGTTTCAGTTTAGAAAGCAAAGATTTGAAAGATTTGGAAAATTAATTCTATTTAGGGAGAGCTGGGCACAATAGCTGATGTTTGTTGATTATCCTGAAATCATTTGAAAATGAAACCAGCTTTGATGAACTGGCCTTAGTGTCAGTATTTATGGATTAAGATATAAAACTGAAGAAGAAATGGGGGCACTGGATTCCATATTGGACATCATCTGACAAGAAGAAAATCCAAACTCAAAGCTAGCCTTTGCCTAATCCAAATTCAAATAAAGACCTCTTAATTCTTGAGTGAGTGTTATCCTGTCCTGTCCATCAGCATTGTGACATTAGCAGTATTTTCTTTGTTGTAGTCATGCTTTCATTTTGGGGAGTGAAGAGGCGGTGCTCTCCTTCTGAATGAGTACTGAAGCATCGCATAGCTGATATTCCCAGAAAAATTAAACAGCTTTTCATCCGCTACATAGCTTAATTTGTGTGGTTAACTTTGGCCAGCTGCCCTACGCCCACCCGGCCTCACTCTCCCTCTTCAACAGGACAGGGAAGCCATTAAAATGAAAAAGCTCATGGGTGAAGAGGGCAACCCCTGGCCTTGTCTCACAGAGACTCTCCCTGTACCACAACCTTGCCGTTTACAGCAAATACTGCACTGTTTTTTGACAATTGAGATTCCCACGCTCAGACTGGCTACCCAAATCATGGTCCTTAGACTGCCACCTCATGCTCTTGGCTGATACTACCGGACATTGTTCACAGGCGCTACATAACAATTTCTTCAGTCTATTTCTGGTTATCTTTTTTTTTTTTTTCCTGAGGACCTCTCAAGAGCATGCTGTAGGCTAAGCACATTGTTTCAATGTGCCACATACAGTCTGTTGCCATATGTTGGACGTTTTTACTGTCAGTAGAAGTAAACTTCCAATACACAGGAAAAAAGAACAGAGATCCATAGGGCATAGACGTATGGATTTGAGTCACTGAGAGCAGGTTAGTAAAGCTTATTCTCCTATATGTGAAGGCGGCCATTCAAACGTTAATTAAGGTAAGAGGGATTTTCCGCCATTTTATGACTTTCATGTCATAATTTGTGTTATTTACCTGTATCACAGATACCTAAGAGATTTAAAATCTTTTTCTTCCAGGATAAAAAAGGAACATATTTTGGGATGAACTGTTATTTATTTTGTATTATTTTTTTAGCTAATCTAACATTAGTTTTTCATCAGGTGTTGTTTTGAGGAGGAAAAGTTCAAGCAGCAGGAAACTGTTCCTTTGCAAGGCCTGGGGAGGGGAAAATATGGAACCAACCTGAAAACAATTGAAGCAGAAAGAAAGGAAGAGCTACAAGGTATACTAAGAATAAATACATGAAAAACTGTTGATGAGGCTTAAAGTTAGCCTGTAAATAGATAGAAACTTTTTTTTACAGAGTATTTTATACTGGTTACTACAGATATATGTGTTTTACCCACTGTGAAGAGTTCATATTTCCCTCTTGCACACAGACTTTGAAAGCAAATTATGAGAAATAAGTGAGCAGTGAGTGGAAGATGTTCAATATAAAGACAACAGAAAGCCTCAAATATGCATTGTCAATATAAATGTCATTATATTGTCAAGGATATTGAAATCGTTGACTAAGAAGAGGTAACTTGAAGTGACTGTTGTACATTAGTAGAATTGTGGATTAAAAGTATCAAAGCTACATCCCATAGTGTAGCTAGCTCTAGCTATTATTATTAATACCTGATTTTAATAGTCATTAAAATTCATGCAAACACCTTGAAATACTGGCAAATGCTACAAAAAAAGTCTTCAGGGTCTGCATTAGACAAGTTAACATAAAAATTAGTGGATAGGTCTTGAGCCAGTGTGAATCAGTGTATCTAACGTGGAGTGAAAGCGATTATGTATAATTACACAACTTGAGTTCATGATTCCATCTTTTCCCCTTGAGAGATTTTTTCCACTATCTAAAAATGGATGAGAACATCTTGTCTCACTATAAATATTCAAGGAAAACCAGGTACCTTATGCACACAGTTATCATTACTAGTAGGCCGGGTTCTTTGATGGTGTAAACTAGGGAGATCTGTTTGAATGTCTCTATTTTCTGGTAAGTAATATGATTCTCTGACTTCTTGTCTTACTCATACAAACCAAACCTTAGTGCAAATAACTTTTGGGGGCTAAGGTGCACTTATATGCAGAAACAATCTCATAAACCTTGAAACTTCTTCAACTACAAGTAAAAGACATGGCTTCTGTCTCGTCTCCGAATATAAAAGAGGAGTTCCCATTGAATTCCTTGGCAGTGGTTACATATATCTTGGCATAAATCTGGCTGGAAAGGAAAAAAATTGGCTGCATATTAAAATCAACACCAAGGCTGACGAGAAAGGTACACTCCAGTTACTCTTCCCACGATGGGTTAACAAGGTCCACCATTGCTGCTCATATAGTACAGTATGCAGTTATAGTCCAGGCTAGACGGCACGAAAGCTGCCTAACTATTTCTTATCCTGTGCCTGAGGCATTACATGCTGCTTCTCTGTAAAGCCAGGCACAGCATAGCATGAGTCCTGCTACACGTACTTTTGGGCAGGAGAGGCAAAGCTGGTGTCTCTGCATGGCGTTTCTCTCTTCACACTTCTCTACCTAGACATCTCAATCTGCAGTTAATCTATGGCTCTGATATAGATATACTGTAAGAAAGCTGTGGATGGCAGTTAAACTAATTACACGCAGTGTTGTTTACATAGTGATGTATTTTCCTGGTAACGTGGTATTAAAAACAGAAACCATAATACTGCATACTTACGGGCCAGCTATGCTGACTCCATAAATAAATAATCGTGCAGCCAAATTGCTTGGCCACTATGTATATATTATACTGAATATCTTTACAAGCATAATTAATAAATAATGAGATTGCTAACTGCAGATTATCATTCCTGTATTGGCTATCTCATTCTAAAAAGCAAATAAAAAATAGGACAACAAAAATTTAAAATAAATTGCTAACTAATTTTAAATTTGAAGGATCATCTTTTCTTTAGAAATAAGAATCTGAACTACACTATGGTTTCAAGTGGCAGTAAAATAATTTTTCTTTTAAGTTTTATTTATTTTTATCATAGAATATTAGATCTCTTTCTCTACTAGTGTGGACAACAGAATGCTGAATAGATGTACTGAAGACTAACTGATGTCTGAAAAATTTTCAGGACATCTGTTACATGATTTAAGTATGCTAATTCCTAGGATTTATACTGTACATTAAATTTTTTAAACACATTGAAAATGTGACTGTCCTTGGCTTCTTGTACATAAATAAAACTAAGTTATATAGCACTGAAAGTAATTTTCTCTCTACAGCATGTCAAGTTATACCCTCGATACCGTCACCAGCCTGAGGTACTTCATGTATTTCAGAGACATAGATGATACCAATAGTTGTTCGTCTTGAATCCTAAAAGAAGCCAAAACTTACTCCTGTCATTCCAGTGAAGACTGGTACCTTCAAGAAGCTCAAGAAGATAGATAGCACCAGCTGTTATGTCACACCAATAGGGTTGTGTCACACAATGATGATTAATTAGAATACAGACAATCAATGAGGCATATTGCTATCAGCTTTCTTGGCTCAGAGTGCTCACTGACTAACATAAATGAATTTACTCATGGTGGGGTTTATTGGTCTTAGGCAAAGTGCTCATTATAAATTTCTTTGAAAAAACTTTGTTTTGGTTTTTCATTTGAAAAGGGTGCACAAATGGCATTTTTCTCTTTTTAAATGTATTTGTGATTTGTAAGAGCTCAAACATTTAATTGGACCGTAATTCAGTCTAATTGTTTGTGAGTGGTTTTTATCACCTAACTCTTTGATTGTTATTTGTTCATTGTTTGTGTTGTACAATGACTCATTGGACATTTTAGCATAACAGAAATCTTGACATTTTTTGAGTGTTTATAAAAATTTGCTGTCTTCTTCATGATCCCACTTGATGTAACAGAAACTGGTAGTGTGGAACATACAGTTTGCTTTGTTTCACTTTTGTAAAAGGTACAGGGGTTACTCTTAAAAAAACTATCTTATTTTTCAGTATAACTTTGTCCTCCTATTCCAGTAGTGACATGATCTTCAGTGTCTTTCTTACATGTTGTATCAAATAGTGACAAAAAAAGAATACTACTAGGAGAGAGAACTTTATCAACATGGGGATGGTGTTGTAGACTAGAAAGAATTGAAGGTACCAACATTTAAAAGGATAAAGGACTCAGGTAATTATATTCTTGCTAGCCTGACACTGATCCTCGTCAAAATAATGGAGGAGGTGACAAGAGGTTCAATTAATAAAAAAATAAAGGAAGGTAAAATAATTAATGTCAATCAACACTGGAAAAAGGTCATCAAGCTAACTTTGTATCTTGACTAACAAGATTAAAAAGTCTGGTTGATCAACGAAATGGCAGCACTGCAATAGACTGTAATTAGATATTTGACTTTGTAACATACATTTAAGATATAAATAAAAAAAAAAAGCAAATTGATTACCCTTCAGGTTTCATAAAGTGAGTGTGAAAGAGGACTCATCCATACTGGGTGCATATTTCATTTGGTCACAAATATACCAGTTCTTGCCTGTACATTGTACCATTGTCAGTGACCTAGGCCAACGATCTAACTTTATAATTCTGTGATGATTAAGAGTAGATTTTGAATTCTGATAGCAGAGATTTCACTGAAATGATAAATAGCAAAAAGACAGGTCACTTCTACAGAGATACTTGCATGAGTGGATAAGCAAACACATTTTAATATCGCCAAATGTAAAGTCACTTGTCACATGGTTGTTAGCCATTGCTATAGGATAAGTAAATTTGTCCCTGAGAAAAATAATTCTCAAAAGGAATTAAGGATCATTTCTAATTGTCAGATAAACATGAACTTCCAGTAAACAAATGGTTTAATATAAACTTTCGCTTTACTAAGAGCCTATTGAGAAGAAAGAGGGACATGATACTACCTCCAGCTTCTATGAACAAGAACGTTTCTAGAATTCTGGTTTCCAATCTGCAACCAACAGCTGAAAAAATACTGAAAAACTGAGACAATCCAGAGAAGAGCTTTGACAATAAATGGAAGAGTTAGAGAACATGGTGAAGAACACAAGTTCCGTATGTTTAAATTATTATGAAAAGAAAGAATGAACAGTTGCATGAACACAGTCTTAAAGAACTGAAGTGGAAATGTGGAACATAGTAATAAAAGACTTTAACATTCTACGTCTACCTGATAACTGGAAGACCAAATCTGATTCATGGAATACGTCCACCCTTTTTCCAAAGGATGAGAAAATAAAAATGCCAGCAGTAAATTTAATCCAAACAGCTAAATGTGTTTTCCTTAATCTGCAAAAAATGTAGTAGGGATCTGTTGTTGTGGTTGTCTCCCATAGAAGAGAAAAAGAGGATGGTACGGGAGGAGAGGGCATTTCCTGGAAGTTGTGCACACATTGCACAGTTTATTGGGACATATCCTCTCTTTCCAATGACAGTGAAGAAAGAACATGCTCTAAGTGCCAGATACCAAAGCAAAAGATAAGCTATGTTCTTCTCAGGACAAGAGAAGCACAAATCCAACAAGCCTGACCTTTAAGGATCATGTGGGCAAATGTTTCCCAGGATACCACGTCTGGGGTGATCACTGAGAGTTTTCTAACATTAAGTATTTAGACTGACTCCTTTAACATTGATTGATCTGTGATACAGATTACATTCCTGACCAAGGTAATCAACTCCTCATTGCACTGTGGTTGCACACCATTAGTTAATGATACCCACCATTGCTATAATCTGCCTCACGCAAACTCTGGAGACATGAGGCTTTTCTCTTGCTGGATATGATCATCTTTCTTTCATTTCTAAGCTTATAAGTGACTCTCATGTGTCCAATTAAGTTCTCATTTACTTCTCTTTAGTTCCTCTGACACCTTTTTCAAAAAGAGGTAGGTGTTTCCCACTGAGATTACTAATATAACAAATGGAGACCTAATAAAACTCTGAATAACAGGCTTCTTTTAAATCTAAAACACCATTGCCCTGAGGTAGTTCAAGAAACCACGCTTTTATCAAAAAGCCACATTGACGGCTCCAGGGTCATCATTATCTTTTCAGGCCTGAACACTAGTCTCTGCCTTTATTTCCTTTTCTGGGTGACAGTTCTGAAGGGCTGACGTTAATCACCAACAATCTCATGATGGCATGTAATTGCATATATCAAAAAATATTCATCCTGGGGGCAGCTGTCACAGCTAGAACACTAGATATCAATCCAATTAAGTCCTAGCATGGAGATAATTGTTTGTCATTCAGTCTGAGGAAGAGAATGACATTAGTGCTATGTCCCACAAGTGACCTTTACGTCACCTGGCCTCCATCAGCTAATTATAAGGGATCTGAGCATATCCCATGTTAATCACATAGATTCAATATACTGATCTAAACACAAGGCTTCATGTGGAAGTAAGAATGAAAACTTTTTTTCCCAAACTTACTTTTTTTGGATGATTCTGCTGATATTAGCAATATACACAAAAGTACAATATGCTGATTTCATTCCAGCAACGTAGAAGGAAGTCGTTGAAAATTACAGCAGAAACATGGATCACTGACAAAAAGGGACTTGAGGAAGAAACAGTGAGAAGCTAGGTCTGTTATGAGTTTCTGAACACTTTTCTACAGCAATTCAGATACAATTATGTGCTATACATAGCAGGGGAAAAAACTACAGGCATATATCTGTGAGTCTGGGACAGTGGGGTTGCTCTTTCAGCTCAAATGGCATAGTGATCACAAGGGAATGGAAAAGTGACAAAATCTGCTCCTGTCTCCCTCTGTATAAATTCATTTGACCACCAGCTTATATGTCTGTGCATTTAATTAGTAAAGGGCCTGACATCCATGATTGGGGCATGTGGAAATGAAGTTCCACCTTTGTGTGTGTGGAAGAAGTAATCTATATGACATTGTCTTAGTGCTGTAACAAGATAGTTTTCAACATGCTTGTGCTATAATTATAGGTTCTTTAATTAGCAAAGAATACTGCAATTAGTGTCTTTGCGCATTCCAGACATCCTTACTGCTACATTATCCATGCACTTCACTTGCTTCAATGGTTTTGAATTAAGTATAGATCACATTCAAGGTTCCTCTTTTAACTTTTTAAATTCTCCATTATCTAGATTAATATTATGACCTAGATGATATCCCTCTCATTTTTCCCTCCAGATCACATTCTTTAGTCTGCTTCTGTAGGGCTTTTAACTTTTTTTTTGATTAATATATTGTCCTTTTTAGCAACATTTTTTATAATATTTTTTTAATCCAAACACATTTATAACTTGTCCCAACTTAATTTAAATTTACTATTAAAATGCAGTTGTTTATGACTAGCTCTGCAGTTTAATTTAAACTTTCAGTTGTTTTTGTTGAACTTCAGAGATGCTTTTAGTTTTTACATAGGAGACAAAAATCTCTTTTCAGTAGACATTGTAAAGTTTCAGCTCTAGAAGATACATTTTTTATAAATATTATTGCAAAAATCAGCTTATGTCAAAATTTACCCCAGATTTTTTTGTGAATAATTTCAAGTATGATGCTTATTTCTTGTATTCCTCCAACAAAGATTGCATCTTTAGCTTCCAGCAAGCTGCTTAGCTGCACAATCCTTATATACAATTTTTCATAGGCTTTATATGTAAAAGCTGTATCATCGTGTCTTAATAATGTAAGGATCAGAGCTGACTCAAGACAAGCTGACTCATTCTAAAAAAGGCCTGATCCAGAGCCAATGAGAGTGAAAGGGTCCTTGTATTTTTCTGTCATGCCATTGACTTGGGAGGGATGAGCATGACCCCAGAATTCAAAACATTTTCCGCCTTGTCCACTGACACATGCCTGCAGTTGCCATCTGGAATAGCACTGACCTGACCAACACCGATACAAGACACACATTTGCATTTGCACTTGTCACTCAAGGGTTTTCTTTTTCAAAAGAAAGATATAGGAACTTTTGGAGTGCTGTTATAAACATCTATTTTGGGGGAAGGATGATTTGCACCCTAAGAGCATCTGTTTTCCTCCATTTACTTTAAGTGGAGCACAGGATGTACTCATTTAGACCCATGCCTAATCTGGCCAGATAAAATGCACTCAGTGCGCGCTTGTGGCAAGATCTCATAGCTCAACACTGTTGTTAAAAAATGCATTTTGTTGCAGGAAATTATTCCCATGAGTAATTTGAAGATTCAGATTGTTTGAAGATGATTCCCACCATTCAGGAAAGATCACACGCTAAAGAGAAATTATTACACGTGCGTACATGAAAAACAAAATTATACTGGCAAACCTTGCTTTTGAATGCTGATATTCACAACCTGAAAAAATATTCCTATCACAAAGTTGAAAGTGTGCGCATAATTGTACATATTAACCCTGTTATCTTAAATAATGAACTTGTATGGTGAGAGAACGCCCTGCTTCAATGAATTTATCGGCCATATGGACAAGCAGTGGACGAAAAAATATTCTTTTCACATAACATATCATTACAGAAAGAGAAAAAAATCATAAAGAAAAAAAACTTACCAGTGTTACATGGAAAGCCTGTGCAAGAGTCACATTTTGATCAGACTTCTAAGTTTGTCTTTGGGGCTTTAAGTACACCAGTCACACCCTTTTTCAGCCTGCTTCAAGAAATTAGACCAAAATTAAATTTATTCCTTTTAACTTGATGCTGTCTTATATGAAACACTATAGGAGAGCACCTGTCATTTAAAACTACTATTTATTTTGTGCTAATGAAAGAAGACACCCAGATCACTATTACAAAACAAATCCTTGACAATATCATCAGTATCCATCTTGTTGCAGCAGTATTTTGAAGAACAGCTATTCTTTTTTTCTCCTTCATTAAAGCATTTCATCATGTTAATTATGATTGTGACAATTTTAATATTGGAACACATTTTACTACCTGCAAATTTAAGCCCTTTAAGGATTGTCTTCCTCAGCCATTACTTCTCCAGTGGTTGATCAAATACAACTACATTTGGAATAACTTAAAAAAAAAAAAGTTTTCTGTTCACTGCTTCTAAAAATTCAAATGAGTCAAAAAACCAGAAACTTTCAGTAACTCTGCTGCAAAAAACTAATCATCAGATGTTTTCTCAAGCCCTATAGACATGCCCTAAAGTCAGGGAGACTTTGTGGTTCTCATTCAGTGAAATTAACTGCAATAGAGCAACATTTTTTCCTGCTAACATGTAAACCAAACTTTTTTTTTTTATTATTTTCCATCGTTGAAGAGATAACTGCTTAAGAATATGTTCTAGAGCAAAACATTTGCATGTTGGCAGTTTGGACAGAGCTCTCAATTGTTGTCCTAAATCTCAGTTTCAATTTAAGGCAATGACTGTTGTCATTTTTCATCCTTTGCTGCTATGAATCGTTGGACCGGGAAGCAAGGGAAAGCAAGTGTATCCAATGAAGCAAGAGCTTACTTGCTTTGCAGAATGTGAATAAGTAGCTCAGACACACTCACTTCACTGAGTTCCATCTCATATGGTCTGCATGGACCTTTAATATTAATATTTTATTGAGAAATATCCACGTTGCATTAGAAAGAGAGGCAGCATCCAATTCTGGGGACCATTGGCACCATGTTGCAACGCGTGGTGTAATTCTCTCTGGGTGCGTGTGAAGGACCAGGTAGAAGAAATTCAAAGATATATCCCTATAGCCTTTAAAAACTCATGCTCTGTTGATACAGCGATGTCATTGTTTTGTTTTGCTTTTCCTTATGGTGGGAAAATTCAAAAATTCACAATATGCTTTTTGAGTCCCTGTCATGTTCCATGTTTTGAAACTATCCTGGAGAGGCCAGGAGAACTGAGGGAACATTTTCTTCTTTGTTGCCTGGGCAAAACATCTCACGAAATAGATAATGTTACGCTCATATCAAAGTATGCTTAATATTTCTTTGGAGGGGAAAACAAAGATCTTTCTTTAATAAAAAGTAAAAGCCACTTTTGGGGCATTAAATTTATCTCACAATAATGCTTTTAAGATCAATGCACTTAACGTTCAAGCAAAAGAAAAAAAAAGAAGAAACAAAATGGGAAGCATGTGGGAAGGGAGAAAAAGGAAATTTGAGAGCCAGTGACTGGGGGAAGCTAAGGTGTGCAATGGAGTGGTTTCTGATAACTATCTTTAAATGAGAAAGGGGGTAAATGGTTGTTTATGTCTGCTATGTATAAAAAAAGCCTTATTTGCAAAATGTTCCTGCTACATAATCATGTTCCTTCAGCGGTGAAGTCAGCATAGCTCTTGCAGATGACAGTTCCTACTACTTGGCTATAAAATGGGTCTGCCCTATCCTTACCCAAGGACATGTGCTTCAGCCATTCCAAAAAGAGGAATTGTTGATGTGTTGATGTGTAATGGCTCCACTCACACTTGAGCGAGCTGCATATCCCAGGGATTTAGCAAACTCCATGGGGTGGGGTGTTTGAGGACATCTTGTTTACAACAAAGAACAAGGTATTTAAATGCCTTTATCTGACCTGGCCACAATATGGCCATACTGCACCAAATAAAAGACAGCTCCCTGTTTGACCTGCTCCTCGCGCTGGCTTCCACCCGCAAAGCCATTAACCAATTTTAATTCACTGATAAAAATGTTTTTGGAACTAGTTTAGAAGGACAAAATAGAGAGGCTTGTCAGCAAATCTAACTCACAATTTATAAAAAAAAAAAACCAACAGAACTCTCCTTCAAAATCAGAGCGAGGATAGAGGGCAGCAATAACACAGCAATACATCCCTGGTGGCATAGTCATACAACAGTTGTGAATCTCGTTACAATAGATTTATTTCTGCCCATTCCCTTCTCTTTAGTGTTCTTTTGCCTGTTTCACATCTACTGCATGTGTGTAGCGTTTAGAGCAACAAAATGCTGTATATGAACAGAGGCAGACAAATCCCACCTCAGGTCCAACAATTCCTCAATCTGACTTCAATATTTTTCTGTAAAGTCCTTATGGAGAGTTACTGAATTTCAGTCTACGAGAACGATTTGTTCCTGCTGAACGAATAACACATACTGCTGCTGAAGCATGAGCCAACAAAAGTCTTTTCTGAATGAATTTATGAGTCAAATATATCTACTTGGAAGCTTAAAGATAAAAGAAACTCGAAACTGAAATATGACTTCTGGGCCTTGGAGAGAGAGAAAAAAAATTACAGCCCTTTGTGACAGTTGCTGATAACAAAAGACAGATCCACGCTCTGCAGTTATTCATTAGAGCTCTCTGGTGTTGTGTGTTCTTTTGCTTTTACAGAGAGAAAGGTTTACTAGTATTAGATGAAAGAGACTTGTAACTTTTCTATACAGTGTGCATATTGATTTTTTGTGCTTTGGGTACAGGGATCAAACTACAGTAGTGAGTTTTGTACACTGCTTCATGTCGTGTTACTTCTCTGCAACCTACCACCTTTCTGGAGTACACAAGTTTCTTCTCACCCCCCCCCAGGGATCCACCGTGTTAACAGGCATGAAAAATTCTGTTAAGACACACAAGCACTTTATTCTTCAGATTTTGTGTCACATGTGATCTGTGGATAACTTTAGACCAGTAGATGCTGTTGCAATTTTAATGAATATATAGTGAGATTTTGTGTGTGTTTGTAAATATTACTGTTTCATAGATCCCCTCTTCTTAGAGAACACAAACGTTCATTCTCATCCCTTTCATGTGTGTTTGTAAGGACAAGTAATTATGTTGACTGCTTTTCTTCCAGATGGGTAAACCAAGGCATATGCACATCATGGATGCAGTTCGACTCTCAGATTAAGATATTTAAATGTAGGTGTTGAAATGCATATGTCTGCATGTGATCTAAGTGTCTAAACTCTCATTACAGCCAATATCCATCTAGCCAGTACAGACAGTTGAGTCTACAAACTGTTCAGATGATCAAATGGAAGCATCCACATTGTCTAAAATACTTCATCAACTTCTACTGTATTGACTCCACCAGCTGTTAGAGCTTAGATACATAGTTCACACACAGGCACTTACAAGTAGACACCTACATTTAGAAACTTTCACCTGTGAGTTGAATCCCACCAAATTAGCATGTCTCACAGGGCATGTATACATGACAGAGGGCAGAGCCGTGCAGAAATGCCAACATTAATTAGCTTAAATAGCTCACTAACGTAGCTACACTAATTCAACTATTCAACCCAGTTAATTCATCATGCTAGGTAGACCTCTTCAGTGCTACAGCTGGAAAATCTCTTTCTTCAAGGAATATCAAACTCAAAAATGCATCTCCTTGATTTTACGACACGTTAAATATAATTGGCATAAAATGTTTTGAAATGCTTGCCTATTGTTTTGCATGTGTGGAACATTGTGGCTGACTTTTCCCAAGGATACTTAGATCAGGAAAAGGACTGAAACAGAACTAGGCATCATACGTTATTCAAGAAGGTTAGTTAAAACAGTGAACCTGCTTTGACATTCCCAAGCCATTTTATTCAATCCCCACATTAATACATAGAAGACAAGCAAAATGCTATGTTTGAAATGAAAAAGTCAGGGAAGGGTTAATTTTTT
The DNA here is from genome assembly GCF_965231255.1 of Vanellus vanellus. NCBI lineage: Eukaryota > Metazoa > Chordata > Aves > Charadriiformes > Charadriidae > Vanellus > Vanellus vanellus. The sequence goes on along the minus strand of NC_138909.1, from coordinate 48,582,543 downwards.
TCTGTAGTCTGCAGAATGTTTTCTGAATGCCCTAGGCAAATCTCTATGCATGTTAGCAAGGTCCTTATATGATCTCTGTGACTTCTCTAAGATTAATCTCATCGGCAGTTGTATACCTTCAAAACACTGAACACAGACACTTTTTACACCTATGGAGAAAATTTGCACTGGTTTTGACTAATTATTTTGAACCATTCCTACATCTACCTTAAGACCATGTTAATTGTTCACAGAATGACCCCTTCACTATATTGCTTATAAAAGGAGACTTGGACGTCACACTCAGATTTATGCATACACAATCAGATGCATTCCCACTCATCAACATGGCTATACCTCCTCCTCATATTTTGCACCTTCCTGTAGGCAGAAATCTAGACCAGTGTTAACAAACTGCAGTTATGGGCAATCTCTAGGATGCTCCCCCCTGAGATGTCCAGCCATCCCATCTTTCTGTGGTCAGGGTACCTCCAATGCACAGCTGAAGCAGTATCTTCCCTGTCTCCAATTACTTGATATCTACTGGTGCAGTGGCAGCTCTGAGCTTCTCTGTCTTATAGGAACAACAATTACAAGTTGACCTTTGCCGTATTTTCCAGTACTATAATTTATCCCATACATCTTAGGCTGAACCTAGAAAACCTCAAATAGAGGTCACAAGGCAGATGATCTCAATTT